>NW_022045678.1:0-2400000 GCF_003285905.1 Drosophila hydei
GTCTTTGATAACGCCGAAAGATCTTAGAATATCGAATCTTGAACTTCAAAGTACTGCAAATGCTGCGAAGATAAATGATCTCCAATCGAGGCAAACAGAATATCTGAAAATCTTAGAAGGATCGAGCTGCCTAGGTAAATCGATTGCATCTTTAATTAAGTTGCCTCCCATCGAGCCATTCCTCGTGCCCTGCGACTTCAAGATAGCGGGATCTGGTTGGATCGTGATTCAACGTCGCATTAATGGAAGTGAAGACGAAACTGGGAGGAATACAAGGCAGGCTTTGGCGACTTACAACAGGAGAATTTCATAGGATTGGAGAAGTTACATTTGCTTACACAATCACAGCCACATGAGCTATATATTCACTTGGAGGACTTCAATAATGAAACCCGATATGCCTGATACAGCGATTTCCTGATTGGAAGCGAAGAAGAATCGTACAAACTGACAAAGATTGGTGACTTTTCAGGAAATTCCGGAGATTCCTTTACGTTGCATCTGAGCATGAAATTTACAACAAAAGATCGGGATTACGATGCAGCTATACAGCCCAAGATGTTGGACTAAATGGTAATAGAATAGCTTGGAATGCCTGGGATGTGAAGCCACTCAAATCTACACTAATGATGATCAGACCAAAATCTGCCTAAGGCAACACTTTAATATTTTTGTTGAAATTTTCAATTTCTAATTTATAACTTCAATTTTTAAATGTTTTATAAAATACCAAGTTTTGACTGCAAGACAAAAATTAAATTTTATGAAACTGCAAAGACATCATAAAACGCCTCTCTTCTATCTATTCGAACTTATTTTTATATCCCTATGAAAATGGGAAGTCAGGGTATAATGATTTTGTGCAAATGTATATAACAGGCAGAAGGAGACGTGGCGTCCGTCCGTCCGTCCGTTTGACCGTCCGTCCGTCTGTATATCTGTCTGTATGTGTGAATGCGTCGATCTCAGCTAGAGACTTGAAATTTTCTTTGTAGGTCCGTGTTCAGCACGAACATGTAAAGTTTTTTTCAAATCGATAAGTATTCATGTTTTATTGTTATCGATTAAAGTCAAGAGCGAAATGCAGCTGTTTAATTATATCTCGTACGGCTTTGTATTTAGTTTTATGTATATCTTTTGACAATTTGGATTTTGAGGTTGAGGTTTTGAGGTTAAACTCATTTAAGGTTCTCTTTGACAATTTTGTACATTGAACGATTTCCGGAACGTCAACTCCCTCATATGTACTCTCTACTAATACTCTCTCTCGTCTTCAGTCTAGCGCAAATGCTTGCTGTGGCTCTCGAGTACTTCACTGTACAGTACACTCTCGAGGGAAGGCTGCTTGCTGGACTGTAGTAAAAACAACAATAACAACAACAACCAAGATGAAGAAAAAGAACTATGTCAACCAAGAACCAACAGCGTCAACACCCCGAGATGCATGAGTGTAGTGTATGTCTATGTGTGTGTGTATGTGTGTGTAGGGTGTCGCGTCATTTAGGCAAATGTTTACTTAGCCAGCAGGCGGGGTCCAGAACAGCGCAACTCAGCGCTAAGTCCGCTTTAAATAACTTTTGCATACTTTGGGGCGACATGGCCAAACAAGCCGAGATGTACAAATGTAATTAGCAAGTCATTTCCCATTCCCCTCCTTCAACCGCACTCTACTCTCCCCCCACACACGGCAAACGGAACCAAACATAAAAATAAATAAAATTGTCCATTTGCTCGTGCTGTAAAATGTGTAGAGAAACCAAGAAATATGCTCGCAGAGGCAAGGTGCAGGGTGTAGCGCATGCCCCACACCCTGCACACTACACCCCACACCCTGCACCCTACACCCTAAAAAAATATATATATATATATATTTATTAATATATCTTTAGCGATTACAATGAAGGTAATGATCATATCTGGCTCAGAGCTACCCTGTAAAAATGTAAAACTGTATTTAAAAACCCTTCTACATACCTCATATATTATATATTGTAGATACATATTTGCTGGGTTAACTGGAGTTAAGCGTGGTCTTAATTAATTAGAAAGATAGTAGAATACATAGAAAAAAACAAATATCATTGCAGTTGGATTGTGAAAAATGGGTGTGACCTCGTGAGCGAGTGTAAAAATTGCAAACTATATTAAATTTTCAAAATCCAATATTCGATATCAGAATAATCCAATATCCCATATCGAATATGCAAGATCTCATATTAAATATAAAAATTAATTAGGTATTCAATACCTAATATCCAATATCTAACAACCAATATCCAATATCCAATATCCAATGTTCATAGCTTAGCTGGAAATTCTTCATATTCTATTATATTTCATCCTATAGCTCTCATTAGCAAATTCAAACAGGGTATCAAAGGACGAAATAGTTTCAGCACTAAAAACTGTGCAATGCGATGCCTGAAGCGTTGTCCAAGACATGCAAATGACTGCAGAATATATTTAAGTGAATAATGCTATAATTTCGTACGCTTTTGTATAGGTTTTTTTTTTGCTTTGTTTCTGGAAATTTGTTGTTTCAAGCCAAATGAAACGTTTGTTTTTGGCTCTGCCCAATCCCGAGGGCAAAGTCTGCATAAATTCTATTTTATTTTTAGGCCCCTCTCAGCTTGTTCTATTACATTTAAAACTTGCCCCGAGGGTCCTATGCCGGGCATCATGATTGATTCCATTCCGTAAGCCCATTGACCTAACAAACACCCTTGCCCTGATGGGCGTATTAGCTTTTGTGTATGCCTAAGACATTTATATCAAGAGTTATATTTCAGGGAACGTCTTAATGACAATTATATGGTTTTAAGATAACCTAAGAATATATCTTCTCTATTTGTTTATATATCAAATTCAGTTCATAGAGAGACTAGAAAGAATTTCGGCTGACCATTCATCCCATATCTTTTCCTACACTCAGCAAGCGCTATAGAAAGCGTATCTCTACATCGACCACCTGAGATATCGGCAAGGGTCAACCTTTCATTCTTATTGGCTTGCCCGCTGAGCTTTTCATTTTGGAATTTAGGCCGCCCACTTGAGAGAGGGCTGCAAAAAAGGTAAGGTACAAGGTACACAGGATACGAATTGACCCTCGGGCAGGTGAAATAGTAATTCGCAAATTGACTGACACTCAACGGGCGTTACAAAGCATCTAACACCTGCTTTTAGCCGCTTTGCCTAAGCCAACTTTCGAGTGCTGCACGAAATATGTTTAAAGATTTAATACTTCGTTAAGGCAGGCCGAAAGACTTTTAGCCCGGTTTTTATGACAGCCCAAACAAGCTGCAATTGCTTGGCAATAAAAATAAAGACGCGATTTCTTATTTATTTAAATACCAGACATTTGCCTGGCCAACATTTCTCAGCGAACGATTAAAGACGCCAGCAGGTCGGCAGCCAAAAAAAACCATAAAAAATTGTACTTTTGGGCGCGCACAATTTTTATAGCAGAGCGCGTGTGATTAACAGTGCTTCTGTTAAAGTACAGCGACGCTCTCTCTCGGCCCTTCGCTCACACTCGTGCAACCAGCAACGCACTGTTACTGCTCCCACTTTAACACACAGCGCTCTGTTAAGCTCTCTCTCGACCCCTCTCTCATACTCGCTCTCACTCTCACTCTCTCTACCCCTCTCTCCTCTCTCCACCCTCTTTCTCTCTGTGTGCCCCTCTATCATTCTGTTACCCGGTCATTTTGCGTGCAGCTGCCTTTTGGGCGTCTGTTTATCATTCACTATTTGCCTAATGGTTGACATATTGATTGAGAAACCAGGTCGAGCCCCGCGGCTCTGTGTTTGCTTTATGGCCAGGCTCAAGCCAAGCGCGCGTGGTTAGGCCATGCATTTGCCAAAACTAAACAAGCAGCCGCCATGATGCCAATGCAGTCTTAAGTTGACATCTGTCGAACTGCTGCCAAGAGATTGAAAAACTTGGGATGCTAACAGCGCTTGCCTGTTTAACAGTGCTTGCGGTTGATATTTAACTTTTATTTGTGTTTCATATGTCCGTTAACATTAGTCAAGACATGAACCGCCATTGGACTTTAATAGAATACACAATTTTATCGCATGCTAGAAATGATAAATGTTAAAGGAAACAACATTAAGTTTATTTAAATAGACATAGCGTTTTGTTTGGCTTAACAAATGTGTATAAATATTTTAAAATACATAAATAAATATTTTAGCAGTTAGATTAAATTATTTAAAAAATAAATACATTTTATTTCTAAATTTTTAGCCAGTTTTAATACCAATTGCTGAGTGAGTTTTCTGAGCACTGGAAGGCCTTAATATTTCGATGTAGAAAGTCAGCAATAACAGTGAGAACAATAAACCTTACAACTTACCTATCCATATGTAGCTCAATATTTCACTTGACTCACAATTTACTTGTCATCAGGAAATAAATTGCAGCAAAAAAGATAATAATTATTATAAATAATAAACAAATGTGTGGAGCGCAACAAGCACTTGAATTATGGAGGTAAGAGATAAGTTAACCCATTCCACTGCATGCCTGAGGAGCTTAACGAGCAGCAAAGAAAAAATGCAAATGACGGAGAGAGGCAACAGGAGGAGAGAGGGCGGTTCGGCAAGTTGTGCCATTAGGCAGCTGTTGCTCACGACGAGGCAGGCAACAAATCTGTGCCCGATTTCTGGCTCATGGCAAACACTTGGCCAGGCGCTACACATGCTGAGTTGCGCTGTGTAGATAAATATTCGTAGGGTATTTTAATTCAATGTCCTTGCCAGTTCGTTATGCCCGAGCAACTTTTTGCAGCCGGCAGCTGTTGAAATGAATTGTTTGTCCCGGCAACTAGAAGTTGACTTTTAATAATGTTTTCGGTATGCATGACAACGACTGCGACTCATTAGCCGCTCCGCCGCAAAGTTTGCTGGCGTCGCCCACACGAATCCATTGGCAAACAGCGCCGAAAATGTTCGCCAAGACGCACAACTTGTGGCCGCTTCCAATTAGCTGCAAATTGTCATTTCTCTTGTTTTCCCAAAACGAACCAAAACACACACAAAAAACGATGGACTTGCCACTATGACGACGTTTACAACGTCTATCTGAGTGACAAATCTCAGCTAAGACACCAAATTTGTTTGCAAGACTTGAGGGAGACCGAAGTTTGCTCAAGAGTGTTTCAGTTGGCAGTGAACGACTAAGGTATACCCTGACTCTGAAGCATTGTAGACATCTCTAATGCAGCCATCGACACTTACACACACACACTTTCAGTGGGATACATGTTTTATAAAAATATATATTATCCAATTTCAAATTAAAATTCAATTTTAAATTTATAGCTTACTAATTTAATAAGCGAACAGACGAATAGTAGAATGAATTAACAGATATTACAATATTTTAAGAAAACATCCAATGTCCACATTACCCAATTGATTCAACGTATAATAAAATGTGCTAACTTCTAAATGGAACAGAATCATTGGGAATAAACATTCTTGATTCAATAAATCCATGTGCCTATGTATTTATCCATCTATTTATCTATCAATTTGTTTATACATCTATACATTTATCTATCTATATTACGATCTACCTATTCAAATATCCATCTATTTAAGAATCCATCTATTTATGCATACAACTATCCATCTATTCATATGATCCATTAATTTATCCGTCTATCCATTGTATTACAATCTATCTAACTGTCTATCTATCCGTCTATCCATCTATCCATCTATCCATTTATCCATCTATACATCTGTACATCTACCCATCTATCCAACTATCTATATAACCATCTATTTATCCATCTATTCGTCTATTCATCTATCCATTTCTCCATCTATCTATACATCATCTATCTATACAATCAATCTATCTATATCTATCTTTGTGTGTCTATTTTTGGGTATCTGCATATATTATTCCCCTTGCTATCCTTAGAAGCTTGCTCTTTCAGCCGATGTTCGATTTGATAATCAAGTTTTGGCACACTGGCAGGAGGCAGGCTACAGTGTTGTCCAACACTGGCTAAAAGCCATAATTAATCAGCTTTGCGGAGGTAGCTAAGCTTGCTTGCTACAAACGTGGCCCTAAGCACACTAACCAGGTCAATAAAAGTCCAAAAGAAAACAAGTAAGAAAGCTCTACTCGGGGTGCCCGACTAGGAGATACCCTGATCCTAGTCCTTTGAGTTTTGTAATATTTTCCGTAGTTTGTATCGAGAATTAAAAAAAAAAGAAAACAAATAAAAATCGACATTGCGAGACCAGGATTCGAACCCGGATTATTTGCGCAACGTGCACAAACTCTACCAACACCGCCACTTCATAACTAAAAAAAAAAAATAAAACAATAAAAAACATTTCATCTCCTCTGGTCTCGAACCCGGACCAAGCTGCATACGAGCGGCGCCTATACCAACGCAGCCACTGCCCTTCTTTCGCGAGTTGTTGCAAATTTGAACATAAGTAGCAGCTAATAATTCAGCACAATTCAATCGCAATTTCAATTCTTGGAATAGAAAAGAATGCACGCATTTGAATGTATGTGTGCACACGCATAGGAAAAATGCGTGCGCGTGGCGCTGCTGACATGTGCTTTTGCAAATTGGCCAAACGTTTTGTTTAATAACTTCTGTTTTACTTAATGGATTTTAATGAAACTTTCAGCATATGATCTACATATCCTATTGGCTTGGTTGAGATGCAAACGCCTTCACATAATGGCCCTAGCTCCAACTAAACTTAAATTCTAAGAATTTGGGGGAATTTGGAGCCGGTATCCAAAATCCAACAAAAATCAAAATTGCATAAAATATACATAAGACTAAATACAAAATTTGGAGGCTCTAGCTCTTAAGACTTTCGAGATATAATTTATTTACTGCATTTCAATAATGTTTTTATTCGATAACAATTAAATGCGAATAGTTATCGAATATTTGAAACAAACTTGACCTGCGCGTGCTATACACGGACCTACAAAAAAAATTTCAAGTCTCTAGCTCTTATAGATGCTGAGATCCACGCGTTCACACATACGGACAGACGGACAGACGGACAGACGGACAGACGGACAGACGGACGGACAGACAGACGGACAGGGCTCAATCGACTCGGCTTGTCGTCCTGATCAAGAATATATATACTTTATGGGGTCTGCCACGCCTCCTTCTGCCTGTTACATACATTTGCACAAAACCATTATACCCTGATTTCCCATTTTTAATGGGATCAGGGTATAATTAAGCGCTCAGCTTATGATGCAAGCGAGAGCTAAGATCAAGGACGGGGCCAAGATTTCAAGCTGGCTCACATGAGATAAGGGCAGAGCAATGGAGGCAATAAGTTGACTAATTGATTTATATGCGTTTTAATGAAGCTGCATATAGCCCGAGGCTCGATTGAGGGCTTTAACTACGGCTCAACCAGCTGCATCGAACGCAACCCGTAACGTAACACGTAATAAAGTGTGTGTGTGTGTGTGTGTGTGTGTTAATTGACGTTTATTAATAAGATAGTGATGTGCCACGGGCTACTTGAATATATTATTCACAGCCAACGCATGGATTTAAGGCGAGCTGAAAATTGTGGCCAAGAGATTTATGCCATTCTCCAGCTGCATAGCCACAGAGGGCCAATTATGCCCATTGCAAAATAATATAAATCGAATAAATAAAGATGGGAGTTTGCAAAATGAGCAAGTTCCTAATTCCACAAAAGAACTAGTTTTGAATTCAACCAATGAATTAGTTCTTAATTCAATACATGAACTAGTTCTTAATTCAATATATGAACTAGTTTTGAATGCAACATATGAACTAGTTCTTAATTCAATACAATAATTTTGATTCAAGAAAAAAACTTGTTTTATTTTCAAGATTGAACTAATTTTTAATTCAATAAATTAACTAGTTTGTTTCATTTAATTTTTTTAATTCGTTTTCAAATGATTTCATTTAGTTGTTTAATTTATGATATATTAATATCTGCCAAAATGTTTAGCTAACAATTTTGTTCATCCACTAAAATTTGTATCTAAAGCCAAACAAATATCTAAAGCACAGCAAAACCTAAGCTGGAAGTAAAAACAAAAAAAAAAGAATTTTTAAATTGAAAGAAAAGATTGCTTTCAAAGTTTTCCTTATTCTTTTTTGAAGTTCAAAATAATAAATAAATAAATTATTTTCATAGACTTCTTATCTAATTTAACATAACATAAAACATTTAATCTTTCTAAACTAAACTTGAAACACTTTCAATTCTTATTAATATTTATTACAAATTGGAACAGAATTTTATTCAGAATTCTAATTAAACATTGAATTTATCAATTTATAAAATTAGAAATAGTAAAAAATTTAATGTAAAATTGAAGGACATCAAAAATGTGAAAAATTTTGAGCTTTTATAGATTTGGCCCAAACAGTTAAATATATATTTTTGATCTGATGCATACGAGTTAGATAACAGCTAAGACAGAAAATATTTTATTCAATTGAAAGCTGTTCTACTTTTTCCTAAAGCCCGAGACTTGGAGAGGAACTGAAGCGCATAATTCATATATAAATTGAATAATTTACAAAAGCAATAACAAAGTCTAATCCGACTAAAACTAATACACCCCACTTCTAAGCCTATTACACGACAGCACAAACCATAAATTAGCTTCTAACCAAAAAGCCAGAGAACCAGAGAGCAGCTGTAAAAATATGTTGATTAGTTTGAAATTTTGCAAATGTATTTTACATATGTCAGAAGCGGAGGAGACGGGGCCGGGAAGAGGGGGCCACTTGTTATTGAAATGCGTTGACATTTATTTTGGTTGTTGCAGCTTGCAGCTTTGTGGCTGCTGAAATTTGTTGCGAAATGTTCTAGGAATGCCATCGAAGTGGGCAGAGTGGGCGTGGGAGCGAGAGATAATGACGCTACATCGAAATGATGTGATTAACAGTGGAAAGCCATGTTTTTCATAAGCAAATTAGAAACATATTCGTAAGAGGATCTGGTTCAGTGTAATACTTCTGATTGACATGAATATAAAATATGATTGATGGAAAGAACACAGAAAGAAAATAGGTAAAAAGACGCGATATCAAATTAATAAACTATATTGTAGCTTAAGTATCTGGTTGTTAAAGCCACTCTGAGTATCCCCCTCCCCGCCAGTGGCACGACACTCAGAGCAGTACAGCATAAAGATGGCTGCAGTTCACTTCCATCAGTACAGCACAACCTGCTGCTAATAATAATTTGAAATTTATTTATTTTATTCAAAATTATAATTATACTATTATTTTAAAGCTATATATTTAAAAAAAAAATAATGTAGGTTACATTTTATTGTCAAACTATATTTAATACTTAATCATAAATAAAATTTTATTTTATTATTTATTCATTTATATATTTTTTCGAAATAATAAATTTGAAAATAGTATTTCAACTAACAGTTTTTTTCGCTTCTCACAAATTTTAAATGAATTCTAAGTCTGAGCAATTATTAATTAAACATTCATAAGATGAAGAAATATTTTTCTTCTATATACACTATATACACTTCTATATATTAACTGCAATAAATTGCTTTCAACAAACAAAAGCGCTTAAAGGAAGCTCTTAAATATTTTTCTTTTGCCTTTTGCCTAGTTCCGACTTTGTTTACGGCTTAATTTCATCGTAATACGCGCCGCAATGTCAACATCTAAGGCCACAGTATTTGCATATCAATGTAGCCAGCAAAACATGCACTCAAACACACACACACACCTACACACACGCATACACATACACATTAGTAGTGCATAAGCGAAAAGAGATAAGCCGCCGCCGCCAAAAAGCATGCAAACATTTTTATAATATATGTATGCAGAGAGATACATATATACATGTATATATATATATATATATATATATATATATATATATATATATATATATATATATATATATATATATATATATATATATATATATTTATATATGCCAGCCACGACTGCCAAAAAAAGGGCCAGACTAAGAATGTTGTGTACACAGTTGCCAGTTACGTTGTGACAACAAGAACAACAAAGGAAACAGCAGCAACAAAAACAACAACAGCTCAGACAATGCTGCCAAAGAAAGGCAAACAACAAGCAACTAAAAGCGCATTTCGAAAATCGAAAAAGAGCCAAAAACCACCGCAAATATGCAACCACATAGACCAAAAGTGAGACACGCACGCACGCACACACTCACACACACATACAGCACCCACACAGAGACAGATTCGCACAATTAAATATTCAGAGCGAATATTCCGTTGGTAGCGAACAAAAAGTAAAATACTAAATGGCCAAGAGAAAAAGGAAAAAAGTTAAAAGTTTTGCGGCAGCTAGCGAAAATATTTGCTTAAACTATAGTCATATATATATATATATATATATATATATATATATATATATATAGATAAAGAGCCGGATATCTGCACGATGTAAACTTTATGTAAACCCGTTCGTTTGTGCTGACTGACAGACTGCTTGGCTGGCTGCTTGACAGATGCTGAGCGCACATTCATAACTACAGCAGGTAAGAGTGCTCTGGTGGGGAGTGCCCGACTAGCAGATACTCTTACATCCCTGCCAAGCACTGCTATTGCAATTATTCTACGTAATTTTTTCATGCATATAAAATAGTATAATTAATATAATATAATTAATATATTAATATATACCTGGCAAAACCAAGTTAGGTAAGATTAACGTGTCAGTCCATGCTCATAGTCCAAGGGAGTGTTTGAGTGTTATCCGAAATCAGAAGAGTCTAGCGGGCACGCTAAAACAATAAACAGCAGCCGGAGCACTCACTTTGACATCTGTTAGCAGTGCTGCAGACTGCAGCGATCAAACAGCTATTCACCAGACTGTGGTGAGTTGGGGAAACTTAGCAAAGACAACAACCTAACGTCTGGACCGAACTTGAAGCTGCAGAAAGTGAGGCAGGCTTCACGCCTTGGTAGTAGGTGCAAGAATGGAAGCCAGCATGGAAAATGATCTGCTAGTCTTTGGAAGACGCTCTACTGATGACGCTGCAGCAGCATGATACAGAATACTTCCCCCGGCTGAGAGAGAAGAGCCAACAACGATGATGATGGAAAGGACGCTAGAACGTATGGGAGATGGCGTTATTTGCTGATCAGCGCCACATAAACGTTATAACGAGGAAAGAACTAACTAGAAGAATAGCAGATTGGCGAGTCTATGAAGAAAACTATAGCCAAAAAAAAGTATGGTTGCCTTAGCAACAACAACACCCCCAAAAGCTCGAGGAACGTTGCTCCACATTAAAGGAAAACTCCCTCAAAAAAGACAAAATACAACAAATCAATCAAGTTGTGGGCGTAGTAAAGCTCAACAAGCTACCTGTACTAATTTCAACCAGGATGGGGCGCAGACGAACACTTGGACAGTGGTTAAGGGATGCAGCTATGCGGACATGCTGCGCGTCATTGAGAACAAGTCCTTTAAAACACCAAAGTGGAGATGTACATGAGATAAGGAAGACAGCAAAGGGAGATCTTGTACTCCAGTGGAACAGGAAGCCGAAGCACAGAGCTGAGGTGCTTCAACAAACCGTTGCCTAGGCCCTGGGCCAGCAGTTGTAAAGACGCTGATCGAATCGGCAACCATCGAGAGTAATAAGGCGAGTAATAAGGAGATCCTGAAGGCAGTTAAGGAAGCTGTGAAGGACTACTCAATTATTGCGGATGCAATAAAACCGCGCCGGCCAGCCTTGGGTGCAAGCAGAGAGCTACTGTCGAGCTCCCTCTCTCTCTCTCTCTCTCTCTCTCTCCGCTTAAATTTCTCAAAACTATTTCAAAGTTATAAACGCGAACTTAACCAAAACCAGCTGGAGATGAGCTACACTTGCTCTACAGGTAAGAGGAAGGGAGCAGGGAGGTGGCAGCGGAGGGTAGAGCTTCATTGTTCCGGCTGCAATCGCGGTTCAACACATTGATGACAGCTCGAATGTGGTTTCCGTTTGCAGTCTGTGGCTTTGACTAAGCTGCTCGTTTGTTTCAATCGACTGTTTGCGTTGAAATGTTCTCCATTTGTTGTTGTTCCCATTGCTGTAGGTGTTGCTGTTGTTGTTGTTGTATTTGCTCATTCCAGCGCATTGTGTTAAAGTTTTTCCATTTAAATGCGACAACTTCCTGGCTCTGGCACTTGTATAGACACTGTAACAGAGTCAGCACCCTGGCAGCGCTGCTATCTGCTATCTGATGCCCATCGAATGGGCTCTTAAGCTGCATGCGAAAAGTTAGTTGACTGCATTTCCTGCAACAAAATGTTGCATTTCCTTTCAGCTGGACATCGAAGGACAGCGAAGGAAGCGAAACAAGTTCTGTTTTGCTTTTTGGCCTCTCAACTTGTGTTTGTGATTCAGTTTTGCCAATTTGAGCTCAACTTTGAGCAGAGCTAAACCAATAAGCCATGGGCTAGGTACTTTGGCAATCCTTTGCAGCGCACTGAGCGTATGCGTGATATGCAAGCGGAGACAGTACGTATGAGAGATAGTTTGGCGGGCGGTTCGTTAAGCGAGTGAATACTGTATAAAGAAAATGGTATGATTTTTGACTTCGAATATGAATAAGCAGAAGAAAATGAAAAGATGAAGAAAATAATTTAAAGTAAACTAAAATCACTAACAAAATGTATCCCTTAGCAGCAGAGCGCGAAGTTCTGTTCCCATCTGGAATTGAAAGATATGGATATAAGTTTAAATATATGATATATATATTAGATGTATTAAAAGATCCTTCCCACGTCTGGAAGTACGTTTAAGACTCTCAGGCTAGGCATAAAAGACTCGCTCTTCAGGCATGGATTCGGGTCTTCGGCTGTCCCACAATGTAGACGACTTCAGCATTGCGATCATCCTAAGCATCGTTTATAGAGACATGAGAACAACACTAGTGACCTGCTGCTGCTAGAGATAAGGTATTTATAGAGTAAATGAAATGTTTAGTAGAAAGGAAAATATTTTTAATTGAGTAGAAATTTAGTTGCTCAATATAGCAAGAAATTTAGAACTCACAAGCAAATACGTTTGAGATCAGAATTGTAAGAAATAAACTCAGTTCAAGCATTGAGTATACTAAATGTGAAACTCTTAATGTTGGTACTCTTAAAAATTTAGAAACTGATGTAATATATATATATATAGAATAATAAATATATAAAATATTAAATTAAACATCTACAAAATGTCTATAAAATATTATTAAAAACATAAAAATTTTCCAAGTAATTTGCATACAATTTTAAAGAGTTTTTTAGTATAATTTCATGCTTAAGCTTATATATATAAATTTCAACATATAAGCCTTTTATAACTTTTATAAATGCCAGCTTAAATATTTACCAAAAAAGTAAAATTTAATTAAAAATTAAAATAAAAATTACATAAAATATAAGAACAATGATATTTAGCTTACCTATTTAAGTACAAATAATATTTTACAAGTAATATTTTACAGGATATTTTGTATTCCTTACATTGCAGATACTACACAGACTAACTCTATTTTATTTACTTGATTTATTTCCTCTAGTCGGAGCAGAGCAAACATGATTTTAACTTTAATTTCAATAGCTGCATACAGACACACACATACACACACACACAGGGCCGTACGCACACTGACTTTGGCACTAAATTATTTTCCACGCTGTTTCATAGTTTAATTGGATTTTTGGTAACCAAATTTCGGTTTGGCCCTATCTCAATGCAGCTGCACTGAGGCTGTAAGGCTTCAAAGAGAGCTCGCATTTTCATTATTATTATTTTTGAGAGCTGACAATGAAAAACAGTCAAAATGCACACGCACACACACACGCACTCAGACACAGACATCTATAGAAATGAAGGCACTTTTAGTAGAGCAAAAGTCGAGGCCGAACAGCAGCAGCAGCGTCCAGCATGGCGTATACGTAATTTGCATTACAATGAACCTACTGTAGCCACAACAACCGTTACACAGCACCCACTCCCCTCGCCTGCCCGCCCCTCTGTCTATCTCCCTCCACTCAAGTACTCATCACATCAGCTCCGTTCATAGCTGCAAGGTGTATAATTTTGATAGCGCCGCATAAAGCCCGCAAATAGGGCGCTGTGAATGGGATCTACCTGGTTGAGGGGCTGGCATGCTGCATTTAAATTGAAATAACAATAATTGTTTGCTGCAGCCACAGGAGCTCACTCCTCTAACTGCCCCTCTCTGTCCCCCCGCAGCACTTTCATTGCGACTCACAATTCTTGGCATCGCATACCAAATGGGCACATCGGATGTCGAGTGTCACTAGCTGCCACGCCCCTGTTGCACCTCAGTTCCCGCAGGTGCACTTTAAATAACAGCCTCTTAACTAAACAATATATTTTACTCACTGTTCGCTTACAAACACTGGAAACTTTCATCTGAATAAGACAGGCAATTAAATAAATGTTTTCATGAAAATAATACGAATCATCTAAGCATTCAATGTCAAACTGTATATTATATGCGAGCAATAAAACAAGAACTAATATTTAAAGTCAAACAGATATAATGTTGAAGAATGTTAAAGCATGTGTAAACAAAGAGGAAGGAAGAATCGGAAAGAAAGGCGGAGTTAACGAGATAAATAATAGAGAGAGAGAGAGAGATAGAGAGTGTGTGAGAGAAGAACTTAGAGAGAGAACATCAGAGGAAGACAAAGAGAGATAGACAATGGAAGAGGAAGATAAAGGGAGGGAAAGAGAGTAGAAGCAGGAGAGAGATAGACAGAGAGAGAGACAAATATAGATAGAGATAGATAAATCTAAATAAACTGAAAAACAATAAGATAGAGAGAGAGAGAGAGAAGCAGTTAGGGATATACATAGGGAAAGGATTAGGCAGGAAAGAGAGAAAAAAGAGAAAAGGGGAAAGACTTGACACATATAGAGAGAAAGAACGAGATAGGGATAGAGAAAAAAAGATGTGAGAGAAACAAACAAACAAAGCGATAGAAGAGAGTTAGATAGCAAAAAAGTGGGACGCTCAGATGGAGAGAAAGAGAGGCAGAGTGAAAGAGAGAGATAGAACTAGAGTGACATAGAGTGAGATAGAGAGAGATAAAGATATATATTACAGATAGAGAGAGAGGAGAGGCAAGAAGAAGAATTGAGACAAGGAGAGGGAGCGAGAAAGAAAGAATAAAGCATTATTTATATAGTATATAAATATTAGAAGACATCTGATAAAAAATACTTTAAAGCGAAAAATATTTGAACTTCCTTTTAGATAAAAGAGTGCCAAAAATATAATTAAAAAATACTGTAAGAAGCCTTCAATATTTTGCCAATTATTTTTAAAAATTACCACGAATCATCTACCTATAGTTAATAATGTTTGCACACTTAATACTAAATAAACCTGAGATTATTACGAGAAATTAAATGAACATCGCAGTTCTTTGTGGATGAAAGTTTCCTATGTAGCCGTGGCTGCCCGAGGCTGAAGCAGCTTCTTTTTTTTATGCTCAGCATGGGACAGTGCGATGCAGCCCGTTGCGACAGCCAAAACACGCACTGCTTGCTGGCAACTTTTACCACCTGCCTGAAGAGCAGGTAAAAAATGTACTTGGATGCAAACTTTTTAATTGCCATATGCTCTTAGAGCGCGCCCAAAAGGACGTTGCTATGGGCGCGCTGTTCTACGCTGTTTTCAAAGGTCCAACCGGGTATATCGGGGGCTTAGCTAAGAGAATTATGATGCATAAGTGCTTAGCTAGATGATACATAAAAATATGTATAAATTATATTTTATGCACTTTCTAGCTTTGCTTAAAGTAGTTAAAGTCAGCTGCAAGCACTAGCCTCTTAGTCTAGAGCGGCTTAAGTGCTAAAAGCTGAACTAAGAGAAGCGAGCATATTCAATCAAATATAGAAAATCTTGATTAGTCTGCATAGTTAAGCCGTTTCATCAGAATTCGTGAACTATAAAAATTAAATAAAATAAATAAATTTATAATAAATTAATATTTAAAATAAATTTTCTTCTCTTCTTCTTCTTCAATATATATTTCAATTTCTATAATATCTATGAGAAATCTTGCAGGTGACAGCAAACTTCTAGTCAGGTCAAACATGCTAGTTCTTTTTTATATTAAATTAATATTTTTTATATAAGTTTCTTTTATCAATATATAAAAGTCTACTTGCTATATACAGTTTTGAAATGCTGACAAAAAAGCAAGGGACTCCGCATGCCTTTTAGCGCAACTTCTAGTCAGGCATGCCCCGCTAAAGCACCCACACTAGTTTTATTTTTTTCGTAATTAGTTGGCATAGCTGAGGCTGCAAATGATGCCATAATTATGCTGCAGGCGCCGACCGCACTCAATGCATTTTACAAGTGTTTGTATACATAAATATGTAAATGTGTATGTATATATATATATGCATTATTTTAGCCAAGTACTTGAGGCTCTTTTGATTGGCCACAAAACGGTTGACCGAAACATGAAAAGTTGCTCGAAGTCAAGCCACACAACAATTGGCCAACAAGTTGTCGCCAGCAACTCGCCAAGTGTCCCACGCAAAAATTTGCTGAAGCTGCATTCAATTTAAATGCCGCCCACAGTCGCCCGCAGTCGAGCAGGCGGAACGAGTGGCAACGGGCCGCATTTGAGTGCATTTTGAGTGCGCTGAAACGCTGGAACTAGTGAAACACTCAACAGCAGCGAGCGACAATTACAGAGCTGCCTTGTCTCCTGGTCATGCACTTTAGCCATTGTTATTTCGCCCGGGATTGGGGAGTCGGAAAAAGCGACGTGAATGAAGTTCGAAGGGCTGACGATTGATAAGCGCGGATGCGTTGCTGTCACGGGCTGTGATTGATGTAATGCTTGTCGATTAGCTGTACTGTTGCAACTAGACATTGTTTTTGGCATACAAATAGAAATACTAAAAAGTCGGGATATACTAGAATATGCTGAAAATACTAAAAATTTATAAGACTTATAAATCGAATGTAGAGAGAGACTAAATATTTATTTATTAGTAACTTAAAATCTTATGTTTTGCAGTTGCGGTTGTCTTGTAGTTGGTATTTTTTTTGGCATTTTTTCAGTAATTTCTATACTTAAATAATACATAATAGAAAATATACCCTCATAAATACTAAATTAAAATGGCAAAATTTTATATTCAATAGAGTTTTAATTTTTTGGTATTTTATTTAGTTTTTTTTTGGTATTTTACCGGTAAATATAATATTTTACTAACACATGTTGGAAAATATACTCCAATAAAAAAACAAAATCCAAATGGCAAAGCATTACTTTCTATAGAATTTTGTATTTGCTTTTGGTATTTTATTTATTTTTCTTTGCATTTTAATTATTTTTTAGAAACTCGCCTTTAAATTTGGTATTTTAGTTATATGTAGAGCTTTATGCACTGCATTCAAAAAATTATGTATTAGCTATTTTAAAAAAATTAATTTTAGTATGCAGTATTTTTTTAATACCCAGTAGTATTTTTTATAATGAATATTCATATCTACTTCAGTATGTAATAAACTGCCTTTAGTTCAACATTAGCAACTGAATTCGTTGTTGAATTTCTTAGTATTTAAATATGTCTGGTATTTTTTGAAAGCAAAACTATCTAATTCGCAGTATTTTTTGTGCCAACCAAACTTTGGCAAAGAAATTAAGCTAGATTGTTATGCATCTTAAGGCCCCATAAAGTGTGAAGCATCCACTGTGCCAGATGGCTTGGGGTCCATCTAATTGTCGTTTATAGCCTGCAATTGTCAGCGCACTAACTGTAAATGATGTTGCCTCAATGCCTCAATGCACACGACTCGCTGCGACTGGCAACTCGCAACTGGCAACTGGCAACTGGCAACTGGAGCCCACATATGATGTCGTTTGCGACGCGTGTTTGGGGTTTGTTTTTGACAGGCGCGTTGGCACTAATGTCTTTTTCTTGCTCGTTTGTTTGCCACACTTACACACACCCACACACACACCCACACACACTTACAATCACACAAACTTGGTTATGGCCTTTGGCACTTTGTCAATCGACAAACAAAACGAATTGCAACGACATCGTTGCCCTTTGGGGCCAGAGACAACGAGGCGGCGTGGCAGCAGGAATCGGCATCGCCTGGTGGCACCAACTCCGAGTTGCATGCAAATCTGCCACCGCATATTGTCAGCTCGCTCGCACCTGCGCCAGCTCATGTATTCATGCGTACACGTTAGTTACTTCCGCTAAAGCCCTGGCTATTGTTTTGATTGCTTGCAACTGCCAACAATGCTGCAAGCTGTGCTGCGGCATGAAAAAAAGAAAACATGCATAAGGATCTAAGCTTAAACAAGTTGAGCTCTGTTTGACTTTGCGGTTACCTGCAATAGCAGTTAAAACTGTTAATGCTAAAGGAGTTGAAAAAAAAATATTATTTTTTTTAGAAAATTTATTTAAGAAATTCTTAAAATATATAATTAATAAAATAATAGCATTTAATTATTTAATAAATAAAAATAATATATAACAAAATATTTTTTAAAAATTAACTTAAAAAGATTAAGATTGAACGAATAAATTTAAGTTCCATCAGAAATTTGTTTCTATATGAAATTTATAAAAATATTATGTGAATAGCTTTAAGACTAGAAACAATTAATAATTTATATAAATTGATTTGTTTATACAATGCATTAAGCCGCACAATAAAAATTTCTTTGCAGATGCCACGCACAATGTTGCCACAAAATCTCAGTTTATGCAACACACTCAAAAAATGCTCAGGGCTATACAGCCTCCATGTGTGTGTGTGGGTGTGTGTGGGTGGGTGTGGGCGTTCGTATGTGCGGCTGACCATTTATGAATATTTACGAGTGTGCAGCATGCAGAGGCGCCTCGGGCCGTGCAGTGCAAACTTCTAATGGCATTAAAAGAACGTGCCCAAGTCGAGCCGGGGCAGGCACAGTGTGACAAGTGTCGACAAGGCACACACTTTCAAATCGAGGCAACTTGTCGGCCATTCAAATATATAAAAATATATTTCTAAAAAAAAACAGAAGCAAAAACACTTAAAATGCCGAAATGTCCTTGCGTGGGCGTTTTAAACCCGCTGCCAATCTACCAGAAGCTGATGGTGGAGAATCTAACCGTTATACGTCCACCGATACTCAAGCTCTACTACTGGGAGAGCTTCGATATCACAGGGTAAGCACTTGGCGCCAGCTGGAACAGACTTATCACTCTGCTCTCGCAGCTTGAATAAGAAACTGCGCTCGAACAAGTGCGAGTTCGAGCACATCCTGGCCATTCCCTTGCGCCAGATACACAGCCAGTCGTTGAAGATGATATTCTGGCTGCGCAACATGTCCGCCAAGCCGCTGGAGCTGAAGCTGAAGCGCATTCAGAACTGCCAGTGCCAGCCGCTGCAGACCCGCGTCGGCTTCAATCAGTTCCGCCAGCTCTTCCACTGCCCGCATCGCCGGCTCATTCAGATCAGCCAGGAGCTGCTCAACTTGCAGCCGGACGAGGTGCTGCCCATCTCAGCGACCGCTAACTTCTTTCTCTACGGCGAACACTATCTGACCTACGAGATCCAGTAAGTATTGCCCTTCGTCGCCCATCTAAGCTCCCAACTGCTGCCCTCTGCTAGCACCAACGACAATCGCAAGTTTACCTGGAGCTTCAAGCTGGAAGTCACAGCCTTCGATCCGGAACGCTGTCTGCTAACGAACGAGCTGCTGCCCGTAAATATAAAAAACTTTCGTCATGTGACACAGCCGATTTGGGTGCAGAACATAACCATGACACATCTCGCGTTCAATTTTTCCGCACGCGAGCGCAGCTTCAAGCTGCACAACTCGAATCTGACTGTGCCCCGACAGAGTGTCTGGCCCCTGCTCGTTGAGTACAGACCCCTGGACTATGAGAATGAGGTAAGTGCTTCGAGTATAGTCGGGTCGACCAAGAATTGTCAATGAGTGCGGCAGGCGAATGGCAGAATATATCTGTAGGAAATTAAGTCTCAGAGTAGAACAAAGTTTTTAGTAGACACAGTGGACTTGACCTTTGAGGTATTTAAGGGGAAGAGCTGAGCAGCTGGGGCAAGCATTAGAGAAACAAATATATCCAAGCGCACCTCCAACAAGGCAACTAACTGAGAATGGGGCAAGCTTTAAAGAGAGTTTAACCTCTTCTATATAAGGTAAACGAATAGTAAGATAAAAGTCTTTGCTTGCTAGGTTTAAGGTCTAAGCTCTCTCTCTCTCTTACCAGTGTGAAATAGAAAAGAGACGAGGTCTTTACTATGCCAGGCTTATGAATAGAAATCTCCCCCTCTCTCTCTCTCTCTCTCTCTCTCTCTCTCTCCAGCTATCTCTCTTCTAAGCCATCTGTCTCTGTCTCTCTCCAGCTATCTCTCTTCTAAGCCATCTGTCTCTGTCTCTCTCAATCCATATAAGATCTCCAAGCGCATCTTCCACAAGGCAACTAACTGAGAATGAGGCAAGCTTTAAGGAGAGTTTGACTTCTTCTATGTAAGCTAAACAAATAGTAAAATAATAGTATTTGCTTGCTAGGTTTAAGGTCTAAACTCTCTCTCTCTCTCTCTCTCTCTCACCAGAGTGAAATAGAAAAAAGACGAGGTCTTTTCTATGCCAGGTTTATGAACAGAAATCTCCCCCTCTCTCTCTCTCTCTCTCTCTCTCTCCAGCTATCTCTCTTCTAAGCCAACTGTCTCTGTCTCTCTCCAGCTATCTCTCTTCTAAGCCATCTGTCTCTGTCTCTCTCAATCCATATAAGATCTCCAAGCGCATCTTCCACAAGGCAACTAACTGAGAATGAGGCAAGCTTTAAGGAGAGTTTGACTTCTTCTATGTAAGCTAAACAAATAGTAAAATAATAGTATTTGCTTGCTAGGTTTACGGTCTGAACTCTCTCTCTCTCACCAGAGTGAAATAGAAAAGAGACGAGGTCTTTTCTATGCCAGGTTTATGAACAGAAATCTCCCCCTCTCTCATTCTCTCTCTCTCTCTCTGAAACCATAAAGGAATTCCAAGCACATCTCCAACTTCACCAGAATGAGATAGAAAAAAGGTAAAGTCTTTACAAGTTTTACATATAGAACTCTCAGCCTATCGCTCTCAAGCCTTATAACCCTACCAAACAAAAGATGAGAGTTGATAGATAAACAGAACCCAGACACAACCGAGGCAGAAAGTCCTTCACACCAAACGCACTTATTCAAGCCTCATAAGACTAGTATCTAAGAAAAACTCCCATACTCCTCCACTAACTCTCTCTCTCTCTCTCTCTCTCTCTGAGCTCAGATCGAATTACTGTTAACATATGACAACGCAAGGGCACGCTACAAGATCAAGGCGCGTGGCGCACTCACAGATGAGCACGAGGTAACCGATATGCCGCTCAAGGACAGGGAGTCTGCCGACTATCTCTACATTATCTATCCGAATCGCCTGAGCTTTGAGCTGTGCGTCAAGGAGAATCGTACGCAGCTCGTCAATCTACACAACTATGGACAGAAGTGCATGGAATTTCGTTGGCAGAAGTCAGTCTTGGTTGAGCTTGTCGAATTGCCGAAACATTTTCATTTACATCTGCTCCTTCTGCTGCAGCTACATCATTAGTGACTTCTTTGCCGTCACTTTCGAGCCGCCCAGCTTTCGGCTGAAGGGGCATCATTCGAAGCTCTGCGAGATTAGGGTGAGCGCCTATGAACGGCTGCTCTTCTTTCGCCGCATACCCATTGTGCTGGAGGTGCATCGCATTCTGGATGCCGCCACGCAGATAGCCAAGGCCGAATTGGCCGAGGTCGAGTCCATTGATGATCCCAAGTGGAAGGAGGATAGCTATGTGGAGCATGTCTTCCTTCATCTGAACATACGTGTCCATGTGTCCAGCCGCGAGGAAAGAGATGACGACACTGCCATTGAGGTCGAGGGCACCTGCTCGCCCTGCGGCGGCGTCGGCCTTGACCCGGGCGCTGCCGGCGATAATAAGTCCATGAGCAGGACAACAGATCCGGACAAGAAGCAAATGGAACGCGAGGAGCTGATCAAGCGCCTGTCCATGAAACGCAAACTTAATGCCAACGAGGTGATCGAACTAAGCATGGCCATCGACCATCGCGTTACCATATTCGAGAAGCTCTTCTGGAAATTCCTATCCAAGTCGAATTTCATGCGCATTCCCTCCGAGCGCACGCGCAATAAGTTCAACAAGACCTACGATGATGTGATCATGTCGGATCCCATGCAAATGCCGTTTTGCAACATCAACATGCAAGTGGATCACAAGTGAGTGGCTCAACCCTGCACCCGACTACTTCACAAATTTCAAGCGCCTTCTCTCACTCTCTCTCAGCACCATTTTGTCCGTGCTCAGTCGCCTAATGGTGGAGGCTCTCAACGAGTTGGCCAAGAACTGGATATTCATACCATCCGAATTCTTTGAACGTGATCCTTAAACTTTGTGTCCTTTAACTGTTCGTTCAGCTGTGCCAGCCATATTACATAACCTCAAAGCTCATTGCGTTGCACACTTTGCGGCTGCTGCAGCTATCCACATGCCGCATGCCACTGAAATTTATGTAAGATTCGCCCAGACCATCGCCACAGCCTGTGCCCCAGCTCACAATTTATGTCGCCGCCTAAAAGCTTGCCATATTTAAAGCCATTGCCACAACTCGCAAGCAGCGCAGAGCAACGGCAATCGGCAGCAGCGAGTTTCAGCAAACTCAACCAATTTGACAGCCACTTTATATGTGCACGTTGCCAGAAATAGTCACATGATATGCAACATTCGTTTAAAGCACTTTAAGCCACATTCTTGCTCCACTTCTGCTCGCTTTAGTTTGTCGAATTCCATTTAATTTGAGCTGAGACAAAAGAGAAAAGTCCTCATCGAAATGTTGCTATGACATAGCTTGAGTCCTGAAACTCACTTTAGCTCATCGTGAATCATTTACATGCTAGAGGAAGCGCACAACGTGACATAAGGAATGTTACGATAGAAATACTATTTCAGGCTAAGAGTAAGAGAAATGAAAATTAGGTTTCATTTCTTGATTGGAGATAGGCCCAGACTATGCACAATTTGTTTTTATTTATGACTTAATAGGCGTTTACTCATAGTCCTGTATTCCACTGATCGGCCTATGACTCACACAACTTTCTCATCGGCTAACTTACGTTTGGTTTACTAACTACGCCATGTTTCTTGCCAAACTCAGTGAACAATGCAAAATTAAATACGAAATAGTAAATACTTAAGAAATTATGAGTCAACGCATATAGTTTCATTGAGCCAAATCCCTTATTATTTAGAAGAATCACATACCAAACTAGTTCAAATAACAAACGACAGCGCTCCAATAACTAAAACTCAACATCCACATTTTAAGATGTGAATCCTGATCTGCTATTATGGACTATATACTGTATACCATACTATACTATGTATATACCATACTATAATATACCTTATAAAACTGACAATTCTCAACTATACTATACCATACCATACCATACCATACCATACTATACTATACCATACCATACCATACCATTCCATACCATACCATACCATACCATACTATACTATACCATATACTATATACTATATGCCATTTACCATATACTATATACTATATACTATATACTCAACCCTATGGAACTAGCTACGCATATAGCTCTTATACGTTTGTAGATCAAATTAAGCACATATACAATTAGATGGACGGAAGGATGGACAAACGACTGAATAGAACTTAATGGACTCGACTTATTACTTAGCAAATATATATGTATTTATAGCATAGACAGTTATTACTACAAAAAACCAATTTAAATCCCCGAACTAGTAGACAATAAAATAAAATATATTTTCAAGTCTGCCCACACCAAATAAAAGAATACACTGATCTTTGAAGATGATTTAACAGTAATACACCTCAGAATGCATAACTAACTATAAAAATTGCAAAATAAAATTTAATAATATCTGCAAGGTGTTAAGCTAAATAATATTAGCATACAGCAAGGAGTTTAAATAAAGCAAAACATAGAAAAGGCTTAAAACCTATTAACTGTTTTCAATCTAATTCTAATTCATACAAAAAAAAAACCAAAAATATAAAAATCAATAAATATAAAAGAGAAACATCTCTTAAAGACAAATAGTATATATATTATGATTCTAGCTTATCATCATCAGCTTATCAGAGCATATCAGCTTATCAGAGCACAGCCCACAGCACTTACGATATATTAGACTTATCCGAACTGGTTCCTTAGACGCTTAATAATTGATCAAGTTTTGTTTTTAAACACATCATTTCATAGCTTTATTGAATAAATTGTTGTTGTTGTTGTTGTTACCTTCATTGTGTGTTTCGTGTGAGTGTTTTTGCTGTTGTAAATTCTCAGAGTAATCCATAATGAAGTTTAATTGATTCTTAATAAATCTTGCACAGAGTATACCATAAATATGCTATATAAATTTGTTTCGTTTTTGTTTTTCTGTAATATTATTTTATATTTTCTTCTTTTTTTGTCATTTTCATTTTATTTTTATGTTTCGGTTTAAGTTAATTGAATGAAAATTCGAAGAAAATTGTTTAAGGAGTGTGTGTTGAGTGTGTGTGTGTTGTTGTTAGGCGTGGCAATAAATCCAGCGCCCGTATATATATATATATATATAAATATATATATATGAGAGAATTCGACAGTAATTCAATAGATAAATATGCACTTTGTAATTAAACTGGAATAATTGTTTGTTTGTTGTTGTTGTTTCTGTTATCTGACATGATTAAGTTAAATATTTACTACTACAATACGATACGGTCCACCAATATTTTGACTATGTTTATAACGACGAGAAAAAAACGTTTGCATAGTTACACATATATATAATATTCATATATATATATATATATATATACATACATGTATATATATATATATATTATATCTGGCATAATTAGTATGTTGTTTTCAAGTACTATACGTAAGCTAAACCATAGACGATAATAAGAAATAATTGCAATTGATTAAATTATGCAAATGTTGAGCTTGATGGAACCAAAGATTCTCTGTTGCACTAAAATCGCTTCATCAATCAATCAATCATTGAATGCTGCGTTCGATTGGCATTTAACAAGAGTGCTTAAAATTAGTACCTTTGACTAAGTTGGTTTTTTCGACTAAGTTTTGGTTTATACATAATTCATTTAATATATATTAAGTTCTTTTCCTTTTTGTTTTTTTTTTTCGTTATTTTATTTTTTTTTGTTTTTTTTTCTATAACATTTAATGCAAACATATAGAGAGAGAGAACTTCGATCTTTAATTTACTGATGACATGCACTACGAAATTTTACTGGATAGTTATATTTTTACTGTTCGATTTTTATTTGTATTTTTAATAATTTTTTTTTTTTGCAAATCTTTAGACCAAAAACGTTGTGTGTAGGAAGAAGCTTAACAAAAATAGATCTTTAAAGTATTGAAATAACTAGAGAAATATATATTTAGCAGGTATGCATGAGATGTGCTGACATTTCTATATATACCTAGAACTCTTGAGCAAAATTTGAAGAAATATCTGGAAACAGCGAAAATAAAAAGCCTTAGGAATACTCTCGCTTAGCTTATATCATTTTTTTGGTTTTCTTTGCAAAGTTTTTAAATCAAATTTGAATAAAATTTTTGAAATATTTTCGAATTAATTTTCTTTTGGGAGTTTTGTTTTCCGTGCGAATAGTCCTTAAGTCAACAACTAGTGTCAGTTCAGTTTTTGTTAAACTATGCCTAGAAGCCTATTTAATTAATTTATAGCACATCATCTAAATACCCAGATCAAGTTCTTGAATATTACCCACAGATGATGCTCGACGACTATTCAACTCTTTAGCCTAACTAGTTAAAGAGTGTTAGAGCTGTGTGTGTAAGTGTCTGTGTATGTGTGTGTATGTGTGTGTGTGTGAGTTACTGTGTATAAGAGAGAGACATTTAAAGAGAGCGCTGTGCAGACGCCGGAACCAGGGCCGAATGCGGTTCCAGTTCCAGTTCCGCCTGCAGAGCATTGCACAACCTTTTTTGGTTTCAAACGCGAACGACAAACGAAAATCAGACGATTACTAGATCGCCAGATCCTTGACTCTATACGTACGTGTATGTGTATGCACTATATTTCCTTATATTTCTGTTTCTGGTGTAAAAGTATAAAAGTGTACCATATTCCCTCCTTCCTTCCTGCTTCTGCTTCTTTTTTGTTTTTGTTTTTTTTTTGTTTGGTTTACAGTTAAAATTTGTGGTAACTTTTCGTATCTTCTTTGTTTTGGTTTTGCTTTTGGTTTTTCATTCTTTCTTTTTTGTTTTTAAATAGATTTCATCAACATAGTTCTCTCGTATTTTCTTCTTATTCGTTTTTCAAGATATGCGCTTTGTTTTCTGTTTCTTTCTTTCTCATCGTGTTCAATCTTTAAATGTTAACATTATTGCGTTTGCGTTTTATTTTCATGTAAAAATTATAAAGTTGCTCGTTTTCAGTTTTCCTTTTCTTGCTTTTCCATATTTATTAATTGTTTTCCTTCTCCTTTTAGTCTTGTTTGCATTAGTTTAACTTTTTCTTTTGTTATCAGAGTTTTGTCATTACGTATTCTTACTCTTTTTGTTTTGTTTTCTTTTTTTTTTTTGTATATTATTGTGCGGTGTTTTTGTTCGTTACCAATACCGTTAAGTATATATATATATATATAATATGTATATATAATATAATATATTGTATATATAGTATTCATGTATATGTTTAAATTTTTAAAATACTTTCTTGGTTTTTTTTTCGCTTTTTTATATTAATGTTTTTTTTTTTTGGATTTTCTTCATTCTTCGGTATTTTTTTTTTAATTTTATTTATAAAACATTTTCATCTTAAAAAATGTATATAATCGATTGCTTTTTGTTGTTCTTCTATTTGTTGCTGTTTTTGTTTTGTTTTGTTTATAATAATTGCATTACGCATTCTGCTTCGCCTTTTCCCCAATCCAGGTGGCAGCTGCACAAAAATGTGAGCGCCTTGATTAGTAAAAAAGGGTTTTCTTGGTGTTTTCTTCTTATAGTTTTCTCTTGAACTTTCTACAATGTTTTCTTTTGTTTCATTTTTGGAAGGTTTTGTTCTTATAAATCGCATAAAAGCAACCAGTTTATACTCTTCTTCTTGTTTTTGTTTTTTGTTTCTTCTTTTGTTAAATTTCAGTCAAGCATTTGCGCATGAAATGTCTCAAGTGATTCGAATGATTGAATTATTATAGTTCGGATGATTTGAATGATTCGATTCGATTCGATTCGATTGCTTCACTTGCTTCTCATGTGGAAATAAGCCATTGAGCTCTACAGATATTGCGCCTATACGCACTACACACACAAACATACTTAATAATCGTAATCGTAATCGTAATCGTAATCGTAAATATACATACATATCATTTTGTTAATATTTGAATTACTTTTGTTTCGCTTCATATTTTTTTTTTTTTTTGAAATAGTTGCAATAAATTTACTTGACGTATACATGAAAGGGTTTGTTGTTTGTGATTTATGCATTTATAATAATTTCTTGTGGTATGTATGTATATGTATAAACATTTAAAATTTGCAATACACAACATCAATATATTGTTAATCATATATAATATACTTTTTTGTTTTGCTTTTTAGTTATAGATTTTATATAGAGTTAATTAATATATATATATAGCATAGTTTAATGTGTTTTAACATTGCGAATTGTTGAAGGAGTTGACGCCACGAAAAATAAACATGATTATGAATAAGAAAGTGTTTCCCCAATTCCCGATTTGATTTGGTTTGATTTGATGAATCCAAATAAAAATTCGATAACAAGACTTTATATATATATATATATTGTATATATATCATTTATTTTTTGTTTGGTTTCAAGTACTAGCAGATTGAACTAGCTTTGCAAGGAAATCTCTCAAGCACCACGTTTTCTATGTTATACAGAACTTTGATCATACTTTCTCTTCTAACCCTTGCGCCTGACTTTTGTCTTTTTTAAATGCATAAATATCATTTGTCGAAACATTGCGTTAGTTCTGGATCAAATCACTTTTTGGGTAAATCTCTTTCACTCTGTTACTAAGAATTGTTCTTCGGCATTTCTTTTACATTTAATTTGGCAATTTGTTTTCAATATATTTATCTTTTCATTATTTTGTTTAATTGTTTGTTCCTTTATTATTGCTGTTTTTTGTTTTGTTTTTTGTTGGTTGTAACAAATTCGTTTTGCTGAAACGCATTTTGTCAATATTTCTTTTACGTACTTTTCACTTGGTTTACAGTTAAGTTTTAGGCTAAGAATTTTTCTTGGACTTTTGAAATTTTTCGAATGGCGTGCATAGATATTTTTTAGCTGGTTTTTGTGTTAGGTTTTATCTGTTTTAAAATTGATTTTTAATTGTGTTTTATTTATTATTTATGGAATTTTTTATATTTAATTAAAATGATATTTAGTTATGTGTTTTTTCGTATTTAGTTCGCTTTTTAGCTTTAAATTTTTCTTAAACATTTATTCGTTGTATTCGAAAAATTCTCTGTATTTTTAGCTCTTGTTTTGTTTATAGATTTTCTAAGTTTTTTTCGTTCTTCGTTTTTGTTTTTACTTTGCTGCACATTCGATTTCTTTGCTGCTCGTCAGGTTAGATTCAGATAAAGTCGTTAACATAGCTAGGAATTGGATAAGTTTCTTCAACACATGACAATGATTTAGATGATATTTGTGAATTGAATAAAAAATGTGTATTTAAGTGTATACATATCTATATATATATATAAATATATATAATAATAATGCAATACGATCTTTATTTTAAGCAAGAGTTACACATAAATATATATATATATATATAACTATATCTATATATATATTTATAAACATATGTCGAACTGCAAATGCTTTAAAGCATATGCCAAACGTTGCCATTTCATTCAGTTCTGTTTCTTTTTATTGTTTTTTATACAGTTATCAATAATCTTTGTCTTCTGAGCATAAAAAACGTTTTTTCTACAAATTTTTAACTTAAATTGAATACAAAAATATACTTTCAAAAAGGTAATTATGAAAAAAAACGTCCATATATAGATATATATAGTAAAAAAACGAGAAACCAAACCAACAAAAGAATAATTTAAAATCTATCAGCTTCAATTAAAAAAACCAATTTGACCAAGATGGCATAAATGAGGATTGATAGTTGTTGTTCTTGTTATGGCTGTGATTGCTCTTGTTGCCAACTGTTGCTGCTGAGCCGCTCAACGTGGAGCTGTTGGCAGTGCCACGTGCTGCATGCGAACCGCTGGCTGCATTACTGTTGCTGCTGTTGTTGCTGTTGCTGTTGCTGTTGTGGTTGCTGCTGCTGCTGCTGTTATTGTTGTGTGTGTTGGGCGTTCCAGCGGACCCACCACCTGCTGCACTGTTAGCCACATTAGTAAGGAACTGGGCAAACTCCTGCTGCAGCTGCAGCTGCTGTTGCAGCAATTCGAAATGATTTTGTGGCTTGTTGTAGATGAACTTTGTGGAGGTTTTCAATATGTTGTTGTTGCTGGTTGAACTGGCGCCGCTTTCGCTACGGGCCGTGGCTTGGGTGGAGGTGCTCTTGTTGTTGTTGTTGTTGCTTGTAGATGTTAAGTTGCTGTTGTTGTTGCTCTTTGTGGGCGGTTTGCTATGGCGATTGTTCGCTGTGGCTGTTGCTGCACTCGAATTCGATTTTGTTGCTGTTGTCAGTGAGTGCTTGTTGTTGTTGTTGTTACTGTTTGAAGTTGTCTGCTGTTTGTGTTTGTTATTGCTGTTGTGCTGTCTGTTGTTGCTGTTCTGATTAGCATATTTGCCAAATGGGTGGGCAGAATGGTTGTTGTTGTTGTTGATGTGGTTGTTGTAATTGTTGTTGTTATGATTGAGCACCAAACTATTGGCAGCTAGCGCCGCTGCCGCCGCATTGGCATTGACAACAGCAGCCAACTTGGTTAATAATTACGTTTGCTTATTTTTGTTTGTCTTGAAGCTGACCTGAAGTACCCGGTTGCCCAGCGTATAGCCATTGAGCGACTGTATGGCCAGCACAGCCTCCTCATAGTTGGTCATGGTAACGAAGCCGAAGCCCTTGCATTTGTTGCTCTGCAAATCGCGTATAACCTGAAAAGCATAAGCATTAACAAAGCTTATTTGAGCTAACTCTGAGACGCACCTTTACGGACTGCACAGCCCCAAATGGTCCGAACAGCTGCCAAAGCACATTCTCCTCGGTTTCGGGCGCCAGATTATAAACGAAAATGCACCAGCCCGAACTAGTAATGGTATTGCCCTGTATCATGCCATTGGTAATTAGATCACTGGTGAGCGGCGAATAGCGTGAGATCACAGAGCTTTAAGTGAAAAAAGGGAAATTCAGTTTGTAGAAACATATCAAATGAGTTCAATTAAATTTAGGTTGTTGGTTCTTGTTGGTTGTTTCACTCTGTGGTAATTCTTAATATAATATTAAAAATGTATTTGCTTATATTTATCTAATCTGTATCCTTAAACAAACAACAATCTCTTTGCCCTGTACCCTTTAACCTCATATATACTTCTCGTTGTGATTCTTACTTTGACTTTATTTATACTACTAATAGGTCTCATCTTGTCTCTTTTTATATTAAGTGATTCCACATAATGATCACTACTGATATAATTAGCTTAACATTTCAGTTTCACAGATAGCTTCAATGTCTTCTGACAGTTATTTGTCATATTTCTTATTGCAAAGAATAGTTCTGAGGTTACATTTACGTAGTTATTGAGTTAATTTGAAGCATCTTAATTATACATTTGAAAATGGTATCTAAATGACACTCGTTCTGCTCATATTTATCTCGCAAATATTCACTTAAATATATAAATCTTATCAATCTGCCATGCATCCTTAAAAATCGTAAATATCTTGGTCTCATCAAGCGTGCACCGTCTTAACACCTAAACGAACTGCATCATTACTTGCTCTGCTAACCTGTAACGGCCCGCGTTGGGATGAATGGCAGCAGCAGCTGCAGCCGCTGCGGCACCGGCTGCCGCATTTGCTGGAAAGGCGCGTCCGCCGCGTGTATTTTGTGGCGCAATGTAGGCGGCCAGCGGTTGCATGCTGTTCTTGTTGCTGCTGGGATTGTTGGCAAACTTAACGGTTATCGGTTCGGTGGAATTTTTCGGTGTGGTGCCGTTTAGCTCCTTGATGGCGCGATCAGCCTCGAAGCGCTGATCGAAGCGTATAAAGCCAACGCCCTTGGAGAGACCTAAGCGAAACAGAGAATTGATCAAATTAGTCGAAAATGATATAAATAACCGAATTCAGTTGTCACAACGAGCGAACAAGGCATTTGAATTGCCAGCATTTTGATAGATTGCACCACAAAATCAAAGCCAGCAAAACACACTAAAGAAAAATACAAAAAAATAATTGAAATAATAATTATTTAGTATACATACGATCTGGGTGCTCAGCATGCGATTCTATTTGATTTGGGTATTTCGTTGTTGGTATTTGTTTTAAGGAAAATAAAAATATAATATGCATTAGAACAAAATCAAAAACTGTAAAGGATAAAACTTTAAGAATAACAATAACAATAGGAAAAGTAATAATTTATTAAGAGAAGGCTTGAGCATGCTAGAAAATACCAGGTAATTATAAGCACTTAAATTGTTGGACTGTATAATAAAGATAGTACACTGATATCTTATATATTTCACATTGGAGTCTAATATTATCATATATTACAATTTGAACTAATTTCTCTAGAGATTGATAATATTTGCTGCTTTTTGAATATTTGATAAAGAACTAAATATTTTTATAATATTGAAAATAACTCTTATTTTTAAATAGTAAATCTAATTCAATTGTCTCTTATTTGGCTACAAAATTGAAAGTAAAATGAAATATTAAATTTACTATTTTATAATTTATTTAAATTATTCAATTAATTTTAATTTTTAAGCAAAACAATCTATATATTTAACAAAAATATAAAGTTAATAAAAATAAATTAAATTAAACGAATGCCAAGCAATGAAAAATGAGAATTTTATTAATTGCGTTTTCAACAGCTAAACAAAAAGTAAAAACCTACCCGCCGCATGTTCATCTGATATAGTTATTGATCGAAATATATATGGATATATATTTTTTGTAGTTCAATAAATACATGAAAAATAAATTGGTAAACAAATTATTTGCATTGTTTAAACAAATATCAAATTAACTTATAAAATGTGTAGCAAATCTAAAAGAAAAAATTTTGTTCAACAAAATTATTTAATTATACTTAACGTAATTTTGACATGCTTTTATATTTATATGAATCAATCAATTTCTATAGAATTATATTCCCCATCATAAAATTTGCTTGCAAAAACTGCATAAAGAAACACTTAAATACTGGACTTATGATAAGAAAGAGTGTTTATAGCTATAGGACATGCCTTTGTCTTATAATAATATATCGATCGATGCTTCTTCTTGTTAACTTACCAGTGATATTATCACAAAGTATGCGCGAAGTTATGATCTTGCCGTATGGACTGAACAAAGATTCCAAATCGGACTGTGTCATATTCTTTGGAAGACCCGATACATATAGATTGGCGCCCTTAATGCTCTCCGAGCTGGGGCGCGCAATGGAGACCTAAAGTTGGATATATACACACACATATGAGAGACTTCTGATAAATGCAAACTTCATCATCTGCTATTTAGCAGATAGAAGACACTATAAGGCTCAGTATCATCAACTGTAATCGCACCTTTATGGTTTTGTTTTGGAGACGTAGACCATTCAATGCATTAATCGCCTTCTCCGCATCCTCTTGCTTCACATAGTTGACGAAGCCGTAGCCCAGGCTTTGGCCTAATTGAAGTCAACGATTAATCAATGTGGCTAACGCAATTGCCAATTGCAGCAAAGCATACGCACCTGTCACCTTATCGCGTATCAATTTGCAGCTCTCCACCTCGCCAAAGCTGACGAACAATGAACGGATTTCGTCCTGCGACATTGTCTGTGGCAAATAGTTCACAATCAAATTGGTTTTTGGATCCGGTTCGTTGTTGTTATTATTGTTATTGTTGTTGTTATTGTTATTATTATTGTTGTTGTTGTTGTTTGTGGCAGCACTGTTATTGTTATTATTGCTGTTGGCTGCAGCATTGTTGGTTGTTGCTGCCGGAGCTGCAGCCGCAGCCACAGCAGTTGCCGTTGCCGCTGAGCCTCCATTTTGCTGCGCTTGACTGTTGGCCACACTGCCAGCGGTGGCGCCACCGGCACCGCCAGCCGTTCCACCGCCAGTGCCAGCACCAGAGCTGCCAGTGCCCGACGATTGCTGCTGCTGCTGCTGTTGAACCGCTGTCTGACCCTCAACCATATCGCTGCTGCTGTATTGATACAGGTTAGTTAAGAGAATACTTTAGGCTCAATTGAAATTTGATTAGCGTGATAAATACATATCTTAAAAGGCAATAGGAATAGTCGAAAGGTCATATAGTTCCAACTAAACTTTAAGCGGAGCTACGGCCCTGACTGAGAAGCCATATTTCCCTTTTAACTACTTATTATACTTATATATATGAAGCCGACTAGTAACTCTTTTAATTTTGATAATTAGTAAGGGAAAACTAAGCTTGCCTCAGCAAACTTTTAATTTCGTTTAATTTTCATAATTTCACATTTCCTCAAAAAATTAATTTTCTTAACAATTATAGGAATTATTTATTAAAGCACTGCTGCTTCCTATGCCTTCTAGATTATAAATTGTAAATGTAGACTTTGTATATCTATAATCCTATATATATCTATAGTAGCTCTACTTTATATATATAGAATATATAAAACAAAAAGTATTCTTATCAAGTGTTTAAATCAAATATATATCTAATATAAATAAAATTAAGAACATGTTTGTAAATCAAGAAAGCTAGTTTTAGTTAGTTAACTTAACTGATTTAGGTTTCATATAAGCTAAACCCTAACTACCGATGAACTTGCTAACATTTTCCTATACAATTTCAAATATTTATTTGATTTTAAAAAATTTCTTTAAAAAGAATCCAATAAAAAGTCTACATGGGATTCATTCAGCTCACTTAGTTAAAGTTTAGTTGGCACAATTGAAAGACAAAAGAAAAATCATAAACGTTAAATTTTAAATGAAGTGAAAAACTTTACTGCTTTCTTGCTTGTCAAATGAAAATTAAACTATAATTGTACACTATAAAGATAGTTAAGAGTTCTTTTAGATAATACTGCTGTAACGCGTTTTCAAATCTGCAAAGAAAACCAAAAACAAAATGAAAAGAAGAAAATGAAAAATTATATATTATATATAGAGAGAGAGAGAGCGATATATATATCAATTCAGCTGCAGCACTTACCTCAATACGCACAAGACGAGCAAATGGTAGTTGAAAACAGAAATTGATTTAAGTTGAACCTTTTGCTATAGCCTAGTTACAAGTGCGCCCACTACGTATACGTTATATATAGCTATATATATACCTATAGATATATATATGTGTGTATGTATTTTATGTCCGAAAGTTAACTGCAAACAAAGAAAATGCAAGTAAAATCAATTATTTTAATTTAATTTAAATTATATGCAGCTCCCAGGGACACGCACAGGGCGGGGTAGTGGCTAGCAGCAACAACAACAGCAACACCAACAGCAGCGGCAACAGAAACATGTTCAACATTTTTAATGAATACCTAGAAATGTCAACGTGGTCTATTTGCTGTTGCTGTTGCTGTTTTCCATTTGCAGTTGGTGTATGCGGGTGTGCGAAGAAATAGATCCGAAAACTGACAGAAAAATCGATGTAATTAAAATGACGCATGAGCTAATCATTGAGGCACTGTTGGCCCAGGCAAGCAGAATTGCAAAAGGTTTCGCAATTCAAATAGGTCAAAGGCAATGCAAGCGGATAATCCCCACGTTATTACGTTTATATAATATGGCTGTAATTATATATTTATATACATAATATCACATCTATTATAATGTAGTTTAATTATGAAAATGGAGAGCATTTCAGCACATATATTATTTATATATATTTCATATGATATATATATTATTTTAACTACAAATCATTAGCAAAGATCTTGCATAATTTATAAGTCAAAGATAATAGACATTAAAAATGAATCAGGATCAAGCATAATAAAGATGTTTATATGAATGTTATATATCCAATACAGTGGAGCGTATATAAAACTCCATTATGTCGTCAAACTAATCTAAAGTCAGGTATATGCCAACACTACAAAGAGGTTTTTGCTTTTTTCTGCAACATTAAGACCAAAGGAAAATTACTATATCTATATCTCATACCAGATCGTATCTCTCACCAATATATATTATACGCCTGCAGTAATGGGAATATTGATTTGGGACTTCAGCACGTCAAAGACCTTTCGAAACTATAACTGGCTACAAAATATACTACATAAATTCTTCTAATTTTGTTGCCTCAATTGGATTGTTTTTTCCCAATTATTTATTATTAATAAAATAAATAATCATAAACTTAAACTATTTTAAGTTTTCATGTCACTTCTTCATTGCTCATATTATTTTCCTTCATCCTCAACAATTTCTGTTGACTCATTCGATTTCTAGCTAAACAATCCCAATCCCAATCCAATTAGCCATTGTTTTTCGTTAGCCAATAGGTTTTGCCTTCATTTTCATTATTTTTGTTTCAACTTGATGAAAGCCAAATGTAATACACATTTCGTATAAGCAGGCTAAATACAACGATTGATGCAAAAGGTACAATGTTTTTTCGTGCTTTGGATCAAATATTTATTGGTAAATGTTTGAGTTCGTATACCCTATAATAACTATGCAGATTAGCTAATAACGCTGGGACTTATGAGAGATATTTAATATTTGATATTGATCGGATATGAAACTATTTTAAAATAATTTAAAAAATTCAATAAAAAATCCCATAATAAATCCAACTTTTAATTTCAGATAAATTTGACTTGAAACCATTTTTACTTTTTTTTACTTAAATAAAAGTTTATATCCCCGCTCCAGAGTTCTATACGATATCTATATACATTTATGGCCAATTGAATCTAAATATAAAGCAAACTTCCAATGCCTTTGGCCTTCACCCACTACGTGTTTTACTCCGCTTTGTTCCATGCGAAAATTTTCTCAATATTTAAATTCGACAATTTTCACCTTTGCTACGAATTTTATTATTTTTTTGTTTTCTTATTTATTTGTTGCCTTCGCTTTTCTCGGGCATTTTTGCATGCGCTGGCAACGCGCAAATCGTGCGAAAAACTAATATTTTAAAAATAAACAAACAACTGTCGGCCAAAAGGGGTGGGGCGGGGCGGTAGTGAGTGGCGAGGCTGCTTTGATACGGCGGCATATGTATTGAGAGCCGGCAGAAGTACCAAGAATTATATTTTCGAAATATTTTTAAAATAACAAAACGAAGGCGATGAAGATTTTGTCTCTGCTGCGGCGGCGGCGGCGGCGGCTGTGGCTGCTGCTGCTACTGCGACGCTTTATTTGAGGTTAAGTGGAAAATGGGAAATACATAAAACTAAGAAAATATTGAAATCGTTTTTCATGTCATTAAATGCAAATAGGAATTACATAAATGCGAAAAATATGCAACATTTTTACCTTTGCATTTGAAAACAAATCAAATATTGAGAAATGTAAATAAAACTTGTTGCTCTTGTGATTTTGACGCGATTACGAAACACTTTTTTTATTATTTGTATTTTATTTTGGGATTGCTTATCTTACTTGTATTTGTATTAATCGAAAACAAAATAAACCGAAAGATAGGCGATAACTTATGCAAATTAATTGGCGTTGATTATGTTTTAGTTTTGTTTGGTATTTGAAAAAACGTTAACTGAACGGCAAAAGAACGAAAAACCAAACCAAACCAAACCGAAGCGAATCAAACCGAACGCGAAACAAATATTTAACAATAATAATAATAATAATAACAATAATAATAAGGAAATAAAATCAAACGGAAAGTAGAAAAAGAACACGTTCCTGCAACTCAACAGAACAGAAATAAACTGATTCAACGAGCGGCATGGAAATTATTTTTATGCCATCGTTGCTGCGGCAAAAGAAAAACGCTACGAAGAGTCAAAACATCACATTGCATGCATAGCCAAGGGAGAGAGAGAGATTGCGAGCGAGAGTGTCAGTGTGAGTGTGAAAGTATGGCTACAAATACATGTTGTGCCTGTGTAGCGAGTGTGAGCGCACTTTGCTTTACTCTCTGCATATTTCTTTAGTGTGTGCGTACGGGTGTGTGGGTGTGTAAGAGAGAGAACGAGAGAGGGATAGGCTTGCGACCTAGCGGGTGGTTGTACAGATCAGAGTGCTTTTAATTCATGTAATGTATGCATGTAAATATGTATGTGCATAAAGACGATGCGAAGAAAGCACAGAGCAATAATTGGATTACATGTAAAATGGCGTAGTAACAGAGAAACATGCCATTCTCATTATGCAAAATACTCAAACTAACAGAGCTAATACAGCTGTTAAAATATATACATATGCATATATATAAAGACATGTGTTTGCAGCGTACAAGAACAGCTGTCAACATTCGATATCAAACGCAAAAAATGTGTACAAGACCTTTATCAATGAGCTTTAACAAACAGCGATACGTTTACTAAACAAAGGATGTGGGCAGGTGACATGGACAAAAGCTGATCAGCTCCCAGTTCATTTGTCTCTGAAGATTATGAATTGCACGCAGTATTTTTTTAACATAACTCGAAAACTTAAAAAATTAGGGATAAAAATGTTGTTATTATGCACAGATTACGCATTTATTTTTCGCATTTTGTAATAATAAATCTAAATAATATTCAAATGTAGAATCAATCAAGACGAAGAACAACTAAGTACACTTTACCAAAAATTAGATTGATTTTGATTAAGTTAAAACATAGGTCGAATGATATTTCTTTGAAAAATATAAAAAAGATATTAACTTTTATTTTTAATTATGAACAATCTAAAATCTTAATCCCAAAGGAATTCAGTTTAACTAAACTTAAAATAAATGCCTATAGAAGAATTTATTAGGCTTGGGCCAACTTGTTGGTAAGGATATTTAAAAACTTGAGAAAGCAGAAGTTTTTAAATTTTTTTCGTAGTTTCTTTAAACTAAATTTATGTCATGTTTATTATATAGTAATTATTAAAATATCTGATATGACTTGAATGTTTTGAGTTTTTTAAATTTGTAAAGAAAAAGGCAATTAAAAAGCAATTAAATATCTTAAGTCTTATTACTCAATACTAGCAAGCAGCAATTATTGTGCACATTCGTCGACTGAGGTCGCTTTACACTGAAAGCAAAATGATACCGAAAAATGAGTTGAATACACTTTCAGGCAAACACGCCTATTGCTGCTGCACCGCCCACAAAAATAGTGTAACATAAACCGGCAATTTTCATTCATAAATTGTTTAAAATTGTTTCCGCTTAATTTGACACTAACAAAGCAAAGGATATGGCAAAGGCTTCTACACTCTAACGGTTCAACACCCTCCACCCCCTTGGCATGCAATACAAAGTGGCTAAAAACTGTAAGAACAAAACAAAAAAGTGACACACCTTGCAGCAGGCGATGGCAAAAGCAAAAGCCAAAAGTCTGATGAAATAGGAGGAAGAAGGAACATCAGACAGCAGAGGATAGCCAGGCCGTTTTGCTTTTGGGTGCGGCAGAAAGAAAAAATAGAGAGAAAGAGAGTGAATGCAGCCGCAGCGCAGTCAACAGCTGCAGTAGCGGCACTAGCAGCAGCAGCTGCTGTCAGCTGAGCGCGCCCTAAGATATGCAATGCACAGAGAGCAGGAGAGCGTAAGCTAGCGAGCGCGCTTAGCTGCAAGCGGCGACGTCAGCGTCGACTGCGTTTTTTAGGTTAAACGTCGGCTGCAGCCGGCGCTGCACAAATCGCAACTGTGTGTGTGAGTGTGTACGTGTGTATATGTGTGCGTGTAGGCGGCATTTGGCAGCAAAGTGTAGAGAAATGCGCTCTGAGTCGCTGGCCTGCCCATTGAGCCAAGTTTTTACTATCGTGAGTGTGCATGCATATATCCATATATATCCAAGTGTGTATGTGTGTGATTGTGTGTGTGTACATGTAAATGCGAAAAATCGACCATGGGTGTGGGCACCTTACATGCTAATATGCAATTACAGCCACAACAACAGTAACAACAATTTGCTTACAGTCAAAATTTTTTCTTTCAGTTGGCCATTTCTTACTTTAGTTGCATTTGATTGAGTGCAAGAGTGAGACAGAGATAGACCGCCGCAAAATTATTCTTCACTTATTTTTCCATACAATTTTAGCGTTGGTTTTGTTGTTGCTTAAGTTATTTTTGTTGAGAAAAATTGGAACTTGGCTCGTTTTAAATGAGTTTTAAAATACACGCACAAAATTGTAGATTTGAACCGATATACACAATATACGATGCATACATATGTGTATGTGTATGTATGTATATGTAATTATGTGAGTATGCTAGATGTGTGTATTATACCGATATACAACAATTTATAAACGACGACGATACGACGATAATCAAAAAACACAACTTGCTGCCGGAGAGTGCAAGAACTAAATGATTAAAGTGTTCAATTGCCGCCAGGATAAATGCAGCCAGGACAACGAAAACGTCGACGTCAGCGCCAACAGCGCAGTTATTTGCTGCAGCTACTCTCTCCCCATTGGGCTGTACAGTTACGCGACGCAACGGATGAGGCGAAAGCTGAAACAAAACTGCGTAGTTTTTGAACAGCACAGTGGAGCAAGCTATTTAAGCTTGGCTTAATTATTTAATTAATGCTTTTTCTGTAAAACCAAATTGCTTTTGATCATTTTTATATGACAACATACTAGCCAACATTTAGTTTCTATTGAAATAAGTTATATATTTAGCTTTATAAATATATAAAACATGTACATATTTTTAAAAACGTTCGGTTTCCTACAAAATTATTTGAAAAGGACAAGACGTATATAATCCAGTATAATCCTTATCAAAATATTTTGTTTGCATTTATGAAAATTTAATAACGAATGTATTCTCAATAAAATTGTTGAGTTCATTGCGCACCACTATGCAGTCAACACAAAATTTGCTATACTGAAGGGAGAAGAAGAAGCGGAAGATGAAACGTCCCAACAATAACAAAAAGCTGCAGCGCCGAATGCGCAGGTACAGCAGCACCAGCAGCGGCGCCAGCAGCGTTGGCAGAGTCGCACTCGCTGCAACAGTCAGTCAACAATACAACGGTACTGCACATGCTCTCTTCTCTGTAAATTCGTGTCCGTGTTTCTTTTTCTCTCTCTTACGCTCCAGCACTTAGCCGAATACCCTACATTTGGATACAAAACATAAACAAGGAAATGCAGCGATGACGACGACAAACACGAAACAAATTGCGGTAGGTTCTCTGCAGGGCAAGCAGTGAAGAAAGGGAAAGAGCGAGAGAGAAAGAGAGAGCTGAAGAGAGAATGCCGGCCGCATATCAGCAGCAGAGTTATCGTTGGGCCAACAGCCAAAGAGGCACCCAAACAAACAGTTAAACAGAAATACACTCACACACAGACACAAAGGATTTGCTAGAATATAACGGCAGCTGACTGGAGCTGCCAGCGAGAGGCGTGCAAATGAGCCGAAAGCCGAGTACCGACTGCACCAGGCAAGAAGCTCAACTTGACATCATTTGTGTCAAAAGACCATTGAACTCTGTGCGGGGGAAGTTGCACTTCCACAGGCCCCCAACCCTTAAAATGCTCCCAGCAAGCTTTGCGCATTGTTTTGTTGCTGTTGTTGTGGTTGCCTATATGGCGCAAGCAGCAAGTGTTTACATGCAAATACATATAAACACATACTTGATACGTATGTGTAACTTATGAGACTGTGTGAGTGTCGGAGTTTAGCAAAAGTAAACACAGTAGCCAGTGCTTGCAAAACTGCGCGCACATCGAATTAAAATCATTCGTCATTTTGCCAAAACTCTTTCGCACTTTGCTACACTATTTCACAAAGAAAATAGTTACATTTAATATTTAAATAAACGCACATTAAATTAGAAATTAGAAAAGCTCTTGTAGTCCTTGCAAAACCTATGCAGCTTTTAACAGTTAAAGCTTTCAAACTGTAGGCTTTGTTGTTGCCTTTTCAACTGTAAATATGCGCGCAACTCTAAGGCACGCGAATTCGATCAGCAAAGCTATAAAATCCTAGAATTTCAAGAGACTCACCTTACGCTAGTTGATTGTAACATTCCAAGATATGTTCCTGAATCTGATGTACAGTGTGATCAAAGTCTGGACACTGTACATAGCAGCAACGTTTGCTGTACTGAGCGCCAGCATTCTGCGGATAGAATTGCTGTTGTTGCTCCTCCTGATTCTGCGGCTGCTGCTGCTGCTGATGTTGTTGGGACACGTAGTAAGCGTCATAGCTGTTGTTGTTGTTATTGAGCATGCACTGAGTGTAGCTGTTTGTCTGCATGTAATACGCATTACACTTATCCATATTCATGTATTGACCATCATAGGCACAGTGGTCCCATTGCAGGTACGAAGTGCCATTAATTTGCGCATCGGCTGCCCATGACGTCGCCTGATATTGTGGGTATTTAGCCTCATTGCCGCTGGCTGCACTTTCCTTATGTACCACCTGGAAGTCAGGTTCTTCTTTAAAGGAAAATTGCTCGTTTATGAGCACAGCCCACTGTGACCTCTCGCTTTTCTGCTCTACTTTCGACTCAATTTTGGATTCTACTTCCGCAGTCGACGCTGTCTTTGGCGTTAGCAATTGTTTATCAATGCCTAATAGCGGTCCCTTTTCCAATGGCGCATCCACCAAAGAGTTCGACTGCGACACGGCCATTGGCACTTCCCGTCCCGTCTCTTCCAGTGCTCCAATGCTTGATGTCGTCGTATTTCTAAGCGCTTTGCGGGCTCGGATGCGCCGCTTTCTGCGTCGTTCACTTTTGTTAAGCGCTCTCTTCTTTTTTGCCTCGTCTTCTAGTGCGACCTTGACGTCGACTGAGTGGGCGGCGCAGCCGTGAGGTTCAGCTAACGACTGCGCGATGCGCCGCTTTTGATTCTGCCGCTGCCGCCGACGACGTTGCGTTTTGGTTAAATATTGCGCGGCAGGCGCTGAAAACTCGCTGCTTTGCTCCGCATTTTTGCCGCTTTGATGTGTCATATTAAAGAGTCGAAATCAAAACAAGTGAATCACGTGCGCCTGCCCAAAAGCAAAATGGCGCGCATGCAAGACTTTCAAATGCAGTGCTGTGCTCTGCCGTGCCTTTGATGTCAGCTCAAGCGTTAAGCAATCACGTGATGTAAAGCGTAAAACACAAACAGAAAACACAACAAAAACAAAACAAACAAGAGGAAAGATTAATTCAAAAGAATGAATTGAGCTTGCAGCGCAGCACGATTACACGACAAAAGAGCGCGCAAGTGCTCGAAAATGTCAAGTTGCTCAACAGTGGTGTTAAGCTCAAGTTAAGTTAAAGCTTAACAACACTAGAACAGGTCTTTTTTGCGAATGTCCTACGCTAATTATGCACTGCTAATTTAAAAATAGCAATAGTAATTGAGTAAATGTTGTATGAAACTTGAACTAATATTTAGCAATTAAAATATTAAAAAATTAAATGTTGCATAATACTGCAAACTGCAGTCAAAATCATTAAAGGCTTATTTAAAACAGCGCCTGCAAATATTTGCATTTAATGCTGTTAAACTTAACAGAAGTCTGTTAAGCGACACCAGTTCGCGGCGAATTGCGCGCAGCACCAACTGCCAATGGCGAAAACCAACTGAGCGCGCTAAATTTGAATAAGTAAACGTCTGTTTTTTAAATGTTACAATTTTGGTTTTTTTCTTTTATTTTGATTTATCAACTACTGTTACGGTAATTGCATATTAAATTGGTTGTTGTTCTTGTTTTTTTGTTATGCTTAAACTTTAATAAGTGTACTTGGTTTTTGCTGCTGCTGCGGTTGTTGTTTTTCCTTTCCTTTCTCTTCACGTTTTGTTTATTAATTATATTTGTACAAAATATATAATATATATATTTTTATTACTTATATATGTATGTTGTTGTTTGTTACCTTTACTATGTTAATGAACAATTTCGTTTTGTTATCAATTGTTGATTTTGCAGTTTGCTTTTGTTGTTGTTGTTGCTTAACTTCAGCTTAAAACTTAATTCTGTTTAGTTTTTTTTTTTCGGTTTTTCGTTTTGTTTTGTGTTTGCTTATATTTCGCACTACAATAACGCTTAACAAAATATAATTATTAACTATGCTTCTTCTTCTTCGTCTTAAATCCTCTAGGCGCATTTTTTCGTTTCATATTGTTGTTGTTTTTTGTTTATATTTTATTTGTATTATTTATAATATTTATTGCAAGATTGCTGCTTGTTGTTGTTTTTGTTGTTCTCGTTTGAAAAAATTTAACTATAATTTAAAGGTTTTCCGTCTCCGTCCTCTTCTTCTCATTAGTTGTATATATATAAAAATATATATATACATATATATATATATGTGTGTTTGTGTGTGTATATTTATCGATATACTTATTCTGTCTGTGAGTTTCTTTGTTTTTGTTTTTGTTTTATTTATAAATTTGCATTTTATTTACAGCGTTGAAAATGTTTAACAATACATATATACACACATGCATATGCACATACATACGCACGCACATATGCATGCATCAATGTGTATATTTAGGCATGTATAAATTGTTTTTTTTTTGTTTTTTATTTTTTTTAATAATTATAAATTTAAGTTGCCCACAATAAAATTGCGCTTTACGATATTTAATATATTTTCGTTTCGTTTTTTTTTATATATTCATTTAAAGATTTTTTGTAATGCCCTTGCAGCGGCTCTTCATTAACTAATAAATAAATTTAAAAGTATTTATTTAAAAAAATATACAAACAAAAATATTAATTTTTATTAAATTAAGTATAATATAAAATTTAATTAAAATTTTAAAAAATGTTAAATAAAATAGCATTTAATTTAAAAAATATATATATATTTTTAAAAATTGAATGCATATTTGGAAAACATTTCAAATGATTGAAAATATAAAAATAAATCAATTTTCAGAATATTAATAAATTAAATTAATAAATGAAAAATATACATTTAATATTAAAAAAACCTCAATTAATAAACAAGAATATTTAAATTTGACCTAAACTAAATATAATTGATTGAAATTTAAATATTTTAATTTAAAACCATAAAAATGAAATTGAAATAAAATATTTAATAAAACAAAATAAATTAAATATAATTAAAAAATTTTGAAACGCAATTTAAATGATTTATTGATTTAAACAAAATATTTAAATATATATATTTAAAACTTTAAATAAATAAAAAGAAGAAATTATAGAATATAATTTTAAGAAATATATAAATATATAAATTTTTAAAATATAAAAATAATAAATGTTTAAATAAATGTTGAAAATATATTTAAATTTTTATACGTTAGATTGTTATAAATTAATTAATTAGTGAACGAAATTTGTAATTTATATTTTTGCTTTTTTACATTTCCATATTAATTTAATAGTTAATTATGTTTTGAAAGACATTTTTGTATTTTTTGGTGAATAAGTTTATTTTTGGAATGATTTATTAAAAAATCAAGCTGGTATATCATATTCAAATTCATTTAAATCGCCTTGTGAACTCTGCTGCAAAGGCATTAGTATATTCGTCTAGTCGAACTTCGGATTTCATTTTTATTGATAACTTAAAATTTGACTACGTTATTTTGTTTTTATATTCCTTTTTGTTTTGAATGATTAATGCTTTGTTTCCCCAGAACCACATTTTGTTTCAAGTACACAATATATATATATATATAATATATATATATTTGTGTTAAATTGTTGCTTACCATTTGTTTTCATTTTGGTTTGTTTTTTCGTTACGTTTTTCGCTTTGATTTTCGAGTTTTGTTTCGCTGCGTTTCGCTTCGCTTCGATTTCGCTTTGCCTTGATGTCAAGGTGCTGCCAATTGGGCACAAAACAGTGCTACCCATTTCCGTTTTAGATCAACGACTTACAATTAGTTTATTGCATTTCTTGTTTGTATTAATACGAGTTTCGGCTTATCGACTACAACTTGATTTTTCGCTTTGGCATATTAAAAAATATATGTATATGTATATGTATATATATATATGTATATGTATATATGTCGGATATATGTATGTACATTGTATATTGGTTGATTTCTCTTCATAGTTTTCTTCGAGGGGGCGGGGGCGTTGTTTTGTTTTTTTTTCTTTATTGATTAAATTGCTGTTTTGTTTTTATTTTGAATTTGAACTCGTTTAAGAACTACTAATGCACTATTAGTTGATGCGTCTGCATATATATATATATATATATATATATATATATGTATATATATATATCTTTTTTTTTGTGAATCTTCAGGCACAAAAACAGGGAGAGGGGCGAACAAATAGTAAAGCCAACCAAAAAAAGTAAATAAAACGAAATAAAAACTTTTGCATATATATGAGATATATTTTAAATACATATTATGTATATATATATATATATATAGTTATATATATATATATCTTTCATTCATGAATTTTTGTTCTAAAAACGTGATTGCTTTCTTTTAAAAATGTTTACTTTTAAAATCAATAATATTATTATAAAACATAATCAATAATGTACGAATATATATAACTATATAAAATAGTGTGTGTGTGTGTGTTTAACTCAATTTAAAACTTATGAAACAGTAAAATTTGCATTTAAATTAATTTAATAAAAACCATACTAAGATTACATTTTTTAAGAATTTCCTTCTTTTCTTTAGAGTTTAGTTTAGTTTTGCTTAAATCTTGTTGGTTCTAGCTTTTATACATACAAAATGTGTTGTTGTTGTTGTTTTTAAGGCGCATTTACATTTTGGCCAGCGAGAATTTATATATATATATATACATCTGTATATATATGTGCAAACGACAAAGGAAAATTAACTAACTTAAATATTAAAAAGCCATTTTTATTTTGTGTGCATAGAAAAACAAAAAAATTCAACTAAAATTGTCTACGAGCTAGGCAAGCATATATATATATATATATATATATATATATATATATATATATATATATATATATATATATATATAAAGAGAAAATAACTTGATTTAATAATAGTTTTCTTTCTTTTGTAATATCAATTAAAACTAGGCATAAATATAAAGCTTAAATTGCCTAACGAAAAGCATAGAAAAAGAAGCCAATCGAAACTTGAGCATAAGGAAATAAGTAAATGATGTGCATAAAAAGAGTAACTTTAGATGTTGTTGTTGTTGTTGTTGGAAGTTTTTCTTTTTGCTAAGCTAAACAACTTAATAATAGTAGCTTGTTGCTGCTGCTCTTCGCTTGATTTATATATAGTATACAATATAATAATAATTATAATTTATAATAATAATAATAATAATAATAGTTGCTAATTTGGCCTGACTTTCATTTAGACACGTTTGGTGGTGATGATGTTGCGGTTGCTGTTGTTGTTTCTGTTGTTGTTGTTGTTGGTGTTCTTGATGTTGGTGTTGGCGTTGCTGTTATCGCTACTGCGACTGGGGATACGAGACAGCATCGCGCAGAGTCTTCAGCCCCGCCTGCACATAGCGAAACACCTCATGCATCGTGCTGTGCAGCGTCAAGGGCCCATTCTCGTGATCCAGTTTGCGTATGAAGTCTGCATAGAAGAAAAATAAATCCATTAATACATTAACAACAGATCATCGAGAATGACAATAATATTTCTAGTTTTTATAATAATAATAATAATAATAACAATAATAGTCAGTCTTTAGCAAACTTTTCTGCAGCCCAAAAAGTTGATAACTTTAATTTGTTTGTGGTTTTTAGATACATTAACTACTCAGATCTATGACGTGCTTTAAAAGTTTTATTTTACTAATAAATAATAATACTTAAATCTAATAATAATACTTAAATAAAATGCCGTAAACTCGTCTGTAATTCATCAAGACTGCACAGCAAATTTATAAATTATTTTAAATACGTTTCATTCGTTAAAAAATCATTTTAAAGCAGCAAATTGTTAAGAGTTTTATCAAATTTTAATTTATGCTAAAATTGTGATTTTAAAGAAATAAATATATACAATAAAAAATATTTTCAATTTTTGTTATCAAATGTTGCAATATAATTCTTTTAAGCGAGCTCTCAAATATTCAAATATAATAATAAATAATAAATATATATATATATAATTTTTTATATATATATATAAATTTTTTTTTTCAAAAAAACTAATGAACAAAATTTTAAATTTGGCCAATTTTAATTTTAAAAAAATGTGTTATTAACTGTCTGATCATAAAATATTTTATGAATTTCAATTGATTTTTGTTAAAATTAATTCGAATAAAATTACATTTCTGTCAAATTAAAAAAAAAAGAATATATAAAATATAATATAATTAATAAATATATATAATTAATAAAATATATATTTTTTTATTTATTATTATTTATACTTTTATATATTTAACGCTTTGTGCTTTATATATTATATAGCTCTAACGCTTTGAGCTGTGGCTCAGCAAGCAGCAGTCAATCAGTCAATCAGTCAATCAGTTAGTCAACAATTATATATAGAGTGAAAGCTGTACATTACCTATATGATTGCCGTTGCGCACCAAACGATCGGCTTGATCCCACAGCTCGTGAGCGCTGTTCACATAGGTGAGATACTCATTCTGCTTGCAAAGCTGATTGTGTATGTCTTGAGGCACTATTTTGCCAGGCGGCGTATTCGAACCGGAGCCCTGATGGATAGGAATAAATATATATTTAAATATAGGCTTATGCAATGTGATATTTAATGTTACTATACCTGAGAGCCCACCGAGTTCGATGGGGATATAGAGGACGGCGTATTGCCATTCAGTATATCCCCCCTACCAGAGCGAAAAAATTCGGAACAACTGGCGATAATTGCACGACAATTGACGCGTCGCAATTTGTAAAGCTTTAAGGATATCAGTGATTGGCAGCGCAAACTGTAGGCAGAGAGCAGGTTAGCTAAAGGTATAGAAAGGGAAGCTAAGATATTCACCTGAGTATGGCCACAATGTTGTGCGATTCGTGATTTCCATTCGTTGACAGCTGATACGGTCGATTCTTGGAGGAAATGTATCTGCAAATAAGTACATAAATAATATTCAATTTAAATATATGCTTTATAAATGATTATCTCTTAACCAGAATTATACTATTATTATTATTGATATAAGTTCTGTATTTAATTATTGTACTACTATTTTCTACTCTCAAAATTAATTATTAAAAAAAATATATTTTTTCTATATATATATATGTATATATATATAAATTTTAGATTCATATTAAAATATTTAATAGTTGGATATCTAAAATAAATTATTTTTGATTTGGAATTAATTTTTGTAACTATTTTTTTTGCTGCGGCATTAATATACAAAAATAGAATTAAAAATGTATATATATACAATTTTTAACATTTTAACAAATATTAAACAATTTTTACAATATTAACAAATTTTAACAAATATTAAAAATTTGTTGTTTAAAAAAATTATAATTAGATTTGTTCATTTATTTATTATAGAACGCAATATATGTCATATATAAAAAAAAAATATAAAGAAAATATATAAAATTTTAAAATGAATATTATATTTGAATATTTGTTGAAATGTCAAAAATAATAAATCTATTGTATTTTTAGTTTGTTATAGCTATATTTCAATTCTTTATATTCATATTTTTTATTGATTTTAATTTTATATATTAAATTGAGTATATAGAAAATATATTATATATTTTATTATATTATATATATATAATATTAAAATTAAAATTATTTAAATTTATTTAATATAAATATATTTAATACTTTAAAATATTTAAAATAATTTGATATATATATTTTTTTCAAATATTTATAACTTTTTAATGTTGATAAAAATTAAAACATTATTATATATTTTTAATCTATTTTTTTTGAATTGAATGAATTGAATTGAAAGGTTCACAAATTTTTTTTAATTGCATTCTTAAATAATTTAAATATATTTTTCTATTGAAATCTTTATGTCAATTAAAGTTAAAAACAAAAGAAATTTAATTTAAAGCTAAGTACCTTAGCAAATGTATAAAAGAATTTTGGCATACGCCAAGATCTACTTGGAATTAGAATAACTTTGGATTTGCATCACACTTTACTCACTTAATTAGCGACAGGGTGTCCTTGTACATGGTCCAGGTGGCCTCCATGTTGCAGCGCTCCATGGCATCGGCGGTTAGCAGAAAGTAGACAATTGCCTCGAGGTAAAGCGTCATCTGACTGAACGAATCTCGTTCCGAATCGGCGGCTCGCTTGCGCCTGATCGCCTCCTGCAGCAAAAAATCGTTTTTTCTGAAAAAAAAGAGAAAACAGAAAACAGTTAATGAGAGTAGACAAGGTAAGCGGGCTCTAGACGAGTATGACCGACTTGCAGATACCGTGAGCCCTTGAAATAATAATGATGCTGGCTGCTTCTTGATGCATGTGGCTAGACCAATCTCAGCTCGATTTAGCTCACCTGAGATCGTCGCTGTCATTCTCCTCCTCCTTGTCAAAGTGGGATCTATAGATGAGACGCGGCTCTGGTGGTGGCGCCGCCGGTGGTGGCGTCGTTTGCACCGCTTCGCTGCAGGTGGTTGGCAGTTGAATGGGCACAGGAGCAACTGTTGCTGCCGCCGCTGTGGGCAGTGACTGCGACTGTTGTTGCTGCTGCTGTTGTTGCTGCTGCTGCTGCTGCTGTTGCTGTTGTGATTGTGACAATGGTCGCGCATGTGGCGGCTGCTGTTGCTGCAACTTGTTGGGACTGCCATTGGCGGCGGCGCTTTCCTGCTGCAGGAGCAACTCGAACTTGTCGCGCGATAATCGCTCGTGATTGTTGGCAGGCAGCAGCACCGGCACGGGCAGCAGCTCCTTGCTGAGCTGTTCGGCTTTCTCCTTTTTTCGCTTCTTCTCCTTGTAGGGGCTCGAGCTGGAGCTGGAGCTGCGTTTGCGTCGACGCGCGGGCAACTCCTGCTTGAGCATGAACTCCTGCTTAACGCTGTTCGGTTTGTACTTGGCCTCATAGCCGGCTTCCAGCTCCGGCTCGGGCTTAACGCCATGCTCATGCTTGACGCCGCCAAGCAGCTTGTTAGCTGCTGCACCACCAACACCACCAACACCACCAGCACCCACATAGCCGTTGGGCGTATAGATCTGTTGCAGATCCTTGGGCGTGCGCGCGCCCTCGGCGGAACGACTGCTGAGATGCCCGTTCTGCTGCGCCTTCAGTCTCTCTGGCTGGTGGTGGTGGTGGTGCTGCTGCTGCTGACCATCAACTGCGTACAGTCTGTAGCTGTTCTGATACCACTCGGGCGGCACTCGAGCCAGCTTGCTTAGGTCTATTTTGCACATCAGCGATGTGAGGTGTGGCGTGGTGGTGCGTGCTGGCGATGCTAATGTGGCGCCCAGCAGCTGTGTGGGCGTGGCACGCGGCTTAAGCTCTTTGGCCTGCTGCTGCTGCTGTTGCTGTTGCTGCTGCTGCTGCTGCTGTTGCTGCTGCTGCAATTGCTCCTCGGATTGATCGATTATAACGACCTGACCCTGCTTCTTGGCGCCGCCCTCTTTGGGATTGAAGATGCGCGTCAGCGTGCATATCTTCTTCTTATCACTCTTGCGCTTGCCGCTGCGATGCTCGACGTCCTCGTCGCTGCTGCTGCTGCTGCCGCTGCTGTTGCTGCTGCTGTCGCTGTTGCTGCTGCTGCTGCAGTCGCTGCTGCTCATGCGCTGCGCTGACTGCGGCAGCGACTCGGCCCCAAAGTGACCCAGCAGCGATTGTTGCTGCTGCTGCTGCTGCTGTTGCTGCTGCAGCTGCAATTGTTGCTGCTGCTGCAGCTGTTGCTTTTGCTGCTGCTGCTGCTGCTGCTGTTGCTGCAGTAGCAACAGCTGCTGTTGCTTGTGCTGTTGCTGCTCTTCGGTTTCGCTGCTGCTGCTGCTGTTGCTGCTGCTGCCAACGCTGTAGCGACGCTTCGCCTTGTTGCTGCTGCTGCTGTTGCTGGCCACGCCCACTTTATTGATTTTCACAATGCGCTTTTTGGCGGGATTTTGTGCAGTTGCTGCTGCTGCTGCTGTTAGAGCAATGGTTGCTGCTGGCGCTGCTGCTGCTGCTGCTGCTGCTGTTGATGGCGTTTCAGTATCGCTGCCGCTGCTGCTGCTTTTGCTGTTGCTATTGCTGGACTTGGTGCTGCTGCAACTGCTGCTGCTGCTGCTGTCATCATCGCTGCTCAGACCATCGACACGCTCGATCTTAGCCGCAAATGTTGCTGCGGGCTTCTTGGTGGGCGTGTTGCTATTGGAACTGCTGTTGCTGCTGTGCTCGCGCTTGCGACTGCTCGCAGCAACTGTTGCTGTTGCCGCCGTGCTGTTGCTGTTGCTGTTGCTGCTACTGGCGCTGCCTTTGGCTAGAGGTTTCTTGGCTGCTGTCAACGTTGGTCCCTTCGCCTGTGAACTGCTTGCCGAGGCGCTGCTCAGATTTCCGCTCTGCTGCTGCTGTTGCGGTGGTTGCTGCTGCTGCTGCTGCTGCGCCTGCTTGCGTGGCCTGCCGCGTCCCTTTTTAATTGCTGGCACCGCCGCTGCCACAGGCACCGCCACAGCGGCGGCAGCAGCCGCTGCTGTTGCTGCCAGCTCCAGCGCATGCTTCTTGTTGCTGCTCGCCGTCGTCGGCTCATCCTCGTCGCTGGAGTCCAGCGGCGTCACCGTCGCTGCCGACATTTTCTTTTTGCGCGGCTTCTTCTGTCGTGGCTTCGGCGACGCCGGCAGCGGCCCAATCGGCGTCAATGTGACGCTGTTGGGCGTCACCTTGTGCTGCATCGCCGGCGGCACACGCAGCACCGTTGTTATGGCCGCAGGTACGCCAGGTATTTGTAGCGTTTCGCCAGGGCCGGGCATTGGCATCACTTCGCTGCTGCCGCCGGCGCTGTCCGAGCTGCTGCTGCCGCTGCCGCTGCTGGCGCTGCCGGAGTCAGACAAACGCGATTCGCGTTTAATTTGGTTTTTTGGCAAAGCACCCGCCAGAGCCAGCTGCTCCGTCGTCAGCTGTTGTTGCTGTTGCAGCAGCAACTGTTGCTGCTGCTGTTGCTGCTGCTGCTGTTCCAGTTGCTCCTTCTTCACAGTCACACTTAAGCCATATCTCTGCTGCTGCTGCTGCTGTTGCTGCTGCTGCAGATGCTGCTCATCGGTCTCGTCGTCCTCGTCATCGTCCACGTGTCGCGGCTCGTCGTGCAGCTTCTCGTTCTTCACGATCGCCGTGGTGACGTCTATCGACTCGGGTATGATTTGTGCACCGCCCGGCAGGATGCCGGGCACCTTCATGCTCACATTGCCCATGGCATTGGCCACGCCCGGCGACACACTCTCGGCGGCTGTCTGATTCGCTGGCTTGGGAAAGAAGCGGCTCAGATTCCAGCGATTGCTGTCCGTTGGCGACGGCGTCTTGTTCGACGAGCTGGAGCTGCTCATGGTGCCCATGCAGGAACCGCTGGAGCCGCCGCCGCCGCTGCATGTGTTGCCAATGCCAGTGGCATTGATGGCACCGCCACCTGCAACACTGCCCGCACCAGCACCACCCAAACCACTCGACGTAAGCAACCCGCTGATTGTGTTCGCTCCACTCGCAATTATCGTTTGGCTGTATTTCTTTTTGCTGCCATTGGCGTTGGCTGCGAGTCGCTGTTGTTGCTGCTGCTGCAGCAGCAATTGTTGCTGTTGATGCAACAGCTGTTGCTGCTGCTGTTGTTGCTGCTGCTGCTGCTGCTGCTGCGTATCACCTTTGCTGCTTGCCTCGCTGCCCGATTCGCTGGAATCGGACTCAGAGCTGTTGCTGCTGTTCCCAGCTGATCGACTGCAAGTGCGAGAGAGAGAGCTATATTAGCATATGCCAGCAGTGCTTGTCAAACTGTCATGCTTACCCATCCTTTTTGCGCTCATCATCAGATTCGGATAGCTCCAGATCATTCTCAAGGCTGCAAGTAGAGTTAATGCTTACTATAATAATGTTTCATATTTTTATTTCCCACTATTTTATGAATACTTTTTCCCGCTATTATCTAATAAAATTAATTATTTACCAATTTTGTTGACTAAATTTGTCTTTTTTTTATATTTCATATTTCTCCCACTATTTTTCAGTAATTACCCATATTATCTGCAATTACCCACTATTGTCATTTTTACTCAACATTTTCAATTTTCCCACCATTTAATTGCCTCCTTTTTATCAACTATTATTACCCCTATTTTCGAATATTTTGCATAATTTCCCATTTTATTTGACTTTAATTATTTTTCCCACTATTTATAACATTTTGTAAGCCATTTTACCCGCTATTTCGCAACATTTCCCTGCTATTTCCCTACATTATTACCGCACTGTTTGCCTATTTATAGTGGGCATATCCTCTATTATGCGCAGTCTAAAGGAAATATTGGGTTTTATGCATTCAATTACCCACCAATAGTGGTTGCATCCCCTATTACCCACTATTTTCCGAGTTCCTTCTTCTACCTTTGCAGCCCTTTCCCATTGCATTCTTAACTGATTGTCACACTTTTAACTAGTTTTTCCAATTTCCCCATGTCTTCGCCCTATTTTTCCCAGTATTATTAACCGTTCTCCTCCTGCACTTACCACGAGTCCTGTTTCTCCAGCGAATGATTCTTTTCCGTTTTTAGCGGCTTTATCGCTGGCGGCGTCGGCGACGCCTTGGGGGGCGTGGGCATCAGCTGCTGGATGGGCGCCACAGCAGCCAGGCCCAGGGAAGGCGGCACCGTTGTGGCGCCCGCCAACGGCGCCAGCTGCAAAGGCAGTTGGCTGGCCTGCGGCGGTGTCGTCAACAGCGGTGCAATGGGCGAGGTGATCGGCGCAATGGGCGCCAGCAGCGGCGTCATCAGCGACGAGGCGCTCGCCGCCGGCGGTGAGTTGAGTGGCCCGATGGAATCAAATGCATACTTATACTTATTGGGCCCATTCAGATTGTAGTTCTCGGACATTGGAGCGTGCGGCGTGGCCGCAATTGAGGTCAACGGGGTCACGCGATAGTTGTTGGTCATTTCGGTGATTATTTTGCTAATATCCTTCTGCGAGAGCCGGAACGATGGGAGGGGTAGAGAGAGAGAGAGAGGGGAGGAAAGGGAGGTAGGGAATTGGGAGGAGGTAGAGATAGGAGAGGGAGAAAATGAGAGAGATGTGGAGGGACGTATAAATAGTTTTATAGAAAGAGAGAGTGAGAATGAGATTGAGGATAGGATGAGGGAGAGTGAAAGGGAAGAGAGTGAGGAAGAGAGGAGAGAGAGAGGGAAAGAAAGGGAGAGGGAATTGTGGAGGAGGTAGAGATAGTGAGAGGGAGAAAATGCTGGATGTGGAGGATGTCCCCTCATTATATAGACAGAGCGAGAGCGAACCTGAGATTGCGTGCTGGGCTGCGGCGAGTGCCGCGCGCGTGCGGCCGCGGCGACGCTAGTGAGCCCGGCGGGCGGGAGTATTGTAGAGGAGGTGGAGATAGGGAAAGAGAGAGTGAGATTGAGGGAGGGTGACAGGGAATGAGCGTGAGGAAGAGAGAGAGAGAGAATTTAAATTAGTATTAGCAAGTAATATAAAAGTAAAATATAATATAAATTAAAATACAATAAATTTGAATACATAACAAATTAATAATACAGACTAAAATTTCTATATAATTTGCTAAGATGGATTTAGCTAATAGTTGTCGAAGTTTTCTTAGTCATGTTTTCAATATATACTTGAGCCTAAAAGTGCAAGAGAACAAACTATATACTGAAGTATTTCAAAATAGTTAACATTTGTCTGCTTAAGAATATTTAACAAATAAAATTGCTGCCCTTTAAAATATTATTAAGCATAGGAAAAATGCTGATGGCAGACAAGAAATGCACAAGTTCCTCTGGGACTGGTCGGAGTATAAAATTGAGCTGTGGATCAATAGATTGAGCAGATGGTTTTTCGCTCCGAAGAGCAACGCTTCTTATTAAGGTTGAGCCTGATAGTAAATAATCTATATATATTCTATATAAAACTAAAATCTTACAAGCCTTTAAAGGCAATTTTTGTGACTTTTCTGTCAGATTTTTAAGCAAAAACTTATTTTCAGGCAAACATAACCTCAAATATAGCTCAAATTGATCTGTTTTTTGACTCAATTCGGATTAAGCAAATCGCAAATCCTAAACTCTTACTTGCTTACTAAATCTAAATCTAAATCTAGATCTAAATTTATACATTTCTAGCTATATTAGCTAAACATTGCGCGATAATCAGCTGCTGCTGCATAGTTCTCAAAGACTTATCGATAACTCGATTACTTCTTAGCTCTGCTTCGTTTCATAGAAATACAATATCTAAAACCTACAGTTATCGATTTCTATGTTCGATAACTGATTGCACTTTACTCTCTACAACTATCGATAACTTATCGATTACAACTTACCTCTGGTGGCGGTGGCTGCAGTCCTGCGCTGTTGCTGGGCCGCTTGCTGCTGGCCGCTGGCGGCACAAAGCGTCCGCCGTTGGGCAGCGCCGGCGCCGGCGGCCCCAGAAACGACTTCTCGCGGCCATTTGGCATCTGCGTGGACATGGGCGGGCCGAGGGGCGAGGACATGGACGTTGACGTCGCGCCCGCTGCCGCTGCCGCTGTGGCATTGTTTGTGGCGCTGGACGAGTTGATGCTGTTGTTGTTGCTGCTGGCAGACGATGAGGATCTGGGCGGTCCACGTGGCGGCGCCATGCCGCTACTCGAGGGTATATCATTCTTCATCGGCTGCCCGGGATAGCCGCCACGCCCATTGTAGGGCGGCTTATTATCCGCCTGCTTCAGATAGGTGGGCGCCCGCTGCTGCTGTTGATAGTGTTGCTGCTGCTGCTGTTGCTGCTGCTGTGATGTGGGCAGCTGGCCAGGCACCGAGGCGGATGAAGAAGCTGATAACGAGGATAACGCTGCCGAGTTGGCGGAGGCGGACGCGGAGGCGGAGGCGGATGATGACGATGAGTAGGAGTTGGCAGCCGAGTTGCCGCCGAACGACGGCGCCTGCAGTCGCGAGTTCAACGGATGCGACCCGTGCCTGTAGATGCCCACCGTGGAGGAGTTCATATGGTCCCGGGCATCGATGAATTCGCCAAGGGCGGCGGTAATTTCCGCATCGCCCTCGCTGGGATTGAGGCGACGCGGCTCACCAAAAAGACTAGTCTCACGATCATCGCTCTGTATGCCCTGTTGGCGTTCATATTTTTCGCGTTCGCGTCTTCTGCGCCGCTCGGGATCCTCCATGCTGCAAGAAGGGAAGCGTTTGGATGGTAAGCTGTGTGTTAAAAGTAAAGCACTTCGACCTGTTCGACAAGCAAACACGACAACAAAAACAACAACAGCAACAATAGTTGCACAATTATAAATAACAAACAAACATGACAGGCAACAACATGAACAACAACAACAACATTGACAAGAAGTAGCAGAAGGAGATCAAGAACAAACATGGCTTGGCAGTTGACAGCAGTTTGACATGCGCTGCGCTGCGCTGTGGGTGCTATGTAAACAGTTGGACATGCATTGTGCTTGCGGGCATTTTGTTAGTTTTTGTCAGTTTTATGTTTGCTAAGCAAATGCTTTTCTTTTGCATATAGATTATTAGCTTTGGCAAATATTTATCGATTTTTAATTATATTTTAAAAAATATATTTATTTTTTATTTCTTTTTTTTTAATATTTAAAGTTTTTAATATTTATATTTAGTTTTAAATTTTGTTAATATTTTAAATGTTGCTTTTTTAATTTTTTTTAATTCTATTATATGCAAGTCTTATGAGGAAAAATGCGTTTAATAAATGTTTCGCTTTTAAAATATTTTTAAGAATTATTTATAAAAAAAAATGAGGATTATATATATATTTATATATATTTTAGAAAATTTATATAAGTTTTGTAATTTCATCTATTTCGTCAACAAATATTGGGATTTTGTATTATATATTTTGACAAACATACATACACACATATATTTACATAAACAAATATGTTAATTGGTTTTTCATTTTGATTTCTTTTTTCAGGTTTCGAATTTTAATATGAATTGGTTTTCATTTTATAATTCAATACAAAATTTAAGTTAAAGAAAAATGATCCGTTATCAAATTAAATTTGTCAAGAGTGAATCAAATTGAAATTTCGAAAATTTACATATTTCACTTGAAATTCGACTGAATATTTTGCACGTACAGAAAGATAGAAAAGCTTTCAGCTCTGTTAGGCGTAAACAGTTTGACATGCACGCAAGCACGGTTTGATGAGCATGTAAACAAAGCCTTTGATTGTAGAACACACAGAGAGGGGATTGGGGGTTGTACAGCTTGTGTGCGTGCGTATGGATGTGTGTGTGTGTATATGTATGTCTGTGTTTGCTTGTGTGCTGTAAACGCGACAGTTGTTTAATTTAAATATTTGCCTTGACATTTAAAAGCTTTTGGTTTGAGCTTTAGTTAATAAAACAAAGCCATTTTTTCGTGGCGCATGCTAAAACACACACACACAAACACATATAAACAAGCAAAGGAAATGTGAAGAAGAAAGGAGGGAGGGAGGGAGAAGGGGTAAGACAGCGCAACGCAATGACTCTCAAAACTTACTTATAATTCAGGTTGTACAAATTGTTATTGTACTGCAGTAGTTGTTGTTGTTGTTGCAACAGCTGTTGTTGCTGCTGCTGATGGTGTTGCTGCTGCTGGTGTTGTTGTTGTTGCTGTTGTGCCATAACGCGCGCTTAATACAAATATTTTTTTAATTAGTTTCGCCGGCGACGCGCACGCAAACAAGCAAAACATAAACACACACACACACGCAAGCACGGAGACAACGAAAACCGCAAAAAATTATATGTGTACGTGTCAGTGTGTATGTGTGTGTGTTGGGCTAAACAGAAAGTGTTTGTAAAAGTTTGTCGCGCTCGGTCTGTTGCTCGCTCACTTGCTCTCTTTATCTTTCGCAAATGCTCTCTTTGCTTTGACGCGCTTATGTTATCGTTGTGATTCTGCTGCTCTGATGGCAGCAGCGGCGTCGCGGCGCTTTGTATTTTTTGTTGTTGCGTTCCTCAAGTTCTGGCTGCGCTGTGTTTGCTTTTCTCTTTGTTGTTGTTGTTACTGCCGTTGTGTGTGGCCGCAACATTTTCGCTGTCATTTGCTGCTGTTGCTTTGCTTGTGTGCGTCTATCTCTCTCTCTCTCTCTCTCTCTCTCTCTCTTTGTTTCTCTCTCTTTCAGGCACTGGCCATTTAAAGTTTTGGAAGCACTGCGAGCGTCTTTTATTGTTTGTATTTAGTTCGTTGCGTTTTAGTTAACAAAAAAAAAGTATGAATTATGTAAGTTGTTTTTTGCTTGTTCTTTTAACAGCCTTTTCAGTTTAAATGCCGATTTTTGTTTCATTTGTTGTTGTTGTTGTTGTTGTAATTGTTATTTTGATTAACTGTGAGTCTTTACATTGCTTTGTGTAGAGTACAGAAGTTGTGTAAGTGTGTTTGTGTAAACTGTGTGACAAAATGTAATGTTGTAGTACCTGTAAAGAGAAAAACAATTGAAAATTAATAAAATTGCAGTTAAATTGAAAACTTACTAACTAAAAACAATCACTTTAAAGCTTAACTAATTGCAGTCAGTCTAGTGCCCACACAAATGCAAATATGCGCATATAAATACACACTTATACAATTAAGAAAATATCAACCAAGCTCACTGACTGCACAAGACAAGGACATAGAATGGCGCGTCATTACTTTTCATTATTGAAGAAGAGCGGCGACCCTCGCACAGTTACACACACTCACATATGCACACGTGCGGGGATTATAGAGCTTTGCTTTGCCTGCGCTCTTTGCTGAACCGCTATCCACACTAGTAGCAGCAGCAACAACAACAACAAAATGGCGTCAGACTAGTGACTGGTAGTGCAATGCTTAAATTCACTTAGCTTGCCGAAACTGAGCAGAAGAGCAACAGAAAGAGAGGGGGAAGCAACGGTTTTTAGAAAATAGCTTAAGCTCTACTTTAACGCAGCAGCTGCATCGAAGAGAGTGAATTCAATTAGTGATAATGGAACTTCAAAAATTGAGCTCGCATACATTTTGGGCAATTACACTCTTAAGTGCATGTACATGGGAAATTTTACCACTATAAACTTTTTACTTCTCATAATCTATGCTTTTAACCATTTTTGCAATTTATAAATGAAGTTTAAATTATTATACCAAGCTTTGTTGCAAAACAATCAACAATCAAAAGACAAATGCGAAAAAGACTTAAGAGCTATTGCTGCAGCTTTAGTTTAAATGGCCGCACATTAAAGCCAAATCTCTTTGGCAATGTGCGAGAGAGAGGGAAGAGCGCAACATAAGCCGACAGCAACAAAAATATAAATTAAGGGACAACAAAAACTTTGTCAAGCCGTTTGCTCAACTCTGTCCGTTGTCCGTTGTCTGTGGCTGACTTCTTCATTCATTTTTCTTGTGTGCATAAACTATTTGTGCGCACTGTGTCCATAAGGCATGGGCAGAGAAATAAAATAATTAAATGTTCGTCCAAGCTGGATTTGGACTCTGTTTTTGGCTCCTCAGTTGAGTTGCTAACAAAATTTATAAGACAAATAAATTTTAGCAGCAGCAAAAGCATAAAAACACAGCAGATTTGTGGCTGTTCTCCCGCTCCCTCCGTCTCTCCCTCCCTCTCTATCTGTCTTTGGGCAACTGTAAAAGGGTCAACATTGTGCGTCTGATGTCCTGTTTTTGAGTGTCCTGTGACCAGAAAATGAATTTAACTGACACGTTTTTCATTCCGTATACATATATACATACACATACATACATACATACATACATACATACATAAATATATATATATATACATATATAAAGTACTTTTTGTCATACATAAAATTCTGTTGCATATGCTAAGGCGCCGCACAACGGGGCACAATTTGCTTTGCTATAAAAAGTTCTGATTTGCTCTACTGAGTCCAACCAGCTGCAATTAAACATTAATAATAGCAGTGAGTGGGAAAACGTGTTGGCCAAACTTTATTTGGCCGCTCGCAATAGTTAATAGTTAATCAACTCGTGATTAGTTCAAAACAAAATTGTGGCTTGAAAACTTTGTTCCACTAAATGAAATGGAACGGGTGGAAATAACATATCCAAAACATATGACACTTTGTTACGCATTGCCCCAGAGACCTACAAACCCCATTTAAACAGTGAGCAGCGAGCGAATGGACTGGACTCTCGGATATAATAATAAAAGCATTTTCCATTTTCATAAACAAAACTATTTCCGTGTCACTAAAATTACCTTTTAATATGCAACCTACGACTGGTTGAATGAGAATGGGTGGAGAGGAAGACAGAGACAGAGCATCTAGTCAGCAGAGGGATGGAGACACGGAAAGTAAAGAAAATAGAGGGAGAAAGAGAGAAGTGAGAGAGAGAGAGAGAGTGTGAGAGAGAGAGAGAGAGGAGAAAGAGGAGAAAGAGGAGAGAGAGGAGAGAGCGGAGAGAGAGAGAGAGAGAGAGAGAGAGATAGAGAGAGAAAGAGAGAGGAGAGATATTCGAGACGACTCCCACGCGCACTACTCCTCTCTCGCTTCCCTCTCTCTCTCTCTCCTACTCGCGCTCGCTCCTCTCGCTCCCCCCTCTCTCTCCCCTCTCTCTCTCTCCTCTCCTCTCTCTCTCCTCTCTCTCGCTCTCCCCCATCTCGCCCTCCCTCTCTCCTGCTCTCTCTTCGCCCTCTCCCGAATCTCAGAAAGAGAAGAAAAGAGAGAACGGAAGGAGATAGAGAAAGAGATAATCTCAAAAAGAGGAGAAGAGAAGAAACTGAGGGAGAGAGGGAAAGAGCTGTGAGACAAGGAAGGAAGCATAGAGAAATAGAGTGAGAGTTCGAAGGATAGATAATGAGAGAGAGGAAAGCTAAAAAGAGATAGACACCGCAAAAGAGAGGCAGTGATTATATTAATTACAATGAGAATCGCATAGAAGGACTATCTCAAACACAAGAAAGCAAGAGTTTATATAAATTTTCTATAAATAGAACTTTTCAAAGGCAACTCAATATAATCGATGGGAAGGCAAACCCTTTTTAGCTAAATTTTGTGGAAAATATCGAAGTTCTTTTCTCGCCTTTCAACTGGGCGCCGTGTAAATGAATCCACCTTCTTATTGATTACAAAAGTTTGCTCTGGCTTAAGCACATGTTCGTATTTGCTTTGTAACGTTGCCAAGCTGAGCTGTGTGTGTGTGTGTGTGTGTGTGCTTATATAAATTGAAAAAGCCTTGGCGAAATGCTTGTGGCCTAAAGCATTTTCAATTTTTGAGTTTTCTGCCCAAAATCGAGGAGCCCCATTTGCCGCACGCTCAGCTCGCACATGTCTATTTATTTACGTTTGATTTTTCTTATATTTGCCAGGACATGCGGCAGCAGGCGGCCTGTGGAAGGGGCAAATATGATGAGGATGTGGCGCAGTTGTTTACCGCTCGTTCCGTTCGGGCGCTACACAGCCTGCCGCCCACTCTGTTCCTGCCCCCTGCTCACGCAGCTCGCCTGATAGCAGGCGCATCTGGGCATGCCCCCGACTGGGGCATATGTTATGAATTTTATGCAAATATGTTGCGCCTCTCGTTGCCAACACAGCCACAGACTCGGGCCACAAAGTTGAAGAAAATTCGCCATGTTGTGCGATTTTGTTGCTCAGTTGTTGTTTTTCACACTGTTTGCCATTCTATTAACATTTAAATCAGCTTTCGGTTGGCCTCTTTAAGCTAAGAAAGGGCCGTCGCTTGGCTATGCCAGAATATTATATCAGAGCTAACTCTGAGATGCCTATCTAAGTCTAGCTGCATGAAAGCAGCATCTGTAGGTTTACTGATGGAGAGATAGCTATAGATAGGAGAGAAATATGTGAAGTTGAACTAAATAGAAATTAGTTTAATGTGTTTAGATGTGTCCTCTGTGGCGAGGCGCTCCAGCTCAAGATACTCTCAATCCTCCTCAATCAATACTCAATCAATACTGCTGCAACATTTATAGACATTGTGCCTAGGAAGGACAACTCGACACTTCAAAGCATCTCACAGACACTAATGACCCCAACTTCTTTTTAAGCCCAAATTTCTGAACTGAAAGAATGAGTATAACAAACACACTTTCAGGCATGCCTTGAAGCCATTTAAAATGAGTATTCAGTGTATATTGGTTTTATGAAAATGCATGTAACAGGCAGTAGAAGGCGTGGCAGGACAATGAGTCGTGTTGCTCTAGCCTTGTCCATCTATGCTTAAGCCACAAGAGCTAAAGTCTTATAATTTGAAATATATAGGTTTATCATTTTTATTCGATAACTCTGCATATTTTCTAGTTATAGATAAAAATTGATAATTTAGCTAGAGACTTCAGATATATCATGTAACTTTAATGAATATATTAGAAATCTCGCCCTCTCATCCAGCCCCCCTCTCTCTCCTACATATTTGCAAAACTCTTATTTCAAATACTAAATACTTGTGTTTTACCAAAAACAAGCATCTGCATGTCATATTTATGCCCTGAAAGTTTCATAAAGAAAGTCCATCCAGAAGCACTTAAGTTCCCATACTAAAGCATAACATAACATACATAAGCGCAGTCCAAGCGCTGTCGCTGCGCAGTCGCTGCGCAGTCAGCAGAGCGCGTGCCTATGTGTGCGTGCGTGCGTGCGTATGTGTGTGTGTGAGCATGTGTCGTTTGCTATGCGCGTATAAGAGAGTGAAATATCAGCTCTTTGCTCTTTGCTCAGGGTATTTGCTAGACTAGAGCGCCCATATTCTTTATGTTGCTGTCCTCAAATTAGAAGATCGGCTTCATCAAATACTTAAACTCAAAATTGTATGCTACACATCAGTCACTCGTAGTCAAATCTTAGCGTAATTCACGTAAAGCAAGCTCATAAATGATGCAAGTCCTGATTTGACAATGAAAGCAGAGTTGAGTTTGCTTTTTATTCTTTGCTTTATATAGTTTCCGCTGAGGCACGTCATGAATCATTTAACAACTTGCACAAACATTAAATTACGCATGAGAATCCTTTCTCTTTTAGAATCAAAAAGGGCCAGAGGAAGTCGAAGAAGAAGAAGCTGTCTCGGCATACAAAATTCAATTCAATTCAATTCAAGGAGCGCACACACACACGCACACAAGACCCTGGCAGGACATAGAGGAATGAACACATGCGACTAATTTCATATTCATATGCATATTTAGACTAACTACCGAGCCGTAAGCAGTAGGGCAAAGAGAGAGAGGGACGGAGCTACATTCAGGCTAGCAAAGGACGTGTGAAAGAAGAGGCAAAAGGCAAAAGGCGATGACGACGATGAGGACGACGACTTCATGCACATTGGCACGCCTAATTTATAACACAAAAGTCTACTTAACTCCCCAACGGCAACTATATAAGAGCGAGAGAGAGAGGGAGAGGGAGCGAGAGAGGTAAGGTGTAGTGTGTAAGCAGAGGGCGGTCGAACAGGCGCGCTAAGCCGCCAAAGGCTGAACGGACAACACAGGCAATACAAGAGGCTGAGCGAGAGAGAAAGAGAAGGAGAGACAGGTGTAACGTAAAATAGAGGTGCAAAAGTAGTGTCTATACGAATTTACTTATATCTATTGAAAGGAATAAGCTCAAATATAAAATTCAAAGTGAAAACTTGAAATTCATTCGATAAGTGGATTGAATATTAGATTTTTTGTTTTTGTTTTTTTTTTTAGAGTTAAGAATATTTAATAATAATTAAATTAAGTAAAAAATATATCATGTAAATACAAAAAAAATAAAAAATAATTTTTTGAACAAAATAATATTGGAATTATGAAAAAATCAAATATTTATAGCTCAATTTTATTTTTATTTTACTTAAATACATTAAACTCAAAATTGCCTATAACCAAATATTTTATTTGAAATATTAAATATGAAGTATGCAAATATTTATTTTAATTAAATATTATTAAATATATTTATTTATTTATTCCAATTTTATATGACGAAATCAAAGCTGTTTTATTTATAAAAAAAATGTATATAACTTAATTATTATAAATATTTGTTTCTCTCATTTAAAAAGGTAAATTTGTAAGCATTTTAAAAAATTAAATAAAATAAATGCTTTTTAAAATATTTATAATAATATATTATTTTAATAATATATTTTAAGTTAAGTTTCCTTTATTTTTTGTTTCTTATATTATTTTTAATATCAGTTTCTTGAATTTTTTTATTAGCTTAATATCTGTCTATCTTTGGAGTATTTGAGTAGCATTTTGATATAAATGAATAAATGAAACTAGATCTTAGCTTGTCCTTAAAACATCTCTAGTGATCATGCTCATTAGGTTAGACACACTTCCACATCTCTGATTTCGATCACATGCCGATCTAAGTACAAGAACTCTTCAAGCATTACATTCGTTTTCACTCTCGTGTCACGACACGCTCACATCTCTAAAGGCGCAACGCTTGTTGGCTTCGCAGTGCATAAACAAAACTCAAAGCATATGTGGGTGGGTGGATTTTGGTGGTCATGCCCACTAGCTGGCTACACTCTGCCTGTCTATCCAACTGTCTCTCTGTCTGGCCGAATGTCTTCTCTGTCTCTGTGTGTCTGTACCCTGTATGGGGACAGGATTTATTATCAAATGGGCGCCATAGACTAACGACAATAGCCACAGTTGCAAACCGAGTACCTTTCCGTTTAACCCCACGTCTCCTTCGTCTGTCTGCCTGTCTGTCTGTCTGTCTGTCTGCCTGCCCGTCCGTTCGTCTGTCTGCTTTGCTGCACAGAGAGTCAACAAATTTTATGGCACTCATTAAACTTTCTTTCAGCAAAGTGCGCCAGCGACTCGACTCAACTCGCCTCGACTCGACCCGGAGTCTCCTTGTTCTGTGTCTAGTTAATTTATTTCCTCAAACGTGCGACCATAGCTTACATTGCCTCCCTCTCCCCCTCTGTCTCTCTCTCGCTCTCCCTCACTCACTATGCATTTGAAATTTATTTAATTAATTTGTGTAGTTTAGCATTGAGCTGTGTGTTTGTCTGTGTGTGTAAAATCAATCTGGTAATCTCTGATAGAGCCACCTACTGCTTTACTAAATGCATTCGTTTTAAACTTTATAAATTTATTGTTTGTATTTTTGAATTTTTATAATTACTATATTATTGCCAAATTCTTAAATGAAGACAGCTTAGCAAGGCGAAGTTCCTAGAGTAGTCAGTCTACTGATGATCTTAGAAGCGGTAGCTTTTGTAAGGTAGTTATATAGAGACAGCCTACTTACATTCTGTTAATCTATTGATTAATAATAAATAAAATTATAATTTATACAATGTAGAAAGTTGCCAAATAATATATCTTTGCTTACATCGAATATTAAAGGTGTAAAAAGTATTCAAAACACAAGCTTTCATAGCCTTAACATGTTCTGCTAAGCACAGAGCTGCTGCTGTTAATTAAACTGTTATTAAAATACTAAAATAAAATACTGAGACTGTTTTTGCATATCTGTAAAAGCGTCTGTTAAGGCAGAACTTTAGAGCTACATACATAAAAGGGAAAAATGTTATACTAAATTCTTAGAGGAAATTTTTTGAAAAAAGTCTGTTAATGAAGTGTAAACAACTTTAGCTTTATATATTTACTTATATATACTTTTATATAATATTACATTATATTATAAATAATATTACATTATATTATATATTATATTACATATTATTACATGTCAGAGATTCTTTAGCTTCACACTAAATGTAAGTCTGGCGTTAGTTTGAGGAATTTTTATTAATAATAACAATGATAGAAAGCTGAGGCTTAGAAGGACGACAATGACAACTGCATCTGGTCAACTGCTGTTTAAAAGCAAAGTTTGACAGCGCGAGAGTTGCTTCGACCGATCGTTGTGCAGTTGTTGTTGCAGAAGAAACCGAACGTGAGAGTAGCAGAGAGATGCGACGGCGATGCAAGCGACGAGACGAGAGAGCAGATAGTACAAAATGGCGACTCTCTTAAATAGCAAAAAGTAAAATATGGCGCCTGAAATGCCCATAGGTGACAGACAGTGCCGTTCATATGAATAGGTTTGATATTTTTCAAAAGTTTCAAAATTATATCTCTTCAATTTGAATGAATTAAATTTTGTTGTCAAACTAAAATTATCTCTTATGATGATGTGGAAGTTTCTGCCCTGTTAATTTTTATTTTACAAGATTTGTAAAAATTCTTTCAAGAGCACTTAAAAAATAAAGTCGTATCAGATTAAACATAATTTTAAAGAATTATGGAAAGCAACATTTAAAAATAAAAACACATTAGAATTGTTGAAGTGTTTTTTTTTAAATATTTTTTTGGGAATTTTTAAAATTGTAAATAAGCAAAAATACTAGGCAAATGCTCAAAAATTAATTGAATATAATTTAAACTATAAATATTCAATAAATAATAAGGCATTATGACAGATAATTTATGTATTTAAATTATGTCTAGCTTCAGCTGTAGCTAAAAATTTAATTCTCAATATAATTTGTTAAGCTTTTAGCTAACTTTTTATAGCAACTTTTGCTAGACCTATTTAAACTGCTTAAAATGCCCATAGACAGCTAATCTGAGCACATTCTTAAAGTGAATTGAAGCTGGAATTGAATATTCTTTAGCTGCTGGCTGTAATCGCAGCAAATGCTCCTTGACTGGCAATCAGCTGCAGTTGCAATCAATTTCATATGCACACACACACTTGACGGGCTGCCTTCAAGCTGAAGCTGAAGCTGAAGCTGCTGCTGCTACTGCTGCTGCTGCTGCTAGCTGCTGCCATTGCTCCAGCTGCAGCTAGAGCTGCTTCTGAGTTTGCTGCTGTTCGTGTTGTATGTCAAGTTGCCTTACCTGGCGCACTTATCTATTATCTGCATACGTCGCTTATCTAACCCAACGGCTGCAGTTGCTGCCGCTGCCGCTGCCGCTGCCGCTGCCGCCTGGACTCGCTTCGACTTGTCTTTAACATGCGCCGCCCACGTCCCGCTCTCCGCTTTCAGCTGCCACATTGATGCTGACGCATATTTCCTGCTTCATTAACAGCCACGCCGCCATGAAGTATGCAACACGCCCCGACAAATGTTTAAGCCAAAGAAAAGTATCACAAAAAATAGAGAAAAGCAACTGCATTGCGTTTCGCCCCTTCCCCCCACTCGCTGCCCTGTCTCGTGCTGTTCACCTGGTGTTTGCTTTTAACGAGCCGTCGCCTGCTTTATCCTGCCCCAACCCCCTCTCCCCACCCGCCCTGCTGTGCTCTGCCCTCGCCTAGTTAACGTCGTCCTGTCAGTGGCTGAGTGCTAACACAGCGCAGCGCCTCACAGCAGCTGACTTGCTGCCTTGCCTTGGTCACTTCTTTTTTGTTTCTTTTCATTTCTTGTTTGTTTGTTCTTCTTCTTCGCCTTCTTCTTGTTCGTGTTGCCTTGCGCTTCTCGCTTTCTCATTTCCTTTTGTCCCACAATTTTTGCTTATACCCTGTATACAAACATCAATAGAAGTCGTCCTATTTCGTGTTTCTATAAATTTACGCTGGCAGTGTTGTAAAATACTACAAAAACTAAGAAAAATAAGAAATGTTCAGCAATCAAAATCCTTAAACTAAAGTTTAGCTTTCTATAATATATACTTATAGATGAGCATCTTAATCTGGCAATATATTTATAATATTTGAATGCTTGACTTAAAATGAATTTTAAAGCAAAAAGAAGAACTGCTTTTCAACACTAGCCTACAAAAGCTGAAACTTTTTTAATGCCCTAACTAAATAAATATTTAACTGACAGACGGTTTGTCCCCATAGACATGCAAGAGGTGGGCAAAAAAGGCACAGATATACAGTTAAGAATAAGGCCAAAAGAAAGGCTTTAGGACAATGATGCTGCATTAAAATCTATTGATTTAACTAGCGAAGTTTGATATAAGTAAGTGTAAAAAGTGAATATTAATAAATATAATAATACTAAAATAAATCAAAATAAAATTATAAAAAATATAAATTAAAAATATAGATTTAAAAGTGTATTATGCATAATATAATAATAAATAAATATATTGTATATTATAATAAAAATGTATTTTATTATTACATATTAAAATATATATTTTTTTTAAATTTTATTTTTAATATTTAAGGTATATATTAAACTTCAATAAATAAAATAAAAATAAAATTAAAAAATATATATATTTTAATATGTAATAATAAAATAAATTTTTATTATAATATACATTATTTTATATTTACATTACATTATAATATACATTATACAATATTTGGTTGCTAAAAATACTTTTATAATTTAACTAAAAACTAAAATTAAAAAAATATATGAAAAATATTTAAAAATTAAATTAATAAAAAATACACATATATATAAATTTATATACTTATATGTATTTTTAAAAGTTGCGTTTTTAGTTTTATTTAGTATAATTTATAATACCTATAAAATCTACAAAGAGCATCTATGATACCAACGTAAGCCTCAATGTTTAGAAACTTATAATATATAAACAAGCTATATATACATATATATATTACAAGTATTATATATACAAAATATTAAATATTTGATAAACTTCTCTGAGCTCTTGGCACCTCACAATATTTAAGTATTTTTCTACAGGAACTTTTGCTAGTCGCGTCTGGCTTTTGGCGCTTCATTCGTTTTATTTTCTCAGTTGTCCCGTTTTGGCTGCTGCTATTCCTGCGTGTATTCCTGGCTGCTTGCTGCTTGTTGTTGTAGCTGTTGCCCTGCGGCTTGATTTGATTAAAATGATAATAGTTTTTGGGATTTAACTTAAATTGATGTGGGTTAGTCGTCCACAAAGTCGCCAACTCGATGCCCAACAACGAGGTAAGGCCAGAAGTGGAGGAGCTTTCCTTTCCTTTTTTATTCTTTTACTTTTTACTTTATTTTTGCTTTGCTGTTTTTTGTGTTGTCTCATTTCCTGGCCACAAATTTGGGAAATGCTTAAAGAAAATTAATAACAGAAAAAAGAGCAGCAGCAGCAGCAGCAGAGAGGAAAGTGCATAAAAAGTGCAACATAAAAATTCCATTAATAAAATTGCATGAAGAATTTTCGCTAGTAATTTTGCTTTTCTTCTCGTTTGTTGTTGTTCATGGTCCTGTGGCCTCTTTTAGCCAAATTGCGGCCGCTGCATGTCCTTCGAGTGCTGGCCTAAAAGCCGGCCCTTAAATTGCCGGAGCCTGGCTGAATCTATTTACTCTAGATATAGATTCTATGTATTTGGAGCAGTTCGCTTGGCAGCTTTAGGAGCCACTCACTCACACACACACAGATTGCACGAGCCTGCGGTTAGCCGTCATCATTTTGTGCAAGGTCCTGCAACAGATCCTGTTGCCTGTTGCCTGTTGCCTGCTGCCCGATGAAGTGCAAATTCATAAAATAATCATTTTTAAGACCAAAACTGACTTTGAAGTCGTTTAGAGTAAAAAAAGTAGAAAGTATTGAGCGTGGAGGTAGGCGTGGGCGTGGCTCTAACTGCAGCACTTAGCAGCTTATCAAGTAAAAACTTTGCTACTTGTTGGTTTAAGTAAGCAACCGAAAGCAAAAGACGAAAATTGGTTTTGAGAAAACATTTATGTAATACGAAATATTCCTAAGCTTATTTATTTATCAATAAAATGCTTAGCAACATTTTACTAATGACAGTCTGACTGCATGCAATATGTTGCCAAAGTTGTGTATAGATTAAGCAAAAAGGCGCTGCAACACTTAATTGCTCTGGCAACATGCTGCAAAGTAGCGCTCTCAATTGCGTTTTTATTGATGAACAGCACATATTGCTGAACTTTTGTCGCTAGCAACATATATGAACTACATTCCATTGCATCGCTACATTCCACATTAATTTACGTATCACATATGTTCCACTAAATTCCACATTTTAGCTACTCCAGTGATCATCAAACGTGCTCTTACTTTATTGGCATGCCAAAGTTTGAAAACCCCAGTGCGCCTGTGGCTTTGCAACTGTAAATTGCGAACTAATTGCCGCAGTGAAAAAGACTAAAAACAAAGTTGTGCACACTGTGTCATGTGCAGTGCTTGTCAAACTTTTCAAGCTGCCTAGTTAAACTTAGTCAAGGAATATTTTTTTTACTACTGTACGCGTTGCTTTGGCTACATTTTAAATAAATGTATCCAAAAGTTTAGCTAGAGTTTTATTCTTTTATCTACTCACTGTTTTACAGTTGGCGGTCTCCCTTTCTCTTTCTCTGCTCTGACAAACACACATTGTCTGTGCATTTAGTATATTCTTTTTTCTTCATGTTTCGCTTCCACTTTTGGTTCATATGTGTCTGTTTATGTGTGTGTGCGTTTGTGTAATCTATATTATAACAAAACCCACTCCTTCCTTTTCCTTCCACGCTCGTTGCTCTCTCTTTGCACAAACGAAAAGTTCACTTTGATAGTTTGGCAACATTTTTGGCGCTTTGGGTTTGCCGCTGTCGAGCGTCGCGCCGCTGTTTTTGACAACTTATTCGTGCGTCGCTAACGTCTACGTCGACGACGACTGCGACGCTAGCGAAGCTGCTTGCCTGTATGTGTCTCTCGCTCGCACTCTCTCCTCTGCCTCTGCCGCTTTTCATGCGTTCTCTTTACGTAGTTAACTGTTTTTGTACAACTCCATCTCAATTGCTGCCTTTGGCAACATGTGCGCAATCGTCTGTCCCTCTGTCTGTCTCTGTGTACATGTGAGTGAGCTGGGTGTATAAATATATATATATATATATTCTTCTCCCTCTTACTATCGCTTGTGCCGGCCGGCGTTTTGCATTGGCCACTGCCCCTTAAATGTGTTATTTTTGCGCTTCGTTCTCCGTTCTTAAATTGTTGTTTTGTTGCCTGCTTTTGAGCTGTATTGATTATGTATGTATGCATAAGTGTGTGCGTGGGCAGGATATCAATTTTGTGGCCAGTTTTTTATGGCTTTACCATGAATATGTTTATGAACTCTGCTAAAATAATAGTAGTGCTCGAACTAAAATTAACATTATGTAAAACAGTTACTGTAAAACTTTATGTTAACAGAGTGTTCAGAGTAATAAAATGTAATTTACTTAACTTTAGGCTTTAAGTATTGCATAAATTGTTGGATGTCTGCATACATTAATAAATATTATATAAAACAAATGTTATTTCCTTTTTCGCATTCACAAGTTGAGTAAATCAATTAAGTTAATGAAAACTGTTAAGCTATGCACAGCAGCTACTAAAATATGCACTTGACACAGCCATAACAGAGACAGGAAGACTAAAAGAGAGAGAAAGAGAGAGAGAGAGGGTGAATGTGTTGGGCTTAGTGTGTGTGAAACAAGTGCCAACAAGCCTACGCCAGATATTTTGGGCATACAAAATTCTTTGACACTTGCTCCCCAGTTGGCCCAACATAACTCAACTGGGGCGAGGCAACGGAGGAGGAGTTGCTTCTTGTGTGTTCTCTGGATTATTGAGTGTATCACATAAATTATGAACTTGTGACATGTGTAAGTGTTGCATATTTAATGACATTTATTAAACAACAAATGATGCGATTTGCAAATTCTCATTTTGGGGACACGACGACCTCCGACTTTCCCACGGCACAGTCAGGGTATGGAGGCATGGGGGCGTGGCATTTCCCAGTTGACCGCAAATCGCGCAACTGTCAGAATAGAAAATGTGCTAATTTGTCTTCAAGTCGCTTTCGGCGAGATAATTACAAGAAGAGCGATAAAGTCGCTGCTACAGTAGGGAATGGGGCAACTGGGAGCGGGGGAGGGGAGTCATGGCAGTTGCTTGAATGTAACAAAATGTTGTGGGCGTGGCCGTGAGCTAATAAATTATCGCACAATTTAGCTTGAAGGCCGTGAAAAACTATTTCGCTTTTTCATCGAGTGAGCTAAGAAAAACTTTTTAACAAGTTGCCAACTGACAGCTACAACAACAACAACAACCACAACAACAACAACAACAACAACATTGACGTCCAATAAAAACGTTTAATCAATTAAATTCAATTAAATTGTGAAAATCACAAAAACGTGCAGACGACTGAAACAAGCAACTCACAGATGTTTAATGGACACAACAAAATCAAGGCTAAATATCAAGAACAACAACAAGAAGAAGAAGCAGAAGCAGCCAGAAGAGCTGTCAGTAAGTGAGAGAAAAACAAATGCTAATTTATAGCATCTCAATTGGATAGATAAATGTGAGAAATATATAGATAAAACTATCTGTTGATGCGCACTTTAAGGCAATGAGAGTCAAGTCTAGAATGGCGATGAAAATGCAATGAATGAGAATTATATTTATATATATATATATATATATATATATATATATATATATATATATATAATATATATATATATATTTATACAATAAAATACCATTTGTCAAAGATTAATTGTTTGAGCTGGCGTATAAAATGAGATATGCTTATATGCTTATTAGTTATTCAACTTTATATATAAATATATATATAATATTGTGACAATTAAGTCAAGAAGTGAGCTTGACTCGCAATCAATCTGGCATTTGACCTCGATGACTGTCTACATAACAGGCATCGTTAGATAACTTATCTATCCAGAAAGGCATATTACTTATAAATAAATCTCTTCTTCGTTATGTCATGCTTAATATATTAGACTAACTAACATAATTCAAATATGCGAAGAATTATCAAGCTTAAGTTTGAGTGGCCTAAAAACTTAAACTGAGGCAAATGATTGCTAAATGATTGTCATATATTTAAAACTAAAACTATATTTATAAATATATTATATTATATTATACATACGCTATGATAATAATATCATATATATATATATATATAGAGCAAACAAAATATATACATATAATATATTTCATAAATAGTTGGCTTCATTAAAATAGTAGCGCTGCACTTATTGTAACATAAAAGTTAATTTTTTTGTTGCAAAATACACTTTTAAATTTTTCGTTTAATATAGAGTGCAAAGAAAAGATTGACGAAAAATGCCGTTACTTTCGGTTACACTATCAGCGATATGCATGAAAAATCGCCTGTTCAAAAAAATAGTAGTGCTGGACGAAAGTAAATAATAATAAATTTAACTTAATTTATTTTGTTATACTTTACTTATTGAAAGTGTTTGAAATTACAATTTTTGATTAATTTAGAGGGTAAAAGAAAATATTTCTTGGCAAAAAAGTGAATTTTAGCTGTTCAAATAGAAAATCAATAGAAAACCTATAAAAAAAAAACTGAAAATATTGTTGAATGCACACTAGAAAAAAGCCTGAAAATCTGGTGGCAAATATATATATATATACACATATATAGTGAATATATGTATACAATATAGATAAGTTAAATCTATTTTAAATATATGACAAAATTTTGATGTAATTTAATATATATATATATATATAATTATAAATAAATAATTTTATAAAATAATAAAATATAATATAACAAAATTTATAATTTTATATAATATAATATATATATATATATATAGTACCAATTAGAAGTAGCAAATCTGTCGATAATCGTTAAATTAATTTCTAAAACTTTCTTAAATTCAAATGGTTTCGTATTTAATGTCACGCAATAGAAGTATGCCATAGTTTAAACTATATAAAATTTCATAAATTTCAAATTTTAAGCTGTCGATAGAATTTGCACTGTCATAACTATGGGAAATCCAATACCTGCGCACAAATCTACGCTCCATTTAACACTAAACACAATCGTTCCTCTACCCGCTCCCTCCGCTTTTCATCCCCTGCAGCTGCACACTTCAAAATTTGTAAATTCCGTACGGATAACCTCATGGAAAACCCATTTGAGACACATCCAACCAGGCATATTATGCATTCCACAAGAGGCAGGCGGAGTTCGAGGGGGGGAGAGAAAGAGAGAGAGCGAGAGGGAGAGGGAGAAACATATCTATGGCACGACTACGCACTCGTAGAAGAGGCAGACACCAATGTACGTCCAACTATCAAATATTCCAACCAACTATGCAGACGAGAAGGCACACGCACCCAGGGGTTGAGAGAGGGTTGGGGGTTGAAGCTGGAGCTGTGCATTATTTCATTAGCCATTTTCTAGTTTTTGCCATTTGCAATTTTAGTTTTTGCCATCGCATTGCATCGCAGTGCGCTTTTTCGCTATTCGTTGTTGGCTTCACGCTTAATTATCTTTGTCCTTTGTCCTCTGTCCTTTGCTCTCTTTTTGTGGCTTGTACAAATTCTTCTTCTTCCTTTATTTTATGTTCTGTGTGGAAATTTAGCTAACCTTAATGCCAGCTCTAACTATTTACTAGACCCCCTTCGCATACATGAAACAACAGCACTTATAGATATCTATTTATCTACATATATATATTTATCTACATATCTATATATCAATATATATATTTATCTATATATATCTGTATATCTATGTATATCTACCTATTTTTTTCTATATTCATAAATCGATTAATCTTTCTTTCAATATTTTATTTTTAAATATTTTCTAACTTAATTTCAAAAAAATCTTTCCTCGTTTTTTCTAATGACATTAATTAGCCATAATATATTTACAGGGTATATTGCAAGCAAGTCAACTGTATTTTGTGTATTTCATTTGCTCTGTTTTTCCTATAAAATATGTTATACATCCCAACTGATATTTACTATAGCTATATATGATAATTCCCTTTTACAGGGTATCTGTCACACACAGTCGCTGCCGCTGTCATTGTCATTTCATTCCAGCTCTGTTTTAACCTCGTTAAGGGCATACGTAGGTCTTAACAAATATCGAAACACACACAGGCCATCAACGCCGCCCCTTCCACTAACCTGTCCCAAACAATGTTGTTCGTTTCTCCTCTTCTTTTTTTTGCATTGCATTTTGGTCTGGCCAACAGGTCGACGGGCTTTTAATTACATTAACAGCAGCCAACAATAAAAGCCCATATCTGGCTGGGTCAACAATTCCTTTTTAGAAGTGTGTGCAGGTGTGTGTGGCTGTTGTATGTGTCGGTGGGTCTGTGTGTGTGCGTGTGAATGCACAAAATTTGATTACTCATACGCCGCGTGTCTGCGCTTTAGATTTCAATTGTTTAGCTAAATGTGTTGGCAATGCGTAAAAAATACAAATTATTATTTGCATATCCCTTGTTTGCACTGCTTCCGCCTCCTCCTCTTCTTCTTAATTCCTCTTTCCATATACACTTTTTTCGTCATTTCATCTGTTTGCGTTTGGTATATGCATGGAAAATTTCGAGTAGAAAAATTGCAACACGTGCGAGTTGAGTAAAATAAACAATCGAGCGCCGAGCGCTGAGCACTGATAATGGCTGAATGTTAATTGTATCTGTGTGCGATTATCTGTGTATTCGTATCTGCATCTGTGTATTTGTAGCCGTGTCTATAGCTGTGCGTGTGCTTTTGTCACTTTTGTCTTATCTGTGCGCTACTTGAGCAGCTCACACAAATTATCACACACACAAATACACGCGCTCTCTCACTCACACACTGATACAGAGAGAGACCTGTCAAAAGCTCAACAAGCGCGAGCAGAATAAATATATTAATACAAAAACAAATTACGCCACACAGCCGGCAGCTGAGCAACATATGGACAGACAGTGACAGAGAAACCGAGAGAGGGAGGAGAGAGAGAGGAAGAGAGACACAGTTAGAGCGACAGAGAGAGCGGGAGGCAGCGCATAAGTTAATGTGAGTTTCTTTTAACATTTTTCCTATTTTTTTAAATTCTTTATGCATTTGCTTTGCTCGCTCTATTCGCTTGCTTCTGTCTATTCTCGTGTAAAAATAATACTGGCGTGTGTGTGGGAAGATTAAATTTTATATTACGTATACGCATGCATAATTGTGCTTCTTTCAATGTGATTTTGACTCAAACAGATGTGCAAATAATGTTTATGTATTTTTTATGCAAAAATGAAAGATATTATATTCTGCTTTTTTCATTCTTTTTTATCTTTTCAATCTAATCATAATAATATGCCGCATAGATTGACCTTCGCTTAAACGAATTTTCGGATTTGTTTTATCAAAAATAAAATGAACTAAAATATTTTGGCCTTCGTTTGGAAGATTATTTAGATTAGATTATAAAAAAGCAAGGTATAGAAAAGGTAATACATATATAAATATATAATCTTTTAAATTATAATATTTGAATCAATAATTCGTATAATTATTTTTGTTTAATATTTTATGTATTTGATAATTTAATTTTTTAATTTAAGTAAATATTTGAAATAATTTATATACTTATTATTAAAATTATTTTTTATACTAAATGTTTCATGCATTTAATATTTAAAATATTTCATATTTTTATATATATATTATAATTTGTATTATATATTTATTATATCTAATAGATTTGTATTACATTTTATTTATTTATTATATTTACTAAAAGTTTTTAAATTCTCTTGATCTTGCTAATCTGTTTAATTTAATTACTGCGCCAGCTCCACCCACACATCTAAGTTATAAGCTCTGCGGCACGCTTCCATTTATCACTTTTCTACTTTGTGCTCCTTTTTCTCATCTTAATTTGTTCATTTCCTTTCATTTGTTATTGGAATATTTATATATATATATCTTTTATATACGCAGCTTTTTATGCGCAAATTATGTTAAGCAGTTGCCTCGTTTATTGTTTTCTCTCCCCGCGTTGTTTGCTTTGCTATTTGTTTACCTTTTTTGTTTTTGTTTTTGTTTTCTGCTTTTGCCTTTTGCTCATGCAAAGACAATTCACACTAAAAATACTGTGTGTTTGCAGCGCGTTCACAGTTAACAGCGCTGCTAACTAACAGTAAACGCTCACAGTTTGCTCTCTTTTTTTGCGCTCTTCTTGCTCTCGCTCAGTTTAGAGCTGAGATACGCGTTTGATGTGTTGTTGTGTTTCTTTCTTTTAAGTGCTTACATTATTGCAGATATATAATTATACATAGATAATAATTCAAAGTGTGTTGGCAAATAAACAAATAAGCTTTAGATACGCAACACGTTTTGCTCGCGTGCCGCTTTCACCTCAATGTTGATTATAAAGAAAGAGCAGGCAACAGATAAGAAATATATATATACAAATATGTATATATATATATATATATATGATGTTTAGCTTGCGTCGCTTTAAAGTCAAAAAATGTAATTTGTGCTACATTTATATGGCCAGCTCTTTTACCAGGTTTACCTTTAGTAATTGCTTGCTTGGGCCTGGGTAACCTGACCATCTTCCGTTTTGCATTTCTTCTTCTTTCGTGCCCGTCATAAAATATTGATGGCCATAAATAAAAAGCGGGCAGCTTTTAATGTTAACACTGACATTCAGAGAAGGCAAGCGAGACGGAGAGAGCGAGTGAGATGGTAGATGGACAGAGCAGCAGCGTAAAGCACACGTCAAACGTAAACATAATATAAGCTGCACAGTGGCGCCAAAGCTTTTAAGCAAACTAACTAATGTGAGATTCAATGTAGTGCTCTAAAATGATGATCAAAAATGATTTTGAATTCAGTAAAAATGCATATGTAAATATGTAAGAAACAAAAATATTAATTCTTTTATATATTTTAAATGTATGATAAATATTAGATATTTCAAATATTTTATTCGACTGTTAATATATACATATATATCTGATTTATATAAATTATATATTTTCAGTAAAGTTTTTATATTTTTTAATTAATATTATTAAAAATATATTTATCTTTTCATAATTTTAGATTAACATTTATCGAATTTGATTTCTCTTCAACCACTGTGCTAGGTCTTGACCACAGGACGAGCGCTGATCTGAAGTGGAATGGCAGTTGATTAACACCTTTGGGCTGTTGGCCGCAAACGGTGGCTGTGTGGCTGTGTGTGCGCGCAGCGGTCGGCGAAGCGGTTAAAGAGGAAGCAGCGCAGGAAGAGGAGCTGGCGAATAAGTCAGCGGGAATCAAGTGTCAAAACGCAACTAAATAAATAAGGGAATTAAGCGTAAAGTGGAAAACGCAAAAAGGTAAAGGAAGCAAAAAAAAAACGAAGGGAGAAATGGCAGAAAAACAAAAAGAAATCAACGTGAAGTTGTTTGCATTCAAGAAGTGAAATAACAGTTGGCTAACTTAATGGATGACTGCAACTGAAAGAGAGAGAGAGAGAGGCAGAGAGGCAGAGCGTGAGAGAGAACGAGGGAGTGTGAGAGTGAAAGACAGATGTTATTGATATCGCATGAGAGCCGGCTTATTAAGTACTGTTTGAGTGACCTCTTGATAGATATAATCGCTGCTATATCAAATGCTGCAAAGTTGTAATGAATATGTGTAATGTTTGAAGAGCAGAAACATATGTTTACTACAAATATGCACTATACATATAATGAAAATATATGTATGCAATACTTAGAGATGTCAAATATATTTAAATATTTACGGATTCAATATATTTTTATGCGGAAATTAACATAAATAAGTTCTTTCTTCTTTTTCAAGCAAGCTCTATCGTTTTTAATCCTTAATCTCATAGAAGTTGGGTAATCGGGGTATTTTGGTTTTGCTAAAAAGTATGTAATAGACAGAAGGAGGCGAGGCAGACACCATAACTTTGTGGTATATATATTCTTGATCTGTTTGCCTGTCTGTTTGTCCGTCTTCCATCTATCCACCCATCCGCCCATACGGTAGAGACTAAACCCTTTTGCAGGTTCCTATATAGCATCATCTATCAAATCGAGTTTGTTTCACATAATCGATGACTATTCAATTGCAGTGTTATCGATAATTAACTTTATCGAACTTCAGTTATTAGATTATATTTTGTACGTCTTTAAAGCTAGACTCTCCAGACTTTGAATTTCGGCTCATTTATTGTTTACACAATAGATATAGACTGAATCTAAATTCAATAAAATATTAAAAATCATATTCCAGTTGTCAAATATAGTCAATATGTGAATGAGTTTTGAATCTATACTCAAAATTCCCGCTTATTCAATAGAGATCATATCTTAAACACTTCATTGACGTCCATTAAGTAACATAGTAGATGCAAAAGCTTGGCAAATTGCTAATTATCTATACAGACATCTGCAAATGAACTCAATTTTATTGTGAAAATTAATTATTAATTTGTGAATTTGAATACATTAATTAACAACAATATTGAGAAGCTAATAAATAGACCTAATTATAGAAATACTTTAATAAGCTCTCCCATTGTGTCCCCCCTTCCAATTGCTCTGCCCTGCACAATAAATCCATTCACAAATTCTCTCACTTTCACTTTAGGTAATCTCACGCACAACCACACACACACACACACACGCACACACACACATTTCAAATCGGTCAATAAATAAAATTAGCATAAAAACCATTTAGAGCATTTGAATGCTGCAACAACAACTGAACGTTGTAAACAATTAACTAATTATTTAAGCTGGATTATGTAAACACAGGCAATAAAGTAGCGTTTGGCAGAGGCTGGCCAAAATAATAATAGCAAGAACAACAATAACAACAACAAAGTTGTAAATCTAATGCAACAGCAGACAAAAAGTCGAGTACACGAAATGAGAGCATAAACATAAGTGAGACACGCCTCATTAATTTGAATAGATGAAGAGACGTAATGCACACACACACACGCACACACACACACTGATTAGTATGTGTGAGCATAACTAGCTAACACAAAATATGAAAATCATTTCGCCAAATGTCTGCAGACACAACTCCTCATAGCCAAGCAGTCCGCATCGTCTGCTCTTCTGGACTGACTGGCATATTGAGTGAGCTGCCAGTATTTGCCCTGCCTCTGCGTGTGTGTGTGGGAGTGGCTGGGGCGTGTCAGTGCCGGAGGATTGGCTGTCATGGGCAATGGCATTGGCCGTACGTGCGTGTTAGACGCAACTTCCCGTTACAACAATAACTGCAGCAACTGCCAGCAGCAGCAGCAGCAACAGCAGCCAGAAGCCAAGCGACAGCAACAGCAACAACAACAACAATCAACAGGCACAACACAATGGGAATTTCAAATATGGCAAATGTACAACAAGAGTGCGCAAGTCAACATTAAGGAAAAGCAATTTACAATGTTGCATGAAAAAAAATAGCAACAACCGCGCAGCGCGCTAGAGTTGAGAGTGAACGACTATGAGATACCGCGACATTTGTTTTAAGCAGAGTTTGTGCCTTAAGAAGGGAACTGCTGCATGAAGAGACAAAGAATATCAAAAAAGTGAAGAGGCATTTTGGGAGCTAGATAATAAAATTAAATATGCTTTTCATTTGAGTTTAGGGAAATGCAAAGAAAATTATGGATAAGCTGAATGATTGATGAACTGAAGTTGCTATAGCATTAACTATGCAAAACACTTCTTGAGTTTATGCAGCTTTTTTTCATAAGCACAAGGATGTGACTAGATCGAGTCGTCTATTAATGCCATTGATAGAAGCCCTCAAGCTCTCTTATGTAACTTAGAGACTTATAGACTTGTTAGTGATATATATTAAAATTAATTATTAATTTATATTAATATTAATTATTAATTTATATTAATATTAATTATTAATTTATATTAATATTGTAATTGTTAGTCTTTTAATATAAACAAGAGCTGTTGGAACTATCGATGAGCAATCAGTTTTGAGATAAATCGATGGATTTTTATATTCGATGTTAATCGATCACACTCACTTAGCTGGCACAATGCCTGTAACTTAACTGATCCAAGTAAATAATAATTAAATTTAGATAGCTTTTCTATGATATATGGCTTATAGCTTAGCTCTGACAAAAAGGCACATCTATAAAAAATATATTAGAAACGATCTATATTATCGATAAATTTGAATTTATATATCGAATAAGACTTATGTAAACAAAAATTTAAATTAAAAAATGTATATAAATAAATTTACAAATGTCTTTTAAAATATATATTTATATAAAAGAAACATGAAATATATATTTGTATGCAAATCAAGCCAAAGGACATATAGAGCAAGAATCAAGCCAAAGGACATACAGAGGAAGAGTTCTTTAAGCATATAATAGTCAATGATATTTAGGTATCTATGCTGTACAGTGGAGGCTATATATATATAAGTATCTATGGTCTACAGTGGAGGCTAAATACATAGATATCTATGCATTACAGTGAAGGCTATATACATAGGTAACTATGGTCTACAGTAGAGGCCATATACATAGGTTTCTATGCAGTACAGTAGAGGCTATATTTATAGGTATCAATGCATTATAGTGGATGCTGTATATCTATAAATATCTATAGTCTACAGTGGAGTCCATATACCTAGGTATCTATGCACTACAATGAAGGCTATATTTATAGGTATCTAGACTCTACACTGAAGGCTATATACATAAATAGTTATGGTCTACAGTGGAGGCTAAATACATAGATATCTATGCACTACAGTGAACGCTATATACATAGGTAGCTATGGTCTACAGTAGAGGCCATATACATAGGTTTCTATGCACTACAGTAGAGGCTAAATGTATAGGTATCTATAGTCTACAGTGGAGTCCATATACCTAGGTATCTATGCACTACAATGAAGGCTATATTTATAGGTATCTAGAGTCTACACTGAAGGCTATATACATAGATAGTTATGGTCTACAGTGGAGGCTAAATACATAGATATCTATGCACTACAGTGAACTCTATGTACATAGGTATCTATAGTCTACAGTGGAGTCTTTTTACTATCTTTTCACTACAGTAGAGGCTATATTTATAGGTATCTAGAATCCACACTATACATAGATAGCTATGGAGGCTAATACATAGATATCTATGCACTACAGTAGAGGCTACCATTTACGTACTACAGTGAATACCCACACATAGTTTCCTCTACGTTCCAGAGCAGCTGGCAAGCTATCGTTCACCCACTATGGCAGCTATCTACATATCATTTACTCACTCATTTCTTACACACAAATTGTGCTCTTGCAATGCCTTTCAAATACGCATTTGCCTAACTAAAGTGTGTGTTAACAATAGTTGTGGCACTTAGGCAAATGCGTCTAGTATAGAGTCCAGTCCACAGCTCATGTAGCTACATACATGCACATTATTATGATAACACGTAACATACATTTGTATGCTCTATGAACAATGCAGACGAGAAGAAAAACAAAAACAAAAGGAAAACTCAGTTAAGAGGCAGAGTCTGGAAGTGTGGCCCAAATGACAACACAATCATCAGCTGGGCCGAAAGGGTAGCAACGACTTCAAAAGAGAGACGCCCCAGTGCTTGGCCAGGCTTGGCATGGACCAGGGCCAAAAAGAAAAGGCGTGGTCCACAAGTCACAATGAAATGCATTGACCAGCTGCGCGCTTGCTGCTAAGCTTGTTGTTGTTGTTGTTGTTGTTGTCGATGTTGCTATTGTTGTTCACATACTTAAACAGTTTTGCGCCTGGTTAACTCGTTGCCAAGCCGTGAATGTGTCAGCGGCAGTCAGCGAGAGGCGTGCCCCCTTTTCTCTCTCTCCCTCCCTCACGCTCTCTCTCTTCGTGCCTCTTGCCACGGGGGGGGGCAGTGGCTGTCTGTTTGGTTTTGGGCTGTCAGTCGGCACCCTGCCGGAAATGTCGTTAAATGAAATTGTTTTTGTCAAAATTAATGTGCAGAACAAAACTGAGCGACAGCATCCATCGGGTTAACTGTGTGGGTGTGCGTGTTAATGTGTCTCTGTGTATTGGTGTTTTATTGTACATATCTACATATAAATATAGATATATATATACATATATATTTATATATATTCATATAAATATGTCTTGTAGGTTTTGGCGCAACGTACGTGACAGATTTTGATGAAATTTTGTCGCTAAATGTGTTACAGCTGCATGTGTGTGTGCGTGTGTGTGTGTGCGAGTGTGTGTGTGTGTGGATTGTTATAATTGCCAGCTCAGTCGTGGCTATGCCTCTGTCTCTGCGTGTCTCTCTCTCTCGCTCGCTCTGCCGTCAACCAACATTTCCGAGTGCGAATATTGAGCTGTTTGGCATTCGACCAAAAGGAAAAGATTTTGGGGCTTTGGCCATTTGACAGAGCGACAGCGGGCGAGTGGGGCTTTATAACTAAACATGTGGCATTGGGGAGCGCTTTAGCCACATATGGAAAAATTCCAACGGAAAATGCCAAACACCAAAAAAAAAAACATTGTACGGCTGTGTGTGTGTGTGTGGCAGAGAGCGGGGGTGTAGAACAAAGAAAATAAACTCAAGTATGCTTCGGAATATTTATTGGGTAATCATGAAGATCTCTGAAATGAAAATGTGATTGTGGTGAGCCAAATTTTGTGGCACAAAACGAAGAAGGAGTAGCAAAAGCAAAAGCAAAAGCAAAAGTTGAGCGATGTACTCTAAGTTGTAGCAATAGTAGTAGAAATAAATACGATAAAATAGGAGTTTAGCTCCTACAGATATACTAAAATAAATGCGGATGTGAAAGTAGAGACAATATTTTTAGTAGTAAAAAAAAGATAATAGTATATACTAGTAGTAGTAGTAGAGAATAGCATTGAAAGTAGTAAAATAAAGTAGTAAAAGCAGCCATATGAAATGAGTAGCAAAAGTAAGCTGTAGCTGTAGTGATAAAAAATAGTAGTAGTTTTAGTAATAGTAGTAGTAGTAGTAGTAGTAGAAGTACAGTACTTTATTTTGTAGTAGTAGTATTAATAGTAGTATATAGTAGTAGTAATTGTAGTCGTAGTAGTAGTAATAGTAGTAGTATAGTAGTCGTACTGTCGTACGTATAGAGTCGTAATCGTCGTCGTAGTCTGTCCTCGTCGTCGTCAAGTCGTCGTCTGTGAGTTAGTAGTAGTCATACGTATCGTATCGTCGTCAGTCCTCGTCAGTCGTCCTCGTCGTCGTCTCGTCGTCGTCACTCGTCGTCGTCCTAGTAGTCGTCCTCGTAGTCGTAACTCGTAGTAGTCCTCGTCGTAGTACCATAGTAGTAATAGTAGTAGTAATAGTAGTAGTAATAGTAGTAGTAATAGTAGTAGTAATAGTAGTAGTAATAGTAGTAGTAATAGTAGTAGTAATAGTAGTAGTAATAGTAGTAGTAATAGTAGTAGTAATAGTAGTAGGAATAGTATGAGTAGTATGAGTAGTATGATTTAGTAGTAGAATTAGTAGAATGATTTAGTAGTAGTCATAGTAGTAGTATGATTTAGTAGTAGAAATAGTAGTATGATTTAGTAGTAGTCATAGTAGTAGTATGACTTAATAGTAGCATGAATCAGTAGTAGCAATAGTAGTAGCAGTAGTAATAGCAGTTGTAGTCGTAGTAATAGTAGTAGTAGTAGTAATAGTAGTAGTATGATTTAGTAGTTGTAAGAGCTTTAAGATTCCGTCTTTGAATCGTTTTTAGTTACTTAATCCGTATCAGAGATTTGAAGCTGTTGAGCTCCAGTCCAAAGTTGTCAAAATGTTTTCATATTTGATCAACAATCTTAATTAAGAAACCTAAGAAAATGTCTTTAAATTTTGTATTGCGTGAGTCTTAGCTTAAATAACTGTTTGAAGCCTTGGGTCAAGGACAATTGCAGCAAGAACGCACACTTTAGTCAAGTTAATAACTATTTAAGCTTCGAGCAAGAATTCTGGGATTAGATACACTCTGACTGCAAGCTAATCCAGCTGAGGAGCAGCAGCAGCAGCCACACATGAAACACATTTAATGGCTAACACACACACACACACACGGACGTATTTACGAGCCAAAGACGTCTAATAAAACTAAGGAGGCGGGCATGAAATCCACCTGCACACGTTCTCTCCATCTCCCTCTCTCTCTTGATTGCATCGAGCCATATATTTACGAGGCACAAAGCCAAAAGCCAGCAACAACATCAGCAGCAAAAAAGTTGGCCAAAAAAACAGCAAGCACAAATTTTTAAAAGCCCCAATGTAATACACGTTTTAACCCAAAGAAACAACAGCAACATGCCGAGTGGACAAATGACATGAGGGAGTTTTAACTGAAACACACCTCTCGCTTTCTCTTTGGCTCCCCTCGCCTATCTCGTCCAACTCGGACATAAGTTTACACCAGCCAAGAGCAAAAAGAGCGTTAGAATTATGACGCAAAGCCGCATAAATCTTGTTGACGATAAAAAATGGCGAAAAAAATTCCACGCCCCAAAAAAAGGCGCACAACAAAAATGTGACCAAAGGACCTCTGGGCAAAGACCTTCAGGTAGCGTTAAGCTTTAGGCCGTTTAGAGTTCGCTTTCGCATTGTGGCGCTGTCTTTGGCAATTTTACTTTTGCTGCTTTTCTCGCATTCTTTTTGCTTTGTTTCTCATTTGACTGCAACAGCTGCTCTGAGGCGCGCGACCTGGTACTATATCATTCAACTGAGTGATTTACCGAATCACTGGACTTATATCTGAGCGCATTGATGATTGATGCCGTTTATTAGAACAGTCAAATTGAAAAAAAAAAAAAAAACAAAATACGAGAAAATTAAAGTCATTCAAGCAAGGCAAAGTTAGATTGGATAGATCAGATTTAGTCTACTATAGATATAGTATGCTATATATATCTATATATATTCTATATTCTACTATGCTATTGTATGCCTAGTTAATAATGAAATATATCTATAAAAATTATAGTTGTGAATACAATAGCATAGCAGAATATAGAATATATATAGATATATATAGCATATAAATTGAAACTAATATTAAGATGAACATATTTAGTTCTTAATTTAGATGATTTTTTTATTATTTTTATTTTATTATTTTATTATTATTTATTATTTTTTATTGCGCTTTAGAATATTTATAATTCTGAGCTTAAGAAAATAAACTAGACAAAGCTTTAGTTGTTCATAAAAATAGTAGTGGCTTAAGAAGGAGTCATGCCCATGCAAACTCACATATAAAAAGTCAAAAACTAATTTAGTACAAACTATTCACAGTTAGTTATAATTGGAATTCCATAAGCAGCTGCTTTGCCAAGCGAGAGCTAATTAAATAGTTTGCGATAAGTTCAAAGTAACTTTCGCAATGGCCTAAGCTGAGACCAGGCAACGGGCCAAAAGGCTGACAAAAACATATGTCAACGTATCGAAATGGCTTTGGCATCGAATTCCTATATGCATGCATATATCTGATAGTATGTTACTTAAAATGGCGGCTAACCGAAAACCCCGAACAAAATTCTCTAGCACACTTTGTGGCCGATCATTGTGCAGCAGCAGCAGCAGCAGGGGCATGTGTAAGTGTGTTCAGTCACTTGGAAGCTGCTTTGGCAGGCCACACACACAAGCACTCACACTCCTGCATACGTGACAAGCAGTCAGTGAGAGGCAGTCACAAGCTGCAGGCACTGTCCAGCCTGACTGGCAACCGACCAACAAACAATGCCACAAAGTGCGTGCACAAGTCCCCGAGCTGAACTCAACTTGGTCGAATGGACATACCCTTAACATGCCATATACCCTGCCGTAATGCTCACTAACAATCCACTCCTTCCTTAACTGCCTGGCCCAGAGACAAAAGGCCATTTCAGGCGTTGGCACACAGGCAGCGCCGTCCAGCCGGCCAGCCGGCCAGCAAGAGTAGGGCAGCCCATGAAATTAGTATGACAAGTTGACCATGCTGTGGACAACGACAGAGCAACTACTTCTAGCAACAACGACAACTGCAGAAAACATACATAACTGTGCGCAATTATCAAATGTCCAACATGAGGAGTAAAGTGCGCAATTTACGGCACATGCGGCGTATGCGTAATGCAACATCACGCATACGCAACGTTGAACAAAACATTGTTCTACACACACACACAGAGTCAGCTGCTGACATGGGCCAAAAACAAAAACTGACAAAAATATATAGAATATGTGTGGAAATTTGCATTGCAGTGAAGCTTCGCACAGCTACCTCCCCCTACCCCAGACCTAACCCCTTTCCCAGGCTTCCGGCTCTTGTCAAAAAGTCACTTAAAAAGTGTTGCATTTTTTGGTAGTTGACTTGCTTTTGAATGTTTTTTTGCAAATTTAACATGTACTCTATCATCTGCTTTTCAGTTTGACTGTCAGCTGCCTGGTGTTAAATTTTTAAAATATAATTATTAGAATTTTGTATAACTTAGACTTAGAAATTTTAATAAATTTTAAGGATATACAAAGTGAGTTTTTAACTTCATTGCAAATTTGACATGCACTTGCATGAAAAATTAGGTATCTTCATTTATTACGGATGAAACTAACTTGATTTAGAGTAATTAGTTATAAAAGATATTTTCTCTTGTTCATTGCAAATTTAGCATGTACTTTAGCGAGTGTATTTACTGTAGAATGTAAATTTGTCGATAAAATTATCTTTGATAAACAAATTTTATATCAGGCATAATTTATCACTCTCCTTGCAAATCTAACACGGACTTTATTAAGTGCATTTGCTCAGAGTATAAAAATTCTTTTCATTCTTATCTTTAATGAAGGCATTTTATATGAAATTAAATTTGTTCATCTTCATTGCAAATTTGACATGCACCTTATCGGCAACAATATTTGTATGTTTTAATAATATAATTTTTATACATTATAAAAACAAATTTAATTGATGTTTAAGCCACTTTTGCAATGCAAAATTTCACACGCACTTGCTCAACTTGTAAAGCTTCAACTAAAATCTAGACAAGCCTCGCGCACAATTTAACTTTATTCTCAGTAAAAACAAGCTCCGGCAACATATTTATTTTATTTTAAAATAAACAAAAACTCTGCAAACATTTGAAAAACAGGTAAACCCAGATAAATATATTTTTTTCGTATAGCGCATGTGTTTTAAAGTTTTTTTTTCTCAACTCTTCTTCCATGGAAGTAAGCCGAATTGTAAATTAATTTTGCTTTAGTTGAATTAAATCCCCAACTCTAACGGAAGAATATGAAAAAACAAGATTAATCAACTGTTTACATATAGCTCGTATTCCTTTTCTTTTTTTGTTTTTTTTTTCTTCTTTCTTTAGAAGTTTTCCATTGCAGCAGCTGTTAGTTAACTATGCTCTATTTACTTTTAAATTGCGATATCCAGTTTAAAAAAGTTTTCAAAAGTTTTTTTTCTGCACATTTAAAGCCGCCATTTTGTATTTTCATTTCGTCTGCTTTTAGTCACTCTGTGCCATTTTCTTTCATTATATTCTCGCTCTTTTTTTCTATACATTTCCTATTTCCACACACACACAGAGAGACAGAGGCAGCAGCTCCCTTTTCATTGCCCGATTTTCATATTGTAATCGAGAATTGTTTGCATTGCATTCAACAAGCGCGCCAAGTGCTAAAGGGGCAGGCAACGCTTTGCTTGTGGGCGTGGCGTCGCGTGGGAGAGCATTAAAGTGCTGTTAAATACACCGCGGGGAATCGTTGCGCCTTATCGATGACAATTTCACTTGATTAAATTGTTGCATACAAAATTTGATTTTCTAATTGAACTGAAAATGCGCACATAAATTAATTATTTCCTATTGATTTTGCATTAACTTTACAGATTAGTTCAAGATGACACATGCCAGCTGAACTCTTGGCATAACTAATCACAATTAGACACGATTGTTAATCGCCAAATTATCAAGCTATAGGTGAAAGCTGTGTATCTAATATATTTTCTATCTCTCAATAGTCCATATCTAAATACCATTCATAAATTTAGACGTTATCAAAATGTTAAATAAAGCATATTTCTCGACTCTTTTCATGTGCCTAAGCACAATTATAGTTGGTTCATTTTTCCTAGCATACTTTTTAGGGTCTATCAAGAGAATAAATGTAGCTAAATTACTATATACATATAAGAGGAACTTCTTGTTCGCTCTAGTTATTCTGTTTAAAAATATTCTGCAATGTTCACAATATTCCAGCTATTTCATATATATATTTATTTAAATACACACTGTATAAAATCTCAATTATTTGCACTATATTCTTTACAGGTTTTGCCCACTTTAATCCATTCTCTTTTATGTCTACACATTATCATAACAATTACATTAGTTTTTCTTTATTTTTTGTGCAAAAAAACTTTTTCAGTCTATTAATCGAGCTCATGAAAATCCCAACTTTTGCATAAGCTCGACCAAAAATAACAGGTAAGTTCTTTAATTGCCACGCCTAGCTAACCAGGCTTAAGCAATACAAACACAAAAACAGGTCATAATTGCAATAACCAACAAAAGCCCGCTGTTCCCTAGCTCGCCCTCTCTCTCTTTCTCTCTCTCTCTCCCACTCTTACATGAGAACCTTTAAAATGAGTGGACTTTGCTGTGCGATGTAATGACAAACTCGTCTTGCTGTTGTTGTTGTTGCAGCTGGTGTGTGCTAAATGAGTTGGGTCATATCTACACACACACTTACTCACACAGTCAGCTTTACAGCTATGTCTATATATATATACGTGCTTGTGTGTGTGTGCTTGCTCTGACTGCAATTGTTCCTTTCTTTCTCTCCCACTCTCCCTCTATCCATCTCTCTTTATTTTGTAAATTTTCAAAGTGCCGCCCCGTTCGCTTCCACTTCCCACAGTTTTTATGCGGATTTCCTAACGGAATGCCAGCGCCACGACAAACATTTTTACACTCGCAGAAAAAATGTGTATTCAGCAAAAATAAAAATAAAAACTTTTATGAAACTATTATGGCAACGATTGTGGTAAAGGTTTCACAATTCATATACCTACATCTTTATATATATATGTAAATACTGTTGCATCAGCTTAGTTTTCGTATGTGGAAGTAATCGAATCTAGATGGTTATATATCGATAAGCGGATTAAGCATTTGTAGTCTAGTGTGGAGTTTGGCATCTAAAAGATATGCCAATCATTAGTTATTCTCTTAATAAGACTTCTGAAAAAGCTATCCTTTACTTACTTTATTCTTTGCAGCTCCTCTCTTTCTATTTTGTCTTTTCTCTTTCTGTCTTTTGCTGTCAGTTTTATTACAGCATTTTATGATTATTACATGCACTCGGAAGGTCTCTCAGCAAGTATGTGTGTGTGTGCGCGCCTGCACTTTTGCATTTTCAACTATGCTTCGACAACAACAATAACAAAAAGGAATTCAAATTAAAATAAAACACAAAAACGAAAAATATCGACATTGCGCGTTTCGCGCTTTGCTTAACTGGCTTCTCATCTTGCGCCTCGTCTTGTTATCTGCAGCTCTTTACACAATGCTTGGCTGCTCTTCGATTCATTCCGATACGTTTCGATTCTGTAGAGATGGGCGGGCGTAAGAGAGAGAGAGATTGGAGACTGGCGAGCAGTCAGCAGCAACAGCAACAGCAGCCGCTGCCGCCACCGTTGTCGACTATTTTATTTTATATGCATGTATTTGCTTTTTTTTTCTTATTTTATTTTTTTATATTTTTTCTGTGCTTGTGCTCGTTTTATTCTTCTTATTTTATTCGTTTCTTTTTTGTGCTTTTTTATGGGCCTGCGTCGACTGCCTTTGTTAAGTTTCTTCTTTTTTTATGATTTTTGCGCCGCTGCTGAGATTTATTATTGTTTTTCAACTCTTGTCAGTGAGTAAGCATGTGAGTGTTAGTGTGTGTGTGAGTATCAAGCCAGCTTGGGCAGAGCGCACGTGTTTGTTTGTGTTATTTGGCATGTAGCTGCAGCTCTTTGCAAATCCGCCACTGGATTGAATTTTGTTGCCGCCGTTGACGTCGACAGCGACGTCGCCGTCGTCATCTTCTTTCGCGCAATGCAAAAGCTACTCGACTTTGCCGTCCCCCACACATACAAACAGCCGGTGCTGTCCTCAGCGCTCTCGCCCTCTCAGCTACAGCTGCCGTTATTCTGTTATCCCCTCTCTATCCGCATCTACCCATTTGTTTGTGTATATATGTATGTTTTTATGTGTGTGTGTGTTTGACTTGACGCAGTTTAATGCACTCTACACAGTTGGTTTGCTTTCTCTGTCCACCCCTCTATATCTTCCTCCCTCTTTCGATCACGTCCTCTATCCCACTTGCTAGCCACCTTGCCTATTTGCCTTTTGTTGCCATATGTCAGTTTTGTTATTTTGTCATATTTTTGCCTGTCGCTGGTTTTGGTTTTAATCGCTTTTTTCCTAGGATCAGCAAAGGCCTTTGACTGTTTGCTTTTGGTGAAAAAACAACAAGCTAAAATAAAGGTAACTCGCATTGGGCACGCGAAAAACTGTTAATTCTTTATATATATATATATACATATAATATATGTATATATATCCACTTTCCCATCCCCAGTTACAAATAAATCATTTCAACATTCCATTCATTCAAAAAATTCTATTAAGCAGCATTCTCTTTCTTATTGACTTACCCCCGAAATAAAAGGAATTTTAATATTTCCTAGTATAACGCTGTTATACTAGATTTCCATTAAATGTATAGATTCAATCAATAGCACTCACCTGTAAAGATAGAAAGAGATGGATCGTATGAATATTAGTTGATACAAATCGAATACAAAATAGCGAGAGGGAGAGAGAGATAGATGATTATCACAATAAAAATTCGTTTTTTTATTTATGCACACAAAAATTAATTAAGTCAGCTAAGGGAGATAATAGACTATATAAATGGATGGGGGCAGGCCAGCAATTTACATTTAAAATGTAAGCCAATAAGTAGAACGAGAGCGCAAAGCGAAAAACGAAACGACAAAGTGGAATTGAAAGCGCGCCCAGCAGCAAAAGCACATATACACTCACACACACATAGTCAGTATAGAGCGAGAGTGAGTGAGTGAGCAGAGAGCGGCGATGGCTGACGCAAAGCCAATAAACAACAGCAACAACTACAATAACAGCAAAGAGTGCAAACAAAACGCAGACAACAACAGCAAGTCAAAGTAAATGTTAAGTGTGTAGCAATGGGGCAAAGCAGAAGAAGAAGACGACGACGTCGCTGTGACACTGGCTGCTTGACTAGGCGTAGGAGTGGGAGTGGGATGGGACTATTATACTCTGTGCCTGTTATTCACACACCGTGTGTTTATTGTTGTTGTTTCTTTCGGTTATTTTTTTTTTTTGCTATTTGCCGATGATGTTGTTGCCCACCTATTGATTGTCAAATGAGTTTGACGCGCGTCTGTCAAGAGTTTGCAACGGGGCGTTGATTACGTATACGACGCCTGTGACGTGCGATTAAGAGTGATCGCGTTCGAATGATTAAAAAGGTGAGACGCATTTGTTGTCGTTAAAAAATAGCAAAGCCAAAACGGCAAACAAACAAATATTGCCAAAATGCTTGAGAAGCAAGTAAAGCGAAATTGAACAAATATCTTTAAGTTGTGGACTTTTTTGTTTGTCCTCTTTGAATTATGTTCGAATTGTTGAATTCTATTTTTAAGTTTATCAGTTGTTGTGGGCGTGTGCAATAAATTATAAATAATTAATATATGATAGAGGGTTACATATATTTTATTTAAAGATAATGCTGTTTATTACAAATGGTGTTATCTAGATATTATTATTTGAGGCAGGATATCTGCTAGTCAAGCACTTTCTACTTTTGCCTTAGGCGTTTGCATTGCGTGTCAAATTGCCAGGACACACACACACAGACGCACACGCAAACTCAATTAGAGTTTATTGCTCCCTTCGAACAAGTGAAAAAATAAAAATATATTTTTAGCTATTTCTTTTTTTTTTTTGGACTTGTCCCAAAAAGGTTGAATGCCCCAAGAGTCTATTGGTAATGACTGTATAATTAAATATAAATGAATAAATGAAAAATTCATTCATCTATTATTTTACATATATATATATATATATATATATATATATATATATATATATATACATATATGTATATAGGGCATATATATATTTTTTTTGGGTGCCTAAATATATTTTGTGAAGGCATTTGTGGGAAATTAAATAGCCCAATAAGCAATTCAGACATTTTTAATGTATTTATTCGATATTTGCATTTGCTTGAAATGATTTATACAATATTCCAAAAATGTATTCGTTTACAAATTATGATGTATATAGATTTAAATGAATTATTATAAATTATTATAAAAATTGGCTTAGAAATTATTGTTTTAACTTTACACTTCACATGTTTTTTCTCTATTATATTATTAGTTTTTAGGCATATTTTCATAACTTTTTTAAAGAAAATTTTAATGAAATTTCTTTTGATTAATTCTAAAGAAATTTGCTCAAAATTAGAAGAAACAAGAGTGCGCTAGTCGAGACGGCGCGGCTAGGCGATACCCTTATCCCCGTGAGCAGATGATCTTCCTCTCACAAACACACGCACGCACACATAGGCACGCGCTCTGCGGACTGCGCAGTTGACGCAGCGACTGAGCTTGGGCTGCGTTTATGGGCTTCACTATGAAAGTTGTTGAATAACTTTGCTTCTAGATGGACTTTCTTAATGAAATTTTTAAGGCATAATAATGTCATTCAGATGTTTGTTTGGGCCAAAGCACACGCCTCTATGTAAGTATTTGGAGTACGCTTTTTGCAAATGTGTGTGTAGGGGGATAGGTATTTAAAATCCGAAATGTACAAAAAATATTCACGACAGAATCATTAGTTTCAAGCTCATACAGATGCACAGACATACAGATATGCCTGCCTCGTCGGGCTGTCTTCTCCTTCTGCCTGTTACATACATTTTCACCAAGCCATTAACATCAATGGATAGCACTTACAGCCTACCCATATATACTCATAATACAATATATATATGTATAACATCAATCATTACACCTGTCTTTATTCACTTCAAGTCTTTGATTTGCGCTTGCAGCAACAGCTGGCAACAGTTTCCCAGCAGCAGAAACCCAGACAATTAGCGTAGTTTTGTTAAAGCCATTAAAACGCCCGCAAGCAGAGCGAGCAAAAACATTGACAGCATTACCCAGCCAACCTACCAACCAACCTCCCACCCACCCACTTAGCTAGCGTTGCTGCTGCTCCTCCTGCACCCACACAAGCAGCAAAAAGTGTGCAACATGTGAGATGGAGGCGTCGCCGTCTAAAAACTGTCATGCGTGTGGCAATTAAAGCGACTACTGACGGCATTTCATGCAACACGTAGCATGTAGTAAGCAGTGGCAATAGCCGTGGCTCAGTGGCAGGACACACGCTGCTGGTCATTCCATTGGCGACTGGACACATGCCACATGCCACAGCAGCTGTGTTGTCCCTGAAAAGCGACACACGCAAAAATGCGTGGCCATGTCCGGTGCTTAAGGCTAAAAACCATGCAAATACACACACACACACACACACACACACACACACACACACACACACACACACAAACACACACACGCACATGTGGCTGGTAGTCATTAAAACGCCCACAACTGTCGCCACGCCCGCTGTTAACCACAAGGCCTCAGTACACACACGTATACCCATACACACCCACACACTCAACTGTTTTAGCCGCGTGATGCTCGCCAATTTTATGCCACAATTTCCATTTTTCTTCTTGTTTTACTCTGGAACATCCCCCGAGTAGGGTTAAATTGGCAGAGTGGGCAGCGTTACGAGTCCTGTTTAACATGTTCAACTAATTGCAGCTCATTTTTATGCACATATTCAAGTTAATTACTTCATTAAAACAAGGCAAGTCGCACTAAGGACAATCGTACAATCATGCTAATCGTATTAACTATGATATCGTTGACACTTGCATTGACTATCGATAACAATATTAATCATTTGTTAATGTAATGTCAGAAGAGCAATAATAAATTATATTTATTTCAAGTTAATTTATAAATAAATTATTCAAAACAAAAAAAAAACAACTGAATTACTCCTTACACTTCACTACCTCTCTCACTCACTCTCTCTCTCTCTAAGTCAAGCCTTAATCAGAAAATCCAATGGTAAGCCTAAGCTTAAAATCAAAAGAATCGTCACGTTGATGAAAAGCGGCATTAAGAAGAAGACAGATCTAATGAGCACACTTAACTAAAAATAAAAACAAAAACAAAAATAAAAATAAACGTACATTATACGTTATGTTGTTGCCGGCAAAGACTATGCGACAGAGTGAGAGCGCGACTAAAAGAGAGCCAGCCAGCCAATCAAAAGTCTAATTGCTCCCTAAGCAAACGGCGCACTCACAGATTAATGCACGCAAAACAAAAACAATAACTAAAAGAGAGCGCAACGCAACGCAGCTCAGTGTACGTGTTATACTCGCTTGACGCTCTCTTTAAGCCGTTGCTTCGTGTAGCCTATCCACCAGCTGCAATGAGCAGCGCGCGCGGGCGTAGCTCGCACTCAAATTTCAAGGACAAATGCGCTCTCCCAGCTTTAGATTTTTTTCTCGATTTGCATAATTCTACAAGCACCGGCAAAAGAAGCGACAACAAAGAGCGCAGCAAGCAATTAATTAGGCGAACTATGTGTATAGGGGTGTGTGTGTGAGTGAGAGAGACATGTGAGCTGGCAATGGTTTGATTACTCTTTCACATTTTGTTTGCTCATAGACAGCTATATATTTAATTTGTTTTTTTTTTTTATGGCTATTTTAGCTGTATGTATGGCGTGTGTCTGACTGTGTGGCAAAGTGTGTGTGTGCGCGCTTCAATAAATTCTGTTCATTGCTTTGGGCTGTTTGCTTGTTGTGCTGCTTTGTTTTTGATATCATATTAAAATGCATTTGAATTCTGTTTGCGTTGACAGTAACGTTGGCGTCGCCGCTGCAGTCAACGTCGCGCTTCACTGCATTTTAATTAGCAACAGCAGCAAAAGGCAAATTTGTTGTTGCTACAGTTGTTCTTTATGCATTTCATTATAAATTAATTTATTAGCGCTGCTTTGGTAATGCGATTAATTTAATGCATTTAACTGTGAGGGCCAGACACGCGAGTCTAGTGTGCCAAAAGCACACATTGTTAGTGTTGTTAAATGCTAGTCGAATCAAAAAAAAATTTAAAACATTTTGTTAACATTTTTTCTTATATCGGTTCTAATTATCTATATAACTAAACCTTAGATTTCCATATTGCTGCTATGTTCAGCAATTCACACTACAAAGCTGAAGCCACGCCCCTTGCTGCGGGCGTGTCTCATTAAAACACGTGCAAAACAAATTATAATTAACAACAGGTTAACAAACACTCGCTAAAGTTGAGAGTTAGTAAATGGCAAAAAAACTGAACCTAATGTCAAATCGTTTTGTTAAGCCCGCCTAGTTCTAGTCAATTATCAGGCATTTAAAAGTCACTAAAAACTTTTCTTGTTTTTTTTTTTTTTTGTTATTTAGTTGCGATAACCGAAATGATATATATAAATAAATAGTACATGTGAATAAATAGTTTATATATAACTAAATATTATAATTATAAATACTATTTTCAATAATAAATTACTCCAACTTTTCTCTTTAAATTTATTAAGCCTTATATAAAGCATGCATCAGCGATAAATAATGCGAATTACGTTTTATGTTTCCAATGAAATTGTTTTTCATTTTTATGACCAGTTCGTTCGTTTGCTACTTTTTATTTTATAACTACAAAAACGCGATTATATGCAATTAATTAATACAAACTTGCTGGCAAAATAATACTCTAGATTCAAGGTGTATTAAATATACATATTGTTATTATTATTATTATTATTATTATTATTATTATTATTATTATTATTATTATTATTATTATTATTATTATTATTATTTTTATATTTATTACATTATTAAACTTTTTTTAAAAATATATTTGTAGTTTACTTTTATCTTTTATAATTATTTTTATCTTTTAAATTGTTTTATATATTTTTTGAACATATTTTTATTGTATATTTTTTAAATACATATTTTTTTATTATCTGTGCTTTTAACATATTTTTATAAAATATATTTTTATATATAGATATATATGTATATTTAAATTTATATAATATAAATATATTTTTATAGAGCATTTCACCTTCGTCTTTAGCCAACTGCTTTAACTGTTTTATTAATTTCTCTGACTACTTTTGACGCATAAAATATGGCAATGTAATAAACAATGTAGATAAAAAACGAAAAAAAAAAATAAAAGGAAATTTTTGGTTTGCAGCAAATGAAATGATAAATGAATTATGGCTAAAAGCCAGGCCAACTACTAATAACAACAGCAGCAACAACAACGGCATTTGGTCAAAGTCAAACACGCGTCGCGGCGTTAATGAAAATAGCAAAAAAAAAAATGGAAAACAAATATAAAAAAACGCAGCACAGATATTCAAAGGCCATTAGCAACAACAGCGAACGTGTAAACAATATAAAAAGCAATAAACAAAATACAACAAAATAAATACACAAAAAAATAGTAAAAATACAAATAAAGAAAGAAAGAAAACTTAACACAGTAAATGCATTTTTTGCGTATTTAGTAAAAATGTTAATAAAGCCGAAAAATATGAAAGGCGAAAGGAGAAAAAATAAAATACAAAGAAAATTCAATTGAAGCCTAAGCGAGCTTGATCGACTGCAAAATGCGCGTTTAATATGTATGGATTTCCATCTATATACATATATCTAAATGTCTGCCTGTAGCAGTGCTATCTGTAGTGCACAACAACTAGATATAATCAATTTTGTACTGCGCTTAGAGTTTATCCAACTGTTTGAACTAAAGACAAACATACGAACATCAAGCTGAACATTTCACAAAACCAATATACTCTTTCTTGTCACTTCATGAACGAGCATTATTAGTAGCAAAAAGGAAAATAGAAACGAGAAACTGTCGCTAGGCAGGGGGCATAAATAGTTTCGTTAAGTTCTCTGTTCGACGGCACGCGATGTCATTAGAAGTAATCAGAGAAGCTAATTGATATTGCCTATTACATACACACATACATAAATTATAGACAAAAATTTAAGTCGAGTATTTTGTTTGTTTGCTTTGTAAAATGTCGTAGAGCGAAATAGACTCATTAGAGACAGATGAAAATTATTACTATTAGGGACTTAAGTACGTTTTCTAGACTACTCGGTGTAGAGTAACGATCCGTATTAATTGTTTATACAGATACATATTTTGAGCGCCTGCCAGTAAAACGTTTACGAAAGCAACAAAATGTTGATAAAAATACTTATAAATTCATTAAATTTAGTAACCTTTTTTATAATTTTTCAAGAAAACTTAAATTATTCTAAAATAATGGTAAAATATATATTTAGCAAATAATATTTCAATTTAAATTATATATTATTAGAAATAAAATATTAAAATAAATATTTATATCTTTATAAATTGTTTAAAACCAGTTCTTAATTGCCAGTAGAACGTTTCTAAAGCAACTGCCAAAGAAAATTATAGTACATAAAATATATATTTAACCTGTAAATAATTAGATTTAAAATTGCCTTAGTTAACTCTTTCACTTAGATTCTACTCAGCTCACTCGTTTGGAATGTTTAAGTATTTAATATTTTCGCTAGATATCCAAAAATAGTTTTCCCGTAATCACATCAATTCCCCTATTACCCCCTCCCACACACACTGAGAAACTGTAACTTCTAAACTTTGTTTACTTTGCTGCACGCTTCATCCGCCCCCCACACAAAGTCCACAACTTTACGCTCTCGCCTCGCCTCGCCCCGCCACTTAAATAAAATAGTAATTTTGACAGTGGAAAACGAAAAACAAAAAGTGAGAGAAGCATAAGAAAAAATAATAAAATTAATTTGCAATGCAAATTACTTTTAATAAATTTTTGAACATTTTTCCTTGTTCATGTTTTTTTTTGTTTTTGTTCTCTAGACTTTGAGCAACGAGCCACGAGCAACGGATGCTGGAGCCTGGTTGGGGGCAGCTGTTGCTCACTTTTTGTGTGGGGCAAATGGTGGGCGTGTGGGGCGGCAAGGTGGCAGTGACAGGCGGCAACAAATGAAGCGGCGCAGCTTTATAAAGTGGCAAATGACTCGCTCGGCTCGACGGTTGCAGCTGGACAGCAAAGAGACAGCCGATGACAGGGTGGATAATTTATGCGAGAAGTGGAAGGGGAGGAGCAAGCGACAGGGTGTGTGGAGCTGCCAAGGAGTTGCCGTTGCCGAGGCTGCCACCGCTTGGGCTGCGTTTAATGAATCGTGGACAGGCAGAAAAAAATATGCAGAAAAGCAGGAGAAAAACCCAGACATAAGGATAAACTTTCAGATAACAAAAAACACGGCATAGAGAGCATTTACTATTCGAATGAAGAACTTTGATTGAACTGAACTGAAATTGATCAATTTAAATAAAATTGTCAGTCGAAAGCATAAACAATGCCATCAATTTATAATTCTATTAAAATATGAGACATGATTTATTTATTTAAATTTTAATATATTTTTGTTTTATATTTAAATGAATAAAGAAACTTTTGTGCGAGTTTAATGAGACAAGTTTATTAAGATTTACGAGATTTTTTATTTTTTATGGATTTTACTTCATTTTAACAGTAAAATTTTATATAATTTATTTGTATAACTATAACAACGGAATTTGCTAAAAATATATTTTATAATTTATAGCTAATCTATAATTATTAATACTCATTGACGTTAGGAAACGTAATTTGCAGTTAAAAGTTTTTTAAATACTAGAAATATATTTAGTCTAGATGCTGCTGCTAACTAGTAATAAGAATACTTCGCTTGACAAGTGAGAACAATGCAGGTGAATGTATCCGACTGCATAATACTCGAACCTGGCTCATAAAACGCTTCAATTCATTTAAAAAACTTTCCAAACAGAAAATTTAGAGATTGATCTGTGATAACTAGTTAATCGAGTAGAAATCTTGAAATATTCACAAAAACTAAACTCGAAATATATATATTTATATACTCTACTTTCTCGCTACTCTACCCTAACTCTCATTCATTAAACTCTGCCCAAGCTCAACTTTAACTCCATCAATGTTTCAAAAAAAGGTTCAAGCTTCAACTATAAAATCCAAATTAAATAAAATACCATCGATTAGCCTCATAGAATTCCACTTAGACTATAGATATTTGTATATATAAACCAAAAAGAAAATAAAATAAAAAATAATTTCAAATATATTCGCAAATTCTGGCAATTGCAGTGTGTATGGAAGAGCGTGTTTTGCATGCTACGGAATAAAATATGAAAATAAATAAAGTTCATATTCATCATATCATGATAGTCATGACAGCCCCAGTAATGGGGCAGACGCCCAGACAGGCAGACAGACGCAGAGACAGCTAGAGCCCGCACGAAGTCAGGACCTGTCGCATTGCCTGCATTGACATTCAGTCAAAAAAAAAAATAATAATATGAAAAAAATATGGAAAACATCATTTTATTGTTGTTGTTGTTCGCGCAGGTGTCTGCGACAGATTGTTGACGATTACGACTAGCTATATACCCAAAAAGTTTGCTTAGAGCAACTCCAGAAGAAGTTGATGGGAAAAAAATGTAATGAATTATGAATGAATAGACAGGCGGCAAATAAATACCCTGTAAAGTAAATAAATAAATAAAGTAAATAAATACTTAACTTTAAACGTTAGTTAGCGTACTATTAGCAATGTCAAAATATATACAAATTCATTAATTAAAGTTAAACAACTTTTAAGCCAGCTTTGATAATTAAATGACTGATATGATATGATATCATATGATATAAGATATAAGTTATATCATATGATATTATATGATATATAGATATATATTTTTGATATATTTGAGAATTATAGTTGTTCATTTTATATATTATTTAATTTATGTTTTTTTTGTAAATAAACCTCAATAGATATGTATACTAAATGTATTATATTTTCAATTATTTTTCTAAATTTTTGACGTCAATATTTTCCACTTTTGCAGCCTCTGGAACAACTTCCATAAGATTCGCTTAACAAACTCTCTGCTTCCATCGTCCACCATTTACAGGGTATACATACATGTGGGCACATTGCAAAAAACAGACGCTGTTTTTATTTGCGTGCCATGAAAAACAATAAAAGTTTTTTGTTTTTTGCACTAGCATACAGAGCTTACTTTATCTGCTTTTTAGCAATTTTTATAGATATATACACATATATATATATATATATATATATATATATATATATATATATATATATATATATATATATATATATATATATATATATATATATATATATATATATATATATATATATATATATATATATATATATATATATATACATATAGTTGGTAGATTTTCTTTCATTTTGTTGTGTAATAGAATCCGTCCATTGTGCAAGTTTAACGAGAATCTGAGCTTGATGAAATTTCAGCTACGTGTAGCTGGGCCCGCAGGACAATTGAGCGTGGGTTACATTACTTTCTTTCTCTTGTTTTTATTAGCATGTTGCTAGCTGTTGTTGTTGTTGCCTTGGTCACAAAACATAAATTGACGTGTTTGCATTTTAGCCTCGAAATCAAAGTTTTCGATATGTATCTGTAATTTAGGTTTTATTGATAGCTTCAACTCGCTCTCTCTACCTCCTCTAGGCCCCTCCTCACGTTTGTTTGTTTTGGGCTCGCTCTATCCTCTGACAATTTGTTGATTTTTGCGTGGCACGTGTTTGCCTCTTGTTTCCTTATTTTTTACGGCTTATTTCGCATACAACACAAGCGAACGCTTATGTGGAATCGTTTGTGCAGGTCTCGAATTTGTTTTGTTATTTATAAAACAAAAAACAAAATAAGAGGAACAAAATTGAGACTATGCCACGCCCCATTAGTAAATATGGTGCAAACGTGTATATACATATAACGGCTTGTTGACTTTGAATTTGTTTTCATATTTGTTGAGGCATTGAATAGAAAATTTAAGGCATTTTCAATTTCAATTGCATTTTCGCATTTAAAATCCCGTCGACTCGCTAGCAATTGAAATGTTATACGATTATATAAGAGAAATATTTAAAAATTTAAAATGAAAATGAAATTCATGAGAATTGCAATCGGGTCAGCGCTAAACGCAATATCAAGCATACGCAGTGTTAGCCTAAATAGCACAGTAATATAAGACTGAACTGAGTATAAGAGTGATATATAAGTATATAACGCATACAGTGCACTACATAAAACACAAGCCAAATGAAAATATTGCGCACTCTCTATTTAGAATGCAATGTTAAGAAAATAATTATAAAAAAAACATTTTACTTTTAGTCAAAATTCGATTTTTCACAAAAAAAAACTTAGTACTTAATCGCACTATTATTTCAATGAACACAGGTGTATATGTATAATGCACACACGTATTGCAGCCTTAATTAGTATAAGTCAAGTTCAAGTTTCATTTTATAGCCACAACTTAACACTTAAACGGTAACAAATTTCGTTTGCTTAAACGTTTTCAATCAACTCTCAAATGTCACTAAATTCATTAACATCTCTGCCTCTGTCATTCTCCTATCTGTCTATCTGTCTCTCTCTGTCTGTGTCGTCTCTCTGGCCTGGCTTCTTTGTTGCCATTTAATTGTCCGGTTTGTTGTCGACCCTGGCACTTGTGTCGTCCATTCGTTGAAATCAAACTTTTTCCTTCCGTATGCATTTCACTTTTTTTCGCACTTTAGTTTTTCATTTGCAGCATTTTCACTATTTTTTTTATTCCATTTGAAAACACACACACATACATATATACACGATGCCGTGCTCTTTGTTTTGACTGCTGTTGTTGTTGTTTTTATTGTGGTTTGCATTTCCGTTGCGCTTATCATGCAATGGCAGCGGTTGCCGTTTTTCGCATTCACCAGAATGTGATATGAGTAGCACGAAAGGTTGGATGAGATCGGGCTAGCTGGGATTACAAATGTACACAAGCAAAAAGAGCAACAAGAAGAAGAACATCATCAACAACAACAGCAACAGCAAAGAGAAAAACTATGGCAAACGTGTGACACATAAAGCGTCAAATACCGCGCGACCGCCATTGCGGCTTCACAGCTGACGCAGCGCAGCAGCAGCGCGGCGGCAGCACCAACAAAAAAAAACAAGCTTAGACTCAACACTAAGAGAGTCTTAATTCGCAAGTGTGAGAGGGACACAGACTGGACAAGGAGACAGCAGAGAGTGCATAAAAACTTTGTTGCGTTACTGGCGTGAGCGAGTGAGTAATTGATATGCGACAAGTGTGAATACCCTGTAAGTAATTAAACCGCAGCAGACAATGAAGGGTGCTCTAAGTCTCTTATTATTATATACTATATATATATACAAAAATCATAACATATTTATCTTAAATAAGTTTCTTAGCAGTTTCTTCATTCCATTCTCACAATCATATTTATATATAGGGTATTTTCTAGTCGCTCAATCATAGGTCAAGTACATCTGCTTTATATTTTCTTATTGCTTTTGTTGCTATTACTCCCGTTGATTATGTTGTTGCTCAACCAAAGCAATACGCCAAACAAGCACCCAACAGGCTAGCGGGAGTTAGAGAGTAGGCTTCGTCCCTCTTGCTCTCTTCCACTCTCTATCTCTGCCATCTAGCGGTCGTTCATCTAACAACCTAAATAAGTTTTGCTGCCTCTACACTACTCCTCATCTTTCACTTTTTTATTTCCATGGTAATGGAGTGCCAGAACCATATGCCTAGCAACATGGACGACCGACTGACTGACTGAAATTTGAAAAGGCCCAGTCCGCCAAAGAGACAGACAAGACAACTACAACAACAAGTATAAGGCAAACTGCGCTGACAGCCGAGTTGGTGACATACGCAGTGTGCGTGTGTATAGAGAGGGACGATTCAGTAGTGATGTAACTGACGTGCGCAACATACAATTCTGGCCCATAAAGAACTCCAGCTGATTGCAACGTTGCAACACTGCATCGCGAAAGTCGCACAAACATGCTTTGGTAATAGCATTTTTATTGCAAGAGAAACTTTAATAAAATTTAGTATTTAGTCAAAAGCTAACATAGCTTAAAAGTAGGTAGGAAATAAAACTAATGGGAAATAGCCAGACTTAACCGAAAAATTGGTATATGTGTAGACATGCACTGAGCAAATAATCAACAGAAAACAACAGGCATACACACGCTTACACACACAAGCGAACACTCTCCATTTCTCTTTCGGAATTCCATTTCGCTTTCTGAATCGCATTCATTGTCCATTTGCTAAACACTTACGCACTGTTGCCATTCGCTGCGTCGCTGTTGACTTCATTTGGAAACAAATTTGACCTCGAAAACAAAAAGGAGTATAAACAAAGCAACAACAATGCCATTACAGGCAGCGCTGCGTCAATATTGCACGCACTCTTACACTGTCCCTCATTCTCTTACTCTGTTAAAAACAAACAAAAAAAAGCATGCAATATATGCAAAACTTAAGCAGCGCTAGCAGCAGCAACACCAACGTCAACATCGACGTCATCATGCAGCGTAAATTGTCAGTGAAAATAAATAATTGAAATGAAATAAATTTGTATTTTCTGCGAGTTCTGAGAAAATGCCTCGAGTGGGAAAATTACTGCAACTCTCCGTGTGGTAATTGTAGCTTTGGCTTGCACGTTTGTTTATATTTTCATTCCGTTCGTTTTATTTTTATTTTTATTTATACTTTTTCTTCTTTTTATTTTATTTTTTTTGCGTATTTAAAGCTGTGTAAATTGTTGCGCCTTGCCTTTCGAGCAATTTCTTTTCATTTCATTTCGTTGCGTTTGTCACCTGTACATTTCACGGAAATAATTAACAGCATATTTCGTACGGTTCGTTGACATATTTTTTCTTCAAACACACACATGCTCGCACATACATGTTATTTGCCTGTTAATTGCTCTCAATTTATGGGTGGCAAAAATAATATTTAAATCAACAAACAGAGGAAACAAATTTCATATGAATCACTGTGATTTGCATTTCAATATATTTGTGTGTCGCGCGTGATGAACTGTGTAGCTAAAGCCATCAGGGTCAAAGGTCAAACAATCGGAAATTTCGAAGAACTTTAAAAGAAGAATTTAATTGGCAGATATAGCGTAGCGGCATAAGAGAGTTGGCAATAACTCTCTCTTCAAGCTGTCATGTCCTCTTCTTCTATTTATAAACTGTAAACAGATGTAAGCTGTTTCAACTCTCTTTTTAATCTGCGATCCATGATTTCTCTTTCTTAATATTTTCTCTCTTCTCATCTAGTCTTTTTCTCTTATATGCAGATTTTCTATGATTTACTCCAACACATTAAAACACATTAACTGTTAAATATCTATTAAATATCACTTTTATTGTTTTTGTGAAAAATCATTCAACTCAAAATGCACGTTTATTATCAGGAAAAACAGGCATATTTTGATTTTTTTTTAACCGTTTTATGGCCTTTGTTCTTGTTTCTATTTACTTATATTTTATTTGGCTTTTATTGTTGCAATTCGTGGAAGCTACGTGACCGCAAATAAATAAATACACACACGCACACAGCCAAACAAAAATTGCAGCACACAAAAAAAATACTCTACATATTTGTGGTGGAGAGAGTGAGCGAAGGAAGGTGGTGGTGGTGGAGTTGGATTTTTGGGCGTTTTTGGTGGGAACAAACTCATATTTCAACTATAATCTTATCAGCTTTTCGATGTTGAATTATAACCCAAAGCACAGCGAAGTAGAAAGAGAGAGATACAGTGGAAAAGGCATAGCCAAAACATGCAAAACAATTTATATAACAAGGCAAACATAAAGTCATGAGTGTGAGTGAGACAGACTGAGTGTGCCTGGCATTTGCATCATTAATCCTTTTTAGCTCTCATGTGTGCTCGTGTTCGTCCTTTAGTCTCTGATTTCTTTATTTTACACTGTGTCAAATTTCTATATATACACGCATGCACATAAATATATATATATTTCTGCAAAGGACGAATATTTTTCCACAAAATTTGTTTTATTGTCATCGTACTGGTTAAGACAAGTAGGGTTAAGGGCGGCGGTCGGGCGAGGCTTGCGGGGCGCCACACAAAGTGAACGTCGCCATGTGTGCAAAACGGACGTTTGCGCCCTAACAAAGGGCATATTAGATGTGGTAATGGAACGTATGGGGTATATATCAAAGACAGGTTTATCTATATATATACTATAGAAAATTCTGTTAATTCTAAAACCAATTGTTTTCTATCTATTTTTTTTTAGATTATTTTTTATTTTATTTAATTTTATTTCACAATTTACCAGTTTTGACATTTCAAAAACGTCTAACACTTTTTATGTTTTTTTAATTAGCTTAATTATAATATTTATTATGTGTCTTTTGCTTTTTCAAAGGGTATTTAATCACAGCATTCACTTTTCCATATTATAAATATCTTTTAGCATTTTTCCTGCCACTTTTCCCCTCGCCCGCTCTCTCTATATCTCCCGCCTCACTCTGTCTCTCTCTCTCTCTGTTGCATCTAGTTGTTGCTCCCTTGCCGCATTTGAAAATAAATTTGCATGCAGCTGCGACGACGACGGCAAAGCCAACAATTGTTGCGGCAATGTCCTGTGCTAGCCAGCCAGCTAGCTAGCTCGCTTCTTGCTCACCCTGTGGCAGCCCCATCTATGGCCACGCCTCGTTTGAAGCGCCTTCGTTGCTGCTTGCTGCCTGCTACTGCTATCCCCATTCGCCAGTTGCTTCAAAATTTACGACCAAAAGCATTTTCAAGAGTTTTATGCGCGTTGAGTGGCAGCAGCAGCAGCAGCAGGGCCAAGAGGGTGCGGGTTGGGCTGTTGTGTGGCAGCAGGGATGCAGGACTAAAATTTAAGTTGGCCAAAAAAAACGAAAAACTCATACAGAGAGGGAGAGAGAGAGGAATAGATGTGGCCTTTGGTTATTTGCCTGGTTTAGGCCCAAAAACTCGTCGCGTTTCATGAGTTTTCCTTCTTCTTCTTCTCTTTTTCTATGCATCCCACTAGCCAAAAAATGCTTTATGCTCTTGCGTCGCCCACCGACTGTTTCATTTCATTTCATTCCACTTCGTTTCGTTTCTGTTTCTCTCGTTTTAATATTCTATTCTATATTATATATAGGCTTTTGGTAGCAGTTGGAGCTGCTAGCAAAGCAGATCATCTGCTTTCAATTGTTTATCCTGTGGGACTTTAAGAGCTGCACTTGAAGAATTCAGTTAGAGCATAGATGGATGTATAGGAGAATATATAGTATATATTCTTATTTTTGTAGTATTAACAGGCATGATATATATCTTTATATGGAATGAAAAGGATAATAAATTTAATTTTCTTATACATTTTCATTTAAGAACTCAACAGCTCTGCAAAACAGTTTTTTGGTCAACTTATGTCTTGGAAATTTCTAAATTTTGACAGGATATAGTCTTGGACTATATATATGATATCAAGGATATATATGATATCTTTGCTTAATATCACACTCAAGAACTGGTCTTAAATTTCCACAATTTCCTTAATCTCTATATCATACAGCATATCTGCCCGTCGCCTATGCCCCATAGCCACACTTTAAACTTCTTTTTTTATGCTGCATTTCGCTAGTCAGTCGTCACTCGCCCGTCAGGAAGTACAAAATTTTCCGGTTTTACTGTGCGCTCGTGATGCCAGGAAATCGCTCCTAGTTTTCTAGAAATGCTTAAGAGCGACAGAGGGAAAAAGAGTTGGCTGTTTGGTTGAGGAATTCGCGTCTACTAACATGAAATGAAAGCGCATCTCCACTCTGAGCCCACCCCGCCTTCATGGTGGTCCTTCGGCTGCTGTGGCAATTGGGTTGATGGGCGCGTAATTTCAGTTGCTGTGTGAAGCAAATGGTAAATGGGAGCATTTATTGAACTTTTCGCTAAAAGATATTTTCGGATGCAACGAATTGGGTTAAAAACGTCAGCGCAGGGCGCTGGGCGGGGGCGCAGGGCTGGAGGCGTGACTCTATCAAAATGTAGGCCGTTTATTTAGCTTGATGAAAAAGTTGAAGAGTTTCGCTGCTTCAACTTTGACTGCAACTGTTATGAGCTGCAGCCGCTTGGGCAGTTATTAAATTTTTAACTCTGCCAGGCACATTGCAAGCGACTTTGCAAGGTGATTGCAAAAGTGAATACCAAGCTAATTTACTGCAGACTTCAAGATAATCGAATCGATGTAGTTTGATTTGAATTTGCTATGGGGATTCATAGTTACTCTTCTTTGAATATTTTAAGTTTTTGTTTTAGTTTCAGTTAAATTATCATTCATATAGTTAGCATTATATATTATAAAGAATAAGTAACATTATTGAATATAATTTCTTTAACTTTACGAAACATTTAAAAATCTTAATTATACACTCAACTTACTGACTAGGGTATCTCCTAGTCGAGCACGACTCGAATACGCTTACTCGTTTTTTATCTCTTAGTCATGTTAAGTTTTTCCGATTGTTTAATAAGTTTTGTTATTATTTAATTCATTAACTACTAGTTTAGTCCGACTTCATTACATTTTTGTTATTTAAAGCACTGGACTTCATTTTTTAATTTTTTCTTGTTTATTTTTAATTTTATTTACTATTTTTACAATTTTTTTATATTTCTATTTTTTACGATTTTTTTTATCTATATTTTTTAAACTTCTTTTACATTTTTTAAATATTTTTTTTAATTTTAGTTTATATTCTTTTATTCTTTTTTTTTACATTTTTTTATTTATTATTATTGTATTTATTTTTTATTTATTATTTTTTTATTTATTATTTTTTATTTATTATTTTTTTATTTATTATTTTTTTATTTATTATTTTTTATTATTATTTTTTTATTGTTTTTATTTATTTTTATTTCTTCTCCCTGACTTTTCTTTCCATTCGATCACTTTAATTCGTTATTGAATTGCATTCGTTGCGTTTCCATTAGATAAACTTATTCTTACCATTAAGATTACATCATATTTCTTTGCTTATCCCAGTAAAGTACTTAACAGCTTCCATCATTAACTCAAGTTCATTTTCCTCATTTCCCATTCTCTGCTGCCGCCGCAGCTCAATTAAGGCAAATTAAATGAAGAAACAAAACAGAAGAAAATAAAAAAAAAAATATATATATATATATATATATTTACGCATTTCATTAAAGAGGGAGAGAGAGAGAAAAGAAAACACAAAATTTGTGTAAATTCCATGGAAATTTTTTACCTATGTATAAAACTGAAGTAGCAGAGCGAGAGTGCTCCAAAGTAGACTGAAAAAAGATCTATTTTTTGCACACTCTGAGTGTACACGAAAAAGAAGAAGAAATAATGGAAAAAACGAAAAAATGAAAAAAGAAAACAGACAAGAAAATATTTATATCTCTGCATAATTTCATAATGAGCACTGAACTAACACAAGCTTCGTGCCAAGGTAAGTGGGCGGCGGCGGCATGGACATAGGCGTGGGCGTGGCGCTGCCATATGCTCCGCTTGGCATTTGAAAATGCGTTTCGCTTTTTCACTTTGTGTTTCGAGCAAATTGCTCATACGCCACGTTGCACGCCGCAAACTGCGGAGGGCGCCAAAAGGACGTTCAGACATTGCCAGAAAATCAGAACTAAGCACCGTTAGACGGGCGTATGTACACGTGTGTGTGTGTGTGTGTGTGTGCCCTGTGTGTGCTGTGGCACATAGGCAACGCTCATAATTATGATTATATGAGCTGCTGTGATTACTACATATGGGTTACGACAACGGTGCTTGATGAGGGTTTTCCCTGCAATTTGCCCCATGGCATTGACTAACTGACTTTGATCAGAGTGTGTGTGAGTATTGGTATGCTGGTGTGTGTGTGAGTATAGGTAAGTGTGCGTGTGCGTGTGCGTGTGCAGCTTTTAGGCTTTTAGCTGCTTGGCTTAATAGATGGTTAATTGTTGTTTGGCTTTTAACGCATTTACCTAAATTTCCTTTGATTCGACCGCAGTTTTATTGAAGTTTAACGAATATGCATTTATATCCAATACGAAACTAATATATGTGAACCGAATGACAACTAGGTATTATTATTGGTTTTCATACAGAGAGAATTAGAGTAGGTCTTTGATAAATAGAATTAACATAAAATGAGAACTGAAAGGGAACAATTAAATCAGAGTCTCCAAATTAAATTGTTTGCTGAGGCAGAACTCCAAATTGACAAAATATAGTACGAAATATATATTTTCTATCTTATCAATATTCAATTCGATAAAAAGAAGTTTGATTATGCACATGCCAATAGAATGAAATAAAACCTGATAACAGATTCAATTCAATATGCAAACGGATATTGTGTGTACGCCAAGGAAATTATAGAATAAAGATAATTAAGGGATTTGATATATGTGTCAAATGCTAATTATTGCATTTAGATAATGTAAAAAATCAGTTTACATATTTTATTCATTGTCAAATTAAACAGATTTGAATTCATTATAGCATATATAATATTTTTAAATATAGATATTTGACAGAGCATATATATATCGATGATTTTTATGATCGATGATTCATGGTTTTGCTTCATAATAGTTTATTTATTTTTTATATTATTTATTTAAGATTGTTGTTTTTATTTTGTTTCGATCTTTTCAATTTTTTCATATCTTTTTTATTTTTTTTTATATTTTTATATTTTTGTATTATTAATTAATTTAATTTCTATCTTTATATCTTTTTCAGTTTCTTTTATTTTATATATTTTTGATATTGTATTAAATTTTACTTATATTTAGAGTTTTTATATACTTTTAATATTTTTCTTCGATTTTATGTTATTTACTATCATTTCATTTTGAATAATTTTTAAGCTGTAAAATATAGTTTAATTATAAAATTTACACCTAACTAATCGACACATATATAGTTATGCTCTTCAAGTCTAGCAGCAACTGTCGTCGTTGAACGCTTTAATCGCATTACGCTGCGTGACCCTTGCGCCAATAGATGGCAACGTCGCAAAGCTGCAGAATCTCGACTTACAAGTTTCCTAATTACTTGGTCACAGTTGCCACTCCGCACTCCGCTCGCCGCTTGGCTCGCCCTAAACATTTCCTTTCATTTTCTTGGCTGTAATGCAAAACTCAAAAATTCATCAAGCAAACAAAACGGTAACAACAAGAGCCATGGACTTGCGACTTTATGTTTGCCCCCAAACGAAGCCAAAGAGAGAAAATTAAAAGACAAAAAACAGGGAGAAAGAAAGAAGCAACAAAACAAACAAGGTATTACACAAAACTGCAAAAAGCCTGATAAACAAATCGACAAAGAGTTTGACAACAAGTTTTTTGCAAAGAGTTTTCTTTTTTCATTTTCATTTTCATTTTTGTTGTAATTCCCAGTTTGTTCGTGCTATTGACGCTCTTTGTATCTTCCTCTTTCTGTCTATCCACATATTCCCGTCTTTACTTTTTTCCAGCTGGTTTATCTTTTGTGCTAATTCCTTAGCCAGCCACGTGATGCACTTCGTCTAGGCAATTTGTATCTGTATCTGTATCTGCATCTCCACACACAGTCGATATGTATCTGAATCTGTTTCGGTATCTGTATCAAAGAGCCCTTCCAGCCCTGTTGGCGACATTTGAACTACTAAGAGCTGCATGTCAACCTGTTTTCAAACTGACACCGAACCAAAACCAAACTAAACTAAACTTAACTGAAACTGAACTCAACTGAAGCGAAGCGTAGCAACCCAGTAATATGCTGTTGCCCTCCTCTGCTCTGCTCTGCTCTGCTCTGCTCTACTCAACCCCATCTCCTTGTCTCCCTATCTGCCTGCCTCCCGACCCCAACTCCCTCTTCGACTGTACCTTTTACTTGCGCTTTGCTTCCAACTTTTCTTTGGCCCACCTGTATCTAAAAATAAAGAGCGCGCCCAGTCCTCAATGCACAGTGGGCCTTAATATATTAATACAATGAGCTTATATTTTATTAATATATATTATATCCTTCTTCTTCTATTCTCTTTCTTCTCTTATCTTCAACTGTCTTCCTGCTCAATTATCTTGCCTCTCATCCACAACTGTCGTCCTTCTTAAATCTCTCTTTCTCTACTTTTTCTTCACTTTTCGTTATTCTCTTCTCTTATTTTCAACTCTCGCTCTTTTTCATATTTCCGCACTTTCTATCTCTTCTCTTACTTTACCTTCTTTGCTTTCTCTTCCTTTCTCTTCTCCTTTCACTTCTTTTCCTTTCACTGTTCCTTCATTCTTTTCTCTTCCTTTGTCTTCACTTCCTCTTCTCCTTCCCTCTCTTCTTTTCTTTTTCTATCCCCATTTAGCTTTCTTTGTTTTCCTTTTCTTCCCTTCTGTCCTGTCTTATATTTTAACTTCACATTTTACTTCATTTTTACCCACTGTACATCAATCTACGAACTTTGTTGTTGTCAGCGTCTATGCTCACCTTCAATTCGACTCAATTACTTGGGAAAATGCAAGGCCCGGCAGCTGCTCCTCACTTTGCTGCCTCTAAATATTTCCCCTCTTCGCGCCACTATTTCTCTCTCCCTCTATCACGCTGTGTGTGTCTATGCCACAGGGCAAAAACTCTCTAAAAACTTGGCTACGTCGTCTTTGGCTGTTGGGCTTTTGCAAGTTTCTCGTTTTTCGTTTCATGTTTTGTTGTAATTGACATTTCAATTGATTTAAGTTGACATTAAACGGCACACATTAAATGCAGCTGTAAAACTCTGTACACAAGAAGTTTTCGCAGTTTTTCATTGAGTTTTCCACAAGTTTTCCCTATTTCTACAGTTATGCATTTTGCTCAAGTTTCATTACAAATTATGTGCACGGAATTATGTTCAAGGTGAGCTAAAGATAGCTATATTTTCGATATATATACATGTGTATATATATATAGATCACAACTCAGGGCTGACAACAATGTAAACTACATTTTATCACGCAATTCTGATACTTGTGGCAAATAAAAAAAAGTTTTTTCCAGTTGTCTGCAGTTAATCTATCACTTAGCCAAGGCAGCTCTTATATTACAAAGTTTCTGGGGCAAGTCTGCTGTATAAATATGTATATATATTAACTTTATAAACATATATATAATGGATCTTCTGATAAGCTGTTAAAAACTTGACACTTTTAGTTAGTTTATTGAAAAACTTCTATTCTGCATATTGGTTATAAAACAATGTATTGGGTGGATACACCTGACTTGGAAATACTCGGCAGCCATAAACTATCTTTAATGTTATTATTATGATCATCATTTTCTTATAATTTGGTAAAACATGCTCAAAGTGGAATAGAAACTTAAGAACTTTCTATAGAAGTTCTCTTAATTTCTTAGTTAGCTTAGAAGCAGTAGATAGTGAAGATATTTAAAGTCTAGATCAACTCAGTTTATTCACATATATTTCTTCCCTTCCAAATTGAATAAAAACATTTGCAGCTTCTTTCAAAAATACATTTAAATAAATTTCAGCTATTTAGCATTTATATAGCTATGTTTTTAGCTCCTATTCGGCTACTTATTTAGTATTTATCAGCTGCTCTACCAAATCGAACTTAGCCTAAGCCCCAATAAATGCTTTTAACGACTGCAGCCAAATTAATTGAACAATTTTTAACTTTCAAATTAAATCGAATATGGTTAAATAGAATGTAAAAAAAATAAAACAGCATTTGCTCTTGATTAAGGAAATAAATTGCGAGCAACGTTTGCCAGCTCAAATGTCATAACAATTAAATGCAATTGTTTGTAAATTATATTTGTAAATCCATTAATCGACGGTCGGCGGGGCAGCGGCACAGCGAGGAAGAGATTACGAGTGGATAGGCTAGGATTGCCAACAGATAGCAACACTTTGTGATGGCATGAAAAATTAATTAAATATAAAGCAGGCAAATTCCAAAGAGATTATGGACGGCTCTTGAATACTCTTTTAAATACAAAATGGATCAATAAGAGAAAATAAATAAACAGAAATAGTAATTTAAAAATTAAAAATAATTAAAATAAAAATAAAATATATATATATATAATATATTTTTTAAAATATATTATTATTATAATATTTCAATATTTTCAATATTTTCTTAAATTTTTTATTATTTTGTTCAAAAATATGTAAATATATATTACAATATATATATATTTAAAAAATATTATTTTTATAATAATATTGAAACAAAAGAAAAATAAATAAATAATAAATAAAATAAATTACAGTATATTAATATATGGGTATTTCTATCATCTAAAGATAATTTAATCTACTGAAGTCTACTACTCTACGCTACTCTACTACTAAACAAGACTGACTTCTGTTATACGTTTTATTTACTGAACAAGTCTATATATATATATATATATATATATATATATATATATATATATATATATATATATATATATATATATATATATATATATATATATATATATATATATCTCGTCATATATATTCACATATACTCCATAGTCGCTTATGCCGCCAGCTTTATCAAAATACCCTCTCACAGCATTCAAAGGTCTAAGGCATTAACTAGAACGTAAAATACAATTAGTTTTAAATGCATATTTCTGGCTATTTGCTGAATCTAAAATTTAATGGAGCCACTAAAAAAACAGGAACAAAAACAAAAATAACATTGGCATTATAAACACGCCCAGAACTCTGCTCCATTAATTTATGCTACATAGGAATGCATGTATATTTAGCGTAAAACTCATCATTAATCATGGCTGTGGCTACAAACGAGGCGCAAAATGTGGCACAGCGCAAGATACGACTGGATGTGTATGTAGCTAGGTAAATAAGCTGCAATATATAGACACGAGTACAGGAAGAACAGCAACAACATAATAATGGAAAACCCACATCAATTTAGCCAAAAGTCAGAATTAGTCCGTGTGGAGCCAAGCTGAGAGACAGACAGACAGAGAATGACGGTCAATAATATTTCACACCCCGTCAAGTGACCAAACATCATTAAGATGGCCTAGAAAATGGAAAATGGGCTAAGGGGGTTGCATGTTTACCCCCGAATTGGGGTTAGGTTCGCTCTCACTCTCTCTCTCTCGCTCTCTGTCTTCGGAACGACAATGACACAAATGTTTATGACATGTAAAATGTTTGGCTAATTGTGTCCAAGTGGGAGGTGGGCAGACAAAGACAGGGAGAGAAAGATAGAAAAAAGAAGAAATGCGGCCATATACCACACATGTGGAAAAGGGAAAGACGCTGAATTCGATCAATATTTTGACACAGTGTTGGCAAACAAGGCTTGATGGAGTGTTGTTTAAGCAGATAAGTTCAAAATTTGAATTGATTTAAGACAACATAACATATGTTCACGTTGGTATAGTGTAAGAGCAACCATTTGAATGTGTTGTAAAACAGTTTTGTACACTTAACGCTTAACAGTGTTGTCAAATATACATACTAAGGCATGCCTAGGATATTAGACGTTTAATTAACAATTTATTTGATTAACTTTTATTTATACAGTATTGATTATATATACATTTAGTGTTATTACTAGTGTTGTAAAATGCCCATTGTTTCTGTGTTAACATCCACAAAGTAACCATGAAAAACCATATAAGATAGCATTGTTTAACTGTGTCAGCCAGTGTTGGTAAATGCCACTAATACTAGCGTTGCATAAGGTCAACCATGTTTAAAATATCACTTTAAGCATTAGAAACAAACAAATTAATATTTCGATGTGAACCGAACTTCATGCATATCAAATAACTTGACACTTCGCTTAGTGTTGGCAAATGTCACTAAACTCCTATTGCTGCGCCTCACACACAGTCAACCAAAGGTTTTTCAAACACACAATATTTATTTTCATTTATTTGCCGTTTGCAACTTTTAATGTTCAACACAAAAGATGGAGGAAAAAATGAAAGAAATAGAAAATAACTGTAAACTATAAAAGCAACTCAAAAGAAAGCAACAACAACAAGCAACACTTGAGCCAAATAGAGCGAACGCTCACACAACAACAGCAACAAAATGGAAAGCAAAACACAACGGGCACTGGCAATGTGAAGTTTTGTGTCTGTTTATGCACAAGAAGAGGGAGAGAGGAGAGAGAGAGGCAGCGACTGGAAACGGGAAGAGTGTGGAATATTGAAACGAAACAAGCTTTGGCAAACAGCAGCAGCAGCAGCACCATCACCAGCAGACGAAATGTGGCTGCCGGCGGCTAACAGCAACAATTTTCAGTGACAGCCGCTGCCGTCTCCTCCCTCTCTCTACCTCTTACCTCTTTCTCTGTGCTGTTTTCAAGAGAGCCAGTGATAGAGAGTGAACAAGGTGTAAGAGGACGAGCAAGCGGGCAACATAAGGTCGCCGCGACGGGTTGCCAAATGTTTTGCATTTTGACTCCCTTGGGCTCTTTCAACAACTACCTCCCCGCCAGCCCCACAAGTCATTTTACTTCTTTGATGAGTGGGTGGCACCCAGCCCAAACAGTCGTAGAGAGTGGCAGTGCGGGGCAGTAGCTGGACGCCCTCTGCTTTGGGAGTTTGCTGCTGAGCAATTTGATGAGTTTTTAATTGGTTGTTGTATGTATATTTTTTACTTTTACCAGATGGGGGGCTTGTATATCGCAGCAGGTATATTTATCATGCTACTCTTCAACGTGTTGGTTGAGTTACCTAGGAAAAATCTCTGCTGGTTTGTAAACATAAAAAAATAATATGTATTTAAATATATATACAGATTAAAAGTATTTCAATTAGTAAGAATCTAATAAGAAAAGATATACAAAAACAACAAAACTGTTCATTCGTAAACAAAAGTCTACACGCTCTCGCTCTCTTTTTTCTCTTTATTCTGTCCACACTAACATAACATAGTAATAACATTTTTGCACATGCTTAACATACAAATGAGATTCACAGCTAATGTCATCTCTAACATTTAATCAAACACACAAGTCAAAGCCACACTACATACACGCATATACACATCTATGCATGTGTATATATGACTGTGTATTCACTTAATTGTCCCACTGCTAGCTGTATAAGTAGGTATAAGTTAAAGGGAGCGCGGCGCCACATATTGTTGTTGCTATCGCCTTTTTTTGCTGCTGTTATTTACGGCAAACTGTCATCAGTGTCAACAGCAGCAGCAGTAGCAACAGACATTGGCGGCCGATGTCGTTTGCTCATTTGTCTAAAATAAAAAAAAGGAGCAAGAAAAAGAAAAACATCAACCGAAGCAAAGAGCAACGGCCATGCAGACAGACAACAGAGCGTAGACTGTGCATAGAACGAGAGCCAGCAGGCAGCCGTCAAACAGTTTTTGGGGCAAAAGAAAACGAAAAAAAAAATGAATCACACAACAAGCCAAAGAGCGTGTGCCGACGCACACGGTTGCTGTTGACGTGACGAAGCTAGCGTCGCTGCCAATAGCAATGAACATGCGTCGACGTTAGCGTCGCTTTGGGAGCAGTTGACGCCGACGCCAATGCCGATGCCGACGCCAACGCCGAGGCCGTCACTGGAAATGTGTTACAAAGAGTGTTCTTGCTGTCTCTTTCGCCTCTTGTCGGTCACTTCGTTTTAAGTTCATTATAAATGCGTTGCCATATGCGACTGAATTGCAAGTGAGTGTGAGCGTATGTGTGCCCGAGACTGCAAAACTGTAAACTTTATTACGCTGACCAGCGGCTTCAAACTGTAGCAGCATTTACAAATTCTTTCACTTGTTGTTGCTGAGGCAAATTAAACTGGCATGCACAACTTTTGTAAAAAGCAACTGCAAATAAAAAGCACACACACGTACACATATGTATAAGAAAGAGAAGTCTGGCAAAAGAAGTAGCAGGCAAAACAAGTTGATGATTCTAAGTGGTTAAAGAAGTTGAAAAGTCACAAACTGGACAAGAGCAAGAGGCGCGACAGGCACGAAGGTAGCGCCAGGCTATATACATATTTAAGTATAAGTATATATATTTATATATATGTGGTAAGTAACAAGCAGCTGTTGACTGAAAGTTGTGCAAGAAATTGTGTTGCAAGTTTCTCCATTTGCAGCCAAAGTTGTATAAGAAGAGCAAAAACTACAGCAAAGAATGCGAATGAGAAGAAAAGCAGCGCCAGCCCGCTGCGCTTTTGATTGAAGTGTAGAGAGAGAGAGAAAGAGAGAAGCAGGGGATGAGGGGATCGGATGCCTAATTGAGTGAACTCCTGAGCTAAGTAAAGATACTCAGCTGTGATTTACAGTTTTAATTGTAAGCAGAGTTGCCAGACTAGCGAAAAAACAACAATTGAGACTTTTTTGTGACAAAAAAATTGCAAATGCTAATTAGGTTCGTGTGTAACGTTTATGATTACATATTATAAGTACACATATATACAGTGGCGAGCAAAAGTAAGTGCATGTTCACAACACTGACTTTCATCATCCATAAAAACAAAACCATACAAGCAAATCAACAATTTTTCCTGATTTATGTTTATTATTTTATTAACAGAGTGAAGTAACAGTACTATTTAAGGTAAATTAAAAAGGTTATAAATAAAAAAACCAAAAAAACCCATAAACTTTCTTTAGCACGTTTCAAGAAAATAAACAAACTCAACCATTTTAATACTTTGTCCATAAACCCTGATTACCAATAACTTGATTTATTCGATTTGGCATACTCCCTATTAAATTTTGAATTATTTCTTTTGGAATTTGATTCCATTCAGATGTTACGCGATGCCATACGTTGGGATGCTTCATACTGTCCAAGCCGTCTTTTCACAATTGAGCAAAGATTTTCAATCGAATTGAAGTCTGGACTCTGAGCTGGCCACTACATTAATTGAAAATTTAGATTCCCATCCATTCCTTTACAATTTGTACCTTTGGATCACTATCTTGTTGAAAAACAATTTCTTCGTAAAATTGGGATGATGAATTTGCAGAATTCTCATATAATCCTTCTATCGCATGATAGTTTCTATTAATCGCAGAGGACCAACGTTCCACCATTCTTGACAGTTTGCTTCACATGGTGTCTTTGATTGCGCTCCCCGGGTCTACGCCAGCAGTACTGTTTTCCATGACTGGAAACGGTTAAATTTGGGCTCATCAGACCAAATAGCTCGCTTTCAATCATCGATGCTCCAGTTTTTATGAAGTCTTGCCAATTTTTAAATATTTTTTTCGCTGGTTTGTTTTTTTTTTAACGGCTGAGGCATATCCGATTTCATGAACTGCGATTCTAGCAGTCCATTCGCTAACAGTTTTTTCAATTGCCTTTGGTGTTAGCAGCTTGTTTTTCCTCATTTCCGTCATCAGACGAGCATAGCAGTTAGTCAATAATTTTTTGCGACCTTTAGAGGTTTGGGAGTCACATTTCGTCTACTCTGAGCTGCGATGACTGATCCCAAGCAATTTTCGGCAATAGAACGAGAAGAACTGCCCTTCTCGGTCAGGCACACAACACTATTTTCAATTTCGGTTGAAATGTTTCGCATTTTTAAACTATTTTTAGAATAAGTTTTTCACTTGTAAGAATTGGAAAAAGTCGAACACATTTTAAATCGCTCTACGAATATGAAAAGAACTAAGATAGCGGTGAATCTACATGATTTCAGCTGATAAGAACAGTAATAGAGCTAAACTCGTTGCAATTCATGAAACGTGTAAAAGTGAGTTTATGTGGCCTATTTTTGTTTTTTCTTTCTAATTCTTTGATTTCATCTCATTTTGTGCTTTGCCTTGTTGCTTTTTTTTATTTATTACGAATAAAATAAAGTGTTGTGAACATACACTCACTTTTGCTCGCCACTGTATATATAGGATAGTTATTCGAATCATCATTCAACAGTCCCCTAATAATTGTAATGGAACTCCTCAACTAGCAATTTCTCACTTGATCTTCCTCTATCTTTCTTTAACTCTCTCACTCGCTCAGTGTCTCTGTCACACATTCTTTCTATTAGCTCACTTTCTCTATCTTTCTCATTATCTTCTCCTTCCTCTACCTCTGGCTCAATCTTTTTGCTACTATTTGCTTTCTTCTTCTTCTTCTTTTCTGCGTCTCCGTCTCAGTCTCAGTCTCAATCTCAGTCTCAATCTCAGTCTCAGTATCAGTCTCAGTCTCAGTCTCAGTCTCAGTCTCAGTCTCAGTCTCAGTCTCAGTCTCAGTCTCAGTCTCAGTCTCAGTCTCAGTCTCAGTCTCAGTCTCAGTCTCAGTCTCAGTCTCAGTCTCAGTCTCAGTCTCAGTCTCAGTCTCAGTCTCAGTCTCAGTCTCAGTCTCAGTCTCAGTCTCAGTCTCAGTCTCAGTCTCAGTCTCAGTCTCAGTCCCAGTCCCAGTCTCATTCAAAGTCCCCTTCTCATACTTATACTCTTTCTCAATCTACCTCTCTTTTTTCTCTAACTTTTATATTCTGCTCTATCTTTATTTCCCTCTCTTTCTGTCTCCCCCTCTCTGACTGTTTCTGTCTTTCTCTATTTCTTCCGCTATTTCCCTATCTTCTGTATCATTCTCTCTCGCACTCTTTCTCTCTATCGCTCCATCGCCCTCTCCTCTTTTCGCCAACTCTCTCTCTTTCTCTCTACTTCTATCTATCTATCTGCTGCACTGCAAATAATTTACTGTTGCTTTCAGTCAACATTACAAATTCCAAGCCATGTCATAATCATTGTGGAATTTTGAACAACAATAACAACAACAGCAAGAGCAACACACCTGATTTCACCTTTATGCCACATCATTTTCAACACTTCACAATTGGCCCACGAATATATTGCGAATATATAAACAAAAACAAAACCTAAATTTCAGACATGCCGTTAAAACATTCCTAATTCCCATATGTAAATGAAGTGAAGGCGAGCAAGAGACGGCAGAGAGAGAGCAAGAGCGAGCTAATGGCTATAATCAAAGTTCTTTTTGGGGCAATCGAAATTATGAAAATCCTTGACCCTATTCTTAAGCGAGACGAAGCGACTAAAAGAGTATAAATATATTTATATATATGTACATGTATACGAGATAATGAACTCGATAAGTTGCAGTCGGTCTATGTCCATTTAAGCCAGCTACAATAACAGTAAAATGAGCTGAGCTCAGCAACTACAAAAGCAACAACATGAAGAAGAAGAAAGCGTCGTCTCATCATGTAATGGAGAAATTTTGTTTTCATTTCTTTTGCTTTTTGGTTTTTGCTGCGCTCTCTTTTGACTACGTTTTTGGGACTAAAAGCAGAAGCCAATAACCTTGAGGCAGGTTTTTCACATGAGACAAACGACGCGTCGCACAGAATCAAAGCCAAAGACAAACAAAAAGCAAAACCCAAAAAAAGAGAGAAACACAAATATAAAGCGCACTGTGTAATAATAATATAAGCTCCCCTCTCTCCCTTCCACTCACTCACCCTCTCTTTACTCTTCTCTGTCGCTCTTGAGCTTGTGCTTATTATTAAGGGGCAGCTTGTGCAGTGGGCGTGGCTGCAGGCGGCGCTGTAAATGTGCCTGTGCAGCAAATACGTTGATTATAATGTGTACACACACATACACGCACACACACACACATATATATATATATATATATATACTTAGTAGAAAAGTTGAGGAAGGGCCTGCATGATTGCTTTAGCTGAGGCATGATATCATTTGGAGAGTTCAGCAGCAAAACATATATTGGTTAAGCTCAAACGATTCATATATATAAATTGGAATCAGTCTTGAAATTCTTGTTACTCAAGATGAATCAAGCCCAAATGAATCATATTTGAAAGCTATACAGACAACTAAGAACTATAAACGACAAAGCATTAAGGAAAATACTTTAGGAATTAGTCGAAAATTTCAAAAGAAATCGGCAATAAAAATAATATATAACATCTGGAATGTCAAGAATGGGAAACATTATTTTTTCAACAGATTGAACTGTTTCTTTTTCTTCTGTTTTTTTTATTAATAATCTAATTCAATTTAATATTTCAAAACATTCCGTTTAGCGTTTATAATCAGTTGAATGCCTTTCTATGCGGTTCTCATTAAATCCAGGTTAATTAATCGTGCGAAAAAGGAAAAGAAAATTTCTAATTACAACTTCGTTGAGGAGCTTTGGATATTTTTGCACGAAAACAAAATTATTTCTAGGTCATTGACAGAAAGAAATGCCAACACTTGGCCTAAACTGAGACGGCCTACACACACACACACGCACACACAGATTATGGCTGCTATTGTTGCTGTCGAAGAACATTAATCATTGCCAGTTAAACAATAAGAGGCACAAACAAGTGGCATGTGGCATGGGCCATTAGAGCAGGGAGAGTGGCTCCATATTGTGTGTACATAAGAAAAGTGAAACCCAATGACTGTCAAACTGCGCTGTCTGTGCGTGTGACGAACAATGTACAAGCAGCCAGATACAGCTAGATGGAAAGAGCATGGAGGATGAAAGAAAAAATAAAGCTCTGCTGGAGTACAGCCTGTTGAAAAGGTCAAAGTTGATGACACAACAAGAATTGGTTAAGTATTCTTTTCTGCTTTTAGCCAAATTGTAGGTTAAATGCCCTTTACAAGAAGTGGCAAGTGTGCATGGCAGACAGTGAGTGCTTGGAAAACGGAATATCAGATAAAGAATTTCAAGCGAAAAGTACGCCAGATAGCATGAAGTTACTAAGTTACTAAATTGATCTTAAGTGAACATATATCAAAGGCATTCAAGCAATTTCAAGAATTTCTAAATTTAACTGCATTGCTTAATATAATCATTGAGTTTCCTCATTAAGAACATACAAAAGGTGAAATATAGCGAAAGGTGAAATATATCGATACAAAATCGATTAATGTTAACAATTTTACGCTCAAAACAAATATGAATTTAAGTTTTACTACGAAAAATTACGCATTCGAAGATTAATAAAAGAAACTAAATCGATAAATATATCGATAAATTTAATAATAAATCGATATATATCGATAAATTTAATAATTTTCAATTTTAAGCAAAAATAAACATGAATTCTACTACGCAGTTATACATTCGCAGACTTATATAAGAAAATCGATAAATATATCGATTAATGAACATTATTTCAACTAGACAAAAATGTTCAGCTCAAAACTTATATGAATACAAATTCTATTACAGATTTGCAAATTTCTAGAAAAAACGTAGCTAATCGATACACTTATCGATAATTTTCAACTTTTTATGAAAATATGCAATTTGCAATAATAAATATAGCATTTTCGACTGAAGCTTCTTCATGCCGATATAAATGATGACAACTTAATCATATTGTCCATAAAAGAGTTCTACGTTGCGATATATCGATAGTTTTATCGACTTTTAATATTCCTTTTCTGCACAATAATAAACAGATGAATCCCTTAAATGTTCTAATCGCATGGCAACTTATAAAATCTACAATGTTTACGCCAAGCATAACAAACTTGTTGACCAGATTGTCGAGACACACTCCCCGCTGGAGGGCATTAAAATTGTTGAGAGAAGGTCGTCATTTATGTGTCGAAGGTTGATGAGTGTGTCGACAGGACCGCAGCGAGGGAGGAAGGCAGGCAGCATGCGGCGACCCTTTTAATAAGCAGCGTCAGCGTCAGTCCGGGTCCGGGTCAGAAAAGTGTCATAAACGTCATCGGGCGGGCGAATGCGGCTCATAAAGTTTAAGCTTTTGTTTGTTGTGGAGAATGATGGGACGAAATGGACTGCTGCTGCTTGCTTGGGTTGGCAAAAAGTGAAATCTATAATAAAATTTTCCATTTTACACTTTTCATTTGGGGTCGCGCGTAAGACAATGTTAATGCTTTATCTACCCACTCGCACCGACTTTTCGCACGCTTTGAAGGCTGTTAAAATTCTTCGTTTTCTGTTTTTTTTTAATTTTCCTCAAGTCGATTTTAGTGACTCGTCATAAATTTCCCGTCAGGTCGCTTTATCAATGCAGCACGCAATGGAACTTTCGGCGACTCGCACATAACTTTCGCTTGAACGACCAGCAATTGAAATTATAATATAATATAATATAATATATATATGTATATATATATATATATATATATACAGTAGGGAGCAAAAGTGTTTCCATAGTTGACACTTTGAGTCAATAATTTCCAAACGAATGAAGCACATCAAAAAAACTTTTTTTCCAATAATAGTCTTAACAAATTGCCGTATATAACAAAAACAAAAGTTAAACAAATATTTAAACAAAGAAAACTAAAACAAAACGCATGTGTTCAATTTTGCACTTTCAGTGAAAAAAATAAATTTGATTCAAAATCAATATTTTGTCCACAGACCCTTATTAGCTATTACACTAATTACTCAGTTTGGCGTACTCTCGACCAAACTCTTCTATAGGGTTTCCTTTGAAACTGGGTTCCACTCCAGTTCTATACGCTTCGAAAGATCGTCTAGGTTGGATAGCATTGATTGCTATTGTCCGAGCCGTCGCTTCTCGATTGACCACAGGTTCTCAAGCGGTTTGAGGTCGGGACTTTGAGCTGGCCACGCCATCAGCATAAAATCTTGGTTTTGTAACCATTCGCGGACAATTTTGGCAGTGTGCTTCGGGTCCCCATCTTGTTGAAAAATAATTTCCTTTACGGGGTGTGCACACTTGTCCAGAAAATTGGGTAGATAGGCTTTTAAAATATTGAGATAGTCTTCTTTTAACATTATACCATCAATTTTATGCAATGGTCCAATGCGCCACCAAGTAAAGCATCCCCAAACTTTGACATTGCCTCCTCCAAGCTTAACGTGTTTTTGAAGCTTGTCCCCGGGCCTGTACCAATATTATTGCTTGCCATCCGATTGAAAACGGTTGAACTTGGATTCATCCGACCAGATGACAATCATCTACAGTCCAGTTCTCTTGTTTCCGGGCGAATTTCAATCGAGCCTTGACATTCTTCTCAGATAGAGCTGGTTTATTTTTTTCACACTTGCCACATATCCAACCTTAGCTAGTGCTCTGCTAGCCACCCGCCGACTCACGTTGTTTCCTATGTCCATAGATGCCTTCTTCGGTGTTAGGAACTTATCAGTTCTCATTTTCGACAACATTAGTCTGGCGTCAGAGGCCTTTAAGAGGCGTTTGCGGCCTTTAATAGTGTTTTTGGATGCACCATTTCGTCTTTTCTGGACCTTGGACACCGCTGAATGAGAAATATTAAGCTGATCTGCAATACTACGAGTCGAACAGCTACTTTCAGTTAGGCTAATAATACTATTTTCGACAACTGACGAAAGCTTCTTCATGTTTTCGTGGTACTTTATAGACTAATTGCCTAAATTAACAAATCTGCTTCGAATAAGAAACACGTGAATTTCTGGATCATAAAAGTGTAGTATGCAAAAAATAAAATAAAAATAAAACATATAACGGTAAAACTGAATGGCTATTGCCGATAAGAGATAAGTGTCAACTATGGAAACACTTTTGCTCCCTACTGTATTTATATATATATATATATGAGTTATAAAATTGGATGCTACTTAACACTCACACTGCATCGAGAAAGTCGTTAATGCGCTCTTGACTCACCTGCAAAGAGATAAGAGTATAAAGAAAATTAAAATTTACATTGTTGCTAGAAAACTTAATAAATAAATATAATAATCAAATAGGAAACATCGTGACACAATGGGGGTTTCTACGCGGACACTTGGATATACCTAAATGCATATACATATATAAATATATTATATATATATCTGGTATATATATATTATATATTTTATATCTAAGGTCCAAGCGTATGCAAATTAGTTTTGCATTTCGTTTTCTTCTCTTGTGCGCTTAGTGAAAGGAAGTTAGTCCAATGGGTTATGTAAAGCTAGAAAAAAACTGCATATTTAATTAGCAACCGATGACGCAAATCGCTTTGGGTTTATTTCTGATTGGGTCTATGACATGGCATTAGAGCGCGTTTAAATGCTGTTATTAATATTGTCAGCGTAAATAATTTTATGTTATTTAGTAAACATTATTAGTTTGAGAGTTACAATTTGTGAAAATTTTGTTAACATTTCTGACAATTTTTTAAGGTTATGTTTACTTTGGGTATAATCTATATATAATTTTGAAGTCGCGTAACACTGAATAATTTAACCATATTACATTTAAGCCAACTTCGATCAGATGGAATTTTATAATAAATATTTAGCTATATTAAATTAATAAATTAAATCTCTTTCTTCATATGAATGCTATAAATCTAACTCAATATCTGATTGATTAGATATAATATTGGGTATATTTAGATCTGAAATTCTTGTTGCATTTCGCACTATTCTGTTCCAATTACTTGTTCAAGTAGAATACCTATTGACGCCTTCAATTGGATTGCGTGCAAGCATTGAGGAATTTACGATTATCCACAAATTAGTATTAGACATAAGAAATGAATTCAAAATTCTTCGGTGCGACGCTTAGTGAAACAGAAGATATGGTAGCTTAAAGATACTATAAGTTGCAAATTCGGTAAGATTTTATTTACAGTTCTATCACATGAATAAATATTCAACTTCATTTCATTCAAGTATGATAAATTCTAATTTTTGTAAATACATTTTTATGAACTTAAGATACAAATGATTTTAGATCTATATACATACATACATAGATATATACTACTACCACCTTTGAATATCTGGTAACCGGAAAAAAAAGGTAATTTTATTTTACAGTTGTTCAGCAAAGCTGAGCTAATCTATCAAACTTAAACTATATATATAACATATACACAGGTAGAAAGCCTTATATTCTCTTATATTAAATAGATTAGTTCTCTTTGGTATGGCAAAGCTGGCTACAACTGAGCATTCGACAGGTTTTGCAGGTGAATAACCTGACCTACTGCTACTCCACGGTTAGAACTATAAATAATATTGTACGTCTATTACGCTTACAAAGCTCAGATATTCATTAGACATATTTAACTACATTTTTATTTAAATACTAAATCAAATGATCATTGATTAAAATGTTTTCTCACTGCAAAAAAGTACCTGAAAGCGACTAAATAAATCGAGTCGATCTGTATATACAAATGCTATTTATAATTTTATAAACTAATCTGAGAATTGTATCGCTAACTGAAGCAGCGTCTATAAGTCACTCAGCCGACATTTCGAGTATAAACAGCCATTAAAAAACTTATATGTAAATATGTATATATATTTATAAACAAAATACGAATGCATTATTTGAGGTAAATAAAAGTTTGGTGCTTTGTCAAGCTTTTGAGCAATAAAAACATAGCACTTCATTAATTAGCCTAATTATTTGGCTGATGCCAAAAAAAGTTCCAAGTTAGACTAAAGTGGAAATGTGAAGTGAAATGAAACAAAACAAAACGAATAAAACGAATGCCCAAAGCAGAAAGTGAGACGGGGAGAGATACCACAAAAAGCTATCAAGAGAATATATATATAGTAGATATGCATATGTATGTGTCCATATATACATACATATATAAACTGTGCGCAGGGACAACAAATTGTGGGCGATATAAGATATATATATAACGTTTTGCGGTTAACCAAAAATTAAATGGAATTCTAGTGAACTGAACGTGGTTTTATAAATGTGTTTTCATTTGCACACATTTAGATTATGTACACACACAAATGTATATATATATTTATACATATATTGTATAAAGTACTTTATAAGCAATTTCAATCTAAACATTTTTCTTCTGTTTTTTTTTCTTTTTTGTCGTAACCACAAACTGATAAGCGATTGTATAATACGTGTGCCCGGCCGGGACTCGAACTCACAATCTTTGACAACTTATCAGCGAGTGCAAATAAAACACAGAAGCTATACAATCGTACAGATATAGCGCTATACAGACCCCGCCAGAGTTTTACAATAAGCAAAAACAAAATGGAAAAAACTTTGCCTTGGACTTTGTCGACCCAAATTTTAACTTGAATTTTTTACTACTTTGATTTTAAGACAGATGTGCATATATACAAAATAGATATAGCTATGTATATCTACTCGAATATCTGCCAGAGCTTGAAGTACATAAACGTGTTAATGGAGTCTATAAAGTGAACAATTGGAGCAGAGTGAGCCATATGACTTTACTTACAATCTGCCTATGTATATATATTTTTATATATATGTATCATTCAGAATATACTTGCTTTTCGCTTCCTTCTGTCACCAGTTTCCTCCCCTGTCTTCTTTGTTGCTTGTCAATTTGCTCTATTTTAAATTTTATTGATCAAACTGCGTGTGCAACAACAATGACAACAATGGCAACTACATTTCTATACCCTAAACCCATTAAAATTAGGTAGACTAGTTGTAAGTTCTTTCTTTTTTTGGTAAATGTACAAGGCTTAAGCTATTGGGTATAAGGAAGCAAAATATAGAACTCTTAGAACTTAGTTATATGACAAACTGATAAAATAAACTAAAATTGTTAAGGGACATGATGATGATGATGATGATGATGATGATGATGATGATGATGATGATGATGATGATAATGATGATGATAATAATGATGATGATAATGATGATGATAATGATGATGATGATAAGGATGATGATAATGTTTAAAACCGTAATCAGTTCACGTTGATAATAATGATCAAAGATAATGATCATGGCCATGGAATCATGATTGGAGCATGATTAACCCAATAATGATATGGATAATAATCGTGATTATACTAATAATGCTATGGATAATGATCATAATGATAACAAAATTAACGTGGATAATAATAATGATAATGACATTGGAATGATAATGGTCATGGCAAAATTATGCCATGATTAAACAAATGTTGATATGGATAACGATCAGGATAATACTGACTATACTATTAATGATATGCATAATGATCAGGATAATAATGACTACACCAATAATGATATGGATAACGATCAGGATAACCAATATTTATATTGATAATGTTAATGATAATAACAAATGTTATACCAAGAATAATATTGATAATCATTCTAATAATAATGTTAAGAATTGATCACATTAATAATAGTAATCATGTCGACGTAATAAAAATATTCTCATAAGCATCAAGATGTTGATAACATGATCATGATGACGATAGAATACATATTTAACTTTATGCTTATGTTGATTATGATAACAATGCTAATAATAATGATCATGATGACGACAGTAGTTGTCTAGGTGTCTTCAAGTTATGCACTCAGCAGACGAGCACTTAAACTTGTTTAATAATTTAAATATTTTGTAGGTACGTAAGCGGTTTATGAGCTACATATATATATTTGTATGTATGTATGTATGTATGTATGTATGTACTTCTGTCTATATGTATATACACGCATATTTCATGTTAATGTTCAAGTTATATTTGGCTTTGGGTCTTTTGCATTTCGGATTCGAAACGTTTATTTCGCTTTCACACTCTCATTCGCCCTGACCTTGTTTCATGTGCTCCATTTATTTATTGTTTTTTTTTTTTATTATTATTGTTTATTACTTGCGCTCACACTCGCAATGGCAAAACAAGTAAAAGTAATTTCAACTAGATAATAAATTGCTTGTTAACTATTTGGTTAAAGTGAAATTTATGAGAATCGAATAGAGAGGACACAGGGCGTTAAGTAATATGTATTAATTTTCGATTTAAATCGCATCTCAGAGAGAGTTTTATTGTTTTTGTGATTTTTTGCAGCACTAAAAAGATGACAGCTGTCCAAATAGATGCGGCAGATGGCCCAGATGGCAAAAGAAAAACTGAATTCAATGGAAAAATCAAATCAACAAACTAAAACGACAACAAGAATTAGACAAAGCAGAGGCGAGAGCACAAAATTTAGGCCAAAGACAAACAAAAGCAGCTACCAAATTGCATTAGGCCAAATCACAGTTGAAAACTTTTGAAGCATGAACAAAAAAAAGGAAACAGAAGGCAAAAAGCCTGAAAAGCAAAAAAAAACAAGAAACATGTGCAGCACAACAAGCAAAACATAAACTAACAAAAAAATAGCAACAACAACAGCAGCAGAAGCAGAACAACCTTGACAACAATTAAGACACACGCACACACACAAACGTCTAGAGGGAAGCACGCGTTTAAAAACGCAACAAAAGTCGCGCCTCCGAGGTAATCAATCAATGTAAGCGCTTTCAAACGCAGGCAAGAGAAGGACAGCGAGAGAGAGAAAAAGAGAGCAGAAAAGTCAAACTGAGATGGCTACATAGTGTCTGTGTGCGTGTGTGTGTGTGTGTGTAACTGGTATTGATAAATTAAGTAAGCAAAGTGTGTCGAGCAGCAGAAGCTTGTTTAATGAACCGCAGCAGAAGCAGAAGCAAAATGCGAAAAAGAAACCAAAAACAAAAAGCGACACGGAAAATAAGCAAAGCAAAAACAGTAAAAATAATGTTTATAGTGTTTTGATTGATTTAGTTCAAGCAAATAGTTGGAATAAATATATAACTGGGATTTATATACAAGCTGCACTTAGAACTGTAAAACAACAACTTTATCAGTTGATATGAAAAGGCAATATATATTTGAAATAAATAGAAATGAAAATTCAAGCGGATTTCCCTTTTTGTTAAGTTGATTTTTATGTTGGATAAAAGTGTTTTATATCGAATTTTGAAACGAATTTATGTATCTATAGTTATTCGTAGGTGAACTGAATGGCTTTCTCTTATAAATTTTATAAAGCATGCATGCTTAAGCATATATATATATAAGTATTAGTATTATTTTACGTTTTTACCTCAATTTTCAGGTACAACAAAATTTTATTCATTGTTCTTTCTCAAGCCTTGAAATGAACATGTTCTTGGGTTTGCAACAAAAAGCAGCTGATAAGAATTTTGATATAACAATTTTTTTTTGCAACTTACATCCAGCACTACAATTTTCATGAGCAAAGCTATATATTTATTAATCTTCTCCTTACTTATTCTGATCTATATGTATATATATTTTCTATGCCCATCCCTTTTCCAATAATTTTATAATTACTAACAAAATAAATTATATATATTTCTGTTCTTTATAAATGAAATTTCATTAAATATTTTTGCACATTTTTTCGAGCCTTTTTTCCGAATCATTGAATATTTGGTAACTAGCATTCATCATTCATTAATTTTAATTAAATATTCCATCAATTTTCGTTTCTATTTTCTGTAAATTTCAAAATCAGTTCAATAAAAGAATCATTCTTATTTGCCACGCCCCTAATGTGGCCTTACTTTGTGCACATTAAAATTCCTATTCCACACAGATGCTTCAAAACAACTCAACTTGACTTCGCTCGTTTGGCGCTACTTTTGCGGCAAATCCTTGCAAACACACACACATCAAGTCACATAAGGACCTAGACTGGAATTTTGCCCTTTTCTCTAACCATTTTCCCTCATTTCGCAAGCGTTGTTTTCTTTTGAGCTTTTCTAATGTAGCCCACACGCTTTTAAGTTGAGCGCCTAAAACGCTTCAACTAGAAAACACACACCCACACATACACACACACACATGCAGGACACACACGTCCGTCCTTCCGTTTACTTTGAAATGCAACATTGAACTGTCAACCGTTGTGCCACACGCCCGCTCCACACATTGCATTTGGCACATGCAATTTCCAAATGCAAAAGCAGAACAAAGTGAGGCGGCCTAGCAGCAGACTGCGCCTCTGCCAGGGCAAAGGAGGGATGGAGCGACGCAGCGTATGGCATGTTGCGTCAAGTCTAGTTGAGAGGCGAGTTTAGAGTCTTTTGCATCTTTGCAAGTTGCAAGTTGCATGAGCATGTTGCACGTCTGTTGCTGTCTCTGGCAACTAGATAGGGGAGTTGTTGTGTTGGTTTGTTGGTCTGGCTTTTGGGCCTGCTCCGTTCAGTTATCTGCTTAGCCTGGTGTTGGGTGTTCGGTGTCGGAGGGGGTGGCAAGTTTAATGGCGGCTATAACCCAGAAATTGCATGAATACTCAAGTGATGCCTACCACCCAGACCCTGCCGCACCCACTCGCCCCCCCTGTTGCCGCTGCAAGTCCAGTTACATTTCCCGACTTGGCCTCGTACATAAATCATCATTGCTTTTGAGCTAGCGACGTTGTCCTCGACGCTAAAGTTGTCCTCGTCGCCACGCACACACACACACATACCCTCTTATATATATATACATATATGTATGTATGCTCGCCCTGCGTCCTTGATGCTTCTTCCCGTTATCCTACTGTCTTTGGCTTTCATTGCAATGCCTTTTGTTTTTTTTTTTGCTTTAAGTGGCAGTTTCTTTTCGGCACACCGAGTCCTTTGCCAGTTGCCGTTCTCCTCCTCACTCTGCCTGGCTTACTTCCTTGCTTACTTCCCTTTCCTTAGCCACCCCGCCCACCACTTGGCGTCCTTTGAAGTTTTGTTTATGTGCTGGTCGCTTGGCTGCTGATATTTTATAGCCTCATTGGCGGCAGTTACGCTTCGGTTTTGGCGCTCTAATTGAGCGTATGCCTCGCAACCAGGACTCGGAATCTGGTATACCACAGATAAGAGTCAACATATACATTATATATACACACCTATACATACATATAAATACATATGTACCTGTATACAGAGAAATCTGTATGTAGGGAGCGTGGGACATAATTTAGATTGTTGTATTGCCGTAGCGGTTGCCACATAGTTACAGTTTATGCATATTTATGTTCATTATACCACTAATCGATAGCAAGCATTCGATAACTTGACCAATTAGTGTAAATCATTAGCTTTAATTGATAATTATGTAAGATGTTGGGTGAAATTAAGTATACGACTTGACAAAAGCTTTAAAATAAAATGATCGATTTATCGATAACTTAAATTTTTTTTAAATTAGTTATATTAATAAAACTAGCTCATTAGTAGTTAGTATGCTTTATATCTGCATAAGACAAGTCAATAATCGTTTATCGATATCGAAAACTCTTGAGACAATTAATCGACAGTCATTTAAGCGCCGATTACCTAAAAATCCTAAATTCTAAAATTTTAGTTTATTTTCCACTCATAAATAATAAAACCCATAGCTATGAACTGATTGAACTACATTGAGATCCTTTTCCCCTATGATTAGTATTCAGAGCAATAATCGTTTATCGATAATCCACTTATAAATTACCTGATTGTTACTTAACATGTTATCCCACATATCGATTACCTGAAACTTTTGCTGCTCACAGTACATTAAGTCCCTTAGTTCACACATTTAGCCATTAAGCTAGCCTGAGCTCCACGTGTCGTATACTCAATATATTTACGTGTTGCCGCCTGCGGTGTATGTATTGCTCTTTGAACTAGTCTTTAGCAAACAATTTTATTAACTGCGCCCCAGTGCCTGTCAACGGCGTCATTATTATCAGCCATATCATAAACATAATCAGTGGAAACATTTCATTAAACGAACTTCGTTTGTCCGCGCATTGAAATCAAATTTCGGCGAGCAGAGCAGCATTCAAAGAGAAAAGCCTCCGAAAGATGACGATGCCAATGATAATGATGGCGATGCTGATAATAATGATGATGACAAACCTTGCGCAGTAGATGGCATTCAAAAAGTTAACCAACTTAATAATAATCGCTAAGCTATAAGCTGCTTTTGAGCTGGCGCACGTTTCATCTGCCTGATAGTCCAACTTCTGACGCTGATTAATTTGTGAATAGCAATTCGAGCACAGAGAAGAAGAAGGAGAGAGCGATAGAGATTGCGGCTTGCCTGATAAGCATTGAGATTCGAGTTTTTGACCCGATAAGACGTTTGACTGACTGACTGGCGGCTTGTTACTTGGTTCTGGTTTGAGTTTTCTTCTTATCTCTCATCGCTGTTATAGCGATTGTTGTTGCTTTTCGCCTCGTTTTACCAACATTTTTGCACGTTTTGTTTGCTTTTGTAGGCCCGACTGTTTGCTTTCATACGTGCCCGCTTTCAAAGCATATCTTATTCACAATGTTCCCTCATATTGTTTTTAAACAATGCTGAAATTGTCGCAGAGTATATTGTTGAGTTTTGCATTTTATTTTGGTGAGTGTAAAACAACCTTGATTAATCGATAAATTATGGTATGTATCGTATGTGTGTATATTGTATTTTTTTGCATGTTCCTAAGACTAAATACTCTCTATGTTAATCGTTTTCGATAGTCCGTTTTATATTATTTAAGCTATGCAATAGTTTTATAGATTCGACATTAATGTGTCAATAACCATTTAGCATTTTCATGATTATTAATACGTCCCATCGTTTATCGATAACTTCCTATTACACTCACTTTCAATTATGAAAGCTACTCAACGCTGATCGATAACCAATCGTGTTATCACACCTTTACACCATTTCCGATTATATGTCAATCCAATTGACACACGACTGTCTGTCCGCTAAGCAAATTATGACAAGCATCGTCTGTGCGCTGCTTGAATCAAGATTCCGACTGCGTCTGCCAACCAATTTGCCTGAGAACCTATCGTTTCTTCAGCTGCCAGCTCGCTGATAACATCCACACTCACACGAACACAAACGAATACACACACATACAGCACCGTTAGCCGCAACCAAAAACTTTAACACATTTTCATTTCTTTTCAACGCGCGCTCACAAATACAACCAGTGCGAGAGCGGGACTAACAAAGTTTGAGCCACTCACAGTCCATGCAGGGAGAGAGAGAGAGAGAGGGAAACAGAAAGAGTGAGCGGGGGCTAGGCACGTAATTTAATAAAATGCCAAAGTCCTCGACTGCACATTGCACGCCAAAACAGACGGCTGGACTGGGCAGACAGACAGACAAAGAGTGAGAGAGGGAGAGAGACGACGACGAGAACGTGAGAGACATGTGCCGTCAGCACCGTCAACCCCACGGCTCACCTGCCGCCCACGCGTGAGTGCTGCCCTCACACGTGCGCGCACTGTGAGTGTGTCTCGAATGAAATTGCAATACAAAAGTGTATGAAATGAATGTCCGTGCTTTGCCAACGGCTCTCGCATTACGTTTGCCAATTCCCAAACTGTTCCAAATGTGAATTATGAGAAGGTTGTGCAGCATGCGAAATAGCTGTAACTATGTTTCTCTCTCTGTGTGTACGTGTGTGTGAGTGAAAACTTTTGCCAGAATTTTAGACAAACTTGTTGGCCAATGAATGGTAAAAGAAATTGCATAAACAGACAACGGTCAACGAATAATAAGTGAGTCGATACAGAGTAGAAAGAAAGTCAGAACCGTTACATAGTATTTGTAATAAATAACTGTGATCTAAATTTAGCTAAATTTAGATCAATGGTTATTTATTTATGAAAAATAAGTAGAATAGTCTTTTGAATCAGGTAGGTCGTATAGAGTACTTGCTTTATGCTTTAATCCATTAAGTTAATAATTACAGAATCCATTCCTTAGAGATATGAGAAATCATTTAATAAAATTTTTATCGATAGCTCTTTGCCGTAAGATCATAACAGCAGCAATAATCAAAGCAAGTCTGATATCATCTATTGCAGGCAATTAAAATTCAGCATATCGAGCAAGCACTTTACGCATCTCTTTTAGTTACTCGTTTTTAGCATTTTATGGACGCCCATTTGGCAGCCGACCAAAAGCTTCCCACGCCACTGTAAGCAGTTAACTGTAGTTATATTTCGCAATGAGATACATACACAGACACAAGCGCACACAAGTACATTACATTATTCTCTTTCCCTCACTCCTTCTTCTACTGCACCAACAGCAAACATGCTGATTAACACTTCATTTTGCATGCAGAAACTTCAATCACTGACGGCAGCAGCAGTAACATCAACAACAGCAACAACAATGACAATATGAAAAACGTGTCGATGCATGTGCGCCATGAATGTCAACGCACAGTTGAGGCAGCCGAATACAAAAACCAAAAGCAAATGCAAAAGCAAAACTTAACCCAACCCCCACCCACAAAGTACAAAACATTGACGTCGTCTGTCGTTGCCAGAATCGTTGAAAGCACCTCCTCTCCTCCTCTCTCTCTCTCTTCTCTCTCGCCCTCTTAGCGTTCGCTCTTTTAGTCAGCCCTTTATTGTACATGTGTGAGTTCGTATGTCTGCGTTTTTTATACAAAATGCGCATAGTTTATGTCTATGGGTTTTTATTTAGTTTTAAACGTTTTCACATGTTTTTGCAATATGCGCATTAGTTTTAATGGCAATCGCCAACATAAAAATCCCATAAACGTCATATTAAACCACTAGCTGATGCAGTTACAGCTGATGCTGATGACGCTCGGCGCCAACTGCGCTGTTTTGCTTGTTGCTCGAGCTGTAAAGTTCTTTGTTGTGTGCAGCAATTGTTGTTAATGTCCACTACTACTTGTTGAATATCTGTATGTAAGAAAAACGATAATCTAAATAAAAAATAAACTTTTGAAATTGTATAACGCTTCTCACTGCTTGGTTATCTTTTGATCATTATCGCTTATCGATTAAATCTCAATACAAAGTAGGTCAACTCAAATGGAACTGTAGAAAACTAATCGAACACTTTGAAGCAAAAGCTTCTCTAAAAAGATCATAGTCGGTTATTAACTATCGATTGTCATTGCTTCTGCAGTTGCAGCTTCTTATTTAATTTTCTACTTCACTTTTTTTTCAGCTAGCACAATTGCAAAGTAAATAAACGGTTATAATTGAAGAACAGCGCAGACATATGGCGCCCGTCAGAGAGCGAGAGAATGAAAGAAAGAGAGCTAGTTCATAGTTGCCCTTGTTGCTATTTTATTTCCATTTCATTTGAATGCAAATTCTTTTATTCAATGGCAAAGAAAATTCCACAAAATCCAGCAACAGCGACGCCCACTTAACGCTAAGACGGCAAAAAACAAAAAAAAAGTAAATTTAGTAGCAGACACATGTTGTTGTTGCTGTATATGTCGCTGCCGGCGGTTGTTTTATAAATAAACGGCAACAAGCTGCTCGCAGCTCAAGCGGCAACAAAAATAGAAAACGACAAAGGCAACTAGTGCGTAGACAGCTAGAGCTAAAAGATGAGAGCGGAAGAGAGAGCGTACGAAATACCAAGAATCGACTCAAGCACCAAAGAGCGCCTGTCAAGAAAGAGACTAAGAGAGCGACAGAGATGAGGTTCAGATGAAAGTAAGCCTTGCTCAAACACAATTTATTTTTATCAAATTGCTTTTCTTTCATTTGCATATTTCTTTTCGTATACCATTCTTGTTGCTTTTTTCAATTTGCATTATCAGCTATTATGTTTAAGCTAATATGTATAAAAAATAATACGAAATCTATAAATAACTTGCTGGCCACACAATTTATGGCCTTATAATTGGGCGCCCCCCGTCGCATTTGTGCAATTTTCTATTTTTAACCCACTTCGGTTGCGTTTGTTTTTATACGTTTATTTTATATTGCTTTGTAAAACACTTTTTTCTTGTCTTTGTTATTGTTATTGTTGTCGCTGTCTTGCTTTGCATGCATATTCGCTTATATACATTTTTTATTGTATTTAATTTTTACCTTGTGCTTTGAGTTGTTTCACCTTGCCGCTTGATTTATTTTGCTTGCCAATCAAGTGTTAAGTGTCCTATTGGCCAATGCTGCTAATTAGGCGTACATTTTCTTCATCTTTATTCAGTTTTTGTCTCAGCAGATGCCAAATTGGTTATGAGTCAGAAATTGAATTGATGAGCAATTTTTGAAAATTACATTGCTATGACTAAATTTTTAGCAAATGTACCCAGATATAATTTTATAATTTTTCTTTGTCTAGCAATAAAAATATTAGCGATTTATTTCTAGCTAAAATTAGTTTTATGGTTCTTTTCACACTGCTACTCAAATAAAGTCTTATACAAAAGCAGATTACTCTTCGATTTTATGCATAAGAGTGTCAAAAATGAAAATGTATTTTTTTTTTTTTTTTTTTTTTTTTTTTTTTTTTTTTTTTTTTTTTTTTTTTTCTTTATTTTGTTGCAGCTTATTGTCTTAGACTCTATAGCGCATTTAGCTCTAAACCTTAACTAATGGGAGGGCAGATATGCCAATTATTCTGCACTTGTAGCTACTATCTTAATTAGTTCTTATATTGTCTAGAGGATGCAATCTCTTCAGTCTTCGCCTATTGTTGTTTATAGCCAGGTTGCTTGCGAGATGGTTAGGATGCGCTGCAAGTCTGTCCGCGTATCTTGAACTGTGTCGCCCAATGAGTTCAGCAACTGTGGGAATTGCTAAATCCCTATGTAAGACTGAGTTTCTTACAAACCAGCTGGCTCCAGTCCATCTGCGTAGTGCTTTATTCTGCAGGGTCTGAATTTTGTTCCTTGTAGTCTTCGCCGAGGAGCCCCATAGAGAGATACCATATACGAAGGTTGGGACAACTATTGCCTTGTAGATGGCGGCCTTGCTGCTGTAAGACAACTTGCTTGAAGCTCTCAGCATCCAGTCGAGGGTTTTTAGCTTGCTTTTGCATTTTGAGGTTACTTGACTTATGTGCGCTTTAAAAGTCAGCCTTCTGTCAAGAGTGATACCAAGGTACTTTACTTTTGAGGCTTTGGGAATAGTGGGCCCCAATGCAACGCTTGGGCAATCTCCTCTTCTAGTGGCGAAGGTAGTATGTACAGACTTTTGTGCATTAATGGTGATACACCACCGTTTTGCCCAGCGTCCGAAAGAGTCCAGATATTTTTGTAGTGAGTCTGAAGCTTCTTGCGCAGATACGTGACGTGATAAGATGGCGGTGTCATCTGCATAGGTCGCTATGAGTACTGCATCTGTACTTCCTATATTTGGCTCGGGAGTTGGCATATCTCCTGTGAATAAAGTATAAAGTGTTGGGCCTAGAACACTACCCTGTGGTACTCCAGCCATAATTGGTCTAGTCAAGGATACTGCTTGCCCCCTTGACACTTGGAAGGTTCTTCCAATAAGGTATGAGGATAGCAACGCGAAAAATGGGGCTGGAAGGGTGGTCCTCACTTTCTGCAGCAGTCCCAGGTGCCAAACTCGATCAAACGCCTGTTTGATGTCTAAAAAGACGGCAGAGCAGTACATCTTTTCTTCAAAGGCTCCAAGGATATGGTGCACAACTCTGTGAACCTGTTCCGGTGTTCCATGCTGTCTCCTGAAGCCAAACTGATGGTTTGGAATGGCCTCCTGGCGTCCCAGATGTGTCAGTACTCGTTCCAGAAATATTCTTTCGAATATTTTGGAGAGTACTGGCAACAGGCTAATTGGTCTGTACGACTCAATTTCTCCCACGGGTTTGCCAGGCTTAGGAATCATCACAATCACGGCGCGCTTCCAGCAGGCTGGAAAGTGCCGGATGCGGAGCATGGCGTTGTACACCATAGTTATGTAGTCTATGGTGGAGTCAGGCAGTGCTCTAAGGACTCTGCCGTTTATTAGATCATATCCAGGGGATTTTTTTGCCTTCACTCTTCTGATGTGTTCAAGAACCTCTTCTTTTGTACATCCAGTTATCTGGTCTTCAGCTGGGAGGGGCGAGAGAACGATGTCTTCTGTTGCTTCGATTTCTGAGGCCTCTGCGGTAATCACCGGCGTGAATTGGTCTTGAAGGTGGTTTGCAAAAGCCTCAGCTTGAGCTTCGTCACCAATGTGCCAGGAACCAGAAATGCTCCGAATGGGATGTCGACGTATTGGCTGCCGTTTGAGCTTTCTTGTAAATTTCCATAATTGAAACTCTGCGTCAGTGGGCGATTCAGCTCGTACCAGCGCATCGCTGATACACCTCTTTTGAAGCAGGGCGAGAGCAGCTTTAAGATGCCTCGTGGCTTCGTTGTACGTGGATTTGGCATCAGGCGTGCGTAATCTTAACCAGCGTCTCCTGGCCCATCTTTTGTGTATTAGTAGGTGTTGGGCCTCCAAGGTGAGGGGGATGTTGTACGGAGACTGTTGTCTTGTTTGGCAAGATGGTGGGGCGGCTTGGTGCGCAGCTTTGACTATTTCTTCCTGCAGTTTGTTTGCTGCGTAGTCCACGTCTTCAGGAGTGTTAAGTTCCATTTCTATGTGCAAAGAGTAATGGAGCTCGCGCCTAAAGACTCCTAAATCTGATCCTGCTGGCAGTAGTTGTTTCCTAATGGGCAAGGGCTGTGGCTGCGCGTGGATTGTGACTATTAGTGGCAGGTGGTCAGAGGATAGGTCCAAGGATTCTTCAATGGTCAATTGCCGGTCACAGATGCCTTTGTAGACAGCGAAGTCGATTGCCGAGGGCCTGTGTCCATTAATTGGGTAACGGGTGGGGGCTCCAGTCGCCAATATGCTGAATTGTAAGTTTTGAATCGCCTCAAATATGACTTCTCCGCGACGATTCGCACTATTGCTTCCCCAAAATGGGTGCCATCCATTCCAGTCGCCGCCGATGAGGGTCTTATTCAACCTTTGGCCTAGAACCTGTTCCATGTGATGATCACACAGACCAGTGTTTGGCGGAAGATAAATTGACGCAACTTCGATCGCTCCAATAGACGTAGGCAGGGTGATGGCTGAGACCTGCATTGTTGCGTTGCAAATTGACAGTAAAGGTGTATGCGGTATTGTTGCTCGTATGAGGATTGAGGATCCACCAAAGCAGTTTGCTCCTTCACCATGAGCCTGATAGTGTTCGTATCCGAAAATTTGTGTAGTGGGGCACTCATGAGTTTCTGTTATTAACATTATATCTATGTTTTCTTGTGAGAGAAACGCAGCCAGTTCCTGAGTCTTGTTTCTCAGGCCATTGGCGTTCCAGATACCCACACGTAAAGCCATTATTTGTAGGCAAGCTTGGTTATGATGGCCATTAAACTGTTTAGCATGGTTGCTTGTTGGGATTGTACTTCTCGCATCGCTTTGAGCTCGGCATTAATTGCGTCAAACTGACGTTGTTGTTGCTGAAGCATTTCAGTGAACAAAGTGTCACTTGTGGTATTCTTATTTGACGGTCCACCTCTAGCGGCCTGTGCGTAAGAAACACCACTAATAGGCGTTGCAAAGCTCGTGGCTTGGGTAATGCTCCGGGGCCTTGTAATTTCGGAAGCAGTACTCGGACCCGTAGACGGTGTTTGTGTGGGACTCCTTTTTTGTGCTGGGGATTGCAATTTGCGCAACCGCTTGTATACTTGGCAGCCCTTATAGTTGGCTGGGTGCTGTAACTCACAGTGCACACAAGTTGGTGCCTGGTCCTTTTCGCGGGTGCAGTCTTTGGATGCGTGTTTCCCGGCGCAACGCACACACCTGGGAGCTTTGTGGCAGTAGCGTTGTGTGTGTCCAAATTCTTGACAGCGATGGCATTGTGTCAGGTCGTTGTATCTTCTTGGCAGTTCCACTGTGCAGCGTTGCCTGCAGACAACTCGAATGTCCAAAATTTCTTTGTTGTTGGGGGCCTGAGCCACGTCAACAAAAAATATATTTAGCGGTGTTTTGTCCATACGGCTCAGTGGGTTGTGCACATTTGTAATTGTGTGGCCTTTGGTTTCCAATTCCTTTTTAATTAGTGTTGTATCAGTGCTGGAGTGAAGCCCTTTGAACACGACTCTATATGGTTTGTCCTCCTTAAGCTGGTAGCAGTGGAACTCCAATTCCAGCTTAGTAAAGTGGTCTATAACTCTGCGATAGTCCTCACTGCATTGGGTTAATACACCTATGTTATTCTTCTTTGGCTTAATTACGTATGATTTAGCATCAATTACTTTATCTATTATCTGTTGAAGTAGGGCCACAGACTTGATGTTTGGACACCATATGGGGGGCGGACGAGGTTTCGGTGTAGTTTGCTGGTCGGTCAATACTGGGGCTTCTGGAGCTACAGGTGATTCGCTGTAGTCTTCATCTTCTTCTACGAGCAGTGAAAATCGATTTTCTGATATTAATGCTGCATTGCTGGTGCTTGGTTCGTCGAAGATGAGCCTTTTCTTGATGGTTTTTGGTGAATTTGGCTGTTTACGTTTCGTGTTTTTGTTGTTAGTGATGCCTTGCACGGAGGCGATATCTATTTTTGAGTTTATTGGCATGATGGAGGCTTGCCTATTTGCCATCACAACGTTAAGCTGGGCTTGCATTTCTGCATTTACCTTTACAGCTGTAGCGCGGTCATTGACATTAGATGTCATCGCGGATTGTGCTTTTGAGTGCAGGCGCACTCGCGCCAAGCGACGAAATTTCGTAAATTACAATTAAAGCAATTGAGTTACGCGGAAGCAAGCGATAAGAAAACGCTGCGTGTGCGGTTTTTGTTGCTGTTGCGTTGAAGAATGCACCGCAAAGTTCTATTTTTAGAACTCTGCAGCAGTAGAGCTTAAGCGAAGGCTGTTCGAATTCACGTCTTTACAGGTCGAACGACTGATCGCGATTGAAAATGTATTAGTATGTGCACAGCTCACACTTTTCCACTCGCTGGAGTGAGACAGGCAGATATACCACTTTTACATGTGCGCTCTGCCGACGGCACAGAGAGTTGCAGTAGTCAGCCCTCAAATCTGCTTAGCGATTAGAATCAACTACCGCTAGAGAAACAGAGCGACCGTTGCTGTTAGATTAACTGAACTAAAACCAATTGACTCAATTTAAGAGTTAGAAATTTGTAAGAACCAATATAAATTAACAAATTAATGCCAAATAAAAAAAGAGCTCATTTTCCGAGTCAGCAAACGCGCAAAGTAAATGTAAACATTGCAGCATTTTAATATCAATTATACATGCTACACACACACATACACATGCACACGCACACACATGCACACATACATATGTCTATATGTACTTATACACTTAGTAGAGGGAATACCCCTGCTGGCAAACAGCAATCAATAAACATTACAATAACAATAGCAACATGCCAAATGCGACAAAAACGTACCAGAAATTTTCAACTAAAAGCCACTCAACTAATAAAATAAACAAAAACAAGGCAAATGCGTGACAAAGAGTGTTTGTGTATGTGTGTGTGAGTAGTGGATGAGCAGAGCTTGCGATAAACTTACATACTTGCACGTGAAGGCATTTTGTTGTTGTGTTTACTAAATACGCCGCCTAGAAGAGAGGCAGAACTTACAGTGTAATCCACAAACAAACAAATGCACACACACAGATTCACGCACACAGCAGGAAGCTAGCAATGAGCAGAGAGCGACGGACTACATTTTATCGATCGTTAGGCAACAAGACAGAACAACTAAGAGAGACGGGCCGATGGGAGTGGAGAGAGCGTAGAAGAGAGAATATATTCAATGTAACTTACAAACGCACACATGTATAAATATTTCATGTGCAAGCATTGCATTAATATTTCAGTTAGTTGTTGTTATTATTACAGCTGCTGCTGCTGTTACTGCCGCTGCCGCTGCCGCTGCTGAGTAAAATGTAGTATTAACACCTAATTGTGGCAAAACAATGGTGAGCACGGATAACAGAACAGAGAGCCGGCGTGCAGAGTGAAGCAGTGCAAGGCTGCCCATTTAAATTTGAGAGCTATTCAAGTGTTGTTCTTTTCATTACATTTATTGTTGTTGTTGCTCTAGTGCAGCTGTCGGCAAGTGCGCCCAGGATGCTTCAAAAACTACAGCAGAAGCAGCCAACAATAATGAAGAAGAAGATAAAGAAAAATGCACTAAAAATGTGACGTTGGCAGTTTTTGGGATTTTTGAGTATGTCAAAGTTGAAGAGCAACTCGAAATAAATCTATAAAATACTTCAAGTATTTCAAAGATGCAATTTCTTATAAAATATCTACAATTATACATACATATGAATAAGTTTTGGAATCAGTAATTTAATTCCTTATGTTTATAAAAATAGTAGTGCGACGTGCACTAAATGTTGAACTGCAAAATATAGTGATAATAACATGATTTTGAAAACAATTTGAAACGAATATAATTATTAACATATGTCATGTTAAGAGCGCTTTAGGTGTATGGTTTATTATTGATTATGTTTCATTATTTCACATTATTTATTAAGCTTAGATATTTTTACACTAACTTTCTTTTTTTTATTTATACAAATTTTGATGGCATCAATCAATAAAAAAAAAACATTTTTTCGCTTTATTAAACATTATTGCACTACTAATAAAATCAAAAATCAAGCAAAACAAAAATGAACAATTTCAATTGCATTTGATTCCCACATAGCAACAACTAGCTTGCAGACTTTTCCCATTCTATATAAGTTTGTGATATAAAATATATTCACAACATTTAATGAAAATAGTGTTCCGGACAAAAAAAAAAATAAAAAAAGGGGTTAAAGCATAAACATAACAAAAGTACTTCAGTTAACCGTTGCGTGACATCGAGAAATGGAACACGAGTCAGGGGAGTTTGAAAGAAGCCGGGCAGCTAGGAGTTTACGCGCAAAGGGTTGAGTTATACATAAAAACCGAAAAGCAAAAAAAATTATATGGTTCACATATACTTGAGTAGCATTGCGCCTTAACAAGCCATTGCAATGTATAATTGTATTGTTAAGTTATTTGATATTTCCCACAAAACTGCTGAAGCTCGTAAAAAAAAAACAAATTGATTTTTGGCTGGGCAATTGACAATAAAAGGAAAAAAATTCAATTGCGAGCTAGTTTGACTATAAGCAAAAAAAATCATAAAAATAATCGATTAAATACAACACAGTACTAGTTATCGATAGGTATGTATGAATGTAGTACCTATAGAAATGAGTGAAAAATGATGTAAACATAATAATGGCATTAATTATAATAATTATTTGCATGTTTCCATTGCGAGTTTACCTAATCAGAAAATGATCGATAACGTAAGTGTTATGAGGCTAAATAAATGTTATCGAAATAAAAAAATCTATTAAAATATTTATGAACTCAATTGTTTTCGATAAATTCAACAAATAACTGTGTCATTACAATTTATTTTGAGATTCTTCACATGGTCTTGCTGCTTGCAACTTTGTGGCAAGCGTAATTGGCTCACATGTGGCACGTTTCTCACGCGAGATACAAGCGAAAGATAAAGCAGCAACAAAATCGAAGGAGACCACACAACTTCCTTGTTGCGGCTGCTGCTGCTGCTGCTGCGCAACAATCAAACACAAACACTCATTAAAAAGTCCTTCAATAAAGGCTTCAGGTTACAATATTTCAACCACGACAAATTTTTATCCCTACACCGGAAATACTTTGGCAGCCAGTGCGAAAGAGCGAGAAGGAGAGAGGGAGCGTGAGATCTAGCGACTCCCTAAAGGCGAATCGCTGGCCAGAGCATTAAGCACAAAAGCAAACAAACAAGCAACAGCAACAGCAACAGCAGCGACCCCAAAGGCTTGTCCAGGACCTGTCCCCACAACCAGCCGACCACCCTCCCACCCCTTGCTGTCAATATTAATAACAGCCGAAGAGGGAGCTAAGGGGAAACGCAAAAAAAAAAAACGCCAACTGGAAATAAATGGCAAATAAGTTTTTTGTTTTTATTTGCTGGCAGCAGCCACGAAGGACACTAACCGAGACCCTTCTACAAAATCCACCCTCCACACACCCCTCCTCATGACAACGTACCCCATTTTGACCGGCGCTTTCTCTGACAGCGGAAAAGTGCAACTTATTTACTGTTTCCGCGTCGTCTTCATCGTCAGGCGCCTTCAATTGGGGGGCGGCTGCCCATGCCGCTGCCTGGGCAAATAGATGAAATACCAAGAATCAAGTCCAAGAAGCAGAAGCAACAGCAAGTACCCGCCCCGAAGTCCGACAATAGGACCTTAGTTCAGCTTACAAATACCCAAAAGACCTTGAGCACACACGCACACACACATACACACGCAGAGCGCGTGACCGTGGAATATGTTTACATCGATAGATTATGAATTCCGTTTGAGGCAAACACAATTTTCCCCCATTTTATTTACATACCGAGAACAATCTATTTAATTAGTTAGTTATATCAATATTTCAAAAGGCAACTATATAGTTTAATGTTGTTTTTTCTTTAGAAAGCATCGAGTTGCTGAAGTTAATAATTTAAGTAATAAGTATAAGGTATCAGAGCTACAAGCGCCCAACTGTAGCATAGGACTTGGCAGTTGCAGTTGCAATAGCAGTTCCCAGTTGTTGGCTTAAAGTGGCACAACCACTTGGCTGTGTGTGTGTGGCAAGTCGCTGTCGACTTGCCACATGCAAGTGGGAAGGATACAGGTAGAAGGATGGCGGCTTGGATCCACAATTTTGCCAAGGCAACATCAACAAATGTCGTGTCCTTCAGTTTTCAAACTGCAACTGAGCGACGCTGGGCGTGGCATATGCAACACATGCAACAGTTAATCATTTATATGCGGTGCAAAGGGTTGGCACTATGCTGACACACAGAGGAGACGACAACACCTTGAACACAGCTCAACAACATGGGCATTATGAGTAAGAGAAAGAGAAGAGACAAAGAGAGAGGGAGATAGAGAGATAAAAGCAGGTCGAGGTCCTCGAGAAGGAGTGTCCCGCATGCAAAATGCATTAGAAATAACAAAAATAATAACAAAGGCGACATTCCGCATAATCAATTTGCAGATAGATCACAAAATTGATATTATTTATGACAGCAACTGGAAGGACAATATAGCTTTGAGCCATATACAAAGCACAGCTGTGGCAAGTAGTTCAGGAGGAGGCGTGGCCAGGACCTTATCGATTCTATGACCACAAAGACCAAAATATGTATATAAAAACATAATGTATGTCGGATAGACTAATGTTAAGTAGTTTTTCTCTCTTTTTAGTGGTCACTACTATTTTTATGAACAACTAAATTTGGTTAGTTTTTCTTTCTCAAGCGATCATCCTAATTTTCTAACAATAAAACCACAAAACTAATAACTAAATGTGTTAATTTAAATATTAATTTCAAATTGTTTTCAATATATTGTGTTTATCAGCTATTTTTGTTGTCTAACATTCAAAGCTTAGTCAGAATAATGTTTTATAAAAACTTGAGCCAAATTCTTATAAAAATTCTAAATAAAAAAACAATTTTAAATTGAAATAAAATTTAATGTATTGTTTTTTAATTCCAATAGAAAATACCAAATCAATTATCAATTCCAAATATTTTTATTTAATAGTTTAATTTGTTATTCAAATTCTTTAAATGCGGCATTTTAGATGAATAAATGTTCATATTATTTTCATTTCTTTGACATCAATACAAAATGTACTTTAAATCTAACAAACTTTTTCCATATTCACTTATGCAACGTATATAATATCATATATATATAACGTATGTAAATAGTTTCCACGTATTACGCTCCACTTTGTATACATATATAACACATCAAGCTGTATGCATGATTCATGTTGCAATTTCTAGTTCAAATAACCCAAAGTTCATACGAGAATTCGTATTTGAACTATGGAGGCAAGCTTCAAGCCAATAGGCTACCAATCAAATTGACTTACCCCGGCCCATTCATCCCTTTGCAAACTCTCCCTACCCCCTTTTGGCCGCCATCTACACTTAAGCTATTGACCTACACACCTAATTGATATGCCGCACGTTGACTCAACAATCAAAAGGCAAACCCAACTGGACAGCCCAAGGTTGGGTAAGCGAGAGGTATTTAGAGGGTGCTTCTCTTTTTTATAGGGCTCCTTTATAGGGGACCTTGGCAAAAATAAGCAGAAATCTCCCCGGGGATTTCAGTTTTTATGTCGAAATTATACATTTTATTATGTCATTTAAATGCGATGCCGGAACAAGGAGAAGAATAAGGAAGAGAGAGAGAAAGAGATAGAGAGAGAGAGAGAGAGGGATAGCATGTAAACTAAACAGACAGTTGTTGCCACTAGCACCCAACTAGCTCCTTGCCTTACCCTTCGGCAGACCATAAATCAGCAACAGTTAGAAAGGATGTAAAGCAGCAGGACGCAAGGTAAAGTCCAAGTTCTCTGGCAAACTTTGCTGCAAATTGAAGATGGCGAGGCAGGGAGGCGAGCGGTGAAGAGTTAAATGTAGAGCATTACGGAACCACTGCAAAGCTCTGGTTGGGGTGCAAGTTTTATGACTTCGCTTCAGGATACGAAGGATACCAGGACACTAGGCTGTCGCTATGTGAGTGTGCATGAGTGTGTGTGCGTGTGTTCAGCGGGGCATATGTAATTTTCATACCTTATAAAATTGCAAAGCGTGCAACAGCGAGAGAAGAAAAGATTTGCTATTTATACCCTACATATAGTTGAGTAAAGGGTAGTTTCGTCTGTTGCCAGTGCATATACAATGACATTGAGTTAGGCTAGAAATCATTGATCATTAATTTTATACATATTGAAATTTGTTTCTTTACAAACTTCAATTTTCTTAACAATTTATACTTTTTATTCGTATGCCAGCCTACAGAGTATCTGCGCAACGAGCACACTCGACTGGCTTAATTCTACTTCATTTTTTATTATTTTGATTTTTGTGCGAAAAAGGATTTGGTGAAAGGACAAACCGTCATGACAGATGTTTTGCCGCCACTCGAGGGATGCAAGCAAGCGAAACAGAGACAGGGAGCAGACATAGAGTGTGAGAGAGATAGAGAGAGTGAGCAGGCGTATTCGTCTGAATGTGCTGCCAAATTGTTTTATGTGTCCATCGATAAAGTAAATCACTTCCCTTAACATTTATTTCGGTTTTATACACTGTTTCCAGCAGCGGCTATAGAGTATATAGGTTTCAGTGCCAAATTTCTTATCGATTTTATAGCTAGAAACAAGAAACAAGAAACAATTGCCCTTTGAGTCATGATCATTGGAAGAGAACATATTCTTAACTTATTCTTTAAGACAGTTAAGATTAAGGCTAGATTCTAACACAGATCGATCAACGGATCACAATCTATATTCATAATAATATTTGATTGAAACTCCTTTAGTCAGCTAAGACCTTAAAGAATTTTAGCTCTCTTTTATATGATTAGAAACAATAAACAGTGTATACAGTTATTCACTTCCGCCCGCCTTATTATTTGTTCTACTTTACTCTTGCTGTTTTTGTTGTTCAGGGTTTTTCCTTTAGCGAATAATTTGCTGCGTTCTTTTACAAGGGTTCGCCCCGTGTTTGACTTGTTTGCCTTTTGTATACGTAATGCACAAACACACATATCTCAATAAATACATATGTAATAGATATATATATAAATATATATATATAAAGATATATACACATATATACAGTTATACCTACATCTGTGCCCTTGACAAACGATTGTGGAGCTTTGTGCGTCTGTGTGTTGTGGGCAAACCAATCAATTCGCAGCGACAATTAGACATTTGTTTTACCAGCTTTTTGGGGGTAACTTTTATCATTAGTAGCAAAAACTGTGCATGAAGCGCATTCAACGTATGGTATGGGAGCCTAATTTACTTTTGGGGGTTTTCGGCTTTAATCAGTTTGCAACTGTTTAATTTATTTAAACCTTTAAGTGAAAAACGCATAGGAAACTAAATTGCTTTTAAATAGTTAGGTAGAAGACTAAATGTTGGAAAGAATTTGATTTTATTTAGTTGCAATCAAAAATACTTAAAAATACATGAAAAGGAAATACCTTCTCTATGTAAATGTAAGGTTTTTAGGGAGACTAGTTAAGGGTATTCCTCCATCTAAATACTTGATTGTTATAACCTCTAAAAGTTAGAGATGCTTTCCCAAAGTAAGTTCTTTAAATTATTATAGTCTGTTGTGTTCATAAAAATAGTAGTGCGACTAGCACTAAATGTTGGACACACAATAAACACACGATTTTGAAAATAATTTTAAAACAACAATATACTGTTAATAATTTACATTGTTGTGAACAAAATTGAACAAAGTTTGGTCGTTCATGAAAATAGTATTGGCTACTAACTAATGGATTAAGCAATACAAAAAACTCTACGATCTCGCTCCTTATTGATGATGTTGTATCTGTTAAAATCTTGCAATTTCCAGTTGCATTTCAAATAGTTCAACAATCAAATTAGGTTTGATTAAGCTTATGCGAAATACAATTAAAATTCTGCATGGCTAAACTTATCATATGGCACTTCCCATTCGAGCAGCTCCTCACTCACACCAGCTGCGAAGCAGATCCCTTAAGGGACTGCGTATAATGAAAATGAAAAGGCTGCTTGCAGCACTTGCACTCACTTAGCTATTCATAACTGACACACACACACACACAAGCGCGCGCACACACAGGCAAACACCGACAAATTTAAATAATTCAACGAAAGAAATTCGCTTTTAGCCAATGCCAAAAGCCAGCGAGCGAACGATAAAGAGAGAGAGAGAGAGAGAGAGGGAAAGAGAGAGCGCGCGACAGTTGTGAAGTGAGAAGCGGAAAAGCCACAAAACCAGAAACTTGCAGTCGCGTGCAGCTGTCTGTCTGTGTGTGTGTGTGAGTGTGTGCGTGTGTGTTTCGTAGGGCAGTACTTGACGAGGGCTAAAAGCACAGAGCCCTGTGCCTGAGCACGGTGAAATGGAGATTGTGGCCAAAAACTCGCGCGCGCTTTAGACACACATTAAAATTTCAATTTTATATAAATTAAAATTTAATCAGCACATTTTCGAGTGTGTGTGTCTGTGTATTAATATATGACTGATTGTTTGTCAAACTGAAAACATAAACATTTGAAAGCTTTGCGTGTGCTATTAAAATGTTTAATCTACTAAGTGCAGTAAGGCAATCAAATATTGATTGATTACATTTAAATATTAAAAGTTGAGATTTGCTATTAATTGTTATTTATTTTTGTGTTTTAAAGAAAAACTTTAATTTTAATTCAATTTGTCTTCCTCGAGTGGCCCTTGTCCTTTCTCTGCCAATATATATATTTATAAGATATATTTTTTTAATTTTTTTATTATTAATTATATATATTATTCTTATTCTTTCTTCTTAGCCCGATTCACATTGATTTTCTTTTAATTCTCTTAATTTCCCTCAAACTATTTCCATATAATAACTGTCGCACTTAAACTTAATTATACCTAGCAGCTAACTGCCAAGAACTAGTCTGAAATCAGTCACTTTCAAATATTATTTAAATAAACTATATAAAAAAATATTTGTCAAATAAAAAAGTTTTAGTTAGTCGAATTAGTGGAGCTGGTTTATACGTTTGTTAGAGGCGTGCATAGGGGCGTGGCAGGCAGTGAGCCAAATTGAGAAGTTGCTCAAGTTATTTTCTCTTCCTCTCTCTCTCTGAGCCCTCAAGAAATAGACGGCAAAAGAAATCTGTTATGGTTAAACTTTACGCGCACAGTAAAAACTTTTCGACAAATTGCAGCGAAAAGTGCACACAATGCTTAAAGAAGAGGCAGAAAAAGGCGAAGAAGAAGCAGGCGAAACAGTGCGTGGCGACGCCGGCAAAATATATACACACACATATACATATACTTATCTAAGTGTAAGCTGTGTATATGTATTTAAGCATGAAAAAAAGCTTAAGAAAAAACTTTTAGATTTTTCTACTTTGGTCAAGGTGGGCACTAAATGGAAGGCGCTGCTAAGGGGCACAGACGGCAGACAAGAAAAACCGCAAACTTGGCAGCACTCGCTCTCTCCCTCTCGCTCCCTCTCTCTGTCTCTCTTCTTCATCTCTCTCTCTCTTCCTAGCTATTATCTTGCATAGTGCGGCGGCTGTTGCTTGCGCTCTGTTTATTGCCTGGCGCTAAAAGCAACTGGGGACCATTTTTGGTACTATCCCTCTTCCCCTTTTGCTCTTCCCTTTCTCCGCCTCAGTCTCTTATATTGTCTGTGCATTTCAAGTCGTAATGTGGGCGTACAATTTTCAATTATACATTTTAGTGGTCGCCGCAGCTCATTGACAGTAGAAAAATATAACAAAAAAAATATAGAAGCAAAGTATGTTTATACATATATACACATGTATAAGTGTGCGTGTATGTGTATATAAAAAGGGTTGCCACAGAAATGAGAAAAGTTTTTAGTTGTGGAACTTGCGACGAGAATATGTCTGTGAATTTCCGCAGCTAGTGTGTGTGTATAATATGGCATTGGGGCACCAGCAGCTTGGCTTCACATTCATATTGAATGAGCAACGATATGGCAATGCATAATATAACTATATATATATATATAATATATATATATAATATATATATAATATATATATATATATATATATATATACATATATATATATATATATATATATATATATATAATTTTTTTTAAATGCATTTTTTTAAATTAAAAAGAAAATTCTTAAGAAATATTTTATATAACATATATATTAAAATTAGCAGAACTAATTTGGTAATTAGTTGTCCTATTAACTCAAGAAATATATTTCCAATAGGAAATCGACTTGCTCATATTCTTATTGAAATTCAGAATGTAAAGTAAATATCTCCAATTGGACGATTGGAAAGTAATTTAAAATTAATTAGTCTTTCTTTTACTTACCGTGGTTTAGTTAATTTTTTCATATGTATATCCATGTCCCGTTACTGTCGATGTCAATATTCTTGTTGTTGTTGGTGGTGGTGGTGGTGTTGGTGTTGGTGTCGTTCCCCATTCACATTCGAATGACTCTACATGAGTGCCTCAATTTTGGTTGGGGGTTTTTTCTTTGGGAATTGGTGGGGGACTAATCCAATGTTAATGCAAGTGGCAACAGCAACTCCTGAGAATTTTGAGAGCCGTTGCTCTCGTTAGCTTGTCGCTGTTGTTGTTTTGTTGCTGTTGCTTCTGCTGCTGCTTCTTCTTCTTCTCTAGTTGTTTTTTGGGCTTTTGGGCACCGCATGAGTTGTTGTTGTTGTTCCTGGCAGGTTGCTGGCGTTGTTTTTGTTGGTGTTTTTCTTTAGTTAACATTTAACAATTAAGTTTAATAATTTTTTATTTTATTTAATATTTTTTTTGTTTTTTTTTGTTTGTTATCCGTAATATTGCTCGATTTGCTGTGTTGATTGAGGTTATGGTTGTATGTTTTACATTGTTGTTATTGGGTATTTCCGTTTGTTGTTGTTGTTGTTTAAGCACTTGGGGCGCATATAAAAAATGTGTTTTGTTTTTTTCTTATTTTAAGTTTAGAATTTGCACTGCTTTTAAATGTTTTCTGTTTCGTCTCTTTTTGATAAATTTTGGTTTTGTTTTTTGTTTAAAGTAAATTTGCTAAAGTAATTGCATGGATTTTTTTAAATTTTGTTTTGTTTTGTTTTTGTTGTAAGCAAGCTGATAATTTATTCTTAATTTTGTTTAATTACTAATTGTTTTCGTTGTTATAAGAAATATATGTATGCAAGTATGTATATATATATTTATAAGTAATATATATATATATACGATTTAATATGTTAATATTTAAAGATTTGATTGCATCGTTCGAATTAACGCACTTTATATAAACTAATTAAGATGATTTTCGTTTTACTTCTTTCTCTTCATGATCATCTTCTATATAATGCATGCATATTGTATGTATATAACGGTATATAATGTGTATATATAACTATTGGAAGGCGTACTTGTATAGGCTTTATGAATTTTTCTGCTCATAAATGTTATGCGTTTGTTGTTTGTTATTTTGTTAAAGCTAATGGCTACAAATTTTCATTTTTTTTTTGTTTTTGTTTAATTTTTTATTCAACTTTTCAACTTATGTTGGTATTTAATATAATAATTCATTTATTTATTTATTTATTGCTTTTTGTTGAGGCGCTTTTAGTTTTTGTTTACTTTTTTTTTTGTTTTAGGGCTGTAAATTGAAATTGATTATTTAAAGTTTTCATAGTTTTCAAAGTTACAAAGTGTGACCAAATGCCTAAAAGTTCGTCAAACCCAATTGTAAAAACAACAACAACTATCTAAATACCCAAGGACAATAAACGCTCTTACATTCGATCTCAACGCTCTTTTGCTCTCTCTAACTCTCTCAACAGCTGTTAAGCATATTAATATACGCCACAGTGTTGCCAACTATAATTGTCAACCTCTGCAACCAAAACAACAACATCACATCACGTCACATCACACACACTCATATATATATACACGAGGATGTTATTTTTCCGCTAACATTGCTTTATGCTAGCTGTTCAGCTGTTGATCGCAATTGCATTTGCATGACGCAGAGTTGCCAACCACATTGTACGCAAGACTTGGGGTGTGTTGCCAACGTTTTTGTTACAGCAGCTGCGACTTTGTATGAGTGCGCGGCTCGCGCTGATGGAAAAAAGCAGGTGTTAAATAAAAATCAAGAAAAATATACGTACGCACACAGAGTACATAATACGAACAATAATATGGCAGATGAGCCACAAGACAAATAACATAATTTTTAGCTATATATGTGCAGTTGGGCATGCATTTATACATATATATCGACAGATGTGTGCTTAGCTCCATGTGTGTGTATGAGTACAGAGAATTGTCTATGCTCAGTTGTTTTTGTAGTATTTCATTCATTATGTTACGACCAGTTGTTGTTGTAGGCATAGGCAGCCCAAAGGGCAACGCACGCATAACCGTTTTTTTTTGGCGTTTGCTTTTGTGCTTGTCAGTGCTTAAAAACAACAACATCACGAATGTCTTGGCGGCAGTTCCGTTACGCGCGAGCAAGAGAGCTCGCGATTGAGCGCCAAGTGCCGTTTGAAAAATTTACAACAAAAAATCAGCTTTGAAGTCAATGCGCATTTCACTTTTTCTGTACCGTTTTTTTCATCTTGTTGTCTTTGCGAAAGCGAAATTTTTATTTTATGCTGTTGTGGCTGCTGCGATGTTTGCTATTGATTTCATTAATTGTTGTTTTTGTTGTTTCTATTGCTTTAATTAATTTGCATAACATTTGCAGGCGCCACAGATCGAAAGAGTCGGCGAGAGCGAGAGAAGTAATAATAAAAATAATTCGCATTTATATTTATGTATATGTATGCATGCATGTGTGTGTGTGTTGAAATGTGTGCGTGTGTTGGTCAACAGGGGCGGCAGGCGACGGTAACGCGGCGTTGCTCTACTTGCGACAACGACGACAGCGACGACGACGCTACGAAGAAGGTAATTGTAACGCGTTGTTTTTTTTTTTTTTTTTTTTTTGTTATTGCTCTTGTCATAAATAATTAATAAACACAACTTACGTATTATATTTGCTTTTGCTTTTGCATTTGCATTTGATTTTGCTTTTATTTGCTAATTGCTATTTGCTTTGCATTAACTTTTCACTTATTGCACTTGTTTTACAATTGCTACACACACTTATTTGTAATAATTTTCTTTATATATTTTTTTATTATTTATTTAGCATGGCGATTGGTTTGACGGTCGCGTGTAGAAGGAAAAAATTTCACGATTTTCGCTATTCGCTTTTACATCTTATCCGGCGCGACGACGTACTGTTACTGTTAATAAAAAACTGCTTACACTGGCGCCAACTGCTAACCGGGTCTGTTAGATTTTGTTGCCAGAGAGAAAATGTTTACTCAAATTGTACATGTTAGGCAACTGTTAGTTAACAGGTGGCGCTCGCGCTCTGTTAAATTTGCTCTAAGTAATGGACAGAATCGAACGAGAAAACTGCGAGAGTGCAATCTACCGAAAATGTTAACATATGCTGTTAACTGTTAACAATGATCATACAGTAAAGTTGGTTTCTCATTTATTGTATCAACCTAATTAATTAAAGAAAAAAATGCTTTGAAATCTTTTTAAGAACAACATATGTTTGCTTCATTTACAACCGCGCATTCTTTTTTATGCGCTCTTTCATTTGGCTGTTACAGTTAAATTGTGAATGAATGTTTGAGAGTAGACTAACGACACAAGAGAAAGAGAGGCCGCCTGACGTTTTCGCCTGTTGTTTGTTGTTACTTTTGCTAGCTATTGAGTGCGTGCGTGCATTTGTGTGTGTATGTTTGAGTGTACAAATGTGTGCGCGTATCTGTGTTTGTTGTTGCTAGTTAGCGTTAGTGTTGCCAATGCATTGGAATTTGAAACCGTGCGAAAATCAACAACAAATGTTTCGCCCTGTTATGCATTTTGTTTGTTTATTATTGCTGTCACTTTTCTTCATTTGTTTGTTGTTTTATGATAAATTTCTGGCTTTAACAAATGCTAATAAACAAACAAAAGATACTTTTCTCTAAGGTATCTCCTATTAGCACCTTAAACAATTTATTCAACATGCAAACTTTTTAAAACATGCATAAAGTTATACATTTTCAAATTTAACCAGATTTCGCGTAAATTGGAAACTTTAAATAGTTGTCAGAGACTACTTGGAAAATGGTTTTATTTTTGAGACACCCATCGATATTCACAGATAAAATAGAATAAAATAAACTTCAAAACTTAATTCATTTTCAAGCAATATTAATTAATATCGATTTACGATAAATATGAATTTCTATTGTTTTAGCTCATCGATCTTTTCTGCAATGATATTTTTAGATCTAAACTTTTTAAACATGTGGAAGTCGACCTAATGATATTCTCTTCTCTCGTATCAGCATTTAGTTATTATTGGCATGTCCGTTTCAAACAATTAAAATCTTATCGGAATACGAGTTGCCTGTAGTTGTGTGTGTGTGTGTGTTTGTGAGTATAGCACATCTAATCAAATCAAAAATAATGCAAAAAAGATGAAGCTAATAAAAATACATTGAGGAAGAACTGTTCAATGTGTTGCTTACGTGCTTAAAATATGTGCTTTAGGCTTTTAGACGTAAAAAGTAAATTATACAAAAACAAATCAAACTCATACGCACACACGTACACTGACAACATTGTCATTGTGGAGAGGAAGAGCGCACAACGGAGAGTTAGCAAATAACAGCGAGAGCGGCTTGTCTGACATTTGACGTTTGTTTGTGTGTTTTGCGCATTCACAATAAGCGCGCGAATCGCGCATAGCAAATTAAAATTAAAAAAGCCAACTACAAAAATGACACTTAAAAACAAAGCGCAATGAAATTAAGAGAGCGCTTGCCTAAGTTGAGCGAAATTGAGAGCGAGAGTAGCAGTAAAAGAGAGAGTGCTAACTAGAGAGAGGGAGAGAGAATGTGTGTGTTGTTGGGGGGTAGGGGGCTCAGAACGACTGTTGACGAACTTTTGACTTGGTCAGGCTTTTGTTTATAATTATTTACATGACATTACTCACCTTTTGTTGAACTGCAACGCATAAAAGATTGTGCGAATTAAAAAAATGTTTAAACATTATTTAACACAAATACTAATGAACACACACATACACTCACAGACTGTGACGAGACGACGACGACACGCACACATACAACGACGCGACATGCTGCTATTCTTTTTTGTTGTTTCTCTTTTCTCAATGCAGTGTTGTATAGCAGCAAAGTTTTTGTTGTTGTTGTGATTGGCGCGACTGTTGCCTTTTCCACATTTAATTAGTGTACGTTTTTATTACATTTTAATCAACAAATAAATCGTACGTAAACTGCAGTCAGTCACTCACACACGCTCGCATTCACACACGCACGTACTCACACACATACACTCACACACACACACACGCACACATGAGTGGGGCACGCACACACAGCAACTAGTAAATTCTGCGACACTTACGAAAAAATATTTTTTATGTGTGTGTTGCCTATATTAAACAATTTATATTGCTTATTGCACTGCACATTGTTTGCACATATTTGGCCAGTTGAGGCACTTGGCTGGCAATTATTGTTTAGTTGTAAATGTAATGCGTTTTGTATTAAATCGAATTAATATAAATTTTTGTTGCGTGTTTTGCTGTTGTGTGCAACGAGTTTTTTTTTGGTACTGTGTGACCGAAGCGTGCCATAAATTCAACAGCTGTTTTCTGTGCCAAAATCTGGCCACACAACATCTGTTAAAAATCCATAACGCGGTCTCACTCATGATGATATGTATTTACGTGAATGGTAAAGAGAACAGTACCATTTTGAGTAAAGCTGAATTTTAATTGATGTTATGTGCGCTCTTCATGTTAACATTGTGTGACGAACAGGCCAGAAGGGGTAAACATAACGTATTGAAAAGCAACAGATGATAGGCGCCAAGGGCAGTCTGCTCATCCATAACATTGCAAGTGTTTATAAACATATATGCATATGTGTGTTGATAATTTCAATAATATAGGAGTAAAAAATGGTATACCGTAAAATATCATTTATGCGATATAATTTTAATGTATTTATGTGTACATTTGCTCACCTGGACTAACAGCTGCAATTACAGAAATAGAACGCTGTTAAAACTCTGTTATCATTATTTTGTTTTGGTTCTGTTTTTGTTTTGGTCGCTTGCCACTTATTGAATAACAAATAGTTGCTAAATACGTGCTTATTAAATGTAAACTAAGCTAGCAAATCACTCTGTCACTGGCTACAAATGCTAGCAACATATTGAAATTATTATAATACGAAAATGTTGCCGACTGTAAACATTTTGAGTAATTTGATGAGTCCCCTAAACGCCAGCTGCAGACGCGCCGTGCACCTGAAGAAACGTGAGCTGTACCAGGTGAGTGGTAGTACCATTGCAAAAGAATCGTAACATGGCATGTGCTCGTCCATTTAGCAATGCTTTCGCATACTCGGCGTACATGAGTCAGCCGACCAGGAGACAGTGCGTCGCGCCTATTTGGATTTGGTGAAGCGCGTGCATCCCGATGCCGACAGCGACGAGGCGAGCAACGAACGCTTCCAGCAGGTGGACGAAGCATTCAAAGCGCTGCAAGAGAAGTTCGCCAAAAGTCGCCGCAATATCAGCGACAACGAGGACGAGGAACTGGAATTCGACATAAGGCACACGGCGCCGCAGCATCGTCAGTATCTCTCCAATGAAGGCATAGGCGTGGGCACGCCCTTCCAGCGACAAAAGCAATACCAACAGGTGCGTGCGATGAAGGCGCAGGAGCGTGTGCTGGAGCATCGCGTCGAGAAGGCGGCAGCCGGGGAGCATGCGCTAATGCGCAAAGGCGGCAGCTACTACGGCAAACATGCGATCAAAACGAAGTATGGCATCGACCGTGTTGTCGAGGATCTCATCCAGGAGGCCATGTCCAAGGGCGACTTCAACAATCTAAATGGTGCCGGCAAGCCGCTGTCGCTGGCCCAGTCGCAGAATCCCTATCTGGACTTCACCACGCACAAGCTGAACAAGATAATGCTGGACAATGGCTTCACGCCGGAATGGATAACGCTTAGCCGCGACATACGCGAAGCTGTGGCCAAGCTGAAGCAACTGTTGCGCACCGAGCGCTGCTACTACGGCGAATGGCCGCTCGCCACCGTCGAGGAGCAGGCGGCCTGGCATAAATTCGCCCAACTGCATGCGGACGAAGTGCTCCAACTAAATAAAACAATTGATAAATACAATTTAATTGTGCCCATACTGGAGAACCAATACTTTCGCCTCACTCTGGACAGGCTGGCCGAGAGCGTCTTCCAGGAGCCAGAACTAAAGCGCAACATGCCGAGACCACACCAGGTGAAAGCCAAGACAAAGCTCGCCAGCGAGCGCGGCTTCATGGTGAATCTCTTCTCCATGTTTCTATGAGGATACTAGGAGCTTAGCTTAGGGAAACCAAATCGTGATATGTAAATAAATGCAGAGCCAAAGCAGACGCTGAATAGAACTAGAATTGTTATAAAGGCCAATTTTTGCTCTTATTTGAAATAATCTAGTTGGGATCGGAGGGGGCTCTTTGCATAAATAGTTGACTCTCTGTGGAGAAATGAAGAGTTTGCTTCGCTTTCAGATAAACTTAATTAGTTTTGACGATGTCTTGGCACTGCAGGAGCTCTGAACGCACCTGTTTCCAAAAGGAAGAGTTTCTTATACCCGGAACCCATTGGAAATGGCAACTTTGGGTATATTTTGTGAATATGTATGAAATAGGCAGAAGGGGGCGTGGTATATATATTCAGTATTTAAGTATTTATACATATGTTCAGGGTGGTGAGCTGAGTTGATCTAGCGTTGTCCGTCCGTCCGTTCTCTCGACCGCCTGTCCGTCTGTCTGTTCGTTTGTCCGTCCGTTCTTCCCCCTTCCGTCTGTTCCTTCGTTCGTCCATTCTTCCTCCTGCCGTCCGTTTCAGTCCTTCCGTTCTTCCTCCATCCGTTTATCCGTCCTTCCGTTAGTCCTTCCGTCCGTCCGCTTCCTCCTTCCGTCCGTCCGTCCATCCGTTTATCCGTCCATCCGTCCTTCCGCTAGTCTTCCATCCGTGCGTTCTTCCTCCTTCCGTTCGTTTCAGTCCTTCCGTTCGTCCATCCATCCGTTTATCCGTCCTTCCGTTAGTCCTTCCGTCCTTCCGTTAGTCCTTCCGTCCGTCCGTTCTTCCTCCTTCTGTCCGTTTTAGTCCTTCCGTTCGTCCGTCCATTCGTTTATCCGTCCTTCCGTTAGTCCTTCCGTCCGTCCGCTTCCTCCCCCGTCCGTCTCAGTCCTTCCGTTCGTCCGTCCATCCGTCCTTCCGCTAGTCCTTCCGTCCGTCCGCTTCCTCCTTCCGTCCGTTTCAGTCCTTCCATTCGTCCGCCCATTCATTCTACCTTCCGTCCGTCCCTCCATTCGATAATCCGTTCGTCCGTCCGTCCGATTTCTCGTACACCTGTCCGTCTGTCCCTCCGTCTATCTGTCCGTTCGTCCGTCCTTAAACTCTTAAGCCACAAAAGCTAGAGACTTGACATTTTAATCGCATATTCCTGTATATCACTTTTTTCAATAACTCAATCCATTTTGTTATCGATAAAAATCGATAGTTGTATTTAGCTTAAATACTAAATAAGCTTAAAATTTGCTATTTTATATGGAGCCAACATATTTTTGTATATTTCTAATTTTAGATACTTCGTCCCCGCTTCACCCACACCACATTTGCAAAAGAAAAACGTATGTCAAATGCTAGAGACTTGTACACTAGACACAGCTGGATGTCATTATCACGCTCTGAAATTTTGACTAAGAAATTCCATTTAGAAGTAGAGTTATTGAACAATAAAGTTGTGCATGGTAAAACCCATAAGCGCAGTCGCTGCGTTAACTGCGCAGCAAGCAGAGCGCGTGCCTGTGTGTGTATGTGTGTGTGTGTGTGTGTGTGTGTGTGTGTGTGTGTGCGTGTGTGTGTGTGTGTGTGTGTGTGTCATTTGCTGTGTCTGTCTAAGGGAATCCCCGAATAATAGCAATTGCAGCTGTCGGCACGGGTATCCGCTAGTCGAGCACTCCCAATTCGTTTCACACGAGTTTATTTAAAACGTAAATTTATTAGTGAACAAAGAAGTATATATAGTTAGTACTTACATATATGTATTATGTTATCGTATACCATGCATATGGAAGCTGTCTTAGTGGGAATTCGCCTAGAGAATTCAGTTAACAAATTTGGTTCGGCTTCGAGACGCACTTGCCCTCTGCACTGAGGGCAAGCGAGCCGTTGGCCAGCAGAGCCAAGGCGCGTGGATACGCCCAGTGCTCGGCCAGATGTATGCGCTGGGTCAGGCTGTCGACCGTGTCGCCCTCGAGTATGGGCACTGGCGCCTGGAGCAGTATGGCGCCGGTGTCGACGCCCTCGTCGACAAAGTGCACGGTGCAGCCGGATTCCTTTTCGCCCGCTTCGAGTGCTTGCAGTTGGACATGCAAGCCCGGGTACTTGGGCAACAGCGACGGATGTATGTTGATGAGTCGGCCACGCCAATGGCGCACAAAAGGCGCGCTCAGGACGCGCATAAAGCCAGCCAGGCAAACGATATCGATGCGAGCGGCAACCAAGTGCCGCGTCAGCTCGGCATCGTAGTCCTCGCGCTTGGCGAAATCTTTATGCGAGATAACCAGCGCTGGTATGCCCGCCTGGCTGGCGCGCTCCAGGCCCAGGACGCCGGCCTTGTTGCTAATCACCAGCTGAATGTCAGCGTGCAGCGCCTGGGCAGAGTCACGCGACGCGTCGATCAGCGCTTGCAAGTTGCTGCCGGTGCCGGAGATGAGCACGGCGACGCGGCGACGTGGCAGCGACAGCAGCTGCTGGCTGCGCGCCAGCAACGCATCAAAGTGCTGCACCACCACCTGCGGCCGCTTGGCATCCTTGCGGGCGACGACCTCGCCCACCACCACAGCGCGTTGGGCGTAGCGCAGCTGTTGCATCACCTGCTCCACCTGCTGCGGCCCCACAACCAAGATGAGGCCCAGGCCGCAGTTGTAGGTGCGCTGCAGCTCGGCTGGCGCAATGTTGCCAGCCAAGGCCAGCCAGGCGAAGACCGGCGGCAACTGGAAGCGATTCGCGTCGAGCCGCACGGCCAGCTCCTTGCGCAGCACACGCGGTATATTCTCGCTGAGGCCGCCGCCCGTGATGTGCGCCAGTGCCTTGATGCCGTGGCCGGCCTGGGCGAGCAGCGGCGCCAGTGCCTGCACATAGATCTTGGTCGGCACCAGCAGCTCCTCGCCCAGCGTGCGCTCACTGAACGGCGCCCGGTCCGCCAGGCCTAGGCCCGCCCGCTTGAGCACAGTGTGCACCAGGCTGAAGCCGTTGCTGTGCACGCCAGACGAGGGCAATCCAATCAGCACATCTCCCGGCTGTATCTCCTCCAAGCGTGGCAGTATCGCAGCTCGCTCTGCAATGCCCAGCGCAAAGCCAGCCAGATCGTAGACCTGCGGCTCGTAGAGCAGCGGCAGCGCGGCTAAGTGGGCATCTGAAAGATGGAGGCAAGGGGATTAACTGACGCAGGAGTTATTGGAAGACAAAGCACTTTAGGGAGAGGAAATTTCAAAGGGAAATTCTGATTTTTATAAAGCTTTTAAATGTCTGGAGCTTTAAAGAGCTTTGCATAGTAACGAAACAAACACAAACAAAAAATTCAACTTTTCGCATGGTAAGCTTTAATGCTTTGATTTTTGTAAAGCTTTTAAATGTGCAGAGCTTTAAAGCCTTTTCAGATTTCTTAATTGTAAGCTTTAAAGCTGCTTAACTAGAACACAGCTCCTCAAAGAGAGGAAAGCTCCAATGGAAACTCTGATTTTAAAAGTGTAAAGCTTATATATTTCAAAAGCTTGAAAGCTTTTGTATATTGCAAGAATTGTTATAAAGTCTCGAAAAATCTCTTTATGAAGGAACTTCATCTGCTAAAAATACATTTTTCTTTAACTCATGAGCTTTAAAGCTTCTTAGAAAAAATAGATTTGTAAGACAACTACTCAAAGCTCAAAACTTCAAAAGCTTTAAAGCTTTTTGTAACTGCGAACACTGCAAGTATTGAGATAAAGACTCGACAACTTTGTTAAAAGCACATTTTTCTTTTACTCAAGAGCTTTGACGCTTCTTGACTATATATAGTTACTGTATGTAAGACAACTAGACAAAGCATAATAGAAAGAAAGATTCAAAAGGAAACTCTGAAGTTCGCAAAACTTTTTAATTTCAAGAGCTTTAAAGCTTTTTATCATTGTGAAGTCTATAAGTGTGCAGCTAAGGATTCAAATATTTGCTGCGAAAGAGCTTTATAAGTTATAAGCTTTATAATTAAAATAAAATAATAATCGTGAGCTTTAAAGCTTCTTAAAGCTATAAAATTGTGCTGTGTGTTACTGGAAGATTACAACTCAAATAATGAATAACCTCAACTAGGCTGAAGCTAAGCATGTGGTAGACTTAATTAAAAGCTCATTTTGCGTGTGACTTTCAAATTTAAAAAGCTTTAAAGCTAAGCAAAGCTTTTTGAGCGACGTACACTTGCTGCTATAGCAGCTAAATACATGTATACAATTTGTATATAGTTTAATAAAAAAAGTTTTTGCTAGGGTTAGCTAAGCAAAGCTTACTAAGTTATTTCAATGTTTTCTGTATATTAAATTTGAAGATTCTTAAGCATTTGGTTTGCTTTTTATGTGTTTTAGGCAATGTCCGTCTGGCTGTCCGCATGGCAAAAAATAAATATATAGATATAGCTATCTAGCTGGCAAATTGGAAAAACTATATGTTCTGCAGCTGGATTTACCAAGAGGCTTTCAACTGTTTCTTCCAGTAATAATTATTTAAAGCGAAGCTTTGCTATTGCCAGATTCAAAAGCTTTGCAAAGCCCTGAAAAGCTTTTTATGCTACTTCACTTAATGAAGAGAGAAAGAGTATATTGATGAGCTTCAATGCGTGCTCTACTACTGAGTGTAAGAAGCAGAGATTTGAAATATAAGCCCGCTTTATAGATTGGCCAAAAATCAATTATGAACACCTGTTGAGGTGGCAATGCTGGAAACTCTATACCTAGCACATTTATACAGAGCTACTACAGATTGTTGCATAAAATGAAAATTCTTTGCTGCCAGCAAATGCAAAGGAAACCGAGTTGAAGCCAAAGTTCAAGCCCAGTTCTAATTTCATTTAAGACAACTTAAGTTGGCCTACCAAACTGGCCTACAGCTAATGGCTAAGTGTTACTGGGACTCACCGATGAAGCTGCTGTTCGCCTGTCGTGCGCCTTCGTGCACGCCCGCGGCCACCTCGGCGGCCAACTGTGGCTGCCACTTGCCGCAGGCATAGTAGCTGGAGAAGCTGAAGGGCTCGGCGCCATTGCAGAGTATATCGTTGACGCACATGGCGACCAGATCGATGCCAACGCTGCCATGGCGTCCCGTTTGCTGGGCGATCTTCAGTTTGGTGCCGACGCCATCGGTGCCCAGTATAAGAATGGGATCCGTGTAGCGGGCGGGCAGACGTGTGAGACGCCGGCCGCTGGCATTTTCGAAGCAATCCTCGCGAGCGGCAGTTGCGGGCAGCGGCTGTGCCTTCACCAGCTCCGAGGCTAGCTGCTCGCGACCCAAGCCGCCGAACGGCGCAGCCAACTTCTCCAGCTGCTCCTCAAAGTTGCGCACTTGGATACGGGCAGCAGTTGCTTGCGCAGCACGTGACTGCAGTATGCCCAAGACCTTGGCACCGGGCAGCGCTGTTCTCCATAGCTGACTGGCCTGGGGCAGCACCAGCAGCATGCCAATGCCACAGTTATGATGCTCCAGCACTGTCTGCGGCGTCAGCTGCAGCTGCCCGGCCAGCCAGCCAAACACCTCGGGCACGGGCACAGCGCCAAAGTCCAGGGCTACTTCGTATGCTGCCGGCAGCAGGCGCTCCACATCGTGCAGCAGGCCGTGTGTCACATGCGCCACGCCCTTTATCTCACCCGCCTGTAGATGAGGCAACAATTGCTGCACATAGACCCGTGTAGGCGTGCCCAGCACCTGAGCCAAGCTTAGCCCATGATCACCGCCCACCGGCGAACGAGCCCTGAGATTCACACCAGCCGCCGTCAATTGAGCGAGCAGCTCACTGAAGCCCGAGCAGTGGAGCCCAGAGGAGGGCAAGCCGACCAGCAAGTCCCCAGCCGCATAAGTGTCGAAGCGCGGCAACACGCGCGACTCCTCCACCAGACCCACACAGTAGCCAGCCATGTCATATTGTCCCACTGAGTATAGCGAGGGCATCTCAGCGGTTTCGCCACCTGCAAAGATGCATAATGAAGAGGGAGGCGTATTACGTAAGATAACATAGAGAGAGAGGGAGAAAGATCAAGCATTGATGGATGCATAATGAAGAGGGAGGCGTATTACGTAAGATAACATATAGAGAGAGAGAAAGAGAGAGAGAGAGAGATCAAGCATTGATGGATGCATAATGAAGAGGGAGGCGTATTACGTAAGATAACATAGAGAGAGAGGGAGAGAGAGAGAGAGAGAGATCAAGCATTGATGGAGCAACAGCTAAAGATCAGTTTAAGCATATTGATTGGATATCGCAGTCAAAGGATAAGATTGAACCAGAAGAGATTAGACATACAGTTAGATTTCCAATATATAGAAATATAGATCAAAGATCAGTTATTTCAAAGCAACGATCACAGCTTGCACTTAAAAGCCAAGCAAGGATCGCTTAGCAACAGTCAAAGACTTTACTAACTGAATAGAGAATTCAATTAATCCAATAAGCAGATTAATTAACATTTAAGATAAAGCTCAAAATAAAACCTACTAAATATTTAAGCTATACCACAAGTTTACATTATAGTGAAAAGCATATCAGAACGAGACTCAAATGGTTCCGCCTTTACCGCTCTATTGATAGCCCATATTGAGCCGAAAATGTCAACTGCTCGAAATTGTCAAAGGAAAATTCCAGTTGCTTATGAATTTAATATAGTTTTTGCATCAAGCATATTATTTTTATATTCAAATTAATTGCAAATCAGTTAAATTTGTTTATAACGTGCTATCTATAAAGGCTGTTGATCGAGCTGCTGTAGTTCAACTACAGATCACAGGCTAAAGTCAAGTTATAGTTAAGGACCTTAGCTAATTATAGCTGCAACAATATTTTGATAAAGTATAACACTAAATACCATACCAATTGCTGCTCAAGAGATCTCTCTTGATACTACAGATCGTATAATAATGTGACTAAGCTTTAGAGCAACTGTTTATAGTCCGTAGCTAATGCTGCTACTAGTTGACTTAGCAGCTACTGTTAGGCAGCTGCTACTGATCCTTAGGCAAATTCTTCTCAAAATATTTCTAGTTAAAGACTTTTAAGTACGCAGTTGACTGAGTCAAAGCTCTGTCATGCGCCAATCTCAAGCTGATCTTGTGATCTGAACTTTTCTATCTATGATCAGCTTCTACTCACCAACGAGCGCGCAGCGTGCATCGCGACAGCCATCGGCCATGCCCTTGACCAGCTGAGCAGCGAGCGGCACTTGCAGCTTGCCACAGGCAATGTAGTCCAGAAATGCAACTGGCTCGGCACCCAGCTCCAGCAGCTCATTGGCGCACATGGCAAAGAGATCGTAGCCAATGTGATCGTAGAGCTCGTTCTGCAGTGCTAGCTGTATTTTGGCGCCCACGCCCTGGGTGGCCTCAGCGATGACTGGCTGCTCATAGCTGAGATCCTTGATGCGAAAGAGACCACCAAAGCCGCCCAGACCACCCAAGACACCAGGTCGCTGTGTGCCACGCGAAAGCGGCTTGATACGCTGCACCAAAGCATCGCCAGCATCGATGTCCACGCCGCTGTCCTTGTAGCTGAGCGAAGGAGCTGGCGCCCTAGTGCGTTAATAAAGAAAGAAGCAGAGTTAAAGTGAGTTGGCACGCAAACACGAATGATCCTCTAGGGCGAGACTAGATCTGAGAGATATATTAATAGTAGAATGATTCTCTATGGAGAGCTTGGATCTTAGAGATCTCTTAATAATAGAATGATTATCTATGGCGAGCTGACATCTTAGAGATCTCTTAATAGTAGGATGATTATCTATGGCGAGCTTGGATCTTAGAGATCTCTTAATATTAGAATGATTCTCTATGGAGAGCTTGGATCTTAGAGATCTCTTAATATTAGAATGATTATCTATGGCGAGCTGACATCTTAGAGATCTCTTAATAGTAGGATGATTATCTATGGCGAGCTTAGATCTTAGAGATCTCTTAACATTACAATGATTCTCTATGGCGAGCTTAGATCTTAGAGATCTCTTAATAGTAGAATGATTCTTTATGGCGAGACTAGATCTTAGAGATCTCAATAATAGAATGATTCTCTATGGCGAGCTTAGATCTTAGAGATCTCTTAACATCACAATGATCCTCGTATGAACATCAATTATAGCTTCTTCATTTTATTGTGTCTTGTTAGATTTACATTTTGAACGCCTTCTGTGCTATATCCGTGCGATATTGTGCTCCAGCTCCAGCAAAACTGATGCCTGCCGCCAATTTGGTGGCACGAGCAGCGGCCTGCCTTAGGCTCGCGTCCAGGGCAACGACAATGAGCACTCGACCGCCATTTGTCAGCGGCTCCTGCTGTTCATTGACGGCCAGGCCGCTGTGGAAGATCAGCTGAGTCTCAGTGTTGGCGGCGGGCAGACCTGAGATAATATAAAATATAATATAAAATATTTTATTTTTAGAGTTTAGCTATAACTGGACTTTACTTTCAGGCAGCTGCTTTAATTATAATATGGGTTAAGAGGTCTCATTGGCGCCCAAGCCATCTGGTTACGTAATATTATTTTTTAAAAATTTGTTTATTGTTGAGTGTAAGACAGATTTGTTGATAATAAAAACAGCAATTAAGAAAAAAATCTACTAAAATAATAGAATGTCTTTAGAGAGTATCTAGAGTAGTTTGAAGTTTGTTTTACATCTATTAAAATTATAAATCGTATTTAGATAGTATCTAGAGCAGTTTGAAGTTTGAAGGTTTGAAGTTTGTTTTCCATCTACTAAAATAATAGATTGTTTTTAGATAGTATCTAGAGTAGTTTAAAGTTTGTTTTCCATCTACTAAAATAATAGATTGTTTTTAGATAGTATCTAGAGTAGCTAAAGTAATTATCTATGGCACAAGTTTATCAGATTGAAAGTTTATTAGATTTAAAGTTCAATAATAATAAAAATATCTCTCTATATTCTTAGTAGTTTGATTGCAATTCCTGTTTATATAGAGACCTGGTAGAAGAGTTCTAGAAACTAGAGAGCTTTGGTATACGAAACATTTTGAATCAATGCAAATTCTTTAGAATTAGGCAACTCTTTGAAAGCCTTGATATAGTTAGCTACTAGTTGAGACTCTAATTAGTAAAACTCTTTGAAAAAGTATGCTATAACAAGAGCTCTTTCAGCTAGACGAGTTATCAGACGAAAGCAAAGAGATTCCTAATTAAGGCAAGTGACTAAAAGCCTTGCACTTTGAACTCTAGGGCAAAGTGGGCATGCCAAGAATAATGAAGTGTCGAATATCCAGTTGCATAATCTCTAACTAAAGCATGACTAACGGTGCTAGCTAGACTCACTATCTGAGTGCGCAATGTATACATAGCTGCAGTCCCAAGTTGCTTGGCTGGATACTAAAGTCTTAAGTGTGATATTGATATACTTTGGGGTTTTTTACTTTGGGGTTTTCCACGCTCTCTATATATTCACCTGTAATGACGCAACCCTTTGTAGCAATTTCCGGATAGCCAGCGCTGGCCATGATCACACCGACAGCACTCAGGCTGCTGCGCCACTGCAGGCTGATGCGCTCCAGCTGGCCGCTGCAGCACGCTTGCATCACCTCAAAGAGATCGGAGTCGAGCAGCGGCAGTATTACCTGCGTTTCGGGATCACCGAAGCGACAATTGAACTCGAGTACGCGTGGACCGTCGCGTGTCAGCATGAGGCCGGCATAGAGCACGCCCTGATAGGCAATGCGCTCCTGCTGCAGTCCTTTGATGGCGCGTTCCAGCACAGCGCGCTGCACCAGCTCCAGGGCCTGTTTGCTAATCAACGGGCAGGGGCAATAGGCGCCCATGCCGCCAGTATTGGGGCCCGTATCGCCATTGCCCAGACGCTTGTGATCCTGGGCGGGCAGCATGGCCTGAATGGTTTTGCCATCGGTGAAGGCCAGCAGCGAGACTTCTTCGCCCTCGAGCAGCTCCTCGACGACAAGTGTGGCGCCGGCTTGGCCGTATATAAGCTGGCCCAGTATCTCGTCGACTGCCTGGCAAGCCTCATCCACATTGGCGGCCACCACAACGCCCTTGCCAGCGGCCAGGCCAGCGGCCTTCACCACCAGAGCGGCATATGGGGCACTGTCAAAGCAAACGAGTGAATTATTTATTCATTTATTTTAATTACAAATTTTATTTCACTTTACCTGCGTATAAACTTTTTGGCCTTGTTCACATCCGTGAAGCTCTCGTAGCGTGCCGTGGGTATGCCATGGCGCAGCATGAAGTCTTTGGCCCACTTCTTATCCGCCTCGATCTGTGCGCCCTGCTTGCCGGGCCCAAAGCATGCGATGCCCGCCTTCTGCAGCACATCGCCCAGACCCAAAGCTAGCGGATCTTCGGGCCCAACCACCACCAGCGATATCTTGTTTAGCTTGCACCACTTGGCAATGGCCTGGCAAAAGATCAAATGCAAAGAATTTTGAATGTAAACGAGTTAGAGAGAGGGCCTGTCTGGGGTGTGACCGACTAAAAAATACCCTGTAATTTGTTAACATGTGTTTTTGTTTTATAATTTTTTTTATATAAATAAAATGATTTGTTTTTATACTTAATGCAAAATGTTGGGCTGTTAAACAAGTTAGAGAGCTCCTCAATGGGTTATGCTCGACTATGAGATGCCCTGTAAATCACGATAAGTTACATATTTCTTCTTCTATTCGATCAACCTCTCACTATAGGGCTTCTAAGCAACTTGGAGAGTGCTTATGTAGGATATGACCGACTACATGATACCCTGTCATGTTATTAACTTTGTTGTTTAATTGTTTTATAAATAAATTAGATGTTTTTATATTTGAGGCAAACTGTTGGGTTGTTAAACAAATGCAGAAGGGCTTGAATGGGGTATATCCGACTGAGAGATGCCCTGTAACCTAAGATGAAGGGTTAAATATTTTTTTATTAATAATTTTTTATTTTTTGTATTCAAATTAAGCGAGTGAGAAGTGATAAGATAGAGTATGATAGACTGTTAGATGCCCTGTAATATTAAATAAAATCTTTCAGGCTTAATTATATGTAGCTTATATGTTTTATGCTAAGTATCCGAGCAAATGTAAACTTTAATGTCATGGGTAGAGTATGTCAGACTATGAGATGCCCTGTAAAAGTATACAAAAGGTGTGCAGGAGTAATTATACCGTAAAGCGAAAGCAAATGTTAAAATGTAACTGAATAACAAGTTGCTTAAGTAGTAGATGCCTGACTTTCAGATACCCTGCTGCATTTTATACCTCTTTATTGGTCTCAGAAATGTTGCAAACCACAATGTTGCATGTGAGTTTTACTCAAGTTGATCAAAACAAATTAGCAAATGCCTAAAACCTAAGAATGTAAACAAGATTTTAACCAGAGTTTGACCGACTATGTGATACCCTGCATTGCTCTAAAGCAAACAAGCTTCTAAGGACAACTGAAAAACTGAATCAACTGATTCTTTTGCCTTCGCAAACATATTTGCAAGCTAAGCATACCCCTTTCAGCCGCCTGCATTGGGTATAACTATTTTAAATGTAAATTGCTTAATTCAGGGCAAGCCCAGAATGCTGGAAACTAATAAATTATAGCCGGTTCTCCGATGAAAACAATTTGTCGCCACAACGAAAATTCCTTCCTAATTGTTTTGCCATTAAACTGGGTGCATTGTCACATTGCTAAATGTCGATATTACCAAAAAAACCAAATATATAATAAAAAATAAATGAATAATAATTATAGCAGAGACGGCGACTAAAAGATGTACTGACTCAGTTAAGAGCTATGCCTGATGAACAACAAGATCGAAAAAATCCGGATCCTGCTCATCCGGTTTGGGATGAACGTGACTGATGCGCTTTGTCTTCGTCTCGGTTCTAATCGATTTGGCGCCAGTCCCAAGCGGAGAACCCACAAAGTGCAACTGCGTTCCAGACTATTTAACACATTAACAGCACTGTTTCTCCCCTAGCCCCCCCTCAACTCGCCCCCTCTCCTCTTCCAGCCGCCCACATTTGGAGTTCAAGTACGTTCATAGCTCGCCGTCTGCTCCAAGTCAGCTGCTAAAATGTGACGTCTTCACAGTTCGCAATTTCATGGCGCCATTTATGGCAATCCGGCCAAGGTTTCCATTTCCCAAGCAGTGGGACAAGCCAACGTCTCGGCATTTCTGACCACTTTCCAAACTTGGCCAACAACTGCTTTTATTCTTTAGCCCCACATAATTTACTATATTGCCAACTGTATGCAAATCAGGCATACAAAACTCAGCTTTTGGCCAAAAAATGTGATAGATTCGTTACGGTTTGTTGGCTTGCATTGAGTGTAAGCATGGAACGGACAGGAACTCAGCTACATAGAATTTAATAGTTCTCGACTTGAAACTAGAAACGGTTGATTTTTTTATTTATTATAAACAACTAGAAATTTAAAAATATTTATATGAAAGATGAGAGTCGAAGAATTTAGTTTGTTCTCAGTTCGCACCTTTTGCTCTCTACTTTGCATTCTTTGTCTCCCTCTTCAACTCTCTTTTTCTGACCCACTCTGACATCTTGTTACCCTCTATCTTTCTATCTGGCCTGCTTACTATCTAACTCCCTATCATTCTTACTCTATTAGTCTTGTTCCTCTCTCATTACCTTGCTCTATATTTCTTTGTCTCTCTCTCTCTCTCTTTATTTGTCTCTCTATCGCTGTTGGTTTGGAACTCGCTTTGTCTTTTTGTCGATTGTCTCTTTCTGCCTTTGCCTCTTGTCTTTCTCTTCCTTTGCCTTTTCATCTCTCTATTTGTGCCCATTTCGCTCCCTCCATTCTTATTTTCGCTCTCTCCCTCTCTCGTTTTATCTCTCTAACTATGTCTTTGTCTATCTCTCTCATTCTCTGACGACCCATCTTTCTATCTCTATCTCTATCTCTATCTCTATCTCTATCTCTATCTCTATCTCTATCTCTATCTCTATCTCTATCTCTATCTCTATCTCTATCTCTATCTCTATCTCTATCTCTATCTCTATCTCTATCTCTATCTCTATCTCTATCTCTATCTCTATCTCTATCTCTATCTCTATCTCTATCTCTATCTCTATCTCTATCTCTATCTCTATCTCTATCTCTATCTCTATCTCTATCTCTATCTTTTATTTCTATCTTTTATTTCTATCTCCTAAACATCCTCTCCTATTATTCTTTCACACTTACAATCATTATTTTTTATAAATTAATTTTTCCGCTCCCTTATTTCATATACCTAATGCCGCCTTTCTATGTGATTCTCACATTTAATTTATATAGCTTTATTCAAGTGACATTTAAATATTTATTTCTTCAAAAGTAAGGAGGATTACAAGCTCTCCTTGTCTGAGACCAGATTATAACTCATCACCCTGTCCAGCCCCCCCCAATTTGCATACAGTTATAACCAAAAATACATTTAAAAATCGTAATAAATTAGAAAAAACCGTTTAAGGCGACAAATCAATTAAAAATAAATTCTAAAGAACACTACCAAATAGTATAATCGAGTAGAAACAATTAAATGTTATTTAAAAAATGTGTAGAAATATTTAAAAACTGGTTAAGCTATCTGTTTACTTAAGTTCAGTTACGTAAACGAGCCCCGTTAAAAAACCTTAATCGAACTACATTTACGATCGGTTCAACGATCTCTTAAATATTTCTCTTGCGCCAAAAAATAAAAATAAAATGAACTAAAAATTATGGAATGCAAGGCAATAATTGTGTTCAAGATCAACAACAATTAATATAAATATATATATATAAATATATCAAATTTTAGGTGCTATATAACCTTCGAATAGGGCATATCATATCGCGAGCAATAAATGATTTTTAACCGGCCCACAAAACTGTAAGAACTACAACCATTTGGCGATCATATATAAAATAATTATTAAAAGTCAGAAGAAATAATTTTAAAAAAAAATGAAGCAGAGCTTAAGCCAAATAAAATCATTTAATTTATGACTGCCGCTTGAGATGATGATATGACGAGCGGCTGGAGACGACGACACAGACGACGCCTTCGCTCTCGGAACTGGGTTTCCAATCCCCGAAAAAAAAAAAAATAACCGAAAAAAAATGCAAAAATTCATGGCAAGCGAATTGGATATAAAAACGAAAGCATGCCAAAAGCAACCAAACAGTCGTTGATTTAAAGCGCTAGAACGAACAGCCGCGACGAGATTTCGGGTTTACCAAAAAATTAAATATATAAGAAATTATAGCCGAATAATATCGTGATTGCAAAATGCCAAATAAAATGCTGCTCAATTTGTTTGTAAGATATTTCAACTGAAAAGTCCAACTGGAATTCAAGTAATCGAAATGTGTGTACATTTTTGTAGGTGCAACTTGTGTGCGTGGTCGCTCTGATCCGTGCTGCATATATACCCGATTCGGATCGCAATACGCAGACGGTGCAAAATGAGCTGAGTGTGGATCCGGATGGCAGCTATCGCTATGCGTATGAAACATCCAATGGCATTACGGGCGAACAGTCCGGATTGGGCGGCATTGCCGTGCAGGGCGGTTCGAGTTATACCTCACCGGAGGGCACACCCATCAGCATTAAGTATGTGGCCGATGAGAAGGGCTACTATCCACTTGGCGATCATATACCCAAGGTGCCCGACTATATACTGCGTTCCTTGGCCTATATACGCACACATCCCTATCAGATCAGGGACTACTATACGGGCCAGCTCAAGACTGTCGCTCACGATGCGGAGGCCTTTAAGGTGTACGAGCGCAACATACAGGATCCAACCACGCCGCGCACTCGACCCAGCACTACGCCCAAGGTGGTGCATCTGACGCATGCGCCACCCACGCAGCGTTGAGTGCTATCGAATGATACAAATTGGGTGTATTGGACGCTGGGACGGGTCGGGGTGGGCAGGGAAAATGGCAACTAGCAGACAAGCCGAGCCAAACGCAAACTGTGAATTTGATCTAAACAATTAATTAAATAGAAGTGTTAAGACAAAACAAAACAAAAAATAAAATATACAAAAAGAAATATGAAACAAATGAAATTGTTTATATGCGAGCTCCGTCTCAGGCGCCAATCCAGCAGACGCTAATGCACACTGCGACATTATAAATGGACCCGCTAATAGGTAACGGAATTTATGACCGAATCGAAAGCGAGATTTCGTATAGACGGGAAAAAGCTATATTAAATTAGATAAGCCGAACAAGCTGCAAGCCGAATGCAAGTCGAGTCTTATTGATTAATGATGAAGAAGGTTATTGATCCTAAAATTTCAAATTTATCTCTTTAGATATAGATGTTGTTGGCTCAATGTAACTATAGAATTGAAAAATTATCTATAAAAATATGAGACATTAGCTTCATCTATGATAGAGCTTCAGCTATTCCCCAATTCATGCCCTTTTAATAGACGCAGATATATATATTCCAAAAACGTATATACCCTATTTCAGTTACTGTATAGAGTATATTATACATTACTTCATTTGCTGCACTTTTCATTTAGCAAAGCGCCATCAAATGCTTATTTTGTTACAGTCTTTCATATAGTTTCCAGGTGATTCGATTGATTTATATGAAATACTGAGTTATTTACTATAAATTATGCATTAATTTGACAATTTGCCTGCCGAAGCTGATAGGCAATATATAAAGCTTATTATATTATCAAGAAATCTATCAATAAACACGTGTATTTCAATACATTTTCAAATAGGTAGTTCTTTCCATGACATAAATAATAATTTTGTTACACTATGCAATACCAAAAAAAAAAAAAAAAATTTTTATATATATATATATATATATATATATATATATTTTTTTTTTTTTTTTTTTTTTTTTGGTATTGCATAGTGTAACAAAATTGTTATTTATATATATATACATTACCCTATTTGCATTTTTTATGTTTTAAATGCGAGCTATATTATATATAGATACGGAAATCTGCAATTTCCTTTAATTAAAAAGCTGTTTTTTTTTTGTTTTAATTTCAATATTTTGTTTTTTAGTTATTTACTCATTTCATTTTTTATATAATTCTATTTTTATTTTTTTTATTACATTTATAAATGTTTCATTTTAATAAGCCAATTAAAAATAAACTAATCAATAAGAAATATGAATTTTAAACGTATATAAAAGAAACCACATTTTACTTTATTCATATTTCATCAATGAAAAAACTTTAGATCTGTCGCCTCAAGGTTAAGCAGCAAATCATGCGCTTTAGTACACTGTACCGCTTAAGGGTTAAATAGACTCTTGCACGCACACACACACACACAGGCACAAAATGCTACACATAGGCACATGCATATAGTTTGAGAATGCACAGATTGACCACTGTTATGGTTTTGATTGGATCCACTTATGAGCCCCGTTTAGCATTAAAACCAAATTAACTGAGTACCATAAAAGAAAATGTCAAAAGCAGGTATATAAAAAAATAGCAATAAAATGTTGATAAATTTGCAGCGCATCGCCGTTGCTGCATCCGCCATAGCAGCGACGCAGTGTAACTTTAAGCCCGACTCGAAGGTTAAGTGAAGGACAGTAAGCACAGAGCGCGACTACATTGGATCACTGACTATGCGCAAACCACGACAAACCTCCGGAGCGTACGCTGCACTCACCTCAAAATCCTTCGCATCCACTGCGTCGGTGCCTAAACTCTGGCACTTTGCGCCCAGCTGCCCAATGCCAAAGCTGCCCGGCAGCGCATAGATTTGCGACACTAGCGGCGATTGCTGGAGCTTCCAACAGATGGCGTGCTCACGTCCGCCACTACCGACGACCAGCACGTGATTTGACATTTTCTCTGTTTGCTAATATTAAAGCACAATAACAATCAGAAAGCTCTGCACGTTTTAATCACGGGAAATAATCTTAAATTGTTTAGTTTGTTGTTTGCTGCTTGCCGCGTGCCCACGTGTTCCGATCTGTGGCGATTTTTGGCACGCACGACCAACAAAGAGCGTATTGAGCGAGAGAGTGTGAAAGAGCGTGGCTTTTGCCTAATCTCTTTTCAGCTATGTTTCTTATGCTGCTTTCGTCGTTCTTTGCTAACAATAAACCGCACCGCACGACGCCGAGTTTTCAACTGAAACTGGATTGAATTAAATACTTTATGTGTAGGCAAAAAAAAAGCGAAAATAGTAGACAGGCATAGGTGCGACGCCAGTTGATTATGTTACGCTCTCTCTCCCTCTCTCTCACTCACACTGTTACTCGCCTTAAATTTGTCGTTGCTGCGCGCTGATAAGCTGGCTGGAAAGTCGTTGGCGTCGATCCTAAACTGCAATGCATCTCGTGTTTTTGTTATTGTGAGACAGAAGAAACCTTTGGAAAATAACAAAAACACCACGATAACCTTTGCGGGGCCTTAACCGTACAGCCCGTGGGGGTAAGTGCAGCTGCAGTAATCAGCACAGCTTTTGACGTTTTTCATTAAGTAAACCACATTTTTTACACTTTATATTTTATGCATTTCTAATTATACGCCACTGGCAAAAAGTGTGAAACTTCGATCAACTGGATGATATTGTTTAAGTGTTTAATAAGCTCAAATCCAATCGTCAGCCGCAAAATTTATGACCCTGTATCAATTACGGAAATAAATATATATAATCTGAGATCAATGCACTGAATCCCAAATAAATATTTCTTATTTTCCATATTGATCGTGTATGCACAAATGTGTACACATGTTTTTATTTTCCGTTAATTTATTAAAGCTTAAAATTACATTTTTTTGACTGAGTAACTACAAAGATATTCGTAATCTTGAAATTCCCATATCAAAAATTATAAAATATAATTTCTATAGGTAAACAATGAAACTATGTAAACAAAGACAGTTTCCTTAGGGTTTTTTTATTTTTGAATTCCATATTTCTAATCTAATAAATTTTTGTAAAATTTCTAAATCATGCTATTAACCCAAACCAAACGATTTGTAAATGCGATTTGATAGTATCACTTTTAATATCAGCAAGCTCTATATCAATACTTACCTGATTAATGATGCAAAAATATTTCATTTATATAGTTTTTTGAATACTCCCCGTTAAGACATAAAAATTTTTAAAATAAATTTTCTAATACCAACATTTTAAATTTAAACAAACTATATAACACCCGATCTGCAATACAATAATGTAATGTTTCTTTGGATAAGCATTTAAATAAGCCTTACAATTAGATATTCAATATATTATCAAATATTCTATAAATACTTACCACATCCGTCATATACAAATATTTTTGAGATATATAAACAAATTCGAAATGATATATCATCGCAATCAAGTAACATTTTCTCGTTTTGTAAAATATGTATTTTCTTTCGGTTTTTGCTTTTTTGTTATTATTATTAGTAGGCATTAAAAAATTGTAATTTTCTTTTTTGTTGTTGATGTTTTTGTTTGTAAATTTACAAGATAACTACCAAACTCCGTCATAAATTTGTTTACATAGTTGGTTGATTGCAGCGCTTAAATGTGCCACATGTAAAAATGAATAAATATATAAAGCAAAACAAATTACTTAATGCAATCTCAGAAATGACAATTTTGAATGCATGCGTTCAATTGGCATGGGATAATTGAAATAATAGATAATTCTGTCGCATCCATCCAGCCGCCTGTTACCGACGCATCTGAAAACCAATTGTGCCGTTGGGGCACGGACCACGTGGCAGCCGCAAAACGTTATCATTGTATGGATGCGCATATTGGGGCGGCGGTGGCTGTGCCTGATGCTGTTGCAACGATGGTGTATGCAACGATTGTTGGCGCAACAGCGCCGCCGAAACGCTGCCACCCACAACCGGTGACCAACTCTGTTGAGGATTGGCGGTTGCAGCTGCTGCTGCTGTCACAGTGGCGCCTGTCATGTATTGCGACAAGCGTTGATTGTAGTGCGCCAGCGATTGTGGCGACGTTTGCTGATGCTGATGCTGCTGCTGTTGGTGTGGCTGATGCATCGACGGTGTCTGCTGATAGAAATAGCCCATGGCAGTTGTGTTTGGCGGCGGCTGATAGTAATTGTTGTAATTGTTGTAGATGGGCGGTGTTTGCGACATCTTTGGCGCCGACGTGGAACGATGCATGCCAGGCGCATTACTAACTGACTGAATGCCACTGTTGTTATTATTGTTATTGAAGTTGAATGCCGGCGTTGTCGTCACCTCCGGCTGCACTTGGGTTGATAGCACCACCAGCGTTGCGGCCGCAGCACTGCATTATAAAGATATCGTATATTAGTGTAATAATGGTCAAGACGTAATAGATCGTTTGCATAGAAAGTTAGTTTTTTAAGGAAAGTATAGAAACTGCTCAAGTAAAATGGCATGAATTCTATTGAAGGATTCATTACTTATATAAAGGGAATCATTAAATCATTCAATCGTTTCCATGGCGGCTTTAAGATATCTTATCTTTATCTAGTTTATCAAAGACAACATAACAAAGCTGATATAATAGAACGTTCCGATTGGAATACAAGTAGATATATATATATAGCTAACGGTCGTAAATGGCCTTATCTACTAATCTATTGATGACAGTCTGTCTCTATAGACGGCTCTCTTATACCAGAACTATAACAGCTACTGGAAAGGTAGGAGACATAAGCGTTAAGGAAGGATATGACCATAAATAGCAAAAGCATGTTCATTGTGAGATGACAGCATCAACGAAACAATCTATATTGAAGTAATTGCGATATCTGCAAATAAGAGCTGGCAGTATCACAGGAACATTAAAGATTACAAAGTTAAAATACTAACGGTTTATCGTCCTCTGGATTTTTGGCGCTTCCGAGTATTCGGAGACGGGCCTGTGCGTATTCCTGTTCACGCTGTTGCAGCGTTTTGATGGGCTGCTTGGGTCGTATGCCATTAGTATCGCGACGCTCTTCGGCCTGTGCGGGTCGTCGCAATATTTTGACCGTTTGATTACTAATAGGCGTGGCATAGTTGGCAGCATCATACTCGCTGTTCGACTTGTGCAGCACCATCATAACGGGAGGCGTGCTCGATTCGTCATCCAATGAGCTCGCTGACGTTGGCTTCTTGGCAATCATGATTTGTTTGGGCGCCACCGCAACGACTGTGGAAGTCGAGCCACTGCTCTCCTGCAGACCCTGTGGCCGTTGAAGTAATTTCATTTTGCTAGAGGCTGCTGTCTCAGTTGTTGAGGCGGGCTTAAATTTGCTACTGGCGTCGTCGTTGGCGGTTTGCAATTTCGTTTGCAGCGTCATGCAAAGCTATAAGAGATTCGAGAGAGCATTTTTGACGATTTTGTTGTTGTTGCTGTTTTGTTGTTGTTGCTGTTTGTTGTTGTAATGTCATTCTATACTCACGCCTGCCTCGTCAATTTCTTCCCAGTTGTCTAGCACATCGTCTCCATTGGACATTGCAATCGCTTTATTTTCTTCCTTGAATTTTTTATTGGGCTGTTGCGAGCACGTTGCGTGTGCGTTTGATTGTGTACAAATATATGTATGTCTAATTTTCTTTTTCGCTTTTACAAAATTTGTTGCTGCTGTTTTTTGTTGTTGCTGCTGCTGCTGCTGTTGTTGTTGTTGTAGCGCTTCACTTTCTTCTTTTGCGCCTGCTACTGCAGCTCGCACTACAACTGATACATAATTCCAGAGCACTTGTATCAGACATAAGTTCTACATATGTTTTTGCACAACTTTTTGCACAAATAGATTGTTTTAAACAATAAAATATGCTATGCATATGCTTCGCACACGCATACGCAACAATTTTTAGCTCACTCTGGCAGCCCTGCAGTGGCACACTCGATAGGCTCGATAGCAATAAACTTGAGTTATGTTAATTAATTATAGATGTAAATTTGAATTAAACTCCAATTTTAAATTGTTTTTTATGCATTTTTTGACTTTATTTTTATTGTTTTCGTTCATTTAAAGTGAAAAGTGTATTTAACGATTCGCTGCGAATGTCGATTTTATTAGAATTATCGATAAGTATTAGCAGCACATCAAATTGGCAAATGAATTTTTTAAATGTCATACAAAACAATATTTATTAACTCTTTTCTTACAAGCAAGAACGCTGATGGTGTCCCAACTAAAACTTTTAGACCAAGTTATATATGTAATAGAGAATTATTAAAATGGAAGTAAAGTTGTCAACTTTATAACACATTGTACAAATTCTGTCTTCAAAGAAAATTCCAAATTAAAAAGTAAAATAAATGTATTCTTAATTTGTATTGTTCGAAATTCTTGTTGTTTTTATAAGGTACATGCACAAATCAGTTCCACAAGACTAATTCACTTTAGATATTGTCCCCATCTGCTTTAAAAAAGCAAAAGCTATCATTGTAAGTTGAAATCGTTATGAGTTATCTCCTTATTTCGATTGGGTTATATCTGTCTTATTTAATTTAGGTCCTTTAGCTTTCACCCGCCAGATATAAAAAGTGCCTATATTGCTTTTAGTCAAATTGAAATCACTATATATTAGTCATTTTATAACACTGAAATATGAGTGAATTTTTGTAACAGTATAAGATTTATATCCACTGTTAATAACAGGTTAGCAGAATGTAAGTGTTTGCCATTAGACATACGGGTTTAAGTTGATAAGACTGGATGTGCTGCTGTGACATCGAAATGGAAATTGAGCTCGCCGAAGAAATCCACAATTCGATTAGCATTATTAGGCAGCAACAGCTCAGCTCACTGATAACATAACCCAAACAACACTCACTACACGTGCATGTATCAATTACTCAGTACTCATCTCAAGACTGGCTGACGATATTTTAGCTTCGTTTACGTAAATAGTAGTTAGTCATGGAGGTGCCCATTAGCGATGACAAAGCGAATCCTGTTAAATCTTTTATAGCTGGCGGATTTGGTGGAATATGCAGTGTGTTAACAGGTTACCCACTGGATACAATCAAGGTGAGTTGCGTTGTTTTATAATAGCAAATAGTAACTTGCAAATATTTGTTTACTATCAGGTGCGACTGCAGACAATGCCGCTGCCAGCAGCTGGACAGCCGCCCAAATACAAAGGCATCGTCGATTGTACAGTGAAAACCTTTAGTCGTGAGGGTGTTCGTGGCTTCTATAGAGGCATTTCTGCACCATTAATAGGCGTCACACCCATTTATGCTGTAGATTTTGCTGTCTATGCCGCAGGGAAACGACTTTTTCAAACCGATGAACACGTTAAGCTGACCTATTCTCAAATTTTTATGGCCGGTGTTGGTGCGGGCATTTGCTCAGCTCTAGTTACGGTGCCAACAGATCGCATTAAGGTATTGCTTCAAACACAGCCAGTGACAGGGCCAACCATGTACAATGGCTTAATAGACACTGCACTAAAGCTTTATAGACAAGGTGGTATGCGAAGTCTCTTTAAAGGTACCTGTGCTTGCGTGCTGAGAGGTGAGTGTGGCATGATTTTTATCTGTACATATTTGACAACCTTATTTCTTACAGATTCACCAACAGGTATATATTTCGTTGTGTATGAGGGCCTGCAAGATTTAGCCAGACAGCACGCAACATCAGGTAGTATAACGCCCACATCGACCATCTTTTCTGGCGGCATGGCTGGCATTGCATTCTGGTCATTGGCTGTGCCTTTTGATGTACTTAAAAGTCGATTGCAATCTGGTTAGTTGAACACATCATATATGTTTAAAAATTATGCTGACTCTTTGTTTTGTGTAGCGCCTGAGGGCAGATATCAGCATGGCATCCGAAGTGTGTTCAAGGAACTGATGGCCAGAGAGGGACCCAAGGCATTGTACCGCGGTGCCCTGCCAATATTGATACGAGCTTTCCCTTCAACCGCAGCTGTATTTATTGGCGTTGAGCTGGCCAATGATTTGTTAACATTTTAGAGTAAGGATCTAACAGTTGTTGGCCATATAGATGCTATATGTTTTACTTATGTATAAGTGTATAAATTATGTAATTAAATGTATGTTTTGATACACTACATACATATGCATTTGTTTGAATTGCCGGGCAGGTGCCAACAGCTGTGGAAATACTTACATTTAAAAACAGGTTGGCAGCCCTTGTTGACAGCATACAATAGAGATGAAACCGGTTCATTTATTATGACACTCAAAAGTCGTGCTTGTCAAAGAGTTAAAATTAATTTAATACACTTTATAATTTTTAGTAAGATTGACGTTGTTAATCGTGCTGGTTAGAAATTTTTTGCATGTTTAGTTGGTTCGTTTAAGGAAAGAAATTTTTTGACTTGGTTTTTTTCACACATATTTTGGATCGTGTAGTATTAGGTTTTCACATCTCTAGTTTTAATTACAGAACACATTTCGTTGAGATTTGGGTAAATTAAAAAATCATACTTTAATGATTATAAAGTAATCAAATTCCATACAGCGACTTGACGGAAACTGTCTGTAATAGGAAAGGTCGCCGATGCTTGGAGTAGATGTGATTTCGGTTCAAACGGTCATCAATAACGGACTTTGAACCCGGTGCCGGCAATGCTGCTTTAGTTAAGCAAATTTTAGTATTCCCCAGGTACGTAACTATATCGCTGCCAAAATGTCAAAACATCTTCAATGCTGATAACATAACCCACTACTCAACTTCACAGGCGCCGCTCTCCGAGTCGAAACAGTCGACATCTTGTACTGCTGTCCGCAACAGGTTCTGCTGCGCCTTACTCATTTCCACTCGCTCGCAATCACTGTCGCCACGACGATATTTTTTAGCATATTTATTTGTATCAGGTAAGTGAAACAGGATTTGTTAATCGTCGCTGAAGTTCAACTTTCAACTTTGGGCGTTATATGTCTGGGCTTCGCACACTAATTTCCACTAATCCTTATCAGCTTTCGTACAATGACCACTAGAGATTAAGCAATGTGATTGCAGGCAGAGTGCAAATTCCAGTAAAGCCTTTACGAAATATTGACATATCTGCTTACATACGTGTCTGCATCTAGTTGGGTATATGCATATATATGCCATATAGATATAATTACTTTTCTACGGGTTATATGTGGAAAAAGCTGACATGTATTAATATATAGATGACCCCTGGCATTTAGTTAATGATTTGAATACGTTTTTTTTTTGTTTGGAACCCTAAAGATAATACGTACCCACATCTGACTGGCGCATTTATTTACCTTTATATATCACATTAATATTGTATTCTAACCGTACGCGTTATGTAAATAAAATCTAATTAAAACTTTCTATTTACAGACTCATAAAGACGTAAGTAATGGCAAGTGCTCAGAAGACTGATAATGCGCCTGCAGAACGCAAAGCTAATCCGTTTAAATCGTTCATCACTGGCGGCTTTGGCGGCATATGCAATGTGCTCTCTGGCCATCCTCTCGACACGATTAAGGTGAGTTTACTGTGACACGAGCTGCCAGTCGACTGTCTAACATGCTTGCTCTGTTGCTTAGGTACGTTTGCAAACAATGCCACGGCCAGCGCCTGGTGAGAAGCCCTTGTATAGCGGCACCTTAGACTGTGCCACCAAGACCATACGCAACGAGGGCGTGCGCGGCCTGTACAAGGGCATGTCTGCACCACTTACTGGTGTGGCGCCCATTTTTGCGATGTGCTTTGCTGGCTATGCTCTAGGCAAACGACTGCAGCAGCGCGGCGAGGACTCTAAGCTGACCTATCCTCAAATCTTTGTCGCTGGCTCGTTCTCTGGCCTCTTCTCTACGTTTATCATGGCGCCTGGTGAGCGCATCAAAGTGCTATTGCAAACCCAGGGCATTGGCCCCGGGGGCGAAAAGAAGTACACCGGCATGATCGACTGTGCTGGCAAACTGTATAAGGAGGGCGGTCTCCGGAGTGTTTTCAAAGGTAGCTGCGCAACGATGCTTAGAGGTGAGTGAGATTTTGCAGTTCAATTAAAAAAGGTCTTGAAATCAAGAATGTCATCAAAGCTATTAGTATAAATTCTATTTATATATTCTGCTACTGTATTGGGCTTCGATGAATACAGCTATAATGGGCATTATAATGGGGATTTATCATGCAATGAAATGTTGCCAATGTCGCATCTGATTGAGCTCAACAGTGTAGATATAACTCTAACTATATAGACAAATTTATAGTCTAATTTAACTGTAATGAATAACCTTCTTGTTGGAACAATTTTACATACCTTTATCAAATTTTATTTTTAATATTTTCATAATGCTCATGATAAATTGATCGATTTTGGCTAACTATATTTATTAGTTGCCATCAGTCAAAGATTGGTTTTTATATAAGCAACTTTTTTGCTGCTAAGAATATCTAGAGTATCAAAGGAATGTCTGTAGTTTTACTATGTTTCTTATATATATATATATATATATATATATATGTGTGTGTGTATCTGTCGTATATATATATGTATATGTATATCTGTCGTAGGAACTCGGGATTATTCAGAGTAAAAATTTAGTTATTGTATGAAGAATTTTTCGGCTTGATCTATAAGTTAAATGCTTCTGGTATATATGGGAAGCTTATCGTTAAGCTCTTATAGAAACGATGTATTAAAAATTTAGTTTTCAATTTTTATGTTTTTATCAATTTTAATATTTACAACTGGAATTCTGTTTTTGGATATAAACAAAAATCGAGTCAAGGTCTGATATCTGTATCATATCTATTTATAGCATGAATCATCTGATATAAGATTCGGTCTAGTATAATAGTTTTTAAAGTATATTTAGCTAAGGCGCTTCAATTACAAGCTTTTGTTCTATTAGATAAGTAAACCCGTTCCAAACTCCGTAACTCCTTTAAGCAAGCAGCTCTCACATAGCAGGGCTTCTAAGTGCTATGTCTAGAAGGTTTTAAGTTCTTCCATAGTTCTTTATTCTTTTTATGAACTTCTTTAAGGTTTCTCTGATCGCATCGCTAAACAGTTCACATTTAAATATTTCCTGTTTAATATTTCCTAATTGTACTTAAATATTTATTTTATTAATTCTAATTAGTTGTTTGCGTATTAAAGATTCATAATTATTGAAATTCAACTTAAAGCTAAACTAAGTGCGAGTGTGTGTGTGTGTGTGTGTGGGTGTGTGTGTGTGCTTGTTGTTATTAAATCTCATTGGACATTTGCTGGCTATCGGTTTGAGTCGAGGCTGCTTCGTTCTGTAGTTTTTGCTGATCTTTCAAAATGTGTTCCAAATTGTTTCTTTGCGCCAAGTGAGATTTGCGTTGTTTCTTGTGCGGATGCTGCTTCTTCTTGGAGCCCAGCTTGTGCTGCTGTTGCAGCTCCAATTTACGCCAATGGGGCAGGCCGCGCGTGCTGCCTCCCTTCGAGGGCGCCAGTATGGATGGGGCTCCACAGTGAAGCTGCCTGCGCAGCACATAGTAAACGCTGCGTCCATTGTAGTTGGCACAACGTGGCACCAGTTTCTTGTCCGTCTCATAGCTGACCACGTGCCGGCAGAGCATCGGCTCGCCATTGATGTCGCGCACACAACGCTCGACGCTGGGGCCGCGCATCACGTTCGTGAGTCGCGGCAGCCAGTTGCTCATGTCGCAGTCACACTGCCAGGGATTCTGATCGAGACGCGCCACACGCAAACGCGGCTGCTGGAAAAAAGTTGTGGGCAGCGTGCGCAGCTGATTGGCCTGCAGCTGCACCACCTCCAGCTGCAGCTGATCGTCGAGCAGTCCATTCGGCACATGCGTCAAATTATTGTGCGCCAAATTAAGCAGCTCCAGCCGCTTCACGCCCAGCAGCGCGTCCATAGACAGCTCCACAATGCCACAATGGCTGAGGTCCAGTTCGCGCAGCTGTTCCATGCCGGCGAAGGCATCGAACTGCACGCTGCCAATGTTGCCACGCAGCGTTAGTTGCTCCAGCGCATGGAGACCCTGCAGAGAGAAGATGACATGCATAATGACCGCTCTGTTAGCTGCTCTCCATTTGATCATACCTTAAAGACGCCCTGCTCCAAGCTGGCGGTGCTCACATTGGTCAGGCTCAGCTTGCGCAGTTTGTGCAGCGAATCGAATTGTCCATAGCTATTCCAGCTGCGCAGCTCCAAGGCTGCCAGCTCACTGCCCAGCAGCAGCTCACGCGTATCGTTCATGACCCAAAACGTGGCCGGCAATATGTACATAATGGGATTCTCTCTCAGATCAGCTTTGAGCAGACGTGGCAGGGGCGGAAAACTCGACTCGCTCAGGCGCTCCAAATGATTGTCGGCTAGATTGAGCGTCTCTAGCTCCAGCAGTCCAGCCAGGCCCAAGTAATACAGCCGTGTGACCGCATTGTGTGCCAGCGAGAGGCTTTTCAGATGTGGCGCGCCGCTGAAGGCAAACGGTTGCAACTCCTCGATGCCATTGCGTTCGAGACTCAAGTGATGCAGCTGTGTCAGACCGTCGAACATTTGCCAGTGCAGCTCGCTCAGCTGGCAATTGTGGATGCGCAACACCTCCAGCTGGCTCCAGCCCCAGAAGCTGGGCATGCGCGTCTGCTTCAGCCGCTCCACATGCTGTTCATAGCTCATGATCTCCACGGCGGCATCCGCTTCGAACTGCAACTGATATTTGGGCGTGGCCTCGTTGCCAGCCACATCACTGGGCGGCTTGTACTCGTAGTCATCGCTGGGCAGCTTTGAGTGCTGCGGCCGCTCCAATCGTTCGCTCGCCTGCAACGTGACCTGCTCGAAGTTGGCATTCTGCAAAAACTCCAGCGGCTCATCGATGTTCAGTGTGGTGGTGCCTGAGCCGCGTATTTCCAGCGTGCTCAGCTGGTTGAGGGCATGCAAACTGCTCGTATTCACTGCAAGCGCAGATTATTGTTAACATTAGCTCAAGCTTTGGATTAATTCAGGGATTTAGATCAGTGCGATTCGGTATATAATAAATTTATTATTTGACTTACTGAATAAGCAATTTGTTAAGTATGCTTGTGGCTTATAAGTTTTATGTGCATATTACTATTTAAGCTTTAAGGAGCTTTTAGGAAGCAGCTAAAACTTGAGCTTGCTTAGGAACTTGAATAGTTTAGAAGTTTCTATTTGATGACAAAAGCTGCATTTAATAGCTTTAAAACTTCAGTAACTTTTCTCAAAATTTGATTATTTTCAATGTTTATCTGTATAATTTAAACTCTTCTTCTTAAAGCTTAGATTTAATCAATTTCTTTTCCCAATACACTAAAGTTTTGACTACCTCAAAGAAAACCTTTCTCACTGCTCTCAAATTCTTTAAAAAAGCTTTTAAAGCTTATTTAAGTTTATTTAGTATGATGCTGAAGCCAAGACTCACCTGTTAGCCGGCTGCCCGGGCTGCCCGTATGCATCAGGATTAGCGCCTGCAGGTCGATGGGCAAGGCGCTGAGCAGCGCCAGCGTCTCGCTCTCCTCCTGCAGCAGACATGTTGCCAGCTTGATGTGTGTGGTCAGTAGGAAGTCGGCATCATCCGCAGCATCCACGCTGGTCATGTGATTCACCCAGCGTGCGATGGGCAGCTCATTGAAGGCGGCATACTGGCAGACGCAGCTCGTCGGGCAGCTAAGCACATCCAGCTCCACAGTTGCCTCCGGCTGTGGCAGGGCTGACTGTAGCTGGCAGCGCTGTTGCATATAGAGTTTAACCACATATATCATTGCATATCATATCAGTATTAGTATGTTCGGGTCACTCACTAGCAGCAGCACGATTAGCACTCTTATCAGACTCGTCACCGATAACATCTTTATCGTTTATCGCACAGTTTGGCAAGCACTGGCGCAAAGACTTCTCTATTCCGCTACCCAGGCAGGTACACTTGCCTCGAATTCCGTTCATATACTAAAACGCAGCCTCATGGTTCCCATCAGACTGAGAGCGAAAACAAATTTGAACTCCTATTGTTATTGTAATTTCATATATATTTTTTTATGTATTCCAGTATAATTTTTGCTTTAACGGAAATACATATTTCTGATTGTGACATCCTTCGATAAAACGCTGCTTATATATGCATATAAAGATGTATGTGTGTGCTTGTGTGTGTATGTATATATCGTATATATGTATGTATATAATGGGCGTCGGTTTGAGAAGTTTCTCCACGACTTCCAATGAGCACAAGGTCGCGTTTGTGCGATGAAACAAATTCTTTAATAAACCCTATTTCTCTCGCTCTCTCTCTTCTTCTTTTCTTATGCTTATAGTTGAGCTTCGAAAAGTGAAGAATGAAAATTTGGCTTAGTAACTGAAGACAGCTACTAAAGGTATATTCCCAGCTTTAAAGCTGACTTGGTTATAATATGCTTAGCTATTGGTATCTAATTCGAATATAAAATTTAAGATTTTAGTGAAAGATGTGAATGTATTTAAGTTAAATTTGAATTTTTGCTAATATAGTTACTTTTAGTATTATATAATATTAAATATTTGTTTTGTACTATTCAGAGTTTGTTTTGGAAATTGGTTTTGTCACAAGTCATTTTTCAAAACGAACTCTAAATACCACACGACAAATATTTAAAATTATATATTTATTTGTAGATCATTTTATATATAATCTATATAATTTATATTATAATTTATATATTTATTATATAAATAAAATAAATATAAAGTTAATAAAATAATCTTATATTAATTCAAGTTAAAAACGAATTGGAATAATCCTAATAATATAAATAAATATACGCAATTGAAGACTATCTCGATTATGACAATATTTTATATGATATTGCTCTATTAGTTAGATTTAAAAAAAATGAATTAAGCCTAAGCTTAATTGTATTATAAAGTTTATTTTTGAATTTAAATTAAATCAAGATATTTAAGTAATTTGCATTACTTTAAAAACTACGCAAAAAAACAAATGATTTGGAACCCGTTTAATATATATTCAAAATAAGTTTAAACGATAATAATAAACATATAAAATTTATAGTATAATTTAATAATTATAAATACATATAAAATTATAAATTGTTGTTAAAAGATTTAATTTCACGCTAAGTTAAAAATATATAAATATATAACAAGAGAAAAAAGTAAATAAAAAATAATTAATTTATATGCTTTTGTCAAATAAATATTTATATATTTATTTTTATTCTTTTTTGTATTTAATTGTTTAAAACTTGTCTTGTTAATTTAAACATTTAAATAAACAAATTTATTTTTGTTTATTTAATTTTATTCAGTTACGATTTTTTGTAAGTTGAGTTGGCTTGTTATTGTTATTTAAATCTATTTGCGTTTCAAACCCAACCCACTGTAACTTGTTTATGTTTTTCTTCGCACAATGTGTGTCGGTGCCTGTGTCTGCGGTTGTGTGTAGTTGTTGTAGTATATAGTTCATTCGGATTTACTATATTGCAATAAACAAGATATTTATGGCGCCGTTGATGTCGCCGCGCGATTCCCATGGCAAGATATAAATAATTTCTCACAGCCCCATCATAGTTCCAGAACGCCAAGTCAAGCTAGAATCAAGAATCAAGAATCAAGAATTAAGAAATTTATAATAACATAAGCAGAGCAATATGTAAGCAATAACTGTAACTTAAGTAGCTATAGAAAGTCTATGCAATATGCTTCATATATTCGATTAACGAAATGTTGCTTAACATGTTTTTCTAGATCTGCCTGCTAATGGGCTCTATTTCCTGGTCTATGAGTACATACAGGATGTGACCAAGGCCCACTCGAAGACGGGCGAAATAAACACTGCCTCGACCATATTTGCGGGCGGTGCCGCGGGCATTGCCTATTGGATTTTGGGCATGCCTGCTGATGTGCTCAAGAGTCGTCTGCAGTCGGGTAAGTACGATATATTTGAATCATATTTGAAACATTTAATTTTGATGCATATCAACTTGCTTGCAGCACCTGAGGGCACATACAAGCACGGCGTGCGCAGCGTGTTCAAGGATTTGATTGTCAAGGATGGTCCATTAGCTCTGTATCGCGGCGTTACGCCCATTATGATACGTGCCTTCCCAGCCAATGCGGCCTGTTTCTTTGGCATTGAGTTGGCCAATAACTTCTTCAATTTGGTGGCACCTAATTTCTAGTAAAGAAAGATTTTTTAATCGTTACTTTCCCAAATCACAGGTAGACCCAGGGCTTTTTTTTATTAATGTTCAAGCTAAAAGTTAAGTGTTAGTCGTGTGAAAACAAAAATACTATGTAAATTAAATAAACAGAAAATTGTTTTTAAATATTCGTCAATTGTTAAATATGTAGAAAATAGTTTACATTTAATTTAAGAATTAAGAATTAAGCTCGGATCAAGCACAGCTTGAACTGCTTGCTCAGTTCGCTTTAATATGTTTCAAATAACATTTTCATATATTTGAAGCTATTTTTGTACAATTTTTAATATGTACTATATATATATATATAGACAAGCGAAAAGAAAATGGCTTAAAGTCTTAAGTTTAATGTTAAATCAAATTTTGTATTTGATAAACTTAAAATTGAAAAAAATATGGCTAAAAATGTAGCACATATATGTTTCATTGTAAAGCAGATGCAGTGTACTTTTAACAAGCACTGTACTGTTTGAAGACTCAAGTTAGTTTATGTTAAGCTTAATCAATTTTAAATTGATTACAAACTTAACAAGTTCCAGTTTGAGCGGCAAGAGCTCAGTCTAATGGGCACTGGGTGCTGTGGCAGCGCGTGTTGTCTTCGATTCGTCTAGGTACCAATTAGTCCACATTAATTGGATCGCATTTAATGCAGCTACAATATACAGAAAAGTGAATTGTAATCTAATCGACACCGACACGTTATTAACACACATCGTAAGCACAACGAGCACATGGCAATTATATTGGCCGCCGACTCAGCGAGTATGACACGATAATTTCTTTCGCTTACCCTCTACATGCGATTTGAACTACAAATGCGTCTATATTTGTTTTCTAGATATACCCGCTAACGGACTGTACTTTCTCAGCTATGAGATCTTTACGGATGAGTACAAACGGCGTTTTAATCGACCCAATGTTGATCTAATTGCGGCTATTGTCGCAGGTGGATTGGCGGGCATATTCTACTGGATTGGCGGCATGCCAGCCGATGTGCTCAAAAGTCGTTTACAATCTGGTAAGTAGACAGCGCAGCTCTAACATCATTTAGATAAGTTTGTAGTTTACACTAATCGAAATCTGATCTCTCAGCTCCCGAGGGTCAATTCGATGGCGTTAGAGCCGTTTTTAAAGACTTAATGAAAAATGACGGCATCTCTGTGCTATATCGGTTAGTATTTGCTTCTATTAAATATCTGTCATTGATACATATTAAGCTTTTTTGTTAACGCTTTCAGTGGCTTTACACCGGTTATACTTCGTGCCTTCCCGGCTAATGCGGCGACCTTCTTTGGAATCGAGCTGGCCAACGCAATATTTCGTCAAGTCGCTCCAAATTTTTAAGATTCAGACATTTTTAATATAAATAAATAAATGCTAGAAATTGACTCAATGTGCAACTCTTTTGCTAATTACAGATCCTCGAAAACTCTCTTCGACAGATCGATCAAAAAATATATATATTTTTCTAATTTTGGCTCTATATTGTTGAGCAATTTACAAGCTTTAGCTTAAAAGTAAAATACAAAATGTGTTGATTGTGATCCGTATAACAAATTTATAAAAAAAAGAAAGCAATCTTATATAATATATCCTCGTTATTCTTGTAGTATCAAGGCATAACCGAGGCATTTAATGGAGACAAAAATTTTGCTTATCGAAATCAAATTGTAACAATTTTAAGGCTCGCCAGGAACCAATTTAGATGAAAAGTGGAAGTTTGGATATTCCACTCTTTAGTTGTACTTAAGATCTATGCTTAGGCTATCTTACGATCGTGATTATCAAAGTTAAACATCTGTCGCTTCATATTCACATGCTTGGATATGGTATAAGGCGATAAGAGCATGGGCATAACATTGAGAGCTTTGAGCTCCGGCAGACGTATGTTGAGCAAGTTCTGCTTTGGCTGCTGCGACTGATTGCTCCATATGGGATCGATCCAGAATGGCAGTTTCTAGTGCAAATTTAATTATATATAAATACTCTATATACAGATTTGTATTTGATTTAGAGAGCACTTACCTCCGACGGCGGCGTATCGGGCTTGGGTGGCTCATAGCAGGAGCTAAAGGGCGCCACATTCAAGTCATACAAATCTCGTCCAGAGTCCAGGTGATGCGGCAGCAATGCTGACATATGCTGCTGTTGACGTTGGCGCTGCTGCTGCTGCTGCTGCAGCTGCTGTTGTTGATAGAAGCTGGCCTGGCGACGATACCATAACTTGCCCGTCTGAGCATAGGGCACGGCTTGGGTTATAGCCGTGCTGGAGGTAACATCGGCAGCGCAGAGGCTGCTGTTTAGCTCACAGGATGTGTTAAAAGAACTGTTGCTGCTGCTGCTGCTGCCACTGCTGCTGTTGTGAAAGAATTGCTGCGAGCTGTTGAGCAAGTTCTCCTTGTTGCTGCAATTGCTGCACAGCGAGCTGTTCAACATCGTGGATGACAGCACTGAGCTGTTGGCACTGGGCGGCGAGCACTTCGAGTTGGCTGCCAATTGTTCCTGGTATGCCTGGAAGCTGTTAACGGACACCTGCGGCTTATAGGCGCCATTGCAGCCACCGCCAATGCTGTTCGCGTACTCATTGGCAATGGCGCGAGTCTTGTGCGGTGGCGGCGCCTGGGCGGGCGGCGGCCGGTTGTGCTCGCCCAGCGGAGTGCGCGCGCTGCGCTGAGCCTTGTGCCTGGCATAGGGCAGCTTCAGTGAGCCAAACAGATGCTGATGCGTGGCACCCGATCCAAGGCGCACTGTAAGAGACGTAATAAGTTCTAATTTAACTCTTTCATCTAGTTGTTCACTCACATTCGCAGTTCACATTCAAGGCCACATCGCTGCGCTCCTGCGTGGCACCCATATTGATGGTAAAGAGATCATCGTGGGCCACAATCACCGAATACAAATTGGGAAAGCCATATTCAAAGGTGCTGCCTAGGCCACAGTCCAAGCTGGCTTTCAGCTCGTACAAGTACATGCTGGGACGTTGCTCCAGGAGCCGCACAATGGACGCCAGGAAGCGCATAAAAGCGGTGAGACGCACACAGGGCTGATCCGCCTCGACATAAACCTAAGAGAATTTATATACACATTTACAGTTATATCCAGCTGAGAGTTGTGCTAGCTCACCTCGATGGCATGTCGCATGGCATGCAGCGCAGATTCAGTCAACTGTACCTTGTGCTTGGCATTGAAATCGCTCAGGAATTGCGCCTGAGTGAGTGGCTCTGGCTTGGCTGCTGTTGACTCGGCGGGTACGGCTTTGGGCATTGCTTCACGTTGGAGCAGCTGCTTGCAGGCACGATAGCACAGCTGTCGGAACTCCGCATCGTCATTGTGACAGATCAGCCAGGTGGCCTGCTCCTTATTCACCAACTCGACATAGGGCAGCAGCTCCATGGCGCTGGCTATGTCTGTGGCGCCCAGGGTTTGCGGCAGCATTTGATAGCCAAACTTTTTCTTATGCAACTTGAGCACCTGCTCCAATTTCATGGAGTTGGTTGAGTTGCCCGTCACGCTGCGTATGAGATCTGCGCATTGTTCGGCAAACACACGCCTGGCCACCTTTGGCGAGAGTACAATCTTCTTGTCCTCGTCGCTGGACAGCTCTAGCTCCACGACGCCGTGTATGGCATCCATGAGATCGGCTAGCTTCACGAATCCGAAGTCGCTCAGGCGGCACTGATACGCGAAGTGATAGTGATAGGAGCGCACGAATTTCTGGAACGTTATGCTATATTGGAGTGCATTCTGGAACAGCTCGACCATCTCGCCAGCAAAGACACTGGTCTTCTCCAGCTCAGCGTTGGTCTGCTTGCGTTTGGGCATCGAGATGAGTATATCCTTGCCCTGCTGCACAGTGCTGATCACAACAATATTGCTATTGACCAGGCCATCCAAGATGTCCACAATGTCGCAGACACCATAATCCGTAACGTCAAAGTTGCGATTCTGCGTCTGAGCAAAGATGCCAGGCAATTGGGACAACAGCACCGAATTGTTGCCGTTGGCGCGCAGCACGCGCAACAGATCCGAGGTGAAGCGCCTGATCTGAGTGCGATGGGTGAGCGTTATCTGACGATTCTCGCCATCGCCCATGATCTGCACCACCGTGGACAGCGCCTCGAAGAGCTCGATTAGCTTGGTATAGCCATAGTCTGCGACGCGGCATTGCTTGCCAAAATGATTGTGATAGGCCGGTATGAAGCGATTGAACTTCATCGTGGACTTCGGTGACATTTTCACCAGTTCGATCACCTCGCGTGAGATCTGAAAGAGTGGATCGGCCACAGAGTTCTTGAAATAGCCGCTAGAGCCGCCATTGCCATTTCCACGCTCGCTGCCATTCAGGTTGACATTGCTGCTGCTGCTGCTGCTGCTGCTGCCCGTCGATAGCTCCTTGTTGAGCTCCAGCCAACCGAGAATCTTGATGCCGAAATTGTTCACCTGTATCTGTATGCCCTGGACACAGCAGACTAAATGCTCTAGATTAACGCCATTCTCGTTGGCAGCAATTTGAACCTTCAGCTGACCCTCGATGCAGTGCAGCAGCGTTGCCACCGGTATGTCACCCGTGTGGTGCTTCAACAGCGGATAGATCAGCTGTTGTATCTCTGCTATGGTCATGCACACATTGGGCAACGGCTCGATCTCCTGCTCAGCCCAGCCCTTGTGCTGTTCCCGCTTAAAGTGAATCGTGCAATAGGGCACACTGTGCTGCAGTCCCTCCATCAAGGGCGAGCTCTCCAGCGTATTGACCAGCTCCGGCTGTAGACTAATAAACTTGTCCTCGTTACTGCCCGCATTGATGGTGCAGATGTCCTGCATCTTGTACAAATCCAGGACACTGATTGAGGTCTTGAAACGCGACTGAAAGAGCTCACGGAACTTATACATGGGCAATGTATAATACGGAACGTCCTGTGGAGCAAGCAGGGGAAGTAGGTGGCAGGTGGAATTTAGGGGCAGATGAGAATTGGAGTTGGATGTGATCAAAAAGAATTTATGTTAATTATAGTAAAATGAATATAAATTAGTTTAAAGAATTATTATGCCAGAAATTTAAAAAATTTATAATAAAAAGTCGGGAGTGCCCGACCAGAAGATACCCGGAACCAGAAACAGTCGTTTTTTTTAATGGGAGCTAAGGCATGAATGAAAACAGCAGTTAGATAATAAGTAATAAAATTATTGAATTGAATATATATATATATATATTCAGGTAAGGAGAAGAATTTAGAAATATGTAGAGTCAAGAAGAAGGAAAGAAAGAAAAAAAGACATTGAAATACTAACGAAAATTCAATGTAATTAGAGCTCAAAGCTGTTGAATCTGATATAAGAAAAAGCTTAAAAATGCATTTTTAAATATTTAAATTCATTTAAATATTTATGTAAATTATAGAAGAAAGTTAAGAATATATATGCATAAACTGAGATGATCTAGTGAAAATAATTTAATACCAAATCCTAAGCTATAAAGTTTTCTAGTGTGAGCAGTAGATAGTTAATACTCTCACAGGCTATATATGCTGTCTGACAGTTTACAGACCACTAACAATCAATATGAAATCAATAAAGATATAAAAACCCTATAAGAAAGTAAAATGAAGGAACTGATGCTAAAGATACCTACTTAAGGAAGATATTTTGGTGCAGTCAAAACCCGACAAGGAAATACATAAAGAGTATAGAAAATGCCTGAGGCTTAATTAAGGCGATTAAGGGGAAATAAAAATATTATAAATCTCGGCTATTCGATCGCATAAGGTCTGCTCGCATACTCCATACCAACCTTCAGCAGACCAGCGACCTGGCAGCGCAGCGTATTGACCTCCGTCAGCGAAGAGTCGCGTGTGTAGCTAACCAGCATGCGTTTATGGCCAATCTTCTTGCGGTGCAAATTGGACACCACCTGCTTGGCGAACTGGGAGGGTAGGCAGAGTGTTACTATCAGCAGATCCTAGTCGACATCGGCACTTACATAGAGATCCGGCACGGTGACCTTGGCGTAGCTGCTCGCCTCAAAGTTAAGCGAGACGACTGGCGTGATGGGCTTCAGCTGATTCATGAGGAAGTTGCGCAAACTGGTCTCATCCAGCGAGTAATCCAGATTGGTAATTTGTAGTGTGACCGCATCGCTGGGATCTGTCACACTGGCGAAGGCATGAGTTGGTCCGCTTGACTCGCCATTGGAGCTGCTGGCACAGCTATTGGTGGACATGGTCGAGGCGCCCGAGCAGGCCACAGGCACTATGCTGGGTGCCATGGTATTGATCAAGCCATTGCCATAGCCATAATCTGCTGTTGTGGCAGCCGCTCCAGCTGCGCTGCTAGTTGCAACGCTCACGATGGGCGTCATTGATGGCCCACTGCTCGTGGGCGTGGCCAGAGGTGTAGTCTGCTGGTAAATGGGAGCAAAAGCTGGGGGATAGCTGCCGCCATAAGCGGCTGGACCTGGACCCAAGCCCAAGCCCTGCTGTTGCTGCTGCTGCTGCTGATGAGATTGAGCCATCGTCATCAAGGGGTGCCCAGTGACCGCCGCCATAGCAGCAGCAGCTGCGCATGCCCGATTGTGATTGTAGGGCATATAGCGATTGCGATTGTAGCAACTGGCGCTGCCATTCGCGTGCGCATACTGACACACCTCCAGTTGGCCGGGCATGGGCGGCCCCCCTGTATACTTGTGCGGCAGCAAGCCCGGCGGCGGGGTATACCCAGGCAGTCCATTAAAATAACGCAAGCCTCCAACTCCGGCATTATTATTGTAGTCCGCGCACAGAGCCGTGGCCGGCATAGCCGGCGGATAGAGCTGCGATTGGGCTGCATAGTAGGCAGCGGCTGGATTCTCGGCGCCAGCATCACCGGACCAGCTGAAAGGCAGGTGAAAGATGTGAGTGACAGAGAAAGAAATCTGCATAATATATACATATATACATATATATATATATATATATATATACTATTGGAAGAGTACTTAATAGGTAAATCATATTCGAATGCAACTTTAAGAGGAAAGCCTTAGGAAGGAAATTCGCGCTGTCATCATTTACTATTGCCATGAAACGCCTTTCTATGCGATTTTCATATATCTTATTTGTTGTTTGACAATAAAATATTATCATATTTAATTATTTATAGATAATTGGTTGATTATATAAAAATATATGTATATATCTATGCATATACATATAATGCGCCCTTCTATTCGCTTCTCTATATTCCCAAAAGCATTGTGTTATATAAAATCTGTATATAGAAGCTGCTGTGCTTTATACTTCAGTTTCTTTTACGTTATGAAATTAAATTTTTTCAGCATTTTAGAACTCTCAAGAGCTCGTGCCTAGAAATATATATAAAATCAAAAATTCGTAAAAAAAACAGCAAAAATTTCAATAACAATCTTAAAATACTCATCATAAATTATTTTTTTGCCAATCAGCTTGGTGAGGAATGTAATGCCAATTAAGTTAAAACTTTAATACCCTCAGTTTATGCGCTTAAGAATAACGAAGTGTGTGCAGCAGTTGGAATAAGTATATTTACGAAATTCGTCACATAGATCAATTGAATATTGTAAACAACTGTGCCCTTTACAGGTAATTGTCGGTGTTACTAATACAGGTGGTACTTACCTGTACAAACGTTCGGTCATGTCGTATAGCTACTGGTCGAAACTGGAATCGGAATCGGCTCTTGGGACTTATGTTCGCGGGCAGCTCAAAGTCAGATCGATGCCGGTGCTTGGCACCTGCTGGACACGCTTTTGCAGTTTTTCTCTGGAATTCGAAAGCACAAATAGAAAATCCCCAATAATTGAATTATATTTATATGCATGTGGAATTATGCGTTCCATCTGGGTGCTGGTGCTGGTTCTGGTTCTCGATCTCGTTCTAATTTAAATCAAAGCCAATGCAAAACATTTAATCTAACTCATTAATTCCCAGCGACTGCAGGGGTATATAAAAGATACAATTTGCATAGACACATCAATTAAGACTGGCCTGATTGTATGCGCGAGTGTGTTTGACTAGTAAATACCCTGGATGTGAAGAGAGTTGAGCTTCGATTTGCTCGAATTATTGTTTGTCTAATTTCTTTAAATGTTTAATAGTTAAAGACCAAGTTAACGATGCTGTTCTTCATAATGAAGATGTTTACATTACCTTTTATGATATGCTAAACGTCTTATTCATGAAATGCTGACGTAATATACAAGAAATCTTACAAATTTTCGTTATGTTGAAGGCAATATTACAAATATAATTAATGTGTGTTTTAGGTATACTCAATCGATTCTCATGTTATTAGAGAGTATATAAATATGTATATTAATTAAACAAATTCTCCGAAACCCAATGGAATATATATATAAATATATAATATATATTTAATTTATACAATAAAACTGTTGAAATAAAACAATTTGCTCAAGCGCATCAATAAAAAATTATAATTTGCAATAAAAATATGAAACAACTCAACTAAAATGTAATAAATAACCGGCTTTACAGTGTTAATTAAACAGCCAATGTCAACACGGCACAATGATGAGACAAAGAGAGCGGAAGAGAGGGACAATGAGAAAGGGCAATTGCAATGCAAAGGAAAGGCAGAGAAGGAGAGATGGAGTGTAAAAGATTCCAGTGTATTTTTTCAATTATACGAGTGACAGTTTGCCATGGGACTAACTGTTTATGAATACAGTTAGCTATACAGTGGGACGAGATTGATTAGTAATTGAAAGTTAATCAGCATATTGATTGATTAACTCACCCATACGGATTTAATGGAATAATACAATAAATCAATAGGGACTACAAATCGGGCATATACTTGCAGCTAATACTAATAATAATACTAATAAAAATTTTTGCTAAATTAACTTATTATATATTAAAGAAGCAAAGAGAAGAGAAGTGAGTAATTGGAGCACAATATTAGATAGCTCGCAGCTATAGAGATGAGCTGCAGCATTTAATCATTTTCCACCTGAACGTTGAATTATTGCACATATGATTTAATTTATAGCACGTGTTTTAATTGAGTCAGCAATTAAAATGCAATTGACTCATTTTCAAACCACTGTAATTTCATATTTCATATACTCACGTGTGCAACGGGAAACCCAGATATGTGCCTTCCTCTTTCCACTATGATAAAAAGCCACCCAGCTCGGAATTGGTTAAAAAATAACTTATATTAATTAAACAAAATCAATATTTGTTTTTAACTTATTAACTTATTGTTGCGAAAAGAATGTTAAACAAATACAAGTAAAATAAAGTCTCTCCTTGTGGAAATAAAAATAATATTTTGAAAACAAAAAATAATAATAATAGGAATAGGAATAATAGGAATTCTTGAGCCGCGTATTCCTAAAGAAAAGTTTCAATTAAAAAAAAATAACACTGAGGACAAACAAAAGTTGTGGCTTCTGGGCTTCGTTTCTGTGCGCGTATGTCTCGAGGGCAACTGAAGCGCTTGGAAGGAGCTTTGGCGCCAAGACCGACGCCACAGATCGACACGCATCACGTGTGTAGATTGGAAGTGTGAAATTAGGGTTGCCAGAAGGGCGTAACAATAGCGTGACCTTCCAGCCGAAACTCAACTGGAAAAGAGTCGGAATGCCTCTTACACAGGTTTCCAGATGCGGAAGTGCTTTTGAAAGGTTGAATGGAGCGTCTTCGTTATAGTTTTTGTTTTTGTTTCTGTTTCTTTTTTTTATCTTATATCTGAATTCTTAATGTGCATATGGAGATGTATGTAACTAAATTCCCTTCACTTTCCTGGGCATTTGCGTCAGTTGTGAGCTGACCTGTATAATTGTTAATAACAGCATATGCCGCACTTGATTTGCCTTAATTGCGGCTTGCAATAAAAACCTTAACTGCCAGGTAACCAGGCTTATACGATGCAAAACTATTCATATATATACGTATATCGTGTATTTGGCATATCATGTAGGCGTTATTTTTATATTATATAACTAATTTAAATGCGATTAGAATACGTGTTATTGAACCCCTTAAACGATAGTTAATTATAGCTAATCATCTACCCTCATACTATGCCCAACTATGTCCAACTGTGCCAGCAAACTATCTCAGTTGACAACTCTCTTTGGTCACAACAACAGAGTCTAGAATAAAATAGAATTTCTCGCCTTTCAAATAGTTTGTGTTTTAATGAATACATATATTCATATATATATATATATATATATATATATATATATATATATATATATGTATATATTTGTTATGGAATATTATATATATATACATATATATATATTCATATACATTTATTAGTTTTATCAGTCTTTAGGGTCGTGTTGGGCAGCTACTGTTGGCATCCGTTCAATCCGCGATAGGAGTCTTGGGAGATCTTAGTAACTAAAAAACTAACATAAATTAAGATAGAGCTTAGGAAAAATAAAATTTTGTTTATGGAATATCAATTAAATAAAAACTAAGTTAAATAAAAATATTTATATTTATAAGCATTTTTATATCTTACAAAATTTTTAGATTATGTCAACTACATCTTTTTAAATATACTTATATATTATATTTTAAAAAGTTTATGCAAATAATAACTTAAATCTATTAAAATATTTTAGATATTAATATTAAAATCAAATGTAATTTTTTTCTTTATTATCAATTTTTTTTTCAAAAACTAGTTTTTTAGTTGTAATAGTTTTTTTAACTCCAAAAAGATGGATATGCCAAAATCGTGTAGCCAGTGATTGTCATATTTTAGTTGCTACCTGTTGAAACTTTAAAAAAATATATTGTTAGTCCTGTTTTTGTTTAATTTAAACTATTTTGATGTGTAATAATTTCTAATTCTTTATTTGTTTAAGAAAAATCTATTTTTGAAATATAATTCTTCACTTTTTTTAATATTTCACTCAACATTTTTAAAAATTTTATTTCATATTTTTGATTTAATATGTTCACTTTTTTCTGATATTTTAATTTTTATGCTTTATGAGTTCATTTAATTATTCTTTGAGCAGTTTATTTTAGAGGGTATTTAATTAGTCGACATAGATTACTTGCATGTAGGCAATTTTTGTACTTCCATTGGAATGTTAAGACAAATGCGACATATTTACAGTTACTTCTTTGATATGTGCTCGGCAGCTGTGGGCACACGCTCTTCTGCTGATCTCTGCTATCGCCCTTTCCAGTTTCCAGTCGTCAAATGTGTGTGCATGTGTGCGTGTGTGTGGGTGTGTGTGTGGATTTCTTCTTTTATTGTAGTCGGTGCCTTCCTTGTTGTCGCTACGTTCAACGACTTCTTCAGCTGGGTATTTTATTTTGATTAGAGATTTCGTTTCGCTTTAGCTTAGTCGCTCTCATTGACTTCCCCCCATCGAAAGGCAGTAAAAAAGTATTGAGTGTGCAGTGCTAAATCAAAAGACTTGCTATATAAATACAGACGTATATGGAGTAAATCGATGGAAAATATAGTTCAGGGCTTCGGCTAATTGGACCAACGAACGCCTCGAGCTAATGCGAGCTGAGCAGCATGACACAAAGAAACCAATCGAATACAAAAGTGCAATAAGCTGATTACCAACTAAAACTGACCCAATTAGGGCTCGCAGTGTGGTAAATTGTAAAAGGTCTATTCGATAGCCTGATCAGCTGTTGGCCTAGCTGACCAAAAAAAAGCCGACACCTGTGTCTGTCCGTGGCGCTCTGATTGTCAGTCTGCTTTGAGTGCTCTCTATTCTGATAAGACATGTGACGTTCCAATTGGATGCTCCAAAAGCTCTTATTTCACATATAGATTATGCACATACTCTTATATGTATAATCTGGCATGCATACATATATAGATCGCTTAATATTATTATATACATATATAAAAAAAGGCATTTCAATCATCATTGAGTTGTGATCTGCTTCATTTCAATTCAAATTCATTCGATTGCTGGCAGTTGCCAGCTAATATAGACAGTTTTTTAGGCTGAATTTCCGCATCATCTGGAATTGTTCCTGCGATGCTAGTATAACACAATTAAAGCTTACGTGGGCAGTGAATGTTCAAAACTATATAAATCTAAATACGAGCTTAAAAAATAAAAAAAAAATACACAAAAAGGAAGAAAATGTTTTCAAGTCCAAAAAGTAAGTACATTTATGTTGCACACAAAAATTATTATATAATATTTATGTTAATTTATTGTGATTAAATAAAAAAAGTTTAAAAAAATAATAAATTTCTTAAGAAATTGTATTGTTTTTTAAAGAAATTTTTCAAGTTTATGCGCTTCGAAACCTTTGACTTAACTTTTGTGCTGTGAATATATTTTCTTATATTATTTGTACTTTTACAAGTATATTGTGGCATAATAGAGCTATGAGTTTTTTCGGAATATAGTAAGCATATATATATAGCATATATATAGCATTTAAAATAACATCAAATTATAGATATTATGGTCTGATTTTCAGTTGAAAAATTTCCAAGCATAAAAATTTCAAGAAGTTAATTAAAGTTTGTATGTCTTTTGTGAAGGTTGACAAAAATGTAGATTTTACTCTAGTGCTATGTTTGGGAAGGTCAAATTTGATGTAGACTTTATTGTCTTAGGAATTGAAATGTTTGTGTCTAACAAATATATATACAAATTTTGCTTAAAGTATACAGATAATTTTATATTATATAAATTATATATATACATATGTATATATGTAATATTAAATAAATTTATATATTCGTTAATTTCGCGTTGTTTTCTCGTAAAAGCCTTATCACAAACTGCTATAATATTAAACGCTTTTATAACACACATTTCAATTTGTTTTACATCCCTTAAAAACAGAACCTAGCTAACAATAATTACTATACAGATTAGCAATCTTATTATCTTCTGCGACAATATTTATTTACTTTAAATAATTATTTTTAATTAGCAATTCTATGTAAATATAGCAAGCTCAATTGGTGCATTGATCTCTAATCAAATCAAATCAAATCAATCTAAAAACGCTATTTCTGCGCGCCTCTGCAGTTGTATAACACGTATCAGTGCTGACCCAAGTTAACCCGAAAAGAATCAGTAATGCATATATATATTTATATATAATTATATATACTTATATTTGACTACATTGAAGTAAGCTGAGTGCATCAATCAAAGCTGTCAAATTGAATTTGCATAAATGAATCGCAACGCTCAGTGTAAACACGGCGTCTGCCTGATCGCTCTTCGCAAATAAATAATGTTAAATTATGTACTTAAAAATAATTTATTTACTTTGTGGGCAAGCGAAACGCGGAAGGTGCAATAAATTAGGAAGGCATTATTAAAATAAAAATCTCACTCATCTAAGTCAATGTGAAAGTGAGAAAAAATAAACAAAAGCTTATAATCTCAGTTAACAAGCTGTTAACTACCATTTGCTATTGGACTTTTGTGTGCTGCTCATAAAAGGTGCAAAACATGTAAAATTATTAACAATTTTATTATACTTAGATAATTATTTAATATATTACTCAGCAGGCAATTAAATTTCATATAATCGCGTGTTTCTTGGGCTTAAAGAGAAGGTCAATTCGACTAGGATCTAGTCAAACAAAAGCCATTAAACAACGAAACTATAAATAACGAGCTTATCTAGTCGTCAACACTTCAACATTTCAACGCTTCAACTCTATTAAAAAGTTCTCAAAAACTAGCAATTATTTATAATAATTATTTTTAAGACACATGCTGTGCTTAAAAAGTGAATAATATATTAAAACAAAAATGTTCTAACTTTAGATAAAAAAAGAAAATATTTTGATGGGTTAATAATAATGTAAAATGATGTTGATTTGTTTCTTGTACAAATATATTTGTTGTATTTCGATTCTCAGCGCGAACAGAAACGTCGCATATTAAAAAAAAGAATATATTATAAGTATATAATATTTTTTTTCTTTTACTAAAGTCACATTTTAATATTTGACAGAAAACAGTGCACTATGAGCGTAGCACCCTGAGCTTAAATTCTTTTTAATGTCTGAAGAATTTTTTTATTTGCCATTTAAATTGTATCTTGTTTGGTTAAAGAGTTATGATTCGCAACGAAAAATAAACAAAGCGCCAGACTCTTAATTTACTTTCTAGTATGCTACGATGAATTTTTTATGTTTATTTTTTTTTTATTATTATTTACTTATGTTTATTTTTTATTCAAATCAGCTGTAAGATGTGTGAAAAATACATCTAAAAACTTAAAAAAAATCGTGAAGTACTAAATCTAGACAGTTCAAGATCAAGCATATTTAGATGATAAAACTGTGTCTTCTACAATTCATTTCAGAACTGAGTTACCGTTAAGCTACTTTATTGTGTTAAGTGTTTTAGGAGCTGGAATAAAATGCAGTTGGTCACGCCCGATAACAGCCTTTCATCTTATAGCACGCATTTTTATCTGTTCAATCTATTTAATTTTATTTCTTTTTTAAATTTCTTTCCCTTTATTTAAGACATTTTCTTATATTTTAAATAACGCGCCTATTATTAACCCTTATCAGATTGTTATTTAAATACGTATACCTGACCATTGTCAATATCAGTCAACCTGTAGCTCTCTTCGTATCTTCTACTTTTTGGCCAAATTCTCAGCGAATTCGAATGCTTTTAAGCAGTTCATTGACTTGAAACTTTTAGTTTTTCCGCTCTAAATGAAATATTTGATCAAACTACTTAATGGAAACGTATAGAGTTTAGGTCGTCATTCGTCACAGTTTCATGCTAATTTAATAACCTGCTTAATTCGTGTAACTAATGTATAAAAATGTTAATGGGCCGGTCCCCTGCGTCCAGCCCATATAATTAGAGCAGAAATCTATGTAGTTTGTGTTTATATTTTTTTTGTTTCTGATTTTTATTTTTTATGACTTCGCACGCTCTTAACTGCGCTAAATGTCTTCATTATATTGAATGGTTTTTGTTTTTTGTTTTTTGTTGTTTATAATTTATTTAACTTAATTATATATAAAAATATAAATTTTGTGTGCGAGCTTTCGGATTGGTTATGTGGTTTTAATTGCTTGTAAATTGCATGTTGGGCATAAAATAAATTTTGATTGTTGTCGTAATTGATTAAGCGTGTATCTATAAGTATATAGGTAAAGACAGAGAGGGAGAGAAAGAGCGAGAGAGGGAGGTGTAGGGGTGTAGTTACAGCCTTTGTACTTGAGGCTGAACTTGAACTTGGGCGTGCATAAAAACTGCTAGATTTATAAGCTATAATAATAACAACACTGGCTATATATTGTAAGTGTATTAAACATTTTATATTGTTCATGAAAAGTTCGATGACGATGGTGACGGCGACGCTGATGTTGATAAAAGTGTTACAAGGTTTCGGGGCTCGTCTGGCATCAATATATATATATGTATAATATTTATATATATATATATATATATATATGTATTTGTATAGAGCATGTATTACATACAACACTTCCAGCTAAGCCATTTACCTACATCATGATTTATGTATGTAACTAAATTTATTTAGTTTTTGTTTTGGTTGTTGGCACTCTTCGCATTTTTTTTTAAATTTACGACGCAGCTAAATTAATTCAAGAAAAAAAAACAAACTATATATACATATATATATATATTTATATACATACATTTATAACCAGTAGCGCCCGTTTCCCGATTTCAGCGCGTTGCCCAGTTCATTTTGTGCCAATTCATGATTAGCCGCCGAATTTGTTCGCATAAAGCTTGTTTCTGTGGGGCTTTCGCACAATTGTGCTTCAGAAATGCGTCGTTAATTTGTTATTGAGTTTTTTATTTTGGCAAAGAAATCTCGGAGGCAAAATTTTGGGTATTCGTATATCAAGTTTTAATATACATATATATGTAATTATAATAGTTATAATTTTGTTTTTATTGTTGGATTTTAATTCCCTTCGATATGTATAGCCCTTTTCAAGGTTATATCTTACAGCTAGTTTTCTTCTTCTTCTTTTTGTATCATTATAATACTAAGCAGATTTTGACTAAGTTACTGTTTAAAGTTCATTAACCTTTTTTATGCCGACTGCACTTATTTCGTAAAGTTTTCTTTTAAGCTAAAACTGTGCTTACATTAAGTGATCATTAATCATTTGTCGCTAAAACTTTCAGTTTTAATAAAGCCTAAGTGGCTGATGTGACTTACAGATTGCAGCAGTTATTTAGACATTTACACACATATATATAAATATAAATAAATATATTTATTTATATATATTAAGCAATATATAATTAATTTATATATTTCTCACCAGATAAGTGCCTAATGTTTTTATGGTACTTTTGTCTAGACAACTCTTTGAATTATTTCCGACCATTTGTGAATTCGCTAACCCAAAATTCTGTGCACGAGCCACTTTTAACTGGCAAATAAACCACAATTTACAAATGCGAAAAACACTTGCGAAGCTGTAGCCACAAAGCGCTGACTCAACGCAGTCGAATAGCTCATGACGCCGCCGATGAGAGCCAACCCGGTTAGAGTCCGATCTTATGAGCCAAAAGAAGCAAAAAAAAACCAAGTCAAAAAAATAATAAAATAAAATGAAATAAAATTAAATAAATAAAGAGGAATTCAACGAACAAGCTTCAAACGCGATTTTGGCGTATTTTGTGAAATTCCAATGCAATTTGTCGTTCTTATTAACATTTGTTGTTGTTTATTTTTCTTCTTTTGATTACCTAATTATACCCTGTTTCTGGAAGAAACAAGGCTGATGATGAAATACCCTTAGCTAAATTGTATTGTATAAATTGGGAAGCTCTTGGTCTACTTTCAATTTGAACCTGCTTGCTCTTAGTATATAGCATATGATACCCCTTTCATAGATAATTTCTGTCTTATACTTATTTTAACTTGGTTTATAATTGCTGACTTTTCTCTCAGCCTTTTCGCAATATAACTTTTTATTTATGCTCATCTTTTCTTTATTATAGATATGTTAATCTATATATAATTATGAGTTTTTTTGATTTCAACTGTCCAAACATTGCTCTACTCCCAAATCCTTTGCTTCATCTGTAGTTTACTTAGAGATATATTTTCCTTTAGAAATATTTTTTACATATAAGAAAACGTATCTTAATGTATTTTTTAGCACTGAAGCTGTCTATTATATAATCAAAAAATGTATTAGTGCGTTAGTTGATCTACTGCAGTGAGGGTATTATGCAGTCAAGTATGCCTTGAACACAATAATCCGTCGTTTCTTAAGCCTGTATCTGGGTTCAGGTTCTTTCATACCGGCATGACGCGGCAAATATTATGATATATCTTTTTATGCGAGTTTGTGTAAACATGCCAGTTGAGTCAAATCAATTAAAATACAATTGCATGGACATGATACGTTCGACATTTTTATTGAAGGTTACAAGAGCACGTGAAATCGGGCTGACTAATTAGCCACACACACTTGAAATAGTTAAAGATAAAGTTGTTGTCCCTGTATCTGTTATGCTTACATAGATGCGTTTAGCATTAAACTTACTTTAGATTAGCCATTACGCATTGTCTGGCTGAGACGGGGAGTTACAGCTAGCAAGCCGGAACAGTTCAGTCATCGCATTGCTTGAACTTCAACTTGAAGAGAAATAAAAAAATCACCGCATGCCAACAATGTCAGGTTTGTTTTTCTAATTGCTCGACATGAGGAAATCAAGAATCGATACAGAAAATCGAACGTCAGTCGATCGATAATTGCAATTGGCGCAGTTGCCAGTTGGATTAGCAGCACGTGCGCCTAATACAAAGGTTATAAATGATATTCTCTCTCTCTCCCCCCTCCTTTCTCTCTCTCTCTCTTTCCCTCTCTCTCTCTCTGTATATATATCTTATATATTTAGAATTAGCTGTTATTAAGTATCCATGTTTATTGCATGGCACAAAGTTCGCACTTTTATAGTTATTTCATCAAAATTCCCTATATGATAACATCATCAACATCATCATCATCATCACCATTATCATTATCATTATCGTTAATCATCGTTGACTTGCTTCAATCATAAATCAAACTGACAATTGGCAAACAAGTTCTCTCTCTAATGCAAATAACAAAGATCTTCACTCAAATCACATCGCTGAATCAGCTAAAATTTTAGTATTTATCAAATGATATATCTACCAGGAGCTTGGTAAGCCAATCTGAAAGCAGCTAGAATTAATATCACATATAAAATTTAGCTATTCCCTAAGCTTGATTTCTTGATATATAGATAATTAAAAATTTTTTAATATTAAATACAATTTTTCTAGTTAAGCTTGACTCACAGAGTCTTGTAGACAGAAACTTTATTGATTAAAAATTTTCAGGCATTTTTTAGGGTAAAGTAAAAGCTGTAAAGAAATAATTTTTTATTTTTCTTATACACTTAAAATTTTTAAAATTTTTCTTCTATATTTCATTTTTGCATGGCTTTCTTTTCTGCGTTATTAAAATGTCAAAGATCTTGCACAAAAAGTTGAATAAAAATATGTATTTTTTATAAACATATTCATAACATCTTATTAAATTTTGCACAGTAATGTCTTATCAATATATTATTTTTAAAAAAATTATTTGAATATATTATACAGGCAGACTGGTAAATCGATTGTTTCATATAAGTAAAGCATTTAACAAAGCGCGTCCCGAATCAACAATTCCTAAATTTAAGGCAAAAGTAAAAAAAGAATAAATTCTTTAAAATGCGAATAACTCAATGTATAAATTAAAATGTTGATGAAGACTTTGATATATTTTATAGATCCATATAAGGGTTGAGTTTAAATTGAATTTAGTACAAAATAAAAAATATGTATTAAAGAAAATAAATAAAAAAATGGTTAACATTTATAAAAATAAATATATTAGAAATAAATCTGGAAAAAAGTATTGAATAAAAAATAAAAACAAATAAAATAATCTGGCGCAAATTCAAAAATACTCTTGCATCACAAGCCAAGTCTTAAAAACCTGACTTACTTAATATGGAAAACCAGCTTCAAGCAGCAAATCCAAAGAAAGTCAATTGCCTGTAATTACTAAGCATTTTATTTGGACGTTTTATTTGATGTGGTTTTTTATATGTCTGCATAATAATATGCTAAAAATAAATATTGGAGTCTGCTATAAAAATATGCTTCAAGATTATCCTAAGCATTTCTGGCTAACTCAAATTTGCAAAGTTCTAGTTGATATTGAGAATATCGAAAAGTCTTGACAGGCTGTAATCATATTCTAAATATAGAAATTGTGTTATATATACTATGTATATATCTCTCTATATATCTAATGTTTTGATGGGTTGCGCTGGTTTCTTGTTGTGCTTCAAGTTTTTAATTGTATTTTTTCTGTTGTCTTTGTCCCAATTTAAATTGCACTTGTCTGCTTAACACTTTCAAATGAACAGTTGAACTTTTGTCTATTTTCGTGCCCGAATTAAATGGACAAATGGAATTTTACTTTGGCTTTCGCCTTTCGGCTTGGGCCGCAGAACTAAACGTGCAACTATTGCTTATTGATGGCAAAGTCTCATTGGCATCCATAAAACATGAGCGAGCTGCGCTCAAAAGGTAAATTGCGACACACAATTTCGGAGCTCCAGAAGGTACAGCGAAGCAAATGGTTTCTGGGCCGCATTTAGCAAATTGTAATGGATATATATATATATCCATACATGAACTATATATCTATCAGATATATCAGATATGTTAGATGCTAATCGAATGGCTAATAACTGTTGACCCCAGCTGAACCCTGCCTTATGATGCAGTCTCGCATGCCACTCGCTCCGCATGTAATTTGTAATTAATCAAAGTGAAAACCTAACTATGATTACCAGGTGCGAATTAGCCAGCAAGTGCGCTAATTACAGAACTGACGTGCGGATCTATTGCGATCCAAGCCAATGGCCAATTAGCGCCAGTTCCTATCAATAACAGATTGCATTTCGACGTTTGGCTAACACTAATGACTGCGTCTATGGTAAGAGTTGTTTAACTGTAAACAATTCTAGGAAATTACGGCAATTATATTGAGCCCATTAAATAAATTTTTCAAAAATTTTATGATAAGCAAAACTCGAATACGGAAATCAATAAATTTCCATTATACAAAATCAATCAAATTGATTTTTTTATTTTGGAATATGTAAACATGGCTATCAATGTATTAATTACATACAAATACAAGTTATTAACGTGGCAGTTAACATATAATCAAAGCTAAATTGTACTTGGATTGGTGAGAATTGCATAGAAAGGCCATAATTAGTGTGAGCGTGGGAAACAAAACAATAAAGAACAATTAAAGAGAGCACACTATAGACCCCAATTGTAGGGTATTTGCATGCATCATAAGCTCAAACAACTACCAAAAAATCGTCTCAAAAAATTATGTATTATTTATTTTATATATATATATATATCTATATATTGAAAGTGTTTTGGTTTGGTGTTTCTTTTTTGTCCGTATATTCTGTGCCGTTGTGTCAAAGTGTGAGTTCAGCGGCCTTTGGCAAGGTCATCTGGCTAAGCGCACAATGGGAATGAGTTGACATCTCTTTGGGGGCGCTTGACAAAAGTTGCTTTTGTTGCCGCATGAGTCAAAGATTAACGGCAAATGAATTGTCAATGCGGAAATTGATAAAGCATCCCAGCGCGCAGACGTATGAAAAATAATAAAGACAAAAAATAATATTCATTTTATTGTTTTTGCTTTTTGCGAAATATTGATAAAGGAAATCAGCAAAAAGTCGTATATATATCAAAAAAAAAAAATTATAATATAAATACTATAATTATAGTTTGGAAATTGCAACGTCAAGTTCAATGACATTATTTTGCATGCAATCAAAAATTGCATTCGCTGACATTCAATAACTGTATTTAATGCAATTTTATATATTTGCTGACATTCAATAAATAATTTATACTCAAATCGATTGACAGATTTTCAGAATGGGCGTTAGAAAAACTTGAACAGCTGCCGGATAGAAAGCATTAGCTAAATTGCCAATTAAATTTCAATAATAATTTGTGTATAAGTTGGATTTCTCTGCTTCTCATTTTATATATATATGTATTTATATTATATAAATTATTTTTATATTAATATATATACATTGTGTAGCCAAAAAAGATAAATTATCTTAAACTTTGAACATTTATATTACACTCTATATCATTGTCATTGTGTATCGTCAAAATCATTTTCAATGCGATTCTAATAAGCAGTAGTTGGAGCAAATAGAAGGACTCCACCTTGAAGATAAAGGTTCCAAGCTGGTCGGCAGCACCTGAGAGAGAGAAGATTTCTTAGTCGGCAAGCAGCAAAAGCAGATCGAAACAGCGGTCAGGGCAACAAACGACTTGGCTGATAGTGCATAAAACATTTGCATAACTATTATTAGCAAAGTCAAAGCTTATTGACACTATTACATATATCTATATATATAAGAATTTTGACATCAATATAGTGTACAATTTATAAAGTTTTAGTGTAGACATTTTTAAGTTATATATTTCTAATATCATAATCATTATCATTATTGCCTTTAAAAAATATATATACAGAGAGTGGGCCTATAAGTCATATACACCTAAAATGTAGACAAATTTATTCCTTATTCTAAGATTCTATCTAAGATTCTCCTGCTGTTAAAAGTGTCTAAGCTTTGCCTGTTGTTCATGGTAGTCAGATTAGAAGCGATCAGCTTTGGATGCGCTGCCCATCGATCAACTTATCTAACGCCAAAGTAGATATTAGAAGTTCATAGCTAACAGTTTCCTCAAAAGTATGCAACAAATAAAAATATTTCTATTCGCATCTAGATAGACTGACTTCAACATCAATCTGTTTCTTATTCATTTATATCAATTTTCTTAGCTCCACCTAAGTCTATTTTTAACAACATTTAAGAACTTGTTTTTGTTTGTTTTTGCATATTTCTCAGCTAAGCATAGCAAACAGAATTTTAGCTGAAATTCCCACATTAGCTTAGTTTTGTTGTTGTCATCGTTGGCTATTAGGCAAGAACTATTGCCTAAGCAGGAAGCATCGCCTGATTTGTGTTGTTTTCACTGCAAGTCTTCTATTAGCTAACTTAGATCGCTATAAACCCTCAATCAGAGCTGAGCTATGCCATGTCGTGCCCCCGTCCAAGCGCAAAACGCAGTGCAAATATGCCACTTAAGTATTTGCTAAGAGTAACTGTTGGAATGGGCGTGTTTCGATTGAAGCCAAATGAATAACTTGAATATATTCGCGTGCTGTTAGCGACAACAACCGGTGGCAACTGTTAATTCATTCGAGAAATTTCTAAACGGCAAGGCAAACCAAACCAAAAAAAAAATATGACTTGATATTGTGTTGAACTCTTAACAAAAATCGAAATGCCCAAAATAAGAAATAAAAAATTGTTGACGCTTGCATGCAAAATTGAAGGTGATTGAGTTTTAGTGAATGCCCCAAGATTGAACAGACGAAAAAAACCGATAAAAAAAAACAATAATAACAACAGCCACAACAGACAGAAGAAGAAGAAGACAACACTGTGTCTGCAGACCGTAGATCGATGCTGATTGTTACAAGCGACATAAACTTGATTTAAAATGCGTATTTGGCTGAAGGCACAAAGTGCGCATGTAAATATCTAAAAGTTTTCCATAATGCCGCGGCTGAGCTGCTGCTGCTGCTGCTGCTACTGTGACAGCTGTTGTGTACCACGCGCCGTATGAGTAATGTGTGCCTTAACGTACAACGCCAATGGTATTTCCCCAAAATGCGAAACGGCGCAAGTGAATGCGAAACTGGTTTACAACATTTCGGGCTTAAGATCAGAGCGAAGCAGCTAAAGAAGCAGCAGCTAACGCTGTCGCCGCCGCCGGCGCCGCCGCCGCCTTTGCCGCCTCAGCAGACCGGCTCACAACAAAGCAACAGCTGAGCGAGTGCTAAACGTGATCTTTAGCGTCACGTAACGCAACGCAACGCTAACGTAACGTAAGGCCAGCTAGCGAGCAACTGGCACAGAGAGCGCTTACCCTAGACCAAAGAGCGCGCGGAGAGCGTGTGAGAGAACGAACGCAACTATTTGTCGTTGGCGGACGGGTAAACGCTCGTACTAAAACTCGTACTGCAAAAAAAAAAAAAAACAAAATTCGAGAAAAAAAAATCAAAACTTAAAGCCGTAACTTTACCTGGTGCGGCGATCGCACGTCCGGGTTTTCATTCATAAGCGAGCAACGCCAGCGAACGGACGCATACGCGCTTAGGCCAACATCCAGCTGGGACACACTTAGAAAGATTTAAGATTTCAATGAAAGAGTCTATCAATGTTATTTAAAGTTAGTATATATATTAAGCAAGCAAGTGGTAATTGATTCCAAGGAGCTAACGCAGCAAAAGCAACAAGTTTTTAAGTGCCAAAAGCAAAAAGCCAAAAGAGTGTCTCAAGTGTACGAAAAATACAATTATTTTTCAACATTTTATTTATATGCCTATGCAATTATGAAGGACTTTGGCAAAATGTTCTCGCGTCGCTATAGTGCCGTCTGTGTAAGCGATGAGGAGGCGGGCGTGAATGCGAACCAGCCAAATCAAATGGCAGCAAACGCAGCCGCCACGCAACCAAAACCAAATGCAAGTTCAACTCAAACTGCAGCTGCAGCCACAGCCACATCCTTGCCAGAAGCAGATCCTGCCACAGCCGCAGCGGCGCTGGCGGCGCTACAGCGCGCCCAGCGTCGCAAGAGCCTCAAGGCAAATCGCTCCATGAAGCCCATGGACATATTGGGCAGCTTCTTCGATGAGCGCCAGCATGGCAAGCACAATGCACGCTCACCCACACGTAAGTTCAGACAACAACCAAAAATAACATAATCCGATCGAAGAAGTGTTTAAATAATTATGAGTTAAAGTGCAAAAGTATTTGACTTAGAGCTTCTCGAAGATTCCAAAAATTATAATAATCATCAATCACCAATCGGTTAACAAAAAAAAAAAAAACCGGCTAAACGCATCTTTTGTCGCTTCGCTTTGGTCTGCATTAATTATGAAAATTTGTCTGCCGCGTTTAAAAACGCGTCACAAAAACGCCACACGGAACACATAGCTCGATGCTGTTTAACATAGCACTTTATGTTTTGTTGTTTTTTCTACTCGAAGTTTTGTTGATTAAATAAGCAACTCTCTGACACTGACACAGTTTTTTTCATCATTTGATTTCAAAAGTCTTCGGCAATAATCTCGTTGTAGTCCTATAGTAAAAAATCAAAAAGCGAAACGCGCCCAAAACGCGTCTCGCACTTGGCCAGTGCACGCGATCTGGCCAGGCATCATTTCGACCCTGAACTTGACCATATGCTTGCCATAAAAGCCTAGAAGCCGAGCCAAGCGGGCAATACAAGTTTCTGTTTGTATACATGTTGCAGTTGCCAAGCGGTTTATGCGCGTTTTAAAACGCTCGCGACTTTGGGCAACTGCATTCGAGGTAGTTGACAAGTAACGGCTTCTATTCCACATTGTGACCTCTATATAACATTTTTGTTGTCACCTTCATCTAGCCATATATATATGCATGTATGTGTATATTATATATATTTATATATGCTGAAAATAAAGCTGAAAAACTCGCGCGCGTTTCTTTCAAAAGTCAAGAACAACACGAATTCGCACATTTTTCATTTATGTACACAGCAAATTAAACGAAATTTGGAAGATATCTACGAAGACGTTGTCGAAAATCACAGAAGCTCTTCTTGAGCATGTTAATATACATACACTTAGTTGTTGTTGTAGCTTATTCCCAAATAAAAATATATAAGTAAATAAGAACTCGTTGCGGAGAGCTAAAAATAATAATAGTAAAAAAATAAGAAAAAACAATTGAACGCAATTAGTTGAATATTTACTTCCTTATAAATGTTCGCCATATAATTATAAGCAACAAATGTTCGAATAAAAATAAATAAAACTATAAAATAAAAAATTCTTTGTGGGTGCAAAGAAAATTAAATGTTAGCCAGAGCTGAATAAATAATAAATAAAAATGTATTAAAAATTATACAAATTTATAGATTTATGTGAAGTATACAACAAGCTGACACGGCAGTATTCTAGTGGATTCTGTGTTGCTTATAAAGTGTACAAAAAAACGCTATTTAAACTAAACTTAAAAAGTGAATTGAAAAGTTCATGTTTAATTAAAGTGAGTGAAAAAATACATAAAAATTGATAATATCTGAAGTGAACGAAAAAATGTTAGGTAAAAAAGTCTTATTTTTTTAAGCAAAGAAAACTCTTAAATGAAATTAAATTAAAAATAAAAAGTATATAAGCATTTAGAAAATAACAAAAAATAAATAACAAACATAATTTGCAGCATAAAAAATATTAAAAAAAAATTAAATGTTAAATAATAAAATAATATACATATAAATACATATATACATGTATATATATTTAAAAATTTTTTCATAAATATTTTTTTGGCAATTTTAAAATATAAAAATAGTTTACTGTTTACTGTGGAGCAGTTTTTTTTAATATTTATTTTTATTTAAAATCTTACTTTAAAACAATGAAAGTAAAATAAAAATAATATTACGAACATTACAATAAATAATAATCAGAAAATTAGACGTACTTAAGATGTTTGTTTAAGAATCCAGTGGCTGACAACACTTTACCGCTTGACATATCTATCTATATATATGTTTAACTAAGCAATGTGCCGTTACTTTCAAATGAATTTGTTGCATTGCTTGTCAAGCATATATGATGTATATAGTTCGATCTGTTATATAATACCAAAATATTACTTAACAATATGAAATGCAGTGTATCCAATGCAGTTATATCTTGATTAGTCATGCATGTGAAAAGCAAATGTTTGTTCACTATGGGCGTCTAATTAAACGGCCTGAACTCTGGCAGTTGCAAAGTTAACCGCAGAAAAATCGCAAGTTGTTAATGGAGCTATCGCCCCTGAACAGGTGAAAGTCCCAAAGTGAACTGCTTAAGCATATTGGTCATTCTAATTAGAGCCACGCGCAAAGAGAACAAAAAAAAACCCAAAATACGACGTCGCAAGACGGACTTTTTAATAAACAACTGATTTGTTTATGATTATATCATAAATCATCATAGTTCATTTCGCATTCAAAGCGAGTTTTCAACTATTCAAATAAAGTGTTTGAAAACAGTAGATAAAAGAATAAAAATAAATAAATGTAGATACATCCGAGAACATTTCGAAACTTTTTCAAACTCAATTCAAATACATATAATATATACTATATACTATATATATATATATATATATATATATATATATATATATATATATATATATATATGACAAAGATGTATACATGCTTATTGGCATTTATAAAAAGTGCCCAAACCAGGCAGAAAAAAGAGCATTGTCAGAAGAATTAGCAAATCGATTGTTTCACAGTTATTCATTAGGTGTCAATACACCCCCTCCCTGACCTGAAACAAGATTCGAACAAGTTTCGCACTCTGCTTGAATAAATTGCTCCCAAATGTGGCCACATACACACACACATACAGCAGAGACATGTGTTTAAGAAAAACATCGACACTGAAAGAAAAAAATATAAATAATTACAATAAAAGTGCCTGCTCATGGCCAAACAGGATTGTTAACGTTTATGTATTTTTATATAGATTTGTTGTTTTTCGTTTTCTGTTTCTTCTGCTTCTGCCTCAGCTTCTTTCCTTTATTTATTTTTGTTTTTGTGCAAAAAATTATTTATGCAAAAAAGCGGTTCATTGCTGATAATAAATAAATAGAAGCCAACCCACTGGCATTCCATATAATGCGCCAAAAACAAAAAACCGCATCAAACTGAACACGCGTTGCTGATGCGTTGACTACGATTTTGGCAGGAGATCTCTGCTTCTTCTTCCTCTTTTTTGTGGTTTTTGGCGAGCCCGAACTTTGGCTGACTTAAGTGCCAAAACTAGTTTAAAGCATCTGCTTATAATTCGACGTATTCCATTTAGCTCATCGAACATTTCAATGAATGATCCGACAACATCTTTGCATAACTCTCTATGCCAAAATGCGTTTCGATCTAAATGCGGCTAACAAAAGCTTTTTTATCGATTATCGTTCAAGAATTTTAGAGCCTAAGTTAATTTTGATTTTAATTCTTAACTAAAAATAAGTCCGTGAACCTAAATTTATGGTTAATAAAACACAAAATGAATGCAAAAGTAAAATTGCCTTAAAGTCAATTTTTTTGTATAAAACTTGAAAATTTCTTAAAAAATTATATAAAATTTAAATTGGAAAATAAATTAAAACCATCAAATTAAAACCATATTTTAATAAATAAGTAAAGTGTTGAAATTGTTTAGACTTCAGCTAAAATGTTGTCTACAAAAATATTGTTTTATTAGAAATATAAAAAAAATTGTGCGACAAAAACTTGACAAATTGGTATAAAAGTTGAAACAAATAAAAAAATGATGTTTAAAAATTTAAAAGAAATAAAAATATTGAATATCTTAAAAAATTAAAAAAATCATCAAATATATAAATAATATATAGAAAATCTAATTTAAAAAAATTTTAACAAGCATTAAAATTAACAAAACAAAATATTAACAGAAAATATATAAAAATAAAAAATATATAAGAAGTATACAATAAGTAAAAAATATAAAATAATAAAAAAAATACAAAAAATATATATTTATATAAATAATTACATACAAAATTAAAAAAAAAATACACAAGAAAACTATAAAAAGAAATTTTCAATTTAATGTTAGGTTTTAGATTTTTTGGTAAACTTTTCGAAAATTGCTTTAGTTATCAGAAAGTTTGCCATTTTCGTAATTTTGTGCGATCAAAAACATATCGAGACATACATAAAATATGCAGCTCATTTTCCCCATCATCAATATTTATAAATATTTTGTAATGAAATTCTATTATATGTTGTTGTTGCCATAATGTCTGACGTCTTTTGGCTGCCATGCCATAGACATCATGCTCGCCAGTGGGCTTAAATAGTTTTGAATGCAGCTCTTGCAACAGAGGGCATATGAAGTAGGCGTCAGCTTTTACCTCTCTTTTGGTTAATGCATTTTTGCGCAAAAAAAAAAAAAAATTGGAAAAAAAGCAAATAAAACTCATTAAAAATGTTTGCTTGCAGTTATGGCTGCGGCAACAGTTGTTCGCAACATGTTGCTGCAACAGGCGAAATGTTGCAATCGCCTTACAGTACGTGCAGTACGTGTAATTGCTTGACTTGGCTTTGGGCGCCCTCTGTCCGTGCGATCATCGCTTAATCAATTTTTGCGTCAGCTTTGTGTACACTTGTCAACATTCCAAACGGTTTAATAGAAGCTGTGCGCATAACTTTCTGTCCAATAGTATCTTTTCTGGGTAATTCCCGGTCTCTGGGGCCGGCTCAAAGTACTCGAGACTTGCCAATTCATCGAGAGTAAGCAAAAGTCGGCTAATGCTGATTGTGATTCATTCGTTCCGTCAGTACATTAGCTGTTAGAGAAAACCTGAACGAGTCTGCTGAATGGAATCTTCTGTTGAGTGTCATAAACAAATAATTGGGTTAAGTTAAGAGTGAAATAAAGAAAAAAATACAACTTGGCACTTTCTATGGGATATTCCTAGTTGCCAAATTTTTTGTTTAATCTGCCAGTGATAAGGCAGCATAGACAGTTAAAGTTTGCATAGTTTGAAACCTCAGTTTGGTCAGTCACCTCTTCAAACGATTGACGTCATGTTGGGTATCAGATCAGGTTTCCGAATGCTGACAACGCAATTGTTCTCTATAAAACATAACTATAAATCAATGCCGATATTCAGCAAACGATTAGTTTAACAGAAATTAACCTGCCCTACAGGCTATGCGATCGATCGGCGGGTACAACGCAATCTTAATTGAAAATCACATCAGAAGATGAAACAAAATGAAAAAAAAAAAAACAAACATTTATTATATACATTTTTATTTTACACATACACAGTAGCTGTGTGCGTAGCCACGCCTCCTTCTTCTGTTCCCTATACAAATGATGTAACAGAGGCAGCCGTTGTGGAATTAGTTTGTTTTTTTTAGTTCGGTTTCGTTTCTGTGTTGACAGGCGAAATTTATTGATAAGCAAACAAAAGACTTAAGACACGAACGTGGTGGCACTTCGTAAATGTGTTTGTTTTTTTCGCGAGCACATGTTGTTGTCTTGGTGTTGTTGTTGAACGCGTGCGCTGCGTGCTCCAACTGCAAATTGGTGGCCCATTCCCACGAATTCTTTGCCAAATCTTTGTGGGTGGCAAGCGCACCTGCCGAACGTGCCGCACATCAACAAAATTATAAATAAATATTTTGAGTAACAAACAAAGTAATCAAACAAACAACAAATCAACATAATTTCAATATGCAGCGCTGGGCTGTTTTTTTTCTGTTTCTGCATCTAATTCGGTTTATTATTTTTGGCAACTTTCAATTTGAGCACAACAAACGCAAAGCAAATCAAGATTTCATTATTTAAATATAGCCAAGCGTTCTTTGTTCATAACTTTGTCGTTTGCACCTAACCACTAAGCTCAGGAACTGCCAGTGCATACAAAACGATTGATTAAAAGCCAATCGAAAATGATGAAGCGTTTGAAGTTACGCAAACACAACAAGTCGAACCAGCAAATACACTAACTTCCCTATTGCTTAGATGCTGCATATATTTGAATGTGCTATTTATTGAATTCAATAGATTAGTTCTCTAAGCAAAAAATATTTTTTAATATTTAATAAATATATATACATAAATTATTTAAATATCATATATATATTTATCTATTAAATTTCTTGAAGTTTTCAAAGTTATTTACTTAAACTACTTTTATTTAATTTAATATATTACTTTAATTTAATTTAATTTAATATATTTAATTTAATATATTTTTAGTATATTTAATATAAACAAATCTTGACAAAAAAATTTTATTTCAAGAAACTCAAGTAAATGAAATTTTAACTCAAGTTTTATATTTGATCTAAAAATTCATTAAAACTTCAAGTTTTTTTCTTATCTTTGAGCTCTTAATTATGTTTGATATTTATTTAAATCAATTTTCTTAACACATAATTTTTATTTAAAATTTTTTAAATTTATATAATTACATCATTAATTTTTAAGAAATCAATTCAATTTTAACTTTAGTTTTTTCTCATAAAAAAATTCTCAAATTCTTCAAACTTATTTCTGAGTTTCTTATACTTATTCAATATATATTTAAACTAAATATATATTACAATTCCGTTTCGTAAATTAAAAAATAGAAACGACAAACTGCATGCGAATTGCGTTATACCCTTTCTGAGCGCATCAAAAGCAATTAATAATTTGCCGAGCTCGAAATGAAAGTAGCCGAGGGTACATCGGACCCTTGACAATTCATCGACTTTTAGTTTGGCTTTGACTTTGCAACGAACACATCAAATATAAATACAAATATTCATGTGTGTAAACTCATATAGATAATATATAGTTAATAACAGTTAAAGCATATCGATATACACTCATTATGACCGTGGTGCGTCGTCGGTTGCGACGTCAGTCGCTCAAGGATTTTCTGGGTGCCCTCTATTCGCATCGTCGCTTCTCGCTGGAGAAGCTGCGTCACTTTCAACAATTACAGAATCGCCGGCAATTGATGTGTAAGCCAATCAGAGACTATTTAATAACTGTAATTAACTAGCATTATGTCATAAACTGGCGGTTAGTGGTTAGGAATGTAATACCCATACACCTAGGCACTGCTGTAGCTCGATATAAAGTCTTTATATGGCTCTTTCGTGATCATAAAAAGAGGCGGCCATCTAAAGAATACCAATTGGCTGTAAAGGAAAATTCCCTTTCAAACTGGTTGAGCCTGACACAACAGGATCTAAACGGCCAGCAGAAGACATTGGCACAGAACAAGTTCAATATAAATACACACGGCTCAAGACAAATGCAGCCACAAAAGATTCAATTCCAAGGTCGCAACGAATACGATATGCTCTAAGAGGCTAAATCCTATAGCCTTAACTCAATATCAAGATCGCTTTTAATGTGAATCATTCGAATCGGAATTATATGCGATGTTTCTAACCGGTACGATCTAGTCCATGGATCAGTTAGGCTGGTGTGAAAAAAACAATATACATATATATATATATATATCTGAATTGATTGGCCGACTGCTAAAAGCTGCGCTGATTTAATAAGTGTTATTTAATACTGAAGATCAGCTAATCGGCTTGATCTTTTTAATTGTTATACAAATTATAATGCTAAGTGTGAGTTAAATTGACTCTGCATCAAGTTTGAAAACAAATCAAAGTGGAATACTTATGAGTCGATCACGTAACGAGAGAGTACGTTCAGCTTGATCGATTAAGAACATGTGTGATTTCTTATTGGCCTGATTTCGAGCTGTTTGTTAGCTTACAAATTTATTACACATATAGCACATGGGACTGCCAGGGAAACTAAGTAGATCAGACTTTTGCACTCGAAACAGTCTTTCATTATATGTGTCTGAGCTACTAATGAGGAGCTGCTCTCACTGTGAAGTTCTAAAATGAGAGTTACTCTAGAGGATCAGCAGTACAGCCTACAATATTAGAGTTACAATAAGCTGAAAGATGTTATATATATAAATCAGAATATTTGCTAGATTAACCCAAAATATCTGAGTTTTGAATAAGAGTTCTATAGAAAGACTTTTACTTCTACATAAAGGCTATAAGTCTATAGGTATTAGATTTAAATATGTTTTTATAATTCAATCAATTTAGTAGATTCTTATATCAAATTCTTAGAAATTCATGAATATTTCCTTTCTAAAAGCAATAAAATCGCTTACATATATGCTTCCCAAAATATCCTATAGCTATTTATATACTCTATTTGTCATATGCCCCACTGTGCATTTTAATAGTAAACCCATTAAGAGCCAAACAAGTCATGGCTATAAGGCGCTGGCGCTGGCTCTGTCGCTGGCACAAACCAATCGACTATTCCTTGGCAGATGCAAGCTAAGCAGCTATATATACATATATCTATATATATATTTGCATATATGTATAGATCTATAGAAAAGCAAAAGTTTATGTATATTCTTAATTCTTCGTTTTAAAGCGTAGTCGTATATTTGAATGCTGATGGCTGATGGCTGATAGCTGATGGCTGTGGGCTGATAATTGAAAACCCGTTCTCTGGCCGCCATCTCTCCCAATCTGCTTGGGCAGCAGCAGCAGCAGCAGCTCATGCACGTGTCTTTGCCACGCATCGTTCGCTGAAATTCCTTTGCGATTATCGAGAGAACAAGTTGCCTAGTGACTGTGCTCGTTTGCCACAGTGAACTCTCTCTCTCGCACAGAAGTGTTAACAGTTCAAGTTTTGTTCTTGTTATTGCCTTAATAAAGAGATTTGTATGCAAGCATATATAAATAAGGGCGGGTCGGAGCGAGCCGGGGCGATAATCGAGCGTCGCGCTAAATGATTGAAGACTCATGCTGGTGATTCAAGCAACTTACATTGCGCACTTGTCAGAGTCTCACGAGGAACTCGGCCGACTCGAACGAGAACTCAAGCTACATATATGTAGCTGTGGCTGTCGGCATACTGTCGCGATACTGTCTTGTTCGGACATAATGCTTGCCATAGAGATTAACATAATTTACATCAGACAGGCAATGGAGCTCAGACACTATAGAAGACTTAAGACCGGGTAACATTTCAGGGTCGATGGTATGACTCGTGTAATCTCTCTTAAATAAATTACTTATTTAAGCTCTACTGTCAGTTAGTTTTCATTAGAGTCTCTAGTAGAATATGTTATGCCTATGATCCTAGTCAATAAGATTTGCTGTCAATTAGCATTATAATTCCCACAGGTGTGTCACATGGCAAAGGGTGGAGAGTTCTTCTCTTAGAACTTTTCATAATTTTTACAAAAGGCCGGCAAAATTAAAATTTGTTTGTCGAAATTCTTTACACTATCAGTTTTTGTTATGCAAATTTCATAATTCATATTTGTTTCTTCTTCTTCTGCTCAATTCTCAATTCAATTCTCAATTTTCATTTTTACGTGTCGCACACGCTGCCTATTTATGCATAATTAATCGTGTCTTAATTAACTTAATGAGGTCATTTATATGTACTCGACGAAACTTAACAACTTATTTTAATATACTATACAAACACATATATATATCTGTATATATATAGATATTGTCAATCTATAATGTTTGTTTCTTTTTGTTGTTTTTTGCAGGCGCCTTTTTGCTGCTGGCCATTGGATTTTTGGCCATAACAGCGGCGGTGCTGGTTAAAGTATTTCAGCCCTACGATTTGATATTCAAATGGGTGAGTCCAATAAACAGAAACTAAAGCTTTTTTTAACTGCCTCAGCCTTAGCCTTTGCCAAATGGTCGACGGACGATCATAATGCGCTATTAACAATTCTCTTGCCTTCGACACACGACACGTACCTCAAATATACGAATACATAGTTTCTCGAATGCAATCCGTTTTTGGCGCTTGCAATTTGGCCCGCCATTGAGAGCACCATATTCATCGGAATATACATATATATCTAAAACTATAATTTGATCTTGCAGAAATTGGTAATGGCCGACAATGGTGAAATCTTCAATCTTTGGGCCAAGCCACCAGTCGATTTATATATCAAAATATATTTATTCAACATCACCAATGCGGAGGCCTTTCTAGCGGGTCGCGAAAAGCTGCAAGTGGAGGAAGTGGGTCCCTATGTGTACAAGTGAGTCGCCAAAGGAAAGCATTTATCCAATTGGAGACTTATTTCGAATTCTTTATGTTTCCAGAGAGCTCATGACACATGAGAACATCACATTCAATGACAACAACACGATGTCCACAACGCCCAGCCATCCGTTGGTCTGGCAGGAGCATCTGTCCGAAGGTCGCCGGGAGGACGACGAGGTCATCATGCTCAACATAGCTATGCTGGTGAGTACGATATGGGGTATACCTATAAATATATACATATATAATATATTATTATAACTATATAGCAAAATATATAAACAATATAGGAAAGAATATTTTTATAATATATCATATCAAAAAAGTCATTTTCTGATATTAAATATTTGAAATATAAATATAATATATTTAAAAAAGTACGCCCTGCAATATGCTAAATTTAATAACAAAACGCAATGACAGAAATTACAAAATTTCTTAAAAATATATATATTGGAAAATATTCATTTTTTAATAACTAATTATTTATCTTAACGGCCATTTATATGCAATATCTCCGTGTAGTATTTCGAAATTATGCAACGGAAAAATACTTATAATAATCTATTGAAAATGCTAATTGCAAATAACAAGCCAAAAGGAAATTCCTATTTATTAAAACAAAAAAAAGCAAAATACTTATTAGTTTTATTCCATGCCTTAGTCTTGGAATTACAATTAAATTGTCCGACCGAATACAATGCCGGCCAATTCATTCGAGCTGATAACAGATTATTGACTATTGGCTTTATCTCGATTGAGTAGAGCCATTCGATATAATCGAGGGTAATTTGTCAGGGAAAATAACTACATAATTAACCGTTAAGACTGACACAACAATAACAATCAAAATCGCGTGCTGCTCACATGACGAAAACAAAAACAACAAAAATGAAATTGAAATTGAAAAAAAAAAGTCAGATCTGAAATGCAAACAGCAAAAACATTAACAGAAGGCGCGACTCACGTTTAGGTCAATAAACGTTACATTTTAACACTAGCAACAACAACAATACAGTTACTTTACCGTGGTTACTTTATCGCCAACATGTTTAACTAAATGATGGGCAATTAATTTGCACACAATGAGCATTTGCGGTTGTGGGAGAGCGTGCGACAGGGATGGCCATAGTGTGAGTAAGTGAGCAGCAGCAGGCGCGTCATGCGAGTAGCTACCGTTAACTATTACATAGGCAGCTATCTCGCTCACACGAGCACTTAGCGCGTATTTCGAAAGTATTGTTGCTTTTATTACAATAATTATTATTGCCGCTGTCTGTGGGCGTGTTTGTTATTGATTAATGACGATATCGCATTTTAATATCGTAAACAAATCAAAACCGCATTTACGTACATTCAATCAGTAAATATCTATATATCTATATATTTATGCACATTTGAACTGTAATTAGTTGTTGACTTTATGATGTTTCAATTAAAACTTAAGAATTAACATAGTTGCAGTTGCTTAATTTATGTCAAAACACTTTTGTGTCGCGCACAAATGCCAATTTAGCTTCGCTTCTGTGATGTCAATCGAGCGACGAAGAAGAAGAGGAAATCGAAAAGTAATTTGATTTGTTTAGAGTTCATTTAGCATCCGGGTGCAATGTGGATCCAAAATGTTGAATAATGCATTTTATCTGACAAGCGCCTGTCAGCCGGGTGCAGGGCTACGTGGCACCTATAAAACATTACCTGCTGCACAGGAAGTACGTAATTATTTATTATTGTGCATTAAGTGCTCTATTTAATGACGATAACGAGCCGCTGAGCAGCTGTTAATGTGGCACGCACAGCTCGAATAGATCCTGACATGGCTGGCAATTAGCACACCAGTCATCAAATGGGTTTTCCCTAACATTAAACTGAAAACAAAAATAAGAACGCTCTAAGACAAAGTTTCACTCTTTCTAGAAAATAGGAATTTTTTAATAATTTGTCTATGCTTAAGAGAAATTTGTTTCCTTTAACCTTATTGATATTCAAGTTATGCCTAAAAGGCCATGTCTCAATTTTCTATATTGATCGATAATAAGCAATTGAGATGACTTATCGATAGCTATAATAAGCTTGTATTGCTTGGGGTATTGAGGAAATTCTATTAAAATATGTAAATCTAATAGATTCGGGTTTATAAATAGGACAGATAGATATAGCTACAAAGACTCAGCTTGTCGTCCTTACCAAGAATTTGAAGACGCTATACCAATTTACCAGTACCAAGTTTAATTACTATTAATATTGTTTTATGGCTAAATCTACTTAAATTTTCTTATCTTTTTCCCTTTCAGGCCATTTCGCATTTAACTGCCGATCGTAACTATTTCTTTGTACGCTTGCCAATGCAAGGACTTTTTGCCAGCACCAAATCGGAGCCGATTGTCCGAATGACGGCCAAAGAGTTCATGTTTGGCTTTCCATCGACATTGGCGACGCTGGGCAATACGCTGTTGCCCAATTGGATATCGTTCGAGAAGGTGGGATTGATTGATCGCATGTATGATTTCTCAACGGACTTTGAGACGTTCTATACGGGCGTGCCAGATCCAGCCATATCGGGTCTGTACGCCACATACCGGGGCGAGACAAAGCTGCCCCAATGGGAGGGTGATCACTGCAACAACATTGAGTATGCCTCTGATGGCACGAAATTCAAGAGTTTCATCCAGCCCAACGACACAGTCAAGTTCTTCCGTAAGAGCATGTGCAGGCCCATCAATTTGGTAAGTGATATCAGCTTTCAGCCATCATTTAGATAATAATTGAGGATCTTTTTCTTGATGTAAACAGTATCGAGATGGTGAGGAGCGCACGTTTGGCAGTCTGAAGGGCTACAACTATGTCTTTGAGGAGAATGCCTTCGACAACGGTGCCATCAATGAGGCCAACAAATGTTTCTGCCGCCACGGTAAGTCCAGTAAACGCGCGAATGCTTAATAGCCCACAATTAGTTCAACTAGTCTTACATCATATTTTCTACGGACAGCATTTCTGGTTAAGTGTCGGAACAATTAAAAAGAAATCTTTCTGGAACTATTACTTCATTGCATTTGAATTTGTAATGCTGCTGTCTGTGCCTGGAATTCAAGCAAGTGAAGCAAAGTCTCGTTCTTTATGATCGACGTCGTCGATGTATTTAATTGCTAAGTACAAAGCACAAATAATTCTTGTTTTTTAAACGTACCTCCGCTTGCGCTAGCTAATTGATATCCCCTCAGAGTATTCAGTTTATCAGTTGGCATCGAATGTTTTGTTTTGTTGCTTCAAGTTTACGGCTTGTTAGCTCGACCGAGGGGGCAGTCTCCAAAATATTCCATAATATCGAAGCTCTGACGCAAACGAACAACGCGACAAAGCGCCAACGCGTTTCGCATGTTTCGAAACATTTATTTCGTATTATTGTCGCTTTGTTTTGGTTTTGTTTTTTTTTTTTTTTTTTGTTTATTGTTTGCAATGAAAGTATCTAGATAAAGTCGTGCGTCAGAATTTTGAGACACGCAATTGGCTGCCTTTTATGGGAGGCATCCAATAACATGTTATTCTCTCTTCCGTTAAAAACGAAGAAGAAAACTGATAGTAATACTGCAATTGCTTCTTCTGTATTGCAGGTGATTGCCAGCCGGTTGGCTTGATTGACGTCACGGATTGTTATTATGGTTTCCCCATCTCTCTCAGCTTCCCACATTTTATGAATGGCGACGTTGGCCTGGTGGAGAACATTACAGGCATGCAACCTGATCCTGAAAAGCATTCAACAGCATTTGTCATACAACCTGTAAGTAACCTTGCCAATTGACAAAAAAAAAAGAAATAAAATAAAACTTGCCTTGCAGTAGTGGCTTTCAGTTTGAACGATTAACAAAATTTACGAGAATATATAAGCAATACTTAATTAAACATTCACCACATTAAATGTAACAATTAACTCGTTTAAAATAATATTCGACTTAATCATGCTAAACTTGTTGTTATTGCCCCTGTCGACAATTGCTGTCAGTAGTTTTTATTGTATGTTGTTTTTTTTGTTTGCTTACCTTCCGATCGAGTGTAATCGCGTGAAAATTAATTGTTTATTATTGAAATTTATATTGGCTGCTGTTTTCAATATTTACATTTCCGGCTAATTAAGTTAACCGTAAATACAACTAGTCACGACTAAACTGATCATACTTAAAGTTGTATTAAATTTATGTATAACAGGAAATAAAATACTATCTGAGCTTCGCGCCAGTTAGGCTAACGGAATTTGATTGACAAGATATTCGTTGTAACCTTCATTTCGATTGAAAACGCATTTTAAATTTACACATTTCACAAAAGTTAAGGCGATAGACTTATCGCTGCAGCAAATTCGATAATTCTTGAAGCCCGCCTACAACACTAATTGCTTTGCCGACTTAACAACACTTGTGCGATTACTGCTTAACGTTCAATTAAGGCGCAGCATATGGGGAATATGAAATATTTAAATGCATAAAAATAATTGTCATGCGAATGTAGAATCAATCACTATGTCAATAGAAGCAACTTAGTCTCAAACAATGTATTTCAAGGAAAGAGCGCAAAAAAAACCAGGCCTATATTTAAGTAATTAAATAAAATTAGGCCAAGTTTAGCCGAAACGGTGTCGTACTTGGCACTCAATAACTAAATAACACTTCACTACCCGGTTAGTTCATAAATTAATTGCATATTTGCGCTCACTTTCAGGAATCCGGTCTGCCGCTCTCGCTGTCCGTAAAAGTGCAAATCAACATGCATTTCAAGGATCTGCAAAACTATCCGCAAGTCTCACAGTTTAGTCATCTGACTGCCCCAATGCTGTGGTTCGAGATCGTAAGTGAAAAACACATATCATTGCCATAATGGGATATGTATAATATGGTTAAATTCTTATGTTTAGATGATGCCTAAGCTGCCGGATGAACTTGACACGCGCTTCAATTTCTATCTGAATCTTTTGCCGCTGGTCAATCCTTTGGGCTTCTGGGGTGCTCTGGTGCTGGGAGTAGGCCTGCTGGTCTATGCCATAACACGTGCCACCCTGCACATGTCCAGCTTTACACGCCAAGCAACCAACATTTCGGATGGCAAATACGCACGCGCAAATCTGTTGCAGAATCTGACGGGAAGTGGGGGCATCATTGGCGGCGGTAATCAGGTTTACAATCCGTGTGAATTGAAGTTATTGGACGATATGCCAATTGCCAAGAAACATGTTATTATACGGGGCAGCAGTGATGACGAGGCCTACCAGGAGCGCCGACAGTCTGTATACGCTCTGGAGCTGGAGCCAGCGCTCTCCGATGCGGAGAGCAGCGACGAAGGCAACGAGAGCGATACTGTTACACTTAGCCGCAACTCAACCACATCCAGTTCGTGCATAGAAGTGGAGCATGATGATGATATTTGCATAGATTGCTTTGATGACAACGGTTTGGATGTAACTGTCGATGCAGGCAGTTCGAGCCAAACAGGCGCGAAGCAACAGGTGAGCCAAGCAACTGTAATTGGTTATATCATCTACCATATGTATAGGGGAAGGCTTGATCTAAGTGTAAGGAAATCGTCGCCAAGCTGTCTAACGTGTCTGGTTGAATGTTCATTAGGTTGCGGCTGTTTTTTTATGGTAAAATTTTACGGGCGCGTCAAATGAAATGGATTAGATTTAAAGTCAGCAGTCGGCAACAGACGACAAACTCGTTTTCGGGGCAAGCAAGGCAGTTAAAAAAAATAGCCACGCGTGTTGATTCTTCTCAGGGGATTTGCATACACTTGATATGTTAATTAAACTAATATATGCTTTCTTTCTATTTACAGTTGGGCGTTAGTTTGGCCAGCAGCGGCTTTGCTTCGTCGCCCGCCTCGAGCAACTCTAGTTCCAGTTCGTATATGAATGTGTTGAGCGCGACAAACAACAGCAAGACAAGTTGGACACCCTATGCACATCCCGAGAAGTTTGGCGGGACGACAGGAATGACGAAGCATGTCTAGAAATAAGCCACCAGTTTAGTATTTAGTTTAGGTTGTCGGTATCTCCATATAGATGATGTAGTAGCTAGTTTGCTAGTTTGGTTGGGCATTGGCATCGCCGCTTTTGGTTTTATATAGCATTTTTTTGATTGTGTAAATAATATGAAAGCCAAGTGCTGGTTTTTTTTTCAATACTGTGATAGCTTTAGACAACAAAAGAACGATGTATGTATATCCTCTCACTATATCTGTGTATACCAAACACAAACAGCACAAGAAGTGCTGAATGCGGCTTTTTACAAAAACTAAAAAAAAAAAAACAAAAAAAACTAAAATTTGTATGGAATTATTTATATATCGAGTTTAAGCAGTTTATAAGTTAACTTTCGCTTTAATTTTAGTTAACAAGTCACCTCCATGAGGTGCCACAAATGATTTGAATTTAAATTTGAATTAAAGCAAATTATGAATGAAATCTGAATAAGAAAAATAAGCACAACAATTGTAGTTCAAGTTCATAATCTATGCTAAGAATTGCTGTGATTTTTGTATTTGAAACAGAATTTATGCGCAAACGCATTACAAAGCGAGGCGTTTGTACAACAAATTAAATATCTTAGCCTTAGACCATGTAATTGTACCATTCAAACTGCAATAAATGCATCAAATAAAATACAAAAAATTGCATTTATGTTTCAATAATATATAACATTACATTTCAAAATGTATACCATTGAACTGAAGTACGAATTGAAGATAGGTTTTTAATTTGTTAAAAACATTGCATGAGTTGAAATTTTCCGCATACGAATTTAATGCTAACTTTACAGAATTACTCCACCAGCTAACAGAATTACTTAACAGTATTCATCTCTATCTTCATCGGCGATAGTATCGCGAAATGAATGCTTTTTATTTGAACTCACGTCACTATTGCAAAAAATATCTTATTTGGATAAAAAGTTAAACCACTTTGTACAGTATATTGCCCCATTTTATTTTCAAAAAATATGTCATAGCATATTGCGGCCTTATAACATATAGAAAGATACAAATTCAAAAAGACAGCCGCTAATAATAATTCAGAGGACGCAGGGTAAGAAAAAGATGTCCACAGACTTTGTACCCGACAGTACAACAACAACAGAGATCAACAATTGGCAACAGGCATTGCTCAAACCGCTCTCACTTTCGATGCCGACATCGACGCTGACGCCAACGTCGGCAGCGATAGCAAAACAACCCAGCTACAGGTTCGGGAAAAGGCAACGACAACGGCAGCGACTGTGACTGCGACAGCACAGTTATAATATTGGTAAAAAAGAAACCGGTCGTGTTTTCTGAGATATCAATTTTGTTAACTGCACTTTTGCCTACGTGGACCAACAGATATTGGGCTTTTGCATTTATATTATTTATTTGCCAAGTGTGCCCGTGTTGTCGCTAACGTTAATTGTAACGCCCTGCTTATCGCAAAGTCTTTACGATTATGCACACTAACCAAAGGTGAAGAATACACACACACACACACACACAGAAACAAACAATATAACCTTTGGATTACGATAATATTGTGCGTATGTGTATTTTTTTCATTGCAGCTTCACAGTTGAGACCAACGTAGAAGACTCCAAATCCAAAATGAGATTGTTAAAGAATGGAATGGTTTTCTGGAATTTGGTAAACAATGAGAATATTATAAACGAATGCACATTAATACACTTTCCAACAGACTAAAGGCTCCGTCAACGCTAAAGAAGCATCGGAAGCTCTTGTCAAACTGGTGCCGCCTGCCTGCTTTGCCACAAAAATACCCGATTCATCGGGAGACAAACAGATCTCGAAACAGAAGCAGAATCTTTTACAGTATCCTGTACTGCCACTGAAAGAGACCATGGATCGTTTTATGGCCACCGTTCAGCCTCTACTTACAGCAGAAGAGTTCAAAAAACAGCAACAAATAACATCTGATTTTAAAGACAATGAAGGGGATAAACTGCAACTACTGCTCGAGGAGGCTGGCAAGAAGGAATGTAACTGGCTTGCAGACCGTTGGCAAAAGTTCGCCTATTTACAATATCGTGATCCTGTCACCATTTATGTTAGTCCCGGCATGACATTCCCCCCTGCGAGCTTTAAAGATAATACCGAATTTCTTAACTATACGGCCAAAGTTATATATGGACTATGCGAGTTTAAAGGCGTTGTTGATGCTGGTAAGATACCAATTGTCAAAATGGGCAAAAATGAGTTGGACAATGGTCAGTTCGGCAAGGTCTTTGGCACCTGTCGTATACCAGTACGCATCACGGATGAGCTAATATATAACCCCTGCTCCAAACATATTGTGGTCATATACAAAAATCATGTAGGTTCAGTTTGTTATATCTCTGATTACTTTAACATATTTGCTTATAATCCAACAGTTCTACAAGCTGATCCCGTACGACAAAGACAATAAAATCTTATCTGCTCCTGTGTTAGCTCAACAATTAACATCAATTATGAATGCGGAAAAAGAGCATGGTATACCTTTTGGTATTTTCACCGCAGACACGCGCGATAATTGGGCCGAGGCCTATGAGGCATTGAGCAAAGATCCTGACAATTGTAAGACACTAACAGAAATACAGACATCACTCTTCACTGTTTCTCTGGATGAATTTGTGCCGTATGAGCCCGCTAACCGAGCCGATGAATTGATCCTGTCGCTGATTCATGGTGGGGGTAGTAAAGTGAACACCGGCAATCGTTGGATGGACAAAACCATACAACTGGTAGTCAATCCAAATGGAAACGTTGGCTTCACCTATGAACATTCTCCAGCTGAAGGTCAACCTATTGCTATGATGATGGACTACGTAGTAAAGAAAATGTATGTATAAAAATGTATAGTGTCCCAACAAAATTGATCTTATTTTCGTGTTTCTAAATTGGGTTTTTAATTGTTTAGGGAAGCGGACAAGAAATATGGTGAATGCGGCTCCAATGTGTCCCAAAAGCCGGAGAAGCTCAAATTCAGTACGACGAATCCGTGCATTGATCAATTGCTGTTCTATTCTACAACGTATGTCGATAAACTTATTAAAAATCTGCAGATGAAGGTGCTAAAATTTGAGTGTTACGGCAAGGGATATATTAAAAGTATGCGTCTGGGACCAGATAGCTTCGTGCAGATGGCATTGCAATTAGCATTTTACAAGTATATTATATATATATATAAAATTGTCCACAAATATCTAATGTAGTTATTCTACAGACTTCACAAAGTGCCGGCTGCTCAATACGAATCGGCTCACTTACGTATTTTTGCCAATGGACGCACAGAAACTATACGCTCCTGTTCGAATGAATCACTCGCCTTTTGCAAGGTGATGACCGATTCAGGCACCTATCTCGAGGAACGTGTTAAAGCACTGCGCGATGCTGTCAGTGGTCATCAAGCGTATGCGAAACAGGCGCTGCAGGGTCGCGGCGTAGATCGCCATCTCCTGGGTCTGAAGCTGATGGCCGAAGAACACAACTTGCCAATACCCAAATTCTTTTCATCATTGGGATACATGAAGTCGAAACACTACCGTGTGTCCACATCGCAAGTGGCTTCCGTGTACGAGGCCTTCATGGGCTACGGGCCGAACACCGCTGACGGATACGGCTGCTGTTATAATCCACGCGAGTCTGATATTATCGTGGCTATCTCAGCGTGGGCTTCAAATGAAGAAACGGACCCCATCAAGTTCGCCGCGGCGCTTACAAGCGCTTTCTTGGAAATGAAAGCTGTCCTCGACAACGAAGCCATGAAATCCAAGTTGTAGTTCCATTATCAATTTCGTTGTATAATGTTGATTAAATTCTAAGTTCGACTAAAGAGTGGCTCTTTTTTTAAACATCTCGATAAAAATATCAACTTGAAACTCAGTAAGTTTTACATATTATATATAAATCACATTAGCGTTAGATATATTGTCTAGTTTCCAAATTTGTTATAATCTTTCGATTCTTCTCAAAATTTTATAATGCGTGCCTTAATCACTACTGAACATTTCTTTGGCAAAGTGAGTATGCAAGAATCAGATAATTGTTGACCGGCGTAATTGTGTTTAGCTTTCCAACCGTCAGTCGAGGTATTCACGTACGTCAACCAGAGCTAAGTCAACCAACGAAAAGTCATTAGTGACGAAACTCGTAGAGTATGTGGTGAAATGGGGCAAAACGGAACATCCTCCAACACAACAAGCAAAAACGAAGAGCGAACAGAAGGAAGAAGAGGAGGAGAGGAGTCCCAAAATCATAAAAATATCAGCTGCCACAACTTATACCCATAATGGCAGTCGTTCAGATGTATCAAAAACCGCGTTTCATTCAAGTTCCAATCTAGAAATGAGATCAAGGTTCATGCCCGAAGCCAGGGCACAGTCTATGCCCGCTTTTAGTTCACCTCAGGAGCAACTGGGCAATGTTATTCCACTAGAAGTTAACCAATTACTGGTGCGTGTACGGGAAAATGGATTACCAAGGGATTTGCTGAAATATCCAGTTCAACCGCTGCAGCATACTCTCACTCGTTACTTGGAAAGTGTACAGCCGCTACTCAGCGAGAGTGAAATGCAAAAAGAGGAGGACTTAGCAGTGGACTTCATGCGAAATCAAGGATATGAATTGCAATCGCTGCTGGAAAAAACTGGACAATCAAATGTTAATTGGCTCACCGATCGCTGGACCAATGTCAGCTACTTAGGTTATCGTGCACCACTGACGATATTTTCCAGTTCATGCATATCGTTCCCTCAGCAAAACTTCCTCAATAGCTTAAACTTTTTAAGCTTTACGGCTAAGGCTATTTATGCCATGTGCGAATTCCATAGCATAGTGGAAAACAATCAATTACCTGTACGTAAACTGGAGGGCTTTGATCTAGACAATAGTCAATTCTACAATGTGTTCGGTACGGTCCGCATACCGCAGCGATCATCTGATACCCTACAGCAGTGCGCATCGAACTATGTGGTTGTCATACACAAGAATAACGTGAGGCTTCCTAAAATGTCTGCCAAGTGATAATCGCACTAACCCCGATTTTCCTTTTGTAGTTCTACAAGCTGCCCGTGTTCGATGCCGAGGATATGCGTATCTTTAATGTTTTTCATATCAGAAAGCAACTGTTTAAAATTATTAAGTCTGGAAGACCCCTGGGTAAACCAATTGGCTTGCTCACCCACGATAGACGCGACCACTGGGCCGAGGGACACGAGCTGCTTTGTCGCAACCAATTGAATGCCCAGACAATTAAATGCATTGAACAATCTCTATTTACCGTCTCTTTGGATGAAGCCATTCATGTGCCTGCTGGCGAGGAGCGTGTCTTGTTGGCGAGTCAACTTATGCATGGAGGTGGCCCGCATATCAACAGCGCCAATCGCTGGATGGACAAGACGCTGCAGCTGATTGTCAATCCGAATGGTATAGCCGGACTCTGCTGCGAACACTCACCCGCTGAGCCCCAACCGGCGGCTAGTATCATGGACTATGTGCTAAAGAAAATGTATGTCTCTTTATTCTAATTGGAATTTTGAATAGCAATTAATTTGATACGCTTCTACTTTAGCCCTGAGCCGACGTATGGCAACGATGCTAAGGATTCGTACCAAACTGACGCATTAGAATGGCTTTTCTTCGATGAAAAGGATGAGAGTATCAGCTTCTGGTTAAAGACTGCCAATCGGACAGTAAATGAACTTACCAGTCGGTTGCAATTGCATGCAACCCGATTCGAATGCTATGGCAAGAAGCTGCTGCATACGCAGCATCTGGAATCAGATTGCTTTATACAGATGGCATTGCAGCTGGCTTTTTATAGACTGCACCGTCAGTTGCCTGCTCAGATGGAGACGGCTCACTTGCGTATTTTCAAATACGGACGCAGCGAAATTATACGGACAACCAGCAATGAGTCTCTGAAATTTGTGTTTGCTATGATTTCGGAAGACGAGACAACTCAAAATCGGTTATTGGCCTTAAAAGCCGCTGTTGATCATCATCGACAGCAGACGATGCTGGCGCTAAAGGGATGCGGCATAGATAGACATTTCTTTGGATTGGAACAGATGGCATATGAGCATGGCATAGCCTTGCCCAACTTCTTCCAATCCGATGGTTTCCTGAAATCCAAAGACTTCCGCATACTCAGCTCCCAACTGTTGACACCACATGACTCGTTCATGGTGTATGGACCCCTCAACTCGGATGGTTATGGCTGCTGCTACAATTTGCGTGATAATGATATAACCTTTACCATTTCGGCCTGGAACCATAATCCAGAGATTTCGCCCTCAGACTTTGGCATGGCCATCGAAACTGCTCTAGCCGACATGGGTCATCTTATTTTGGATTTGAGTAATTGTACTGCAGTCGAATAGTGACAGTGATCGCACGTAATAATTAGGGCTTATTAGAATTTTCTTTTATTATTTGTGTTTAGCGAACAAAAACATGAAACAAGATAAAGAGGAAACTTCAGTGGCTCAGGCAAAAAATTTAAATATACATATATATATTTTTTAGCATGTCTGATAGTACTTTGTCCTAGTCCTTCTTGCAGTGATAGCAGCTGCAGGAGACGGCGCTCTTAAAGGTCACATTGCGTATACCCTCAATGCAAAGCACACGACGTTGTATCTGAATAGATAGATTTTATCAAGAATGGCTCTTGGCTGCTGTCAGGCACTCACCTCTTCGGATTTCATCATATTGCAGCACTGACCCACGGATACGACTGGCTTGGGTGGTCGAAAGACGCCAGCCAACACAGATGTTATCGAAGGCACCGCATAGGATTCGCAAAAGCCGCGACAAGCATTCGTTGTAATCGTAAACTCTACGCAATCTGGTATGGAGATCTTACGCGTGTTGCCCACCTTATGACAGCCGGGACGCAGCCACGCATCCTTGCCTGTGGCTACACTGCTTTCGGCAGCCAGGACACAGGAACAGAGCAGCCAGAAAACAAAAGCCAATAACGCTAGCGACTTCATCTCGGCCGTACCTCAATGCGAACTGATGCCCGAGTATCAGCTGCCGCCCCATTTTATTCCGCTCATCGGCGAATACGACGCGTGCGCAAAGGACGAACGGCAAATGCCGCCGTGGCCAATGGACTGCACTTAATGAGGGGTAATGAAGGCAAAGGGGTTATTGCTTGTCTCAAATATTCATGCATAAGAACTAGGTTTGCATATTCCGGCTCTTAATATATACCAAAACATAAATTTCTAAAAACATTCCTATCCATTGTTTATATGCTAAATGTAAGCAATTTTATTGCAGAATATTTCAAATGAGCTTAAGAAAATTGACAGAGAGACAACAAAAATAACTTCGTATAAGACAAACGACCTAAATACAATTAGAATCTAGGAAATCAAATGTATTCACTTTTTATTTATAAAATTAATCCACAAATAACTTGGTTCTACCATATCAATTATTTAGTTTTGTAAACCTACAACTGAGAATTGCTCAGAGCTCGTTAATTCTTTCGGTAATTGCTTTACAGTCCTTGGTTCTACCATGCCATTAAAATAGTCCTGTGAACCTAGAAGATGGTCCGCAAACTTGAATCCATGCTAAATGTATACCATATGAATGACAGACATCAGCCCCCCTCCTCTCCGTTGGCACTTAGTTGACCTAAATATCCTTGAATTCTCAATACCATTGATATAGTTCAGGAATCCTATAAGATTTTCAGCCTACTGCAGATTCGTCTGGCACTTTTGCAGAATATCCATTTCAACTTTTGATCGCAGCAGCCGCCCCGTGAGACTATGCTACGAAATTTGCTTGCTAAAAATGTTTAAAGTCAGTTGAATGTAATGCAGTTTAGCCAAACTCGTTAGCCCAAGATGACGATAACTTGCTTTTGATCTTTAAGAGAATATATACTAAATAAAAATGAAGCATATTTTTTGACCATTTCGTGACGCATATCGCAAGGATTTAGGTTCAGCAGGACTATATCCACGAAAATTTAAACCAATTAGTAGTAACTATTGGAAACAGGGAATGGCATATTTTGGGTCAAATTTTCCGGCTATATGCTACCAGGTAATGCAAAATCTTGGTCTAGGACTATATGACTGGTACTTTATTAGCAAGTATATGTGGGTCAATTGAAAGAGAGAAAATCTAGATCCAGCCAAATGCTATGCATAGAAAATGGAACGATGAGATGATGTTTGGAAATGATCCTCTTAGGCTTTGCGGCATATGTCTAGAAAGCTCGTGTTTAGTTCAGAAAGCCAAGGCAATCTGAACATTTTCAATCTCAGCCTGTGCCTTTGCCTGGGTTGTGGTACCCTGCTACGTAGATAATAAGTGTGGAAAAGAGGAAGTGTGGGTAAGTGAATAGTTGTTGGGGCCATAGGTGCGAGCCAGAGGGCTTAGCACATAGAAATAAACCTGCTTAGGGTGCCTTCAGTTTTTAGTTCTCACTTAGTAGTCCCATTTCGTGCGTTACGAGAACTGTCTCGTTGTTGTTGATTAATTATCGAACATTATTTCTGTTCCTATTGTTAAATACGGAGAGATCTCTCCCTAAAAACAGCCCACAAAAAATACAAAATATCAACAAAACGCGTTTCGCTTGGTAGGATACCATTCTTTCGATTATCGTCGTGTCCATATGCAACTATTGTAAATCAATTTCCAAACCTGCTTTTTTCCACAATAAATCGAATGATACCAATCTAGACAAGGACCAGGATTTCAGACCCAACCGAAAAAAAATCGCTGGCTCGCTTACGGTATGAATCGGCAAAACGGTAATCATTTACATGGCATGAATGAGGGCCAACTGGAACTGGCACCGATCGAAATGGTGGACGTGGAAATGGACGGCAGCTATCAAGGGGATGAACTTGAAAATAGTCCCACACAAAAGCCATCCACTAAATCCCTATCACCGATTGTCAGCGATCATGCTCTCAACGTGCTCAACGAGCTGCGCGAAGCGAATCTCCTGTGTGACGCGCAGATCTCGGTGGGTGAGCAGTCCTTCAATGTGCACCGTGCCATCATGTGTTCCTGTAGCTCATATTTTCGGTGAGTTAACAAAACGTACAAATGTGGGAAATATCTAATATATATGTGTATATTTATATTTCCTATTAAAATGCAATATCTCGACTTGCCAAAAAGCCAAACAAAAAGAATAGAAGCGAACTTAATGCTCGATTATTATGCTCACATATGTAAAGGTATTGCTATATCCATTCCACTTTACTTGTGTGCATCCCACTTTAACTTTCATAATTCATAACTTGAATGTCAGAATGAAATTAAGTATCCACCACACTGCGCACACCTACTTACATACAAATATACACACAGAAAGTCATGTATAAATGCTGTTATAGATACGAGCTATGCCCACGAAAATATTTTAAGTTTGTAAGATGTAATCTGGTAATATTAAATAATTCACTAATCAGCAAATTATTATTTTGATTGCCATTTAAAAATATAAAGAAAATGAAAAACTAATTAAATCAAACTTAATGGCATCAGCACTCACTTCAACTTTAACAGATCATGGTGGGTTTGAAATATGCACGTCACTGCAGTTGTCTGCATCTCGCTTTAACTTACGCAGTTCGTAATTTAAATGTCATTGCGAAATGTAATATTCACCTCACAACATACGTACGCGTACAAGGAAACGCTTGTAAGCATAAGTATGTTTGTGCGAGCTTACGTTTACATGTATTACGTATTACGTATTGGTTAAGCAGTTAAACAGCCAATTTCACTTTTCTTCATTCCCTTTTAGAACTTAACAATACAATCTATAACTTTTATATGTTAATTTATTTTGAATTCTTTTCTTTCTGCCTCCGTTTTGCGGTTTTCTGGCAGCGCACAGTTTACGGGCTTTAATAGCCGCACCGGTGCGGGGAATGACGAGAGCCGTGTCGTGCATATACCAGGGATCAGTGCGTCCATCATGAATTGTGTGATACAATACGCCTACCTGCGCAAGACTAATATTAGCGACGACAATGTACATGAGTTGCTTATTTGTGCGGACTATGTGGGAATGGTGGGGCTGGTCAAACAGTGCAAAGACTATCTCAGCCGTACACTAAGCCCGGAGAACTGTGTCAGTATCATGGGATTTGCGCGGTCAGTATGATTTCCAATTGCCAATCTACTTTCCCTTTACATCGTCAACTCTTTCTTTCGATTACTTTCCATTTCTATTGCCCACCTGCAATTTAAATCTCATCTAATTGACTCCATCGCATAGCGAAATGAAGGGAAAATTAATCCTCTTTTAATTGATTGGCTTACTGCATTTTGCCTTTACAGTTTTCGTTTTCTCGAGGACTTGTATCAGAAGGCACGTAATTATACGCTTAGGTACTTCACAGATGTGGCCGCCCGGAATACAGACATACTAGACTTGAACATTAAGGACTTTTACAGCATTATTAGTGATGACGAGCTCAATACACGTGAAGAGGATTACGTTTGGAAGCTGTGCGTCAAATGGATTGACCGCGATCCAGAGAATCGTAAGCAGCATGTGGCGCATCTGATGACGGGCGTGCGCCTTGGTCTGATGACCCCCAAGGTAACATATCGAATACCAAGTATATAAACGTGTGAACCGAATGTTCAATTTGTAGTGCTTCATGGAGGAGGTCAAGGAGCATCCCTATGTCATTCAATGCGAGGCTGCCAAGCCGCTGATAGTCGATACCTTTAAATTCATGTATGATCTGGACTTTCTTAACCCACAAGCCGAAGAGGTAATGCTAACACCCCCTCTGCTCCTGCAGCAGCAACTTATACGTGCCATTTGACTTGCTCTTTCAACCCAAGCTAACGACACCACCGCTGGCGATGCCCCGACTGCCGCACGAGGTCATTTTCGCAATTGGTGGCTGGAGTGGTGGCACATCGAAGGGTTGCATCGAGACCTATGATACGCGTGCCGATCGTTGGGTTAATATCAATGCCGAAGATCCAGCTGGACCACGCGCCTACCATGGCACTGCAGTACTTGGCTTTAAAATTTATTCCATAGGTGGTTATGATGGCGTCGAATACTTCAACACCTGTCGCGTCTTTGATGCCGTCAAAAAGAAGTGGAATGAGATCGCGCCCATGCACTGTCGTCGCTGCTATGTCAGCGTTGCCGAGCTAAATGGCATGATCTATGCAATTGGGGGCTATGATGGACACAATCGCCTTAATACCGTCGAACGTTACAATCCGAAGACTAATCAGTGGTCAATCATTCCACCCATGAACATGCAACGGTCCGATGCGAGCGCTTGCACGCTGCATGGACGCATCTATGCAACCGGTGGATTTAATGGCCAGGAATGCCTGGATAGTGCCGAATATTATGATCCCTTAACAAATGTCTGGACGCGCATACCAAATATGAATCATCGTCGCTCCGGCGTTAGCTGTGTAGCGTTCAGAGATCAGCTCTATGTCATTGGTGGTTTCAATGGCACATCTAGACTGTCCACTGGCGAACGATTTGATCCGGAATCCCAATCGTGGCATTTCATACGCCAAATGAATCATTCGCGCAGCAATTTTGGCTTGGAGATAATCGATGATATGATCTTTGCCATTGGGGGATTCAATGGCGTCTCCACCATCTCGCATACGGAATGCTATGTGGCCGAAACGGACGAATGGATGGAGGCAACGGATATGAACATTGTGCGGTCGGCACTATCGGCCAACAATGTGGCTGGGCTACCCAATAAACGCGACTACATACACAAGGAGCGTGATCGCCTGATGGAGGAGCGGCGCCAGCGTTTAATGGCCACGGCAATGGCGCGCGAAGATGTTGGCAGCACGAATCGCTCACAATCGCTGGTGGACAACAATGATCCGGCCTTGGATGATTTAGATGACGAAAGTCCCAACGAGGATGTCGATGGCGAGGAGCTGCAGTTGCCGCAGCAGGTTGCTTTACCGCTTCCAGCGCCTGGCATACCGCCTGCAGCCGCAGCTGCTGCTATCGATGCAGCCGTCTTGCCCGCCGCCAACCTCAATCGCCAGGCCGAGGATCGAGGCCCGGACAACAATCGGCGCTTTCGGGTGCAGCTGCGTAATCAGCGCTATGGTTCGCATCATGAGATACGTCGTCGGTCGTAGGCGACGCTCGCGTCATGGTAACCAACGTTAAACTAACCCAATTCCGAACAGGCACCTGTTCCTCCTTGACTCTAACCGGCTGTGACCCCTTAAAGATAATAACCACCGGCGAATTTGCCCAACGAATATGTTTGGAGGCGTACGTACACACAATAGTAGAGGATGCGTTAGCGTGGGCAAAGGTATTCTGGTGCAGAAATTCGCAGCGTGGCCCACGTCCATAGAAACCGTTTTTTATTAACCTTTCGATAGCTCACACAATTCTTGGCAACTAACTACAAATTATTGCATAACATGAGGCGCGACAAACGTTTTGTTGCCAGAATAATAATTTTTGGACATTTCATCACGAAAATTCCGTTATCTAAATTTCTCATGGTATTTCAAAATTCTTTGCATCATACACAATAAAATGCAGAATATTAATAGTAGTAAAGGCTGTTTCTATAATTATATCCTCAAATTTGAATTCAAATTGTCAACGGCAAATGTTGCAATTGAATTCCATATGCAAAACTCTCAGCAATTATCAAGTTTATTTTTAGGCAAGCAATTGAAGGCTAAGGAGCATGCGGTGCGCAGACGCCACTACCAAGCAGCAGCGGCCACACTCTGGCTATAAATACGAATGCATGCTAGGAGCATACAACACAACGCAGCCAGCTGCGACGCAAGCAGCACGCATTCAACAGCAACTCCAACAGCAAAGAAAGGCAGCTTCGAAATGCTTGCAGTGTTGTAAGTCACAAGAATATTGCACTAATTTGAAAGTTTGCTAACTGTCATATAAAAACTGTTATACACAGACTGCCGTTGGTTTTTTTGGCATCGCCTTTGCTGCGTGTTGCCAGTGCCCAATTGGTTGACCTGCAGCCAGTTTATACTGGACCCACAATCGCGCCACTTGGTTGCCATCGACGCTTGTACACGTACCGTGTTACACAGTCGGATTTGCAGGGACGTGAGTGCTGGGATTTCGTGAGCGTCTGGAGCTGTTGGGGTCGGTGTGATTCCAGCGAGATATCCGATTGGAAATTCCCATACAAACGTTCCTTTCATCCGGTCTGTGTGCATGCGCAGCGTCAACCAACGGTGGCCACACTGAAAAACTGTCATCCCGAGGCAGACGATAGCATACGCAAATACAACTATATGGAAGCCATCAATTGCCATTGTCACACCTGCTCCACGGAGGACACCAGCTGCGAGGCGCCCGCCAACAATGGTTTGGACGAAAGCAAAAGCGTTAAGGTTTTAGCTTTAACTAACGACGACTCTGGTGCACTCGATTATTAAGGGACCGTGGATAACATTGTGTAGTAGCGGTAGTAGTACAGTGTCTTGGCGCATTTATTACAATAAAGCTTCATTTGATGGCAAGTTGCATTTAAAGCAAACCACTTTATTTGCTCGATTTGATTTACATGATTTTTTTGGTAATCTGCAACCAGAATTTTGTGGTGTGCCTAATATGTCGATTTTAACATTGAAACTAAAATGGAAATTCTTATGTGACCAGATAAATCTAAATATATATATATATATATATTATATATGTATTTATAATATAAAACAGAACTATATATTTGACGGTTAAGCGCTTTAAAGCGATGTATACACAAGCACGTATGTGTATGTCTGCCATAAGCCACAATTGGGTTGGCAGCTAAGGCTGTTCACTCTTTTTATGGGCTACGCCACCATCTCACCTACAGGAATTTTGGACTTGAGTTTGTGTTGTTGCTGTCTTGCGCCAACAGGTATAAGCAATAGAGCGATGATATGCCCAAACCAATAGCTCCACCCAGAGCACACTTTCGCAGGCCAGCTGATATAAAAATAATCAATATATATATAATATATAAACTTAATCGAAAGGTTAGCTAAAATACCTGTTGATTTGTAAAGCAGGCCTGTGGCAGAACCGGCTATAATGGTGTTTACATTATCATCCTGGTCACGAACATACTGCAGCAGCACACCACACGCCGAATACAGCACAGCCAACGTACCTAATGTATTTGCCGTCCCAGATCCCTGTTTCATGACGTGATTGATTAATCTACAAATAAAACGTATGTTAACATATATACAACAGAAAATAAATATATCGAAAGTGCATTCACACCCAAAATACAAGACAATCAGTTCTGTTAATCACTTACTGGGTACGACGCAGCTTCCCCGTCTGATTGAGCGCATTAGTAACTTTTATGCCATTGTAGACCCCCGCCAAACCGCCAATGCCACCGCCAATCATCACAGAAGTACCAATTTGTGAGAAGGCCAACTCAAAACGCCCACGCTGCTTGTTTGCACCCTCAGGAAATATAAACTCTGGCTGCGACTGCTGCAGAAACCGTGAATCATAGTTGAGGTATGGCGAAACGGGAGCATTACTAAATGTGCTCGCTGCCGGTGTATAGGTTGCCGTCGTTGCTTGTGTATCGTCAACTATAATGCACAAAGAAAAAACAATTTAGGCTTTGGTTTCCATTCAAAAACAGTGCATGTAACAGCTTGTCAAATTGCGTAATGGGTGCGCGGACGGTGCAGGGGCTGCTTACCGGCTGGTGAGGGAGCTAAAGAAAACGGTTTCCTTAAGTAGTCGTCACTCATTTTGGAATTTTATCGCTTGCCTTGCCAAGGTTAGTTACTAATTTACGATCAATCAGATGCCAATTTATTGAAGCTTACAACACAAATGGGAAACGAATGCGTTTCCCGTGCTCTGCTTATGTTTCTAACTTTTTTTAACTTTGTACTCTTGTCAGCGTGACATTTGTATCGCACGTGTGTTGTTCAACACTATACGAGATTATGTTTAACAACACTTTTATATTCCTATTCAGCTTGCCAAGGGCAGTATGCTGAACCAATCCAACAGCTGTTAAACAATCAGCTGTTGCTTTCAAGTTTGCAACACTCAAGAAAATACTTTATCGTTATCGAGCTGAGCGCGTATTTTGCAGCACTACGGCTGTGGTTTTCGTTGCGTCCGGTTGTGTTTTGATGGTTGGTTTTAAGTAGTTGGTTGTCCATTATCCCTAATTGAAGTAGAGAAAATTAATAATAAGTTGGTGCTGCCAAAAAACAAAGGGAGTCATTACCGAGGACAAATAATTACAACGAAAACAGCCCCAAAGCATCTAAAGTGCGTCGTGTCCGAGTGTTATCGTTGCTGCTGTTATTGGTGTGGGAGTTGAAGTTGCGAAGTGGGAGCAAAGGTAGCCGGCATTTGAAGTGTATTTGTATTTACTTTGGTTGGCCGAGCCTGTACTCTATTTTTGCCGTCATCAATGTCGTCCACCGAGGGGAAACTGTCGCGTCTGCTGGGACTAGCGCAAAAGTTTAATAATTTCTACTTAACAGGTGAGTAATACAGCTAAAATCATCAGCGTCTTTATTATCTTTGTTGTTGTTTTGGGTTTGGCTCTCCGTTGCCGTTCGCCTTTCGGCCATGAAAATGGGTTTGGCCGCCACTGACCCTGTATATACACACACTAAACACACTAGCTCACATTGTGGGCGGCTTGGGCGCCAATACAATGGGCGCAGCATATACCGTTTACTGCAATTGCAGTAAGAGCGAGAGCAAAAGAGTGCAAATTATCGATTAGTTTGTTTACTTGCGTTTCCATGTGTGTGTGTGTGTTTGTGAATGTTTGTGTGCAGCTGCTGTTGGTGCTGCTGCTGTTGACGTCGCCGCCAAATGTCTCATTGCCATTTCGTTTCACAGCATCAAATCAGCATCGGATTGACATTGAAATTAATTTCCTTTTGGCTATTTGACTATTTGGCTATTTTTATGACTAAGCAATTGCGAAAAAAAACTTGTCCTTCTAACAATATGCTGTATTTAATGAGGGTTATCGATCTACCCACTTCCGTTCGATAAGTTCACCTGTTGCGTTGTCGCTGGTAATTCGAGGATAGCACTAAATTATTTGGTTGTTTACCACCAGGCTTTCGCAGTAATAAGCGCTGGCGCACACAGCACAACAGCTGTGCCCTATCGGATTTCACGACAAAATTACTTATACATTAATTGCAATTAAACAAAATGCTAAATAAACAAGCGACTCTTACGCAAGATCATTTTTATCAAGCCTAGTAAATATGAATATATATAAATATATATATATATATCAATTTTTAATGCAAGATGACTAACTTAGGGACCAGCATTTTTATATAGAAATACATAAGTAAATAAAAATAAATTAATATATTTATATAATATATATATATATATATATATATATATATATATATATATATATATATATATATATTTATATATATATATATATATATATATATATATAATGTATATATATATATGCATGTGTTCTTAGATCACAGCAATTTTACAAATTATTTGCCACCGATTTTGTCTTGTAACCAGATTTATATCGTATCACCTTGAGGGCAACTTTTAGCATTTTCAGCGACAACAACAACAAAATATGCAGCAACAGCTGAAGCATCTCACACACATACACATCGAGCTACTTGCTATAAAAATCAGATATATATGTATATATTTAGAGATAGATGTTTATGGCTTGATTAAGTGCAAAAAAAAGTGCCACACAAATGTACACTTAATTGGGATAGAACAATTCTTCTTTCCTCTGTTTTGCTCTCTCTATCTCTCTCCCTCTATTCTTCTCTATTTACCACTCTTCTACTCTCTGCCTTCGCTGATAAGCGGCATGCGCGGTTTCTGCTATTCGGCATGCTTTTTGTTTTGCTTTCAACTATTTCAACTTGTTTTGCCATGAATCTCGAAATGAATTGGAATTTATCTATCACGTTATTGGTTTGACTTCTTAATCTGATTAGAACTATTTTGGCACATTTTTTTCTAATTTCTAATTGGTTACTCATATTTCCACCAATTACAGGGTATCACAGCAGTGTTTTCAGAATTATCTTATTTGTTTATGTTTTGCTTTAGCTACTTTTTCGTATTTCAAGTTGTTTATCTATAGTGTTTAAAGCGAAAAGTAAATTGGCATTCATTGTTTATGTTTTGTTCGCTCTTTGCCTTTTCTATATACATACATAGCCAAGTCCAGTGACGCAATAATTGAGCTTAGACATTTATAATTCAGCGCCGATCTCACCGACCGGCACAAACTAGTATATTGATTTCATTATCTGCAACTTTTGTGACTTAGCAAAATTTGATAATTTTTTATTTATAATAAGTGTTCATGCTTTTTTGGAGCTATTGCAGTTTTATTAACATTATTAAAAAAGGAAGTCAACTTTTCAGAATAATTATCTAATGGCAATTAAAACAGTGGCTGATTAAAAATATTTTTTCGCTTTATACACACATTTATTAGTCCTACAAAGTTAAACGACTCTTAAGCTGATAATAGCTGCAATATGGACTCATACAAGTGTACATCTATATCTATACGTAGTACATGAGATCAATAAAAATGCCAGCTGTTCGGATTTGTTTGCATTGTTTTGAAATACCCTATCTAATATATATAAAGCGAAATCATATAAATCTAAATAAAGTTAGTATTCAAAGGTGTTTACCAACTGCGTTCAACTACCTTGACTTATATAGAATAGTTAATATATGCCCACATTCGATTCAAAGAAAAAGTATTTAAGACTAATTAGTAGACTATTATTTCCATTAGCTCTTGAGTCTTTCGACTTATCTAATCAAGTAGCGCGTGCTGTTTGCTTCCAATTGAGCTCAGAATGAACCAGTTTATGAAACTTTGAAAAAATACCAGACGGAAAGACCGATTGAGCATTAAGTAAAAGGCGGCTTATCATAATTATATAGTAATAAACATATAAATGTTTCGGTGATAAGCAAGTTTCAAATTTCTTTATAGCCTACAAATGAATATATTCGTCTAAAATATAAAAATATAAATATAATTGTCTATATTTAATGATGAATCTATATTTCTTGTATACTTCAAATCTATCTACAAATTGTATATCTATTTCTACTTCATTATTTGCTATAAGTTATTACTTTTAATAGGATAATAGTTAAATGAGGTTCCTTTGTTACAATTTTACAATTATTTAACTCACATTTATATGTTGATCGATTTAATATCTTTGTGCGTCCACTGATGTAAGTTAAATATTCATATATATGAATTAAACATTTTAGGTTTATTTCAATTCTTCGATATCCTCTATTGCATTTGACATCTCATGTATTTTACTTGAACCTCCAACAGTCACTTTTGCATATTACAGATTCAATAGGATCTTATAAATTCTGTGTCATCTTACAAATAGTTTTGTATCTTACAGATAATTCTGCTTCTTACAGATACCTGAGTATCTTACAGAGATGGCAGTATCTTACAGCGACCTCAGTATCTTACAGATAGCTTAGTGTCCTACACACTTTTGTATCTTACAGATACTTTTTCAGCTTACAGATAACTTTACTCTTACTGTCAGTCATTTCATATGAAATATCATTAGTTACAGGGTATATTTAAATTAAATTACAAATAGAATCTCAGGTATTTCTTTGTTGGCCACAATACAATTAGGCTGCTATCCACGTCAGTGCCATATCAATTGCATTTTGTTCTTTGACTAATTAACGTTAATTGTGTCACAGGTTTTCATAAGGATGACATACGTCCATTTCTGGTTGGGGGACAACAAGTTGGTCTAATTAAAGCGGATGTCTTCAAGCAGCTGCTCAAGTTTCCTGAAGTGTTCTGCATACGTGACTGTCAATATACTAAGCAGGTGAATATTAACCAAAAATAGCCACAATTCAATCTTAAGTGTGAATACATATATGTGCATATGATTACATTCGGCAGGGTCTGGTGGAGTTGAATCCGGCGTTCCGGGATTATAACGAACGTACCGCGCACCTGGAGAAAGTATTACGTGATCTGCGCAGCGATGGTTTGTTCTCGGCCTTGCAAGGCTGGCGGGATGAATGCTTCGAGGTGAAGTTCGAGCACAAGGCGCTGCTTAAGATGGAGCGAGCGGCGACGCCGCTGTTTGGCGTACGCAAATACGGTGTAGACATCAATGGCTATGTGAGGCATCCAGAGCACGGTTTGTGCATTTGGCTGCAGCAGCGCTCCAACACTAAAGAAACCTGGCCTGGCAAATGGGACAATATGGTGGGGGGCGGTCTATCCGTTGGCTATGGCATTATGGAGACGGCTATTAAGGAGGCCGCCGAGGAGGCATCCATTCCAAGCAATCTCGTCAAGGATCTGGTTTCAGCCGGCTGTGTCTCGTTCTTTTTTGAGAGCGATCAAGGTCTGTTCCCCAATACTGAATATGTGTTTGATTTGGAGCTGCCGGTGGGCTTTGTGCCACAGAACGCCGATGGCGAGGTGCAGGCATTCGAGCTGCTTCCGGCCAACGAGTGTGTGGAGCGTGTATTCACGCCGGATTTTAAGACAACATCGGCGCCCGTGGTTATCGATTTCTTAATACGACATGGTTACATAACAGCCGAGAATGGTATGAACTTATTTTCGTATAGTCGCATATGTATTTTCTGATTTAATACGCATATCTTTTAGAGATCAATTTCACTGAGATCGTGGAGCTGCTCCATGTACCGCTGCAGTCATTGTACACGTACAAAACACGCCTGGACCAGAAGCTGCAGCAGCAACAGCCAATACTGCCGAAGGATGACAACAACTGCAACAGTGCCAGTGTGCCAAAGAGGCCGCTGGAGAATGGGCACAACAAAAAGGATGGCGCTTAGGCATTAACATAATGGCAACGGATATTGGACAACGAACGAAAAATGGACCGTGAAACTTGGTCACTGCATTGAGATGTTTGAGAGACTGCTTTTGTAGTGGGATTTGTGAAATCCAAAAAAACAACAGCCAATAATATACACACAAATACATATATATATATAGATATATATAATATAATATAACATAACTCAAAGGAAATAAAATAAGGAAAATGGATGAAAAAAGCAAACCAATCAACCAAGCAACCAAACGAAACGAAACGAAACAAGTATAACCTACTAAACTAATTATTATTTAATATAAAGGCAACACTTAATGTTAAATTTTATGTTTACATCGACGTGTGCAAGTCAAAATGTATGTACTGTTTATATATATTGGTATACACATGCTTATATGGGTTACATATATATTTATGAAATTATTTACAATATTTATTATATATACGTACCACATGCATCAGCATAAGCATAAGCTAAATATACATATTATATATACTTACATATATATCCTACTATATATTTGACAAAAATGCCCGCAGATAACTTACTAATAGTTTGTGCTTTGATATTCCAATCATGTAATAATTACAAAATGAAATGACGCCACATTCTTAGAATTTTTGTGAAGAAATTAATACTAGTGAACACAAACGGACAAGTTATATAAACATATATATGCATATGTAACACATTTATATATATGATAGTTAAAATATAAATTATATGTAACGAGATATTAAAATGACATTTACTATTATGTGTGTGTGTACCAAAGTGCTCAAACTTAAGCAAAAATGTAATATTAATTAGTTTTCTGTTGAATTTGTAAAACTTTTTTAACTTAATAAAATGAAATACTTAATTGGCGCTTGTTTCAATTCAAATTAGATTTGTGGGAGCACGAAAAACACGATTCTCTACGAATGGGAAAAATTCATAATATATCGAAAAACTAACTGTGTCAGGGTTACACTGCTTGTTTTAAACACTGACAGCCCTGCGAAAACGTCAAATCATAATGAGTGTGGCAACGCCAAACGGGTAGCCATCTTTCTTTCTTTCCCCAACTTCACGACCGCGTGGACGTCGATACGTAAAAGGTTAGCCAATATTTTGTACAAATTGCATTAAAATTCAATAAAATGCAGTTGAAACGCGCGTTAAAACGTATTCGCGTGTGCCGTGCACATGTACATGCTGTGAAATGTTGCTAAAAGTGTTTGTTTATTGCAGGGAACCACAGCCAACAAAATGACCAACTCAAAGGGTTATCGTCGCGGCACCAGAGACATGTTCTCTCGCCCATTCCGCAAGCATGGTGTCATTCCTCTGTCCACATACATGCGCGTCTTCAAGAACGGTGACATCGTTGACATTAAGGGACATGGTGCCGTTCAGAAGGGTATGCCCTACAAGGCCTACCATGGCAAGACTGGCCGCATCTTCAACGTCACACAACACGCTGTTGGTGTCATTGTAAACAAACGTGTGCGCGGCAAGGTTCTAGCCAAGCGCATTAATGTTCGCATTGAGCATGTGCATCACTCCAAGTGCCGTGAGGATTTCCTGCGTCGCGTCAAGGAGAATGAGCGTCTGCTCAAGGCTGCCAAGAAGGACGGCAAATGGGTGAACCTCAAGCGTCAGCCCGAGCAGCCAAAGAAGGCGCATTTCGTCAAGAAATTGGAAGAACCCATCGCCCTGGCGCCAATTCCATATGAATTCGTTGCCTAAGCTGAACCCAAGGAGAGAGATGTGTTTGTTTACGATTTGTAACTGTGTAGATTGGTTAATTCTAAACTAAGTTTTAAATAGAATTGATTTTCTATATGATTGCCGTAAACAATCAGTTAAATGTTTTTTTTTTCGTACAATGCGGGGTAAATTAAATTGCAGGAATAATTGGTTGCTATCGAAATAGGCAGAAACAGCTGTGATCGACATTCTTCTTCTTTCCATTTGTATAGGCGCTTGTATTTGCAAAGTAAAAAAAATTGTGAAAGAAAAAATGAAAAATGTTGAAAATTTTAAAAGTTCGAATGCTTGTGACATATGCGGCAAGTGCTTTTCCAAGCCTGCTTTACTCCGTCGTCATCTGGTCGTGCACAGCGCGGAAAAGGCGTTTCCAGTAAGTTTTCCATATGCTTAAAGGGCTTCCATGGTGGTTTATGCTTAAATATGCATACATTTGTTGCAGTGCGAAAGCTGCTGCAGTCGTTTCTCTCAAAAAAGTTCACTGCAGCGTCATATACGTATCAAACACGATGTGGCAAAAAAGTGCGACGAATCCGACGTAGCTCAACATGCGCTAGCAGCCCTAAAGCTGTTACAAGGCAGCCCTACGATTAAAGATAATGCAATTGTAAACCACAATTTAGCTGCTGCTGCTTCGTTTGCTACACAAGGTACTCTAGAGGAAAAAACGTCTTGTGATGTGGTAGAACTAAGAGACAATCTTAATCCAGCTGGTGAAGTCCGCGTAATTATCACACAGCGCATACTACGACAGAACACCAATAGATGCTACTATGTGTGTGAATATTGCGCTAAGGAATTTAGCAAGAGTTACGATCTGATAAGGTAAGATTTTTAATTAAGAATCGCACAGAAATAAGCAACTGTGTTCACCAGGCATCGTCGCTCACACACCAAAGAGACGCCCTATCTATGCGGGATCTGTTTTAAGCGGTTTGCTATCCAAAGCAAGCTAAATGAGCACCACAAACGCCTACATGCTGCTGTGAAAAAGCATGCATGTACTGAATGTATCGCCAGCTTTAGATCCAAGACTGAGCTGCACAAGCACTTGGGTGAGGAACATCCCAACACGGTTTATAGCTGTGAGCACTGTAGTCGTACGTTCAAAACGAAATCTGCCTGTGATGCACATACGAAACTGGAAACACACTCTCTAAAAACGAAACTAATGGAACTATTGCCACAGCCAGTGCTATCACATCGCAGCTTCAAATGCATCTACTGTGAAAAGAATTTCAAACGCAAATATAATTGCCGCACACACATGTTGTTGCATTTAAGACGTTTGATAGATACAAAGCAGATGAAACATAGTTGCCTGCAATGTGGCAAGCACTTCAAGAGACCCAACGACCTTGCACGACATTTGCTAACACACTCCAAGCTTAAGCTACACATTTGTCACGTATGTCGAAGACGTTTTACCTTAAAATCCACACTGGCCAGACATCTAGAGACGCATCAGCCACAGCGGAGCAGCGTTAATTGTCAGGTGTGCGGCAAGAGTTATGCCTCAAAGACTTCGCTGCAGTTGCATTTGCGTTTGCACACTGGAGAACGACCCTTCAAATGCGAAATTTGTGGAGAATCCTTTCGTACGTCGGGACACAGATTGGAGCATATGCGAGCTGAACGGCACAAGAGCGCATCGTCCAATGCACTTATTCTTTGATCAAGTTTCAATAATATATAAAAGTCTATATTTTATAAATACGAATTACTATTACATCTATGTCCCCCACTTCTTATTGGTTAAACCCAGGTGAAGCACCATAGTAAAACTGTTTATCAAACTGTTGGCTTTTGGACAGTTCGCTGAGCTTTTGCCGCTTATCCGCCAGTATAAACTCGTCGTCCTCAATCATTTCGGAATCGCCACGCTTGCGACGCATAGTCTCGACTGCAACACTCTCCGCCGACTCTTCTAGCTCATGTACCCTATAGACCAGATAACTTGGTTCTATGTACTTATTGGACCTGCGAAATTAATCAGAATAATAGTCGAATTCATATGACAATTGATTGGGAAACTTACAGTGGAAGAATGTATGGATCAAAGGGAAAGAAAGTTTCAAGAGTTTCCTCTGGCATCAGCTTGTCATGGCCATAGATGGTAGCCAGCTTGCGACGTGCATTGCGCTCCAGTACAGTGTGACAATATGCTAATTGGTGGGTACGTGTAACACCCGCAAATGCAGTTGCCACCGGCGGCAGACAGTAGCGCAATGGATTAAAATGACACATTGCCAACCGAGACAACTGCAGTGAATTCAGCAAACTCAAATCTGGACAACAAAATCTCAGTTAATATAAACAAGTAAACCAGTATACAATTACTTACTCTTGTGATTAATCGTCAAATCCCGCGCACGAAAAGCGATTAAATAAAACATGGCTTGGCAAACGGAGAAGAAAACCATGTTAGCTTTTAATGAACAGTTTTTGCTGCTAAATTCATCCGAATCATTGATGTAGGTGTTTGCCCAGTTGCTCAGCTCCTTGAGATAGTAGGTGATGGTGCTAAAATTAATAGCATTTAGTATATTTTCGTAACCAAGAGAACAAAGGACTTACCTCAGAGGTACAAATTTGGCACGTGCCAGAAAACTGGCGATATAGCTAACAGCTGCATGGCGAATGATTGAGGATACATTTGGATTCTGTACTTTTTGCCACAGGGCACTGAGAAAGATCTCTGTGTACGCTGGACGAATGCTGCATGCATAAAAGATGACGAACTGAACGTGATGAGTGTTGTGGCTGGGTAGTAAGACTTCATCGAATATGTGAACAAGCGTCTTGAAAAATCTACTTTTGGCAACACGCTGATCATCGGTGCAACCAGGTTGCGGACGGCATTTATCGTCCAGGAACTTAAAAAGCTTCATTAGGCATATGTCCAGCATTTGACCAACGGGATGTTCTAATGATTGTGGCGGCTTAGGCGGAGCGCTAACATCGTCCATTTGAAATATAGCTTCATCTTCCATCTTGTCATCTTCGTCATCCGTTTCCTCTTTGAGTGCTTCAATTTCATCACGTGGCGCATTTACGTCCAGTATGAGCAACCTGACAAGAAAATAAATAAATCAAATGCCTTCCAAATAAATCATCACAAATGGCTTACTTTTGCAGAACCAGCTGCAGCAATAGCTCTTCGAACACCGGCTTGTAATCCATCAACCACAACACATTATGCAAATAGCCAGCTGTGACATGAGCTGGTTTTTTAAAGTATGGAAACTTTGTTGCAACCGTATCGATGACCACATCAAAAGCCATAGGTACAGCAGTTAGAATACGATTGAGTAAATTGTGCACAGTTTCTAATTCAGCCTTCACGCGCTCCGATGGGCACCCATTTAACCATTCCGCGGACTCGTGATCATTGGGTATCCAATTTAAAACTAATTTGGCTATGCCAATATGTATATATGAACTGTGGGCAATCATAACATCGATGCTAAATTCTGTGTAGGCTTGAATGGCCTCCGGGCTATACTTCTTCCAGTTGAGCGACAGCAGACCCTCAACAAGGTTGGCAAAGACCGGAGTCAAGCTGTGCACAATTTTACGAGCATCTTTCATAATCTGCACAACTTCCTCATCCTATAAATAAAAGCATAAGTAAACCAAGTTATGCAATATTTCATTTCACTTACACTCAGGTCAGCTTCTCGAAGAAAATATGTAAACTCCTGTATCAAATGAAAATTCTTTTCCTCTAATGCCACACGCACCGATTCAACAATGCCCTTCTCCTTGGGCGTTATGAAGCGCACTTTGTTGAGGGCTGCTGTTTTGATGCGCTCACGATCTGCGCTGGAGAAGGGCTTCAGTATGGAAGTGTTGGTCGTTTTACTGCTGTAGACAGACATTGCACAAAAAACTACTGTTTTCGAATTAGGTAAATATTATTTCCCAAAAATAAGCAATAGCGCGTCCGACAAAGCCTAAATCAACTAGTTATAACTAGCAGAGCTTGTTTGTCGAGTATTGCCTATCTTTCTACGTTTTACAAGTTAAATAACAACGAAAATACTCTATAAGGTATGTATTTAAGAAAACTGGCATTATATTAAGGTATTTCACTGCTTGTCGAAACTATTTTGCTAACGTATGCTCGCAGCAAAAATCAAAACACGTGTGGGACAATTGCAGTGTGGCCAAGTTTTGTTTTTATATTTGCAGATGGCATATTTTACCAGTCACAACGAACGGCGACATTACTAGTCGACGCCGCATGTTTTGCGCTTAATTTTTGTTTGCGATAGAAACTTTAAGCATGGCGTCGCTGTTTATGCTGGACACTGCTGGCGATCAGCAATTATTCAGTGGAGAAGGAATACAGCATTCCTCAGCATTGTATAATGGGTTCTCGAAGGGTCGGCAACTGGCTGTTGATAAGGAGGATAGCGAGGAGGAAGATGAGCAGGATGTTGGTGAAGTGGAATTGTTTGGCCTCAAGTTAAACGGCAAAGATGTTAGCAAAGTTGTTGCTGCCACACTGGAAACTACCAACCGAGTGTCATCCAAAGTGGCCCTTCAACTGGATGAAGTAACTGAGAAAGTGAACGAGGCTGTACAAAATGCAGGCACACATAAGTTACAAAAACGTCAACGGGTCACAGAAATCAACAGCGAAACGAGCGAGGACATAAAAGTGCGAAAAACAAATCTCGAAAAAGATATGCAAAGCACGAAGCAATTAAATGGCATCGAACAGAAGAAAGCATTACCCACAGTTTCCAGACGCAAGCTGCCTATACTTAATAGAGTAAGTAACAGTAAAAATATTAAGAGAATGATTACAGGCAGAGCAACTATGATGACATATTCGACAACCGAAGCTGCGCCAATGGGCGTGGCAAGCGCACACGTCTGCTGCTTGAGGCCACTGTTGTTACCAGAGACTCACTCACAGACTATAGCACACAGTTTTGTCCGTTGTAATCTTAGCGGCCGTCTCGGAGTATGTGGCGGTTGCTGTAAGGCCGACGGAATAGCAATGCCATTTAACGCTAGACTGTTGTTTGTCATCGAGTCAAGACAAATGATTTAGGCGTGGGCGCACAACTTTTTATAAGGAATGAAACATAGTGCCATTGTCGCCCAAAACACAGCAGTGGCCGAGGCAGACGCTGTTGCCACATTGATGACGTCTTTAGTAATCTGAGTGCTGTACCCTAGCAATAAATGCATCAAATTGTTTTTTCCTGTACTAAAACCCAATCTTTTAACTACAGGCGGAGCGCGCTAAGACGAAGGGCAGCGGCTGGTTTGATTTGCCAGCAACAGAAGTTACAGATGAGATGCGCAATGAACTGAAGATCATACAAATGCGTTCAGTGCTGGATCCCAAACACTTCTACAAAAAGAATGACCTTAAAGTGCTGCCGAAGTACTTCCAAGTCGGCACAGTCCTGCACTCGCCTCTGGATCATTATGATGAAAAACATACACGCAAGACCAAGAAGTCACTGGTGGATGAACTGTTAGCGGATGAGGCCTTCCAAAGCTTTAATAAACGAAAGTATAAGGAGGTGATAAAGCGGACAGATATGTACGCCCGCCGCAAGGCCATGAAGAAAATGAAGAAACTGAAGAAGCACAAATAAACAAAACTTGTTCTATATGTCTATATGTATATGCCAAAGTTAGAGAATATGTTGTATAGCTGTAATAGTTTTAAACCTGTTGTATAACTAATGAAGATCGGCTATTATCCTCCTTCTCGCCATGCTGCAAGACACTCAGAATGCAGTCAATATTCCAATATTACTTTATTTTCGAATCTTTAGCTGTTTCATTAGTGTCTTCTCTTTCTTGCAATGTACTCCAAATCTGAAGCGCAAGCTTATGGAAGAGCTTTGCGTGTTCAGAGTCTGGATGCTTTATAACAACAGGTGTGCCCGATTCACCACATTCAGCTATATGTGAGTCTAGTGGCAATGAGATGAGCGTCTCTGGCAGCTTCTGGTGTAATGTTCCTGTTAGTTGCTTGAAAAACTCGATACGATGATTGCAGTTGTCACATATGGAGTAACGCATATTTTCGACCAAGCCAAAGATAGGTACTTTTAGTTTGTGGTACATTTCAGCGCCACGAATTGTTACATCGATGGCTGCCTTGTGCGGAGTGCTGACTAACAGGACACCAGTGATGGGGGTGTGTTGTGTTAATGACAGATGCACATCTCCAGTGCCGGGCGGAGTGTCTATGACCAGCACATCCAATGGACTCCAATCGGCACCCTTGAGTAGACGCTGTATGGCTGACATGACCAGCGGGCCGCGCCATATAATCGCACCATCAGGTGGAGTAAGCATGCCCATAGAAAGACACTTCACATTGTAGTTCTGTGGCGGTATCATTATGTTCTTGTCATTGACACGAGGCTCGCTGTGGAGGTTCATCATCAGTGGAATGCTGGGTCCAAAAATATCACCGTCCAACAGTCCAACTCTCGCTCCTAGCTTGGCCAAACTGCAAGCGAAATTTGCTACAATATATTTATTCCATTGAATAAATTATTGTTATTTTAAATATTAAGCAGTTACCTGCCACAGTGCTTTTGCCTACACCGCCCTTTCCAGATGCTATCACAATTATGTTGTTAACGCCGGGCAGTGCTTCCCGCTTAGGTAAACTGCGCGCCATCAGTGCCGCCTGATGATCCTTAAGTTTGGTTGAATGGCTGCGCCGCCACAAACGCATCAATAAAGCCATTGCTGCTAGATTCTTTTCCAGCTACCTAAAAAACTCAACCTGCTTCACTTTTAAAAATGTCCAAGTCGTTACGTTGAAGAACTTATCAAATAGTGATGGGTAAAAGTTACCAATAGGGCAGCTAATATGTAAGACATAAATACCTTTATAATATATTGAAGGATTCAACTGTTGTATCAGTCGTACAAAACTTTTGATAGGCGCCGAGAAAGTCTTTAAATGCTTCATAATATTAGATTACGAAATCATGTTTATAAAGAATAAATGATGTACCGCTCCAACAAATGCGAACATTCGACAATATTGAATGTAATGTAAGATACCATTTAAAACCTGTTGTTTTTATTGCGTTGGTCACACTGTGCGTCTCATTATTGTTGTGGTACTTTACATTTGAATATTATTCACCTTAACAAACAAATCATGGATATAGACGAAGATATCGAATCTGCTAATGTGGAAAATGACGATGATGTACTTTGGTCCATTGAAGATGATACATTGTTCCAGCCATGTGGTCTGATATGCCACTCATCATCCAGCAACAACAAGACAAAATCTGTCTTCGTCACTTGGAATGAATATTATCTACTGAATTTTCGCTTTAAGAAATCGAAGAAAACAAATAGAATGGAAATGACAAAGGTTCGCATTCCACTGCCAAAGGGCAGTCATCTACGCAGCATCCACATGCTAGAATACAACACGCTGTTGCTAATGTCGGACGGTCGAGTTCATTGCTTTGGTTCCATTAAATCACTGCATCTCATATCCTGGCTGAGCGGGGTGCGTGCTTTTGCGCGCACGCATGAAGGATTCAGCGTGGTACGCTACGATGATGCTACTCAAAAGTTGCTCCTGCAGGTTTATGTGGACTTGCCCAGCTTGGGCAAGGGAGAAAGCACTCTGCAGTACAGCTACGACATCACATATGACGAACAAAACATATTCCAATGCGATTGGCAGAATGATTGCTATACCTTGTCAACGATCACCGTTACACGAGAGCATGAGAAGTTCATGCAGTGCTTGTTTGGTGCTTCGGCAATTGCGAATAAGCAAATACACATATTCAGCATTGCGGGTCACATATTTGCTCTAACGCCACAGGAAGCGGATGCAGATGAAGATGTGGATACGGAACAGGCATACAACATTGAGCTAATATGCATATATACAACGTCTGTTAATTTTATGCGTTTGCTGCCCGCACAAAATTTATGCTTAGTTTACCTGAGCTGTGGCACTGTGGACATCTGGTACATGTCCCAATTGCTGGGCATAAAACAGCGGCAGATGCATTATACTGGAAGTGAATGGTTGGACTTTGATGCTAGCAGCGACAACGGCGACTTCTACTACACAGATGGAGAGCAGCTGGTACGTTTGAGATTCCAATATGACGCTCAACTAGATGATTGCCAGATACAGCGCTGTGTGAAGTCGGTGCCCGGCATGCAAGCCTGTGCTTGGGTGCAGCACATTGAGCAGCTCGTGTGCCTCAGCGACAATAATATTTTCTACCGGATCGCATTTAGTATGCAGCAACTATCAGACGAAGATGAAGATAAAGATGAAGGTGTTCATAACGATCTAACACCTGCCGCCATGGAACAACTACGTAGCAATGCACAAGTTCTGCAGAAATACGAAAAGCAGCCCAATGAACTAATGACAGCAATACAGCGTGAATATGAAAAGCAGCAACTGGTGGCTGTTGCACGCAACGAAGCCAGCTTTGAAGGCAGCTTAGAGGCAACGCTAGAGTTTCGCAGACAGCTACCAGTCTTTGGAGCTAATGCTCTGCTGTTGCATACAGCCAGACAGGCGAAACTTGATAGCAGTGGCATTTATGCCATATTAAAATTATCGTTCAACGACAGTCAAAAGTTGCTTTACAGCAGTCACTGGCAATTGCTCGTTTATCATGGAGACGATGCCCATGTACATCGTGTGCCCACGGACTTGCTTTTGAGTCGCAAATGTAGAATTATAATACCATTACAGAAAGCTTTTAAAGAGCGATTGCCTGAATTTACGATTAAACTAGTTGCATTTCTGGAGCTACAAACACAATTAAGCGCAGTTCTGCTGCCATGTCGAGTGCAGGAGTACAGCGATACATATAGCGCGCTATTCAGTGGACAACTTTGTTCCCTGAATCTGTATAACAAATTGCAATTGTTAGATATTTTGCCTAAACCAAATACAAAGAGGTCGAAGCCTATAGTTGAACAAAAGATGACGTCGCCTGGTTGCTTAAGCTTGGCACAAATTGCTGATATTTGTAATGCCAGTGGCAAAATTGAAAATAATATGCTAGATTTATATTTTATAGATAGTAAATTAAGGATTTCTAGCAGCCTAGAAGATCACATAACTGTTTTAACTATACAAAGTGAAGATGTTACGGCACTATATCATATCAAGCAGCACTTATTTTTAAATGTGGATCCAGCCTATGATCCTTCAGCGCCCCACGAAGCAGCGTACTTAAAAGTTTTGGTAAATATAATGTGGACTTAAAATACTATTTACCCATTCACTTAATAAATAAATTTTTTTCAGAAATTTCAACATGAAATTGATCGATTATATGGCACTCAATATGCTGGTGAAGAATGTGAAGCGAATGCCCAAATACATTTAGAGTCACTGTTATTGAAATATAATACACTACGTAATACAGTTTTTTAAATTCACCAGACTTTTAAATTATTTACTTCGCGCGCATATAAATTATTAATAGCAAAGCGCCATCTGGCGCAGTTTCTAGACGAACGCAAAGTTAGCTGCGAGTGAAACGTCAACGCTCCAAAATACGACCCTGCGTCTGAGCGGCCTGTCAGCTTCTTCCTTTTTCTTTTTCACCTACGTGTGAAGACATCGCGTATTTTGCGTCGGTGTTTGATTTTCATTAAAAAGTGAAAAATGGTGAGCACAATCAATTAAATAACGCAACCAAAGTCTCAATTAAAGTGTTGGCAAGTGAAAATATATCAAATAATACAAAAGCAGCCATTGATGCAGCTTTAATTGAGAGATTAAAATTGTTGATTTCATGCCAAGACCAATAACCAATATTAATTTGTGTTGTGTGTGGTTTACAGGGTTTCGTCAAGGTAGTCAAGAACAAGCAGTACTTCAAGCGCTACCAGGTTAAATTCCGCAGGCGTCGTGAAGGCAAAACTGATTACTATGCCAGAAAGCGTCTGACTTTCCAGGACAAGAACAAGTACAACACTCCCAAGTACCGTTTGATTGTGCGTCTGTCCAACAAGGACATCACCGCCCAAATCGCCTATGCTCGCATTGAGGGTGATCGTGTTGTGTGCTCGGCTTACTCGCACGAGCTGCCCAACTATGGTATCCAGGTAAATTAGTTGAAATTTGTATAATGTAGTGTAACATGCAATCTAATGTTTACAACAATAATTGCAGGTGGGTTTGACCAACTATGCTGCTGCCTACTGCACTGGCCTACTCGTTGCACGCCGTCTGCTCAACAAATTGGGCTTGGACACTCTATATGCTGGTTGCACCGAGGTCACTGGTGAGGAATACAACGTTGAACCCGTTGATGAGGGACCAGGAGCATTCCGTTGCTACTTGGATGTAGGTTTGGCTCGCACAACCACCGGTGCCCGTGTGTTCGGCGCCATGAAGGGTGCTGTCGATGGTGGTTTGAACATCCCCCATTCGGTGAAGCGTTTCCCAGGCTACTCTGGCGAGACCAAGAGCTTCAACGCTGATGTGCACCGTGCCCATATCTTTGGTCAACATGTGGCCGATTATATGCGCACCCTGGAGGAGGAGGATGAGGAGGCTTTCAAGCGTCAGTTCAGCCGTTACATCAAGTTGGGCATCCGCGCTGATAACGTAAGTAAAATGTATTTGAAACGAGCAATTACTAGACGTCCATTCTCAAAATTACTGCTGTGTTTTGTAACCATCGACGCTAGCCGTGCCAATAATGGACCACAGGAAATTTAGCAACGCTTGTTCGTAGCTCATCCCTCTCTATGGGTTGAATTTTCTGTTTGCAGTTGCACATTCCTAAATGAAATGTATTTAATATAAGCCATTGACGTCCATTTTCAAAATTACTGCTGTGTTTTGTAACCATCAACACTAGCCGTGCCAATAATGGACCACAGTAAATTTAGCAACGCTTGTTCGTAGCTCATCCCTCTGTATGGGTTGAATTTTCTGTTTGCAGTTGCACATTCCTAAATGAAATGTATTTAATATAAGCCATTGACGTCCATTTTCAAAATTACTGCTGTGTTTTGTAACCTTCAACACTAGCCGTGCCAATAATGGACCACAGTAAATTTAGCAACGCTTGTTCGTAGCTCATCCCTCTCTATGGGTTGAATTTTCTGTTTGCAGTTGCACATTCCTATATGTAAAACAATATACTGATATATTCAATTATTGAATGACCTATTTTTAACATATTTAATTTATTTGTTGGCAGATTGAGGATATCTACAAGAAGGCCCATCAGTCCATTCGCAACGATCCTACCCCGAAGAAGGTCGCCAAGAAGTCGGCTCCAGTTAAGAAGAGGTGGAACGCCAAGAAACTGACGAATGAAGAACGCAAGACCAAGGTCGCCGCCCACAAGGCCGCCTATGTGGCTAAGCTTCAGTCCGAGACTGAGGCCTAAGTGCATTTGACTACCGTTTGGAGTGTGTGTATTGGGGGTAGAAGAAGAAATAAACACAAACAGTTGTAATAAAAAAACAATTGCCAATATGTCATGCATAAATTGTAAGTTTCTATTATACAAGACCGTTTTTATTTATATCCTTGCGAGGGTGTCCACGCTAAGGGGGTGCATATTAGATGTATTTTTATATTCGCTCTATGAGAGTGGCTTTTGCGCCACTACTGAAGTTAAAAATGCCATTAAAAGCAATTTACTTTAACTGGATTGTCTTTATTTCTCACTATTTGCTTGAGTTCGCTAAACGACTTTCAATAGGTGTGAAATAAATGATGGCGCGGAGAAGTGATGTAGGTGAACGCCAGGAAAGCATTCTTAATATATGTGTATATATAACAATTTTATTTTTTAAATTCTTTCTACTCCTACCTTTTTCCCATCATTATATTGATATGGGGGTTTCTCTACTGCTGAATAGCATGCACTTTGTCCCCGTTATCCTTCCTTTGGGGACAGTCCTTAAAAAGCAACAGATTTCGGAATTTAATCAACAGAATGATGCGAAACGATAGCTATGGGCTAGGCTATCGATCCACCAAAATACATGGATATAGTCCATGTTATAAAGGCATTTATAAGCCGCAAAACACGTGAGACAATAACAATATTGCTATAGAGCTTACAATCTAAATTCTCGTTTACTGGACTTTATTTTGTATTAAATCAATAAATAAATAAACATATACATAAAAGCAAAGCTTAAAGCTATCAATCAAAATTTACACATTGCATGGAAACGATACATAATGTTGTTGCTGGATGTCGCATAATACGTGGTCCTAGCCGTTTCAGACTTTCCATTCACAGTAGTTTGTGTTTTTCAATGATTATTAGTCGTCGTCCTCTAATATGCTATCCCAGTCCAAGCATTGGTCGCAACGATTGTCGATCACGCAGTTGTTGTGGTAAATGTGGCCACAGTTAAATATGGTTAGGCCGTTGGGAGGTGCAGTGTCTTTAATGATCACTGGACGATTGCATTTGGGACACACTTTATCATAAGACACCTGACGCCCGCGTCGCTGCATGGCCACCACTTCGGCGTGTGTATCAAAGTAGTCGGTCAATTGGATTTGATGTGCAATTGTGTGTACTTCCTCCTCAATATTGTAGTGCCACAGCATTTTAACGACAGATTTATGAAGATTCGGTATTGTCTGGCCAAGTTTGATCTTGTTGACTACTAACACGGGATTCACATAATCTACAAAGCACGATTAATAGCTTCGTTAATTGAATATAGTAAAAGACAATGGCAAAACTTACCAACTATCCCATCCAGGACTTTGGTTACTATTTCAGGCTGTTTTGTGGACTCCTCAATGAGAATATTCCAAAGATCTTCATCGTTGTGCTCCTTGCAAAACTCAATGGCCATCTCAATGTCTTTTATCTGTAAAAAAAAATTGATTAAACAAAATTGTGTAAGTCTTAGATATATATACATACGCTGTGGATGATTATGTTGAGTGCCTCCACAATACTGCCCATGCGACCGAGCAAGTAGACCATTTCTGGATGAAACTCTTCACGTTTGCATATCGCCAGCGCCTCTTGTATGACATAGTCATTAGAACGGCGTAGAAAGGGCAACAGCTTGCTTCGATCATATTTGGCATACAAGGCAACTAGTCTCTGGTGGAATGTACCCTGACTGCTAATCTTGTCCAGCGCATCCAGGTACTGAAAGAAAGTATAGTTTAGCTTTGAATAGATTGACACAGCTTTGTGTCGTTTACTAACCAAGTAAAGATATTCCTGATTTTGTTCCAATTGATGCACAACCACTTCTGGTTTTATTTTATTCTTATCCAATAATATTTTAAAGGCACGTTCCCGATCCAGTTGTATAAGTGGAATGATTAGTTTAGAGATAACATCGTACAGCTCAAAGCGACGTATCAGCTCAAATACATCCTTGTTTTGCAATCTGTGAAAGTCGAGGTAGTTAGAACGTAGTATTCGGTGATGTGAGCCTTGGCTTACTTCAAGTACATGCGCAGAGCGCTTTCATAGTCGCCTTGATAGGAGTAGAGCAACGCCAACGACTCGAGCAGCTCGTTCGCATTCTGTTTGCGAAAATGATCGTGTATGGCATTTATGACAGCCAAGCCATCGTACAGCTTTGGCGGCCACTCCTTGATCAGATTTAAAAAGCCACGCACATCAAACTTGAGGAACTCATAAAGTACCATTTCGTAGACATGGGGATCTAGCTTACAATCATCCGAGGTGGGTAGATACGCGCTCACGCAACGCAATTGCTGACACTTGACAAACTTGAAAACCTCTTCTTCCCATAGAGCTTTATTGTTGCCTAGCACTCGAAGACAGAGCTTGGCCGCATCTTCATACTGTTTCATGGTCAGCAAATGGTTTATATATAGTCTGTAAAAATCATCAGATAAAATAATTATTTTATTTTATTTCCTTTTGTCAATTCCTTACCTAGCTACAGAAAGCATTGGCAGAGTGCCTCCATGTGTGCATATCTCCATGGCTTCTTCGAATTTACTGCAAAAACAAATGAATATGTTGACTCGATAAATACATATTAGAAAAAACAATTCACATTATTTTTAAATTATATTTTGTAATATTTCCACATTGTTATCCTAAAATATAACTATTGTCCGCGAAGCCTTCGAAAGTATCGATTAATTAACCACTGTTCGCTGATACCACAGTGTCTCCTTCAAGTATCGATAGCCCATCGATAAGTATCGCGCTCAGCTGTTAAATTCGCGATAAGTTTTACAGTTGTGTCGGCTAATTGGAAATTTTTATTTACATATTTTTATCAAAATGCGTCGTATGAATAACCTGGTAACGCTTTTTACGGCTATAACAGCGTTCTTTTTTGGCAGTTTTATTACACGCATACTAACCGTCGTCGACAAATGCCCAGCACAACGCAGCGGAGTTGCCAAACTAGAGCCACATCCGGATTTATTTTTAGTGATACTCGTGTTCAGTGCCCCGGGCAATGCAGAGCAACGGGAAGGCATGCGTGAGACTTGGCTGCGTCTGGGACAGCCACTAAAGCAAACCTACTTCCCCGAAGAGTATATCTACCTGCCCACCTATAGCGGAGGCGGACATTTGCAAATGGAAACGGTTGCAACGCAGGCGCAGCGTCTACAACAGTACATAAACTGGCAACAGCAGCTGCCACAGTTGGAGCAACCACGTGTACATCGCAATATCAAGCTGAAGCATCTGTTTGCCATCGGAACACTGCAAATGAGCGCCACGCTGCGTGGCGAATTGGAGCATGAGCAGCAGCAGCATAAGGATTTGTTGCTACTACCACGTTTGCACGACGACTATAGGAATCTGACAGAGAAGCTGATTCAGTCGCTGGACGCGCTGACACGTCATTATGAATTCTCCTACTTGCTTAAGGCGGACGATGACACCTATGTGAAGCTGGATAATCTGCTCAACGAGCTCGTCTCCTATGATCGTAAGCTTTTAAGAAATAGAGAGGACTATGGACATGAGCCACTACCAGAGCTCTATTGGGGTTATTTTAATGGACGAGCTACCATCAAGACCAAAGGACATTGGCGCGAATCCAATTACTATTTAAGCAAAAATTACATCAACTATGCCTTAGGCGGCGGTTATGTACTCTCCCGTAAGCTATGCGAGCATGTGGCCAACAATTCCTATCTATTGTCAACCTATGTCTCGGAAGATGCCTCACTGGGCACCTGGTTAGCGCCAATGCGCCATGTTTACCGCTGGCATGATGCACGCTTCGACACAGCCTACACGCCCAGCAAGTGTCGTCCCTATCATCTGGTGCTGCACAAACGCAATCAGCGTCAAATGCATGATCTCTACTCGAACAAACTGTGCACCCACGAGATTCCCGGTCAACGAGTATTTGTTTCTTACTATTACGATTGGACAAAGCCCGCGGACAAGTGCTGCGACAGCATTGTAGCTTAATTGCTAACGAATTGACTTCCTTCCTTGCCAAAGTTAGAAATTAAGTTTTATGGTTTAAGATATTTATACAGCAATCAATAAATAAATTGCTCCTGTGGCAGCAGCATTATAAAACTTCAAGTAAATCGAATCTTATGCATAGGGATCAAAGGTCAAAATAAGAAATTGAGTTCCCATAATGTAAGGAAGTAATACTGTAAGGTGTATGAATATATAAATATGCCTGTGTATTGCTGACTGGACTATACCCAAAAGTTATTTGAACTTAAACTACTTAACTACGAGCACTCTCATCAACGCCTAGACATTGCTAATTCATTTCTAACTAGCATAACGATTTGTTTACTTACTTGTGTTTGATGAGCCATTCCACTCGGTCGTCTGTTTCAATCAGGCTGGCCACCACAATATCTTTGGGTGCTACGATGTAGTAGCGATTCTCCTCAATGATGCAGCCTAGATTATAATCATTGACCGTATACTCCTCAAAGCCGCGTAAGGTGAGGCTGTCTGTGCACACCTCTTCGGAGGTATTCATTTTGTACTCAATGACGCACAGCACTGGCCGCAGAGCTTTGTAGTTGGGACTGCGATCTTTTCGGTAACCCAGCACAACCAGCTGGCTGGCAGCAAGCGGGGCCAGTCCGCAAATGTAGAACGTCGTTTGAAATGTGGAGACTGAAAGTAAAGATGACACATTTTATGAAAAAAATAGAAGATTTTTATAGAATTATTGCACGCACTTGGATCCACAACGAAACCGGGCAGATTGCTAGAAGATGCTTCGATGCTGTTACGCTTGCGTATCACACAAATACGAATTGTATCCACCCACCCAATGAGCAGCGTGTTGGCATTGGACCAGCGCAGGTGACATCGAAAGTTTTCGAGACGAGCCTGTGCCGGAACCTCCCATTTCATAAGGCCTAGTGAACATTTCTCACTAAGATCATAGACGCGCACGCCTAAATGACTGGCCCACGCAACAAAGTTACCCTGCCAGCAAATAGCCAAAACACTTCCCTCAACAGAGCACAATTCGCTAGGCTTCAGTTTCTTGAGCAAATTACGCTCGTAGAGCGTGAGCTTGTCGTCGCCTGAAATATATCAATAAGAATCATTTTTAACAGTACGGCGAAAAGATCTTTATGGTCTTTATCTTACCAACTATAAATCGTCGCACACCCGATTTGACTTCAGGATCTATGGCAACCGCTTTGATAAACTTGCCATAACTGAGGTTTTGATTGTTCTCGCAGCTGAACAAGCCCGTAATATTGACCTGTAATTGTAAATCGTCATTGTATGCTACCCTCATTTTTTAAATTGTTTTATCGTTGACTCACGCGTCCGTCGTCGGAGCATGTTGCGACATATTCGCCCTTAGGGTCCACATCAATGTGATTAACAGCCACGGAGTGTGTGTGGCGATCCCCGCTGCTCAGATTCGAGTCCACTGAGTTGCCTTGGTGATCCAGAAGGTAGACTCGCCCCCGAAATGTGCCAAATATGAGAAACTACCATACGATCAAAAATTCAGTTTAAATAGTTCGAAAACTAGCCTAATATTACCTTTGCATGGACGGCACTGCAGGTAACAACATCCGTGTTGAGTATATTCCTGAGATCATTGCCAATGCGCTGGTACTTGAACTTTGGTTCCACCTCCTCCTCCTCATCAGTGCCCGAATCCTAAGGAATATCTGCTCTTTTGAAACTGCTAACCAAATGTTTAAGAAGCACTTACGCTGTTAATTGGCAAAGTATCGGCCATTTTTCTAAGCTTTTTCCCTGGGATTCGCTTCCTTATCAAGACATCTTTAAGCTAAAGTGTGACCGCATTATGCATTCAACAGCTGTTTTCGACATTCACCCATTCCGTAGGTCTTTAGTAGTCACTTCCAAAGCAACTCTGCATACTACATATCGATTCTAATGCTGACACCCACACGCAAACAAAAACCCTGAAGCAACAACTTATGACTATCGATAATAAATTAGCCACCCGCCAACTTTTAAAGTTCAACTGGTTTCGAAATTGATTGTTAATACAATTTTTTTTATATATCAGTATATATATTTCTAAAGTTTTATTGGTGTTTGTATAAATGCGCTTATTTATTGTATGTATTTGTTTTTTGTTTGTTTTTTATCGCGTTTATCGTTTACATTACAAGTGCTAGCAAAACATACATATACGTAAAACAAAGCAAAAGCATCCGAAAACATAATTAACAATTTATGAAAATATACACAACATGCATTTATTCATAATTTATAATCAATTAAAATACTAATTAAAAACACTTTTAAAAATACCAATAAAATATATGTATATGTATGTATGTATGTATATGTACCTTTCTTTAAAAAATATATATGCGTTAAAAGAAAATAAAGTAGCGAACCGTAAACGGTTTGGAAATTGGAATTTCAGAAAACTGTCCGCAACATCATTCAGCGCCCGTCACAGTGTTATTATTATGATCTCTATTTCTGTTGCAGCTGTTGTTGTTTTATGTTGCTATTCTTTCTTAACGGCAATGTGTGTAGTTTATGTGTTAATATGTATAAATAATAAATTAAGGCCTATATAATAGCGCTAAATTACATAATACAAAAACTACTAGATGACGGCTGCTGAGGTGTAACTAGACTGCTTACACACCCCAAACGGCCATGATTCATCTACTAAACTCGCCACCATCGACACCGCCGCTGCAACCGTTATCCTCATTGCCCATTGTCCAATAATGATCGAGGATATCTTCGCTGGTGAAGCGAACATCCGGGTCCGACTGCAGCATATTGGCGATTAGATCGCGCACACCATCACCGATGTCCGACCAGTAGGGATCGGGGAATTCATATACGCCCGAGATGATGGCATCAAACAGCGGTTCCTGCTGATTATCAGGTGCAACAAAAGGCGGAAAACCGCAGAGCAATATATACAATATGATGCCAGCAGCCCAAACGTCAATCTAAGCAAGGGAGATTCAAGCATTACAAATATGTTCTATGACCAACTACATTTCATCTCGTTACCTTTAAACCGTAACCCACTTCCAGCAATATTTCGGGCGACACATAGGTGGGCGTGCCGCATACAGCGAACAGCGGCTCGGTTACCTCGCAGGCTAATCCAAAGTCGGCCAGTTTAAGTTGCACAACATTGCCATACTCGTCTAGTTCGACCTTTAATAAAACCATAATTATAGTAAAGATTGTCAGACAGCTTAAACTAGTTAGCTTACCAGAAGATTTTCCGGCTTTATATCCCTATGCACAATGCTCATGGAATGTAAATAGGACATGGCTGAGCCTAAATGTCGGATCATAATGCGTGATTGGCTTTCCGAGAAGCGTGTGACCTGTGTGATAGCGTCGAATAGATCTCCACCTGAAAAATAAGCAAAGTAATATTAATTTCAATAAAGAACTTTTAAGAATTATCTAATCCCATTCAGGTTTATACTAATTGGAATATGGAATAGCTGATCATTCCTATTCATTCACATATAGTTGGCAATCCCATTCAGGTCAATGTTGTTCCATTTCCAGTTGTTTCTCGGGTATTGTGTGATATTTTTTTATGTAATTAGAACTTACCACTGACGTACTCGAGGACCAGGTACATGTTTGTTTGCTGATCGACATCCATGATGAGCGATATGATATGCGGATGCTCGAGCTTCTTCATGACACGCACCTCGGCATCGATGTAGTGCTCTTTGCCCTTGCACTTGCTTTTATCAATGATCTTGAGGGCGTAGGGCAAGCCCGTCTGTCGATCTTTGATCTTTAGCACAATGGCAAAGTTGCCATCACCGATCATCTTGCCCAGCGTATAGTTGTCTCGTATGGTGACGGGCAGATCGCCAATTTCAACGCCCGTATTCTTAAGTAGCGTCGCCTGCTCGTCCTCCTCTGTGGCGGCTGATTCGCCCGCTTCGCGTGTCCCTGCCGCCTCGGCCGGATACACCTTTTTGCTTTTGACCGGCATCTTGGGCTTGGGTCCCTTGCATGTGGTGCCTGCCGTGCGCAGTGTCTTTCGTATGGCATTGATAGCTCGCTGCTCATCTGCTTCCAGCTTAAAGTCCTCGGCGGTATTTACACGCTCCGTGCCATAGGCGAAAAACACATCCTCCGGCCCGAAGAAATCGGCCAGCTGTGCCACCGATGCTCCCGACAAGGTGAACACCTTGCGCACATAGCCAGTATCTAGTCGCACTACCTGTGTGATAGCGGTCAGCACATGCTCGAAGCTGGGACTGTTGCGCTTATTCAAGAGCAGCCGCATTATCCGACGCGGCTTCGTGCCGTTCCTTATCAGTGTCACAATTTTCGGATGGACAATACTATTCCGCTCATTGAACCGGGAGCTGTTCAGCGGACTGCCATTTGTGGCGCCTGCCCCACCATTAGACGCAGGCGCATTGTTGCTGCCCGTGCTGCTGATCAAGGCTCCATTCTTTAGCGGCGAAGCGGGGCGTTGCAGCTTGGCCAAACGATGATTCGTGGACCGACTGTTGTTCGCCAGCGTCAGATTGGCCAACGGCTGTGAACTGGTATTGTATTCTACTTTCTTGAAATTCTCATTATTGCAGGAACAAACGTAGCTCTGGCCGTCCTCAAGTTCATCCAGAGCAGTGATCTATGAACAGAGAGTGTCAATAGAGTTTCGAATAGACTTAGCATAAGTTCGCTCACCTTTTTGCCGCCCATGTTGTAGATGGCGCGCACAGCACCTGGTATCTTGACGTTCTCCTCGAGCAGACGTGTCAGGTCCTCGTACAGGCTTTCAAAGGAGCGATAGCGCTCATTGGAGACGGGTATGGTAATGCCTGGATAGAAGCGATCGCCGTTGCGATAGAACTTGATGCGATGCGCCTTGCGTGTGGGCGTTCGGCTGCTTGAGATGCGTTTCTTCAAATGTGCCGCACCAGCAGCACCCGCTGGCAAAGCGTTGCCATTCGTTGCTGGCTCATTTGCGCTGATGTTGCCAATACAATCTCCCCCACCGTCGTTGCGTCCACTAGCGCCCGGAGGCGCCGAATTGGTGGAAGAGGCACCGCTAAGGGAGCCATTCGATTTGCCAACGCTGCCACTACCAGCGAGCGAGCCATTCATGTCGCGCAGCTCATGAAAATTCTTATCTAGTTCCGAATTGGAGCTGGCCGGACTGTCGCAGTCGTGACTGTGTTCGGCTGCTTGCAACTGTTCCTGTTGGTCGAGGTGCTGCTGCTTCTTATTGAGCTGCTCGAGGATGGCGACTTCTGTTGAGGAATTCTTGGCCGAGCCAGCGCCGGCATTGGCGGCGGCGCTCTTCTTGGGCGTGGCATTCGGACTGTTGGCGCTGTTGCCACCTTGCAGTGAGGACAACAGAGCGGCGGTGCTGTGCAGATTGTTTACCGTTTGAACTTCCATGCTAATCGTGAGCGAAAGTTGAATGTAGCGAAAGGAAGAGACAGAGAGCGGGAGAGTGAGAGAGATAGAATTAGTGAACTATTTTTGAAGACATTTTGATTTTGATTTGACTTTAGAGATTGGCGTACATTCGATTGCGTCGTCGTTGTTTTGTATGTTTCACTCTTGATATTGTTAGCTTATATTTACTTAGCATCATATTTTATTTAACTGCGTTTTCGTATGATTTTTCTTGCTGCCGTCTCTCTCATGTGTGCTTATGGAAAATGTTTCTCTCTTGCAACAACAACCCTGACTACTGTATATTGACTATTTAATGCTGCTGACATTTCTAGCAAAAACAACAATAAATAACATTCAACATTCAACAGTAAACACTACAAACAGTAGAAACACTGTAAATAGAAACTCTTTAAAAAAAAAATAAGTCTGAAACCGGTTTCAATGGCTCCGCTTGTTCAGACTAGAAAGTATCTGACGGATACATACAGCAAAAAAAGAAATAAGAATGCCAGCTGTAATTGCGCTAATTTACGTAAATTGTTTGCAACCACATATTTTCCAACCAAGCGCTGCTCAGTGCTTTGTCTGACTCGCTGACTTGCTGCACTAGATTCCGATGATGACCCCACGACGTTGACCGATTTACCGTTAACAACAACAGCAACAACAACTGGCTGACAACACAAAACCAGGTCGCGCCACCAAATTCTTGCTGATGATTCATATCGACAGAGGCGCAACTAGCAAACACACCCAGGACATTAACTGAAGTATCTCGTGACCGAGTCCGTACCCATATCCGTATCCACATCCTCATTTAGTTCGTTTCGTGGCTTCGTTTCTTTAGTCATTTTCATAATGAAAACTGTTACCACGCGCTAACTACACCATATTTAGCATGATCCAATTAGAGTTGGGTAAACAAAGCTTTAACGTGGTCGACACTTGATATGCCCTTTTAAGAATATCTTAACTTATCAAATCATAAGTTAAATGCTGCAGCTTAAAGCGATTGTATTTGCTGAATTTACTTTGATTATAATATATAAATAATATTTATTAATATTTATTTTATTTTATTTTTCAAATTTGTAATTTTTTATTTAACTTTTATAATTGTTTGTTAAGAAAAAAAAAATGATTGATCGTAGGTCTAGTTAAGGTAAATTAAATAAAAATCTATATATAAATCCTTTATTATATAATCTCAGCTCAACCATTTAAAAATAAATTTTTTTATTAAAATTTTAATTTATTTATAAAAAATATATAAAGAATTTACTTTTCTGTGAATTCCCATTATGGAATTAAATGAATGCCATAAAAAATAAAAATATTCAATTAATATTTTTATCGCAATTAACTAAGTATACTTGAGTTTTATTGACTTAAAAAATTATTCTTATATTTGTCATGCTAAATAATGTTGTGTAATTAAAAATGACAATTTTATTTAATTAACTGTGATTTGAACTACTCAAAGTAATGAAATTTAAGATTTTTGTGACATTTAGTTAAAGCCGCTTTGCTGTCTGGACAACAGGTGTCGCTAGCTAGGGATCAAACGAGTTGCGCCACTTGGCACAGCGGGCAATTTCAAAACTAACTGTCACGCTATATAGTTACGAGAGCAATCAGTTATCTCTTCTACTGTCAAGTTCATTTAAGTACTCTGGCGCGCTTCGCCACACATGCCACATGCCACATTCCACATTCCACATTCGACATTCCATGTTTCACGTCACAGTCTGTGCAAATTATTGAAATTGTTGTCATTAAGCGATCATTGCCAATTGAATGCCTACTTTGCCTCTATCCTCCACTACTACTATCACGCTCTCTCCCTTGCCGTATATGCCATCCTCGTGCATAACCGTTCAATGAGTCAGCTGTCCCCTTGCGTCCCCTGCTCCTTTGCCTAAAGCTGAACGTAGGTTATGTCAGACCAATGCTATGAGTATGCCTAGCTGCCTCTCACTCACACGCTCGACTCACTCGCACTCGCACTCACACCACTGGCCGTGCCGCTGATTGAAGCTCGTTTATGATTTTATGTATATATATATTTTTTTTTCATCATAATTTTTATTCTTCACAGGCACGTTTCACTTGGCCATTGTCTACCCATCGTTGCAAGCCGTCTGAATTTAAGTTTTGTCTGAATACCCTTTTAGCATGGCTACAATGACTTTATCATGAATTCTGTAATGCATATCCGGGTTCGTCTTTAATTTCAGCAACTGGGAAATTGAAGCTGTCTGAAATGCAGCTTTCAGCTGTTTCTCTTTGCTCATTACAGATTTCATTCATTGTTACGACAAGCAGCTAGGTATTATAATATAATATAAATATCTGCTTATTAACGTAAATTTCAAAGAAAAAATATTGTTCTTTGTCAAACTCTGGTTTTTTAAGCGTATCTTAGCTTCGTTGTTAGCTTAAATCTTTGCTGTTTTCACTTAGCTTTTGTTTTATACACAAGACGTGTGTTGGTTTCGCTGCCAAGCTGCCCCTGTCCACCCCTGTTATCTCCCACACCCCTTCGAAATCACTTTAAGCTTGATCGACGCTCAGTTTTTTGTGCTTTTCGAGGGGATTCGCGTGTCGAGCCATAAATTTGAATTACGATATTTGTATGGTTTGTTATGGAGAGTATTTACTGTTGTTGTTGTTGTTGCTTTCGTATGCATGTTGCCGTGGCATGTTGCGGCAACATTCATGGCTGCCTGCATAGCCTTTCTCTCTGGCAAATGGAAATTTATGCCCCGAGTTATGACTGCTCCATTACCTCATTACCAAGCGCTATTATGACGCCACCTTTTGGTAGCCATCGTGCCGCCATACTGAGGCGTGCCTAGGACCGCCTTAGGCAGCGCCCACTTAGACGCCAAAAGGCGAGCGCACAGGTAATTAAGTTAATTAATGTCCAGTTGCCAATCCTCCAAGGAGCAAAGCCAATGGCATTTCACACAAAGGTTGTCGTCATCTTTATTAGTGCGAATTGTAGTGAAATTTCATATGTTGTTGTTGTTTTTCTTTCTATTTGTTTTTGGGTTTGCTTGGCCTAATGGCGCAGATTTTACCAATATGCTTGCCAAGTGGGTCAGAACTGCTGGCCAAGCAAGTGCAACGGTTCCCAAGTTCCATTGAGCATGACATTTGGCATTTTGTTTGGCTGTTGCTCAGACGACGATGAAATCAAAAAACCATTTGACCTTTTTCTCTCTCACACACACAGACACACTCCCTCTTACTCTCGCTCTCTCTTTCTCTCTTTGCCAGCCCAAATAAATATAAACCAAAATGGAAGCCAAACGATGACATTTGCGAATGCAATGGAAAAACTATGACAGACCCAATGTCACCCACATTAGGGGTATGCACGCAATGAGCCATAAAAAAAAACAAAACATAACACCTTAACGCATTTTGTAAACTTAAGTTATGCAAAGACCTTCAAGCTTGGGAACTGAGAAAGAGGGAGAGAGATCGAGCCAGCGTTAACAATTGTGGGAACACGTTTAGTTAGGAAAATCAAAAAGAGAAACAATTTTTCACACTTTCTGTTAAATGGAGAACTAAATATTTCTTGCATTCAGCTTAAGTAGAGTTTCGAAAGCGTCAACTAAATATGAATGAGCCGCTTAATTAAAAGCCAACAATTAACTTTTATCAGCATTAATTGAAAACTTTCATTGGAAACCCCCAAATTGTTATCAATTCGCTTAACATTTGTTCTTTTAATGGCTGTCAAAATGGACAGATAACAAAGAGTGAGAGAGAGAGAGCGTCTTTTAAGGAATAATTACATTTATGTATATACAAATTTCGGATATGTCGTTTTTTGCACTGTAATTGCATTAATTTGAAAACAATTTTCATGAAAATGTATAGCATTATAATGAGTTCGAATAGTTCTATGACTTAACTTGAATATCGTTACTTATTAAAAAATTGTTAAATTAGAAGTAAGTGAAATTGAAATACTTCAAATATCATAAGATAATTCTTCGAAAATCTAGTTCGTTCAAGTTTCATTTTAAAAAGTTTCTAATTGATTTTCACCTTAAAGTGCGAACAATTTGCACTCCCAGGCACGAGCTGTGCTCTTAGTCTATTTTTAATGATATTTGTCTAATAAAAAATTTGTGGTAAATTTCCAAGAAAAAGTATATTAGCTTGACAATGACAAGTCAAACGAGTATAGGAAGTGGTTGACTAGAATATACCCTGCAGCTGCAGCACTTGAGTTCATAAGAGGTTAGACTTCTTATAAATTTTGGTATTTATCTTTATATATATCTATATCTATATCTATATATATATATATCTATATCTATATCTATATCTATATCTATATCTATATCTATATCTATATCTATATCTATATCTATATCTATATCTATATCTATATCTATATCTATATCTATATCTATATCTATATCTATAGCTACATCCATCTTTATCCATATTTTCATTATTATTTCAAGGTTCCTTCAGCTCCTCCCATACCCAAACACCTAGCCTTAATACCCTATGCCATACCGAATATGAAAATTGTTATATTGACAATTGTTACCTATAGCATGAACATCCCTGTGTCTAAATATATAATGAAATAATAACTGGAATCGTTACTACGTCAAACTAAAAATCGATAAGCCGCCGGGCCACAGGAAATATGTGCGTTGGCGACGATTGCTCTTCTCGTTGTTGTCGCTCTTGTTGTTGTTATTGTTATTGTTGGTCTTGTCATATCAGTTGCCCACGCAGACAACACCAACACAAAGCGAACACAGATACACTTCAGAGCGAATCTAACCAATTGAAGCAGCGCCCATTGAACCCAGACGAAGCCAATAATAAAAAATTACATTTATAATTAAATTTCACATGATTACAGAATAAAATATAATGTGAATTGCCTCAAAAGGTGGGCAATATTATAATAGTGGGCACATGTGCCAAAAATAGTAAGAGATAGACAAAGCGAGGTAACACATGCGAGACAGGGACGGCCAGAGCGCGATGGAGAGGTTAGACAGGGGCAAGTCTGGCCGTGGAACAGGTGCGCCCAAAACAACGCGTTGTCTTCGGTTGTTGCACCCAGAAAAAAATAAAATAAAAAACCAAAAGCCAAGCAAAAACAAAATAATAAATGAAAATAAAGTAAAACACAGAGACACAGCGGCAGTTGGTAAGAAAAAAGCGTTGTAAGTTATGACTCGCTGCTGCTGCTGTTGTTGTTGTTGTTGTTGTAAAATTCATAGTTCACAAAAGTTGTTGAATTAAGGTTTACACGCACTCAAGCGTCAAATTAATGGGCCACGAGCAAAATAGAGGAAAAGAAGAGTAAAAATAAACAAAATGCGACCGGAAAAATGAAAATGCCACGCAATCAAGACGAACCATCAAATTATAATGTAATACCATTATTGTTATTAATAATATTGTTATTTTTTTATTTTTATTTTTATTTTTATTATTATTTATATTGTTATCATTAACATTATTATTATTATTAATATTATTATTATGATTATTATTAATATTATTATTATTATATATATTATTATTTACATTGTTATCATTAACATTATTATTATCATTAATATTATTATTTTGATTATTATTAATATTATTACAACTGTTACTATTATTTTTATTATTATAATTTTTATTTTCATTATTATTATAGTTACCAGAAGTCTTAATAAAAGGGTATATATATTTTGCATATTCAAAATGTTGTCGAAATTCTACTCCATACAGCTAATAGCTGTTAAATTATGATAAACAATTGTAAAAATAAATATGAAAAATAAAGGAGTTTCTCAAGTAAGCACGTGGTGATCGGGCACCTCGGATTGCTAATACTTGTTCACTGACTTTTACTTTACTATACTGAAAAGTATTTTTTGCAGTATTTTAGTTAAGTTACGTAAGACATGAAACGTATATCATTACGTAATATTATATCCTATCGCCTTATAAATTCATTTTCCTTTCTAGCGTTGTTTTAATTTCTATTCATTTCGCTTCGGCCTGTCGCTTTCTATTCTTTAATTTAACAAAAATATTTGTTTATTTTATTGCCTTTAATTGAAATACAACTTTTGGAATAGAAACGTTTTTTAATTGTCTTTTAAGCTGCAGCAGCAGCAATAAAATATCAATTCGTATATCAATGCCCATTGATAGCTTTGATTGACTGTCAATACTTGACAATTGAATCACATTTAAAAGCAAAATAATAAAACAAAAACAGTTATTTTCATCATTGGTTTTTCTAGAGAAACGAATCTTATGAGATGCCATTCAGACTCTTAATGAATCTATTTTACGCAGTGTGAATTGAGTCATATATCTTTTATTGCTGGGATACTAACTATATCATTTTAAAAATAGTTTTTTTTTCTATTTTGTGTAGTTTCGATGGAAAAACTTAAGACATTTGGTGATTCACTTAAAAGTGCGAATTTAAATTCCAATTTCATTCGTGAGCTCAAAATATTTCATTCTACGTATGAAAAAATTGAGTCTTACGATTTTAGCTATCAGTCTTACTAAAGATCTCTTTATGTAGTTTAAATTTAAATTTTATTTAAGGTTAATCTCTATGATTCTATGAATCAAATGATCTACAAATTTGGTTAACTTAAATTAAAATTAAAATTAAATATATTTAACTTAAAAAGATATTTTTCTAGATTTAAGAGAGTATTTGAAGTTTGAGAGTGTTAAATAGAAATAAATTTATTTTCTCCCTGTTTTATTGCCCTTTTTGCTTTCTACCAACGTCAACGAATGAATCAATAGGAAAAGCTAGTGGAAAGCAAAGCACGTAAAGAAAAGAAAAATATATATGCACTGTGCGCTGTTCCATTCAAAGCACAGGACACAGAAGCTAGTGTTTTGGGCTCAGGTAATTGTTGCCATAAAAAATTGGGCACCGGCAGCTTGTTGAGAAAGCCGCAAACGTGTTTAGTATGCTGATTAGGCCAGCAAAATGAATACTCTGTGCCCATTAACAGGCAGCGCAGAGGCGGAAGCGGAGGCAAAGGCGTGACACAACGTGACAGTTGCCCTTGGCAATGGTGGACTGGAGGGCGTAAAAGATACGCTCAGACAATCCGACAGCTGTGACAGCTGGCTGGGCTGCAAAAGGGGGCTGAAGAAGAAGCAGCAACAGCAGCAGCAGCAGAAGCAGCAACAGCAGCAGCCAGCAGGCGGCATCTAGGGAATGCGTCTCTGGAATCCAACTCCCCAAATACGGCATGTGTTCAAGTGGCGTCGACACTTCAACTCCGGCATTTAAATGCGGAACTAGGCACAAAGGAAGTAATCCGGCGCATAGAGACGCACAACACATACACACAAACATTGGGGCATACCATGCAGCATCCAGCTGCCAAGATGCGCCAAGATTTATGAACGTGCTTTGCGCTGGCAAGTCTAATGAAGAAACAACAACAGCAGCAGCAACCCTCGCTGTCTGGTTGCTGACTTAACGGCCAAGGGTTAAAAGCCGCACACAAAACACAAACATCAACACGCACACCAACACACACACACACACACACCTACTTACGTCTGCATAAAGAAAGGCAGACAAAGCTAATGCGCGTTCGTTTTATAGAAACACCTGACACAGCGCAAAAGTGCATACACATACACACACACACACACACACAGGCGAGGGTGAAACAATGTATCTATTAATATGCCTTGCTCATTAGTTTCCACACTGTGAAGCCAGAAGCTTGTCAAGTTGGTTTTTGGAATATTTTAATTTTTATCAATAAATATTTTATATTTATATCAAAATCTTAAAATTTATTTTTGTCAATATTTTTTAAGATATTTTTTTAATCTTTTTTTAAATAGCATTTTAAAGACATTTTTCTTAATATATATCTTATTACTTCTTATAGTTTTTTTCTTTTATTAAATATTTTACATATATTTCAATTTTTTTTATTGCATACATTTAAATTTTTTAATATTAAAGTCATTATTAATTTAAATCAATTTTATTGTTTTAATATTTATTTACAACATTTAGTCCCATTTCACTCGCTTTTCAATTAAGAATTTCGTGATAAATGAATCAAATTAATATTTTTTATTGCATTCAATTGCCAAGTAATTTGCATTTATCACACAAACAATATATTTTTAAAGTATATATTTTATTTATAGCTTCTATTTTATGATAAATGATACGGAGAAATATGAAAACCAGTTTGCAACATTTGATTTCATGAGAATCGCAGAGAAACCACTTAAGAATAAAACAGAAAGTTAAAAAATTAAATAAAAAATTGCTGCAGTTCACAGCTAAGTTGTATTGAATATTAATCAATCCATAAGAAATACTTGGCTAAATAATTGAAAGTCTGCTCTCGAAATGCACAATTCATATTGCCTGCTCATGCTCATGTAAAAACATGTTAAGAAAAAGTAAAAGTTCAACTTTGGAGGCCACCGCCCTCAAATCGCAACAATGGGCGAACAAATGTTTGCACTTTAGAAGGAGAAGTGGGTGTCGGCTTGTGGTGCCCCCTGGGTGCGCCTAACTGCCATGTGACAGTTTTCACTTGGCTCCACACAAAACCACTTGCCATGTCGCCTACAATATTGCAACAGCAACAGCAACAACCAACGCAATTCACGCAACTTGCAAGTTTTCTGCACTGCGCAGACTGCAAAAATGTCCTTGAACTTTGAATCAAGTTGTTAAGCCGGTTTCTTGGTCTTCTTTTTGTTCGTCTTTGTTTTTTTTTTTTTTTTTTTTGTGTGCTCTTATTTTAAGCTGTTTTTCCACTTTTCATGGCGTCGATGATTTATGTTTTTTCCCAGACTAAATTGTTGAAAAGTTGGTTATAGAAACTAATTTCATTTAATATTTATAGAGTTCTGTTAATTTTATGCAAAAATGTTGCCAACAGTTGTGTAGTTCATGTTAACAGAGATCTACAAAATATTAACAGTGGTGCAGCATATTTATGTAAATATATAAGACCATGCTGTTATAGTAAATATTAACTTCCAATTTGAACTTTTATAACCAACATGTTGCTATCATGCGATTTATATGTATATATACATTTATATGTATAAATGACAATTTCCATTAAGATGCAAATGAAAATGTTGCCGGCAAGTGTAAATGTTGCTGACGCATGTGGCGCATGTTAAGCGGGTTAAACGTGAAAAGAAACTATGCTAAATAGCCATAAAAGGCAAATTGCAAAAAGTGCGTGCCTCTTCGTCATCTGCACATTGATATTCATTGCCATTTCTTCAAGTTGTTCTGTATTGCTGTTGCTGTTGCTCTTGCTGCTTTCGTGACCTATTAAACAAATGAAAATCGATTTGGCTGTTTTTCATGTTTAATTCATTAGCAGACCAAATGCGAACAGCAAATGAATTCATTTCCAGTCCCCAATTCCCTATTCCCCATTCTCAATTCCCAATTCGCAGATCCATGTTTTTGGTTTCAGCGCAAGGTCGCCAAACGCTGGCAAATAAAGTTGTTCAGTTGAGCCGAATATAAAGGCAGCTTAATATGTGTGTTTCAAAATAAGCCAACACAGCATATTTGAAATGCCGGTAAAGAAGCTGAATAAAACGGAAGCAGCAGAGTCATATTTAGAAAGAGAGGGAAAGAGAGATGAAAAGAGTCTGCTGCAAGTCGAATAACAGCTGTGCGCCTCGTTATTTGACATTTAATTACTGAGCGATCAAACAGAAGCTCGTGTTGCTTATAAAATCTATTTGTTTCTCTAGTGAATTCTGTTATCAGCAAATATATATATAAATAAATTCATATTATACTATATTTTTTATCAAATATAAATAAGCAAACTTGCTGCAGTGGAGATTATGATCGGCTTTTGGCAACATGATATTTGCTTATATATTATATATGTACATATAGATAAATTATAATCTCAGGAAATAAATATTACTTTAAACGCCATAAATATCAGATATCAGTTAATGAATTCTATGATTATAAATAATGATAAAAACGCAATTGCTTAAACAATATCAAACATACCACAAATGCTAAATATGATGACGCAGATTGAAATCAAACACTTCAGCGAATGGTTTTTATAATTCAAAATTTCATTAAGATAACTTTTATACAAAAGTGAAAAAATTCTGCGTAAATATATATATATAAATATATAAATAAATTCAGTCCCAGACACTGAAAATATATTTTTTAGATTGACCTGAACTGCTTATAATTGATAAGTAATCATTTATTTCTATGCTCATTTCGGCATTCAAAATAGATTTAAAACCTAATTTGAAGACTTAAAGTAGACAATTAAAATATACAAATCAATCTAAAAGACATATGTTGGAGTAAATGTTAAGTTGATGTTAGTCTACACTATGTTAAGCATAGCTACATAGGAATATTAAAAAAGTAATGGCACATCATAGGCAGCTTAATTGTATTGTAATATACGATAAAGACCAGGCCTTTAGCAATTTATCAAGTTATTATCTTTAACCCATTGCATGCACCAAGTCATATTTGACTAGTATTCAAATTTAGCGCTCTTTTTATATGAAATATGTTTATAACATAAAAAAGTTTCATTAAAATTGAGCAAAAAACATAACCTATATATACATAAAAAAATAAATAAAAACAGCGATAAAAATAACATAAAATAATTCTTTCATATAAACAAAGTAGGTTTTACTACATCTAGAAAGTAGTTTGTTATTCCAGTAGTTGGGTTTATTGATCCAAGCGAAGAAACTATTTCTAATTAGCAAAGTCACTAAGCGGAACTTGTTAGCCAATGCTACCTGTTATCAACATTTACCTACGACAGCTAAGTAAATAAAAAAATACAAAAATAACTTAAGGAAACTCGCTTCGACAATGTTAAATGAAATAAATGGCAACAGCGATAAGAGGGGAATTTTAGAAAAAAAAAAGAAAAAAAAACAAGTTTTAGCTGCCAATAACAGTAGCCCACTTTAATTGGTAATTCCTATGCCGAATTCTTTTGGAATTTCTAATTTAAGCCAAGCCAAGCCGAGCTCAACTCAGCTCAGCTCAGCTGGTTTTCAATCAGATTTGCATGCCCATGCGACTTTCTTTGTCTTGCAAAACTTTCAAAAGCAAAGCAGAGAAATTAAAATATACTAAATTGTGCGATGGGCGCCTCGAGGCGCTATCAAAAATTTGCAATTTAGCTGCCCAACAGCAGGAAAACTAATAAAATTAAAACAAAGCAATGGCTCTAATTAAAACACAGATGAAATAAACTCAAAAGCCCAATACAGTGAAAGTTGACACGGGCCACATATTCGAGTGTTTACTGTAACATGAGCAGTACACAAAAAGAAAAGCAACTAACTGCTGTTATGCATACACTGAAAGAAAGCTAGATTTGATGTAAGATTGGCTAAAGTTTGAAGTAAATTTCGTTCCTTAAATAAACTGAATAAAATTATATATATATATATATATATTTATATATATATATATATATATTTATATATATATATATATATATTTATATATACATATATATATAAATATATATTATAATTTTTTTAATTAATTAATTTAATTTATTTTTATTAGATTTATTATTTATTATATTTTGTATATTTATATTAATATTAATTATTCTACTGAGCTACCAATTTTCAATTTCTTTTTCATTTAAAACATATTTATTTAGTGAAGTGTCTTATGTTTTTCTTCAAGTGTTTTTGCTTACAACAATAAATTAAAACCGTTGCAACTCATTGATATTTGAAGCTCTTTAGGCCTGTAAACAAAAAGTCTGCAAAAGGAGCAGTTTCAGCCGTGGTGGGGAGTAATAAAACAAAAAAAAACTTGTCGTTAAAAGCCGAAAAACAATCAATGCTAAAAGTCGCGTCACTTTTGCATTGTTTATGGCTGTTTGTTTCACTTGTTTTGGCTTTTGATACTCGGATTTAATGCACGGCTCAAGTGCGCGGCGAGCTAAGCGCTTTGTCATAGTTTATACTGTACATACATAAATATATATATATATATATATATATATATATATATATATATATATATATATATATATATATATGTGTGTGTATGTTTGATAAAGGAGCGGCTGAGGCTTGGCGACAGCCATTGAACTGCCTGCTGCGGTCAGTGACGTCATGCGGTCTGTTAAGTGTTGCAGTGGCTTTGTTCCTTTTAGTATGTTGCTAGCAACATTGCAAATTATACCATTCCCATTCGCTGGGACGCTCCTTTAAATGTTTAGCAACACAACTCCCTAACTGTATTTGAATATGTTACTGAACAGAAATGTTAACTAAACTAAAAACTCGTTTAAAATATATGTATAATTTTAATAAAATATAACAATAACGATTTCGGGATCATTGATACTGTTTACACTATATATACGTATTCAAATAAATCTCCGGTTTTATATAACTATTGAAAACTATAATGCCAAATTTATTTGCAGCAATGATTAACGATAAATATCTTTAGACGCATATACATAAATAGGCATATGCATATATAATCATATAATGAACTCCCACTTGGCAAGCGCATTTGTGGCTCGACTTGATATTGCTAATTTCTTATCACCCACACACAGAGACTTGCATGGCATGACACATTTTACTAGACTGTCTGGTAATCGGATCTCCAAGTCTCGTCGTCATAGTCAGCTGGCGTAGGAAAATAAACAGTTAGCTAATTTTTCACAGTATAATTGTTTATGGCTATTTTGTGGCATCTGTTATTTAACACGCCACAAGACCGCAGAGCCACAAGTTGCAATCAAATATAATGTTGTTTAGAATATGTCTACATGTTGCCAGCTGATCGTTTTGCTTAGCTATAATCGTATGTATAGATACATGTGCGTGTTGCTGGCAAGCTGCCAATTTTGGCTTGCCGTCAAATGACGTCACAGCCGGCGTGCGAGCAACGTGGGTGTTTTATAAGCAATTATGTGTATTTTATTTTCATTTCTTCTTCGTCTTATTGTATTTTTTGTTTATTTTGTTTTTGTTGTTGCTTTTTTTGATTGCTTTTCACTTTTCGCAATCGGTGCGCTGTCATTTTTAATTGACTGTTTGGATTATTTGGGGGCTGCGTGCGTGGCACGTCATGGATATTGGCCAATTGGCGGCGGCTATCTTATGCCATTTATCTCTTTCAATGGGCTCGCTAAGTGAAAGTTTTTTGTTTGTTTATTTGTGGAAAAGTTCATTGGCAGCGCTATAGGATGCTGGCAACAATGTTGCCAAGATGTTATGTTGCTAGCACACACGTATTCTAGCGACTGAACGCGACAGCAAAAGGTAAACGGCAATAAGCGTGTTAACCGTTATGAATCATCAGTCACACATATTTCTAGAGAACTTTCAAACTGTACAGCAAACACACTAAGCGAAGAATTCATTAACTTGTGCTGTATGTGTAATTAGAAGATAGGCAAAAAGCAAAAGGCAAAAAAAGCAACAAGCACGAAGAGCGCACAAAACCGAATACTAGAGAGCGGGCAGACTTTTTTGGAGATAGGCAGCAAAGAGCAATGGAATTATGAATGTGTCGAATGTTTACTTGTGATAAGTGGCGCAAAAAATATTTATAAGTAATACGCTTTGCAAATATGATAGCTTAAATAAATTAATAAATGTTGGCTTTGTTGTTTTTGCTTTCGTATTTTGCTTTTCGTTTTTTCGTCGTTATGGCAAAAACAAGTTAGTTACCAAAAACGAGTCTTTGTTGATATTTGGTCATGCGACATTGTTGAATATAATATTGGGAGTCCATCTACAGATTCTTAACTCTATAAGAGATCGATAGGCGATGGGCAATAGGCAATTTCATTCAAATATCAATGTTAAGAATACCCATTTCCTTTGCCCTTTTCAATGAATCAATATAACAGAATATACGTGTTATTTACTTTTTCTGAGAAGTATAAGAGTGTGAAACAGTTGCTAGTTGTTAAAGTAAAAAAGTATTATTTTTATTTTCAAGATTATTTCCCCTAATTCTCTTATAAAATCGACAAAGACTGCCACAAGTTATAGTTATATTTATAGCTTAATTTACTTTCTTCTTTTTCTTTCGAGAACTGCTGCATGCTGACTCCTCAATGTGACACACTGACTTGGACTACGCAACTTCAGCTGTTATTATCAGAGAATGCGGCTTATCTGTTATACACTTGCACAAACTCAAACAACCAAACACGAACACACACTTTTGCACACTCACTCAATCAACGCAACATTTGTCGTTTTGCTGCACAGTAATGTCAAAAGTCGCAATATTTCATATGCATTCATTTTGTACACGACAGAGTCTTACCTTTCTTTTTTTTTGTATTTTTGTAACAACGTTGACGACGTCGACGATGGTAAATCCGCTAAGCCAGCAAGGCAGTTTTCGTTGTCTTATTGCTTTCTTATTATATTTTCGGCTAGTTATTTCCACATCTGCAAGCAGAAACAGAGTTGCGCTCTCTCGTTGTGGTTAGTCGTTGTTATTGCCGCTTCTGCTTTACTCTTTTTACACACTCACACACACACACACGCACGCACACAAGCGCAACTTGTGATTTTGTTGGCCTTTAGCTAGAAACACAAAAGAGAAAGAACATGCAATTTGCAATAATACTGGAAACTTTTGCAACGCTTTTATTTCACTGTATTTAATCCCGTCTTTCTTTGCATTTCACTTTGGTCGCCGTTGCCGTTGCCGCTACCGCCTAGCGTCACGCCCACCTCACATAAGCGCACCAGAGATGAGCGATTTTTTATATGTATGTGTGTACCTGTGACTTTTCGCTAGTACGTTAAGAATTGAAAGTAAAAGGCATTTGGCAAGCGTCACATGATATTTTGCTTTGCTACAGATGTGTTAAAGTTCAGTCACAGGAACAGTTGACACAGTGACTTTTTAAAAAGTCACAGAATCGCTCATCTCTAGTCGCCACTGCAAATAGCTTGGCTCTTAAGTCTACAGCATTGTCGAACACCAATTGCAACGCGAAGCAAACACATGTACTAATTAATGCAGCCGCTATTGCTCAAACAAATGTTTTTCACAATAAATTCACATTTAATTTATATACTTGATTAAATACCACAGATAAAGGAGGAAATGCACCGCTTAAACAACCGTGCGCACCACAGAGAACCCGACCAGACTGCTGCGTGTGACTGCATCTATCAACTGTTAAAATCCACAAGCCGCAGTGTGGCCGTTTTCACAGACGATAAACATATTCGATAAGGTGCTCGGTATTCAACACAACAAGCTTACAATGCTGTTACTTAGAGCATTTCGCGCATACATATGACATTTAAGCGCCAAATTCAAACTTAGTAGTCTTCCTCAAACTGTTTATTTGTATATTTTTTACTTTAAAGGTAGAAAAATATTTGCAAATGCCTTCGTTTCGTTATTGTGTTGTGTGTTTATTCATTTGTATTCGTTTTTTTTTGCATACATTAAGTGTTTTGTTTTGTTTTTGTGATATCGCAAGCATTTTTCAAAATTTGTTTCGTTTCACTTCGGAATATATATATAAATGTTTTACACGCACGTTCGCTTACAATGAGACGCCAGACAATAAAAATCAACTAAATTATAGTACATAAATCAACATTTAGCATACGTAAATATAGTGTTTCATAAAACATAGCTGGTAATGGTAAATAATTGCAACTTAATGCTAAACTTAATGATCGATTCGCCGCCAAGCCGATTTCTAGGCGCCTCTGCTCTTCTAAATTTGTACACAATTCGAAGGTTTCTCATATATTTAAATCGCACCATTAAAAAAGTAAGGTTTATATCAAAAGTCATTCAGGGAAATTTCATTAAATATAATTACTTCCGAATTAACTAACCATGTGTGGGGGTGTGTGAGTGTGTATGTATGTAGGTAGGTGGTATGTATGAATATATGTATATATATGTGCGCGCATGTGGATTATTTTTTTATTGTTATAGTTTTTTGTTGATTTTTGTTCGTTTCAATTTCATGTCACAACTAAAAATTTTGTGGTCCAAAATATGAGAAAGATAGAACAGAATAGAAAATGGCGAGTAAAGCTCAATTGTAAATATAGATGCATATATATGTTTATACACATATATATATATATACATATATATAGGATATAGAGTGATATATATGTATATATATATACACATATAAATTTATATATATATGCTCGTTTAGATATATAAATATTGTAACTGTATAACTGCGTCCATCCGATTTGCATACTTTACATCCACTTCCATATTTTGAATTTTTTTTTATATATATAGTTCACATCCAGCATTCAACACGCGCCCTCGCATGTCCCCACCCCACAAGATGTATATCGTATATATGTTTGTTGAATCTCGTTTTGCTGTAGGTACGATGTTTTTGCTGTGGTGATTTCCGGCTGTTAAAAGCGAATGGACAAAAAGTAGATAATCGCTGCCAGCGCCACACAGCCCAACGGCAGAGCCCGACGAAATAACAGACTATGATCATTGACCATTGGCTGTTTGAGTCGCAGCACAGATATCTCTTTGCGCAATTCGATGTTGCTAATTTCGGACTGCTCCAGGCGTTCCTTGTAAATGATCAGCTCCTCCTCACGCTCGACTTGCACATCGTTCATGATATTAACATCTTCACGCCAACTCGCGAGATCAGCGCAGTTGTCCTGGTCGGACAGCAGCGGCTTCTCTTCACCATCCGTGGTGGACTCTGGTTTTGTATTCTTTTCGTCTGCACCGCTGAAACTGCGCGCCTGTGCTGCGTTTTGTGGTAGCTGCTGTAGCTGCTGCTTAAGAATATTCATCTGCTCCTCCAGATTGCTTATGTCGTTGGTTAGCTTAGCTGATTTTTTCTTATAGAACATGCACTCTTCGTGCAACATATCCACAGCTTGATCATGCGCCAGATCACCATCGTGTATTACATCGTTGCTGCGTACGAGCGTCTCCTGTGTCTCCAGCTTGTGGACTAAATGCGACTCGCCGGTCGCTTCTTCAATGCCATTGAGGCGTGTGTGCTTGGGTGATTTGTGTATAAACTCATCGCAGGCAACTTCGGCAAAGGTGTTTCCGCCTATTGGCGATGCCTCAGATGAATCCAGCTTTGATTCCTGCTCATCATCATCACCAGAGTCGGCGGCATTAAATATGGCTTTCAATACATCGCCGCCATCTGCGCCTTTGAGATCCGAGTTCTTGAGCAATTTCATCATGGTACCTTTACGTATCACCTTGTGCTTCAAATTGAACTCTTCCTTCTGCTGCCGTTTGGTCTTCTTGTTCTGCAAAACGATTCGCATTTAGCACTACGTAATTCGAATATAACAAAAAGTTTACTTACAGATTTAGGTTTGCTGGGTATTGTAGTCTGATCTTTGCCGTGCAACTCTTGAATCTGTGCACCCTCATTAACCTGAAATTCGTCTTTAGTATCTGCGCAATTATCATGATCTCCCACTTTCTTATCCTGCTTGTCATCGTTATCGTCTTCATCCTCATCGTCGTCGTCGTCGTCATCATCGTCATCATCTCCACCGGCAGCGATGGCCGCATTCAGTTGCTCCAGCGTCTGCTGCTGCTGCAGCGCCTGTTCGCTATCGTGATCAGCAATCGTTTGCTGCAGTTGCATCAGTTGTTGGCGCATCTGTTCCATTTCGCTCTCGTGAGCGATTAGCTGCTCCTTATGCTGCACAAGTCGTTGCTCCTCCAGTTCCTTAGCCTCTTGCTGCTGACGCAGCGTTTCCTGCTTATATTCCATATACTCCAGTTGTAACTGCTCCAATCGTTCATTAAAGTCCTGTAGAGTCTGCTTCGAACTTAATATCTGACCGCGCAATATGCTGCACTCATTATCCGATGTTGTGTAGGCCATCTCCATTTTTGACAGCATTTGCATGGCATCGCATCGATCCTGATAGACCTTGCGCAGCGCTTCTTTGGCAGTTAGCTGATACGAGGTCTTATCCTCAAGCAATTTAACAACCTGCCAACAAGATTAAAAATTTACAATGCCCTTAGAAGTATGCTACATTAACATCGACTACTCACCTCGTTGCGTAATGTATTCTCGGGAACATTCTTTTCCATCATTTGCAACTTCTTCTCGAGCAGATTGATCTTGTGCAAGAGCTGATCCTCGGTAATCATGCTTTGCCAGCACATGGCCGAGTTTTTGCGCGTCGAATCGAGCACTCCCTGCAGATTGCTGAGCTTCGCCTTGAGCATCTTCTCGCGCTGCGAGGCCTCCTGTAGAAATGCATTTAGTCGCTGTATTTCATCATAGCTTATCCGGTTTGGTCCTGTCAACTGCATCTGTTCCGACTCTATTGAAATAGCCTCCCGGCCATCAGGCAAAAACAATGTAACTCGCGCAATAATGCAGCCGTGCACCTCCTGACGGGAATTCTCAATCACCTCAACGCCAAACTTGACGGTATCACCATTATGCAGCTCGGCCGGCTCATTGCCCAGCTTGTTGTCGTTGATGAAGGTTCCATTGCTGGACTTAGTATCCTTCACCCAGAAACGACCGTCGGTTGTATACCAGAGCATGGCATGGTTACGCGACAACACCTTACAATCAAATATGGCATTGCTTTCGCTCGCCTTGCTCTTGGCAATCAAACGACCGACCTTGCACTCTTGCCCCGGCGCCAGCAAAATGTTACGCGTGTCAAACTTATGCGATTTCAACTCGCATTGCAGCACAATTCTGGCCTCACCGGGCGATATGTCCTGCGTATTGGAAAGCAGCGTATTAGCTGCCTCATTAGGCAATTGTAAGGCACCCATCGAGCTGAATAGATTACCGCCCGTCGTATTATTGGCATTTAGCACCGAATTCATGGCCATATGTAGCTGCGCCTGCTTCTGCGCCAGCTGGCCCTGAAAAGGCAATATGGAACGATCAATAAACGGCCTTGGGATGTGGATGCAATTGCTTACTCACCTGCAATAATGTGTTCGTATTGGAATCACAGGTCTCTGCCGCAGTCGCATTATTGTTTTCCTGATTTTCCATATTGTCGTTAGCATCATTAATGAACATAATGCTGTTGTCGATGCTGTTACTGTTCTCTGTGGGCAACTCACACGTTTCTGTCTCGTGCTTTTCGCGCATTAACAGTTGCTGTTGCTGTTGCTGCTGCTGCTGGAGCTGATGCTGCTGCTCCTGTTGGGCCTTCTTGTTCATTTCCATTATATTGTGTGACTTTTTATGGATGCGCTGCTGGCGCTTTGACAATTCAACACCTCCGGCAACAACTACTGTTCTAGCAGTTATATCTTGGTCAATTGTGGTAGAGCTTGTGGTAATAACGTTGGCAATACCGCTATTTACGGCCGATTGTGCTGCTGATGCAACTGCTGTTGAGATTGTTGGTAAAGCTGTCGCTGCTGCTGCTGCTGCTGCCGCACTGGGCTTTTGCTCGTCATCCTTATTACTCTGCCATTCGTTACTGACCAAGACCATAACTGAAAAGTGTGAAATGCGCACAGACAGTCATACAGTAAAATGTATATCTGATAAAATGTATTTAGCTGGAGAGGTTGAATTTGATTGAGTGTTACAAAATTTCTGTGCACTAAACAGACCGACCGGAATGTTGACTGTCAGTTCATGAATTTCAAATCAAGGCACATCCGATCAATATATTTGCACAAAGCTAGTTAGTAAAAGTATTAAAAATACATTAGAAACATATTTGAAATTAAAGCGATTCTGTGTGTATCAAAATTGCAAACAATTTGTTTTCATTTAATCTCTTTAGCTAATTTAAAACTTATGGAATCTCAGATTACCGAATGTGTGCAGCAGCTATTTATAAGAACTGGAAATGTTTAATGCATTTCAAAGGAAATATATTAAATTTCAAAATACATTCTTGACATTGTTGTACTCTGGCAGTAATCCAATACTCTAATCTGTCACATAATCAATGGATCTTTAAAGTTACTCTAATTAAACTAGTTCCATGAACTAAGCATAAGCTAAATGAACTAAACATATATTTAATTGATTATAAATATAATCCTAATGCCAAAATTATACATTAGTTAGTTTTATATATCTGCATTTTCTTTATAAATTAACAAATGTTTTTTATCTAATTAATTTAAATAAAACTGGTTCCATGAACCAGTAAACATATACAGCTGTTTTTGTATCAAAGCTGTTTCAGTCCAAGTTGGAACATTTTCAAACTTAATTTCAGTTAAAGTTCACAGCTTTCTAAATATTTTTCACTAACAAATAAGCCCACATTTGTTTACTATGCAGGATTTATTAAGGGCTGGCAATACACACACATTTTGTTGGTTCCTCACTTTTTCAATATGTGCTGTATATACAGTAAGAAAGAGAAAATACTTTAGAGTACCAGGCGCAAAATAATGTTTCGTATAAAAATAGATCATTTTCAAAAATATAATTGAAGAAGCGGGCAGCAACAAATGCGAGTACTCGCATATACATGTGTGCGTGTGTGTGTGTGAGTGAGTGGGAGAGAGGGAGGTCCGCCGAAAAAACGGTTTGTTTGTATTTACATACATATGTATGTATGTTCGTATATGCATATGATCGGGGCGCGTCTGCTCCACTTTGGAACGAGTAGAAGGAGAAGCAGAACTGAGCAGCAGAAATATTTATACATAAATAATTTTGTATTTATGTGCGTGCAATACATTGAATAATAGTGCAATAAACTGTGTGTGTGTGCGTTTGTGTGTGGAACAGAGAAAGGAGAGAGGAGAGAGAGTTAGAACAACAGTGGTAGTAGCCAAAACCCTCAATTGGGTAGAGTTGCCCCTTACCTTGCAGCACAAATACAAAACGGCGATAGCGGGCCCATGGCCCCAACAACTGAACAACTGCTTGGATGGATATAGCAACTACAGTTGCTGCTGATGTTGTTGTTGTTACGGCCGCTGCTGCTGCTGCTGCCGCTGTTGGGCGTCGGTGGGAGTGGGGAAAGCTGCGAACAATGCAAAACTTTTGTTGTTGATTGGCATAAAGCACATAGAGCACAACAAATGTGATCAGCCGTCGTTTGTCTGCCTGTTTTTGTTTGTTTGTGTGTGTGTGTTGCAGTTATTACAGCTATACCAACAACAACACTCACGACTACTATTACAGCTGCAGGCAGTGGCTGGGCACGAGTTCAACGTGGACTTAAAGGTGAGGGGGGCGAGTGTGGTCTGCGTCTCGTATTGTTTTTTTCTGTCGTTCTTCTCTTTTTCACTTATGAAAATTGATACACAAATTAAGTATGAGCTGCAGCTTAATTGAATTTAATTACAAGTGCCTGTGTCGTTGACATTTGGAGAATTTACCGTTCTGCACTGCTATCTGTTCGTTTGCTTTGGCTTATGTATTCGCGCAAGAGAAAAAAAACAGCAAAACACAATACTTATAATTTTTGCGCTTGTTGTTTTATATATTAACACGCACACACTATCAATTAACTCGTTAGAATACGCGAAGGAGCGTCGTAAACTCACCTTGGTTTTTAAGTTGTTTTTGTTAATCAATTTTGCAACACAGCGAAAGCGAATAATATTTGCGATAATTGTTTTCAGTTCTCAAACCAAACCTCTGCACTAGCTATGTGTACTAGACACGATACAACCAGCTATTGTGAGTTGTCACAATATTATCACACGCCTGCTTTGATTGTGCTGGCTTAGGCTTTGCAGTGAAAGAGGGTTGCTTGGCCAAAAATGTTAAAGATCGCTTAGCCAGCAAATTGAAAACGTAATTTAATAAGAAACATATTTATATTACGCCCATTGGACAACTAACTTGTCGTAGCGTGTATGTCTGATTATATTTAGTAGAGTTGTCATAGTCAGCGGCAATTATCGATTACAAACTCTCGCAACTCTGCCAACTAAATCTCGTGTGCGGAATAAATACAACAAAAACAAATAGAGGGCGCTTTGCTTAAACTACAAATAAACTTTATACCAAACTATTTTTATTGACTTAATTTAATTGAAAACTTTTAAATTTATCAAAGTTATAAAATCCAGCACGCACTTGACGTCCACCAAAAAATCGTCCATTTAAATCTACAACAGCTGTAATGTATGGGAATATGTTATTAGATTATTATTTCAAACGAGATTTGTTAAATTGAAAACTAACCTTTAATGGCGCTCTCAATACGTTTAAACTCCACAAATATTTTGACCGCATCCTCCGGCACCGTACCAAAGGCTTCATGTATGATAACACTGTTCACTTCACCATACTTCGTGTTGCATTCATCTTTGACTTCGGGCTCGAGTTCCTCATCTACATCGCCTGGTCCGACCATGTTGCGAAGAAGCACCACTTTACTGGGTGCCTTCATGATTTCGGTTATGCTAGGCTCTGGCTCACTGGCCGCTGGGGGTGCAGCTGTCGGAGCACTGCCTGGCAATGGTGGCGGTGGCATCGAGCCAGCTGGAGCAGCAACAGGACCTGGACTCGAGACTGAAGGCGATGCGGCCACAGCAGGCAGCTGAGAGAGAGGTGGTGATGTTGATGGGGGTGGTGGTAGAAAAACGTCTTTTTCGTGTATGATACGACCGCCGCGCTTAGACGTTTTCTCCACTTGCAGCGCCACGGACATGCCCTGCTCTGATTTGCCCAAGCCTTGGCCATCCTTAAAGCCATATTTGGCCATTATCTTAGCCGCTACCGAGCTGGCGGTATATGGTATAGTTACATTTGAAGAGCCATCTCCATTGTCAATGGAAAGAGATGGTGGTGGCGCAATGGCTGCGCCACCACCTTGTTTGGATACAGAACCCGGCGCTGGCGGACTGTAACGGTCCTCGTCACTTTGTCTTTGGCTAAATCCACTGAATTTCATGCTTGGCGGGGAGTTATCATGATTATGAGTGTCTCGGCGTCCACCACCACGATTCCGTTTGCGATCACGTTCTCGGTCTCTGTCTCGATCGCGGTCCTCACCTCGATTGGTGCTGCTGTTACTGTTGCGCGCTTTGTCATTGTTTTTGGATTTATCTTTAAGTTTCTCATATTCGTTGGGCCATTGCGGATCATATTCGTCCACAAAATCCCAATCATCTGTTTTTATGCTCTCCAGCGCCGGAGCTGGCGCCACTGTGGTGCTGGTAATAATTGGCTTGGCAGCCACAGTCACGGGCACAAAACTCTCCGCGTCAGCATTGCGCTTAGTGCGCAAATTCACCACAGGTGTCATAAGCTATGCAAGGAAATTATAAATTATAAATTATATTATTGCAAGTTTCAGTAGTGTAAACAATTGAACCCACCGGTTTCTTAATTGGATCCCTCGCATTGGATTTTGGCAGTTGGGCTTTCTTTACTGCCAACTGTGTTTGCAACATTTTGATACCCGAAGACCATCCATCCATTTGGCTAGCGCGCGGCTTTGCGTCTATGTCGTCGTACAAGTCCATTTTGCATTTACACTTTTTTGTTTTATTTAAAAACAATAGAAACAAAAACTTTTCACCTCCGACTTAGTACATAGTATCCAGTGCTGCAAAATACTTAGAATCAGTGTGTCACAACACTGCTAGCTTAACATATGCGCTAACAGTTCGGTTAACAGTGTTTGCGTTACGAAAATGTTAGAGTTACGTTGTGCAAGACGTTGACCTAACATAAATGTTATTTGTTAATGTTTATAAAAAATGGGCAATGAAGGCAGCAAACTAAAAGGGCTGATTATTGATAAAAACGCAATCGAAGTAAATGACTTTTGGGCACTCTACAATGCCGAGTCGCCAACAACATGCAACGAAGAAGGAGGCGGCGGTCAGGAGCTGTCCATATTCAAAGGTGAAATTCTTGTCAAGGGCCAGCTATGGGCGGCCCAAGGGCCTATGGAACGGGCCATAAAGGTAAATGCCACAAGTACGAAACTGTAAATACAATTATATTCAATGAATTTAATGTGTGCACTATAGAATCTGATGATCTATCGCCATCCGTACATATTGAAATATATGTCAACATGGGATGAGTCCGGACAAAAACATTTGGCCACAGAACGAGTGAGGCCACTGAACGATGTTCTGGCCCAGCAGAGTGACATACAGGTGTGCCTTGGTCTGCGCACCATACTGTGCAGTCTGATATTTCTTATTGAAAAGGCGATGGCACGACATCTTAATATTTGCACACAATCCATTTATGTGACGGACAAAGGCAGCTGGCGCTTGGCCGGTTTTGAGTTTGTGTGGAAGGCGAAGGACTTGAATAAACAGCTAATAGACTTGGCGCACAGCTTTCGCCAGCCGTTGGCCAGAGACTCGGCCAACAGTGAACTGGGTCTGGAGCAGTTTGCCTTTGCCACCCTCTGCGAGCAAGTACTGGACAAGTGTGGAGCCAGCGGAGGCAAGGCGAGCACGCCGTATGTACAAGAATTTCGCGACTATTGCAGCACACACCTGAAGCACCTGAACATTGAGCTGCGGCCCAAGCTGTCGGCAGTGCTCTTGCATCCATATTTCAATCATGAATTCGTGTTAATCCACTCGTTTCTCTTTGAGCTGCCTTTGAAGTCCGTGCAGGAGCGTCAGCAATTCTTTAGCAATCTAATCGAGCGTCTGCGGTGCTTTGATGAACAAGTTGTTGCCTCCCAGCTGGCCAGCGATTTGCTGTCACGCATGGTACTGCTGGATCCCACCGCTCAGCACTGCGTCACGCCCTACGTGCTGCGTACAAAGACAGAGAATGGGACCGCAGCTCTCTTTTCGCCACAAACATATTTGCATTATCTGCTGCCGCACATACTGAAAATGTTTCGACTGCGGGATGCACAGATACGGCTCATTTTGCTGGACTACTTCATGGAGTATGTGCGTCTGCTGAGCGATGAGCAATTGACGAGCGAAATCTTGCCGCACCTGCAGCTGGGCATGAACGATACCAACGATGTGCTGGTGGCCAAGACATTGCGTTCTCTCGCCGATTTGGTGCCCATTTTGGGCGCAGCCACTGTGTTGGGTGGTGATCGTAGACGTTGCTTTTCGGATGGTCGACCACATGCTGCTGTCTCCACGGACAGCAGCACACCTTGGACAGAGCCTCGCTCGATAACGCCGCTTATGAATGGCAGCGCTGTGGATGCCGTTGACTACATGGTCTCTGGCAGTCCGTTGCCAGTGGAGACCAATGTGGCCCCGATGCCTTTGCGTTTGAGTCCTGATGGCGGCGAGGACGAGAAGAGCATCACGAATATGGGCGAGAAGCCATTGGAGCTCAGTCATAGCAGTAGTACCGATAGCAACACTGACAATGCAAACAGCTCCACCAGCAGTGCAGCGCACGAACAGACATTGGTCAATGACGAGGAGGAGGCGTGGTCCGATTGGGAGAATACGGATGAGCTGCAGCGTCTGCATGTTAAACAGGAGACTTTGGATGAGCTAAATCTGAACAATTTGGAAACCAACAGCAGCACCTCAACACAGACCACACAACCCTCGCTCACCGACTCATTCCGCACCGCCTGCTCCAGTCTATCCACAGTCGCAATGAAGAGCTCCGTTCCACCGATCAATCGCATGCTCATTGATGATCTCAGCGCGCTGGACATTCAAGTGCAATTGACAACGCCAGCCAATGCCTCTGAGCCGGCTGAGTTTGACTTCTTCAAAGACATGGAGCCGGTTATTGAGACGAAGGTCGCAATCAGCGAACCAGAAATTGTGCAAATCGATGCAAGTCGCTTTGCGGCCGCAGCAACGAGCTCAAGTGGCCATGAAACCGATGCCGAGGCCGATCAGGGCTGGGGCCACGATGACGATGAGGATGATGTCGTCTGGGGCAACAATGCAGAGGCCACCAGTGTCTAGTAGTTACGTTAAGCCGTCAGTAATCTATCGATTATAAGTCCATATCTGCCGCCGTATTTCTTGTTCCATTTTAGTTTAATTATCATTATCATTGTCATTGTCATTGCCATTGTCATTGGCATTGGTTATCCTTTGCTTTACCAGAGTTAAAATTGTATAGTTTCTTTTTCCTTAGCTTCGATATTTACTTTCAAGTACAGCTTTTGTACATATTGTATGCAATAAATTCCAATACGCAGGCGCAGAGCGTATAATATATGTATATATATATAAAAAGATATATTTTATGCATTTCTATTAGAATCTTTGTCAATTATTTTATAAAAATAATTTTGGATTATTCCTTTCTGGATGGCTTATTATCATTAAAGTTGTAAAACATTATAGAAAGCATTGCAGAATTATAAAATATATTCTTGATCACAACAAAACATTTTAATTTATTTTATTTTATATTTCAATTGAAAATATTCGCTCTAGACTCGTGCAGGGATATATATATTTACAACTTATATATGCAATACTTTCCTAAACATTTAAAGGCAACTTTGGTGGGATTACTTAGAGCAACTATTGAAATCCATCTTGCAAGAGGCAAGCTAAGAGACATCAGGTATTCGTCATTCCCAGAAACAGATTATCAGGGTTTTGATAATGCTAAATGAAACTTTAATAGGCGATAAGGATTATACAATAAATTTTAATGCATTATCAGTGCTTAATAGCTTCGAACTATACGTGTCACTAGATCTTGAAGCGATAGAAACCCGCCTCCAAACTACTTCGTTAGTTCCATTCTAAAAGTTATCGCTCCAATAGAAACATGAAAGCCTTCGTTTTCCTTTCTTATGACTGCTTCATCAGCTGCTGCGTTGGCGGCGTGCTGAAGTCCGAGGACGACGGCTGGACACTGGTGGCACACAGATTCGAAGGCAACTTTAGCTTCTTCCGTAACTGGGCCGAATACAAAGATGGTTTCCAGGACTCGAATGGCGAGTTCTTCGTTGGCTTGCAGAAGCTATATGAAATAACCGCATCTGAAAATCATGAGGTGAAAATTGAGCTTGAGTACTTCGAGGGAAACACGCGATATGCAGCTTACGATCAATTTCTAATTGGAAGAGCAGTATCCGTTGCGCAGCATTGATCAATATTCGGGAACTGCAGGAGATTCCCTCTACTACAATGTGTGCATGAAGTTCACAACCTACGATTCGGACAATGACTATTCCACGGATAATTGTGCCATGCATCAGATGGGTGGCTGGTGGTACAGGGACTGTTCCTTTTGGTAGGACTACAATATTAATATTAATTAGTATTTTTTCTATTAACATTTCACTTTTCTCTAATGCTAGCAATCTCTTTGGATTGTACCTAAATGGCGCACACAGCGAAGCCTTCAACCGCAAGGGCATGTACTGGAGGAATTGCTCCACGCCAATTCCTACAAAGTGGTGAAGAATTGATTGAGCTCAAATGATCTACGTAATTAAGGCAGGACATAGAATGCCGATTGGAATACAATAACAGCTTTTGTATATTAAAAATTGTACTACAAATTGTCCAATAGATAAGATTGGTTACATATAAGACCAGATTTCTGTGCATGTGTTAGAGAAAATGTTTAGGTAAATAGACGAAAGACCAGTAAATATATCTAAGTGTGTCTTAAAATAACATTTTTTGATTGTATTTTGTAATTGAAATGATATTAGCTTTTAAATTATCGATCTTAGCAAAGTAAGCAAACTAGTTTATTCGGGCATCACTATGATATTTAGTTATGTTTGCTAGGTGGACTGTCTGCATACCCTCTCTTTTCTGCTTGCACGACGCGAGTAAACGGTATTAAAACGTTCATACAGATCACATACATATAAAGAGTGAATAACAAAAATCAGCAATAACAAATCGACCAACGGAATCAAGGAAGTGAGGCGTAAGACGAAGACAGATTACTGTTACACGTGAGTATGTTTGAACAACTTACCAACAACAACTTCTCAATACAATTGATGACAAAGCATTAAATACAAAACGAAATGCAAAAATTACAAGCACAATTTTAATACGAAATACCAATTGATAAATAGATTATAAATATATGTATTTTGTAATATTTTAGCTTTAAGTACAAGCTATTTAATCCAAAATAAAATACAATACAAATCTTCAAGTCATCAATAACCACTGCACACATATACATACATATGCAGATGAACACATTTGTACTTATACTCAAGTATGCATACATACATACCAAGGAGAACAGCTTGCTCAGTGGAGAGCATATAAAAATGTACTTAAACGAAACACAGCGAAGTAATAATATAAGCAGGAAATAAGAGGCATACAGCGCACACATAATAATGCTGCCTTCTGTATAAGAGAACCAATAATGCTATAATCAGGCATTAAGGCCTTGGGGTGTTGATACTCAGTTTATTTAGCAGCATACGGAAGTGAAGTAGCTGTTAAAAGCCGAAGCCTAAATATTATTAGTTAGCTATAGAAGCGATAACAGACATACATACTTTTGGGCGTTTGGAAGAAGACAACATGGGTAGAGTATATAAAACGGTATTTTCCATAAGTATTTAAATATAAACCAGAAATATCCATATAATTGTATTTTTAATAAAATCCAGTACGCAATGGGCGGCGTATAATTGTATGTATATTTTAATGCATTTTTTTGTTTTTTTTTTTAATAATTTTTAAAATGTATTTTTTTTGCATGCATTTGTGTTTTGTTTTCTTTTAAAACTATTCTTGTAAAATTGTTAAATATGTATTTCGTTCTTTTTTATTTGTTTTTTGTTTAGCAAAAATGCTATATTTACGCAAAAACATTCTAAAATGCATTTGTTTATACCATTTGACTATATATGACTTATTAACATTTTCTTTCATTTTTTTGTTTTACGATCAAAATTGAGGCTCAACCGATCAGAGGATTTAAATAGGCTAAATGGAAAAGAAAAGTAAAATAACGCAAATAGTTTTTAATGAAATAAAACAAAATGAACACTAAACATGTTTCAACTATTTACTCACGTTTTGTTTTTATTTTGCTTACATTTAAAAAAAGGTAATTTTACGCATTAATTTGTTGTTTGTTTGTTTGTTTGCCTTGCGGCATTCATTATCATGCTCAACTTAATCAATGATCTTAGTAATCGTAATTACATTATTAAATTTAAATAAGATCAGCTGAAGTTTTATTAGTGTTTACTTTTATTCTCACGAGTTTTTTCTTTTATTCTTTTACGTTTCTACGCAAACGCATTGAAAAAATTCGGTGCGCTAATTTGTTTATAATTAAAAGTATTTACTGCACACTGCTGCGCTCTTTATACATGATGCAAGTGCGATGGATGAGGAGGGGGAGGCGGGGTGAGACAGAGGAGCTCGAGTTGGAAGGGTTTAATGAATGCATGAGAACGCTAAGCGGTATACTATTAGGAAGTTTGGGGGCGTGGCGTGACGGGAGCGGCTGCGTGGGCGTGGACGTGGACTTAGGCGGGGCGAGGAACAACTGCCAGAAAATTGAAATTGTTGCACGTATTTTGCATAACTTTTTTATAGTTTTAGTTTCTTTTCTTTTTCTTTTTTCTTTTTTTTTATCATTTTTTGTTTTGTGTAGGAAAGTAATTCTTAAAAAAAAATAATAAACAATAAAACATTTATATAAAAAAGCATATGTTTTTACATGCGTTTTCCGAACAAGTATCAGTAACATACTTCATTGTTTTTTGTTTTCTTTTCTTTTGTTTTCCGTTTCTCTCTTCCTTTTCACTTATGCTTACGGCTTGCTTGCTGTATCGCTTCTCTTACACATGATCTCTTCATTAGTTTATGGATTTATTGTTGAGTGTGTGTGTATGTGTGGGCGTGTGTGTAAGTGTGTGTGTGTTCTGATTCTATTCGATGAGTTTGAGTGAGAGTGAGAGTGTATTTTTCTGATGTGGTACGGTATGATTATTGTATGCTATTGATTCATTATTGTAGTTATGGATTGATTTCCTCGTAGACAGCCGACGCATCCGCATCACAACAACGCAGCAATTCAATTCAGCTCCTTGTCTTCTAAGTACTTGTATTCAAAGGTGAAGCCCTCCTTTTTGCGCTGACTCCATTTCTCATAATCGAAGTAGATGTACGTACCCTGAAAGCAAATCAAATTATCATAAAATACGAGTTTATTATATGTATAGAATTTCAATTATTTTTATTAATTAATTGTATGCATAACTAATTGCAACATATCAAATTTGGTAGATTGAAAGCGTCTCTGGAAGCAAAGAGTTCAACGCTCCTTAAAAATAGTTTTCAGACTGCTCGATTCGAAATCGAATTTAGATATAGAATTACGGCAAGGCTAGAACCTGTTCAGCAGATAAAATTGGTTTTTGATGGCATATAATAATATATAAATCATCCCTATTAAATTAGTTAAATGCTTAAATATAATCCACAACTCATATAATACACATCTTTCTACCGTTTTATAGGAATGTTCCCATATTTTTAAGTTGACTTCTAACAGTTAAATTATTGCGCAAGTGCAATGTATTTAAAGGATCAATTCGCTCTTATAAGGAATATATACATATATAAACATTGTAATCCACCTTAGTTTGCACTCAAGCTTAGATAAAATTGAATTATTTGTTGACATTATGGAACTCACCTGCTCGTAATCATCGTTGATAATCTTAGGCTCCTCGTGCCGTTGAAACCACATCATGTATTTGGTGTGGAAGCGCCAGCTTTGCTTTTTGAGCGCCTTTGCTGCGAGATATTGCGCCTTAGAGCCCTCCATATAGTAGAATACAAAGAAGAGCGTCTCCGTCGAGAGCCGTTGATAGAATTCAACGGTATCGTAAATAGGCAGCTGGGCCTGTGATGCATAAAATAGCATTTATTACAGCCATGTAGGATGACAATTGAATCAATGTACCTGACTCACCTGTGGATAGTGCGCTGGTGTTTGCACCGGTGAGCGATGAAAATATGTTTGCAGCTTCTCAGTATCAATGGGCTGTGGCAGGTGATGATATGCGGCTTCCATCATTTGGAACTGCAACTGATGCTCCTTTTGAAGTGGCGTTGGACCCAGCGGCGTGACCCCTAACAGCGGTGGTATGTGCGCCTCTGTTGTGGCCATTTGCTGCTGCTGCTGCTGTTGTTGTTGCTGCTGTTGTTGTTGCTGTTGTTGTTGTTGCTGCTGCTGTTGTTGCTGCTGTTGCGATGTATGCGTCTTTGCATTGGGTGGGACCACAACACCACCGCTGACGGCTGTGGGCTGACCAGCAGCATTCGCCAGATTCATGAGTCCACTGCCAGCTGTGGGACCATTGCTAGCAGCAGCTACGATTGTACCAATTGCTGCAACTGCTGCTGCTGCCGCTGCTGCATTTTGTTGCTGCTGTTGTTGCGCTGCTGCTGCCGCTGTTGCAGCTTGTTGTTGCTGGAGCTGTTGCTGCTGCTGCTGCTGTTGTTGTTGCTGCTGTTGTTGTTGCTGTTGGTTGGCAGTTGTTTCGGTGCTGAAATGCTGTTGTAGCAGTGTTTGCAGCGCTGCTTGCTGCTGCGCCACTTGTTGTTGCTGCTGTCTCGTATCTATATTACTTGCTTGCTGCTGATTTAGGGAATTGGGCTCGATCACAGATCGATTAATGGCTTCCTGTGCCATGGTTTTCAATGAAATCGCATCGACAGCATTACTGTTGTTATTGCTGCTGCTGTTGCTGCTGCCGCTGCTGCTACTACTGAGTGAGACGGGCAGGCCTGTAAAATAATCGAAGCAAAGAGCAATAAGCATTATATATTAATTACAATTATTAAAATAAACAAAACAGAATTTATAACTGCAAGACTTCGAAGTTTGAATACTCTTAGCAGTAGTTAGGGTATATTATATATATATATATATATATATGTATATATATATATATATATATGTATATATATATATATATATATGTATATATTCATATGCAGAGATTGTCTATTAGATACAACTGAATTCTTTTGAAAATATGTAATTATTGGACTATCTTAAGTTACAAAAGTATTTGCTATACGTTTGATATAGTGATCAATGCACAATTTGATTAAATGTTGACATACTTAAAATACCCTGTGCAACAGTATTACTAAAGTGTTGAAAGCTTGCGACTGGGTGAAACTCCGTACCCAGCTCCGAATGGTCACAATCACTAAAACCTAATTACTTAATACTTTTGTAAATTGATTCTCAAATAACATCTGTGTTTATCGTTAAGCCCCGTATATGTTAGTTATAGATATATTATATAGGGTAGTTAATGTTAAGGTGGCTGTGGCTATCGTTTGCGTTCCTAGTATCGACAGACTTATATGGCTAGATCAGTCCATTTACAATGACTACAATAATTTTCAAACATTTTTAGAAAGACTATAAATAAATCACTATAGAGCTTAGCCATTTTCACAAGTGTATTACCGTTTTGCATGTGTGAGGAATTCGTTTGAAGATTGGATAATTGCGCCGCCTGTTGTTGTTGCTGCTGTTGTTGTTGTTGCTGGGCCTGTGCATTGGCGCTTACAATGGCCGCCACCGTGGGCGCCGTTGCCTGCTGTTGCGAGACAGGTCCGTTTTCCAGTAGTGCTATTATTATAAATTACAATAACTTTAATAAATCTGGATATCTTTCATTATAGTTAGCTAATGAGTGGGACGTACATGTGTTGTGTTTAGCCACCGCTGCAAATGCAATTGTTGGTGTCGCTTGAATCACAGATTGGCCTTGAATGTTATTGCTGCTGTTGCTCGCTGATGCTGCAACCACGGCTGCAGCTGCTGCCGCTGCTGTTGCTGCTGCTGGGCCAGCGGAAACAGCTATGTTGGCTGCACTCAGACCAGGCGTTGGGGCATGTGGCTGCACGGCAGGATTGTGACCACTGGCAGCGACAATGTTGCTGCTGCTACTGCTGCTGTTATTATTATTGTTGTTGTTGTTCTGTGTCCCGCTAGACGCCAAAACGGAAGCGACCGTGGGTAGTTGCTGCTGGTTTTTGCTGGGCGTTGAGCTAATAATCTTATTGACTTGAGCTGCTAATAGAATTTAAATAATCCTTCAGTTAACCATCCAATCAATTTGTAGTTTATCTACTTACTATCACTACCCGCGGGCGCTTTAACTGTGGCACGCACTGGCGTCGGCTTGATCGGCTGCTGAGGTTGCTGCTGCAAAAGGGAAAATATTTCATTAAATATCAGTTCACTTAATGTGTAAGACAAACTGCCTAAATGTCTGAATGCCATTAAAGGCGGTTAATTATTTGTATCTGTTAACAGAACTGTTGTCATGTGACTTATCGACAATATACCTAAACATATATCTATATAAAGGTGGTTACATTTTATTTTGTATCTACATGGTCTTCATAAGTTCAAATGCTTAACTAGATCAAAAGAATATATATAAAAGTGAATTCAATAAATTCCTCGCTCTCAGAAGCTTCTTTCTGTCAACAAATTGAATTACTAAATATTATATCGCTCTATAACAAGAACCAGTCATAAATGCTCTGGTTTATGACATCTTGTGCACATTAAATCGGGCTACTGTGCACAATTGGTTGAATATTAATTTGTTAAATTGTTGTGCGAATGCGTTCTGAGTATAAATAATATATTTAGGCAAATATATAATATGTTTGCAAGGTTAATAATTCAACGGCACCCCAAATAGAACTATTATTAGTTAGTTTATTTAGTGCAAACACTTACCTTGGCTTTGCTGCTATTCGCATTGCTTTCGCTACTTTTGTTGCGCTTCTCGCCACCTGTTGTCGCCTCGGTGGACGTTGTCGCTGAGGATGAAGCTGCGCTGGTGTCGCTCGCATAGCCCACATTGTTACCATTCGATTGCTGTGCGGCGGATGCTGCTGCCGCCGCAGCTGCTGCCGCTGCCTGCAAATGCTGGAATTGGGCTGCACTGGCGGCGCTAGTACCACTGCCAGCGCTGCTGCTGCCCGCCGTCGCTGTCTGCTGCTGTGTGGAGGAGGATGGCAACACCTGCTGCACAGTAACTGGCGATTGCGATGGACTGCCGCCGGATGTAACGCTGCTGGGCGAGCCGCTAGTTTCGTTGCTATTGTTGCTATCTGTTGTGGCCGTGCCGCTAAGCTCGACTTCATCCAGACCGATAATATCATCATAGATGAACTCGTTCTCTTCAAAATCTGGCTCCTGCGATGAATCGATATAGTATTCGACATCATCTTTGATTTTGTTCACTTGATCCGCTTCGACACCATCGTTGTCCAGAAGTCGCAGCAACGTTTCCAGTTTAGTTATATGGAATTTATGACGATCCAGCTTACTCCGTAAATCATCCATGCGCTCTTGTTTGTCGCGATCCAGACGTTTCTTTTTACCCGCTAACAGCGATTCAATTTCGCTCTCATACTGATCGATTTGAATTTGCAATGTACTAATTGAACCGGTTAGCCAATTGCGCGCATGATCCTTGATCCGTTGCGCTGGATCCATTTTTTGTGCGGCGCCCAAGCCTTCCTTGGAATACGCTTTTGTTTTTGTCTCCCGCTCCACCACCTTGAAGCGTTCCATTTGCTGTAGGTATATGAAAATTAATAACATTAATAAAGGGCAATTGGTTTCTAATATCGCCGCGATGAATTGTGATTGTTTATCAAGTATCCGAAACATTCTTCAAAATCAATTATATATTGTCTTTTTGGAATTGGTATCACAGGTAAATTTAGATATGTATGGATCAAAACAGACATAGGACTAAAAGCGATCTGTTGTTTGCTTTGTGCTTGAGATTGATAGAGGCGACATATTTGTGTTTTAATTCTAAGTTTAAACAACTTGCCGTTTCAATGAGCCTTCGATTCTCGAGCAGCGCACTTTTATCTTTAATCTCGGCGGATGCGATCCATGATTTGATTTGATCTCGTAATCGCTGAAGCTTCTTAATTTCCTTTTTAAGGTCTGCCTCATACTTTTCCTGGAGATGCTTTTGCTGTAAATAAGAAATTTGTATATAAGTATATATTGAAAGGAGATATCAAATTTAGATGGTGTTTTGCGCTCACCTTCTGGTTGGTATTTGTAGCATTGTGTACCTTTTTCCATATATCCTCAAACGTTTCCACGCCCTCGCCTACCTTTTTTAAACATCGATCAATTTCGCCTATCGGGATATATCGATAATGTTCACAGTATCAGTATTTAAACACACATCATATAAAATAAATACATACATATATATATGTATGTATGGAGAATTCTGCTTACCTTGCAATTTTCTCGTCGCAGCCATGGCTATGTGTGCTCTAGTGGTTTCTGCTGGCGCAAATAGTCAGACATAGTCCGCTGCAAGCTGTCGCGATTGTTTAGTTATATCACCTGCCCGCAACACAATCACTGCTGCTGTGTGCTGTTTGTGCCTGACCAGAAGTCGGCAACGGCGTCTGCAACATAAATGGATCAATGTTAAATATGCATTAATTGCGCACGCACACACACACACAAACACACACCAGCGCGTGCACCGTTGTTTCGACGTGTGCCGCGGCATTTGTGGCGGTGGCGGCGGCAGAATCAAATCCATTATTTGGGTACACACCTAAGCGTACGTTTACTGCTGCCGTAGTTTTATTTACCTTAGATCCCAGTAGCTTCACCGAAATGTATGGAAAAACACTCTCTGCCTGCCTTTGCTTCTTCTGCCTCTTTTTGCTTGCACTAATGTGTGGTGGACTGTGTATATGTGAGTGTGCGTGCGTTTGTATGTGTGTGATACCTTCGGGCCGTCGGAGATTTCGATTTTTTTTGGCTAAGCCTTTTTGGGCAAACGCAACGTGGCAGCTGTGCTGGGGTTTCTTTTATATTGATGAGTGGAGCAATAAATATGTGTGCTTGGTCTTAAATATATAGATTTATGCAATTTATACATTTAAATAAATACGCTTAAAGATTTTTCGCTTGCTTTTTGTTCGCTTCTTCTTCTTCGCACATTCCAAGATGGCGACTCGCCAAAACTTATCGAATATAAACGATTGCGCCACAACATTTCGATAATTGCACATCACCCTGGCTAGTTATGTAGCAGTCAGCTGTCATTCGAAAAATATGCAATTTAAAATTTAAACTCGTGCATTATTAAAATTTATGATAAATTACTTTATTTGCGCTCGTTTTGTGCACTTTGCCAAGGAGGGAGGGGAAAAATATAAGAATGCACACGCTTTTTAGATTCGAGTAACTCTTAAATTCGTTTCTACATTAAAGCGGCAGCGGGCGCCAAGCGGTCAACTGCATTAAATTTGTTTTTCTTGTGTTTTTTTTGTGTTTTTCAATAGTTACGTTTAAAATTTTTGCAATTATTTCCAATTGAGTATTGTTTGCAAACAGTAAGTAAGTTTTATAATAGTTGTGCTGCCTATCACATACGTGTTTGATGCGTTGTTTTCGTCTGCGCGCGCTCTTAGCATTTTCAAACCGAAATTAAACTGTTTTTTTAATCGTATTTCAAATTTGATTGCTGTTGTTGCTGTTGGTGTTGCTGCTGTTCCATGGTTTGTGCATCGATGACATCGCCAGTTAACTGATAGGACGTTAGAGAATTAGCCATACAATTCCTAATAAAACGGCACACACATTGCACATATTGTGCTGGATACTTGGTAAAGATTTTGACATGTTCGGCATCCTCAAAGCAAAAAGACGACACATCGATACCTTGATCGCGTCGCATTCTTATAAATTTTTCAACATCTCGATATGGTATGACAACATCACTTTTCGAATACAGAAACAATTGTGGATATTTGTTTGTCTCGTTCTTTAGCTCACTGAAAGGACTCGCGTGCACCGGTGTCGACTTCACAAACAAACTCTTAAAAGCCACAAAAGTCTCCTGCAATTTCATCGAGCATTAGATATTATGGAAATGGGCGGGTGTGGCCGCAAACTAATTAACTTACCTCAACAAACCACATAATGCTTAGGGTCAATGTTATGGCCAAGGCTGTGATGCAATTGCAGCGCTTCTCTTTGCCATAAATAGCGGTAATGGCACGATATAAACCGAGCATGCGTCTTTCCCCTGGCGCCGAATCAAAGATGACTCCGCGCACCTGCAATGGCGATTTGTGCTTGCGAACGGCCAAATTGATGTGTTGATAGAGATATGCGCCGCCGTTCGAAAAGATATGAAATATCAATGGGTGCGCATCAAAATTCATATCCTGTATAAGCTTCAGAATCTTTTCGCCAATCGGTATCATTTCACTGCGCTTCCAAAACAAGGTGTCCACCGGTGCAGTATATCGGACAGTGATGAGTCTGTCAGAAGATAAAGAGTAAATAGGTCATAACCATTATTGGTGAATCTACTCATTGGCAGCTACTCACCCCCTCTCCTCATAGATCTTGGAGTATTTCATTAGATAACGATCCTGACAGCCAGCCCAGCCCAACAGCATGACGATAGGTACATTATTCTGCTCATCGTTGCCGCTAACCAGCACGAAATCATTATCGGCCGTCGGTTTGGGAAACTTGATGAAGTATTCTAAAGTATCTTCACGTTCCAGTATCCCTTGGTTCTCCTGCTGTTGTCGTTCGTTTGCCATGCCAGCCGATCCTCTATAGGGGCGATATTCAGTAGCAATATCATTCGCTGTCAGGCCATATGTTTGTTGTTGTGTTGTTTTTGTTAGTGACGACGATGACGGCGACGACATTTTAGCATTCGAATGTGTGTGTTATGTTTTTCCTAAATACTGAAACTTACTTTAATATTATTTGAAATTTTTGTTTATATCTTTCATCAAAATAAAAAGAAACCAAACTATTTACGTGTTTTGCTTGGTTACGCAAAAGCCTACTTACTTGGCTTTATATGCTATGGCTTTGTCTATTGCCAAAAAAAAATAAAACTAAACGTTGCTGTATTGATTTTGTGTGGCGAAAATGTAAACGTTTTGCTTATTTACGAAAAAGACAACGCTTGTTACATTTTTTTCCTTTTTACCAGAACTGAATTGATTTTTCGGCCACCGAGAATAACCAGCAGAGCTTGACCTTCTGGCCAAGCAGCTCGGTACGCACAAACAAATATCAAATATGCTGCTACGCGTGCTGCTGCTGCCGCCTCCTGCTGCTGATGTTGCAGTAACATGCCGCATTCCAATTTCCAGCCGCTGCTGTTGACTGTGGCAATGGATGCGAGTAGGACATGCGCAATGCTCTAACAGGATATTACGTTAGAAATAATCATTTAAATTGATCGTCAAAGCAAACTTTCGAAAGCAAGAAGCCGAAATAGCGAGTAAAATGTCACTTAAAAAGTTTTATATAAAAATGATATGGTTTTATTTAATTTGTGTTTGTAGCAAATTCAAATTTGGCGCTTACATTTCATACCAGCTGTTCGGAATGGTATAACACATGCACAGCAAGAAATGATATATCGATTCTTTTATTAGCCTCCGACACAGCCAGTTAAAATTTTCAAATTGGCACTTTTGCACAGCTGTTGAAATTGGTATAAAACAGGTCAAAATCGATACTTTTACTGCATATTGTTGATGTTTAAATTTCAAACAAAATTACAATTTGATTTAAAATTTAAGTAGCTTAAACCTTTTTTTATATTTTACAGCAGTTTTCAACAATAAAAGAAGATGTATCGATACTTTTACTTGCTTACAAAATTTCATTTCCAAATTTCGAATTGGCACCTGTTGTATAAGGTATAAAATTGGCAAAAAATAGTTTAAAAAATGTGATTAATTTATTTCACTTGCACTCAAATACATCGGTAATACTTGGAAGTCTTTTAATAGAATTCAGCTCATATGGCCAACTACATTTTAACTCTACAATGTTATTTCTTTGAAATTAAACGAACAAAATTTGTTTTTCATTATACAAAAGAAAATATTTTTCAAATTTGGCAATTTTGGTATATCTTAATTGAAATCAAATTTGGTAATTGTATTAAACTAAATTTGACTAAGCTGTGGCTGTGACCTGTGCGTATTACAGTTCCTCTCGCATTGAAGCCACCACCTCCGGTTGGGAATCGATTTCCGCTTTCAACTCTACTGCAAACAAAATATAGAAAAACATAACATAATTTAAACACTGCAGACAAATGCTTATGTACGAATTATTCATAGAATAAAATTAACGTATAGATCAGCAAACATTACAAATGTCTTTTCATTTTTGGTTTTCTTTTTTTTTTTTTGCCTTATAATGACTTCATGATCAAGGCCTCTAGCTGCTGTGTATCAATTTCTGGCTTTTGAGCGCCGCTCTGTGCTGTCCAATTCAACCAATATTCGGAGGCAGCTATATAGATGGCCACCGCACCACCAACGATATACGCAATATGTGTCGAGCTCTGGAAGATGACACAGGTGGCCACGCACATGCCGAAGTAGGTGAGAAGTCGTGTTATGTTCACATATGAATCACGTTGCTGCGAGGATAGATCTGTGTAAACAGTTCCAGTGATTGAGGCAAGAGAAATGGTGATAGTTGTCAAACTATATTTATCAATAGTTGCACAAACACTCACCTTGACATTTGCCATCCTTAAGCTGATAGCCATCGGCACATTTCTTGCACATATCCGGGCCATCGCCATCGCAACCATCACAGGAACGATCGCATTCCAGGCAAGAAAATGAGCCTTCGTTGTTAACGCAGAACTGCTGTGGTCGACAAGCTCGATGCTGATCCACACATTCGTTGATGTCCACGCAACCGGTTTCGGTGTCCATGCGCCAACCATCTTTGCATTTGCGACAACTTTTGGGACCAGCTCCATTGCACCCGCCATCACCGCAAGCAGCATGACATGGGGTGCATAGTAGCTTTGTGGCATCCCGAAAAGATTCATAATTGTTCTCATCGCAGTCGTTGCAATTGATGCCCGCATAACCACTGTCACACAGGCATTGTCCATTGCCTTTACGTGTGCCATTGCCCTTGCACTTGCCTGGAAAATTAAATATATAAGAAATGTACTTTATTGTCACATTTACCACTCACCATTATTATTGCAATCTGTGCACGGCTGGCAGGTGGGTCCAAACGTATTGCTTGGGCAACAAACGTTCAGCTGGTTTATGCAAAGCCAAGCATGTAAATCGGGCTCCTCATCTTGCTTGCTTGTAAACCATTCTTCAATCAGTGACTCGTGGTCGTTGCTTAACATATGGCAGTGATCCTGTCCTCGTTTAACCTCGTTGCACAATTGCTCTTGGATCTCAACTAAACGCACTTCACTATTCTTATAGACACGCATTTTCTCCTGCTCCCAGGCTGCATCTCCGCCGGCATGTTTGCCTCGTTTTGTGCGCTCCAAGCCCAAGTTAAATGATTCCACGAGTACTGTGCAAGCTTTGCAAGGTGGTAATTTAGTGGATTTATCTTTGATCTTTTGTGGTTCATCAAGTGCAATTGCAATCGATATGAGTGGCAGCACAAAACATATTTTAAATAGCATATTATGTTGCTTCGGTGATTTGGCGAAAGGTTTACGTGTATTTCATTTAGGGATGTTGGTGCTGTTGTTGACTTATCGATACCTGAAAACAATGTGTGGTATCGATAACAATAGCTTTTGGCGTTACAAAACTAATATTTTATTGTATTCAAAGTAATTGTAATTTGTTATTAATGTATTTATTATTTTAAATAGGCATTTTATTTTAATTTTTCTAATGCATTATTTAAATGTAGCATATATTCGAGACTAAATGAAATGAACATTTAATTAATGAATAGAAAATAAATACAAATATATAGCTGTTACATATTTTTATTTTATTATTTATTAATACCAGACAATTATTGGTCTTGCATAAAACTTTAATAACAAATGTAACTTATATACAGAAAATATATCTACAATGAGTCAAAATAAATAGTTTGTTACCATTTAATGTTTAAAGCTGTATTGAGTTTTTCCACAGCATGATATTCGGTATGCAGTAGGCTTTGGGCGTTATAGACGAAATCTTCATATATATATTTAGTTTCGTCTTCTTCAGGATTTGAACGTGGCAGTTGCTTATACAGCTGTTCCAGTTGTTGGGTCAATTCGCGCACATGTTGCCCCGCAGTGGGACGCACCTGTGCACCACCATTGATGCATCCGGATGGGCAGGCCATCACCTCAACAAAATGATAGCCTGGTCCCTTGCCACGCTTTAGCTTTTGCACTAGATTTTGTATATTCCGAAAGCCATTTGCAATGGCAAATTTAAGTACGACCTTTCCATCCTTTTCCAAGCTAATTTCAGAAAAGTCTCGATTGCGCAACGCCTTGAATTGGAGGTCATCGGGCGTCTCTTCGTTGAACAGCTTTTTGGCGGCATATTTGTAAATGTGTTCCGCATAGCCACCGGACATGGTGGACTCGTGTGCCCATATCATAGACTCGGGGGAATCATCTCCCCAGGGCCAATCCATGTTTGAGGGTTCAAATTGCTGTAGCGTTTTTTCCTCTGTCTGAAGCATTTGCTCAACTTCAACTGCAAAAAAAAAAGGAGAATTACTATATATTGTATTGTTGAGAAGAGTATGCATTTAACTTACTTGAGGTAATGACACAATCCACATCCCTAGAGCTGTTCACCTCACTGTAGAAATCTTCGCGTGAAGCTTCCAATTTCTTATCATAGCAGGGCATAACTGTGACATGATAGAAGCGAGAACTAGGCAAACTCAGATACTCGGCTAGCCTGTTTTTTACCAGCACACCCATTATCTGCTGCGGCGAACGACTTGGGGCAATATAGGGCAATATGAAATTGCCATGCGTTTTCTCAGCATAGCACACCCAACCGGGACACGAGGAACTCAACATGGTGAGCTCGGCATTGTTTCGGTATCGGTCAATAAACATCTGTCGGCAGTCCAGCAACGCCAGATCGTCAGCAATCTTTGTGCTCACCACATAGTCCGCGCCCAGCTGCCGCAGATAACCTGTCAAATGACGTGCTGCCTCCTCGACGCTGAGGCCATAGCGATGGGCCAGGCTTAACACCGGCTGCATGGCAATTGTAAACACAACTGTACGGACCTGGTCACTATCGCCAGAAGCTTTGAGCCTTTCATTTTCTCGCAACACCTTGAGCAGCTCTTCTTGGCTTTGCTGTGTAATGAGCACACCTTCCGCGGAGGTTATGCAGCCGGAGCAGGCGAGGCAATCTTGCAGTGTTATCTCAACCTTCTGAAGCTTTTGCTTGCCACTCTATAAATTTGTAAATATTTTTAATTATAAATTAAACACATTTATAAGCTATTTGTACCTCTGTTTCTTCGTAGTAGCCATCTGCTTGTACAGTTATTTTAGATCCAGTTTTAGACTTCGTCTTATCAATTGTCACGGGCTTAATGCATTCCTAAAATGTACTTCATTTGTACTGATTCCTTACAACTTTAAATTTCTGACTAGCTCACCTGGGAAGGAGTTATAAAGTCATCCAAATCAGTTAGTTGCAGCGCACCGCTGAATCGTGACATGATTTAAATGTTATTTATGATTTTTGTTTCTCTAATAAAACGTATTCAAGTCTTGCGAAATCATTTGTTATTAAACGTGAACATGCGAATGGCAATCCCCGTACCGAACAATAACAATAATAAGAAAAATAGTACTCATGATAATTTCGTGACAGATTTTGCATGAGAACTAACTATATACATGTCAGAATTCAAAATTTATTTTTTTTGGACAATTACAATAGAACGCGTAGATAAAATTAAATTTTATATCTTGGCTTGTATTGCCGTTGACAACCCTGTTGTGCTCAGCTATAGGACCAAACAGTTGGTTTTTGCCAATGTGGCAACGTTGACGGTTCCCCTCGAAAGCATTTCGTTTCCACGTTAAATACGCAGAACAATATTTTCTTCCAATGGGGCGAAGTAAATTCGTCGCATCTGCGCCAAAAAAGGTAATTTTTGCAATTGTCTTTATTGGTCACGCACAATAAGCTTTACTAATTGCATTTACAATTCGCAGGTGATGCAGCACGGGGAGTTTATAAATCGTATACGAAAAACGCTTTACTATGGAGGTGTGGACACAACGGAGGCGGATATGGAAGTTTCTATGCCTTTTGCCGAGTATGCCGCTGATCTGTTCTCGGAGCCACATCGCGGCCACTCACTGCATCGTTTGAGTTCCATTGCGGCTGGAAAAACCCATGCAACACCATGCTCTCTCATAATGGCGCTGATCTACTTAGATCGACTGAATAGCCTGGATCCGGGCTATGGCTACAGAATCACGCCACAAGAACTATTTGTTGTGTCATTGGTAAGTGTGTTATTTTCACTTTGTCAGCAGGTCGTGACGAGAACCTGTTGATTGATAACCCACCTTCCGCGCAATAACGCATACACACTTGTATGTATGTGCGCACAATCACAGAAAAGACAAAACACAAATACTCGCACATGCACACGGGCACACACACACACACATAGACAGTAAAAAGCGTTCTAAAACAGCGTAGCCCATAATGAGTAAATAACGTGTGAGCGTGTGTTTGTCTGATCGTTGTTTTTGTAGCTTGGCATTTATTTAAAACTAAATGAGGGCAGCTGGCAACTAAAGTGATAAGTCGCATTGACTGCATAGCATGCATATTTGTATATATAACTGTTTGTTATATACAATATCACCTTTTTTTGGCTTGTGGCCATTCACAAAACAGTGACATCACATCAATATAAGCAATAGACTTTCTAAATCTTTGACCATAATGAGTAAGCAATTTGATTGTTATTTTTATTGTGGCTTGCAAGTAGATTTTGTTAAATGAGAATATCTGATATGTTACAGGTGCATTGTATGCATGTAATATAGATTTGTGTAATTCTTCGTTATTTATAGCAACTTCTGGCTTGGGATTTTGGCCATGCACACAAGGCAGTGACGTCACGTGGTTACTCATAAACTTGTTTTGTTTTGTTTTTTGCTTACAGATGATATCAACGAAATTCTATGCCGGCCACGATGAGCGATTCTATTTGGAGGATTGGGCAAAAGAAGGCAGCATGGCCGAAGACAAACTCAAGCAACTGGAACTCGAGTTTCTGACAGCCATTGTAAATGCCTTTTTTATATTTCTATATACAATTGTGATTATTAATTGAGAGTTTTGTGTCTTGGCAGGACTGGAAGATATACATATCGAACGAGCAATTCTTTGAAAAGCTTAGCAGCGTGGAACGAACGCTGGCCCAGCGCGAGGGATTACGACGCGGCTGGCTAACCTATAGTGAACTGATGCAGCTGTTGCCCAGCTTTACTCTAATGAAATTTTTGCTAAATAACCTGGCTGTTATGGCCTTGAGCTATGCGGCAAGTGTGTTTACCATTGCGGGCGCATTTTTCATTGCAAGCCAGCTGCCGGGCACGCTCTGGCATCGGGCACGCGCCGACACAACTAATGCCACAGCAACGGTAAACACTCAAACGCTCAATCCACTGTCACCCATTGTTACGCCCAATGTTACTGATGCTGCGCCCGTTGAACTATCAGTTCGAGCTACAGCACACAATGACAGTTGCAATGCTTTAAATGTGGAAGCCGAACTCATGAAACTGGAGCAACAATATTGCGACGAGGAAAGACTGATTGCACTGCAACGCAGGCAACGCGAGGAGCGACCGCCCAATCCCTTGTTACCGCCAAATTATCGAATGGAATATGCTACCAAGCAGCAGGACAACACACAGCATTGGCTTAACATCAAATCGCAGTATAGTGAGCAGCGCCATCCGATAAAGAAATTGGGCCAAAAGACATACAATTGGAATGAAGCTAAGAACACCTCCGTATTTTGGCAAGTCTTAAGCGAAGCGATCTCTCATCAGTCGTTCTTGGTGCGCTGGCCGGAATTGTGGCCCAAATTAATTTAAAGTGCGATCTACAATTTTCCCTTCAGCTCCTTTTTTTATTAAGAACATAATCTATTCAGTTTTTTATCAATTCATAAATGCAAGCGCAATTCTTTCAATTGGGTCAAAAATCAATTTTGACTACAAATAAATTATATTTTTCCAACAATATTAATATTTATAATACTAATAATTAAAATCGTTGCAACCGACTGTATAACACTCGCTCGAATAAAACTAACTGGAAATAGCTAAATATCCGATATACCCTTTTCACATGGTGAGCGAGTATAATGAAATGAATGAAAAGTAACTAAAAGAAAAAGTGTATAATATTTAAAGCATGAAAACGTAGAAATGGGATTTAATATACAAGAAAATTGTGGAGGTAGGTATTGCTTGAGAATCGCATAGAAAAGCAAAGCAGAATTACATTGAAAATCGCATAGAACGGCGATCTTTATTGAAATTTGCGGAAATTAAACAAGATTTGAATTGTTCTTCAATTTGATATATTTATTTTTAAGCTCTCTACAATTTGGACTTTGATATTGTACATAATGTTATTTTGTTTTAATTTCTTGCTACTGATTAATACGCAATTTCAATCTATTTAAAGCCGATTTCTGCTGGATCAAATGTAACATGAATTTGGAATAGCTTCAAGAAGTGAGGTGCATAGTTAAAGCAATTCGTAGGCACTTTGCAGTGTGGCGAGTGAAAGATATAAATAATAACATTATCCTTAATATTCTTCTACTCGGCAGGTTTTACATTAATATTAAGTTAGTTTTTAGGGTGTTTTGCTAATTGTTAATGGATGACCAATGATTTAGGCATGTAATTCACCTTCAGCTAAGTTCACTACAAAAATTTTCTATTTTTGATTTTTTAGTTTTACATTTTTTGTGGTTTTCTTGTTTTGGACCTTTTGCAGCTACAATACATTGTCAGTAACATATATATATATATGTTCTTTAACTTTTCCATTTATTTACCGCTAGTTTAGAGTTCAATCCGAGAGAAGGAAAATGAAAAGAAAACAAAATGCAGCTTAAGTTAAGATGCGCTCTTCTGTTCTTTATAGAGTGCAGTCATAATTTTAAAGCCTACTTAACTACAAACACATTTCATCTTAAATAGTATTTAGTTAGTAGGTACATTGAGTGTCACTTTAGTTTGTTTGACTAAGTAAGGATTATGCGGCGCATCGTCTCGTCTTTATAACTAAAACCTCAATATTTTAGAAATTAAAATTCGTTTTAAAAATTGAATGAATATTTAGTTGGGACAGAGTTCTGGCCCGCTCTGCTTAAATTGACCATTTACACTAGTTACGCTTAGCCGAGTTAGTCCTCTGCGACAGCTTTTGATTCGTCCTTCATTACCCACAGGGGACACATACCGATCAGGCAGCCAGCAGTGATGCCAATAATCCGCCCCTAAAAAAGTGTGATTAAATTCAATAAATTTTGTTCGTAACAGGTGACACTGCTCTAAGCGGCAATGACAGACTAGAAGATATCCTTACTCTACCCTTATTTTGGTTCAGAAAAGCTATTAGTTAAAGTGATAGCGACTTCAAGTTTGTAACAAATACACACGAGTCGGTAGCGCCCGACTGCAACATTCTTACTTGCTTTACTTCACAAGGTTATGGAGCTTAAGAAGATTGACGGACAGACGGATTTGACTAGATGAACCCAGTATTTTCATTCGAAACACGAATAAGTATAGTCGGCAATAACTTTACTTAACTTTAGCTGGAATATTTTAACATATCCCAAATTTAAAGAGAAGTTATTCCATTTTTGGATGCATCTATGAATCTTCCAGCTTATTGTTCATCTTTAATGTTCTATGTTTAGTTGCTTACCCAGCTGGCAGTTCGCTTGCTCGATTTCAATTCAAATTGTGCGGGTGTCATTCGCGGCTGTTTAAGTCCCAACATCTGACATCCCTCTTCCACATAGGTGGCCATCGTAATGCCCATAATGTCACTTATGGTATTACCCAATCCTGCAGCTGCCATTGTTGAAACGGTTATAAAATGACCCAAAGAGCTTTCAATATATTCGCCCTGGAAAATAATAATTTTTTATCAGCTTTACTAGATTTTTATTTGAAATTTTGATTTGATATTGCATAGATTTTTATTATATATTTTTAAAATATTCAAATTAGTATTATAGAATATAATAATAATAAAGATTTGAAAAATTACTTAATTTCAAAAATTTATTTTAATTCAATTCTTATTATTATTAATTATTAAATATATCTTAATTTAAGTGAAAAAAAATTCATTGCAATATCAAAAATGAGGAGTGACCAAAACTAAATTAAATATCTATTTATTAGACATATATAAGATATAAATTTGAAGTTAATAAATATTTATTTATTTAGTAATAATTATCTATTTATTAGACATATATAAGATATAAATTTGAAGTTAGAATACAACAGAATAAAGAGAACCAAATTTCTATGGTAACTTTCTGACTTAAATTATAGTTTAGGAAACGCTTTTTAGCTTTGGACAGAGTTCTTAATTTTTTTGCTGAAAGCTGCGAATTTTATTCATAACAATTCATAATTTATACTTATATTAAATGCTAACTTTGGCAAAACTCTCTTTAGCTGTGAAATACTTACGGCCATAATCATAATGAAATTGTCCAGAAAACCAAATGCTACAAATGGCACAGCATTCACAAAGAAAACTTCAGGAAGACAGGGAAAAATGAAGAAAACCATAATAATCATAGATATATGTATTTATGTATGTTTATATAAAATGTATATTATATATAAACTCTACTTACTACTATACAACTGTCGAGCAGTTGGTGGTTCCGCCGCCTCGACTGTGAAAGAACAGAGAAAGAAATGCAAAAAAAAACAAGTTAAGTTTTCCACTTGAAATACAAATTTGTTGCGGTTTCTTTTCATGCATTTTTCTTTTCACATAAATCTTAATTGTAACTCTTTATGTTTTTTACCAAGTTTCTTTTTGAGCCACTCATCGGGCACCGCACAAAATGTGCCCGTTGGATCCACCTCGCCCACCTTATTGGATAGCCGTCCGAAGCGTGTTCGCCAACTGCCAACAGCTAGCTGACCTTTAACGTGATGATTGTGTTGTTGTTGTTGTCGTGTTTGGTGTGTTATTTCGTTCCAGTATTGTTTTGTTGTTTTTGTGTATTGAAAATGATTCATTGTTGAAAATCAAAACACATGTGGGTAAAGGTGTTTACATATATGCAAATAAATAAATAAAAAAAGAATAGAGTTTAAGTCATTAAATATGAGAGTATACAACATAATATTAACCTAATAAGTACCTACTACTCGCATGCTAATACTAAAATAATAATTAATTCTATGCATCGTTTGGCACATGATCTAAATTTAAGTTCGAGTCAAAAAAATAAAATAATAATGATGGGATATGAAGACTTAGTCCAAGGTTAAAAGTTAATAATTATTAAATGTTTCTTACAGAGATGTATGTAATTTATATTAAGAGTAATTTAATGATAGAATTACCCTCTTTTCATTAATTTTTCATTTTTCATTCATTTTTTTAAATTTTATGTATTAAAAAATACAATTTATAATTTATTATTTTTTAATTCTTTTTCTTATTTTTATAAACTTCTAATCATATTTCAATCTAAAGTTGAATTCTTTATTTTATTTTTTGGTTTTTATATATATTATACATTTTTTTTGTATTCCTTCCATATTAAATTCCCAAAGATATTTATATTCAACCTCTTAAAATATAAATATTCATACAATTTGTAGCTTGCATATAAATTTTATAATTTGTCTTTCCACTCACAACGCTAATTAAAAAAGGTGAAAAGCTGAAAGGTGTCAGCTTTTATATAAAAAATAAAATAAGAAAAACTCGCACAGCACTCGCAACGCCATGCCCAGTCAGCCTCTTTGCAAATTATGCCATGCGAATTGCATTAAAATTGCATTTAACAAGCTACATGGGCATAAATGGTTTTACGCATGAGTGTATGCAGCAGTATGTGGGTGTGTGCTGCAATTTAAATTTAAGATTTTGCTGCATGAATTCATAGGTGTAAAAAATTTTTAAAATATAAATGAGATGTTGCCACTCTTTTAGCAATTTTGTCAGTTATGACTCTGCGACGACGTTGGAATGTCAATTATTGCTTAAGTTGCCAAATTTAAAAGTTAATGGAGAACTTCTAATTATTTTGCCAATCAGGCAGCACTGTGAACGCAAAAGTGATCCATAAACAGTGAGTTCATCAGCATTTTTGAGCTTGGATTTTTGTAAATTGAGGGCGAATAGCCTCCTCTTAGCAGTCGTGTTGATTTGGCTGTGTGAATGTGCGTAATGCACGTTGGCAGCACGTTGGGTGCCATTGGTTTATTCAATTAACTAAAAATAAGTAATTTACGGTTAGCTCTGCATTTTTGAATGGGTCTCTTGCCAAGTATGCACGCATAACCGTATTTTGTGAGTGCCCTCATGTGTTTCCGTGTGTTTTTATGCTGCTGTGAAAATAAAATTGGTTTTGCAATGGCCTTAGTTGTCGTTAATTTACCATTGCATAGTTTCACGCGTCGCAAATGCAGTCGCGCCTACGCAGCCGTGTGTGTAAATATGTGCGCACGTATGTTTTTCCCCTTATGCAAAGTTACTGTGCGTGTGTTTGCCTGTGTTGAAGTGCGACGCATTATAGCGGCACTTTGGGTGTCGTTAGCTTGCTGAGCACTTTGGCCTTTGTAATGTTTGTTATAATTACGCTTAAAAGTGAAAGTCAACAGCTGAAGGAACACACATACATAAATACCTAACACTTGCACAGGTCAAACAGAGCTCGTAAATGTCATCGTCATTATCATTATCGCCACCCCAAAGTGCGCAATTATTTTACAGCTACGCTCAGAGCAATCACAACGGCAGCCATTAAACACGTCAGTGTGACCGTGTGCGTCCTTATTCAAATGTATGAGTTGCTTACAAGCAGACAATACCGTACAGAAAATTTAGTGTTGGGTAAAACACAATTTTTGTACATTTAAAAAAAATTAAACACTAAAAACTAATTTCTTTAAGTATTAGCATTACAATTGTTTACTCTAAAAACTTTAAAAGAAACTAAAGTTTTTGCAGAACAAAATTGTATTTAGTTAAAAATATAGAACACGTTTTAACATTGTTTTTAAATTGGGTTCCTTCTCAGACTCATGTTCCCATACGCTACATGTTGTAATATTGACAGGAACACTAATCAAAATAATATTTCCAAACCGAAATAGTCAGCATAACCCTAATATTCCAGCTGTAATTAGAATGCAGTTATCAATTAACCCATTACGCGATTAATGCGAGGTATAAAACATATGCTCCAAGGACTTACTTTGTCATTAGGCACCGCCTGTCGCATATCAGTTAAATATAAGCACATGTTTGAATGTATATACATATGTATGTACGTAAATACATGTGTAGTACACACGTACGTGAATGCTGTTAGGCTCATAAAAGTAAATTCCCTAGTCAAGAGTTTTGGGCAAGGCGCTCGTTTAATGCATGAGCACTGGAGCAATTTTCAGGGCAATTATGTCGTTTAGCTGTCGGTTAAGTGTTAAAGCATAAAATTCACACTTGACTTACCAAATCACAGCAAAAAAGCATGCCATAAAGCAGGCGAACAGAACTGTTAAGACTATTGAAATACCCGAACTAATAGCGCAGTGGGCTAAGCTCTAGCACACAAGTTTTATGAGGGCCGTCGACTCAGCGAATTAATGACAAATTGAATTTTAGAAATTATTGCATTGCAAAATGCAGCAAATATTAAAGATAATAACACCATAACAGGAATAACATGGCAAATTATGTATATTACAGAGTATATCGAAAGAAATTTCCTAAAAATATTATTTATTTCTTTCGTTCGAAAAGTTTGGGACATTTATTAAGATAGAAAAATATAAAAAGCATGTAATGTAGCATAAGTTTGTGTTTTTTTGTTAGATATTCTACGTAAAATTGAAAAATCAATGCAATTAATTTTTTTTACACATATCAAATAGTATATGCCCTAGGCAAACATTGACGGTTCGGGTATTACCATAGAGAGGCCACAAGGGCAATCAACTGACCTCGGCACATCCCTTTTTTTTCGCGTGCTGCTCAGTGTGTCATATGTGTGTATACACACAGTATGCAGACACGCACACACACATACGTGCAAGTTTGATTTGCTGAGCAAACACACACACACACAGAGTCGGCAGGCAAGCGAAAATTGTAACGGGCGCTGGAAAGTAGGCAACACTCAATTGGTACTCGAAGTGAAATCTGGCTGACTTTTGCTTTTCTTCCCTTTGCTCTTACTATAGAATATATATTCTTTTTCTCACTTATACGACCACACAACGCAAACCGTATTGCTATCATGGTTAAAGCAATTTCACTCAAGAGAAGCAACAGGAAAACGTGATATGTGTTTGTATAGGTGTGCCTATGTGTGTGTGTGTGTGTTTGCTGTCAAGCGAACAGAAGGAGAACAAATAGTATTGCAGACTCAATTTGAATGTGTGTGAATGAATGTGTCTCTGTGTGTGTGCGAGTGTAGACAATTTGCATAACATTTACTTGTGCTTATTGGCTGGTTCGCTGGCTGTCGCTGCTACTGCGGCTGTTTAGCATATAAATTGGCTAAAACTATGCATATGTATATGCAAATATATATTCTCTATACCAAAAGTAAAAAATGAAAGCATTGTCAAGAAGTTCAGCAAGTTCAACTTACATAACAAATGAACAAGTCAAGAGGTTGGCCCGAAGGCACGCAACGCAAATTAGCCAAAGTGTATTCAAGGACGAGCAACTGTTTGCTTGTATGCAAGTGTGTGTGATTGAGTGTGTGTGTGTGTGTGTTTGTTGGTGCTAGCTGAATTTAAATGACTTAACAACACTACTTAAGCTACTGGAAACGGTTTGTATCATTAGCGGTTTTTGCTGGTAAACGAATTTTAACGGCATTTCAAGGGACTTGCATTATAAATGATAAAATAAGACATTAAATATAAAAAATCGTTGATTTGTCAATTTTCAGAACTTTCAAGGGAATTACGTTATAGATTGCCTGTTGAGTTCATAAATCATGTATTATATAATATATTGAAATACTAATTTAAGCTTTAATATGCGAACATATTCACATTAATCTATTACATTCATTATGTAAAATAAATATATAAAATATTCCAAGTGGATTTAGCTTAATGCAATTTATTTGGAATTAAAAATATATATATTGTACATATATAAATATATTATACACATATATACATTTATACTTAATTAAAAGCAAATTATCTACCCAAAAGAATTTTTATAAATTACTTAAAAACCTCACACAAATTTAAAAAAAATATTTATATACTTGCTATCCCGAAAAGCTCTGTTAATGTTGGCTAAATTAAAACATTCTTTGCTGTTGCTGCTTTTAATGTAAATTGAAACTTTTTTGTTATTGCTTTTTATATAAACTCAACTAATGCTGCGGCGGTCTCAATGCGCTACAATCAAAGAGGTCATGAAAACACAGCATAAAAACTTTCTAAGCCAGCTTTGTGTGTGTGGGTGTGTGTGTATATGTGTGTATATATATGTACATGCTTACGCATGCATGAAAGTGTGGGTGTGTTGATGTACACGTATTTAGTCATGTACACCTGCCCGGACGGAGGGCGAGAGGGCCGGAGTTTCTGCTGCTGCTTCTGCGTCTGCTACAGCTTCCCAAAAGCTTAACGTGCAACGTATTCAATTTATCGCTTTGCTTTTTGTGCTGCCGTTGCTCTCTTTTTATTTTGTTGCCCTTGTTTTATTCACGCTCTCTGGGCGTCTGTCGGTTCGTCTGTCTGTTGTGCTTTGCCTCGAGTTGCTTTGTTTTATGACTTTTAAAGGACCAGACACACACAGAGCAGCAGCAGCAGCAGCAGCAGCAGCAGCAGCAGCAGCAGCCTGTTGCCTGGCCCTTCAAACTTGATAGCATTTTTCTCATCCACTCTCGCCATCTCTCGCTGGCATACTCAGGTGGCATCTCAAGATGCTGTCAAAGTCATCGGCACGTGCTTTTCTAAAGTAAAAAAGAAAATTTCGCTAAATTGATTCAAATTGCGAAAGGCAGAGTTTTATGTTGCATACTTTTGCAGCGCGTTGCCATGAATGACTCATTTAGACTTGAATAATTTCCATCAACAATAGAGAGAAAGAGAGAGAGAGAGATACTGGACTTCAAAATGCTGTCATAAAAGTCGACAGCCACTCGGGCAACATTTCTTTTCAAAGGCCATCATATTTGAGCCGCTTTCTCATTTTTCATATTTGTCCTTTTCCGTTTCCGGTTCATTTAACGACCTTTTTTATGTCTTTAAATGTTACAGAAAAGTTTAAGCTATAATAATTTAAAAAATTTTGAAAATTACGAAGTTTATTTTTAATTTTTTAAAGAAGTTTCTACTTAGTTTTGCTTTGTTTAAATTTAAATTTATTACAGACTTTTAAGGATGAAAGAGGGCAAAACTAACAATAATATAAATTTAAAGAAATATAAATAAATATATAATATTATATATTTTTTCCTTAATTTACTTTTTCTCTGCATACATTCTATGATAGTTTCAATTGAGTTTTTCCCTACATTTGACATTCAATCAGATATTTCGCTTAACTGTTGTTTATTCGAGGTCCGTTGGGTTTTCCTTGCTTACTGTTCCTATTGATTTTCCGTTTTGCATTTTTTTACTAGCTGTTGTTGTTGTGTTAATAGTGTAAAATTTATTGTTTGCTCTGTGGGCTCATTTGTCAGCCTATCAAAGAGCTGCATATACCATATATAACTTGCAGCTTTAGTGGAGGTTATAAATGATGCAGCTATCAAATATGTTGCATATGCCTCCTCTTTTAAGGCGCCCCGCCCACTTTGAATTCCCTCGACTGGGCCTTTGGTAATTGTGATAAATGAAGACCCAAAGCAAATGTAAATTTGAAATTCTGGCTCTTGTTGACTAAGCCAACATAGGGAAGCGGATACAATGCTTAGTTAAGTCTGAATTGAGGTCAAATAACGCTTAATACAATCGCTCTGTACGCAGCAAAATCATAAGCAAAATAGAGAGAGAGAGAGAGAGCGCTAGGGAGACAGGGAGAGAGAGCATTACAGGGAGGTTGAGTTGGGGTTGCTTTGGAGCTGTAGCTCCTTGAGCAGCTGTTCGCTTCAAGGCCCAACGACTTTTTCTCGCACAGCACGATGAACATCATTTAATGTGCCCGGGGCAGACAAGTGGGCGTGTTCTTGGAGGCGTCTATGTAGGTGTGTGTGCTTAAGTGTACGAAAATCAGCTTCGACCAACCCTAATAGCAAACGAATTGCCTCTTGCTGCTTATCAGAGTTAGCTGTGTTAGCTGTGCGTGGTTCTGGAGGCTTGTTGCGCAAATATTGTGCGACATTCCACTTTTGCGGATGTAGCTAACAAAAAAAGCAGAAAGGAATGCCTGCTGGTATTTTGAGTGCTCCAGCCAACCGCTAATTTGATTAACTTGGCTTTTCATTCAAGTATCAAAGCTTTTCAGGGCAACAAGCATAAAGTGAAGCTGTTTAAAATTGCCTTCAAAAGCAACAGTTGTTAAAGTTGTTGAGCTAAATCGTCAAGTTGAAATGTTGCTATATAAACACCTCATTGTAATACCGTTAAAATTTGCATGCTTTTGTTATAAAGTAGACAAAGGCTTATATTGATATATAACAGACTTTTGCTGTTAGCATAATTGCTATTTGTTTTCCAACTTTTATTTGGCTTACTTTGATTTTGTTTAAAGTAGGCTTCTAGTTATTTAATTACCTCAGTTACCCTAGGTTCAGTCTATATCGCTGCTCAATAGTATTTCCCTCTCACTTAGTCTGCATGACTTTTTTATTATTTGCATTTCACACATTTTTTGCGTAAGCAGAAATGCGTCCGATCAGCACGGCGGACGTTCAGTTACTAAATCGTTTAACTGAGCTTGCGCGCCGTTTGACGCTGGCACTCACACCAATACACTTACAGCTAAATTCTGAGTGCTTCCCTCACAGCGCATTACAGCTAAATGAAGAGAGTGCACATATACATGCACGCATTGCGTCTTCCTTCTCTACTACACATATTTGAGATCAGACATTTTACTCTCGCGCGTTACAGCTGAGTTTGCACACATACACTAAACCATTCGCTTAGCCTGTATTCTTGTCTCTCACACAACTGGCATGCATGTATTCTCTCTTGTTTGTTTACACGGTCGCATTACATGAATTTTAGATCAGGCGCTCGTAGACTAAGTCGCCTGCACTCACACTCTTACACACTTAGTTCAGAACACGCAACTTATATGTTTTACTCTTCCGCTCACTGGAGCCTCATCGTATATTCGGCAAGTGCATTGCAGCCAATGGCGCGTCTCAATTGTTCACAAATACATGCATGCATAATCTTCTATGCTCACAGCATGCACAATATGCACTCGCCATACATGTATGTTAATGCTCTGCCAACGCGCTCTCGACCATTGCTGTGCAGAAGAAGTGTGAAGCCAATCGGAAGCAAAATTTTACTTCCGTCCGCATTTGACTTTCAATATTCCAGTTTAAGATTAGGGACATGTTATTGTGATTGTCACAAGAAAAAGGGTCTTCATTAGCTATATAAATAGTTTCGATGCTATTCAAATTCTGAGCAGACACTAAGTTGTAGAGATAACAAGAACTTCAGACCTTATATCTTTATTTAAAAAGCAAATCGATAATAGTTATACAAAATTTAAAAAGATAAATTTAAATTGCATTTGTTTTATATACATGTAAGTTAATTAAATTTGCTTGAAAACTGTTTAGAACCTTTTCTATTTTCCTTATCAAACTTCTGGTAATCCCTTTCTATTTGCGCTCAAGTGGCCAATGTCTTCCCATGTATCAGCAACATGATTAAGAGTTTGTTTCACGTAACATTTGCTATGCTCAAATATTTATCAAATCACTCAACACGTTCTTATCAGAAAAAAAAGGCAAAAATTACGTGAGGAAACTCGTGAAACTTCTCTGCTGATGAGTTGAAATAGTGAAGATTGTAGTCAAGTGTTGATAAATGCACTTTTTGTTTTCTTCTTCTTTGCTTTCCTAACCCAATTTGCTGTCATTCAAGAGCAGAAAAAAAGCCAATCAAAAAGTTTTAAAGAGTCAAAAAATATCTGTTAGCAAGAGCAATATAGAGAGAGAGAAAAAAACGTCAAAATAAAAGCTGCTGCTGCGTCGGCTGCGACGTCGACGGCTACGCTGGTGCGTAAAGCAGTTTCGGCAAGTTTCAACCAGCTGCAGGCGGCGCAAAAGTTTTGTGGTTTTTGTTGCTGCTATTGAAATTTTAATGAGCAGCCACTAAACGCGCAGAGAAATGCGTTACCTTTAGATACATATATTCCATGCCATGTGCTGCGAACAAAAATGTAAATACAAACATGTTCACACACACACAGCTATGTATATTTGTATATATATATGTACATATATAAGAGTACATGTATATGAAAACAAATGCATGATTAAATGCGCATATTTAAAGACCTTGTTGGCTTCAGACATACGCTCTTGTATAGCGCAAAAAGCGTATACACTGATTTATGATGTTCTATGTTTGAAAACAATTTGCTTAGCATGTTGCTACAAGGACTCGTGCTTATCATGTTTTGTTGCTAGCTAAATGTTTCTTATACATTATATCAAGTTTAAAATATGCTAGCAACATGCTTACCAACAGTTTACTACTTGATATCTAGGTAATATTTTTGTTAGGCCTTATGTTGCTAGTTACATGCTATAAAATATCAACGTAATCTTAAATCTGAGCTAGCAACATGTATACAATCTTTTCGAGCTACATTTTCTATTCATTTTTTCCCAACAATATGTTGCCATCGACATGTTGTCTAAAGCCTGTCTACAAGCATTCTACAAGCATTTACTCTGTGCTCGCAACATTCCTAGCAGCAATATATCTTTAAAGCTTCTTAAATGTAGCTAGACATATTGCTTAATGTATGTTTCCAAATTTTGATCTAAGCCTTACTAGCAACATTGTTGAATTTCACTTTACTTATGGGAAATATGGATCTAGAACAAGCTTAGGAACGAATGTTGCCAACAGCAAGTGTTTGGGCACAGTTGCCAAAAATGTTATCAGCAAAGCAACAAATGTTGCCAACTTATTTTATTATCAGCACAAACGAACATCAAATGTTGCCAAGGATTTAATTAGTTATTACAAAGGTAGGTAACACAACATGATTGCCAAACAAACACAAAATCTTGCCAAGGACTCAATAACTGTTGCCAATCATTTTTCTATCCACATGAATCACAAGCAAACACTTAAATCATGTTAATGCTGGCATCGATTAGGCTGTGCAAACAAATCACATATATTTGGATCAGTTGAATAAATGATGCCACACATTTTGTGGTGGGTGGCAGGCGCAGAGGGTGCGCGCACAGGAAACTGGAAAATCTGTGCGTTGATTTGCTGTGATGTCGGCGCCAGGAGTCACGTACGCCCAAGAGGAAAGCTGTGCGGCTGCCACAGAACAAATTTGGCATCAGTTACTTATGGAAGCTTTGCTGTGGGAGTGCCAGTGGCAGTGGCAGTGGCAGTCGCTGCTGCGCGGCATTGCTCGGCTATGCTGCTCACTCAGTACTTATAATTAGGGCTCTACTGTTTAATTATGCATATTAAAATTTGACAATTAGTTGTGAATATATTGTCGAGTTGATAAACGTATTGAAATATATAATTTCACAGCTGACAGGCTACGGCGAACGGCTATAAAAAGCCAACATTTAGACATAAACGACAACAGTTTAGTTTGCCAGCCAACTAGCCAAGTTAACAACATGCAACGTTTCGTCTACTCTGTGGTCTTTGTCGCCTTGCTGGGCGCCGCTTTGATTGGAGCCTTCGATGACAAGGAAGCCATGGCCAAGTTCGTGGAGACGGCGGAGCGCTGCAAGGGCGAGGTCGGCGCCAGCGATGCAGATGTCCAGAGTGCCATGAAGCACGAGCCCGCCGGCACCTACGAGGGCAAGTGCCTGCGCGCCTGTGTCATGAAGAACTTCAAGGTGCTGAACGACAATGGTAAACTGGACACGGAGGCAGGCCGCGAGAAGGCAAAGCAGTACACAGGCAGTGATCCCTCCAAGCTCAAGCTGGCCCTCGAGATCGGAGACATCTGCTCCGCGATCGCGGTGCCCGACGATCACTGCGAGGCGGCCGAGAAATACAGCATGTGCTTCAAAACGGAGGCCAAGAAGCACGGACTGGTCTAAATAGGCATTTCCATGCACTACACAGTCTAAGGCAGCCCCGAACATGACCCAGGATTCAGCAGGACCTCGAGTATCCCTAGATTTAGTTTAGTTTAAGCGTATGCTTCTGCCTGCCACCCAATCCAAGTGGGCGGAAAGGTTTATAATAAAGGCAAAAAGTATTCAAAAAGTTTTGAATTGAACTCGAGAATATTACAAGAAATTAATCATATGGAAAAAAAAACATTTTCGAGCTTCAATTCGAATTGTTAAATCGTTCAAAATTTATAAAAAATAGTTGCAAATCAGTTTTTCAGTTGCTGAACTTTTAAAGAAATACTTTCTATCACAATTTAGAATATTACCAAATATTATAAAATATTTAATTAAAAGAAGTTCGTATATTGCAAAGTAAAAGTTAATTAAGTTAAATAATATAAATAATAAATACATTTATATTTAATTATATAATGTATTTATTAGATTATAATTTTAGCAAAATTAGGAACATGCTTAAAAGAGATGATTTTTAAATGAATGATTTTATTTCGACTTTTATTAAAGATACTTTAGTTTGAAATACGTTTTAAATGATAGAAATTGTTATTTATTTGAAGTATTCGTGAGGCATAGCAGCAGCTATGCTGTACACACAGGGTAGCTCGTAGTCGAGTCGCCGTTCATTTCGTAAGCAAGCCGCGAATCACTTTCTATTTTAGGCCTTTGATCTATAGGAAACTTTACTTACTTTCGTACTGCTTCTTCTCCTTGTCGGCCTCAAGTTTGAACATTGCATCCCGTAAATTGTGCCGTTCGTCTGCGTCCAGATTGCACAGCAGCTCCATGGCACGTTCGCTGTTCAGGTGCGTGCTGAACTTGGAGTAGTTGCGCGTCGAAATGGGCAAATGTTGCGCCAGAATGTTGCTGTGGCTGCTGTTGCAGATGTGGCTGATGATGTTGCTCTCATTGTAGCTGGTCGGCAGGCAGGTAAATTTGCGGCAATTGTTGATGGCGGGCGATAGCTGTTGATTGTGAATGTGACGCACTAAACGCCCGAAGGTGATGCGGTAGGCTTGCTTCATCGTTGTTGCTCTTATACAATTTGGCTGTCGCGATCAAAATTGTGACGTCACCGAGCGCCAGAGCAGCGCACTAAAGCTGCCGCACTGTGCTGCTGCGTTCGATTTTGTAAATATGCGTGCCTGTGTGTGTGTGTGCGTGTGCTGTTTGTGTGCATAAACAATAACAGAAGCTGCGCTTTGGGCTCTGCCGTTGCCACGCACCACCAGAGACTTTGCCTACAACAGAGCCACGACCCGCTGACCACAAAATTTGTTGCGTCTGCAACTTCGTTGGCCGTTCGACTGAGAGACGGCCCGTAGCTTGGACGGCGTTCAGCTAAAATACGCACGCATTAAAAAGCTTTTTCTCTCTCTTTCTCTCGTAAACTTTCAGGCTTTCGTGCTCGTGCTGAGTGCTGAGTTTTTGTGGACACTTTTTTCCGCTTTAAATTGTGGACGAAAACAGCTGTTTCAGACGCCCACGCACGATATGTCTATATTTTTTTGGTAGGGGCACATACACGATACGACTTAATCATGTAGATTAGTTTTTTTCGAATGAAATAAAATAACATTTTATTTTACTTATCGATAAAATTAATTAAAATTGAACGACCAGTCGTTACGTGTCATGACCAAATTCGGTATTATTGATGCATGCAAATTAATGGTCACTCTAAATTTTTGGTGCTAAATAAAGAAGGCATTGTGCATTGATGAGTTTCAAAATAAAGGTCACCTTAACTTAGGTATAACGTTGTGGAGCTGCAAGAGGTTGCAAAAATACTTTTTGGTATTTTGTGAGTTTGCGCCAAAGATAAATTTTTGAATTTTTTTTAAAATTATTTATTTATATGGTTGAGTGGGTGTGTGTAATCGTGTGCTTACAACTAATTGGCAAAAATCTTAAGAACAGATTGCGAGCCTAGTCAGCAGCTAAGGAATTGGCATAATCAATATAATTCACACTTAATAATAATCAATATTACTATGTGCAATCGTTGGCACGCTGACCGGGTATGCCGCGCAGCTCTTGATTGAGTGTACGCAACAGCGGATGTTTGCCACAGCCGCAGCGACCACGAAAATCATCCAAATCCAAGGCCCAGACCATGCCGCCGCCCAAACGCAAGCTGCGCACGAATTGCGCTTTGCGACGTATATCAGCCACATCATCGTAGGAGACCCATTGATTGCCGCTATACGCATAGGGCCCAATGCGTCCCTCGTCGTCACGCACCACCGTCCAGCCGCCAGCGCTGACCTTCTCGCAGATTTCATAGTAGGCCAAGAAGCCACCGGCACGCGTGTAGGTGCCCGCCTGTCCGGGACCAATGGACTTGTCATTCAAGGAGCGCGCCTTCTGATCAGCCAGCGAGAAGGATTGCCCGTATAGCGGCATGCCCATAACCAATTTACTGGGCGGCGTGCCCTGATCCAGCCAATAGTGTATGCTATAGTTGCCATTGAAGTAGGGATTGGCATCGCCATCCACATAATACAGGGGAGCCACGTGACCCGTCTGCTTGTCCCAATGGCCATGGAAATCGTAGGTCATCACAGCAATCCAATCGAAATAACGCGCCAGCTTTGGCACATCGTAGCCCGCATCGATGACCATTTTGCTTGGCGAGACGGCAGCGGAGAGCAGCAGTCCGCGTGGGCGGAATGCATCGGAGAGTTCGCGTACTAGCGCAGCAAATCCTTGCTTCTCGGCTGGCGAGCCCTTGGCACAGTCCACCTGCCAGCACACCGGATACTCCCAATCCAGATCCAAGCCCTCAAAGCCATATTTCTCAACGAATACCAAAATGCTCTCAATGAATCTGGCACGCGCTTGGGGATCGAGCACCAAGCGAGCATACTTGCTGCCCAGCGAATCATTCCAGCCGCCAATGGCAACCGTTACCCTCAGTCCCTTCTGCTTGTACTCCACAACCCGTTCGTAGAATCGATTGTCAATGTCTGCCCAGGAATCGTGCGTCTTTATAGTCAGACTATTGCCGTTGAGCACAGCGAAGCCGTAGACGATGTGCGTGCAGAGATTCTCATCAATATCTTCGGGAACATACTTGCCTTGGCCGGGTCGATACCACGCCCAGTTGGTGAAGTAGCAAACGACCTTGTACTCCTCGTTGCTGCCCAGTGGCGGAGCTGGCGTTGGCTTGGGGCGAGCTATAGGCTTCTTATTGGGTGGCGTGAAGGGCTTCTTTGTGGGCTTCGTGGCGGGCTTGCTGCTCGGTGTGGTGCCAGTTGGCTTTGGTCGATGCACCACAGGCGGCTGAGTGGTTTGGTCCGAGCGAACTGCACAGTTGGCATTGTTCGGCCAGTCACAGTAATTCTCGTTCCAGTGCAGACCGGCTGGACAGCTGAGAGTTGTAGAGATTAAGGCTAAGGCTCAAAGGATTCTATCGGAGACTTTCGACTCACCGCTGTTCAATCAGTTCGCCGTACTGACAGATGTAATACTTATTGCAATCACGCGCGTGCGATGCATAGTTGCGTCCATCGCAATCGATTGGCTGGCCAGGCTCTGGCCTGGCCGAAGTGGCAACTATGTGCGACGGGGTTGCAGTGTTGATCGTGGGTTTGGCTGACTGCGCGGTGCCTTTGTCGCCAGCAACTGCAAATGCTATGTTGCATGAAAGTCTCTCAATCAGTTTATACACAGCTTACCCATTGTCTTTTCGCTCTGCTCCAGCGCACACTTGGGATGTGGTCCTGGATAGCCGCGTAGCACGCGATTGATTGTCTTTAGCAGTGGATACGATTCGCAGCCGCAATCGTTCTTGAAATCATCCAAGTCCAGGGCCCAGATCATGGCTCCGCCCAAGCCCATGGCGCGTACGTATTCGCTCTTGTGGCGTATCATGGGCGCATCGTCAAAGGACACCCACTGATCCCGCGAGAAGGCATAGGGACCCATGCGACCGCGCGCGTCGCGCACCACATTCCATCCGCGACGTTGTATATACGAACAGATTTCGTAGTAGGCCAGGAAGCCTCTGGCACGCGTTGCCTCGCCGGCCTCACCGCCGCCGTAGGTGGGTGCATTGAGCTCATTGTCGCTGGCCTGGGCTAGGGAGAAGGACTGGCCGTACATGGGCATGCCCATAATAAGTTTCTTGCGCTCAGCACCGCTCTCCAGCCAATAGTTAATCGAGTAGTTGGCATTGAAGGTGGTCGTGCCCTCTGGGTGATCGTACATGGGCGCCACATGACCCGTATGCTTGTCCCACTGTCCATGATAGTCGTATGCCATGACGGCAATCCAATCGAAGTAACGCGAAAGCTCGGGCACATTGTAGCCCGCGTCCACAACCTTTTTGTTCGGCGAGACAGCGGCGGAGAGCAGCAAACCCTTTGGCTTGAAGGCCTGCGACAGCTCACGCACCAAGTCTGTGAAGCCTTCCCTTTCGTCGGCGGTGCCCTTTTTGCAGTCCACCTGCCAGCACACCGGATACTCCCAGTCCAAGTCGAGACCGTCGAATCCGTACTGCTCGATAAAGTCCATGACATGGCGTATGAATCGGGCTCGCGCCGTGGCGCTTCTAACTAAGCGAGCGTATTTATCACCAGCTGAGTCGTTCCAGCCGCCAATGGCGACGGTTACCTTGACGCCCTTCTTCCTATAGCCCACCACGCGCTCATAGAACTTGTTGTCCAGATCGGCCCACGAATCATGCGGCTGAATCGTCAACTTATCGCGATTCAACACTGCAAAGCCGTAGACAATGTGCGTGCAGAGATCCGCATCGATATCTTCCGGTAAATACTTGCCACCGCCTTGACGGTACCACGCCCAGTTGGTGAAGTAGCAGACCACCTTATAGTCGGTGCCAGCGTCGGCTATTGGATAACCTACCTCCATTTCAAAGTCTCCCTCCTCAATATCCTCGTTGGGATCAACTTCGTTTTCCTGCGAAGATTCAGGCTCGTTGTTGCTGCTGCCTGCTTCATTGCTGGCCGATTCGTTGCTGCCTGCCTCATTGCTAGAGTCTTCAGAGTTGGAGCTAGACTCTGGCTCTGGTGGCTGCACGACTGCCACCTCTTCCTGCTCCTCGCCGCCCACGCTTTCGACTTCCTCAGCCTCGCTGCTTTCCTGACCAGCTGCTTCCTGTGTTGTTTGTCCGGCTTCATTTTCCACAGATGCTGTGCCCACTTCACCCGAGTTGGCTTGCTCTTCCACAGATTCCACTTCTGCGGGACTTAGACCAGCTATGGGAATTTAACTATTAGTTAAGACTACAAGTTTTCCCTAGAGACTTACGCGTAGGTTCATAGCCATTTGGGGGATCCTTTAGTACATCGTGTATTTCCCTGAGCAATGGATGCACGCCATCGCCGCAACGATTACGGAAATCATCAAGATCTAAGGCCCACACCATGCCACCGCCTAGATTGAGGGCACGAACCAGTTGCGATTTCTTGCGTATCATGGCCGGATCGTCAAAGGAGACCCACTGAGTGCCCTTGCGAGCGTATGGACCCATGCGACCACGTTCGTCCTGTACGACTTCCCAGCCCTGATGCTTGACGCGCTCGCAGATCTGTGAAATGAATAAAGCAAAAGCAATATTGAAAAGGTTTCAATTATCATTAATTTATTTGGACCCACCTCATAGTACGCCAAGAAGCCAGCTGCTTTGGTAAATTCACCCGCCTGGCCAGGTCCTGGTGCCTTGGCATTGAGTCCATTGTTGTTGGCATTCTCCAGCGTAAAGGACTGGCCATATAGAGGCATGCCCATGACAATCTTGCGCGAGGGAGCACCTTGCTCAATCCAATAATTCAGCGAGAAGTTCTGAGGAGAGCCATTTCAATATAGTTTCTGCTTTTGCTAGTCGGCTAAGACGTTGCTTACCGCGTTGAAGTAATCATAGTCGTCGTCGGGATGATGATACAAGGGGGCAACGTGTCCTGTCTTCTTGTCCCACTGTCCGTGGAAATCGTAGGTCATCACAGCGATCCAGTCAAAGTAGCGTGCGAGCTCTGCCACATCGTAGCCAGCATCGATGATCTTTTTGCTGGGCGACACCGCAGTGGAAAGCAGCAGACCACGTGGCCTAAATGCCTCCGACAGTTCCCTGACCCAGGCCGTGAAGCTCTCCTTTTCATCCGCAAAACCCTTGTTGCACTCAGTCTGCCAACAAACCGGATACTCCCAATCCAGATCGAGGCCCTCAAAGCCGTACTTCTCGATGAAGTCCAGAGCATGACGAATGAATTTCGCACGCGCCGCCGCATTGCGCACGAGGCGACTGTACTTGTCGCCCTGCGAATCGTTCCAGCCACCCAGGGCCAGGCTGACCTTGACGCCCTTGCTCTTCAGACCGCTGACGCGTGTGTAGAAATTGTTATCGATGTCTGCCCAAGAGTCGTGAGTGCGTAGAGTGAGCTCGGAGTAATCCAATACTGCAAAGCCATATATCACATGGGTGCACAGGTCCGTGTTGATGTCATCGGGCGTGTAGCGACCCAGACCCTTGCGGTACCAGGCCCAATTGGTGAAGTAGCAAACGACCTTGTAGTGGCCATCCAGGGGCTGCAGTTGCGGCTTGTCCGTGGGATAAGTGGGTCGAGCTGTAGTGCTAGGTCGCTGCGTTGTCGGCACGGGCTTAGCTGCTGCCGGTGGCTTTGGCTTGGAGCTGCCGCTGCCGCTGCCGCCTGAGCCACTTCCTCCATCCTCTTTGCACTGCGCCGCCATTGGCCAATCGCAGTTGCCCAGCGCCTCATTATAATGCAAGCCAGGCGGACAGTCGGCAGCCTGCAGACGATTCCACAGACAGAACAAATACTTGGAGCAGTCGCCGGGATAGGGCACTCGCTCCTCGCCATTGCAGGGATCCTCTTCGCTGGCCTTGGACTGTATAATGCGCAAGTACTTCTTGCTGGTCACGCACTGCACATTCTCGGGCCAATCGCAGATCTTTCGCAGGGCATCCCAGTGCAGCTCGCTGCCACATTCACTTGGCACGAGCGCTCCATTCACGCAGATGTAGTATTTGCCGCAGTTTCTGTGCGTGTAGTACTCGCCCTCGTTGCAGCGGGACGAGCTGGGTGGACGTGGTCGGCGAGTGGTGCGATGTGGCTTGCGAGTGGTGCTACTACCAGGCAACGGCTTCTGAACAGGTTTTGTTGGCTTGCGACTGGGCTTAGCTGATGTCGTAGTTCGTCTCGGCTTCTTGGTGGTGCTGCTGCTGCTGTTGGGTCGTTTGGTGGTGCTGCTGTTGGGTCGTTTGGTGGTGCTGCTGCTGGGTCGTTTGGTGCTGCTGCTGCTGGGCCTTTGAGTGGTGCTTCTAGTGATGGGTACACCACTTGTGGTGCTCGTATGTTCCTTCTTCACCGAGCATTGCGCAGAGGCGGGCCAATCGCAGCCTTTCACCTCGTTGTTCCAGTGCAAGCCACCGGGACAGAATTGTTGACGCAGTTCACCCGGTATAATGCAATGGTAATACGAATTGCAATTCCTTTTATCTGGATAGAATTCACCAGCCTCGCAGTTGGCGGCCTGTATCACGGGATAGACCACAGCTGGCACTGGTATAGTGGTCTGGGCCGGTCGTACAGTTGTCTTAGTTGGCTTCGGCTTAGGCTTGGCGGGACGTTTTGTCGTTGTAGGCGGTGCTGCGCTGGTCCACCAGGCGGGAGTTGTGCTGCTGGTGGTGCTGCTGGTGGTAGGTCTGCGAGTAGTTGTGGTGCTACTGCTGGGTCTTGGCGTGGTTGTGCTTGTTTGATCCCAAGTGGGCCAGGAGGTTGTGTGATCATTGTGACTGCCGCTCAGCGAGCCATCGCTGCTGATGGTCGTCATTTGTGGTGGTACCGGTGTTATCGGCTGTGGTGGGCGCTCGCAATTGCTGCGCGTCGGTGGCTCCGTGTTCAGTCGACCCAGGGCCCGATTGACAGCCTTGAGCAGTGGGAAGGCTTCACTGCAGCAGCGATTCTGGAAGTCATCCAGATCGATGGTCCAAGCGGCAATGCCACCGAAATCGTTATTCGCCGCATAGCGAGCCTTGGCCTCCACGCTGGCCGCATCCTCATAGCCCACCCATTGATTGCGGAGCATGGCATAGGGTCCAGACTTGCGCTCAGCATCCCGGCCTGTCTGCCACTTCTGCTTGCGTATGCGCTGACAGATTTCATAGTAGGCCAACATACCAGGCTGCTTGGTCAGCTCGCCAGCGTCGCCTGGGCCGCTAGCCGAAACGCCCTCGCCGACCAAATGCTGGCTGCTCTGCTCGAGTGTAAAGCTCTGCCCATAGAAGGGTATGCTCATAATCAGCTTCTCGCGGCGTGCGCCCATTTGAACCAACAGCTGCATGGTGTGGTCCGTATTATATTGCGGATATTTGTCCTGCGGACGTCCGTACAGGGGACTCACATGGCCAGTTTGTCTTTCCCAGGCTCCATGGTAATCGTAAGTCATCACAGTCATATAGTCAACGATTTCGGAGAGTGCAGCTAGCTCGTAGGCCTCGTTGATGATCTCCTCGTAGCCCGAGATGGCCACGCCCAATTGCATCTTAGGATTCACACGCTTGAGCTGTGAGCGCAGCTCACGCAGTAGCTTAGTCAGATTGGGCCTGTCGCTGGGCGGTCCCTTGGAGCAATCGCTTTGCCAGCACTTGGGGTAGTTCCAGTCCAAGTGAATGCCACTAAATCCGTGACGCTGCAAAAAGCCCGCCGCACTGGAGGCAAATACTTTGCGCTTGATCTCGTCACTAGCCAAGCGGGAATATTTGTCGCCACTCGAATCTGTCCAACCGCCCATAGCAAGCAACACGGGCACGCCGAGAGCTACGACGCGTTTGTAGTACTGATTCTCTATATCCACCCAGGGATCGAATTCACGTATGGTCAAATGATCCGGATCGAGCGAGGCAAACGAATAGATAATCGCTGAGCAAAGCTTCGGCTCCAGCTGCTCGGGCACAAAGTGGCCATCGGCCTTGCGATAAAAGGCCCAGTTCGACATGTAACAGAGCACCTTGGGTGCCATGTTGTAGTTCTTCTTTTCCGTTGTGGTCTTGGCCTGTAATAAGGCGCCGTAGGCGCCGTCTTGCGTGAGATCGGCCTGGGCTAGAGCCCCATAGAACTGTTGCTCCGTATAACTGTCCAATTCATCGATATGCTCCAGTTGCTCCAGATCCACTGCCTTGAGCAGCTGCTGATGTGGTGAGCCGGAGCGATAGGGCTGCGGCTGATAATTGTCATTTGAGCTGGGTGCTATGAAGGCGGCGTATTTATCGGACACCGACCAGGGATCCGGTTCCACCAGCTGCGAAAGTTTTTCCTCCTGTAACTCTTCTGGCACGTCGCGCACAAAGCTGGCGGGCGATGCAAACTCTAACGATTCCTCGTCTTCATCTTCATCATCATCGCTGGGCTGCGCCTCCACAGAGTCACGTACAAAGGAACGCAACGGGGAGGATTCACGCAGCAGCGCAATGTGCCGCTCACTGATGCTAGGCACACTCTCCACGGCGCTGCGTAGCGGTAGAAATGCCTCGCCAAATGTGGGTCGTATGCTGAAGCGACTCAGTGCCCCAGGCTCATCCTCCACTGGCATACTCTCCACGGCTGCACGCACAAAGGCCGGCTTGTAGCTGGGCGCCACGTGCACCTCGGGCGCTTCGATGCGAATGTGCCCCGTGGCCGCTGTTGCCCATAGGCAAAGCAACTGTAAGAAATTGAATTAGGAAGCATTTGGGATTGAGTACATAAAGGGTTTATAGGAATAGCAGAAGAAGAGCTAAACATCTTATAAATATTATATTATATTTACAATTTTATGATCATTCTATGCTTTCATATTTCACTACATCAACTGCTTCTAGTACGTATAAGGTTAATAGCTCAATAGTTATCTAGGGTTAGTCAAAGTTGTTATAAAATGAAAAATAGTCCAACGTATCAACGTGATCAGAGTCAAATTTATAATAAAATTTTAATTTCACTCACAATTCCCATGAATAAAAAATTGTGAGAAATCTATATTTCCAAGTGTTATATATTAAGAATTATATTTCAATAAATGAAATTGTTTATTTCTGAATCATGAACGAAAGTATTCCCTCATTCATGATCGATCCCTAATGTATAGGTTTGCCATGAATGATTCTTATTACTTTCTATTTAGTATATAAAAGCTGAAAAGCTCAGCATAAGCGCTAATCAGCGAATTCTGTGTTTAGTTTAAGGTGAATTGAAGAACAACTCAATGGAGCGAATTATATACGATCGAATGAACAGTTAATAGCTCTACTACTATTTCAATTTTACTACTTCAACTGTGCTACTATTTGTGCACACTCCTATTTCTACATTTAGTATTCTACATTAACTTCACTAATTCTAGCTCTGATGCTATTAGTCTGCTACTACTACTATTTTATTACTATTATTCTGCTACTACTATTACTATTTTACTACTTTACAACACTACAACTACTCGGCTATTACTACTTTTAACACAACAGTACTCTGTTACTAGTACTACTATTATTTAACTACTACTACTATTTTACTATTTTACTACTAAATACTACTACTATTTTACTATTTTACTACTACTACTCCTACTATTATTTACTACTACTATTTTACTATTTTACTACTACTCCTACTATTATTTACTACTACTATTTTACTATTTTACTACTACTACTACTATTTTACTATTTTACTACTACTACTCCTACTATTATTAATTACTACTATTTTACTATTTTACTACTATTATTATTATTTTACTCTACTACCAATACTACTATTCTACTACTATCACTACTAAAATTCTAATATTGTACTACTACTACTATTCTATTATTTTATTATTTTATTACTTTACTTCTACTACTAAAACAACTAAAATTGAACTATTCTACTACTTTACTACTACTAATACTCGACTACTACTCCAGTAATAATATTCTACTAAATCAACTACTCCACTGTTCCCATTTCTGCTGATTCTACTACTAAACTACTACTACTAATCAACAACAGCTACTTTAGTATTACTAGAACAGTCTCAGGACAATCTCTCATTGATTGCAACTTACCAGCAGCCCGTTGTGCGTAGCTCCTCTACGCATGTTAATAAGTCGCTCTTATAGTGCGCGAGCTTCGGTTCCACTTAAGCTGCAAAGAAACTAATATGCATTTTCAATTAAGATTATTATACATTAACATAGTTAATATTTAAGCCAGACTTTAAGGTAATTCTCTCTTGTTTCTAAGTGTGATTCATAAGTGTAACTTGCCTTTTGCCCAAAATATTATTATTTATATATATAAATTGGGCTATATTCATGATTTATTAAGGCAGACGCACGCATTATCACGTCAGCGCATTGTCCTCTCATATTACGTGCGGCAATGCGTCGTACATTCTAATTAGGTTAGGTAGAGGCTGCGCGGTTTTGGATGACAAATTGGGAAGTAATTGTTTGACTCTTTTTTGTTTGTATTTCGTTTCTGCCCGGAACTTATTTATATGCCTATTGATTGTAAGTGATAAATGTCTAAAGGCAGTAAATAAATTATATATATATTTTATATATATTTGTTTTATATGCCAGACGCAATATGACCTAGGCCCACGCCCACGAAATATCAATTGTATGTATATGTGTTCCTGTATTGGGTGCCAAAAACTCGCTTACTTTCCCACAATTTTTCAAAAAATTGTTATAAATTAACTAAGAGACAAGGAACTTGTTTACGTTGCGACATTTAATTGCCAGATCGAAATTTCTGCTTGATTTCATAAATTGATTTTGTTTTCTTTCGCATTAATTTCGAGTGTTTGAATGTGCCGCTGGGTTATAAATTGAATTGTGGTTTTGATACGATAAAAATGATTATTTTAATTCAATTATGCTAATGTCTAGAATTACGTTTATAACAAAGCTTATACAAATACATATATAGAGGCAATATAAGAACCGATTCCCTGCCACGTAGGTGCCAAGATTAACAGTAATGTTAAATAGTTTTTATTTCTTTTCAGCAGACATTATTATTTTTATGAATAAAAAAAAAAAATTAAAAAAAATAAGTTAATTTTAATATTAGTTTGAAATTCTTTTTTAATATATTGTGTTTATCATTAAATGTTTGCATTTAACATTTAGTGGTCTGTCGCACTACTATTTTTATGAACAGTGAAAAATTTATATAAAAATATATAAATATATTATATACGTAAATTTGTAATCCATTAAATTTCCCTATTTTTCTATATAATTAGGTTTTTCTAATCTTTTTCATACACATCGGGATATAAGTATTTGATATATCTTTTCAATGCTTCAATTCACACTACTATTTTAATGAACAATGATATACAAATGTATATATATAAATATATTATATATAAAAATATGTTATACAGCATCAAAGAATATATATTTATAAGTCATATGATATATATATATTTTTATTTTTTCAATTCGCACTACTACTTTAATAAGAGCTGTACGCAGAGGCAATATAAGGAATAGTTGAAGATTTGTATGGTCTATTCAAGGAATTTTGAGTTTAACTTCCACAATTTTGTACTTATTTTGCGTGTTGTGTATGTTTTTACTAAATTTTGCTAGCCAGTGTATTCGAGATGGAAATCCTTGAACTGCAACAGACAAAGGCATTTTATGTCTTGGAAACTTTACCTCTATGAGTCAAGAATCGTGGCTGTTAACGTTATTTGTGTTTCTCAGCTTTATGCTTCAGTATTTACTAATAGCTATTGAATTATTTACAACTTTTCTTTCTCCTTCTACTGGCCTACGGTTATTTCAATTTGCGGAGTGTGCCAAATATGTTTCTTTTTTTTTTGCCTAATATGCAAATCCGTTTTCAGAATTAGGTTAAGAGCTTTACGATGTTGACCGGTTTCTCTTGACTTTTTATTATTTATTATTATTTTTGTTCTTGTTTTGATAATCTAAAAAAACGACGTAATACGGGGAGAATGTTATTATGTATGGTAATCAGAAGAAATGTAACCCACGCCAATGGGAGAAAAAGATGTTGGGCAAGTTTTGCGATTTAGAACTGGGCAGGTTTTGATTGGTAGAGGTGAGAAGGAGGGGGAGGTATAGAGAGAGACGGGAAGAGTTCATTGAACGTCAAGATTCTCGGCCCACTGATCCTGTCCGCATATTTTAGATGTGGCAAATAAAAAAAAACTAAAAAACGTAGAAGAGATTGTGCAACGAGAGAAAGGCAGCAGATGAAATTTGTCTGCGTGGAACTTTCAGCTTGTATTTAAATGTTTATTATCTATACGGACTATGTACATCAGTTAATGTATATTTTTCACATTTTATTTAAATTTTTTTGCAGAACAAAAGTCTTTTGTTTCGTATATATAAATATATATATAAAACTTGTGTATTTTATGTGCCACTATTAAAACTCCATAAACCTGGTCCACAATTCGGTCTTCTACGCGCATCACTTGAACACACAATAAGGAATTTCTTATGCACTTCACGTACGCACACACACACACTGAGAAAAATTCCACTTAATATTCAATTTGATGTCCATTTACTGTTGCAGACACACACGACAAGCGTTTATATAGAAAGTTCTCACTACACTTGACTCATTCACTTACTTAACGGACTTATCCAAAAGTATGTTGTAAATATATATAAATATATCTATATATATTTGTAATCCAGTAGCGGCTTTCACTTGTCACGAGAACCTTTGCGCATGCGCGCCCGAAACGAAACTGTTGCCGATCCCATTGAAGAGGCTCCTATTTATACGCAAACGGAGCGTGCTGCAAATGTACACAATACATAAAAAAAGAACGCCCGCAGCAACGTTCTAAAATGTTAAAGTAACAAGAAAGGAAAGTTGAGCACATAGGGTCGCACCTTAAATACTCTTAAAATTGCAGAAAATTAGGAACTGGGGTACTTAATAAAACATGAAAGTTGCCCAGCAGAATAATAAATTTAATTATTATATTTTGAACATTAAATGATTTAATTCACTTTTGAGTATAGTGTATAAATAATAGTGCATAAATAATATATGTCGGATAATAGTTGAAAAATAAAAATACCGATTTTTTTTAGTATTTAAAGATTTAAATATTTATATATTATAGTTAGTTAAATATTTATATATCATAGTTAGTTAAACCCTATCAAAAAGTGAATTGAAAAATAGTATATATTCAGAGGATCAATAAATAAAATATAAATATCTACAAAAATATATTATTATAATATATGTTTAATTAAGATATTAGAAATATCAATAGCTGCAATATTAATATATGCAAAGATATAGAACAAAACACGTTTTAAGCACATTTACTTATTAAATTTCTAACCTAATTCAAATTGATATATTTTTAATATTTTTTTGTGTACCTAACTTAGATTTTGATTACAATATATTAACTATTGTAGGCAACAATCAAATCTTATTTTTGCATGTTAAGCTTATGTTAGATACTTAATGCAGTCCTATATCATGGACCTAAAGTCAGTTCAATGACAAGTATCTTTGAAAAGTTTCATATCTCAGTTAAACAGGTTAAAGAATTTCTTTTTTTCTGCTACGACATGCAACTCTTTAACATTTTTAATCCGCATGTCAAACTCTTTGACATAATCGTAATACTTTGAGACGTTTATAAATATATATGCGTGTATAAATATAAAAGAACACGAAGCATATGCGTATAAAAGATCAAAACAAAAGCGCTGCCAGTGTTTTATTTGTGTCTCTCGTGAAGCAGCGCGAACATGGAAATAAAAACAAAAAACCGGCAAACGGCAGAAGTCGCACTTGGCTACCGGCGAAGAAGAAGCTACAGCACGAGATGTCAATGTCCAACAGAAACTGGTCCAGATTTGCGGATGACTTGTCATGCAAAATCAACGGGTGTAATTAATTAACTTTTTCTTTGTATTATGCTTTCTGTTACTTCGTTTTTTTCGCTTTGCTTTGCATACTTCTGCGAGCATCTTTGATAAATTTTAAGTGGCAACGGAATGATAAATCGTCTGAGCTTTCTCAAATAATAAAAATTTGCTCTTGCAAAGAATTTCACGTCAATAAATCAGTTAATAACCCATTGAAATTGGTAGCTGATGACTAATCTATGCTAATTTTGATTAATTTATAAAATAAAATTATATGTAAATGGTGTTAAGACAAAGTTCTATCATAAATATTCTGCTTATATGTATAAATATTTTTAATATATTGTTATAATTTTATATGAATAGAATATGCCTGCATATATATAATATATAATACTATTATGTCTAACATATAGATTCTTTTGTATGTATACACAGTCTGCAATAGATAAAAATATCAATAAGTTGTAACTAACATTTTTTCATTTTTGGGGTAGGCTTGACTTATATTTATATTTAGTATACTCTATTCTTATTCAGGGTATAATAATATTATGGAAATTTTTGCAACAGGCAAAATTTTCTAGATTAAAATATAGAGCTAAATCCGTTTGTTTTCGTACTGTCTTAGTCTCTCTCCATGTTTCGCTCCATGCGTAGACAGCAGAAATTGATCAAGAATGCCAAATTACCAATTTGATAGAAAGGGGTTTTTTTGTCAACTGTAAATCGGCCAATCAATGAGGACAAAACGTTTAAATTATATAAAATGCTAAAGATCAAAGTAAATCATGAGGAGTCATTTAATAAAAGCTTATACATAGTTTGTTTTAAAAAAAGAATAAATAGTCCGTTTGATGGTAATTTCAAAAAACCGTTTCTAACAGCTCAGCTTTCACAAACACGCACTAAAAAAGCTCAAGCGCGTGCTGCAATAGTTATTATCGCTTTGCCGCCACAGTGCTATCGCACAGCAGCGTATCGATAGCTGCTAAGCAACCTGTGTGCAGTTGCTGCCCCTTGGCTGGTAAACAAATAATTGTTGGAAGGAAACTTATGTGGAAAAACTGGCGTCCCGTTACAAAACAAACGACGGCAGATGCCAAGCAGGTGAAAACAAACGATTTGCGTAGCGCAGAGTAACGCAAGTAGCCGCAACGCTAAGTGCAGCTGTTATTTATAGCAACATAATAGCAACAGCAGCAACAACAACACGACGCTAACAGCAGTCAACCCAATCTGCCACCCACCCAAGCAACCAACCACCGAATAGTTTTGTGAGCGAGTGAGTGAGTGGGCGTCGTAATTGGCCTCAAATACAAGTGCAAGGATACACGTTTCACAGTTGCACGTCGTCCCGTCAAAGTCAAGGTGAGCTGAGCGGTTACTGCGTGACGTCTCCATTTGACATTTGCGTGTGTTATGAAATTACATTTTTTGACGGCCTATCGCAGCCACAAAAACTTGATAATCAAATTGATTCAAGTTATCAGATTTTAGAAACAAAAATGGAGGCAAGCGTAACTGGAGTAAATGCAGCCACTGGAACAGCAGCATCTGCAGCCGCAGCAGCAGCAGCGGCAGCCGCAGCAAGTGCTCCCAATACGAAACGCAACACGCAGCAAGGACGTAAAAAGTCTGGACCGAAATTCGAATTAACCGAAGCACAAAAATCGGACATCAAAGAGGCATTCGATGTATTCGACAAAGACTGCATCGGCTACATAGAGGTTAAGGAGCTTAAGGTAGCAATACGTGCGTTGGGCTTTGAGCCCAAAAAAGAGGAAATCAAACGAATGATAGCAGAAATCGATAAGGATGGCAGTGGCCGTATTGCGTTCAATGACTTCTTACATCTGATGACCATGAAAATGGCCGAAAAGGATATCAAGGAGGAGATACTGAAAGCGTTTCGTTTGTTCGACGATGACGAGACGGGCAAGATATCATTTAAAAATCTGAAACGCGTTGCACGCGAACTCGGGGAAACATTGTCGGACGAGGAGCTGCGCGAGATGATTGATGAGGCTGATCTGGACAACGATGGTGAAGTCAATCAGGAGGAGTTCCTCCGCATCATGAAGAAGACCAGCTTGTATTAAGCACATTTAGCATTGGGTTCAAATTGAATTCCAACAAGTGCAAGTGTAAAAGTATTAAGTTTTAAGTTTATTTTAAGCTTTCCTGTAGCTAATTTGATTGCACAGCTTATGCTTTATTTGCTCAGACGGCAAAGACAATTTTTGAATGTGGACTGCTTTTTATGTAAGTCTCGTACGTGCGTGTTCCTTTTTTCTGGATGTACAACATAAGCAAATGCACCGCCTGTATTTTTGCACAATATAATCTCAATGATGAATAAAAAACATCAGCTAGTTAACGTTGTCAAGAACTACAGTTTGCTTTTTTTTTTGACTGAAAGGGAACGTTTGGGGGACATGGGCATGCACGACTACGCTGTACAGAGAAGTCAGCTTGTTAGAAAGAAAAAATATAGAGAGTAAGAGGAAGCTAAAGAGATGCAGAGAGAGTGGACAAGAAATGGAACTTTTCAAAGAGAAAGAGTCAAGAGAAAGTCAAGTAAGAGAAATGACAATGAAAATGTCAGTGACATATATAAAGTATGTCTTACATTTATAAAACGGCTTTACAAATTTAATGTTTAATCATGCAAACTTACAATTAAGGACGCCAAAGCATTCATTTAATTCATGAGAATCGCAGAGTAGGGTGCCCTCAGATGATATGCTAGTTTCAAAGTAGAGCTAATGCTTTGGCAAGAACTAGAAATAAATAGAACTAGAAATAATGCAATGGCTATAAGCATTACTTAGACTCTTGAAAATCGCAGAGAAAGGGCCGTAAAGAAAGGATTTTTCTAAGGTAAGCCTTTTTTTATATAAATAAATAATTGTGCATGATTTCAACATAAGCTCTCTAAAAAAAATCTTTGAAATTATGAGAATCGCCTAGAAAGGCTTTCAGGCTATGTTCCCAATTGTTGAAAGCTTTTAATAGTAAATATAATGTTAACCAATTTATACCCATCTCAATTACCTTGAGTAATAATTTTTAATAATTATTGTTTTATTATAATATTTTTTGATTTTATTCATATGAAAATTTACTAAACATTTTAATACTTTGCCAACTTAAGAACTAAACAAAAAGACGGAACACATAAAAAACTAAGCACACAATATATTATACTTAAATTCGTTGTAAACATAATATAGTATTGGTTGATATACCTATACACAAACATATGTATATATCTATCGGTATTGGTATATCTAGGGAACTGGCGATCTAAACGAACGGCGCATTAAAGTAAATCTTTCGTTTGCTCGGCAAGGGTTTGGTGCTCAGTCCTGAACCCTCAATGAATTTCTCGAAGCTGGCTAAATTCTTTTTCATTTGCTTAACCTTGGCAGGCTCCGGTTTTATGGGCTGGTCCTGTTTCTCCTCCTCGTCGTCATTCTGCTGCATCATTTGCTGCTCATGATGATCCTCCGGCTCGGGCTGCAGCTGAAACTCCTCGTCAAGATTATATTCATCAGCTGTTGTGATCAGGCATTCATTATCCTCACTAATTTCCTCCAGCATGCCCTCGCTCTGCGAACCCTTTGGCGCCTCATTGCTTCTATCGTACTCCGCATCCAGATTATACCAATCGAACTCGGCCTGCAGGGGCAGGCCGCTGCTCGCATCTGCCAGCTGTAGCAGCGATTTCGATGTTGGCGTTGTGGGCAAGCTTTTGGGCGTTGTGGGCGTGGTTGGCGAACTGGGCAAACTCATGCGTTTGTTGATCTCGGCCAGAATGTTGGGCACATGCTTGCGCTTGTACTGGGCGGGCATGGTCTGTGTATTGGTGGGCGGCAGCTGTAGGCGCAGCGTCTTGGGCGCCATTAGCATATAGTCAGCGGACTGCTTGGGCGCTATAATGGCCGCCACATTGGGTAGCTTTGGTATGTCGGCGAAAATCTCTTCGATTTCCTCAGTCTTGTGCGAGGCGGCCGCTGAGCAGGCATCATCGTCGGAGCTGTTGTGATTCAGTTGCTGTTCACATTGACGTTCACGTTCCCGTTCCGCTTCTGGTTCAGTGGGCGTGCTCGATTCTGGTACATTGTGCACATCGGCCACAATTTGTACGCTCGTCACGCCCACCTCGGCTATGGAACAGTAGTCCGGTTCGCTCGTCGTTGTCGTGGATACCGCACAATCACCCTCATCCTCATCCAGGTGTTCCTCGAGCTGCTGCAGTGACTTCTTGAATTTCAGCAAATTTGCTGGCTTCGGCGGCAACGCAGGTGGCAATTTCTGCGGCGTCTTAGTGCTGGCAACACTGGCATCAGCCGCCGCCGCTGCCATGTCCACATAGAGATTGGAAGCGCGCTCAGAGCCAATGGGCTCGTACTCATTGCTGTAGATGCTCTCGTAGTTGAGTGTATCGCCCGGCGGAGCGGCAGCGGCTTCTGCCATGGGATGATAGTGTGAGATCAATTCGTTGTTATTGTGTTGCTCCTCGTCATCGTCGTGCCGTGGCACGTGCACCATGCTGTTCTTCGTGGAGAAGTGCACACGCTTGCGTCCGTTTGTGCCGCTGCGGCCACTCAGCGAGCTGCGACGCGGCAAATTGGATTTTGCCTTGGGCGCTAGCGCGGATTTCGGGGTGGTTGGTTCGCGTAGTGTCTCCTCCATAGACTGTTGCAGCAATATTTGATTGACACACTCGAGCACGGGATTGACAGCGCCATGGCCATACGATTTAGCCACCACAGGCGCTGTGCTTAGCTCCTCCTGATCCGAGGCGCTGGCATACCAATCATCTGTGGTCGTCTCATAGATTTGTTTCGGCGATGCCTCTGAGAAGTCGGCACAGCGTCGCTGTACAATTTTGATAGCGCCACGTGACATGAGTTGCTGCTCCTGTTCCGGATCCAGTTCATCGAAATCTTCATCGTCCTGAGTGGGCGAAAAGATACCATCATCCTCCTCCAGCTGTGCAGCTACCGAAGAGGCGGTCTTGCTGCTGCGACTGGAGGCTGAGCTGTTGCGTCGACGTTGCTGCTGCTGCTCCAGTTCCAGGCTGCTGTGCTCGGAGTAGTCGCCATCCTGTAGCGTTGACTTCACTCCATGCATACGCTCCATGGCCCTGGCATAGTTGTGCAGCTGCTCGTAACTGGTCTGCGAATCCTCGCGACTAATGCTGCTAGTATTCTCCTCCGACTGTTGCTCCAGTGCCGCGTCATCGATGTGCATTGCCCGGGAGCGCATATAGTCCCTAAACGTGCCCGCTGTGCGCTTGCTTGTATAGCGCACACTGCGCCTGGCGCCATAAAACGACGATGAGACCGTGTCATCGCTGGAAGAGCCGTGCTCAGCTAGAGAGAGGCAGAGAGAGAAATTAATGAATTAAGACTAAGACGTTTTATGGTTTGCTTAGAGATGACAGCGTGAAAAGGATTACCAAATAAAAAGCAAGCTTAACTGCCAACAGATTTAGCGCAGCACGAAAAGGTGTTAAACAAATACAACTTTGAACTGTTATGAGAGATAATAAAATATTTATTTTAAGCTATGATTCATCTTTGTATAAATATTATCTATAATTCTTAATGTTAATAATTATCATATTTTAGCAATATTTTATTTATAGTATTTATATTAAGTATATATTTTATATATAGTATTTATATTTAGTAGGTTCGAGCTTCTTTGGGTCACATCTACATTATATATACTATATATATATATATATATATGGTGCATATGTGTTAAAGATTAAGCTGAAAGCTAACTTATATAGCATGATTAATGAGTTAGTGCTTACTGCTTTTGTTTGTTTTGCTTGCAGAAAATAGATTAGCTCGAAGTTCCAAGTTCATAACTTAGGATTGTAGTGCAATAGAGTTTCATAAGAAAAACACTAATATAATTCAATAATATGTCAGTTGAGTACATATTTGTGTTAGAAAAAAAAGTTGAAGTCTTAATAATGTCTTGCTAAAAATTCATTTAAGCTATTAACATTTTATTTATTTATTTATTTATGCACCACAATTAATAATCATTTGGGTGAGTACTAATAGTATTTACCAAGTTACTAGACTTCCTAGCTTTTTTGCCTTATCACAAATATTTTTATTGACCTTTATGGGTATTTTGAGTATTATATTTATAGATAGGAATAATTTAAATGTCGCAAAAAAGTTATTTATATTTGGCACGCTAATTAACCGATTACACTTTGGTTAAGAAAAAGCTTCTATAAAATTTTTTTAAGAAATAATTTTGGTTTAAAATGTTAAGAGTTAAAGTTAAAAGCAGTTTTAATACAATACCAACTTTTGGCATGAAATGATCGCAGATTAAGTTGCATTGATCATTCATTTTTTAAAGCTTTTTTTTTAAATTATTTAAAAAAATACTTGCTAAAATGATACCCAGCTTAGTTATATTTTAAGAACAATAACACAATATAAATTGTAGAAATGTAGCTCGAATGATTTAGAAAATATTCAACATTAACCAAGAAAGTGACGATTAATTCATTGTTTCTTTTTTTCTGAAGACCTTTATCTTTGATCAATTCACTTGGCTTATAAATAATAAAGAAATTCTTGGTAAAAACCAAATAAAAATTCGTTAAGGAAATAGTAAATTCAGCTTGACACATGCACGAAAATAATCTAACTAGATTTGTTTTCAATAGAACGAGGCTCAGCATACTTTCCCTTTCTACTCAGCATTTATTTTTCTATATTTCATAGTCTTTCCTTGTTGTTCACGCTGTCATCTTATATAAAATCTTCAATCGTACACTCACCTTTGGCGCTGACGCCGAGTTCCTTGCCACAGGTCTGTGTGCCGCTGGCTCTCAGCTCAATGTCATAGAATTGCTTGCGGCAATTGTTGCATTGCAAAGCTTCGAGCACCAGGCATTCCTCCACATGCGCCTCCTCATCCGCATTTGTCTCCTGGTCGTCGACCATGCCCTCGTCGCGCTGATGATCGACCAGACGCTTGCGCAGCGCACGATTCTGTCGCAAGAGGCGACAAATCTCAGCATCTCGATCCAATAGACGCAAATTGACTGTCTTCATGTCGTTCTTTAGCTTCGACTCGAAGCAGATCAGGGATTTGACGACGCAGGCCAGCTCCTCAGTGCGACGGCGCTTCTCCTTGGCCAGTTCACGATGCAGTTGCTTGTTCTGCTGATCATAGTTAGAGATCATTTGCAATAGTCGGCGACGCTGTAGGCGCTCAGGTGAGTTGGCCGACGTTGCTGCCGTCGGTGCACCTGACGAACTCGATCCAGAGGAGCTGCGCTGCACTTCGCTGCTGCTGCTGCTGCCACCGTGTGTGTTTCTTGAGGATTGCGAGTTGTCTGAGTTCTGCAAAGACATTCGAACAATCAATTAGTTACAGCTTCTATCAAGTTTGGGGTAGCCTGAGCAAACCTTATGGTTTCCCAGCACATTGAAGTGACCTCCGAAACCCCATTTGCCCACCATCGTTGTGGTTCAGTTTACACTCTGCTTGGACAGCGCCCAAATGACAACTGACAACTGACTATGGGCACGATGTTAGCGTGCCGGCTAGCTACTGCTGATTGATAGTAAAGTTGCGACACCTTATCTCACCTGGGTCTTATTCTAATGACGCACACTGCTCTGGTGGTCGCTAACTGAAGTTATCTACTGCATGCCGTTCGATCCAAGGGAATATGCGTTCTCATATTCAGTCCGACTTGGATGATGTGGCCAGAGCAAGATTATTGCTTGGGTGAATGGTTTTCTACGATTTTTCTTCTTCTAATTTTATGTCTTTTAAATTTATACTTTTTCGATTGTTTTAAATAATAAACCAAAATATTTACAAATTTGATCTAATATACATATTTATGTTTTTTATATAATGCGCCTAGACGCATGCTATAGAAATGAATGCCGACTGGTTTGCTGAAAAGTATGCTACAAAACGGAAGATTTACAGAGATTTATGCTACATATGCTTGAATAAATATTTAAAAAATAAAATATAAAATGTTTATGAAAAACTCTGTCTCCCTGTGAACTTTCAATTGATGAATTAAATGTAAAATATGATGGTAATAAAATAAAATAAAAACAAATAAATAAAAAGTAATAAAATAATAAAATGATTTGACGTTAGCTTAACGATAGGATAGAAATATGGAAATAATGTAAATATTAAACCTAATAATATGAGAGAATATATTTATACTCTGACCGAATTTCTAACTTTTAAATATATTATTTATTCTATAATAAATATATTTTTATGTTCATCAAATAATATTTTAGACTCAAATCTTTTCTTCCATATTTATATAAATTTTTATATCAAATTTTTCTCGTCATCAGTAATTAGTGTATATAAAGGGTATCTACTTGTTCACACGAAAAGAAAAGCGCAACAACTTTACTCACTGATGTATCTTATCAAATGTTGTTTTGCCAAAAAATAATAGAAAAAAAGAAAATAAATCAAAATAGAAAAAGTGTATTTTGATATGCAGCCAAAACCTTGTTAGATTTATGGCTTTGTTGTTGTTTTGTGCTGTTCTGTTCTGTCTGTCGTGTTATATTTGAGACTCGTTACTAATGCGAGTGCCATCCGCCCTCATCGAAGGCCATTGGCCGAGTCAGTTGGCATCTGCGTGCTATATTGACCAACTATGGGCATAATTGCAGCTGCTGTAGAACTCTGAAGATGACACGTTCACGCAGATACAGATACATATTGAGGCATGTGCTATGCGAATAATGCGACAAGCAATGCAGCTCGCTTGATTTCAACACTAAGCAAATAAACAGAAAAACAATTAATGCCAAGGCGAATTGGTGGCCAGCTCATTAGCCATTGGCTTATCGCGGCAATTAGAAAGCCAAGAAAGCAATCGGGCACAGTCATCTATCTAACCGACTTGAGCTCTTTGAATGATAAGTAAAGCCCTAGCCGCGTGCTCTGCACATAATCAGCCATTTGGACAGAAATGCACGCGCGCGCCCCATAAACAGCCCCGCCCTGAGGTCTTAAGTGCAGATTGTCACCATATGAGGCAAACTAAGTCTGACTAAGTAGATCTTTGCTTTAGATAAAATCTGATTTCCACTATATAATATGCATTCTAAGTGTCGTAATCAAAGCAAAAAGAAAGTGAAAGATTACAGTTATCACAAGGTACAAGTTTAGATCTTTATCTGTCTAGCTGATAAATCTGTCTAGTCTATTTGAAGACTATCTAGCTGAAGGCGTAATACTATTTGAATATATCATTTGTATCAAGGTAGTTTGTTTGCCCAATGCATAATGCCTTGATTTACTTTTTTTTTGTAATATACGTTACATATTAAAGTCATATTTTTATAATTACAAATATATTTTAATATCTCATTTTTAATACGTATTTTATAATCAGCCCTTAAAATCCTTATATTTCTTTACGACAAATCTATCTTGTTCTCTGTGATAATATAAACTTATATGATTTTTCAACAAATTTTTATCTAAACTCATGTTATTTCCTAAAATCTTCATTATAAATTGAATCTTATATGTTTATGATCAATATAATCCCTGAAATCTTTAAACTTTTCCATAACAGAAATCTAATTTGTTCTCCTTTATCTTGATATCTCTGTTATAATAAGGCAGAGTTAATAACTTATCTTTAGAATCGTAGTCATCTTTTACGAAATATATTCAAATAGATGGAATAAAATTTATATAAAGAAAATAATTTTTATTCCATCTTTTTTCCATATTCTTCGAAACAACGTTATTAATGTTCTCTTCTTCTTTTTATACAACTTTTATTTATAATCAAATACTTACATGCTCTGCACTCTGCTTTTGCAGCCTTGAACCGAATCCGAGTTTCTTATAAGCAGGCGTATGTCCAGCTGCCTGGGTATTATAATGCGACTCTAAGCTGGGCTCCGGCAGCTTCTGATAATGTTGCAGCGTAGCCTCGCCCGTTGGCGCCTTGGAACGCATATTCACTTCGCTGTTGTTGTTGTTGGTGGTAGTGGGGCTGGGTGTCTTGATCTGCACAGCCTCATAGAACTCGCCGTCGCCGTGACTGCGATAGCTGCCCTGCAGGCAATTGAAGCTGCCCCAATCCGTCTGCAGATTACTATAGAGAGGACTGTTCTCTGCCGATGATTTATCCTTATCAGCTGGGCTCTTACCGCCGCCGGCCTGACACTTGAGCGTATCGTATCCGTTGAGCAATTCACTTCTGATGAACTTCTCTATGAATTGGCTAGGAGACTTGGAGCTTAGATTGGCAAAGAACTTGCCGCCCGTATCACTAAGGCTGCTCGTCGATCGACGATGCGCGGCTGCTGTTTGTTGAGGCTTGTGATTCTTATGGGGCAGACTGTTGCTCTTCTTTTGGCCACTGCTCTCATCCGGGGATGTTGTTTGCTCCGACGTCGTCGTCGTTGTTGTTGTTGTGGTAGTCGTTGTTTGGGGCAGGCCATAGATTTGTGAGCTGCTTAACAGACTGAACATGTTGTTGGTTTAAGGCTTTAAGGGACTGCTGCTGGCTGGCTGGTTGGGTGGTAATCAGGCGCGAGGCAACGACAACTTCATGACTGTGGCATAAAAAGCGCTGTAAAGCCAAAAGATAGAGAAAACGTATGATTAGCTAACTTATAGAGATGCCAAACTAATTCCATTAACATGATTTGTTTAACTATCTGGCAATTGAAATTCCATTGTTTGTTACAGGCACAAAATGTTGTGTCTGCTGTAATAACTAAGTCAATTAGCCGCCTATAATGTGTCAATCGTTCAACGTGTTGCAATCATTTAATTGTGATAACACATCGCATTACTTTTATGCGAAACAAAACTTAAAGACATTTCACGGGTTTTATAATTTATATGCAATGTCTTCATTTGAAAGGTTCACTTGATTGTTGCTATCATTAAATATTTATGAGTCTGTCAATAGCTAGAATATCATGTGAGCATAGTGAAGCATTTGAACTTTGAAGTGAATTAAGTTTTCAATATTTTAACAGTTTGATAATTTAAAGAAAAATTTATAAAAGCAGACATATTTATATCTTTAGAGCTTGCCTGTAATCAGTCAAAATTCTATATTGTCTGCATAATAATTCACTAAGAGATATCTTGCTAGATGGACTTTGTTAATAACTTCTTCAGATAATAAACTGCTTTTACGGATGGACAGACGAACAGAGCTATAGACGAACATGTCTATATCAGCTCAGCTCGTAACTAGTTCAATTATCCTCTTTGTATGTACTACACACACATATAATTGTGAACGCCTATGTATTAGTGAGCTTTCTATAGAAAAGCTCTTTGAATGTTATGCTTCTCTCTTAAACTTTCTTCAGAGTTATTAAAGCTTTGGCGTATTTGTGCAACGGACGCGAGCTATGTACGTCAGAAACTACTGAAAGTAGTTGATAATGTTGAAAGTAGTGATAAAGATTAAAGAGATTAGCTATCTCTCTGCGGATATAGACTATGTACAATATATTATGCTACCTAACCTTACACAAGAAAAAAGTTTATTAGTTGATTAAAGTCAATTGCTGCGGCATTGATCAGAAAGAAGTATTTATGATACCCTGTTATTAATGTGGCTCATATGTTTATTGTTGTTGTTTAATAGTTCAATATCATTTTTTGTCATTTTCATAAGCGTCAATATGAAAATCTGAATTTTCATTGAATTTATTACAATTTAAAGTCCAAATTTTTTCTTATCAATTAAAGGTTTTTGGTTGTTTGTCACCACACACAGACACATACACACATTAATTTATAACAATAGCTCATTGATTTATTAATTTTTGAACAAACAAGCTGAAAATTGTTTCATCGTCTGCGCTTTGTTTGCTCTGGGAATTTCTTGGCTATCTGTCCAAAAAAAGAAGGAGAAAAAATTATTGTTTATTGTGCGTTTATTTGATAGATGTAGTCAGACGGCAGTAGTCTGCAGTAGGCCTATCGGACCTTAGGCTCCATTGTAAACCTAACCTTGAAACTGGTGTTTTGGGTTAATTATATGACTCAACAGCGAAGGTTCTTGTTGTAAACATTTATGGCCAGCAATTTATCGCTCAGTGTAAATGAAATTTTGATTTGTAAAGGGCTCAAAAAGTGTTGCAATATGCGCTTGGATTTTATATATAGAGTTTACCGTGGTATTACCTATGGACAGGTTAAGTAACAGACTTTGTTCTTGTTGCAGTGTTTTTTGGCTATATTTTCGCCTTTTTTGACTACTTTTTGGCTATTCGTTACGGCTATGGCAATAAATTTATGAACTGTAAAGAGAGGCAATTAAAAAGCGCCAAGAAAATGCGCAACAAAAGTCGAAGCTAACGACGCGTCGCTAACGTCGACAGCGACTGCGACTGCGACTGCAACAGCAACAGCGACGTTGCGCATGCGCAGTCATTGGAGTGGGCAGTGGAGTTGCTTTTCCTTTTTCAGCGCGTGTTTGCAGCCAATTAAACTGAGTGCAATGATCATTACACCTCATGATAATGATGATATGCAATGCAAAAGAAATGTACCGAAAAAGTAAATCAAAAAGCACATTTTCAAATTAAAAGTATCATAAGTAAACATTTGATTAGGTTTTCTTTTTTACACTTGGTTTTTTATTCAAATGCTGTGTGAGAAAGTTGCCTGAATATTTTTTGAAAAATCATGCAGTTAATCATATTTAAATAGTTAGAAATTTATTTGTAACTGAAACGGATGGGCAGAGAAAATTCGTTTCCATTTCACAAATTTTATTTAAATACGAAAATCATTAAGCTAGATAAGAAAAGAATAAAGGTGATTCTAATGATGGACAATGAAAGTGTTTAAGAAATGATACTTATGGAATAGTAAAATTATAAAGAGACATTTGAAACGTTAGTCAATTTATCATATAGAAGTTTTAATGCAAATAGTGAATAGAACTTAATATATTTTATATGCCAATTTGGCTATGGCTCTTAAAAGACCAAAGACCGCATCAATTAATCTTATAAAATATTTAATTTCTTACTTTTATATAGCTATAATATCTAATTTAATTAATTTTAAAGTAGATATATACAAATTAAAAAGTAAACTTTTTATAAAATTAATTAATTCTTGTTATGAAAATATAATAAAAATCAGCATAAAAACTCTAGATAAAGCTATGATAATTTAGAAATTCTAAATGATTTTTTTTAACATAATATGCTGATATTGATCAGTTCTCATCCATAAATATGTTGCTTATAAATCTTAAGTCAATATATTTTCTATACAAGAAAGCTCTTTTCTAAGAAGGAGTCAAAAGAAATTTAGTTAACAAATTTCTTAATTGGATAGCTGCAATTAATATTGTTTATACCTAAATATGCAAAAACTATCGAACAATCAACTTCTGTCTTTGACTTACAATAAATTTTCATTTGTTACCATTTAAAGCGAAAATTATGCAAAAATTTTATTCCAGGCCTATCTCAGCATAAAGATCATTTATTATAACCAAAGACACACACAAGTTGTTGGTCTGAGTTGTGCTCAAACATCAATACACTTCGGGGCCACTCAATTATCGGATTTTTAAATCACAATATGACCATAGAACGTTCAATTTTGTTGAGGGGGCCATCTAATCATTTGTCTAACTGGTATTGACCATATATGTGTTTAGACAATATTTATGCCACAATAATCTAGGCAACAGATTCAATAGCGCGACTGCTAGATTTATTAGAAATTCGAAACGTTCGAATTGTGCTGACTGACAGGCCGGGCGACCCAACTAACCAAGCCAGGCCAAGCCAGCCAAGACCGAGTCTAAACAAATTGTCTTAATTGGCCAAGACGAATGGGTTGCCTGCCTTTTTAGGCTCGAATCCGTCTTATCCATTGGCGATGCCGACGCTGATGCCGCCACCGCCGGCGACGACAAAATGCTTCATGGTCTAATCAAATTTTTGGGATTCGAGTTTTTAGTGAGTGGCAATAGAGTTTGCCTGCTTGAAATATTAAAGTCTCGTTAATGCCACAAATCTGCTGGATTTGCTAAAATAAACAGTGCACTGAGCCACGCCCCAAACAGCTTACTGAACTGAAGTGAGATCTAAGTCCAAACATTTGTTCAAGATTAGCTTTGCCATGGGATTGGTGTACGAACCAGAAACAGGTAAACGTGTGCAGGTTGCAATCTCTGGGTGCAGAGCTCTCAAATGCATGCAGGTATTTTTCATTTCTGACTGTAATCTTCGACCACCTACACAAGCGACAAAGCGGGGCACGGCCTGGTTGCATCCAGCTGTGCTGATAAAAAAAATGAAAAGTGAAAGGCCAGGACACGGCTTATTGTCACCATGCGGGACGTGCCAATGCTTGACAGCTTCGTCTAAGCCGCTCCACGGGATGGAAGCTGCTACACTTTTCTAGCCAAAATCGTTCGCCCTGGGTGGCGTCTCCTATAAAAATTTCCATTGCAACATTGAAATTTTCGTTTGCTTAAAGGTCGTTCGTAATCTTTGTCTTTGTTTCGGTCCATTTTAAATAAATCAAGAGAGAGAGATGGAGAGAGAGAAAAACGCAAAAATATTTGAGTGCTGGGAGCTAGGGGCTAACAACAAAGGCACCGCAAGCGGGCATTGCATAAATATCGGAACAAAAGGACCCAAAACCAAGCGATGATAACAGTCTAAAGTGCGCAGCCTGAACTACCTGAGGCGTAGCTCGACCTCTCTGTATAGGTATCTGTTTGTTTACTAGGAACTAGTGCTACGTAAAAGACGACAGGTACTTGGCTACAGCTAGTCAAATTTCAAGGTTTGACACTTTGATGTGTTGGCATTAATTAGTGGCCATTGATATTGCCTATATTCAGTGAATGAAATCCTAGTCATAGTGCGACATGCCACCAAAATGTAAATGAGGCAAGCACAGCTCTAATCAAAGTCAACGATCTGAGACCCTAATGATTCCAAAAAAACGAACAAAAGAAAATTCAAACAAAAAACTCGCGTATGCGGGAGACTCATAATACAAAAAAAAAGTAGAAAAAATCCAAATTAAACACGAAAAAATACTGAAAAATCAACGAACTGAAATGTTCTCGAAATGATGCAATGGAACGGTAAATGCTATGGAAAATGGGTCAAGCATTGATGGCAATTAAATTGTCAGCTTTTCAAGACGTTCATCGATCTTTATTCTCGTTTTTGGGGGCGGACTGCATGGAAATGCGCTAACAAATTGTCAGTGGGCTCTGACAGTTGTGACCTGATTTGTTGGGGCGAAATGAAAAGAAAACTGAAAGAAAACAGTCGAAGAAACTACGAAACACGTCGAGTGACAAAGCTGAAAGGAAAGAGAGAAAAATAACTTTTTTCAAGACCTTCTTGCATAACGGTTTATTGCCCCGGAGAGAGAAGGAGACTGACCGCTGAGTTTGCTCGAAATGCACTCGTCGTCTGGGAAAAGCCATAAAACTCAAGTGTGCTAAAGGTAAAGGTACTGACTACATCAAAGTACAATAGAGAAAAAAGTCGATCTTTCACTTAAACAGCGCTCGTATCATTTTTTACACTTGACACGTGCAGCGAGCGGTGCGAATCGATCGGGACACAACTATTGACAAAACTGATTCGAGTGATTGACGAACGAACGTTTGGCAAAGTGTGAATGCGTTTGTTACTACCTGTCAGAGACACAGGTAAATATCAAAGACCATAAGCACAGTGCGACGACGAGAAGCGCAAAACCCACGCCGACAAACGCTATTCAAATTACTTTCATTCAAGCCGCAAGACTTGTGAATGTTTGCCGCATGATTGATTAGCCAAGAGAGTTAAGATTGACGCGTGCTCGCGAGGCGATACCAATAAATGTTACGATGCCAGACACATATATATATATATCTATATATATATATTTATATACGACTTCCGCATGTCTGCAGCTTAGTTATCTTATGAAGAAAGACATACAAACATTGACATTGTTTCTCGTTCGAAATGGGTTTCGATGGAACTTTGTTGAGCGAGCAATAAAAGGGATAGACTTTGAGGAAGCCCTACACAAAGTCAAATTGCGTAGACATGTTCAATAAGAGTTGCTTAAATAAGCAGCAGCAAGTACTTGATATATATATATATGTATCACATATATATATATATATATATATATATATATATATATATATATATATATATATATATATATATATATATGTGATACAAAAGTCGATACGAACTAAGTTAGTTATCGAGGAACTATTAAGATGAACTGTGGCCTCCATAACTTACCATCAGTAGTTGTTCGACAAATCTTTCAATTACTTTATGTATATTTCATATTGATAAGAACTAAGGAAAATATGATAATCACAAAAAAGAAAAAGTTCTAAGACCTGATCAATTTCAGTGGCTATCATAATCAACATCAAGCAGCTGACATTTAAACTGAAGAATAGCAGAGAGAAGTTAATGCTAAAAACTTTCCAAGTTTTCAACTGCAAAACCTTGCAAAATAAATATAAAATAATGAATAAATCAATATGCCATCTCTATAGGTAGCAGACACAAACTAACCTACTCAAACCTCACCTATAGTTGCTATTATTATGAGCATTCCTTTAACTTTTTTAAATAACATCGATAATAGCATCAGCCTAAAAGTAAGAAGATTGCTTGGGACTCAACGAACTTTACCTTTTTGCTATCTAACAAATAATCTTGTACTAATCCTCTTTATACTTTTAGCACACCTTTCTGGTTCTGTCTAAGATCTTTTTGCTTTGAGTGAGGCCGCCTCATCCCTTTGCACAACTTTCTTGTGCGCAGCCAGGGAAAACCATTGAAATGAAAGTTAAATGCACTGTGGCGTTACGTTAAAGTTTCACCAGTTTCGTGTAGTGTAATTTTGATGAGCTGTTAGTTGCACTAAAAACTAAACAAAACCTAACCTGGCTTTAAACAAAAAAAAAAACCAAAACAAAATGCGATAAAAACGCTTGGAAAAGCAAAATCAAAATGCAAATCAGTTGCGCACACTGCGGCTAATTTGTTGTTAAGAAAAAGCAACAAATAAAACAGCGTAAAATTTCGCTGGCAGCAATTTTTAATAGCTGGCAAATTAATGATTTTCAAACATGCAAATTAAATTTTGGAATTAAAAAAAAACAATCGAAAGAAAACAGACAAACAACACTTCAGAAAACAGACAAAAATGCCCGCCGGGCATTAAATGCGTAAACTTGATCTACAACATTATTTTTATTTTTTTTTTTGTGCGCCTCCTGACCAACTAATTGCCAAAAATTCTTGGCTAAAAATGTGAAACAGAAAAAATCTTATACACTCTTTGAGGGCATGACAATGTTGTTATCAAATATAAATCGATTCTAAATAGACTGTAGATATAAATATATATATAATTATCTAAATTATCCTGATTTCTATATAATATTTTTGATTGCTAGTCCCAATAAACTTTTGATCAAAATTAGCTCATACGATTATGATATATTGTATCTAACCATATTCATGTAGCATATACGCAAACCCCTTCAAATCTGTGATATATATCTATAAATTCAATTATCAATCAATAATATATCAAAAAATGAAACCATTCTTCAAAAACACTTCCCTAAGCCATGCAGCATACAAGAGTATTTAATCTTTGACTTGCCGTTTTATATTTTTTTTTACAGATTTTTGTTAAGTTTCAGTTGAGGTACGTTGACCTTTTAATTAAATTAAAGCACAGCAAGAACGTTGCAAAAATAGCAACGGGTATTATGCGCATTTTGTTTGGTTCTACCCTTTTTCTAATCCAATTAAAAAGCATTGCGGGAACCTTACAAAACATGCCAAACTTGATGAAGGCAAACAACAACAACAATAGCTGAGCAGAAGAAAAAATCACGTAACTGCAAATTATATTATAGCTGGCCATACAGAAATTTATCATGTCAGTGAGCTAAGAATTTGGGCTACCTAACATAGAGTGTAACAGATATGAGATGGTTACGACAGAGGTTTGTATATTAGCAGTTTTTTTTTTTCGTTTTGTATGTGTATTTACAGCTATAGCCACTAAAAATCTTATGATGCAAACCTCAGACATTACTTATCATGTGATATATTTCTCTATATTAGCTGTCATATGCTAAATTTCATTACTCTATTTACTTTCAAGCGAAACGTCTAACGTCTTACGACCTTATCTTATGCATCCTCAAAATTTAAACTCAAAAATTAAATTTGATTACTAACTTAATAACAATAACATAAAAACATATTAAAAATATTTATTATGATATTTGAGGTATACGATCTGTAGTAGCCAATCACTTATATGTAAGTGTATCTAGCTATTTATCTATGGCAAATGGATAATATCTGATGTCGGATATAATCATGTAAATTTGTTTTGATAAACATGCATAAAAAATTATTTGTCGGCTTTTGCTCTAATTGCCAATTCCATATTAGGCGGTTTATTTAAATATTTTTAGAACATTGAAAACCAATTAACGTATGAATAAATTATTAATTGATCTATGAATAAGCGTGAATCACGTACCGCAGCTTATCAACATATGAATGAAGTCTGAAAACGATTACAGACAGCTGACTGATGAAATGACTTGAGATCATCTTTAAATATTGAAAACGTATTGTTATATTCTGTTCGCAAAATGTGAAAAGGAGAATATTGGCTGTGAGGAAATTGAGTTTCTTTGGCATGCTTAGAGCTAGTGTGTACAAATATTAAATACATATCAATCGATATAGTCTCTTCGCGAACTCTGAGCAAGTATTACGCAGTTGCTTATGCCCGACGGCATTGGTACATGTTTTATTTTGGTAGATTACCCGGCAGAATAATCAGCAGCGAGTACATTGAACTCACGCTCATCAACCCTTGCGTAAGCCAATAGATTAGCCAATTTGAAGTGAAAGACAAAGACGTTGTTGGCCAGAATGATTAGCGAACCGGTTGATGTAACTTTCCATTAACCGGTATTCAAAGCGGGCCTTAAAGTTCAGCACACAAATTGAGTCAATTTCAACAATTCAGCTCGTTCGCAGCTCCGCCCCCTTTCTCCACCGCAAGCAGCAAAGCAACAACAGCAGCAACAACAAAAAACTGTCATTTAGCCGAGCTATGCAATTTACACAATTTGGTTAAATACCAAATATTGCCTATAAGTCTGCCGGTGGCTGGTTAGCAAATGCGTTGGCAATTCTTAGTCATGCTGACAATGGTTTACTGAATGTTGGGTTTTTTTATATTTCATATTCGTTGTGAAATATAGATATTTTCACATGATGATTGCACAAACTGTAGGAATGAACAGCGAGCCATTGCGTCGAGCAATTAACTGAAGAACTTGTTTAACACACACACGCGCACACACACTCACAATTGGACAAGTGGCGTCCAAGATACCGTTGGCTATTCCAAGTCGCTTACCTTCAAACACGAGCTTCCTTGTCCACACACACAGCCACAGACAGAGACGGAGAGAGAATTTGCCGTTGAGCTGCAATTAAAAGTGAAAAATAATAAACATTAGCAAAGAGTCAGATATAAGCCAGAAGACGTGCATCCTTTAATGTGGTGCAATGATATGAAAACACTAGAATATAAGACAGATGGAAGAGCAGATACCCTGTACGATTTAGAGCTAAGAAATACTTTTCCTAACAACTTACTTTTCTATAGAAACTTTATGATATTGTAGCACAATTTAATATGCTTTTATAGATATAGATATTGTAAATCCATAATCGACTTTACTTAGCTTAAAATGTATATATATTTAAATAAATTAACATTTTCTGCACGTAAAAATTAAAAAAAATTATATTTACATTTTAAACTCAATGCTGGAATACCAAATCTTATTATGATATAAAAGCAAAGAAAATCTCTATAATTGATTGTTAAAATTTATGTATTATTGTTCTTCATATCAGACAATTCTATCTATAACAGAACGACTTATTCAGGGTCAAAGACAAACAAATAAATGTAGATTTATCTACAACTGATTAGAAATAGAAATATACCTTATCTGAGCATTTGCATCTTTGCCTTACATATTTCTTGACACAGCCATATTATCCTCTAGTTGTAAAGAAACTGCACCAGTTTAGCGCTAACAGTAAATGCAGTTAATTAAATCCGGTCCAGCCCGGCTTTAATTAGCATGGCTCGAAAAAAAGAGAAGAAAAAGCCATGACATAGTCACATAGAGACAACTGCAATGCATTCTAACCGAACTGCGGGAAACCTTGTGAAAGCGCCTTGGGCTCGGCTTACAGTTGGAAAAACGGGCCCCAGGGCGTTGCCTGAGGCGGAAGCCAAGCGGGGACAGCAGACAGCCAAGCAGTCAGCCAGCCAGCCAGCCAGCCAAGTCGACCCTAATTTCCTATTTAAATATTGTCGAAGCCGAGGCAGCAAAAAATGCAACAAAGTACACAGAACAGGTAACCCAATGCCCACAGCATGGGATATGGCACCATGCAACACACACACACGACAGCTCACATCATACCTGGGATGGATGGCTGTGCTAAACAGGGTTCTTCGACTGATGTATTGGGGGTCTTGACTTGGGTCTCGACAAGTGTTTGAGCAAATACAAATAGAACTTCCTGCAGCTTGTTGGCCCAGACATTCGCTTTGCTTGAACTGTGCCCTGGAGAGAGATGTTTTGCATTTCAAACCAGAATTTCATAAGCATTGGCAATCGATGTGGAATGTTAATGACTTGGTAACTAGGCAAACAAGTAGTCATCGTACTGCTAATAGACGTTCTAATAAGATGTTCAAACTCAGCGTAGCGTGGGAGCCTGTTTAGTAAAATAAACTACAGATTTCTTTAGGGTATTTGCCGCATAATTGATAGTTGAACCAATTTGAGGTTTGTATAACAGATTAGCCGAATATGAAAAATAAATGTAGAAGAATAAGAAGCATGCCTGAAGATGGAAAACTAAATTCACGAAGGCAACCTTTTACTCTGCAATCCGAGACTTCTAATCGAAATCAATGAATCCCCTTCAAATCGAATACAAACTAAAGCCAGCTCAAATCTAGTATCATCAATATTTAAGCAGCAAAATTTAGCACGAACCGAATTATCATTAATTTTAATTCTGATTCCAGGTCTTAATACCCAACACAATTGAATTTCTGCTAGCTTTTCGTTTCTGTTCATTTTTCTTTTGGCGATTTGGCATTCCAATGAATTTTCTCAGCCACCTTTAAAGCCAAAAACTTCAATGAAATTGCGATTTCACAACTTTGAAATTCTTTAGGCTGCTCAACGAAATAAAGCTGCAATAAGCAATTTCAATCTTCCATATTTAAACACAAGTGGCAAAAACCAGCAGCAAAATAAAGCGTTAATAACTAAATACATGAAAATAATTAAACAAAAATAAAGGCGAAAATCGAAAGCAAAAGGCAAAAGGCAATATAACAAAAGCAAATGCAAATCACATAAATAAAATCGGAAAAAAATCACAACAAGGAAAGAAGAGAGACACTGACTAAGAGAGAGAAAGATATATATATATATATATATATATATATATATATATATGTTTAGAGTGAGATAGCGAATCTGATCTGTTGGGAACTTGAAATTCCGAAAATTAAATTATTGACAAAGAAAAATGCATATGAAATGCATTAAACATGTTCCATCGACCACTGTAAATTAATGCCAACACAAAGTCACTTTTGCTTATTTATATGTATTACTCTTATTATATATCCCCTTTAAAGGGTATTGACATAATTTCATCAATTTGGTAACATAAAGACATATTATGTCTAACTAATCCCAGCTCAACATTATCTTCTTAGTGCACTCAGTTTAGATGTCGAAATCGATTTATTCAAGTCGAAATATCATATATTGTATATATTACTCTTAAAATTAGCATTTTTATATTAAATTCGTATTAACATTCTTTAGTATTTCAGTACATTGTAGCTTAGCCTGATGTGATTTCAATTTTCTCTTTGCATGTCAACAATTCTTTTAATATTTAAATATCTAGCACAAATATATAAAAAAAACAATTTGTATGGAATTCTTTTTATGTTTTTAAATTAATTTTTAAATTTTAAATTATTTAAATTACATATTATAATTCTTTAATATATAATAAATGCCGAAAAAACACTCATTGACAAAATGCTAGAGTATTTAAGTTGCGATCTGCTTAGACTAGATATTTGGTGGCCTTTTTTGTCGATATTTTCGTCAAGTTCAAAAACAAGAAATATTCGAGGGAGCACGAAAATATAATAAAATATAATATGGGCAGTAGACAGAGCAACAACTGCACCCACTGCAAAAAAAGAGAAACAAAAATGCTGGAAAACAAGTTTCATTTCAGTTTGAAATAAAGTTTTAAATTAAAAACAGCTGTACACATGTGGAGCGAATGCAACCGAAACAACAACAACAACAACAACAAGCAACAAGTTAACAACCCAACGAAAGTTCAGGGCTATTATTGTTGACTGGCTGAGCTTTGCGAAGGTGTCGTTCCGAAAGAAATTCCATTGAAATATTTTCAAAGTGCTTGGAAAAATCAACACGCTGAAAGAGAGCAAAAAATGGCCAACTCGTCTCTAAAAATAGCTCATTTAGCCCATTGGTGGTCGCCCTTTGTTGTAAGTGGGTTATGAGTGCCGCTGAGAATAAAAGGGCTTTATTTTTTACTTAAAGCCGCTCATAGCTCATGGTTCATTCACAGGCACAAAAGAATTTCAGATGTCTATAGATAACTGGGTTGCAAAGCCAACGAAAGTTAATTGCAAATATACAAAAAGGTACACATATAGGGTCTCTTTTCATCAAGTATCTAGAATATGTATTTAAATTTACATTTTCCAAGACATTTCTGGTATGCGTACTTCCCTTCACACAATTTGTTGGCAACCCTTCACAGAGCTGACTTCTGTCGTAAGCAGTTCGCACTTTTGTTGAAGATTTTGAAGTGCTGATTTCTAGTGAATTTCAAGCAATTCTGATGTAATTTAGTTCAGTAGTTCTACGTTTTAGGTATCTATATAACTTTGGAGTTCACTAGCCCGCATGTTTTTGCATTTGGTATTTCCGCAATGTACTTTGCTTTTTATCTGAACAATTTAGCATGCATGTTAGCCCGAACACAAGGTTCGGGCAGCAATTGGAAACGGGGCAAATGGCAAAAATTAAATTGTTATCTATGCAGAGTAAGGGAAAAAACCAGAAAACAGAAAACACAACAACAAAACCATGTAACGTAGAAATAAACAAAGTTTAATTGAAAAACTGTAAGATAAATGGGCCTGGTGTGGCAGCCGAGTGGGGGGCTCGCAGCTTGCGCAATCAATTGTCTGGAGGAGATTCTTCAAGCGTCGGCGGCATTTGGAAAAAGGTTAACTTGTAGTATCAAGACTGAAGAGTCATAACTGATTAATAGCCAAAGCTTAAGCGAAATGAAAGCGAAAAAGTTTTAAATTATCGCATTAAAATACACAAAACCTCACACACACGCAATGCCCGACGAGTTGTCTTTTCTGTATTGTGGCCTGGCCCAAAGAAAGGCCCAGCCTTAGTTTTCAACAATTCTTTATACATGAGAAGCGCCGAGAGAGGTCGTCATCGTCGACGTCGTCGCTTGCCCGCTTGGCCGCTTGGCTCGTTGATGATGTAAACGAAATTCAAATTTATGGTAATATCAAAGAAATAACAGTCGCAGGGCAGTCAGATTTTAAATCGTGTGGTATAAAGAAAAAATAAAAAAAAACCCGACTAAACATAAATGTTGCGCTCTACACAAATATCAAAAGTGAAAGTTTTCACTTTTGTTTCTGCTGGAAACATTTTCTGTGCGCGCTTTTTGTGTGTGCCTTAAATTAAGGCAATTTTTCACTAAATATCTCTGCCCCCACCGATATATATCTTTATATAAATATCAAGCTAATTGAGTTTCAGTTTCGTATGTAAGCTAAATTGCCTAGAGAATGAGTGCTAAAGAGCCCTTTGAAAGCTCGATGAAGCTAAAGTTGTAATAAGTAGGCCAGAGTTTGGGCCAAATTGTCTTTGCCTTGCTCTTCGAGCTTAGACAAATTGCAGATTTGTGCAGTTAGTCGCTTCGAAATTGAATGCAAAGGCAGCTTCAATTTCTATCATATGCTAATAAACATTATCTGTCGTACAATGTAACGTAACACAACATAGCAGTATCATTATGATTATCGTATGCTCTCTAGCTTAACACATTATGCTCAAATCGTGTCCAGACCTAATTGACTTGTTATCTGATCAAAATGTTTGCTTAGAAAGTGTCTGGATGAAATGCGCTGACAGCGTGAGTCGTGCTGTTGGCTAAATGATGTCGATAGCTGAAGTTTTGTGTGGACCGCTCTCTAATTAAGAAACAACAACAGCGACAACTAAGGAATTTTTCACTGAGCAAACACAAACAAAAGCAAACAATTTAAGTGAAAAAGTCAGCGGGAAACCAAACTTTGGCGGGGGGCATTATCAAATATCAGACGTCACGTGGCCGAAACACAGTTCTAGCAATTGAATAGGCACTGGAACTTAGAACTGTGCCGCCGATGTCACCAAAGCACACACGCACACAAAATAAAGATATTCAAAGGCAGCCTACAACGAAATTTACATAATTTATTTAAAACTTGTGCCCAGACTTCGGGATCCAGAGCTGGAACTTGAAACTTGAGCGACTTATGTAATCGACCCATAAAAACTTGTCAAAAATGCAGTTCACTCTGCAACATATATAAATATGTGTGCATACATATATATATGTTGGTGCATTGCTGAGATCTGGCTAGTCTGGTATCGCATCTGGTCTCTGAGTCATCGCCTTGTGACATTTTTTCTTGAGCGTTAAAAGTTTTGACATTTGCATAGCCGCCCCGAAAATGGCTGACAATGAAAATTAATGAACTGCAAGTCCATTTTGTATGCCTTCTAATGTGGGCTGCTGCTGCAGCCAAAGCGAGGCCTAGACAGACAGCAATACATATATGTATATATATTATATTTGTCCATAGAGAGCGAGAGGGGCACACACGTGTCTCTGTCGGCCCACTTATGAACCCAGTCAAGCTTTGTGCCCCATCGAACAATTCCAAAGTGCATATGAGTCAGAGTTGCGGCTCGAGCACGAGCTCTAGCTCGAGCTCAAGTCTGGGGTGGCCCCCACCAACCGTGCCTCTCTCTCTTCCTCTCCTGGTTCTCCTCTAAAGCCAAGACAAACAGCAATAAGAATTATTTGTGCTGGGTTCTTTGGTTCCTTTGTTGTTCTCTCAACCATATATGGCTGAATGTTGTCTATAGCTTTTCGAAATTAATGGAGTTTGTGCAGTGTAATGTGTGTACTTACATATACATGCTTACTTACATAGGTGTATGTAACTACCGTAGTACTATGTATATTGCTGGGCAGCTTTTTGGGCTTGGCCTACGGAACGTTGAGTCGTGTCATTAGAACCGGAAAAAGGTTTATAAATGGGGAGTTAACGGGCTTTCTTTAGGGCAAACAAACAGACACACACACATACACTGTGTCAAATGGGCGTGGCAAATGCCATAACTAGCTAATGATTGTCGTCAACTAGCAAGATTTGAGCTTTGTATAGCCCCGAGCAGCTGGACATGTAATAGCTGAAGGCGGAAATCGTGGTGTTTATAATGGTAATAACGATATAGGTTACAAATGATCTAGAGAGCGGGATAGGTATTTGGTTAATTGTTATATAGCATTGTACAGTTGTATGAATAAACATTTATGGAATGTGCTTTACAAACTTTACAGTTGAGTTAGTTGAGTGAGAAAATTCCTATGGCATTGTTTAAGAATGAAACGAATTAAATGAGAAATATTAAAAACCGAGTTAAAAACCTTGTTGGAATCGTAGTAGAAAGATTTTAAGTTTTATTTTATAATATAACACCTTAAGTAAGGCTAAGGCTTTAAGGAAGAATTACGAAACTTTCCGCAATACCCCCAAAGTTGACTGCTTTATATGATGCTATAAATTTGCATTATCCCAGACGCTATTTGGACATTTGCGAAAGCGAAAAACGAATTCAGCTTTACGAGCTGCAACGCTGTGGAACTGTTTTGGTCATGAGCATTTAGTGCCTTACAAGGAATGCAACTTCATTTAGTAATATAATATTTATAACATCTGAAAGTACTTCTCAGTCCGTCTCGCTCACTCGCTCTCTGTGTATTTTTTATCACAATTAATCAGCAAAGAGCCCAAGACGTGCCGTTGGTTTTAAAGAGCTTCGACGTGGTGCTGGCGCAATTCATTAAGTGCCAACATCAGTCGTCGCAATTTATTTTATTTTTGGTAACAGGAAACTGAAAATGCAAGAGCACGAACTGAAGCTGCTTTTATTGTAATTGCTGCGAGACGGCGACGAGATGTGAGCGCCCACCCGAACAAAATACATAAAAAATCAAAAAAAAAATATCATAATAAATAAGACTGGCTCGAACTCGAAAAATCACCTAATTAGCAGCGCGACTGCCTGACATTAAACGAGTTTTTGCGAGCCCACAAATACAAAAAAGTGAAGGAGGAACCCGAACAGAAACCGGCAGAAAAATCCCAATCCCAATCCCTATCCCAAAACTCATAACCCAAAACCCAAAAGAAAGGAAGCAACAGGATGCTCGAAATGAAGAGCAAAACAGAAATACGAAGATCAAAAGAAATGTGAAATAAAAGCAATTGGAAACTGAAAGTCTTTTGTTCATTGAATGAACGCCAAGTCATGCGTAGATCTTTTCTTGAGCGAGGATATATACCACTAACCCATGTTTATATGGTCCGACAAATTGCACAACTTCCTGGCCTCTGTGCAGTGACTCGACATCATTCTCACAAGCTGGCGAATTGCCAAAGACCATATACATGACACTATATACGGTGTATATATTTGCATATCAGCCGAGGAGTTTGTGCAACATAAACAACGCAGTCATAATTATATTTTTATTGTCAGGCGAAATGAAAATTACCCACGCTTTCCAAGCCAACTTCCAACTGTTCGACGCCGTCGTCACACAGAAGCCATTAAAGTTGCCACGGCACGAAAAAGAAAAATAAGTAAATGTGCTCTGGACACTGATATGATCGACTGGCAGATATCCTGTTCAGCGGAGCTATGCAAATATACAATTAAATATTGTTAAGCTCTAGAAGAATCTATAGATGTTTTAGTCTTATAATTTACAGTATGCATTAAATATACATTTCATATAGAATCGATAGTTATCGATTTACTGCGTACACATGCAGTAAATAAATGAATAAGATATATGAATAAATTAAGTTAAATTAATATCATTTGAAGCTATATATATTTTTGATATAGTTTCATAATTGATATTATCTTTTATTTTAAGTTTATTTTAATTTATTATTTTTATTTGTCTATTTCATTTCTTATGATTTTTATTTATTTATTTGAATTTTTCAAGTATATTTATTTATTTTTTTGATTATGCTCTATAATAATTTATTTAAGGTAACATAATTGATAAAAACTAAAACAAGCACTAAAGATTTTATCTTAAATATATTATTTGAGAAACGTAATATAAATAATAAAATAATGCTTGAAAATAATTTATAAAAAATTCAAAACAAAAATAAAAAACTTCGTAATGCTTTCAAAATATATAATTAATATAGCAGATGTTTTTGGAATTGCAAAACACTCATACCCTATTATACGAACCAATTGGTGCTGGGTATAAAAAGGGAAACAATTGAAAACACAACACAAAAAAATAAAAAAGCCTAACCGGGAGCTGCTACGAGAAATATATATATATAAACATATATATAGGTATAAAAAAACCTCATCAACTGATCACCGCTATGTGTCAGCTCCAGCCCGGTTGGAGCTGAGTTTGAGCCTTGGCCGAAAGGTTTATGACCAAATAAAAACTGCACGTTTCTGCATAACTTAGCATAGTTGTTGCCTCAACTTTGTGACTTGTGACTTGTGTGAGTATGTGCGTGTGTGTGTGTGTCTGGCCCATGTTCTGGGCCATTCCGCACAACTTTTTGGGGGTAGCACGGTTGAGCCATAAAGTAAGGTTGGTCCAAACAACTTAGCTGCTAATTAGCGGCACGAAATTGCCAGAGTAAATAAAAGTTGATAAAGTAAAACACAACTACATACATAGTAGAGAAAGATGAAGCAGAGAATAGAAAGAGAGAGAAGTATGAGAATGTGAAAGGCTCTAACGAATGAGTAGATAAAGTTAAATGTGACAAAAAGAACGATACTAGATATTCACATAGAAGTGAGTATTATATAAACAATATATTCTTTAACTGTCGCTTGAGTACTTTGGCACTTGGCACTAGCTCAGATTAAATATTAAGATGAAATGTCAAAAATGTCTAAGTCATGAACAACAGCTTGATCTTAGTTATGAATCAGGTAAACTATATCGGTAAGTCACTTAAAAGAAAATATTGTTAACTAAAAAGTAATGGCTTTAAAGCGGCGTTGCAGCTGCATGAACAGAAAGCACTTTGCGAAATCACGATTTAAATTACATTTGAAGCAATCCACGAACAACTGTTAAATAATAAATGATAATGGCAACAACAAAAACAGTGTGACAAATATGATAAATGACAAATCAGAAGAAGCAAAACCATTATATTTAATTACAGCTTTGGGGCAGTTCAAAGCTCGACCCGAAACTGAACGGGAGCGCGCGATCCGTGCGATGCGGTTGGCCGACGATTTGGCCTCAATTTGTTGACTGTCAACTGTCATTTAGAATTTTGTTTCGTTGCCGAGAGCTCATTAGAAAAAGTGCCGCGTGCCATAGCCGGGTCGAAGTCGGTTGCTGTTGTTGTAATTAGACGCGCTTTCTGTCAGCTGCAAGCGGCGTGCGCGTTTTGTGCGCGTCTTTAAACGCGCTCAACGAAAGTCGCTCTCACGTTTCGGTTTTCGGTTCGGTTCGGTTTTGCTTTTTAAGAATTATGGCTTTTGAATTGGCCCGTTGCGATCTGGTCCGGTCTACGCTCTGTTCACATTGGCCTGTCACTGTTTTGTCGCTCACTTTCAGCTAGAAGCAGCCAGCGAGGAGGGAACAGGAGATAGGCAGACAGAAAAAAAGAGATATGGCCATAGCCGAAGCCGGGTTAAATAAATTTCACCACTTTCATTCTTGGCTGTCAATTTGTATTTTATTGCCTGCTTCTCATTGTCGTCATCATTGGCGCATTGTCTTTTGTCGCTCGTCTCTCTGGGAAGTGGCACAGGTTGCGGCTGTTGCTACCGGCTACACTTTGTCTCTTTCTCTCTCCGTCTGTCCGTCTCTTTTGATAGCTCTCTATCTGGCTACGGTCTTTGAGCAGGTCCGCTTTGGCATTGGTTTATTTACCAAATTATGTGTAGCATTGCAGCACGATTTTAAATCGGTTTTTGTTGTTGTTTTTTTTTTTGTGTTTTATATGTTTTATATGTTTGCATTTCATGGCACGACATTGCGCTTAAGAACTACACCAAAAATCGTGCCAAGCTGGCCCATTTGAAGCTAAGACAGCCATGTGTGTATGTGTGTGTGCTTCAGTATGTGTGTTTGGCATGTAAAACAGTCAAACTTTTTGACGAAAAACAATAACAACAATCAAATTAAAGATCAACAAAATCAATCGCATAACAGACAACAAAACTTTGGCATTCAACTTGACGAGTTTTAAATGCTCTTTCAAATTGGTGACTATGAAGTATTTATATAAATTATTTTATATATTTTAAAATACATATTTGTATGTAATATGCTTATATGAGTATAGGTATAGTAAATATCAATCAGATGCTTATGATAAATAAAGCAGTACCTTAGCTGGTCTCTTATTCTCTCTCTCTCTCTCTCTCTGACTCAGTCTATAGCATACTCGCATTACCTATTTGTGTCACTCTCTGGCTCACTCTTTCTTGGGATTTCCTTCTCTTTCTCTATTTCTGTCCCAATATCTTCCTCTCTCTCTCTACTCCTCTCTTCCTCTCTCTCTCTACTACGCCTTGTTGCTCTCTCTCTCTCTTGATTTCTTTTTCTGTCTCTTTTTCCTGTACCTTTCTTTCTCATTTTCTAAATTTCTCACTTACTCTCTGCATTCTCCCTACCTTGTTGCAGCCAGCATTGCTCTTCACGCATTCCACATGCCCTCTCTTTGGCAAGTGTAAAGCAAATTCAAATTGAAACCAAAACTAAAAGTTGTGAACTAATTTTGGTAAGTGCACTCACGAGTGCAGTCATTTACATAACCCCAGCTCCCCCACATGCCCCGCACCCGAGTTCGTAATGGAATCCAGGTCAGGCAATTGTCCAATGTGTTTGGCTTATCGCTGGCATTCCCTTGGCTCAGCTGCTACTTCGTACAATTAAATGGCGTTTATGATGGCACTTTATCTCCGTCTCTCCCTCTCTCTTTCTCTATCTATCTCTTCATTTGTCTGGAAAGCCAAAAACCCGCTATTTCCGTAGCGTAGGGCCAATTTTCGGAAGAGCGGGGCTATATAACTCTGAGTGGATTGTGGACTTTTTGGTTATTATTTTGTGATTATAGCCGAGCGACGTTTTCCGTTTGCAACATGACCGCAAATGAGTTGAAGAGTTGAAGTTTTTTTTTTTTTTGATATTTTATGGGAGCACCATTTCCTCAGCCTGTCAAAACTTTTGGTGTGACATAATTTCCTACATGACATTCACATGGAATAACGGCACAGCTGCCACATGAAGTGACCCAATTACAGGTTACCGCAACACATGCTTGCATATACATGTATAAACAGATATATGTATATGTATATATAATATATCCGACTATGATCAGTTAGCTGGTAAATCCAATTAGATACACTTCATTTGCTCAGAAGTTGTTACAGTTTATTGCCTTGACTGTGGCTTTGTATTCTTATGCTAGGCGACCTCTAACACATGTATCTCATTTATATGGCTCCAAGTTGCAAGTTCCACGTTAAGCATCTGTTTCTCTTTCAGACATTTCCATTTTTGATCTATTAAGTGGCGTTTGCAAACAAAACAAATCAAAACATTTATTTTTTCGGTGGCTAATTGTCCGGTCTATAACCAGTAGCCAAAGCCAACTCCACTTGGCCCTGGTCTCAAGCGTGAAATTGTATTACGTTATACATTTATTGTCGATAGCTGTTTCCGCAAATGGACGACAGTAATACGTGCTCCGATATACGAGTACTGTGCATATATATACATATATATAAAACAATCATAACACCCATATGAGGTTAGCCCAATTTGGTATAATGAACTATCAAGTGCATGCCGGGCCGCCCGCCCGCTGATCGAACCACACGACAGCAAAAAGCACAGCTTGAGTGAGACCCATTCTATAAATCTCCAATTTCTGGCATTTCAGTGATGGGTGAGTTCTCAATGCTATGATTAATGATATTGGGCTGTTAATATGGAGCTAGCTTTATGCATGAAACTGAGTTGTTAAAGGGGAAAAGCTGTTGAAATTCTATCGACATGAGTTTAATGTGCGCATAAATTGAAGTTGTTCATAAAGGTTAAGTAAAGAGAAGGTTAGACTTTTTGATTGATACTCGGACAGAAAGAAGTATTGTAATTAATATTTAAATAATTTACACTATATTATATTAAATATATTTTATTTTATTTATATTTATACTTTATATTCTTAAGATAGAACTTTGAGTACTTTAAACCAGAGTTCAAACTCAGTTCTTAGTTATATAATGGCCTTCTTTAGATAAGTTATTGCTGCGATAGTTATGACATGCAGCTTACCATTTCTATTAATAATCGCACAATTTATACTTCCATATGATAGTTAAAGCTTGCAGTTTAACTATGAATATGTACATCTTCTTTCACAGTGCTATTGTTTCAAGTTAAATGCGTTAGTTATCGAACTCTATATTATAATCAAATAGAGTTTGTGTGTGTAACAATATATAAACTCCATGCGATAGCTATCGCTACCATCTCTAAAAGTTAGACAACAATTTTTAAACTAATTTGACTTTATTTGATTTGTGATTTGATTATGTGATTTGTGCTTCTCGAAAGCTTTGCAAACTATTCAGACACTGCGATAGTTATCGATCTCAAGGTACCATCTCTAGTTCCACATACGCCTACATCACATGCCAGCTATGTATGTGGTTGACAGCTTTAAGTGACTCTCGATGACTCTTCAGTGCTATTATTAATTTCGTTATGGTTGTTTTTCGCACAGCGCATTGTTTAAATAACTAATATATTAATAACTGGCATTGTTTGTCTTTTGCCGCGCAAGTGTTGTCTATTTATAGCCAAAAGTCTGGTCAAGTTCTTGCTATAAAAAAATAATAAAATGAAGAGCACAACATGAAATGAAATGAAAACAATTATCAGAAACTTTTAGTTTTAGCGCTGGCATCTCGAGAGGAGGCGTGTCTACGGGCGTTGAGGCGCCGCGAAGTAGACTTGATTTAATGGTTGGCCATTCGACTGGCTATGCAAATATTTGCACAACTTTAATTTTTTGAATAACATTTGCAACATGATGAATTGCCGGCAGACGGCGTCGCAACTCAAACTCAAATTGAATAACTAGGTCAAAGTTTAACCTCGCCGTGGGTAAGCAAAACGTAAGGCGCCAGCTAAAGTTTTTGATATCGCACGAGCACAATTGCACAAAAGTTGCTTAATTGTCGGAAAAGAAACGCAGCACACAAATAAGCAACAACAAAAAATTGAACAAATTGAAAAATAAATTCATAAAAATAACAAATTGGCATTTCGAACAAATGATTAATTAGACGATGAGCCAAATGGGCTAAAAGCCAAAAGCCAAACTGCAAACCAATGACAGTTAATTACGTGTTACAAATCATGCGGGCGCTGCCAAGGACAACAAATAAACAAAAGTCACCAATTGAGTGACAAATAAATAAAATTATATATATATAAATTCAATCAAATGCTATTTATCAAAACATTCTCTTTAGAATATAATAATGGTAAAAAGAATGTAATTTGTTTTTGTTTCTATGACAGCCATAGAATTATTCTGGTTGTTAAGGCAACAAAACAAAAACAAATCTTGTATGCATACATTTTAAAATAGTTAAAAAAACACTTTAAAAGAGTTATTTTCATAGCATTTAAATATGCATAGCCACAATAATAATCATTTGGTTAGAATAAAAATATTTATTTTATTAATAGTATTATTTTCTCTTAGCTCAATAATTGGTTTAATAAACAATTTAATATAATTAAAGGAAATTTCTTTTATATAACCAATAGTAAAATACAAAGGCTCTAAAAATTTGTATGCACATTTTTATTTATATATATTTTAATATATAAAAATGAAATGAATCCGGTCATATTTATATAACAATTTAAATATTTGTTTAATGATTCTTACATTTAAATGCAGCTCAAGGAATGCTAACAGGCTCAAATAATCTTTCAATAAGCCGGAGCTAAGCTTTTGCTTGTACTAAACTTTATTGGGATGCACAATTCAAAGATATGTAAGATTTTATTTAATGAAATATAAGATTTATATTTTAAATAAGTCTATAATGCTAAATATGCTGTATATATGTATAAACATATATATGTATTAAAATGTCTGTATAATAGCTCTACATATGTGCTACGTTTTCTTGATCTTCAAATATACTGAGTCTAAACGCCGTCTTAGATTATGCTGCAAGAATTTAGCAAATTGTTGACTAAGTGGGAGCGGCTAAGTTAGAACAATTTCATAACCGATTTTGATACCACGAAAAGAAACTTCGTGAATTGCATAATGGCCAATGGTTGTGGCTGCAAAAAAAAAAAACAAAAACAAACCGAAACTGGACTTAATTATAATCATAAATTGTTTGTGGCCGTTGCTGTGATCTTTGACATGCTCTTGCATTGGATTTGATTGAACGCTGTGGCTCTATACAGATCGACACATCGACAGTGGTGTATATACAAACGGTTAAGCACATAAACATATAAACATACATATATTGTGTATGTATGTATATAATAATGCCCCGGTGTGCTATTGTGGGTTTGGCTTTAATGAAAGTTGCTCGGCTTGGCTTGTGACTTGGCATGACCCTGGGCAACACGGCAAACAACAGACATTTTCAGGAATTGTTCGAAGAGCTTTGTGCGGTTTTTTTCTGCTTTTTTATGGTTTTAAATATATATATATATATATATCTTTTTTGGTTTATGTATGTCTCTCATGCACACTCAACGTAATTCTACCTACACTTATATACCTATGCAGAAATATATATACACATATATGTTTAGTCTTATGTTCACAGTCTCGGCGCAGGAAAATGAAACGCAAAAATTTGCATGCAAGACAAAGAGGAGCACAGCAAATGAAACGGACACGAATTGCATGAATGAATAAGTCCCAAAAGAGGCCGCCTTCAGAAAGAGTCCCAGGCCAGAGCGGGAGAGAGAGATCCGACCGTGTTCCCCTGGGTTGTACCTTCATTGGCAGCGGCAGGTGTTGGCCGGCTGTTTTGAGCTGTTCGAATGATTCTTTTTGTGTGTGATTTATACCCTTTTGCAAAAGGCAGCCAAATTTTCTAAGGAAAAGCGTGACACATCCAAGAAGGTTCCATTAAGAATATTTATATTCATGCTAAATAGCAAAAGCAGAATTCATAATGTCATAGCCATGCCCAACGAGTGCGTTGTTTATATAGTGAGTTGTATACTTTTCAATTGATATCTATATAATTAGTTATATACGAATTAATATCTTACAGCTGCCTCAGGACCGCTAAAGGTTGTCATGATGTTGTTAGCAAACAACCCCAGGCCAGAGACCGTCCTGAGGACGAGAGTCAGGAATAGCTTCATTGACGTCGACAAGCATTGGACAGTTATATAATTTAATATAAGTAAGCTCACATCAAAATATTATATCTATGTCTCGATGGTAGGATCGAATGACCTAGACTAAGCCTTTGTAACAACAATTGATCATTATCTGAGCATTACATAGAACTAATATTTAATATACCTTTGGCTATCTTTGAGCTATAGCATTTCTATATTCAACTTTTTGTTGTCTAGTATTTTAGGAACAACTCCTATGTCCCACGCCTCTAAGGGCATATGATATTCGTTGTGTGAAAGTTAACAATTCTTGCATCTTATAAGTTTTTTGATTTTTGTTTTGCGGTTCTGTGCGCATATCTCGCTTATCTGGCGCTGTTGCTCGCACGCTTGTATCTTAAGCTGCGCCAGTTCAGATAACATCAACAACAAAACAACAAAGAGTTAAAATAATAATACAGAAACAAAGCACAGAGAAAATTTTTTGAAATTGAAGTGTTTCAGTGTCGGCTGCTGTGCAAATAGAGCCTAGATATAGATACTTATTGGGGGCCTTGAAACACATACGTAAATGTAGAAGTACAATTTTTGACTGATGCGTTTGTTTGCACAAGTGCAGTTTGGTTCCTTGCCCTTCGGCTAGACTTAGACTAGGAAGTCAAAACTCTTCGGTTTTATTTTGTTTTATTTTGAATTGAATTGAACTTGATAAATTGGTATCGACTTTATCGAGCTGCGAGTACAGGCAGCTTCTGTTGCGCCTCCTTTTCAGGTGTTATACGTCTTTCGGGCCGGCTTCTTCACAGTTTGCTCAAAGATTCGACGCGGCCAGAGCCCTACCAACTTTTCTTCTCTTGCCAGTTTTGCTGTTGTTGTTGCTGTTCCCGAGTTCTGCTTGGCGCATGCGCCGCTGAAAACAGGTTTTAACAGTTTTCATGTGGCTGTATATAAGCTGGTCGAGAGAGATATAGTCGTATTTATTTTTGCGCTCTGTAGCCACCAAAAAAACAAAAAAAATAAGAACTTTGCATTACACCAACTCAACTACAACAACAACAACAAGAAATAGAGAATCAAAAGTTCACTTAATTTCAGCTCTTCAAACTAGTTAACAATTCTTTGCTTATATTTTGTCAGCTGATAAATTGATATTTCCTATTTACATTTATCAATTTCTTACTATTTTCTCAGCTGTTTCTATTTCTATTTCGAATTTTCAAAATATGATTTTTTTCATTAATTTTTTACGCACCTCTCGAAGACTTTTGCGCCTTGTTGAATGCCTTGTTTGATTTGATTTCAATTTGTTTCTATTTGCTTATTTAATTTTTCATACACAATTTTTTATGCACTTTGTATGGATTTCAATTGCATTATTAGTTTCGATGATTTGTTGTTGTTGCGGCTTCAAACTTGTTTTTCTTTTTTCAAGCGATTTCTTTATGTGGAGACCCGCTTAATTTGCTATCATTTATGCCGTTTTTGCCAATTAATTTTCAAAACGCATTCAAAATTTCACTTTGTTGATTTTTGTGCTTGATTTTGTTATTTGTTGTTTTTGCATTTCACAAAATGTCCATAAAGCCGAACAAAGTAACGTCTATTGAAAGCAAAACGCGTCGTCTGCCGCCACCGAATGCGACTCCCGATTCCGACTCGCGACACTCGACAGTCGACACACGATTCCGGTGTTCACGTTATTCAAGCAGCGTTCCGCGTTTGGCTACCAACACGGCCAGCAGTCGTTCAAGAACTGAGCTAAACACTCGACCACTTGGAAAACCAACTGCAAGACCAGACGCTGAGCCCAGAAAGACGAACGACCGACAACAACATCGTCGTCGTCGTCGTCGTCGAAGTCTTCGTCATTGTAATCGTCATTGTTGTGGATCGTGCGCTCTCCCTCCCAAAGAGTCGAGTATCTCTCACCTATGCTCACCTGAGCGCAGCTGTTGCAGAGTTTGTTGCGTTCCACAACTTGTGGAAGCTAATCTTTAACCCGTTAAAAATTCAATTTTTAAAAATTAAAAATACTAAATTAAAATGGTATCTCTTAAGAACATTGATTTGCATCTTTAAAGCAAGAAAACTGTAATGTTGATATAGTTTTGTAATACTTTTAGGAGTTATAGGAGTAGCTGGACACAATATCCATTGGCTTTACAGCTATATACTATATATACTATATCAATAACAGCAGATGCTATTTGGAAGCTGAAATACAGAGATTGCTGTAATAATATTTTAAATTTTAAATATTTAAAAGTTGCAGTAAATTAGATTAGATTTAGACAGATCTACTATATACAGCTAAATAGTAAAGCAGTAAACATGAAGTCGAATATGTCGTATCAATAGGAGATGAAATACTGGCCTTAAAACATTTAAAACTATAATAATAATAAAAATAAAATTTATGTTAGCGCTAACAGCTTTGCTTTGACAATTTCATTAAGTATTATCTTAAACAGAAATATCTTTTCCGCCTCACCATTTGTAGGTATAAAAGAGGGATTTCCAATAGTTCTGACAAATCAATTGCAACACTGAAAGCATTGCAAAAACATGGGAAATCTACTATTCCATTTTGTCGTGCTGTGTGTGCTGTTCAGCACAGTTCGTAAGTTATTGAAAGGCTTAAAGGAACATGCCACGAAGGCTTCAAAGTCTCTAAGGAAACACAGTACATAATGAGACTGCATTTTTTACAGTTGCCGTTGGAGAGTCGAAGATCAATTTGCGACTTGATACCGAGATGACTGACGAATCAATGCAATCGCCAGTAGACGCACCACCACCAGACGCGCCACCACCAGACGCACCACCACCAGGCGCACCACCACCGCCACCAGACGCACCACCACCACCACCAGACTCACCACCACCTGCAGAAGCAGCTATGCCACCAGCAATGCCAACAGCAATGCCAACAGCAATGGCAGAAAACGAAAAGATCAATTCAAAGATTGATCATATTTTAGAGGTCTCTCGAATAGGCAATATAGTTGGCAACATTGAATACGATCAACAAGCGGCTCATCTGCGGCATATACGTAGTCTGAGTTCCGATTATCTGCAGCAAAAAATACGTGCCTATGGTATATTTTTAAGCTATAATTACTTGCGGCTCCAATTGGAGAGTAATTTGCATAGCCGAATCGCAGTCGTCGAAAGCTATTTGATCCATAAACCACTAACTGAGAAATGCAAAAAATTCTATAGCAACCAAAGAAAAGAATTGAGGTCTGCCCTGAATGAAGAGAACGGATTAAAGTCATACAAACTGAGCTTGTATAGCCAAGAGTGTTCTGACATTCAGGAACCTAACGAGGACTACTTTGATATATGGTGGGATTGGTTTCCCTTCATGTGAATTATACAATCATTAACTGGCATATGACAGCATAAATTTATATATTACAAAAGCAACATGTTTTCTGTATAATATGAAAAGAAAAAGAAAAAAATTAAGAAGTTTATCCATTTTGTACGACTTAATGCAAGTTCAGACTATTTGCATTGATGTCTTTCAAGTCTAAATTAAAACTATTATATTATTATGATTGTAATTATTATTATTTTCATCGTTGAAAGTTAACGTCCATTCTTTAAATATATATCCATTACAACAAAATAATTTTGTTTTAATTAACTCAGAAGTTGTTTTAAATCATTGTTGACCTAGAACAGAGATTGACATCCTTTATATCTATATATATTCTTCGACTCCATGCAGAGTTCTCGATGAATTTTTGATTGAAAATCGTTAAATTGCATGAGATTATGATAGACCTATAAATTATATGGTCGACACCTTGGATTAAATCAAATCTGTCTTCGTTTCAGAACTGTCATGCATGACTGCATCCTTGTTATTCGTCCTATTCTCACCAAGTTGCGATCAAAGCCTTAGTATATGAATCATCAATACATTGTGCGATTATAGCCTTACTCCACTGCTCTTGCAATTAAATAATCTTGCAACTGAATTTTATTTGAAAATTCTACATATTATAACAATTAGGAAAAGCAAAAAATTGTAAATTTAAGACGTTTTACTATGCATTAACTAAACAGAGCAACAAAACTGAATATAAAATAGATATCTTCAACTAAACAAAGCTTCAAAATATATTCAAAACATACTTCATTTGGTCTATACTAATCTACGACGCAAGTACGTCAAATCAAATTTGTTTTGGTTCATTTACTGGCTTCGATTATTTATATAGAACCCACCTTTCACACTGTTCTGAATAGCTACATTTAGTCATTTGCTAACAATGAAACTTAAAAGTCTATCAACATGCATCCTAATAATCGTCCTTGGATATGGTACGTTCTGGGCGCAATCTGTGTGTTTTTAATGATATCTAGTCATTGTCTTCGAGCTTTTAGCCAACTCCACGGGCACTGAAAACTATATAATATATAATACAACTGCATCGGAAGCTGATTTGGATTTGGGCAACCATTTTCGGAGGCGTGTATACAATATGGTTGATATGGTGCCATGGAATGCACATGTTAAAACTTGGGTTGATGTCGGACTAGTGGTTGGGCATAAGCCATTGACATGGCTGATGGATGTCGCCAACGAGTTGGACGAATATAATGATTATAATAAATGGAAACAAGCTCTATGGAAAAAATTAGGAGAAAAATTTAAGATCTATTCAAAAGTTGCAATGCGAAAATTTGTTGTCTATTTGAATACTAAAGTTATGACAGTATATCGCGAAAACATGAGGAGAAGGAATACGAGGACCGTAAGAAAACCCTAAATCAATCAATATAAAAATATTTTAATTTCAATTTCAATTTCAATTTCATAGACAATGCCTCTGGACTACGAAGAGAAGGAAGACTACTCGTATGCAGGCGAAAAATCCGTCTGATTTTAATGATAATTTCACAACTATTTTAATATAATACCAAAATCCAATGTTAATAAATAGCTGATTAATAATACATATAATGACATTTGTTGTTCTAATTAATGCAATGAATGCTTAATTAATTTAAGGATTTTATTTTAATATGTTCAGGTTTTGGTAAATTTAAATATTTGCAACACAATAAAACCAATCGGGAACCAATTGAATATGGTCAAGTCTTACGGCATGGTTTATTAAAACCCTAACACAGTCAGCTATGGTTGTATTTAATACGTAAACGTAGTTAGATTTAATAAGCAGTTGCATTTTATCTTAAGTCGGGAATAATGAAACTTTTAACAAGTATCTTAATCATATGTGGCCTGGGTTAGTGCTTATTATATATACACACACATATATATATATATATCTAAAAACTTAATCTGCACAATGGAATTTCTGTTTTTCTTAACAGGAACTTCTTTGGCAGTCCAGGACAAGATTAACAAAACGCAAATGATCGAATTGTTACGGGAAGGGCTTTACGGAAAAGTTGATTCGGTTCAGTGGAGTCCGCTAGTTAAAGAATGGGTTGTGGACGGTTATCTTCAAGTACCAACGACAATATTACGAATGAATCACGTCCTTAATTTGCTAACCAAAGCTGTAAAGAAAACCGAGGTCGTACAGCTGGCAAAGGAGAAAGCTTTGAAAGTTATTGAGATAATCCTTAAGTTGTCAATGAAAAAAGCCGGAAGTATGATTAATAAGTTGAGATATAAAATAATTGTGCACTTCCAGGATAAAGGTGTTCCGATCGTAAGTATTTCATTGAATTCTCTCTCAGTAATTACAATACTGCAAATTTGATGCCATACAGACAACGCCCTCTGACCTGGGTTACTTGGACACAACTTCCGCGCCTGTTGACCCCACAACTTCAACCTATGAAAATGATACAATTTATGATATATTAAACGAGAATGGATATTCGAATATGTTCAATGATTACACTATCGATTGGTAGTGGTAATAACACTCAAGTAGGCAAAATTAAACAAAAAACTATAAAATATTTTGCAAACTTCGCATATAACTACACATCTTCCGGCAAATCATTTTCAGCTGTGAGAATCGTCGTAAGAAAGAAGCAGAGCTAGGGATACAGAAATGCGTAGAAGTTAATAATTTTGTAGTTTTTTGTAGTTTGTAGAAGTTTGAGTCTTATGCTGAGAAAATGCAATGTTTTCCGATAACGGAAATTTGTAAATTTTTAATTTGCCACGTCCCAAGGAAATTCTATTGAACACTTCTAGTCAATCCATACGGAAGGTTAATAGTAAATTAGTTGTCAATTTTTAAGAAAGATTTGTATACATATATTATATATATATCGTTTGTACTCGCTACTGTAACCAAATAAAATAAATAGAAATATATCAATATATATATATATATATATATATATATATATATATATATATATATATATATATATATATATTTATTTTATTTTATTTATATATATATATATATATATATATATATATATATATATTGATATATTTCTATTTATTTTATTTGGTTACAGTAGCGAGTACAAACGATATCCCAAACTTTTAGAGTCTATTTTTAAAGTTTACAGAATCACGGACAGCACGGCAGACTAAACCAATATATTTTGTTTACATCGCCAACTTAAACGTAGATAAGCCCATAACTAAAATTATGAGAATCACATGAAAAGCGAGGGTAAAGTAACATTGAATTCACTTAAACGTTTCTTTTGGCCAACTTTTTATCGAGTACTTAAATAAATGGCCGACACCTAAACTATATTTTATGCTCTTTTTACAAAACATATTATAGCTTATTCTCTAGCAAATGCTGAACTGAAAAAAACTAAGACAGCCGTAAAAATTTCCAGAATGACAGCAACAGACGCAAAGCGGGTCTTCGGTTTATACTTGACACCTTGAAAACTCAATAAATGTCGGTTCATAACTCAGGCTTATCGGGGAATTGTGAACGCTTTATAAGGCAGCTGTGGCACATCGTCTGCCAACAGTTGGAAGTTAGAAGTTCGTCGTCATGTCAACTGGGATCAAAGTATGGGAGCTATCGCTAGCGTTGCTGCTGATGCCAATGCTGCTGCAGTGCATACAAGGAGAAATGGGAGATCATATGCAGCAGCTTTTGCAACTGGACAACATAATTACGACCAGGATCAACACCGTGCTCAAGCAATATGAACAATTGGAAAGTCAAACTGAAAACAAGGAATTTGTGCAGCAATATGAACGCCTGAAATTGGCAGTGGCTTTGCCCATTTCGCATCTAGACGAAAAGATTATGATCTACAACGAGTACCTCGCCTACCACGAGACACTTCAACAGCAACAGAGCTCGGAAGCCTCGAGCCACAATCAAGAGGCTATCGTCGTCGATAAGGAGCAGCGTGCTGCAATGTACAACGCCTTTCAGAAACGGGTGTTAAAACTATTAGGGAGACTGGGTGTCTCCGATTCATTCACCCAACGCGTCTTCAAAGCCATCTTCAGCGATGAGAACCAACTCAGGAAGTTAAAGAAAATGCTTGACAGCCTGAACGACGACAGCGATTCAGACTGCTGCCTGTGGGACTTCATATTTGGTTTATTTTAAGTAAGACGAGAATTAGTTATCCGATGTATTTCTATTCAACTTCAGTTTGTATATTTTATAATGAATGATTTTACGGCAATTAAACCCTATTAAAGTGCATCAAGTTTTGAAAATAGTTTATATATATAGTATGGTTCAATACAGTTAAAGATGACATATTTGACTGGGCTGGCACATATATAATGATAAAAAATGAGAATTTGAGCACAGCAAATGCAAACATCAAATCTGTGCCGAAGACACAAATTTTATATATTTCGAATTTCGGATACTATAAGACTTTCCTCACAAAATATATTAGAGGAGAGAACTCCTTTGTTTAAAGAATTCTGGCCATTTATGCCATTTGGCTACAAATGTATTAATTATCAAAAGCCTTTTTGAGCCCTAGCTTTTGTGACTCTAACGGTTTTCATAGATTTACCAATAGCATGTGTATAAATACAATTTGGTTCTGAGTCGAGTGGAGGCTTTACTAAGTGATTTACATTCGAGCTGCGGCAATTGACAGCTCGTTATGGTGATGAGAGGGCGGCTGACGGCTCACGGCTCACGGCTCATGGCTCATGGCTCATGGCTCACGTAGCTGCAAAACAAATAAAGTGCATTTAAACGTGCCGGCCCCCATCTACCATGGCAGCATCTACCAATCCACTTAGCCTGTCGCTGCTGCAGCGGGCAACAGGCAACAGGCAACAGGCATCGACATCGATCGTAGGGCCGGTCCATCGAGCGAACCGGGCCACATTTCACTATCGTGCGCGTTGAAACAAAAAGTGTTGGCGTGCGGTTGCATCCTGGCTCAGCTCTTGCCCAGAGTCAGACTCAGACTTGGACTCAGACTCAGACTGCAACTGCGACTGCGACTGAGACTGAGAGTCACAGTCACAGAGGCCGCGTCGGGCAGATGCAATCGCCCAGACAGTTGCCCACTCAGCATGGACGTTGCTCTTCTTCTTCTTCTTTTGGCTGTTGCTGTTGCTGTTGTCGTTTATCAGACAATGTCGCGTTTGCAGACAGTTTGAAGTTTAACAAGTTGTCGAACGCAGAGCGCGGGGTTTATTTGTTTTACGTCCTTTTTCGCTTCTTTTTTTTTGTTTTTGTTTTTGTTAGCCGGCTTTATAAATAGCTACAGACTTGAACATTGCAGATTTCTATAATACCTATATCTGTCTATCTGTTGGTGTCTGCGTGTGTGTGTGTTTCTGTATGTTAGCTCTGATCAAAGGTCAGGCAAGGCCTTAGTTTCCGTTTCAGAGCATTTCTTTAGACCGCCCTCACCACATTCTATTCGTTCTGCCCTCAAGGCATAAATTACAAATATATTGTATACATATATATAGACATATATTTATATATATATATATATATATATATTCATGGCAGTTATATACTCTCTCATATCATAATCGGGTCATCATCTTTTTTTTTGGCTTTTCTCTTTCGCTTCGTTGGCGCTGTGGGAGCCTATCGCCAAAATTGGCATCAGAAACCAATTTGGTCAAACAAAACGGCTTAAAGCGACATTCATTGATTGCCTTTCGGGTGAGATATGAAATATATATTAGAAATATAAATGCAAACATGATTTGGTCGTATTTGCAAAACAAGTTCAGGAATTGGGTGAGAGACAGCTGTGGCCTTGTAGCTATCACTAAAATATATATCTAATCTATAAGAAGAGTTGAAGCTTTCCTTATGTCTGACTAACTCCCATAAGTCAGACTAATTATGTTAAGTATGTTATTAATATGTAGTCAATGTCTAGATCAAGGGCTCAACTCCGGTTTCTTGTTCGCTCAACTAATCATATGCCTATATATATATATATATATATATAACTCTAGATGTTGAACGTCTGTGTCCTTAGTTTGTAATAGAATCAGGCTGCAGCTCGCAGCAGCCCACAAACTAGTTAAGTATACAACCACATTTGTAATCTCTGCTGCTTCTGTTGCTGCTGCTGCTGTTACTGATTGCGATAAATCATTGACTGGCGCATTAAAGTGGAGCGTTGACATGTGAGCTGAAAGCGGGAGCAGCCGCAGCAGCAAATGGGTAAAAAGAAAAATGCGCACAACACGGAATTAATGTCAATAGCATTAGAAGATTGACGACAACAACAACAATAGCAGCAGCAGCAGCAGCAGCAGCAACTGGCAACGATCACGGATCGATTGACAGATCTATCGTTCCACACACACATAGAGCAAGAGTGAGAGAGAAAGAGACAACGAAAACGGCAATGACAAACTTCTGACAATTAAAAAATGAAAAAGAAAAAGAAAAATAACTGGCAAACTCTGCGCTGTGGGCCATTGTGAGAGTGATGTTCAGGTGAAGGCAGCAATGTTGATTATGAAAATCGATAGTCAGCTCTTTTCAATTGTCCGTCTGTCTGTCTGACTGTCTGCCTCGGCTGTATTGACATGTGATATTTAAGCATTGATGCCATAATTGCGCATCAAAATCCTATCATAAATTGCACTATATAAGGGCGTGGCGCAGGAGTTTTGGCCAATTCAAGTATCGACATGCAGTTCAGCCTGTTGTTCGGCCTGGGTCTGATCCATTGGCCGCTGGCCTGGCCAATGCTCAGCTATAGACCGTGCAACGAGTCCGTTGTGGCAGTAGGTAATGAGGCGGCGCCACTTGCCAGGCCAATTAATTTATCAATTCAATTTAATTCAATTGCAATGCAGCGCTCTCGCAGATCATCCATGGCCTGCAGCCCAGACAGCTGGCCATATTGGCCATGCCCCGCTCACGTTTGCTAAGTGTGGATTGTGCGAATAACGACACCATCCAAGTGGATGACTTTATACAGCGAGTGCATAAGCTCTACTACAAGTCCGTCATCTTTTATGACACCGAGCTGTTCTTTGACTATATCGAGGCGAATCTGCTGGGCGCCATCGAGTGCGTCAATTTGATATTCCACGAACCGGATGAGCTATCGGCGCGCATACAGGAACGTCGACTGGCCCATCGGCTCAGTCTGTACATCTTCTATTGGGGCGCCAGCAAGCCGCCGAATGCGACGCGCGTCAGCTTTGAGCAGCCGATGCGAGCTGTGGTCATCACACGGCCGCGTCCCAAAGCATTTCGCATCTATTACAATCAGGCAATGCCCACGGCCAAAAGCCAACTGCGCTTGGTCAACTGGTACGATGGCGAAAATCTGGGCCTACAGAAGACCCCACTCTTGCCCAGCGCTGCAACAGTCTATGCCAATTTTCAAGGTCGCCTCTTTCATGTGCCCGTCTTTCATGTGAGTCGCTAAAATTAATTTATAATCTAATAATCACAAGCTTAATGAAATTATCGAAAATATTGGAGGTTTAACTAAACATTTTTAGATTATTTTAAGTTGTTTTTGCTATTTGTACACGCGTTTACAAAGTGAAAAGAGTATATTGGTTTTGTTTAAGGTCCTTCTTGCTGTGCATCCTTTGACCATCCTTGACAAAAAATTATTTCACTCTTTTGGAACCGTTTACGAGTATCATGTATTCATTATAACCCGGCTTGGACTTAAGGATAAATTCGTTATCAAATTGATTGATTGAATTTATTAAAATAAGGAAGCGCTGACAAATAGATATGGGAAACAGCATTTAAAATCTAATCGTATTTGCATATATAATTTGGAATCTAAATACTATCATGATCACATTCATCTTTTCCTTTATCTCCTTTCATGAGCTGTCTCAGTTTCGATAAGAAGAAAAAATCACAGGAGGTTCCAGGTCGGATGCGGCATCATTAGTGTATTATCTGGTTGAAAATTGTGATACAGATTCTTTGAAATAGGAAAAAATAAGGTTGTGCAAGAATATATTCTAAATACTCTACGCAGCTGAAACTCCAATCTCAAGTGTTTTTCTTTTTTATTAAAAGTCTTGTCCTAAGAGATATACTTATATGAAGTACCATACATATAACGTATTATAATCAGAAAATAGAAAAGACATTTAATTAGCTCAGAGTTTTTATGCCTTCTAGTAGAGAATTTGCTTTTTCCCACACTTAAGACATTTAACTTTTTTTTGAGAAACTTAATGCGATGGTAGATATAATATCTATAGCAGATCTTTCGCTGAGTAGAAATTTTACTCTTACAGTCGCCGCCTTGGTTTTGGGTGAGCTACAACAATGACAGCAACAACATTGGCAACGGCACCGAGGAGGAGTTCGAGAATGCGGGCTATAAAAAGGCGAATGTGACGGGAGGTCGAGATCATCAATTGCTTGTGCTATTGCGGCAGCATATGAACTTTACATTCGAATACATTGAAGCGCCAGGCAGGACGCAGGGATCACTGCGAGGCACCGACGACAATGGCGAGGCCAACGACAGCTTCACCGGTGGCATCGGCATGCTTCAGAGTGGTGTACGTAGACAGGCAGTAGGAAATGAATATGCGATATAAACGCTGTAGCCTCTCGTCGCTTTGTCGCTGACAAATTGACATTTGGTCTTTCGTTACAGCTGGCGGACTTCTTTCTGGGTGATGTGGGTCTCAGTTGGGAGCGTCGCAAGGCGATTGAGTTCTCATTCTTTACGCTCGCCGATTCGGGCGCCTTTGCCACACACGCGCCGCGTCGCCTCAACGAGGCGTTGGCCATAATGCGTCCCTTTAAGCTCGACATATGGCCATATCTCATTCTGACCATTGTGTTCTCGGGCCCGATATTCTATGGCATTATTATCATGCCCTACAAATGGCGCCGGCATCCGATCGCCATGGACGTGGAGCGGCTCGGTGATTTTCGCGTATATATGGCCTACATCAAGGAAATAACGCCCTGCGTGCTCAAGGTCAGACACATTCGGCACATTCATGCGCAGACTACGCCAGAGATGCCACCACAGCTTTTTCAGCGCTGCATTTGGTTCACGCTGCGTCTGTTCCTCAAGCAATGTAAGATTCTTGTGGCTGCCATGTCTTTGGCTAAAAATTTCCCTTTCGTTTCAGCTTGCCATGAGCTCTACCATGACTATCGCACCAAGTTCCTGACCATAGTCTATTGGGTAGCTGCCACCTATGTGTTGGCTGATGTATATTCGGCGCAGCTCACCTCGCAGTTTGCGCGTCCGGCTCATGAGGCGCCCATCAATACATTGCAGCGCCTGCAGGCAGCCATGCTACGGGATGGCTATCGATTGTATGTGGAAAAGGAGAGCAGTTCGCTGGAGATGCTCGAGAACGGCACAGAACTGTTTAGGCAATTGTATGCAGAGATGCGTCAACAGCAGCCGAATGATCATCAGGGCTTTCTCATTGATTCCGTGGAGGCGGGCATCAAGCTGATTGCCGATGGCAGGGAGAACAAGGCGGTGCTTGGCGGGCGTGAAACACTCTACTTTAATATACAGCAATACGGAGCCAAGAACTTTCAGCTCAGCCAGAAGCTCTATACGCGCTACTCCGCGGTGGCTGTGCAGATTGGCTGCCCCTTCTTGGATAGTCTAAACGATGTGTAGGTGGCAGCTACTTAATTGATATGTATTCAATTGTGTTAGCTTGAATTTCACTTCTTTTAGTTTGATGCATCTGTTCGAAGGCGGCATATTGGAGAAGATGACGACCGGAGAATACGAGGCGCAAGCACGGCAAATGACCAAGGATCAGGCGCTACAATCTAAGGAGCTGGCTGCCGTCGAGAATGCTAATGCCAATGCGAACGCCAACATCAAGAGCAATGAGGCAAAGACACAGCCACAGCATACCCAGGACAATGAGATGATCAGCGCTCTGAACCTACGCATGCTCCAAGGCGCATTCATTGCCCTCGGCGTGGGCTTTGTCACAGCAGGTCAGTGGGTCAAATGATATATTTAGCATCAAAATGAGTAGCTCATGATTATGCAATTCTGTTCAGCTCTAATGCTCTTGCTGGAGCTCTTCTGTCGACGCTTGAATCTGGGGCTGTCGCTGCGACGTTGGCGGCTGCGTTGGCTGCGTCGCTGGCGTCGCGTCAAGCGGATGCTGCGACAGCTAACCGTGCGAATCTTTGCACTGAATTTGGGTTGATTACTTTATCGCATCGCAATTTTATGCAAATCATTAACAATGCGGTTTCGGCAGCCACTGCGTCACTAAATTATTGCCAGGTCGAACAGTGGTATCAACTAAACAGAATTTGCAAATTTATATTAGAGGACAAAGAGAAGGAGAAGAGGAAGGACCTTAAATATACTGAAATAGCTTAAATATATAGTTATTAATTTTATTAATAAATAATACGGATCTTTGTGTGTGTGTGTGACATATTATTTTCTATAGGAGAACAGAGTATAATATAATATATAACATATAATATATCTAAATATATCTATATATATATTAATAATATATTATTTGTGTAGTTAAATGAGGTCACTATTAAAAACATATTGCCCTTGTGCTAAAAACTGCATTGTTGGGTACCTATTTTAATTTAATAAATTGCCAGAGTGTGTCATGTTATACACACAGCAACAAAGTCATAGAATTACTACATCACATTGCGCTACTACAAAATCATATAGATCTTATTAAGAAACACATTCATCTTTTAGCATAGCTTGTACATGCGCCTCATAGCACATTCTTTCATATTTGATGTATTATTGAATTTTATGGAGCAGCCTTAATTCTTGGCCGACTTTCGCAGCAGCTTGAAATGGAGTTGTTGATGGTTTCGTGTGTAACCTAGTTCCACTGTGCTTGGAGCCTCGACTCCCGCGCCGACAACTTTGTTTGTCTTTGGCATAATTAATGCGCCTGGCCGGCAGACAAGCGGGGCTGCGGCTGCATGTTATAATTAATTTGTTGTTTGAATGGGATGCGGGCGCAGCTGCCATCGCCTTTGCCTGATGTTTCTTCAAGTTTGTGTCTTAAGTCTTTTGTTTACTTTTTGTTTACTTCTTGCTTAGCATGGCCCAATTTCCCAAGCAGCGCAACATAATTTTCGTAATAATTTCCCATTTCCTTTTCATCATAAAAGCAAAACAAACAAACAAAGAAATGAACACACAGAAGCGACAGAAACAAATTTGCCCAACGACTGCCAAAAGGTCGCAAACACTTTTTTCTTGTTCCGCTGCCCTTAAAACATAAAACGGTTTACGATTTTCATGCCGTAATTAAGCAAAAAAGAAATAAGAAAAGAAAAAACCAAACCAAAAACCAAATTAAAACGTCGTCGTCTCGGGTCCAAAAAAAAAGTTTATATATAATGCGACAGCCGGTGAAGAAATTGACTTTTACTTTGCCCCAACGAAAGACGAATTGCTGCGTTCATGGTAGAAAGTGGTTCTAGCCAGTTTATGTTCCATCGGGTCTTTGCTTCCCGGTTCCTTGGGCCGCGTTCAATCATCATTACCAGCGCTCTTCAAGTGTCACACGACGCGAAAGTCAATTGCAGTTGTTTTCTTAACGGCGGCCATCAGCTGGCTCTTCTCCACTGCGCACTCCACGTTTGCATACGCTGTACAAACAAACATATTGGTTTCCTCTCAACTCGGTTTCAATTTCAAGAATCCCATATATCATTGTCATCTGTCATCTTCAGGCCGCGTTCAGCGTGTGAGAGTTTTCAGTTTCATTTGCGCTGACTCTGCTTTTTGGGATGGATACATTGAAGCTTTTTTTCTCTCCCATTTATTTCGCTGCTGCTGTCATGTACGACTGTGGCCTTAGAAAACGGAACGCCTCCGGGCGTACCTAGAGCCATTACTAATTATATAGTTTCTATTTTGCTTTCCAGCGGAAATTTATAGCCGGTCCCAAATATGTGCTATAATAATATGCCCGATGATCTGAATAACGAAGAGAAGAAAACGGTCCGATTTGTGCTGCGAAGGTTACCGGATCATGTTATTTGTTATGTGAACTAGACACAGAGCATGGCTAAATAGTTAAAGCTTTCGATAGGGTCCACTCATGAATAGATATAAGAATCGTTTGAGACTTGGGGCCCCGTAAATAAGAGCGGACTTATGCTTTAGCTTACCATGTGAACCGTATTAAAAGCATGGTAATTGAGGAAGCTCTCAATGTTACTTGAATTAAAACTAACTTTTCTTAGAAAATCCTCAGCTGTAATTCATAATCCAAGGTCTTCAGCTGGCAGTTAATGCTGCTGTTATTTTACAAATTTGCCTTTTAAATGATTTACAAAGGCCAAAACAATTTGGTAACTAAGAATGAGAATATACTTTGCCCAAGGTTTTTCAAGTGCGCATATGAAACTAGAATATAGCTGGCAGGATAGGGTGTTTTTTTTTTAATATTTTATGGTCGCCTAATTATGACTGACGAGATAATATGGCTATTTGACTTTCAGATTTAATTTTTAGTAAGTGAAAGAACTTCAGAAAATTAACTTCAAAATATATTATTGGCTTGTGGTATATAGAACTCACTTAACTATGTGTTTTAGTTTAGAAAACAACTTTAATATTTCTCCTCTTTTTCCTTTCCTTTCGCTTTCCCTTTGTAATTCCTAAACCAAGCTCCTGCTCAGACAAATGTTTCTCGTAGCTCACAAATATTACCCATTAATGTTAATATTAATATGCCATCAACAACGTATACTCATTATATTATATTATATGTAATTATATTATATGTAGACCCCACAACCATTGGTATAAATGTAAAACATATCTTAGAAAGTTGTAAATTGTAATTCAAGATTTTTGCTGTCTTCTGTTAGTTCGCAAATGTTGCTTATGAATATGCTAATGTGAAGTTAACAGCGTGACATGAACAGTGGACTAATTTTATAGAGCATACTACTGTTAGTTGCTATGTGGAGAACACTAATTACTATGCACAGCATTTAGAACGCTTTACATATCTTACACTAGGCTGACACCCACTTACCAACGGCTTGGGTTTGGATGCTTATCGGGCAATTTGTTTGCGTCAGTGCACAATGGGGCCATATAATCAGCTAACCTTAGGCTTAGATATGCGTATACAAATTTGCCATGCACAGCTCGAACGCTTCAGTAAGTTGGCACTTAAAACTTACCCTAGAAGTTGGATGAATGCCCATAAACCAAAAAAAAAAAAAAAACGAAAGCAAACATATACGCATTCCAAAGTCATTTGCGGATGAGCGACGTCGGCTGACATTGAGGCGAGCAGGTCAAGCCAGGTGGCCAAGAGCAGTTGCTTCCTGAATGGAAGCTCTCTGGGCGGACCACCGATGTGCAATATGATAAATAGGTTTCGGCGAGTGTTGCAAAAAGCCTGGCCAAATATGTAAGTGCCGTGAAATATTACCTAGCCATTTCCATTTCCACACACAAAGAAAGAGAGCAACATAGAGAAAGAGAGAGAGAGATGTTAAATAATAGACATATGAGCTAAAGTTGGGGGCTGGGCCCAAGCTGCGTATGCTTAATGTGCAGTCCAAGCAGCTGCACTTCAGCCATGGCTAATGGACACTCGGCCTGCGGTGTCGGCGTCGGCATTCAACCGTCAAATTAAATGAAACAAAGAAAGAGATAACAAAAAAACTGTAGAAAAATAACACTTGCAAGTGCAATTTGACTGATGCTAACGCTGATGCTGTTGCTGTTGCTGATGCTGATGCACAATCCAGATCTCGGCGAACGAAATGAAAAGTCATCATAATCAACAATTTTAAAATATTAGTTTGCACAAAAAGTGCTGCGACGCCGACGGCCAATGATAGTGAACTTGATTTGGGGCCAATTTTCTCTTTCATTGGTGGCCAGCGGTGACCAGCTATTGCGAGTACCTGCAGCCGGTTCCAGCTAGCTACCAACGCATGCAAAAATGCCAATTAATGTGTGTGTGTGTGTGTGTGTATTGCACGCCGGCATAGCCTTAGTTTTTTTTTGCAAAAGAATCTGCAGCCGTTGATGTAGCAATGGAGCATCGGCGCTATGAAGCGATGGAGCGATGAAGCGATGGCAACCACTTTCTAATCTAACCCACAAGCTGCAATCGCCATCACCGTCGCGACTGACGGGGTCCACAATTTTCGGGCTCAGACTCTTGGAAGACTCTTGACTGGCTTTAGCTATTTTTAAAAGCGCACTTTTCATTTCTGTGTCGTTTCTTATTTCTTTTTTTTTTGGCGGATGCGCCATCGTTGTGCTTGCCCACTTTCCCAGACAGAGTCTAAAATGCGGAAAAATAGCGAGAGTGAAAATTCGTTGCCGGCATAAATTAACTGTAAAACTAAAAAAAGTTATATATATATGAAAAGCGATAGCGAATAGGTCTCTTTTGCATGAACAAAAGTGAAAACTCGTCTGGCCTCTGCTACTGCTGCTGCTTACCGGGTTTAACAATTCTAAAATCTGCTCATTTGAATGCGTTTGACAACAGCGAAGCCGTCAATGTTTGAGATTATGTTGATTTTGTTTTTGGTTTTAGTTGTTTTCATGTTTTGAATGGGTCTATTACAACAGCCGGAGCTAATGTGAAGTGAAAATTTCTCCACGCACTTGCGCTGATTTAGTTTGTCAGACAATTGCGTTGCTATTTTTATGGGCTTTTTGAAAGTGCTTACAGCAATTCGTACATAAAACGGCATAAGGTATAAGGCATAAGGCAGCACGCCATGAACTTAATTATAATAGCAACAAAGGCGGCAATTCGTGTTTTGCAGTCAGGCAAACAGACAAACATACATAGACAAGAAAATACATTAACAAATGCTTCAAATGTACATATGTTGAAATATTTCTTTCTTCAATTTTTAACTTTTAACGTACAAATTAATGCAATGATGTGCAACGAAGCGTGCAGCATGAAAATTGTTTGGGCCAAGCAGAACGTTGAACCAAAAAATAAATTTGCAATCTAAGTACATGGCTGTAATTGTTGTTGTTGTTGATGTATACTTAATTATCTTAGTTGTTGTTGCTGTTGCGGCTGTGCATCCGTCTTCTTCTTTAACTTGAACGTTTTGCAAGAAGCAACAACGCTGCCGTCTGCTGTTTTGCGCTCCAAAAAGCTGCAACGGCCATTGTACAAAGCAATTAATTTGAGGCAAATGAATAAAATATAATGGAAATGAGCATTAGTTTGAAGGCTGCTGTGGTCGCCACCGCCAACGCCACCGCTGCCACCAAAATGTCTGCAACAGCAACAACAACGACAGCGGTTGCAGCTGACCCAAATTTGCCGTCAGCTTTTCCAAAATGCAATGTTGCAAATAATTTGAAAGTGTAATTTATGACGGCGACACGACGCTGGACTTGGACCTGGACCAGCGTAGACAACGGCAGCCAGTTTACAACTTTCAATAGACAGCTAAGCGTAGGCGTCTCAGGTATAGGTATTGGCATAAAGCCGGCAATCTTTTGTTTGAACACCCGGTAAATGCAAAGTTACCTCAGTTTATACTAACAATTGAAATACAAATGAACATTTAAATGTAGTAAAGTAGTAATGTATATTTTATTTTTAAATATTCCGCTTGGCGCCAATCATGCAATTGAGTTTTGCCATTCAAACTGTACGTAGACATATATTAAGCGAACTCTTGAATTGCTATACGCTGTACAGTAAAGTTCATCCGCACCACGCATATTGAGATTTTAAGCTGAATGTGCTACGGTCACACTGCAAAAACAGTTACCGACATCTTTTGTTGAATATTTAAATTTCTCAATTTATGATATTTGGTATTTAATAATAGGGTTCAAAATATAAAAACCCTATCTTGAGAAAGCACGTGAGCTTACTAAATTACAAAATTCGAAAAACATTTGCTCATACAAAAACCAACATAACTTCGTATTGAATCTGTATATGTATTTTATCAATATATACAATTTAAGTTACATAAGTAGCAAAATTGATCTTTATATTATATAAATATTTATTTATTTTAGTATTATTTATTAAATTTTACTAAACTTACGATATGGCCATCCATTTGGATTGTGCGCACAGTCTGGCAACTCTGCAGTGCGGTTAATGCGCTACTGCTCTCTCCCTGGCTTTCTTCACTCTCCGTCTCTCTTCAGCAGTCCACATTCGAACGTACGAAAGAACAAACGAGCAGAAGGTTTTTGTGCTGGAATTTAATTTGTTAGAGAAAGAAAAAACAATAATAGAGTTTTGCTTTCATTCCAAACAAAATAAAGTGGATAAAAACTAGATAACCGGTCGTACGTATGGTGTTTAAAATAACTGTGCCAGCCTAAATTAAACGAAAAAAGATATTGTGTGTGCTGCGCTGGGCGTGCGAGGCGCAGCAGAAACAATTTTTTGTGGTTGGTTGCGTAAAAGGTAAATTGCCAAATCAAGCGTAAAAGTGTAGATATATACAATTGTGATTAATTTATAATATGTGAATGTGCGTAAACATGCTAATCCTTTGTACGATTGTCTAGCAGACAGCGGCACATTTCAATTGAAGTTATAATTTCGTATTCGTTTGTGATGTGTGTGCAGCGCATACATATTTTTTGTCTCATCGTCGCCATTTTTAATCAGTCGTTTTTCGCTGACGTGTGTGCTCTAGAGCCGTCTCGCTCGCACACTCTGCATTATTGGCGTCGACAGTGTTGTAAAACTGAGACCATTGTGCATTTTATTTAAAAAATTTTCGCAGAATTTTTCTGTGAATAAAATAATAAATATTTAATTTATTCTGTGTTAATAGTGACTTGATCACATAATGGAAGACCTCACTAAAAACATAATATTCACAAACGCCATCAACGGCCAACCGGCGACCATACAATACCAAACAGCAGACGGCACCATCCTCAAACAACCCAAAATAGAGGGCCAAAAGGCCGACCAACATCCCACCTTCTACTATACAACAAACGTGAGTGTGCAACGTTGCTCGTTCACTGATATTGATAAACAAATCATTAAACCCATTTCGTTTTGTTTTCGTTTACAGGGCAATGGCGGCACTGTAAACTTAGCACAGTTGGCAACCACGGACGACAATAAGACGTGCTACATTGCACAGCCAGTGGGCGGCTACAACTACGCCTTGGTGAATGGAATGCCTCTGAATCAGGGAACAGCTCTGGGAATAGCCACTGTGGATGCACAGGGACGCATACAGATTGTCAATCAAAATAAGCCCATTGCGGCGGTAAGCTCTCTCGCTCAAAGCGGTTTTTAGGGCAACCAAATTATGAAGGAAATTGATAGCATGGCATAAGTCTATAAATGTTTGCTTAGATACAAGTGTTTTGGCTTGCGATGTTAAGCTCAATTATTTAAATTACTCCTAATATATATGCCTCAGGCATAACTAATTTGAAGCACATTTCATAAGATACAACAGACACTTACAAGTGAAATAGCAGCAAAAGTCTTGATCCATAATATATTCGAGCGATTCTCGATTTTAGAAAGTAGAACAACTTTTAAATGACTTTCATTAACATACTTTTAATTTTTACAAATTAAGAAAACTATGAAATGAAAAGTTTTTATCAGTTCTGCATATTTGCTAAGTAAATACGTGTCTCAGCTTCAACTACTTAAATGCGATGAGTTATTTATTACTGAAATTCAAAAAGCAAATATATAAATTGTAAAGACGCCGCCTACTTTAAGACATTAAACTAGTTAAATCCTAAAACGCTTACGCTTGATTGCATATTCAAAAACATTTTAGGCAGCAAATTTTGTAAATTTTTAAAAGCCGCAGACAGGGAATATTTTGAATGACCAAAAGATTTAGCAATTCTTTAGCACAAACCTCATCGTGATTCGTTGGCCCAAGTTTTAATATGCTTTTGTTTTCCACTACAGACGATTTCACCGCTCCAAAACACAATATCGAACATCAGCTTCAAGTGTGATGTTTGCTCGGAGATGTTTCAACATTTGGCACTGCTCAATGCACACAAGCGAATGCATACCGACGGATCAGATCCGCAACAACACAACAACCAGCAGTCGTCAGATGCCATAACGGTAGTTAATGCACAGGGTTTGGTGCAAACGCAGAACATTCTCACCGGCAATGGGCAGATGGGCCAAATACAAATTGTAGCTTCCGATACACTGGAACCAGTGCAGCAATCTGTTATGCAGCAGCAACAACAGCAACAGCAAGCGTCGCAACAACAACAGCAGCAGCAGCACGATAACTCCAAGTCGAGCAAATGCATCAACTGCGGAAACCCCATACTACACCAGTCAAAGCGTAAAGGTCCCAAACAGGTGCGCTGCGAATCCTGCATGCAAGCGGAACAAGCTGCGCAACAGCAACAAATATTTGTAGCCCCTGATGGTAAGTAATCGCTACCTAAATTTTCATCTACTTTTATTGAGCAAATCCTTTTTTTTTTTGATAGGTCAAATGACGCATCCTGTGCAAATCATATCAACTACACCACAGGCTCAGGCTCAGCTTCAACAGATTGTCGCCCAGCAAACGGGCGGCACAACGCCAAAACGTGAACCTAGTTCGTCGGGTCATCATCCGGTGAAGAAACGCAACAGCCAACAAATGACCAAGTGTCAAAAATGCAATGGATCCGGCGTAGTGCTAATGGGCCAACAGCACACACACCACCATACGGGCGCCGGTGGCTCTGTAAAGCAAAATACAGTCACCGTAAAGACAGAGTGAGTATTCTTAGAAAACGTAATACAGAACTTCTTATTAAGCTATTGCTCCTTATCCAATTACAGAAATCCCAGTAAACCGTTCAGCTGCAACATTTGCGGTGGGCTCTTTTCACGCTACTCCAGTCTGTGGTCACATAAGAAACTGCACAGTGGTGAAAAGAATTACAAGTGCACCATCTGTGGATTGGCTTTTGCTAAGGCTGTCTACTTAAAGAACCATGCGCGTATACATACTGGTGAAAAGCCGTACAAGTAGGTGGCTAGTGTATTTCAGGGCTGCACCTTTCTTAACGACACATCTTGCTTTTACAGATGTCAAACGTGTGGCATGCAATTCTCGCAATCGCCGCATCTCAAGAATCACGAGCGTACGCACAGCGGTGAGCGCCCGTATGTTTGTGGAGTGTGCGATAAGGGCTTTGCGCGCCATGCCACGCTGTGGAATCATCGCCGCATTCACACAGGTGAAAAGCCGTACAAATGCGAAATATGCGGTTCCGCATTCTCACAGGCGGCACATTTGAAGAATCATGCTAAGGTGCACTCAGGTGAAAAACCATATAAATGTGAAATATGCTCGGCAGCGTTTGCTGATCGCTTTGCTCTGAAACGCCATCGTGGCATACATCAGAAGTATGGACAAACTGCGCCTAGGCAGCCAGCCGGTGATGGTATGGTTGTCCACAAGCAAGAACTGCCTGACATGGATGACGATGCACAACAGGAGGTTATAATCGGTGGCTTATAGATAAGAGCAACCAGTGCCAATGCCAAGGCGAACAGTACAGCAACGACTACGGCAACGGCTGCAGCCTATCAATCGGGCTCGGGATCCGGATCGGGAACATTTCCAACTCAGCCCTATCCAGGCTACTATTATCAGATGCCTGCGACACAGGAACAACAACGGCGCGCAGATCAGTCACCACAACACGGCGCCGCCTTCAGTTCTGCATCAAACTACTGAGCTGGCGCCTGTATATAAAGGAGGCAGAGGAGCATCGTCATCATCACCATTACCAGCTAGGCACCATTAATGTTATACATATTATTATTATTTTTTTTATACCGTAGTTTTTCAAGTAGGGCTCTTAAAAATTGGGCTTGGGGCGCTCGAAAGAGTGCCGCCAAAAAACGCTTTTTTACGTTAAACAAACGAAACGAATCGAACCTAATTTATTCATAGAATGTAACATAGATACGGCGCAATGTGTGGTACATTTAAGTGTTATAGTCTATTTCCGTATACAAATTGTAGCTGTAATTTACACGGATTTATATAAGCGAGGGGGCACGATAGCCACATTAAAAGCAAATACGTAAGAATCTACGCAGGCATGTACTATATACATAATATACAAATCCGTACAATCGGTAAATGTATATACATATGGATAGTACATTAATTCGTTTAAAAACAATACTAGCTGCTAAGAACATAAACATACATTTTAAATACAATTTATGTAAATCTAAATAAGTATTACACAACAAAACAATTATAACTTTAATAAATAAATCATATTTGAATAAATGCAGATGTGTTTCTTTACTTATGGCTGCAGTCGAAAGGTAAGCAAAATGGTATAAAATTGAGAATATTTCAGAAAACATTTGGCCAATAGTTTGACATCATCTCAACCATTCAACCTTAGGGTTACCAAGGGCTTTCTTCTGGTTTCAAAATTGAATTGAATTAAGTGACCAGGGATGGAACGTCGAGCCCCATAGAAGTGAAAAATTAAGGAGTTGCAATCACACACTGTAGGCTTAATATCAATAAATAAGTAAATATATATATGTAATAATCATTATTTAATTTTATTAATGTTGAATGCATTTTATTTATTGTTTTTCAAGTCCTTCTTACAAGTACTAAACAACTTACAGTTTTCATTATATATTTTTCAGAGCTAATGATGTTTGTTGTACGAGTTTGGAGAAATGTGATCATTCAAGCGCGTTTACTCGTTTCATTCTTTTAATGTATGTGTTCATGTATGTATGTATGTAAATATGTATTGTATTATTTACACAAAAATGTATAAATTGTAGTGTCTGTTAAGCAATTTGAACTAGCAAAAGGATACGGGAGAGAATTATCGATCTAAATATTTATTTTAGCTAAAAGCGAATTTCAAAATTGATTATTGGGCATTATTATTATTATCTTTTGATTCTCAACTCTAGTATTTAGTAGACAAATTTAACTAATAGGTACATTTAAGCTAACCTAGACTCGCACTTGACTTACACATAAATTAAAAACCTAATTTAAAAGGCTACAAAATGTTACGTTTCGGATGGGCAGAACAAATTCAACAAACTTTAAATAAGGCCATAAGCATATCATTTGCCATTTGTTACGTTTAACACATAGAAGAAGATATATAGGATAAGTTATATATGTATGTATAAAGGATGCACGTAAATACTTGGTGGTAGTATTTGTAGTTTGTTTGTAATATGTTTTCTCTATGATTTGTCTGTGTGACATTGCATTATAAAAAGTGAGGTTATGCATCGAGTTGCGCCGCAGCTTATATAGGAAATAGTTCTGTGTGTGTTCTATTTTGTACCCAAAAAAATGTATTTAACTTATTTGTGGGCTCTTATGCTAGACTGTTGTTGGTTGCTTCAGTTATTATTATTGTATAATATGTATAATCAATCATCAGAGTTTTTAGTTTATGTGTCAATGTTTGGAAGCTGCAGGATACAATAGAAGAACCTAGGGTATTTGCAGTGCGGCAATCCCCTGTGGAACCACACTGTACCTACCCTGGCTCGCAGCTATATAGCGTTTAGCTTTTGCATGTGACTCTTGCAAATGCAAATGCTGCCACCTCTAAGCTCAGAGATATATGATAGTAAAGCTTGACTTATTACCGTTAGTGTTAAAAGTTATAGCAATTTGCTTTAGTTGGAGTATTTGTTGCCGGAACTGCCCCAAAATGATAGTTTTTAGATAGTTTCGAGACTTTTTTTGTTGGCAAATTCTGCCTAGATAAGTGATAATTTGATAAGAGTTCTTGGTGTGCCAGACAACGAGTGTGTGTGTGTGTGTGTGTTTTGTTTTCTTTGGGAGTTGAGGGCACTACTGTTACACGACTGCCACGCCCACTAGCTAATTGAAATAACAGAACAGTCGACTAACTAACATGAGTATTTAGAGTAGATAGAGAACGATAGAAGAAGCGACTTGTTAGAGACTTAAGAGCTAATCAAAGAGCAAGTTCTGGAAGCGATCGAGAGTTGTGGCTGCTCACATGCGCGTGCTCTCCAGGCCACAGCCAAGGGCATCGCCGTAGGCGTGCATGGTGTGCGGAGGCGTGGCACTGCCGCTGCTGCCATCGCTGCGCCTCTGTCTGCTGCTGCTGCGGTTGCTGCCCGCCTTCAATCAACTCGCTGGGGTGGTGCGCGTCAACAGCTCATCATCGTCCAGTTGGGCGAGGGCAGCCGGTGAGCCGACATCGATGGTCGTGACCCGATTGCCGCCGCCGTCCGCCGCCGATGGCAGCTTGATGAACTCGCTGTCCGTGTGCACGGGCATGATGATGCACACGAAGCTCTGGCCCGTCTGCGAGTCACGCGGATGCAGCGTCACCGGATTGAACTTGTCCGTTTGGCCCTCCGTGTAGGTCTGCAGGCGCTGATAGATCTCTGGGTAGTGCTTGCGCAGCAGCACTCCACGGCGCGACAAAATGTCCAATATGTTGGACAGTATGAGCTCCCGATTGCCGGGCACGGTGCGCAGGCCCGGATTGAAGGTGAGTATGAGTATCTCGGTGCGCTCCGGCACGGCCATAACAGCGAGTGGTTGCTGAAGCGCCTGCTGCTGCAGCTCCAGTTCGGCCAACACGTTCTTGCACAGCTTCAGTTTGGCGCAACGCGAGACCAGCTGGCGCTCCCAGCGCACTGGTGCCTGACCCATGCCAGGTGCCTCGGAGACCACGCAAATGGCCACGTAGATCAGCATCTTGGACTCGGGCTTGTATTCGGTGCTGAGCTTCAGCAGTTCCGAGTAGAGCTCCAGACCCATTTCGGCTGGCATTAGGTCTGGCCAGCGTACATAGGATGCCTCGCCCATGCACTGAAATCCGTGCTTGATGAAGCCCTCGGCCGCCTCGGCACTGCGGAAGAGCACACGCACCACGCCACGCCCCTGCGAGATGCTGCCCTTGCGAGCGAGCAGGCTGAGATGACGCTGTGAGTCGACGTCGTCCTTGCACGTGGCTAGCACCTGCCGGCACAAATTGGAGGCGCGCGAGTGCAGGCACGCCTTGCGATGCTTCTCCCAGTGGGCGCGCCGACACTCACGTGAACAATATAGATGGGTACAATTGTGGCATGACTTGTACAGCTTCTTGGCATCGGCGGGCGTGGCGCTGGCATCGCACTTGGTGTTGCGGCATCTGATCTGCAGCTGCTCGCTGGCGGCCCCAAAGATGCTGCCATTGTTGATGATGCCGCCGCTGTTGCCTTTGTCCGACGCGTGGGCGTGGGCGTTGGAGTCGCCCAGCGATACGCGCCGATTGCTGGCATTGCCTTGGCCTTGGCTCTGTGACTGAGATAGAGAGTGGGATTGGGATTGGGATTGGGAGTGGGTCTGGCTGTGTGTTTGGTGTGCTTGTGTCTGGCTTTGATTTTGTGACTTCTGCTTTTGGGTGGGCGCGTCACCCTCGCTGCGACGGCGCAGCAGCTGCTGCTCCGCTGCCGTTAGCACCTCCAGCTGATGACCACGACTAGCTGTATCTGCTGTGGAATATATACATAGAGATACATATATAGAGGCGTTTGGCTGGTTAGTTGGCAAGCGTATAACAGTATAACAGTATAACAGTACATAACAATATAACAACAACAATGAGCATTCAATGGAGCAGGTCTCCGCTAGTCTGAGATAGGGCACTCGCATGCTGGGCAGTTATGAGGAGAGAAGTGTTTGAGTGTTGCAAAACGACGCAAGCGCAGCGAAACTCGTTCTTATTATATATGTATGTCATGTATTTTTCTCAGTGTAATTTGGCTAGAAAATAAGAATCGAAAGTAAAAATGTCTCTAAGCTAGAACTAGATATGCGCTTGATGGTTGGGTATGAAGAGTATTTCAACAGAACTACGAAAAACGTTAGGAATTGAAAGAGTTAAAAGAAAAAGGAACAAAACGAAAATATATTCAGCACTGAGTTATAGATCTTCAGTTATATATGTATATATATAGTTAATAGGTAGTTATATAGGAGTATATATAGAGCTCTATATGCGAACAACAAACAAGAACGGAAGTTTCGTTTTTGCCTATACCCATTTTAGCTTCACATTTTAAATTCTTTTCATAAATCACATATTTTTGTTGTTATTTTTTTAGTTTTTTCTTTTTTTTTACTTTTTTTTGGGTAGCGGTTATATTGGAACAAAACTTACAGGTTCATACCTGTCGTCGAGGACCCTGCAATGGTCGCCGCTGTCGCTTGGTTTCTGTTGCTGCCGTTGTTGTTGTTGTGGTTGCTGTTGGTGTTCTGGCTGTTGGAGGAGGAGGTAGTTGGCAGTCCTAAAAGTGAGGCTAAGACATCTTCTAGCGATGCGCTGCTCAACGAGCGTTCAGGCGCTACAGATGCAATTTTTGTTTTTCAATTGCAATTTTATTGTTTTTTTTTTTTTTTAATGGGGCCAAATTTTGTATAAATATGTAATTTTTTTCAGTTTTTTTTGTAATTAATGCACGGCATAAAATATAAGAATACAAAAACAAATTGTTGTTAGGCTTGAAAAAATATATAGCGCATTAAATGTTCTTACAACTAAATGGGGGTATTACATATGACATGAAATGCAAAACAAGAAAAAAGAATTACACTGAGAAAATGTTTTATGTACAAGCCAAAGTGAGTATTATGCACAGAGTTGGGGTGCTACGGCAACAGCTAAAAGAAAAACAAAGATCCAAAAAATCATTTCACAAACTACAAAATCATAAATTTGTCATTTTTTTGTTTTGTTTTTTGAATAAAATATTGTTCAGTTTTTATTGTAGCCACCATGAGCGAGGGCTAGGCCCGCTTTGTCGACGTATATAAAGCACTTCGATATCGATATATAATAATAATTTTTACACAAATTATATAGCATTAAAGTATGTGGTGATCGAAATAAAAATCTCTTCGAATCGTTCGTTGCTTTTAAATGATAATACATTTCTATATATATATATAAAAAGAAATTAAAATTTATAGCACGCTATATTGTTATTGTTATTGTTTTAGTTTTTTTTGTGGGGGATGTTGTTAGGGACGTGAATTTTTCTAATTTTAAAAACCGAGCCTAAAATTGAAAATCCAAAAAGGGAACTAAAACTGATCGAGAACTTTGAGCGGATTCGAATTTGTGAATTATGCCAATGGGAATCATAGCAAACTTATGCGCAGATAAGTAGGCTATGACGACATGAGCTGCATAGAAACTAGATGGTGACGGGGAGGGACGAGTACAGTAATAATCATATAATCATATAACATTAATAGTAATAATCATAATTATATAATGCACATTATAATGATAATAATATAATAATAATACAATTATAAATAAATTGTATGCCATAGCTGTGTTTATTAAGAATTAATCATAAAATTAAATAGTAAATTTATTAAAATATAATTGTTGTAAACACTAAAAAAGTTGTCAATTTAAAATGAATGCGTCTCAGCTATTTAAAATGTGTGTGAGTTGGTGTGTGTGTGTTTGCTCTTCGTAATTTACAATCGTTGAAATGAAACTTAAAATGCATTTGCACCTGCGCACGCTAGTGGATAAAATTGATTTTCTTTTACGATTTCCAACAAATTATAAACAAATGTAGAAAATTTGCAATTCAAGCTACATCTCTATATGTGTCTGTGTGTGTGTGTGTGTGTGTGAGAGCTTTAGCTACAATATACTAAACAAATGTACGCTTAGCTACCATGTACATAGATGTATGTATGAGTCTATCTAGATGTGCATACATATGCGTATATGTATTTGGGCATCTCTCATTGGTGTTGCTTGTGCACATAACAAGAGGACTTTGTGATAGCCTATTGCTTTTGTTGTTGTTCAAAGAAAACAAATGAAATATATGTAGTGGGTAGGTATACTAAGAAGGTAAGCTCTAAGCACGCCAGCTGTGGCACGACAGCAGCTAGGTCTGCTGGTCAAATAAAAATGGTGGACTCACCGCCACCGCCGCCGACTCGGCTAAGTCCGTTCATGCGTAGTGGCGGCTGTCCAATGGCAACCACCGTTGTGGCATCCAACTGGAGCTGATGGAGATGATGGTGCTGCTGCTGTGGCTGCTCTAGCTGATGTTGGGTTGCGGGCGGGCTGCTGCTGCTGTCGATGACGGGCGTTTGCGGTGAATCCAGCGGACGTGTGCCAACAAAGCTGCTCTCCAGCCAGCACTTTCTGCGAATTGTTAAGCCAAGAATTAGTTATGTATTTCAAATATGCTCGATGCAAGTCACAAATAAAGAACAACAAGAAGAACAAACACCAGGCTAGTAAAATCAATAAGTGACGTCACAGCAGCTGTGACTCAACTTGTGGCAGTGGCAGAGTGGCACTTTGGCAGCTGCTGCCGTTGCTGCTGCTGCACAAACGTCGAGCCCTAACCTCAGACAATGCTTTGCATATTGTGGCCTATTACTAACTGCGGGCTTCACTTTCAGCCAGTTTATTTTGCCACCGATAATTACAGTTGTAACTTGTGCTCACTCACTTATTTGACTCCTTTTCAATTTTGACTTTTCTCTATTTATTTATTTGTTGTGCGCTCGTTCGAGTAGCGACTGGCAGCAAACCTCGCACACGAATAAAATGCCGTTGGATGTGAACATACAGAAATACCAAAGCCAAATTGTGGGATCGAGAGCATAAAAGAGGTGGCTATGCCACTTTGGGGGTTGGGGTTGCTGTCATCTGACTGTGTATGTGTGTGCGTGTGACTGTGTCACTGTGCGAGCAACAGAGATGGAGCGAATTCATGTTGGCTGCTGTGGAGGGTTGCTGCGGCGCTTGGCTGAATTGGGCAGAAGACGGGCGCCGCTCTGGCGGCCTGATTACAGACAACAACAAAATAACCAAAAACGACTTTTGCAACTAGAACACTCAGATGCTCTAACCGGAAATGGAATTGTTTCTCTTTATACATGATACAATATATGAATAGAATATATATAAATATATAGAATAAATATAAATAATAAAAAAATATATATAAAGAATATATAGAATATGATATGTAATCATATATGGTTTCTATATAGATATACGATATTGCTTCATCTGTTCCATGATATTTTCAGAAATTTCCTTTCTATTTTTTTGATTAAAAATTTTAACTACAAATATTTTAGCAATATTTTAAGAAACATCATAAATAAATAATTTATAATAATTATAGTAATATAAATTTATTTAATTTAAATATTTTAAGAATTTAAAAAAGGTAAAACCAAATTTATGAAAAATTCGTTACAATTTTTTCCATAAAATTTTTAACAAAGTTTTTTATGCAAACAAAAAGCAGAAAATTAATTTGTAATAAATAATTTGTAAATAAAGCAAATACTCTAGAAATATTTTTAAAATTGTGAACTTTGTAGATTTTTTCAATAATATAAACAAAATCAATGCGAATAATATTTGCTTTTCAAAGAAGATAACCCAAAAAATCTAGCCAAATAAACTAAAAAGAAAAACTTTCAAAGAAACTGGAATTCTTGTAGTAAAAAAAATATAAATTTATATATTATAAAGTAAATGAACACAGTATCTAAAAGACCATAAAATAGATTTTAGCTATAGAGTAAATTAACACAAATATTTGAATATTTTTTCGTTACGAAAGTTGATTTTAAATTCAAAAATTCTTCACACTTTTGGAATATTTTCAACAGAGTATTGAATAAGCTTACTGGCCCTACTGGCTCTATAAAGGCACCTCTAGAAATGTAGCACCATGTCGGTGAGCTGCTCTACTTTAATATTATTGATTTTCATAATGATTGGCAGCTGGCCGCAGAGGGCCAAGTGGGCTCCACTTGAAACGTGGACAAGTGGCACAGGTATTGGGACTGGCCGTTGGGCCTGGAGCTGGGCAGGATGTGTGTGCACACATATGCACATAGATAGATATATATATATATATATGTATATATGTATGTATGCATGGGTAGCTTGTCCTACGGCAGACAGGGCCCGACATTTGCATTGTTGACATTTAAATTGCATGCGGCGCTTGGGGCGAGGCCTTTTCTCGTTGCCAGATTGAACCTTATTAATAGCCCCGGGACAGTTTGCACTGACATCGCAGCAACGACTGTCAGATTCAACATGAAAGCGAAATGGAATCAATTTCGATTTGAATGGCTCCACGCCATTGTGCAAATATTGATGGAGGAGAAATCTCACACGATTTACATTGATGAAAGTAAATGATTCCAATTCTGATTGCCACAATGCTCAGCAGCAGATTGAATGCGTCAGCCGCAGCAACAACAACAATAATAATCATAACAATAATAGAGATTCACTATGATATCACATCGCAGGTTACGTAATATTCCCCTGGAGGCCAAAACCAAGTAGAATTATGTCAAAGTTTTAAATGCTTTGCGAAAGTTTTACAAGTAAGAAATATTCAGAGGAGTGGAAGGAGGAGAGTTTGGGTGACAAAGTTAGGATTGCTAAATACAATTTTGAGTGTAAACTCGACAAAATTTATCGCTTAATTTGAGAAGAAACTTTTCAAAATTGAATTGCGATTGATTGATAATTTGGAATAAAGTTACAGCTTTAGCTAAAGATTATTGAAACTGGAAGATTATTTCTTAAGTTCGATTTGGAAATTTAAATACTTCTTTTAGCTAAACTTAAAAGCATTTGTAAAATATTAGCTTTATATATTGCACAGCATATAACTTGTCTTTTGCTTTAGGAATTTCATAATTTTTAAAGCTAACATTTGAGACGGATTTATCTTTCTGAAGAGCAAACAAGCTCTCTAGCAAATTTTTGACCAACAATATCATTAATAAATCACTTTATCTAATGGAAATATAATATAAAATAAATTTGTTTATAGAAATCTCTTAGTTAATCTAAAAATATATTCATTAAATTGTTTTATGCCATTTTCATTTTCAAACCGTTTTAATATTTGATTTGATTTCAAATTTGCGTGGCGCCATCTATTGGCACAAACTCTCACTATACATGCTTAGTCTACAAATCAAATAATTTGTAAATTAAAATAAAAATCTTACTCTCTTTACAAGGCAGTTTGCATACTTTGAAATATGAATATTATCAATACAATATTCCCTTTCCTAACACAGAGAAAAGCCTTTTGCATAATCAACTGCTTATGGCTACAGAGTAGACATCTTCCCATTGACCTGACCCAGTTCTGAGCTAGAGCTGGCAAAAATCCAATCACTTTTTGTCTGTCAAAGTTTTTCTTTTCTAGGTGAAAGTTGTTTAGTGTTTGTTTAGTGTTTTAGTAGAAGCCAGCGCAGATATAAATACATATATATATCTTTTTAGAGTAAGTAACACATATAGATAGGCGCTAGGATTAGTCACAGGTTAGCCACATGAAGGACGCTGAGACGATGAGGATGACATAGCCCATAGGTTGGCTCGGGGCCTGCTTACCTCTGGACATCGTCGAGCTCGTGGCAGTCAGCTAAACTCTAAACTCTACTGACTCGAGTGCTGCAGTTGGTGCTGGTTGTGGACTGTTTTACAGGTAGCTACGCGTGTTGTGTAGTTGCCGAATAGAAATGAAAGTTTTCAGTACGAATGAAGTGGTAGGAAATAATGATGAATGGATTCGTGTATGTGGTAGATACAGAGATGAACTGAATTTTATAGAAGTTGATCAAATAGTTGGTAATAACAGCTACACACAAACTGTGTTGGGCTTGGGTATGGCAGAAGGTGTAGGCGACTACTACGACAACTCGAACACTCATTATACACAAGTGCGTTTCATATAGATTGGCTGCAACGGTTTGTTCGTTTTTTTTTTTGCTCATTGCCGATCCGCTGCCTACCTCGAATTGGGACTCGTCGAACGGCTGCGCTGCTGCTGTTGCTGCAAGTGTTGCGCCTGCGTCTGATCGTTCACATAGTGCACAATGGCCGAGGTGACCTCCTTGATAGAGCTCTGTATCTCCGGCGTCACTGGCTGCAGCGTTCGCATGCCATTCGTGGCCGTAGCCGTAGCACTTGTTGGCGATGTGCGTTGCGCTAGCAGCGAGTTGGCCAGGCTAAAATAACACAAGTTTAGGCTGATTTGCTTCGATAATTGAAATTCATTTAACGACTTACCGTTCGTGGGGCGTGCGCTGGGACAGCTTCTCTGTGCTGCGCCAGCCCAGGTAGGGCTGACGGTAGGAGTTCCGAAGGACACCGCCAGCGCTGCTGCCGCTGGCCACCGACATGAAGCTGCTATTGATGGGCGCGCCGCGGGCAAAGCTGCCGCGCTGCGAAACGCTCGGCGATGTCTGTGTGGAGTTCAGATGTGAGGTGGACCAACGTGTGGCGCCGACACCTTGACCATGTCCTTGAGGCGCCGACGCTGAGCCGCTGACATTGCTGGTCTGGCCGCCGTGATGACTGTGCGCCGAGGGACTCAACAGCAGGGGACTACGATCAGAGCGCTGAGAGCCCAGCGAACTGAGCGAAGTCGTCTTCGAGTTAAGGCCCTGCCAGCGACCCGAGTCCTGCGTACGCTTGCGCGTAAAGTTGCCCGGCTTATAGCCGCCACAGGACGCATTGCCGCCGGCATTGGCACCGGCGCCGGCGCCATCGGGCGACCTGGCTGCATTTTGATTGTATTGTCGGAACCAGTCGGGTATATTCAAACGCTGTAGCGACGCCTGCACACGCAGCTGGTGCTCGCTCAGTGCGGCCGGATTATGATCATGTGATTTCTGTAGCTCATTCTCGGGTGGCTGTTCAAGAAGGGAGAGGCAGAGCAAGAATAGGTTAAAATTTGATGCAAAATTATGAATTATTAAAACTAGTTCTTGGTTATACAAATTTAAATATAATAAATATAATAATTAATCTTCGCCTTCAACATAAAGAAACTAGTTTTTAAGCTCGTTGAAAAACTAGTTTTCAATTTATTTTGAAGATATGAGAACATAATACTACAACACTCCATAGAACTTGCTAAGATTTATAGATATTTGATATCAAGACATTCAAACAGGAATTACGCATCAAATCTGGTTTGAGCTTTGGCCTATCTATAAACCTTTTGGAAGCTATCAAATATTTAGCCCAGTTAGCATCTAATAAACTCAATTATTAAATTAAGAGTTGTTCCCGAATAATTTCACTCAAAGCTGAGCCACGGCAGACAAGAAGAGTTCATTACAAGAAGCTCGGCCAGATCAACAGGTTTCTGCTCATGTTGCGACTCTAGCCTCGTCTGGATGATTTATGGCGAGTGCATAAGAAGCGACACTTGAATGATATAATTTTGCCTTCTCGATGTGTGGGCAGCCTTTGCGAAAAGTTTTCGATAACTAAGAGCAAACTTTTGCATTTGCTTTTGTTTGTTTTTTCTTTATTTTTTTCGTCCATTGTGTCAGACCTGGCCTGGACTGGACTACGAGCAAGCCAGGCCAGCTGCTATCGAAAAGAAAAACAACAAAACTTTTGCTGCGACATTTCTAGGTTATCTGTGCTGGCGTGGGAGTTGGCAAATCTGATGATGATTGCCCAAGAGCCAAGGTGAGCAGCGCATTGGGTCAGCTCTGGAGCAGGCCTTGACGTGTCAAGTGAGAAAGTTATGAAACAGATTATACAATAAAGACATTTTCTCTTTCGTGTTCTTAACTTTTAACAGATTTGCAAATTTCGAAGATTATTGGGGCCAAGAAAGCATGGATTAAGGCTGTAATCTTTAGCCGCAGTCATATAAGTCTATGTGGTATCAAGACTTAATGTCACTTAACTTCTTGACCCTTGACCTAGTTATAAGTTTGCCAAAAATATGAACTTGCCTTTTTATTAAATTATTGTGTCAATAACGAGCACCCGCAATTTTTGCCTTGCTTTGAGGTTCTAATAAGCCTTAACAAGCTCTACTTTGATATTTGAATTGAGCTCCTCACACACACGCACACAGTTATCTGTCAAGTGCCCCAAAAGATTTCAAGAGCAGAGCAAAAACTTGAGTTTGGCATCCCAAGTGTAAACAATGCCCCAGCTAAGCTACTAACATTTTGCCTTGGCTGTAGCTAAGTGTAAAAGTGCACAGCCGCAGAGTGGGGCTAGACACAAAGAGCGCGCAAGGGGGAGAGGAAGAGACAGGGAGGGGCTGAGGCAGTGTTATTGTAAAACAAAAGGCAAACAAAACTTAATCACAGTCATCATACACGTATGCAGAAGGTACTTCAGCAGCAACAAAGAGAAAACGTCAGAGGACCAAGAGCAAAACGAGGAGCAGTTGCTGCCAAGTCGTCTGCTGCTGCTGCTGCTGCTGCTGCTGCTGTCACCAGTTGTTGCCGTGTGCAACGAGCGACAACATTTGACAATTGCCGTGCCGCTTGCCGCTTGCAGCGCCACAATTGAAGCGCCTGCTGAAAGTGGTGCAGTGGTGCAGCAGCAGCTGCTGCATATGTGGGTCATATTCTAAATGCCGGCAGCTGATTCGACGTCAACATGTCTACGACGCCTACGATATCTAAACATATATATATGTATATGCATATATTGTGTATATATAAAGTTATCGCACTCAATTACCTGATCGTATTGCAGCATGTTGTTGTTATAGTATGGTATATCGAATTTTTATATAGTTTTTGTGGCTGTTTGTTTTTAGCTTTTTGAATTTTGATAGCAAATACAATGCAATTGTTTTTTTTTTTTGTTTTAGAAATTTCATGAAAGTGACAAGCACACACACATGCACGCACACACACACACATATACACTCATTTATATATGTATATATGTGTATACGATAAAACTCAATTAGCACGCAGCCACACACAAGCAGAAAGGCAGCAAGTCAATAAAACATCCACATACATACGCAAGCTCCAACACACACACACACACACAGACTTTGGCAAAAGTGCAAGCTATAAAATAGGCACACCCCAAAAAAAATTATATATATCTCTATATAACGCGAAACTCTCTATGTAGCAAATCGCTTTCAAAATTTATTTTTATAACTTTTGCGCTTTGTTGATGAAATTTTTGGTTGAGCGCGCGCCTCGCAGCGCAGCCACGAGTTGACCTTAAAAAGTTGACAAGCAAAAAATAAAATAAAAGCAAAAACGAACTAGAAAATAATACTGTGGAACGCACGATATACCAACACACCCACACGCACACGCACACACACACACTCATATATATATATGTATATAATATATAGGGATACTATGGCGCAGCGCGCGCATCAATTCATATTTTATTGTCAAGGGAACACACAGAGCACTAAATGTATTCGAGAGTAGGGAAGCAGCACTTGCAGTACGTTGGGTAGGGATGTTTGCAAATGCGTTTTTTTTGGCACTTTTAGGACTTCATTGTATATATATACATATATGGCTGTGTGTGTGTGTGTAAGTCGCTTAGGCTAAATTAATTAATCAAATTTGGCTTTTACTTGAGCAAACATGGCGCGCGCGACATGCAACACCAAACAGAAACACACACACACTCGCACGCATATATATGTATATGCGCATACACGCACACGCACACACTACGCGCCGTTCGCCATTTCCGGCGCAGAAATGTATGCTACGCTTTTGAATTTGTGATAGATACTGAGTGGAGGCCAGGCAGAGGCCAAAGCCAAAGCCAAAATGAAAGCCACTGGCAGTTGTAACCGTTATTATGGCAGCTTTGGCGCATGACCAAAACAAAACAGACGCAACAGCGCTGAGCTTTTAGTTTTTATAGCACACAGGATGCAGGCACATAGAAATGCCTTATGTACGAGTCACCCTGTGCTTGTTCATAAACAAAACGAACAGCAACAGGCGGCAACTTAAACAGAACACACACTCGCACACACTCTCAAACGCACGCTTCGGCATTATTGTGGTTGATGCTCGGCTTTACCCTGGATAGCTGACAGCTGGCAGGGTGTCACTCGTTCGGCTATATTTAGACCAGGTTGCCAGCACTTGGTACACTTAAGCAGTCCACGCAAGCAGCAACTCTGTCGACAGCCCGTTGACAGGCCGTTAAATTGAAGTAGATTATCGAGATGATGCAGTCAGATGCTGCCAGTTGACAATCATGTCAGTAGGTCGTCCAGTAGGTAGTGTGAATAGTGTATTAACAAAGGGAAGCGCACAGTTCGTCAGACATTCATAAAATCAAGACAGAAACAATAGCAAAGGGGAATAAAGCAATGAGTTGTGGATTTAAGGTATGTGCATAAAATACGGTAATTAGAAGAAACCACAAGAACACGATACAGTGCTGTCTATTATAAATAAACATGTGTATAAACACTTTGAGGTTTTCCTTAAGTTTTTAAGCTTTAATACTTTGTCACTTTCATTTCTATATGATTCTAATAAACAGTAGACATTAGTGCTTTTAATAAATCATTAATTATAGCAGCTTAAAGTTAATTCCAACAACGTACTTATTATTTTAGCCTTAAGTGTTTTGCATCTCTTCATCTCTCTCCCCTCTTTCTTTCAATGGTAAATCTTATTTATATATACATATATTTAAGTACAAGCATAGGCGTTATTGATATTGCAGAATGTCATTTGACAATATAAAATATATACTATCTATATTATTAACGCCGGTTAAACTGAAAAACTTATGCTAATGCAATGCTTCCTCCTCTACTGGAAGCCCACTGCACTTGTCTCTTTCACACATCATTACCATCCACAATTATCACTCAATGCAGTTCACGCACTCAAGTAACGGGATCCGCCGCAGCAGAGCCAATGGAATGTGGGCAAGGAATATAATAAGCTCAGTGCTTACACTCTTTCGATTTGCATTGAGTATATTTACTCAACATGCAAATTGAATGATAATAATTGTGTTCTCTTATGGTCCACATTGCTTTTTGTGATAAGTACGTTAGGGGGGGAGTTTTATAAGTTACTGATATTATTGTCTTATCAATAACTATATAAATACTTAATTTATTTATAATACTTAATTTATTTATAAATTTGTTAATTTATAAATAATACAAAAATCAATATATTTAAAAATTTTTTTTGTTTAATTAAATTTTAATATCAATATGTTTTATAAACAAATTCTAGAATATATATTTATAATTTGTGTTTATCTTAGAAACTAAAGACTTAAACTAAAGGCACTTTAAACTGTGCCCATCACAAGGTCAAATAGCGCAAGGCTTTGTCCAGAAAACGCTCCTCAGCTGATCCCTGGCTGCAGGCAATGCCGCGTCTCGATTTTGACGACATTTGGTCATATTGATGCTTGATGGTGCTGTTCAGCAGGTGATCACAGCGATCGGCATGCTGCAAGGTGTCCGCAGAGGGCGACTTGGCATACTCCCGCTTGAGTACCATGCTAATGATGCGGGATCGTGTGGTTCTTGGTTTTGGCTTGCTGATGACCTGGGAGCGTGGTCGCAACGGGGGAGGCGTTGATCCACCATATATGCCCGATTCAGCGGAGTCGGAGTCAAGGCCAGTGTTGGAGACGCCACCACAACTGCAGTAGGTGACGCTGCTACGCGGCGACTGATCAGCGCTGCCGTAAGCCTCATCATCGCAGACATCATAGTCTGAGCTAGTTTTCTCGGGAACGGGCAGAGCTTCGCTGATGGCATAGGGTATGCACTTGGCCTCTAAGTACGTAAGTGGCTCGTCGACAGCCTCCTCGGCGCTGGGCGTGGGACTGACACAGCGTTCGTCTTCCAGCTCCGCGATGCGCTCCTCCAGCAGCTTTTGCATGCGGCGACTCTGACGTCGCTCATGACGCTCCCGTTCGATGCGTGCAATTGTCTCTAGGCTCTCAATGAACAGGCTCAGGTCACGCTGACCAAAGCGTGCCGCATCCAGGGTATACGTGGTGCTCATCGATCCACAGCTGCTGGGATCCATAAAGTTCACGAACTGGGTGCAAGTGTAGGTGGTGGCCATAGTGATTAATGTTTGGCAAATGCTTGAGTTGAGCTTCGCTTGGCAATGTGTTTGCTTTGGTGGCTGCTGTGCAACTGTTGTCACTGCTCAGCCGCGAGGATGCTTATATAGCGCACAGGTAGCTGATCCACACTGGCTGGCCTGTGGGCAGGGTCAGTCGATCCTCCCGTGTGCCCGACTAGGTGCACAGGTAGACGCGGTTAACCTTTACGCGCCGCCCCCTCCAACATTGTAAATCCCTAGTGCATTTTTCAAGCTAAGCGAAAGTACAGGTAATTAGGCCTGTGCCTGGGTAATTCCTTGATTGCTTTTTAATTTCGGCATTTCCCAAATGCCATCGGCCACAGTAGTGCACTCTGCACACGTGTTCGGCTAGAGCCCGGGGCTTTTATAGCCCCTCGCAATTGCATTTGACAGTTGGCACCTTTCGCAGGCATTTGCTGTAGACACCTGGTCGACATCTGTTTCGGCCATATATATATATATATATATATACATATATATATATATATACATATATATAAATATATATACATATATATATGCAGTGGCTATAACTAAACAGTTTGCGCTTAAGCTAAATCGATATTTCAGTTTGCAAAACAATTTGCTGTCTCGCCTTAAGTCGGCCAAGCGAAGCGTCGACAAATCAATAAAAATATTGCCGTGGCCTTCTTTTAATTGCATAATCATAATTGTATTACTGTAGATATGTCTATACCTTATGTACACGCTATAAAAGGAGAACTAATTGTGCCAACAAACTATTCAGCGCAATCTGACAAATGCCAAGGTCAACAATTCTCGTCTATTAATAAAGCTGACGCAGGCTTACATAAGTGCAAAGGCAACATTGAGGAACCAATTCAAATCATAAACAATTGATAAGATTACACAGCCTTATCATCGGTGCTCATGGGAAAGACAACATAATAAAAGTTCTTTAAAGAATTTACAACTTGCACGAGAACTTTGCCTAGAAGTTAGCATTTTAGTAATACGAAAGACTCTGGCCAAAGGTGTTCAAGGATCACAAATAATGCTGAGACTAAATCTGGTCAGAGTTTAAGATTTCACAATTCCAATTAATATATAGTAAATAAAATATAAGATAAGGTCAAAAAGTGAGAATTAATAGCGACTTGTAAGTTCTTCTAATTTGAATTTAAGTTAAGGAAATGGAAGAGCATTGGGAGAGGAAATATGTTTAAATATATTATGATAGGAGTTTATTTCATTAAGAAACAATAACATTTTATATGATACAACATCTTCAGCATCATACATGATCATCATATATTGATAAAATATTATAAGATCTCAAATACATCAATATATCGAGCGCTATTATGCAGAATTTATATTTCTTATTCTGTCTTTTATTTATTATTATTAAGTATATTAGGTATGTAAGTATAAGTATATTGTGGTACTTATTATAAATATAAAGAAGGTATTTAGTTCAATATACCTCTAAATTCGTTTTATAAAATTAATAATATAAAATAATAAATTCCTTGCACTAAAATCTCATTTTATAAAATGGCAGAAAACTTTAAATAATGAAATGATGCCTCAAAATATCTGTGAATATGCAAACAGATAGATTCTGCCTTTAAGCTGGCGTTAGGATTAAAGATAAGTACTTAAGTACCGCATTCCACTTGGGAGATGAACTCTAATCTCTGGCTTAAAAGTAACCTATAAAAATAAAAGTAGGTCTCAGGCACAGATGAAACCTGTAGCTTGGCTAAGGTGCTCAGCTCTGTCGCTGATAGAAAATAGTTATGATAATCAAATTAATAATAATTAATAATGGTATAAATATATCATTTATCATTCATTATTAACATGGCTCAAACAGCACACGAATTTGAGTCATTGAAACAGGTTTACATCCAGCAGCAAGCCTTAAGCCTGCCTCACTTAAGCAATAGATTAAGAAATCATATTGCTGTAAGATGTATAAAGAACAGAGAGAAGAGAAGCAACTGTAAGTTATGACAGCCTTAAAGCTAATTAACACAATTAAGCAGCAGCAATTACTGAATGTATTAACACGTATATAGTATAACACTTTGTCACTGTTTTTTATTAAATATGACTGAACTTATTTTTATATTAACTCTTAACTTGGTTGACTATGAAACTCGACAAGACTAACAACATTTATTGGGCATAAACAATGATTACTTGAGGGCCGAATAATCTGACCAAGCCAAGGGCGAGCTGAGAAAAGCGAATGACTTGGACTTGTCTAGACAACAGACGGGGAACAGAAAATTTCTTCTGTCGCCTCGTTGACTAATGAAACTCTTTTTCGACTTCTTTCGTTTTATGATTATGAGTATTAGCATATTTGAGACTACGTCTGCTGCCTGTTGCAAATCTGAGATGATTAAGTGTCTTTGTTTTGGCCTTACTGCTGGGCAAAGGGAAACGATGTATGCAGCTGGCAGCTGGCCGAAGTCGAAGCGAGATTCATTTTAAATGCACTTGAGAGATGCGAGCTGATGGACCACTTCTTGTGAAGCTGTTGCACAAAATCCACTGAACTTTCAATTAGGCACGTAGCGGCACAGCAAATGGATAAAGAGCGAAGCGTCAAGGCACTTAACCCATTGATGCCGCCGTCGCTTTAAATGAGCTGCAAATTGGTTTTGCTCTCTGTCGGTTTTTGGGCACTTAACAGCATTAATTAATTGTCTTAAATGAAGTGAAGCCGAACATGAAAGCATTCAGCGCTTTTATAAACAAACTTACGTGACAGGTGGTTGAATAAAACGAGTTTTGGATCTCTATATTCATACGTACCTGCAATAGACAGAGAGATGGAGAAAGCAAATTAGTTAAATTGTTTTATAGAATGCATCAACTGGGACTGCACCCAACGGGAAATATCAATTTACAAGAACATAAATGCCAATTGGCAAATGACAAGCCCAAGACGACTTGAGCTGTTGGGGGCGGATAGGGGTTTTGGGTCAAAGAACAGCACGGCAAGTGCCGACATACAGCGAGTCATGTTGTGCCTGGGGTGTGTTCGGATGTTTGTGCGATGGACAACAACAACAACAACAGCGACGACAAACCAAACTTCAATTGCTTCACATTTGTTAAAGACAAAAGGGCGAGACAGTGGCGTAGTCTTAAAGAGCACTTGGGTGTGCTTAAGGGAGCACATTTCATGTGCCTTTAAGACTCAATGTGTTAAAGTATTCATATAGATAAATCTTGATAGAACTCTGATATGACTTCAACAAACTGCTTTTATAGACAATAACAGATCTGTTGGCAGTTCCTAATGTTTGATATATTTCATGGTTTCATTTATAAATTGTCTACAAATTGAAAGCAGAAAACGGTTTGTTTTCAGTTCAAGAAAGTGAAATTTATTTGTATAGATTTTAATTTATGAATATTTCCTAAAATATATTTTCTGCATATATTTAGAGTTAGAAATTCGAAGGGAATCTTTTCAGATCTATGCGCTCAGTGATATTACAATTAGAAAATGTCTTAAGCTGCTTTCAAATGGGTCAACTTATATCACAAAAAGTTAAAACCTCTGTTAGGATACCAGATTTCATAATCTCAGCTTTAATTAATTCAAAGATTTGATAAATATTTTTAAAAATCTAATCACAATTTTTGTATTTCAATTTATTTTTTCTATAAATTTGTTGGGAATGTAGGAATGTAGGGATTAGTTCTGTTGTATTTATAGGGCTTAATCGAAGTCTAAGAACTTAGTTTTGATATTTGTAAAATTGCAAATTTTTCGAAGTAAACAAAGTTGGAGTTTTTCCATAAGCACTTGATTCTATTTCATATAAACTCGGCTCAACATAACCTAAGTAAACAATAAAATAAGTGTTTAAGTTATACTTATATTCAATACGAAATATAATGAAGCGAATACTAAAATTAGTACAAAATGTGTCAAGTTTCAAGCTACATTTCATATCTTTGCCCAAGCACTGGCTATGCCATCACTTCACCCAGTCAAGCATTGCATTCCCTGTCAATTCTTAAGAAGTGAAGACCTCGGCAGGGCATATCGGGAATTTCTGTTCAACTCAGTCGCGCTAATAGGGTCAAAATAATAAAGGCAAAAAAAAAAAATAAAAACAGAGGAAAAACGAATGAAAACAAAAGTCGGTTGCGTGCCGATCGTCAGCCAAGCGACTGCCTATTTATAGGGCCATTGTAATAACTCCATCAGAGGCAGAGGAAAATGATCCATGGACTGGCTGCCCGCCTTTATCTAGCGAACAGAGCCGCTGCTGCTGCTGCAGTTGGGCTACGCCAGCATAAACTTCAAACAGATGTCAAGCCGGCGGTCACGTAATTATTATTAATGTCTGCTGCTCCCTTCCAATTTCAGTTTCAATTCTACAAAACTCAAACTCAACCCAACCCAACCCAGCCCAATTTGCAGCCCAACAACTTTTTCCATGTGATCTCATCTAGCAAATATTCAAAGAGCTGTGCGTCTCTGTTTTACATTAAAAATTATTGCCACAGATTTGTTGTTGTTGTTTTTGTTTTATACTCTACACTTTTTTTTAAACGAGGCGTTTACTCGATTCCACGGGTTGTTGAACCGTTGGCCAACATGTGGGGCGGTCGGCGATTTGCTTTGCTTTGCGTTTTTCCTCCCAAGTGCGTTCTTTGCAAATGAATGGCGTGCTTTGATAAATGGCACATGGTGCCGTAGTCATACCACACACATACATATACATACGTAGCATAGATGTATGTACCCATACCCCTAGCTGGCCACTAGTTGCCTTATATGGCTTTCTTTCCACGCTAATTCATTGTCACAATTTGTCGCACCCAAGTTTCTTCCATTGATAAATTGCACTCGAAATACCCACACACTCGATCAGCACAGAGCATATCTTTGATAACGACGCTCGAATTGCAACAAGGGGGCGTTTAGCAATAATCACAAAAAATGACAAAAACAAAAATAAACAAGAGCTCGTAAATAAAATCATGAGAATTGCAACTTAATGCTGACAATTTTGATAAAACTTTAAATTGATGATGAGCGCAAATTGTGAAGGGCAGACCAAATAAGAGACGAAAAAAAAATATATATACATATATATTGGTAGATATGCGATATTGATTTGGCAAACATCCACTCATTCGTTTCCATTGATATATTAATACGTATCTATACAGCTTCCATTCAAGCTAAAAATATCAAATATCATCAGAATTTCCGTGACAATATAATTTAATGTTCTTCTTTATGCTGATTTGTTGAAATTAAGTAAACAAATAGAATCTAATAAAGATTATCAATATGTGTTTTCTTCATCAATACGAATAAAGGTGTGAATTCAGACATTGGGGGGATTAAGATTTTTTTTTTTTCCTGAATAACTTTTGTTTCTTTAAACAATACTCAACTGTAAAAACAAATTCTCATTAGTTGTTGCCCCTCTCTCTCTCTATTTCTCTATCTCTATCTCTATCTCTATCTCGAGCGCTAGCTCGAGCTCGAGCGCGCGACGAGCGCGAGCGCGAGCGCGAGCGCGAGCGCGAGCGCGAGCGCGAGCGCGAGCGCGAGCGCGAGCGCGAGCGCGAGCGCGAGCGCGAGCGCGAGCGATCGAGCGAGAGCGCGAGCGCGAGCGCGAGCGCGAGCGCGAGCGCGAGCGCGAGCTCTATCTCTATCTCTATCTCTATCTCTATCTCTATCTCTATCTCTATCTCTATCTCTATCTCTATCTCTATCTCTATCTCTATCTCTATCTCTATCTCTATCTCTATCTCTATCTCTATCTCTATCTCTATCTCTATCTCTATCTCTATCTCTATCTCTATCTCTATCTCTATCTCTATCTCTATCTCTATCTCTATCTCTATCTCTATCTCTATCTCTATCTCTATCTCTATCTCTATCTCTATCTCTATCTCTATCTCTATCTCTATCTCTATCTCTATCTCTATCTCTATCTCTATCTCTATCTCTATCTCTATCTCTATCTCTATCTTTATCTCTATCTCTATCACAATCTGCAGTACATAAGCTGCTTGTCACGTAACACAATCCGCGATTTGCGAACGTAGTTAATTAAGTCACATCTGGCTAATTCAAATATGCTTTAAATTGGTTTTAATTATGCGGTGGTTAAAGCAAATGTCTAACACTTGTCTATCGTCTGTTTATGCAAGCGCCGACCGCCACGCGGCATTTGCCACAGAATTTCATGTCGATGGCAGGGCAAACGGCAAAAAGCTCGCAGCGCAAATGAAAACGAATTAAGTTACGCAAATGCGATTTGGCTTTTGTTTAATTAAATTTTGTATGTGAATTTTGTATTTTTTGTTTGGCAACTGGCCAGCACTTAACTTTAAAGCAATAATAAAATGAAAACTAAAGCGAAGAGCAGAGACGAGGGCAGATTCCTTAGGTATTCGCGGCATGCGGCAGCTCTAAGGCTGAGGATGCGACCAATCGGCTTACTCGGTCAGTGGGAGTTCGTAGCACCTTAGCATTTGAGTGTAGAGCAATGTTGTTTTAGATTCGAGATATCACAGCGCAAGAGAATAGGAAAAACAAAGTAAATAAACAAAACTGGGCCGCCGACTGAAGCTGCCGCTGAGTCAGCGGACGTCGAGGTGAAAAGTGCGTTTTGCATAATTTTCTGGCAACTTGAGCAATTGAATTTAATTGCCTAAGCATGGGCGTTAATCAAGCTAATTGCTGACATCAGCTAAGCAAACACGACTCCAGCTAAGCAAACGCCAGGGAGGGCGAGCCAAAAGATCTGCAGTAAATCATTTTTTTAAAGCAAAACATTAGGAAGTAGAAGTAGATGAAAGAGGTAAGCGACTGGACTGACTTCAGCCATAATTTAATTTATAAATTAATTTTAATGTATACATATAGATATATATATATATATATATATATATATATATATATATATATATATATATATATATATATATATATATATATATATATATATATATATATATATATATATATATATATATATATATATATCTAAACCTATTTATCTATGTATCCATGTATCTCTATATCTATATATCTATCCATATTTCATTTATCTATATGTATCCATATTTCTTTCAGATCGTGTTTAAAGTTATTGTGAGCTCATTCAATTTCAATTAAAATTCTTTACTAACAACTGCTAAGTTCACTAATTAAAATTACTTGAAAAACGAGTTCCAATTTATGTTTTAAAACAATTAAAAATTTCAATTGCTGCTGTGAGGTAAATGATTGCTTACACAGCTTATTTAACTTCCATGACTCATCAGCATATGTGCCTTAACGTTCCAGTTATATATAAATTCATAATATAGTCATATGACTAATTATGATTATTACTTTTGAAAATATATTCAATTTCAAAAATATTCTAGTTTCATTTGAGCGACCCTCTCACAAGTGTTTCAGCCATATAAAAGGCCAAAATGTTGCGTAAGTTTGACTCATGCATATATCACATAACGCTGCAGACCCGACTGGAATTTCAATAAACGAGTTCTATTACAAAAACACAAGATCAAGTTGAATATAGTAGAAAAAACACAGTCGTCGCCTCCGAAAAGTTGTTTATAAAACCAGCCAATAACAACATTGGCAAATGCTAAGCGTTTTATAAATAAATATGCAATAATTTTAGTGCGCGTTTTGCTGTTTGAACAACAATAATGTTGGCTATTTATATGAACTATGCAAAGCTTGAAGCACAAATATTGTGATTGTCATCAATCATGCAGATACGAATCAATTGTGTGAATAGAACGAAGCAGGGCTCAATTAGCTGGCTAACTATTTGTAGGCATAACCTTGAGGCTATTACGAACAGCACCTATGAACTCGCCTTTGATAACAGAAAAGTTGTATATAATCTGTGATATATACTATATATGCATTGAATGGCATCATCATTTACATTCATTTGCTTTATGATAGCAGAACCAAGATAGTTGCACTGTCTGCTTTTTCCTTTACAACAGGTTAGGGTATCTGCTAGTCGAGCACATAGTTGCCCTGATTCACTTTCGACAGTTAGTTCCGCTGTGCGAACACCTTAATTTGTCCAGCAATGCGATACGATGCGATGATAAATGATATATTTATTTATGACATATGCCAGAGCTGGCGCAGGCAAATCAATGTGAATTAACTCTGACATGGCGTGCTATTTGGGCAACGGATGTAGTATCTCTTGATACACACACACACACACAGAAGCCAGACGGCTATCTTCATATATAGTATCACGTATATAATAAATAATTTGCACAATTGAAAGCAGTCGCATTAGCTGTTGAAACCAGTTTTATAAGGCATTGGGTCAATGCGGCGTATGCGTAATGTCTGCCGCTACTAAATAACTAAGTAACAAATGTGGGGCAATCATCATCAACATCAAACGACGAGGTCAGCACAAGAGTCTGTGCAATACTGAACAACTGATTGTTTATTGATCTGTTAGATAAGCTCACAAATCAACACAACTCTGACGTAAGCAGGGATTATCAAGTAATTATTGAGAAAGCTATGTAGAAACTGTCAAGAATTCATCTGAGCAAACACAAAGAGGGGATTAAACAAAGAACTACTTTGACTTATAAAACAAATGTAACTCATTTAGTTTTCAGACAGAGGAATTAACATTTTCTAATTCAATTTAATGTTAGATTAAAAATATTATCTGAATTAATATAAAAAAAATTTCACTTAATTTCTGAAACTTTAGAGGAAGCTCTGTGGTGGCATGAGAAGAAAACTTTCATCTTTTCTTAAACTAAATAGTAAAGTAAAGTGAAGTAGTAAAGCCTTTTCTTTCTTGTCTTTTAAAGTTTCTCTAATTTTAAATATATATAACAAAAGATTAATCACAATTTTCATATTTCTTTTGCCTTAATCAAAGTTTCATAACAAAAGAAATTTAAAATTGCATTTAAAAAGAAATTAAAATATAATTAAATTAAAAAGAAACTAAAATATAATTAAATTAAGGTTTTCAATTCAATTTCAGTATATTTTTAAACGTTTTTAAACATTTTGTTTGCGCTTAAGTCTTGGGCAATGCATAAACAATATATATATAGATCTATAAGTCACACACCAAAAGCATTTAAATCCACATTTAATGCATATAATTACTAACCTACAACTATGAATTACACAATAATCAATGCTATTTAATAGCTTCTAAATACTTGTGCTATTAATAGAATAGTAATTAAGAAAAAATAAAATAAATGATCAAAACGTCACGTAAAGTCAGCAATTCTAAAAGTTGTACAAGCACAAAGCCAATTTCTGTAGAGTTAAGTAAAAGCCGGAAATTCTAAAGAGTTAAGTGAAAAAACATGTTTTGTTTTAGCTCGTATCTAACCCGTTTAGCTTTCAATATGAAGAGAATTATCTACTCAAATATACAAATGTAGATTGTATCTTCACACTCAACACGTTCAACAAACTACGAAAGTTGGTAAATGTTGAATGCAACCCTTCATAACGCTGCTAGCCACAATTTAAGAAAAAAACGTGGCAACTGTGAAACGAGTGAAGTTGAGTTGGCTGCACAGGTCACGGAGCACAAGGCGGGAACACCTGACTGACCAAAAGGTGCCTCTGGTCAATCAACTGGGGTTCACTGACACATAACGTGTCTGGGGGTGAGGCTGGTCAGGACTGTTTGCTTGATGGATTGACAAACTGTTGAGCAACTCGCAACTCGCTCGGTCCGGTTGGCAGGCAACAAACAAAAAGTTTGTTATTTGCCAACGCCCACAAAGTCCGTTGCTATTGATTGTGGCACGACAACAACCCTGAAAAGCCAGGAACTGCAAAGAACTTAACCCTCGGACAAGTTTACAGCGAAGGTGACGTGACGTGGCCTAAGCCGGAAACGGATGTGGGCGACAAAATTGTTTAAAAGGGCTCCAAAAATACACAAGTTTAACGTGATCAGCCTGGAGATGCCCTGTACTTGGCTACAGGCAGATACACTTTAGTTAGGTTAAGGAAAATATTGGATTAGGTTAGGCCACATATTAAATATGGACTAACATAATTTGACATGCTGATGATATTTAATAAATGTTTTATTAAAGGGATATTTTTAAAAAATATTATAAATATTTTTTTATTTTTTTTTTCAATAATTTTTTATGTGTCTGTCAAATCTAGGAAATAAATTTAACATCTAGTTAAATTGACAACAAATTTAACATGTAATTAAATTGCAAATAAATTTTCTTTTAAATATAAGATTAAATTATTATTTATTTTATTTAATCATATAAAACTATATTTTTCATTAATAAAAATTTTAAATATGTAAAAAATATAAAACTTTTTTTATTATTTTAATTTAAATCTATATGGATTATTAGTATCTTATAACTTCAGATGAAGTTTGTCACCATAAATTACATGTAGATTTTCACTAGATTTTTAAGTCAAAATGGAATTAAGTTTTCTGACTTTTACTACAGCTATAGAAACCGTATATTTTACAGTTTCATTTCGCCCTATGCTAAGCTACCTTCTCAGTGAGTATTTTTTTGTGGGCACAGGGTAAATCAAGTTCTGACTATAATTATGAGCAGTTAGCTAATCGCATATGGCAGCAAGAGATGCAAACGGTGCATTTTATGCTTCCTGTTGATTGCAATTAGGCGCGCATGTCATGTAATTATGACATGAGCAAAAAGAACGCAAATTATGGGACAGATTGACAGACGGGCGGGGAGACAGACGGACGGGCAGACAGACAATTGACTGTCTGGTTGTCTGTCTGTCTGGCTGTCTACCTGTCGCACCTGTCTGTGTGAAGTGGCATTCGAGCCAAAGGGCCATTGTCATGCCAATCTCTTTTGGCTTATACTTGGTGACAGCCAAACAAATGTGCGCCCGACTTGATTATGGCCTGCCCCAAGCAATAGAAGTGCCTAAATAGAACTGTAATCAAATGAGGCCCCACAAATAGCAACCAATTTGGCTGGCTACCAAATTGAAGTTGTGGCAGCCGTTGAAACTGTAAACCTGGACAATAACCGCACGCACGTGCCACGCATTTATCAAATGCATTTCACGCCCCGATGAAGCCAAAGCAGAGTTTGATATGCGTCCCTCCTGCGGTTAATGGACGACCCTGACTATCTAAATATTATGCGCACACACACACACACTCACACATAGATATGTGTGTCTGTCTGTAAGCTGCACACATGTACAAATCATTTACATTTTATTTTAGTTCAGCTGTGTGGTGCGCCGCCAAACTAGCAGCTGTAATCGCATAGAGTGCGCCACATAAACTGACCTTTTAGAAGCTCGCCGGGTGAGGGCGGCAAGGGAAATTCTAGGGGCGCGGGCGGTACGAACGCAAGGCAACTCAGCAAATGTCATTTCCATTTGCATGTGTCACTGAAAATAAACCCCGAAGGAAATGTTGGCCACATATATGGAATTGAACGTGCGAAGAGATAGAGGAGGGTATGATGAAACAGCAGAAGCAAATGTGGTTCTAGTGCATGCCCTTAGCTGATGATTGAAATGAGCGAAGTTGGCACGGTAAGCTATAAAAATATATATGGTTATAGATGCATTAACTTATTTATGAGACAAATCTAACTAATTGATATTGATCCGATGAAAAATGTTATATAATGTAGTGCATTAAAATAGTGGCAAAACGATTTAAACTTTTCAGATTGTAGCACATAAGTAACTAAAGAGTTAAATATATATATAGTAAAAGATTAGGGGGTATATTGTGAAAAGTTTCGGTATATTACAGGAACTGATAACGAAGAGCAGACAAGAGATGCCAAGAATTTGATCTAACTAATTTATGATACAATTAAGAATTATAAAAAAAAACATTTATAGACAGTTAAGAGTTCAAGCAATAGATATAGTGAGTTTTAAGCAATTCAAGTGAAAATTCTTCTTTAAAAAAAAAAGAAAGTAATATTTTATTTGTTAATTTACTTTTTGACGTTTGTTCAAAGGTCAAAGACCAGCGCACTTCAGCATTTCGTTCACAACTCTTTGATGGATCGTCTGTCACGCGTTTTAACACTATTCTATAAGCAAACCCATTTAGAGATAAGAAATACCCTCAGGCATTAGAAGGGCAAACAAAATGCCAAACGCCAAGCCAAATATAGAGAGAGAGAGAAAGGTAAAAACTAAAAACATATTTTACATAACTAAACAGATCCCACTCTCTGTCTCTCTCTCTCTAGGTCTCCCTTGCACTTTGAATTTCTCTTAACATATGGCACAGCGAGCAAAAAGGTAAACAAAAATGCGGGAGCATTTCGTTCTGTAAAAGATGCGGCACATTAAAATGTGATTTATATATATGAAACAAACACACACACACACAAATATATATATATATATATATACATGTGTGTGTGCGACTATTTTTGGAATGCAATCGAGTTGAGCAACTCACAGAGGCGGAAAAGGAAGTGCGCATTATTTGTTTGCCCCACTCTTCAAACTGTTGCTGCTGCTGTTGTTGTTGTTGTTGTTGTCATTTTGTCTATCTGCTTGTTGTTGGTGTTTCAGTAGTCTCTTTGAAGGGTGTCCGATTTGTACTATGTGCCGCCTGCTGTTCCAAGGCAGGTGTGCATTTTTCGAGTGTATGTCGCGAGGGTAGAGAGCAGCAGCTGACACCGTTTTGTTATGCGTGTGTGTGCGCGCATTTTCCAATCAGCATTATGCACAGTTTTGTTAGCCTTGAGAGTTGCTGGTTGTTAACTTAATTTGCTTGCCATTGGCCCACACTCATCGACGTCGACTACGCCGTCAATTCAACCCAGTTTGAAGCTTGTTTTTCCAACGCCAACAGCCTTTGCTTTGCTTTGTCGGCCAAGCAAACTGTAAATTGTTCGTGTCTGCGTATTTGAATGCGGGGGCTTTAGCCACAACTTTGGCAATAAATAAAAAGGTGAAGCAAAAACAGAACAAGAGAAAACAAACTTTGATGGATAGGAGCAGAAGATGCTGCAGAATACTTTGAAGTATCCACTTCTGAAACTGTGCTACTGTTTACCCAGCATTGATCATGGCCATATAGTAAAAGTTCATGGACCTCTCTATAACAGTAAACAATGCTGAATCTGAAGATGAACGATCCATGAATAATCATCTCGTTACTTTTCAAGCATTCTTTTTATACTTATACCAAATGAATAACAGTTAAAGAAGCTCTCGAATGTTTTCTTGAGCATATATTTTATGGATAGTCAGGCACATTGTTTAATTAAGTGTCATTCATGGAAGCATATTCATGTGTACTGTTTTATAAACTGTTATACTCTCAAATTACGTTACTGTACATTATACTTTTAGAAGATATTGTACTATGTGATAAGTCAAGCATCATATCAAGTTTTATATAAACTGTTATACTGTTTTACATGTGAAAATATATATCAAAATATTAATTAGTAAACCTATCATTTGATAGTAACTTGTTAATTAATCAATTTTATTACAAAAAAAAAATGTTATGACCGTTATACTAATTGTTATACTGAGTTGTGCTGTTTTTATTACATTTTGTTTGCCATATTGCATACACATCAAAATATTATAAAGTGTTATACAAACTGTTATACATGTGTTACACTGTTCAGTACGTGCGAATAGCAATTAATAAACTCATTGCCTGATGGAGACAACTCAATTAATGAATTTTAATTCAAGGTAATCTTTTTTATTACTGTTATACAAATTGTTATACTGAACTGAAGCGTTTTTATAACATTTTACTTGTCATATTTAATAGCATTCCATAAATAATACACCATCCGCCTATTATTAAGTGTTATACAAACTGTTATACAGTAGCAAACGCAAGCAAAATGCTAGTACGTGACATTTTCATATGAATTTGAAATGCAATTTTGTATTGATTAGAGTTGGTCAGTAAATATTTCTCATTTCAGTAATAGAATATTTCTATAGCTCAACATTCAAAGATTCCCAACGCTCACAACTAAATGGAAAACAATTAAAGCCCTTGTGCAACTAAAAATAAAGCTATCTTTGTTTCTTTTGCACTGTTGAACTCGCTTTAGACCCCTTTTAAAGGCCACTAGACGACGCATCCTCTGCAAATGTTGACTTGCAACTGGGCCTCTCTCGTTCATAATAAAGTCCTTTAACCTTTTACTCGAGTTTTTGCAGAAAGGGGTTTGTTTCCTTTTGAATTTATGCAACTGCAACTTCCGCATATCTTGACAGCGTTTCGTGCTTAGCTAGGGGCCACTTCAAGTTAACGGCTTTAAAAGGGAGTTTCGCTACTCTGAGCTCTAGCGGCTTATGCGCAGAAGCGAATCGTGAAATTTCAAGGCAAAGTAAGTGGAAATGCTAAATTTGTTATATATTAAAGCTTTATTATGGCATGTTTTATTTTCTGTTTTTATGGATCACACATATAGACAACGATGTGACAGACATTGGAATGTCGCTGTTGTTGTTGTTGTCGCCAACTCATAAATTACTCAGCTTCATGACAAAGTTGATGCGAGTGTGAGTGTGAGTGGGTGGCCTGGAGGTTCAAGCAATATGCATAAAGATTACTTAGAGCAGCAGCAAATGTGAATCATATGTCTGCGAGTTCTATGTCGCTATATATGTGTGTAAGTGAGTGAGTTGGAATACAGCTGGCCCATATACACAATAATTTATCATAATTTTTTATTATAGACAAAGTAGCCTAAAAATAGTCGAAGAACATTTTTGTATAGAACGAATAGAGCCACTGGCAGTGGCCACTTGGCGTTTGTTAAAAATTCGACTATAAACAAAAACAAGCTGCAGCCAGCTTAACATTAAGGCATATACAAAACTCGAAAATCAAATATATAATTATTTTTATTTTTATTTTTCTTTTTGCTTCGGTTTTCCTTTTGCTGTTTGGATTTTATGGCATGTGCAAAATGTTTTTCTCATTTGGGCGGGGCCATTATTTTTAGATTGCAAGTTCATTTCGCAAAATATAGTGAAAATATTATTATTGTTATTTTAGTTACTTTAAGGGGGATGCCAAAAAATTAACGGATCGTGAAAAATTGCAACAAACTGCGTAAAATCAGTTGTTGAGTTCATTAAGAGAAGAGGTGCATACTTCAAGATATATACAAGCATATAGATGTAGATATAAGCGCATATATATATATTCAACAAATTCAACAAATAGAATTTCAGTGCATATAAGCGAACCTTGAATTTTGGAAGGAAGTTGAAATACAAACAAAGAATTTTCTGTTATATCTCCTGTTATATAGGTGATATATGGGGAACAAACAAAACTGCTTCTGTTATATTTGTTGATATATCTCTTATTAAATATATGACGAAAAACTTAAGAAAACAGAAGATATATTCTATTATAATAATATAATAAAATTATTAATATAATATAATAAAAACTAAGAATAGAATATTTATATCTCTTATTATGGACAAATCTGTTGTATCTATTATTATGCATATGTTATATGACCTAAGAACTCAAACAGATCTGCTATTATATCTCTTATTATACAGATGAAATAAGACTTGATAACTGATAAATATATCAGAAGAATATTTTGATTTCTCGCCACTCATTGATATATATCTAGATATTCTTGATGCGTATATCTCTCTTTTAAAAGTCGTTGACTCAATTTCTCCACACACAAAAAAAAGGTGTGCGAAATGTTTTTGTTATCAAGTCAAGTCAGCTGACGACGTGTGCTGAAAAATGTAGCACATAGATTTTTATTTATATTTGTTGCTTGGGCAAGTCGTAAATCGATCTGACATTTAGCGTGTATAACAATGAAGGTAAAAAACATTTTTTAAGCCAAATAAATATTTGGCAGTCATATTTGCATGTCGGCATGCGCAATTTATGAACACCATTTGAGGTGTGAAAACAAAAATATGGCCAAAAGCAGAGCAAAGCAAATCAAAGCAAAGCAAACATAGATAAAGTTAAGCAAAATAAAATATTGACCATAAAGTAGATTAAGTCTTTGATGTGTGTGCCAAACTTAAGAAACTAACTTATATATAAACTGAGTAGCAAGTATATAGATAAAGATATGTATGTGTGTACGTATGTATTCTCTAAGCAGCTTTCGCATATTTTACTCAAATAACAACGAGCGTCCAATTGATAAAGACTTATGAGCTTGGCCCAATTGAATTAGCTTCAATAGTAATTAAAATAAAAGACTCATCAATTAGCGGAAAATAAATAAATTTCCAAGCAATTGCTGTTTAGCTTCAACTGCCCACGCAGCGGAAAGCGCCTACGCATTTTCAGATATTCAACAAACCACAAAAAAAGAAAAACAAAATTGATTTGCGTTCAATCAATTGAGGTGCAAAATGAAAACTTTTGTTTATCTCAGTTTTTCTCTTTTGAGTTTCTCAATTTCAAGTGTTTATGCAAAAATAAAAATTACTCGCTGCGAAAAATAAAGAAAAAGAATTGAAAACGTAATTGAAAGCGTGTGAACAATAAATTGCGGCCAGCCAAGTTTTGAGATCAACAAATATAAACGAAAATTAATTAAAATTTCCTGCCCGATGCGCACTTTCGCCCTGGGCGTGCACTTTGTGTGGGAAGCGAGTGTAGAGCAAGACAAAACGCCGCTTCAATTTGAATAAATTACAAGTGAATGCTTGAGCCATGAGCTCAGCTTAGCTGCATCTAAACACATTTCAACATTGATATGGAAGTATTTTAATTACTTTGAAAATTATTTGTGCAATTCCAACGTTTTGTCGACTATTTAAAAGAAAGCGGTTTATCTATTTTTTTTTTTGTCTTCTTCTGCGAATATTTCAATTTGACTTTTTCCGCAACTATGACAAAAAGCAAGTTGCATTTTATTCACTATTTTTGTCGCGTTTGTTTTGACATTTTAGGCAAAAGGTGAGAGTGAGATGGCTGCTAATGATAGACATGCAATCGCTGAAGCAAGACAAAGTGCTGCAAATATGGCAAAAATAAAAACAACTGCAAATGTGAGCATAGATAAGCCTGCGTCGATATGGCCAAAAGAAACAGGTAGGAAATACACGCAGATCAAACGACAGCAAAAGAGAGACATACAGAGATGGAGAGAGGAAGAGCGAGCTATTTGTAAATTAAGAGCGCAACGTTGTTGTAATACAAAGCGCGAGTATGAATAGCAACAGCATAGCAACTGTGCTGTTATGATATCTAGTGGAATTTTGACAGACAGATTATGTAATAAAGAGCAGCTAACAGAGTGACCTGCACAGCTAACAGCATGGATCTTGTAACATGCACATAGCGAGCATCTATGTTATTACAGCGTAGAAATATCAAGAGAGCGCTGTTTGTAAAGAGCACAGAAAGTTGATGCACTGCTCGCTCTGTTTGGCAGACAGCCAAGCGGTGGCTTGTGCGATGTTTTTTTCTTCTACTTTGTTTTTGTATGTGCGTGCGAGCGAGCAATGTTTTTACCTTCGCCTTTGCCTTCAATATTTACCGACTGAGAATGTTAACAACAAATATTTGATGAAAATGAAATCTAACAATTGAAAGCCCGTTGTGCCGAGCATTTAATAATTTACTGCGCATAAGAATGGTAGGCGCTGGGTGGACAGCGGAATAGTTGCTATTGTTCTTGTATATTTGCTTGTTCTTGTAGTTTTTTCCCATTTGTTTTATCAGGCGACACTCAAATACACGCAAAGATAAGTAAAGCAGAAGTTCAAAAAAGGTAATAAACAAGCACAGTGACCGGGGAATTAGAAATCTGGCACGCTTTTCTTTTCTTCTTTTTTCCGGCGGATTAACAAGAGATTTTTCAACTGCACTCGAAGTGCTTATCAATAATTTGTTTACATTACAGGAGTATGATAATAAATATACTTTTTAATTAAGTTTACTTTTTCTTGTTCTTCAGTTATTTGCTTTAGTGGCGACAGCATAATTTTTTATGCTATGCTTTCTTTTTTTCATATAATTATTTTTCATTATTATTCCACATGACAACTGCAATAACAACAATAACAGCAGCAGTAACTGCTGAGCAAAGGCGGCTAAATTTTTAGCGGAAACCGGAGCGAAAGTTTTTGGCCTTTTTAGCTAAAACGTGGGAGTTGCGCATAAGAAAATCGACAAAAAGAACAAACTAACAAGAAGCTAAGACAGAAACAAAAAAGGGCGCAGCTTTTTATTGCTTTTCCTTCAAGTCAAAAGACTTGAGAAAAAAACTATGCCAAATGAAGCTCAACGAAATTTAGATACTCTCTAGAGTAAATTCATTATGTGTGAATAATTCATTAACTAAATGAAACTAAATTCCTTTAATTGTAAAAAACTAATGTAACAACGTTATATGACCACTTGTCATAATATGTTGTGTCAGCACTGTATACAGTCATGTATCTATATAATTTTCATGTGATTTGCTTGCTGCATTCTTTCAAATTTTAGCGCTAGGATATTGACTCATCTACTGAATTCTTTAAAATCTTTTTCTATTTATATAAACCACAAAATATTGCGAATTTACTGAAAACTTGGAAAACATTGAAGAGAAATCGTGATAAAATGTAAAAACCGAGAAATTATATATCAGCTATATTTAGATATAATTCCTAGAATATTTGTATCATTATCCATAGATCGAAAAATATATTTAAAAGTGCACAAAAGCTTTACCAATAGGTAATAGGTACTATTTTGAAATTTTTACAAAGGAATCGTCAGAAGTTTTATCAATCCTATTATATTGCTTCAAAATATCATATAAAGATTTCTTATCGCCATTACATATATCAAATACCCCTGAATAGAGACCTAATACTGTCGACCAAAATAAAGTATATGTAGTAAGGCTACGTGAACACTAGAGTCCCAAATAAGTTGCACATTCTGAACTTGATCAAGTTTAACCCCAAAAGTATTTGCTCTACACTGACGTCAAATGCAAAGTACACAGTATAGAGCTAGCTTTAACAATACACTACCGCCTAAAACAATGTGCACACTGTGAAACAACAATAATACAGCAGAAATAAGACAAAATTTGCCTTACAAATCTCGTCAACAGTTGAACTACAACAACTGTGCAAAAACTTTTGGGTCAGCAATTTCATTTTGTCCATTTCAAAGAGGCCCCAAGACAAACAACTTGATTAACATAATGAGAAAAAAATAACACAGATTTTGTAGACCCCACGTGTACAAGGCTGAAAGAGGGCGTGTTCGCAGTGGCGGCACTTCATTACACAAATTATATAACCTAAGGTCAAGTGGTCATTGTCTCGGCGGAAGATGACATTAAATTGCTCGTAATTTGTAGGGGAACCATAAAAACGCGCGAGTAAAGGAAATTAAGAGAAAACGTGAGGCGAGAAAACCACGCAAGAAAAGCAAAAACAATAGCCGCAATACAGGCAAAGGCATTGATTTTTGACTGAAAACCAAGGATTATGAAGGGCAAACACACATACACATACATATATACGTACGCATGGATATAATATACTTAAACATCTAATAAATCATAACGCGACAAGAAAAACAAAAAAACTCCACTCAAGGCGTTCATTAGCGTTTTAAAACGCGTCCATGCGCCAAAGCCGATTAGCAGGCGAATTGTGGATGAAAAGGATACGAATAATGTAAATGTTAATGCGGCACGCATTAAAGAGCGTGTTAAAGACTGTAGTAGGCGAACTTTGCTGGCGAAAAGCGTACCAAAGCGAACGCGTGAAAGGAAGCGAAAAAAATGACACACAAAATGCACAGTTTTTGTCTGTTACGCGCGACTGCATTAACAGCAGGCTACAGAGCGGGCGTGTCGCTAAAATGGGAGTGTCACGAGAGCCAAAACGAGGGGGGGATGAAGTGAAACTGCCGAAATCAATTAACAGGCATAAGGAAGATCAAAGCTGCGCTCAACTGGAAATGCCAGAACTAGAGCAGACGAGCGAGAGATAGCAAGAAAAAACAGTTACTGAGAGTAAAATGAATGGAAATCACGTCGTATGCATAATTTGCACATTGAGTGAAAAAATAATATAAGAACGCAAGAGAAGAAAATGTAATGTTAATATGAGAATAGGCAAACATGAATTAGGGACAGTACGCTAAAACGAAACTGGAATGCCCTTTCAATTTGTCGAATATACTTTTTAGAGAAATGATTTCAATTTTGGTAAAATAAATTATCTAAAATAATAAAATTATACAAATTTTAGCAGAATGTTAGGCAAAAAATCATATTTAATTAAAATCAATAAGATTACATAAATAACTGTTTAAATTTTTATATACGCTTTGAAAATTTCTGAAATTTTGGGTTTTCTGATTGTAAGCCAAAATATATCAACTAGCGAATCGACCTTACTTTTTTGGGCACACGACAGGGGAGCGGCTCATCATCCCATAAAGGGGGGTTGATGACGTTGGCCCAGACAAAAGCCATAAAAACTATGTGTTAGTAGTTGCTGCCAACCAACAAAACGAAATGGGTGTCAAAGAGAGGAGAGCAGAAAAAGAAGAGGAGGAGCAGGAGTGTAATAACTACAGTGAAAGCTTTCTGGAGCGTACAACCGTACAACTATTGGCATGGAAAACATGAAGAAATCAGATACAAATATTTGCATTATTTTTTAAGAATTAAGCTGAGAATGGAAAATAGAGTTTCTTAATAGAATCTTATTGACTGGAATAGTTTTTTTTTGTTCATTAATCGAGTGTTCACTGTACACACAATATATTGTTAGAATATGGATTATGGGCAAACAAATTTAATATTATGTGGTCTGTTGACATTTGCAATAACAATTTGTGGTACTCGTTAAGCGAGTGTTCACTGTACACATACAGAGCATTGTTAAGATATGCTTTTGCTTAGTACTCACCAAAACATTCTTTTGATTCTCTTTGTCCAGGAGAAATTCCATGCTTTTGTGTGGCCGACGCACCGATGCGATTTGCACGCCGTTCGCTTGTGTTGATGGCTTAATGCGCTGATTATTACCATCCAGATGCCCATCATCATCATCATCGTCGTCATCATCATGACCATCATAGACGGCGCTGGTCACATTCAAACGCTTGACCAGATACCGTTTGTGCAGCGGATTGCAGGTGATATCCATCAAGGAGCGCGTTTTGCCCGTTATAACCGTTTCGTGTGTGTCCAAGTTCGTCTCGATGAGCCCCATTTTGCCGGCTGCATCGCTGTCATCCAGCATGGGCGACACGGCCACCGGCACGGCGGTGACCATGGTCAAAGGACGCGACTGTATGCCGGCACCCAGCTGATTAAACATTTGCGTCTTTTGTGCCACCGAGGCGCGCGATGGCGATTCGGTTGCACGTGCCATTTCCGTTTCCGTTGCCGTTGCCGTTCCGGTTAGCGACATATCGTGTCGCTGGCCCGCTGTTAACTGTTGGGCAAATGCCGCATATTGCTCCCGTTCGGCGGCCAAGAGAGCATCGCTAGCATGGGCAGCACTTGCGGAGCAATTGGCAGCACTGTGCGCGTTGTACGGCGCATGCGTTTGCCGTGGTGGCAATTTGGGCAACGGGGGTTTGCCCGTTACCAGCTTCTGCAATGTGGACGTCTTTGGCTGCTCCAGCTCAGCTGCTGTGCTTGTTGTTGCCGCTGTCGTCTGGCGGCTATGAATGCTGGCAGTGCTCGCCTGGGATGCTGTGCTGTCATCTAGCAGAGTGCTGCGCGGCGGCTTTAACGGTATGTGTATAAAATCCTGGCTTTTGCCATTGCTTTGCGGCGTTTGCTTCTGGCTGTTGCTCTGCTTGCCTGTTGGCTGCTGCTGTTGTTGTTGCTGCTGTTGTTGTTGCTGCTGCTGCTGATGCTGTTGCTTCTTCTTGCGACGCAAGGAGAAGCGTAAGCCATGGGCGAAACGTGATAAGAAACTCTTCGAGCTAGGATGTTTCTCATCCGTTTTGTTGCCGCGCTGCTTCAGAGGCGGCGATTCGTTGTTGTTGGCGCTGGCGATATGCGCTGGCGCCGCAACAGGCAGTGGCTTGGGCATGTTGCTGTCGTCACTGTCGTAACGCTGCAGCAGTTGCTGCGAGGCGTAGAGTATGTGATGGGCGCGATTAGTGGGCGGTTCGCTTAATATTGGCAAATGCAGGCTTAGGGGGCGTGTATGTATAGGCGGCACTGGCGTAACTGGTATGACTGTCGTAACTGGTTTAACGATCGCGCACAATGAGCTCGCGACGACGCGCGTTTCAAGACTGACAGCAGCGGCGGCAGCTGGCATGGCAGCAGCACCGCTTGAAACGGGCTGCGGCGATGTTTGTTGTTTCGTTTCCACATTGGCGGCGATGTTTTCGTTGTTTTCATCGCTCTCAATGTTTTGGTCATCGATCACGCTCTCGCGCTCGCGCTCACGCTCATTACCGCTCTCTGGCGCTGCGGTTGGCTGCGGTTGCTCTTGCTCTGGCTGCGGCGCTCTTAGCTGTTGCTCTTCATTGTAGCGCGCTGCTATGTTTTCGTTCTCTTTGGTGTTAAATATAACAGTGGCATCGTTATCCAACAGCTCCTCCTCCTCCTCTTCGCCAACATCGTGCTCCTCATCACTGCTAGTCTGCTCGTGCTCCTCCTGCGGCTCCTCCGACGATTGCTCCTGCCAGCAATACTTACTCACCACGGGACAAAAACTCACCTCCTTGCTGAACGAATTACGTGAGCCAGCTGGTAGGAGTATGCCCAACGGCTTCGGCTGTGTCGGTGTCTGCGGCAGCTGATGCATCGAGTTGTGCGCACTGCTCACATATATATCATCCTCCGGCTCCTGGGCGCCATCGTAAGCAGATAGATTGGGCGTGCTGCTAACCAGACTGCGCTGCTTAGCCGTTGCGCTCTGGAAGCGTCGCTTGGGCAGCGCCCGCGTTGGCGTCGCTGGAGTTCTGCTCGCTTTGACAGTGGGCAGCTCGAAATTGCATTGCTCCAGCGACTGGGCATAGGAGGTGCGCAAATTAGTTGGATCCTGATCGAAGGTCTTGCCAAAGCTGCTAAAACTGATGACGGCGGCGGCGGGCAGCACAGCTGCTGCTGCTGGTGCTGGTGCTGACGGCGTCACTTCCGCTTGAACCTGCGCCAGCTCCGCTGTGTGTCGCTTTTGACGCGCTGGCGGCTTTCTGATGGTCAACTGAACATGCTGCACCTGCGGCGGTGCATCCAGCACGTCGTGCTCCTCCTGCTCGGCCGTTTTGTCATTCAATATGGATGCGTTCTTATCGTAGATTTGACTGAGCTCGTCCAGCAGAAAGTTGCCCTTGCATATGAGCTGCTCGTAATCCTCGCCAGAAACAATACGCTTGCGTTTCTCCATGTCCAACGAGCTGCGCTTGCAGTTCTCACTGGGATCCGTGTAGTCGAGTAGTGTTAGATTCTGATAGCTAGCATTCAGATAGCCAGCACCTGCACCTGCTCCTGCTCCTGCTCCCGTTACGCCACCAAAGCCACAACGTTCGTTCCAGCTGCAGCTGCGTCGTATGCGCGGCAAGCTGCTGCAATCGAAATTATCCAAATCCTCGCTGGAGCTATGCCCGTCACTGCTATGGCAATTCCTCTGCTGCTGCTGCTGCTGCTGGTGTGGCTGTTGCTGGCGACGTGTGCGTCGACGTCTGCCCAGCTGCTGCAGCTCGTTGGGCACGCTGCCGGCTGAAGCTGCTGTGGCTGTTCGCACCAACACTGGTGAGGAGGAGGTGCTGCTGCTGCTGCTGCTGCTGCTGCTGCTGCTACTGTTGCTCTTGTTGTTGGCCAGCACGTAGCTGTTGTTGTCCGTTAGAAATTTGGGCGACGAACCTCGCGGCTCGCGTATATCGGGCAAACTGTTGCGCAGCCAAGTGAACGAGGCGGCGGACGATGTTGAAGACGATGGCGACGACGACGTCGCCGACGCCGCTGATCCGCTGGGCGATGGCGAGTGTGTGTCTCTCTCGCTGCTATTTATAGACAATGTCGGAGAGCCCAGAGATGATGTCGATGCCGACTGTATCTCGTTTGTCTGCTGCTCTATTTTTGTCTGACACAAATCATTGGAGTTTTTGGAATGTGCCCCTGCTGCTGCCGCTGCTGCTGCTGATTGTGCTGCCCCTGTTGCTGTCGCTGCCTCATGCTCCAGCAGCTCCTCCTCCTCCTCGCAGAGTTTGTCGAAATTCTTTGGTATGCTCTTGCTCTTGCTGCGCCGCAATGTGCTCGGCTCACAGTAGCCCGAATCCTCAGACAAATTCTCCGCCGAATTGAGTGGCAAGCGTCGAGCACCGGCAGCATCTTGCTTGCCTGGACAGGCGCTGAGCATGCTGTGACCGCTGCTATCGCTGCTGGAGGAGCTGCTCGATTCCGAGTCGGATTTCAGCTCCGCCTGATGCAAACTCTTGCAGGCACCAAATAGTTCGCGTTGCTGCTCCTCCAGGTCCAGCTTGTTCAGCTCAAAGTAGGTCTGATGCAGGCGGCCGTCGCTCGACTCGTAGCGCTTCAGCAGCGACGTGGCCGATCCGCGACGGCTGTCCGGATTGCTGTGACTGCCGCTGGTGCCGCCGCTGCTGCTGGCCAGCGTATCGCAGCTGAGCAGCGAGGGCGAACTGTTGCCCAGACTGCTCATGCTCTGATGCTGCTCCTGCAGCGTCATCTGTCGTTCCAGCGACTCGAACTGCACCAGCGACGAGCTGCGCGACAGCGAATGATACGAATCGTTGTCCGAGTAGAAGTCCTCAAAGTTGCCACCGCGTCGACAGCTGCCCGTACTATTGCGTTGACCCTGACTACCGTAGCTGTCCCGTGCACAGGCCTCCAGCGCCAGGAAACGCTCCAGACTGTTGTGCGTCTCTGCATCGTAACGCGGCGGCGGCGGACGACGCAGCTGCACCACATCCTCCAGACTGTGCGGCTGTTGCTGCAGCTCCTCCTGGCTGCGCCGCGCCCGTTTGGGCGGGCAGGCAAAGTCGCGTTCCGACATTGCGTCGATATCTATATTCGAAAAAAAAAATCACTTTAGTCGGAATCGATCTATATATATATATGTGTGTGTGTTTTCACTGACCCTTGTTAATTTCGACTCTTATGACCGAGCCCGTCTCGGACTCTGCGGAACTCCAGAAACCGCCGCAGCTGCTGCTGTTGCGCTGCTCGTAGCCATTCCAGCTGTTTTGCGCATGCTCCTCATCCTCGGAGGTCTCCTCCATGATGGGCTCCAGCATTTGCCGTGAGCTGGACAAGTAAATGCCATCTGTAAAGTAGGCAAAAAAGAGAGATTTGTTAGAGTCATATTTATATGAATCAGATGTCATCATTATCATCATTATCATCATTATTGTCCCTATAATTATGTTCATTACAATAATCATTATTAATATAATTATGAATTTTATTTTTATAATCATTAACATTATCATTAACATTATCATTATCATTATCATTATCAATATCATTGTCATTGTCATTGTCATTATCATTGTCATTATCATAATCATTATGATAATGATAATGATAATGACAATGATAATTGTCATTATCATTATCATATTTATTGTCATTGTCGTTTTCATTATCATTGTCATTGTCATTGTCATTGTCATTGTCATTGTCATTGTCATTGTCATTGTCATTGTCATTGTCATTGTCATTGTCATTGTCATTGTCATAGTCATTGTCATTGTCATTGTCATTGTCATTGTCATTGTCATTGTCATTGTCATTGTTATTGTCATTGTCTTCGTCATTGTCATTGTCATTATAATTTTTATTTTCTTTATTTTCTTTTATTTTTTTATTTTGTTTTTTTATTTTTATTTTTTAATTTTGTTTGTTTTTTTTTAAATATTTTTTTTTAATTTTTATTTTTATATTTTTTTTTATTATAAATTCCAACGCACTTAGCCACTTGCGCATCTTTGCAGCACCGTCTCCAGCTGTGCCTGCAGCAAAACTGAAGCACATTGCGACAATCCACACAGATACAGACTCAGCCACAGGCACAGGCCCAGGGCTAGGCACAGTCACCGAGCTCCATTTACTGCAAATGTAAATGCAATTGCAAATGCTGATGCTGCTGCTGCTGCTGCTGCTGCGGTCTTATCGCTCAGCGCCCGCATCGGGATGGCTGCTAGCTGGGCCATCGCCTGCGTTCAGCGTGTGTGATTCATGCCGCTTAATTATGCAATTTATTAATAAAGACTCCTCACATCAGTTGGTCAAACTAACCAGCTGAGCGACGACACTGAGCGCGCGACTTCCACTCTGTTTATATACCCAATGACACTGGCTGCTGATGATCAGCTTAATCAATAAAGAAGCAACTTTATGAACAGCCGCGTAGACATAAATTATGCCCCACACCGTGATCGCTCGTAAATTGAAAGACTTCGGGTGTCGTTGACAATGTCTAGTTCGGATTTGTACCCTGGCAGAGTGTTTTTTTTACGCTGTGAAGTCTCATTAGAGGCATCTACTATTCCACAAAGTTTATTTACTGTGGAGTCAACTAACTATTTATATCTGTTTAAGTATCTAGAACCTTTAGCTTGAGCTCTTAAAGTTTTTAATTAATTTGTGTTAACTTGAACTGTTTAAAATATCAGCAGCAGCTTAAGTTATAGCAATAAGCATAGAACAATAATAAAACGTAATGCGAAGCTTTTATTAAAATGCACATAAATGCATTCAAGCTTTTTTAAATCCAGTTTTTAAAGCTTCTAAAAGCTAGCTTATGATGTTTTAGTTGTGAGTTAATCATTAACTTAGTGTCATTGTCTTTGTCTTATTTATATATATAATTCAAATAAAGCTTTCCGTACATCAGCTGGGCAAGTTGAAAGCTCTCCTTTGAAATCTTGCTTGAATAAGCTTTAAGCTAGTGTCATTAAAGTTTTGTAGTAACATTTATAAATCTCGCTTCAACTGCAATATATTAATTCAAGCAAATGTCTTGAAATAATAATCATATGAAATGGGAAGCTGTTATATAACCAGCCTAGAAAAATAACTCCAACTGCTTACAATGTAAGAAAGTCTTTGGACACAATTCATATGTCATGAGACACAATTTATATGTAAAAGAAAACTTACTATTGGCACATTACAAGCTGCTGTAAAAACGGCTTGAAAAGCAACTGAAAGCTCTTGGCTTGAAAATTAAATATGTGCTTAAAGCTTATAATGACAATTTAAGTTTAAAATATGAGCTCTTGATTGATTATAAAACAATACGAAAATGTATTGTTTAGCAAAAGTTAATTTAGAACAAACAACTTGTTGACTGTTATCCATCGTCTCTTATTGCCCTTGATTAAAATATCATTAAAGCAAACTTGGCATTCATTGAGTAAATTCTTTACTAGATTGTCGCATATCTTTATTGTGAAAAGCTAACGTGACGCAATGCTCAACTGTAGCTCTGTTTGTGAATGGGAGAGAGCTCGATTCACAGATTTTGATGTGCTTTCGGAAGTTCTTATTTGATTAACTATTAAACATATTGAAATACATATAATTTTTTTTATATATTTATATATTTTATATATTTATTATATATTTTATATATTTATATATTTATTATATATTTTATATATTTATTCATTTGCTGGTTCTTCGACTCACCTTGCTGTTCAAATGCGCCCAAATTCCAGGTGAGGGGCGTATTTAGATAGCCCGCCAGATCCAAGTGTTCCATGTTGAATGTGGCAAGTCTTGCAGCAAATTATTTTAGTTCTATTCTCTAATCTGCTATGCAGTTTTTCTTTCTTTGTTGTCCACTGCTAAATACTATAGAGTATTTGTTGTTTGTCGTTGTTGCAATCCTTAGTCTCCAAGTATCACATCGGTTCGTTTCTGATTCTTCAGGTTCTCCTCATTGAATGCAACTGGGGCATATAGCACCATTTATTTCCATTTACCTTATCGCAAGTATATTGAGTTTTTGTGCAATTCGGCGGCAGCATTCGGTACAGACTTTTGTTGTATTTTCGATAAGCGAAAACGATATCTGTAAGCAAAAAAACCAAAATGAAAAAACACCAAACAACGGCAAAGAAACGTCGTACTAATTATTGATAAGAATGAAGGCATATAGCTATATATAATGGGCAAGGAGTGTTCATATATTTACTGCATTCTGACTGAAAATCAAAGTTCAAATCATTTTTAGATCTAGATCTAAGGAATCATAAATTTGTTGCTCGAACTCATAAGATAAGGTTACAAGGTTTTAGTACATTTTTAGAGCATGTGGCAATAGAGCAAGCCGACTCTCAGCTGTTTGGCATCTTTGGATATTCTGAAAACATGCATTCGTCGTTGCTCTATTATATATCAAATATAAACTATCCATAACATAGTTTTGAACAGCTTAAAGTTGTACGCTTGTCAATATAAACGACTTTCGCTGTATTTTAAGAGTTTAGCATATTTTAGTACATCTGCAAGCTACCATCAGTATTGACTTCAGCTGTCATCTTTAAGTTTAGCACATTTTAGTACAGTTTGAAAGTGCCATTAATCAAATTAGTGGCTTCAGCTGTCTTCTAGAAGTATGCTGTATTTTAGTACAGCTTCAGCTCGTATTACTGACAACTTCAGTCATCAGATCTGCACACTTTAGTGCAGCTAAATATTTAATGACTCTATGACTTTAACTACCTCAGCACATTTCAGTACAGGCTCAAATCACCATCATAATTGACTTCAGCTGCTTTCTTTTAGTACAGCTAACAGCTTTAATTATTGGCCTTAGCTGGCTTCTATACGCTTACTATAACTTAGTGCGCTTTCAAGTAACCATCAATCATATTTGTGACTTCAGCTGTCTTTCTTGAGTTTAGCACATTTAAAAACATTTCTGGGTATTATTTTTATTGACTTCTGTCTCAAGTTTCGCACGTTTTACTACAGCTTAACATATTATTATTATTGACTTCAAAAGTGCAGTTAAAGCTAGGCGGCTTTTTAGTACTTTAAGCTCAGCACTTCTTTAGTACACCTTCAAGCTATTATTATTTATTATTATTGACTTCAGACGTTATCTATAACTTAAGTCGCCTTTAGTACGTCTCAAAGTAGCTAACATTATTCACTTCAGCTGCTTTCTACAACTTTAGAACATTTTCGTACAGCTCAAAGTAAGGCCAATCGAGCTAAATGTGTATAAGAAAACAACTGCACGCCTTCAGTATATAATTTAGCACGCTCTTCGCACGTTTCTATGTGTAAGCATCTGATTGCCAGTAGTATAAGCTGTTGCGCCTTTATGATTATTGAGTCGGGGGCGATTTAATTGCTCCAGCCGAATGCTAATAAGTATTTCTATATGCCTGGCGCACATGACGAATGTAGTATAAATATATATATATATATATGTGTGTATATTTGAAAAGCGTTGCCCCTCAAAATGCATTGCACCGTGGGCGATCGCCAATCGAGCCGAGTTGAGTCGCAAGTTGTTTGCTTCATTTGCAGCTGCATTATACTGTATATTTTTGTAAATATATATAAATATACAATATTATTTTCAATTTATAGATTTGGTTTAAGATTCTTATTTTAATGCCACGCTGGATTGCACAAACGCTCAGGCGATAACCCCATTCCCTGCCCGCACTTTTCAATGCCATAAGGGGTGAGGGCAATATTTGTATTTGTAATCCAATTTCATTTCGATTCGACACATAAACAGGGAAAATTTTTTGCTCTAACGTCATTGGGGGCCGTTCGACCTGTTGTTTATTTCGCAATTCGTGCTGTGTAAACTTCAAGCTATTTATAAATACAAAATTGGAAATACATATTGCACAATACACGTGGTACACAACGAACAGTTTTACAAAGGAAATCTAGACGAAATATATAGTTAAGAAGTAAGCAATACACAATTGAGTGCGAAATGCCACCGATATCTGACATATCGCAATATCAGGTAAACAAAACGCATTGGTTTCTTGTCTAAATTTCATAGGTAGATTGATTACAACGACAACTGACAGCCAATTGGCCAAGTGTCAAATGTATTTGTAAACACAAATTGTTTATACCAATCCAGCCAAATTCCTTCAAATAAATATTAGACATATTAATTGTCAAGACTGCGGTTTTGGGCTTGCACAGAACTAGGCGTATACTGAATTTAGTACATAAAATTAAAGCGACTATAGCTGCATGCTTGTTTATCATTTCTTGTCAAGCTTTAGTTCTACTTAAAGCGTATTTAGCTTTTAGCTCATGTACATAGATAATTTAAATTCCTTTAGTACTATATTTTCAACACGACATTACCATTTTAATACTATACGCATTTCAACTAGCTTCAGAACATATATATAGGCCACAGTATACTATTTTCGTTACTTAGTTATTTAGCGTATGTTCTACACTACTTTATCGTTTTGGTACTACTACATATAAAGCCCTAAAACCAGTGTATTTTTATTTGCAACTTTTGCAAACTTTTTAGTACATCATATTATTTTCATTAATTTTTAGTTTACTTTAGTACTTGTGTATATATTAATTAGAAACTTTTATTTTCAATGCATTATCATTTTAGTACTGCGTACTTTATAATATATATTGTTCTTCAACATTTTAGTACACTTATATACTTTTGTTTTCAATACTACATTATGACTATACATTTAACTTTTATCATTTTAGTACAAGTACTTATACCTATGACTTGAGTTAATTTAGCTTTACGACTACAGCTTATATCATGTTATCATTTTTTGCCATGTTTTAGTACTGCACACAATGCCTTTACTTTTAGTACACATATGTAGATCGCTGCCTATAATTATTTTTAGCAGTACATTATTTTTTCTAGTGAAGGGCCCTAATAATTTAACATTTAGCTCTTATCTCTAAGTTTAAAACTTGTTAAAATAATCATATTTTTAGTATTTTGAACACATTCCACACTGACGCAACAACAGCTGAACGATATTTTAACTTGTTGACGCTTTTTAGAACACATTATTTGGACAATTTTCACTTTCATGCGACTTCCTCTTTACTGTGAAAAATGAAAAACTGTCATAACTGACATGCAAATGTAACAAATCGTGCCCAATTAATCAACACAACTTTTAAAATGTTTGGAGTGTAAGACGAAACGTTTTGACAGCTGACAAAAGAAAACAAAAATAAGAGAAAACAGCGAACGGCAAACACATGTAGCGTATTAGAAGTCAGTGCTAAAACTTTGAGAGAATGACATCAATCTTATATCTGCGGCTTATCGCTGAACAACAGACAATATATAATAGCAAAAGTCGAAGCTGATTTGTGTTTCGTTTTAGTCCAACTGCTTTAGAGTTTAGATTCTTGTTTTTTTTTTTTTGTTGCTAAAAAAGATAAGATAGAAAACTATATGGAATATTACTGGCCACAAACCATGCTCTATGCAATAATTATAATTCGGAAGTTGTTTACTGAAGGCTTTGCTGCAAACATCCATCAAAAATTGGCCCACTAAGCTCAAAGACAATGAACTTTGGAGCATGCAGGAAAAAAATGCCACAGCTACATGAGGTAGGCGTATGATATGCATGCATATAAATGTATATATATATATGAGTGCAAAATGGTTAATTATATGGCTAGTGATAATGCGTTGTCCAATTGAAAGATTGTCACATGTACTAAAACCCGCAAATCAAAAAGAAGTAAAACAAAAAAAAAGGCGCACACAAGTCATTCACTCGAAATAAAGAGAAAAAGAGAAAAAGTTTGAAATTTATATAAATAAATAAGTTCACATGCCAAATTAAACGAAATGCGTCACATTTCGTACGCTGCTAAAAATAAAATGACTTAAAAAAGCAAAAGGCCTAGGCAACAACAAAACCATTTTTAGTACTAGAGGCACGAGAAGGGCAGCCAAAATGTTCTTAGAAAAGCATAAATTATTTTATTAGATAGTCTGGCCGAACACACACCAGCAGCAGCACACACAAACACACATGTATAGATATAGATAGCTATATCTATTAATCGGTCAGGAATTGCGGAAATCTTTAAGATTGTTTTAAACTCTGTGCAGCCATCTGGCTTTTAGGGATCACGCATCGTCTGCCAGTTGCCAGCAGCTTTTAATTGCAAAAGTTTACCCCAGCACAAAATGCAGTACAAAATTGTTTCATATTTTCGTTTATTTTTTATCTTTCTGTGTGTGTGTTTTTTTTTTTTTGTCGATTGTTCCTTGTGCCGGCCTGGCTACGCACTGTTGTTTGTCTGAATCTCTGTTTATTTTGGTTCATTAAATTTTGTACAATTTCGTTTGGCCTTTCGTAAACAACAAAGCTCAAAAATGAATTATTGTATAAAGGGGATCTCTGCCCGCTCTCTCGCTCTGTCTCTCGAGAATCTTTGAGCACGTTTGCATTTTGGGGCGCGTCACTTGGTCGGTCTGTCAAATGAGTCACTTGGCTTGTCTTGTTTTTGGCCAAGTATCGCACAAGCTGTACGATATTATATCGCTATAAGCCCAATGAGTAAACTGATTTACATACTTATATATTTAAGGGCATTTTCGGGTCTTAACTTAAGACTCTTTCGCATTGATATGAGTTGCTTATTTGTTAATAGCTTTGGCTAAAATGCTATGTAAACACTTTTTAGTACACTTCTTTGACTTTTTTTCGGCAAAAACAAATTTAAAACGTGAATCATACTGCAATATATATGCGAATACATTTACATCTCATTTAGTTTCCAATTCATTACGATTTAGCCGTTTAGCGAAAGCTTTGACATTATTTAAGTTGTAAAACAAGTTTTTAGTTCATTCAAAATAGAATAATATAGAATACTAATCACTTATATTATCATAAAAATATTATATTTTTAACTTTAAACCATTATTAGTACATGTAGTTTATCTTTGTTTATTTTAGTACACATATAGAATAATATAATATTTTGTTATCAAATTGAGCTCACAATGAAAACATTTTTAAATTGTAATTCAAATTGAATCTTATCTTCATATTGAAGAGAGAAATGGCGTTTTCGTATAACTTTTTATAAAGCTACAGGTTTTAGAAGTTTTAGTATTGTATTTAGTACATTTTTAGATTCATACACTCAGAGTCTTTTACATTTAGAACATTTTTCAGTTTGAGTTTTTGCATTTCTGCGAGTTTTTATTAACCTTATGAAATAATGATTCCGTCATGGAAACTATATAATATATTAAAGTTCTTTTTACTTTACTTTTTAGTACATATAAAATAATCTTTTACATTTAGTACACTTGAAATACCAATTATCGTTCAAGTATATATGTAGAGATGCACGCGCTTATTGCTTTCAGAACACAAATATTCAATATTTACCAATCGCACACATTTGTTATCTGTCCGTCTATGCAATATATATATAAATATATATATATATATATATCTTTATATATAGACACAAAAAGTTTACATTTTGCAAGCCACTCCCATTTAGAGCAGAGATGTGTCAGACGCAAATTTCTCACCTGTATTCGTTAAGAATCAGTTCGTTCGTTACGTGTAATCCTTAAACGTTGTGCTAAAACCTCAACATTTGTAACACCAAGGTAATAAAAAAAATCATATTTAGCTCATGACAGAATTGAGTTAAATGTCGTATGAAACTTGTTATCTTATTAGAACATAACAAATAGTGCGCTGTGATAAGCGTCGCGTTGGTCGAAATAGAAATGGATAAATGCTTTATTTTTGTTGGCAATTTCACTGCCAATTTTCGCGCAGTTCGAATGTGTACTAAAATGTGCGCTCATTTAGTACGGGGCTAAAGGCGAAAGGTGTGCGCGTATCAAAGAAAAAAACAAAAACAGAACACAGAAAAGTGAAGGCGACAGCGACTGACGACATTTCCGAAACGCCGACCGCAGCGTCTGAGGTGCGCTTAAGTACTAGGCAGCAGAAAAAAACAACACAACACAACACACATACACTCATACACACTCGCACACACACTCTCGTTACTCGCCGCGTCGACGGCGACACGAACATAATTCTTGTTTGCTTTGTTGCTTTTGTTTTTGCTTTTTAGTATTTATTTACAATTTAATAATTTTCAACGCAGCGAATCGGCAATTCGTGCGACTGCCGAACATTGCAGCAGCGGCAGCAACAGCAAAAGCGCAGACACAAATACGAATACATATATCATCGCAGCACAGATAATGATTGTAAATTTATATATTTGTTAACGGGAAACGCCACGCGTAATCAGCAGCCGCAACGCCCACGCATTACTATTTGTTGATAGCCGCCAATTGGCGCTTACCCCATTTGCTGATCATCGCGCGCCTCCATTCCACACGAGTTGGCAAACCAAACTGGTCAGCCAAATGGTCAGCACACGGTGTCGCCCGGCTCTCTTTCTCTTTTGCATACAAACGTGAATCAAGTCAAGTGGCCAAAGACATCAACAACAAAACAAAAGGGAAAATATTTAATCATTGTGATAAGGTTTATCAGCCTATAATATCTGTCTTGGACAGCAGTTAAGACTCAAGTACATTGGGCACAAGGCAACACTGACAATCTAGGCGATCAGCTGGCAACAAATTCACAAAAAAGAACACGAATCTTGTCTCAGCCCTCGCTCAGTTGTACTAAAAGTGAAGTTATGATGTTTGTCATCGTTTTAATTGCACTCAGTGAAGGTAAGGCTTGTGTTTATGCTTAGCATCATTAACAATAAACTTAAGCTCTTAGAGTACACTGCGAAAAACAATGAAGTGAGATTATTTGTTTTAGTACACTTATGATAAAATGAACTGCACAAAGTGTCGCTGGTGGTTTCTTGGTAGTAAAACTAAATTACTTTCGCATAGGCTTGCGTTGATCTGGATCTGGTTGGATAGCATTGCGAGAGATTTCATTAACCACTCGTTGCTCAGTTGCACTAAAAGTGCAGATATGCTCTTTGTCATCGTTTTAATTGCACTCGGTGAAGGTAACTTAAGCTCTTAGAGTACACAGCGAAAAATGATAGAGCAAGAAGCTGATATTATCTGTCTCAGTTTGATACAACAAAATTTAGCTGGCGGCCTAAATTAAGTCGATTGATTTGTGTTATCTCTAAATGTTAAAATTTGCTCTAGAAATATTGAATTGGATTGGTAGAGATTACACAAATCGATTCTCATTCGTCACTCAGTTATACCTAAAGTGAATATTTGTTGTCTTTGCTTATAGATACTTTATGAGCCTTAGCAACATTTAGTTTACCCAGAGGTATTAGTACTAAAACTAAATATGATGTGTAAAAGCTTGTGTTCAACTAAATAAGTTCTCAATAATAATTAGTAATAATTAATCAAAAGTGTACTAAAAATATTCTATAAACGACCTTAAAATTATGATTTGCTGCAGGTTCTTTATAATGCTTAGGAGTCGTACTAGTTTAAATGCAAAAAATGCAGGAACATGCTTAGTTTATTTGAAAACTTTTTAGTACTCTTGTACTAAAATTAGATTAATTGTATAAAGTGTAGCTAGTAGTGTTTTGGTACGAAATAAAATCAATGTAAGCTTGAGTAGATCTAAACAAATTCTAGAAATGTATTAAAATCAGTTTAATTAAATTTTTTAACGATGCAAATATTTGGCAAATTTCGTAATATTTACATAAATAACTATTTGATTATATTAATTAAAAAAGTCAAATTGAGAACTGGAGTAAAACTTTGGTTTTTATGACAAAATAACATGAGGTTGAACGAAATATTCAAAAATAAATCTTACAGCTAAATTAGTTTGTCATAAAATTCCATCCATAAATATCTTAAATCCAAGAACCCATGAATAGACTAGAGAAGCTAAGATATAAATTATTATTACTCAATTAACTCTTTTAAACTTTTTCTGTTCAGCAAAAAAAGCTGAGAAGTGGCAGAGGCAATTCCATATAATTTCTTTGTTTTTGCAGAGCGTCATTAAAAATGTTATTAACGACAAAGAAAATAGTGTGTTTAAGTGATTTCTATAAACAAGCTGTCAGCTTGAGCTAAAAAAGAATCAGTTTATTCAATTGCCAAACAGATAAGATCTCTAATCTTACAATCCTAATGAACCCTAAGTGAACTTTGGTCGACTGCATGATGGCGTTGTTGTTAACGCCTTTCTCTCGCCTAGTCAGATGAATTCGAGTGCAGCTCGCATTTAGTTGATCATTTGCTTTTTATTTCGCACACTCTTCGCTGTCAAAGTTGAAAGTGTAATAAACTTGCGTGTGAAACGCACGAAAATTTTGAACAAAAGGCGCGCTCGCATTTCTATTCATACATTTTGCACACAACTCAACATCGGGCCTGGCTGATGGACTTTCACTTTCCTCTGGCCACGAACAAAATTAAAAGAGATTCATTAACATTTTGTTTTTGTTCATTCGCTAGGGTTCCACAGAGTTTATAAAACAAAAAATGGAAGACATTGTGATGTGCACGACTAGAAGATGCCCTAACATTAATGAAATCTTAGTTTTCCATAGAACTTCCAAACAATAGAAGATTTAAGATACCCTGAACCTAATTCCATGCATAGAAAGTGAAGAAGAGATAGATAGATAGAGAAAGAGAGGGAGACACTCATCACGCTTTTTCTACAGTCCTTCCCAAAGAAAAATGAATTATAGAATAAGGTCCTTTTTAAATAATCTTGATATATAAATTCAAATTCATATAATTTAAATTCATATAATTTAAATTCATATAAATTTAAAATTCATATAAATAAATATATTCAAACCCCGAAAAACTTATAATCTACATATTCATCAAGAGCTTGCATAGCTTAGATAATTTTCATATTAAGCCAAGTAGATACAACGACATTTATTTTATTTTATTTTTATTGAAATGGCAAACAGACTTAGCTATATCAGACTCAAAAGCTCGTGCAAGTTGAGAATATATTTATATATATTAATAATACATTTATAGTATATATTTATAGTACTAACCACGCGCTCTTCTGCCAATTACAAACCTTGGCTCAAAACAGTCATACCCTTTTCAGCTACCTGTAATTTTTATAGGGCATCAAGTAAAAATTGTAAACAATTGTCGAGACTTGAGCTGATGCGATTCAAATCCAAAGCCAAAACTAAAACTAAAACTAAAAGTCTCAAACTCGTCTCAAGTCGACTCGTCTCGACTCGACATGTCTGAAACTCCTACACAATAAAACTTTGCACAATTGCAAACTCATTTTTGGGCTTTTATTTTTTGTTATTTTTTGTCTTGCCTCAATTGCGCTGCGGCTTCTTCTTCAGGCTGCCTTTTGGCCATTTGCAGTTTGCGGAAAGCTTACGAAATTTTTACCTCCAGCCGTGTATTGTTTATTGTCTTGTTGCTGTTGATGTTGCTGTGGTTGTTACCGGCCATTCTCAGGAGTTGTGCAACGCCGCTTGCAACTGGAACTTTTCACAGTGCACTGCAGTGCAGGAAGTTTTCGCATGAAAAGTGAATGCCAGACACCCACAAATAGTAAATAGACAGTTAATGAGTTGTATATAGAGGTATACATAAGACCAGGTAGGAGCTTATTAATTGATCTCGTGCCTTAGTGGCACGCCTTCTGTTTCAGTTTTACTGATTGCTTATGCAAATTGGGTTTAGCTCATTATAAGTCATATTTTCTGCTCTAATGAAATATACGAAGCGATTGGCAACCTTGCGGATTAATTTCTGTCAGTTTGTGGTCCAATAATTTGACCGTACTTTTACAATAACTGTTATTTTTTCCTGCTTTCGTAACTGTGCCGAATCTTTTTATTTGTTTCTCGCCTTTTTTGCTCAGTGTATATGGTGACATTTTTATTGCAAACAAACACAAATCGCCAAATCATTTGTGCAAATACAAGTAAAGTTCGTGGGAAAACCGCAAGACTTGTTGCGATTTGATTTTTGCTTTGTTTTGTGTGGCAATTTATTAAGCTTCTCTCTCTCCCACTCTCTGTCTTTCTAGCCTTAACTTGAGAGACTTTATAGAGTTCATCGTCATCATGTTCATTATGCAAAAATGCGCTTTGCGAAGCTCTCTATAAATAATTTATTGTTGTTGCTGCCTGAAATGCAAATAATTGTATAAATCATCGTTTATCTTGTTTACGATTTCGTCATAGCAACTGTAACATGTTCTAAATGCGTCTTTAGTACTCATAATGAATGCGTAATACTTGAAGATGCTTTTTAATCTGTGCATTAAGCAGTACTTAACCCAATAACTTTTATTGTTTTGCTAGTTATTACAGATATTTTTGAAACGAGCTTATTATTGTTGTTACATAAGAAAATAGTACTTGACGGCAGTCTGTCTTGAAAACCATTTTATAAATAATTATAATTTATTTTGCTTTCTTTTTGTTTCTTTCAACAACATAGCACTACAAACTGTACTCCCATATCCAACATAGTTGCCAGAAGCCCCAGACACAGTATAAGACTCAAGAGGGCAGCCCATCACATTTACCAGATTGCTTCGCTTAAATCATTCTCAATATTGAAATAGCCTCACCTCAACTCAAACAAACAAGTCTAGTTTTACATACTATCATCCAATACTCTTGCACAAGTCTCTACACAGCAACAGCAAACTGGAAAAGCATTAACAAATGCTAACACTCAATAAATATTAAATTTATAAAAGAAATATTCCAATTTCATTTATTAATATTTATTGTATTTATACTCCTTCAGCAAGTGAAACAATCATATTAACTATATCCCTCTTGTTGTTCCTATAACAGTCTTCATGAAAGCAAAACTTGGAACTATTTGGAACATATAATCAAGTCCCATTCCGCTACGCCCCCTAGGGCATATGGGAATGGGAATTACTCTATCTTTTAATGTTATTATCCTTACATATCGAGCCTATACTTGCGTAAGCCAATTTACCTACAAATATATTCTTTATTTAGATATATATTTACGAAAATAAGAAATTAACATATTTTAGCACAGTTTTATAGATTTAAATCTTTAATTTGAAAAAATAGTCTGCAGCCATCATTTCATTAAAATATTATTATTTATTATAATTATATTAAAGTAATTAAACTATTTTGAGTAATTTTTTACTTTTATTATTTTTAATTATATTTTATTATTATATATAAGATTAATACAAATCTTTTAAATAATAATAGAACTATTATAATAAATTATATATTATTAAAATATTTATATTTATATATAAATATATATATATTTATATAATATTAAAAATTATATTAAAGTAAGCAATTATTATTTCAAAGAAAATATTCTGCAGTGGATTTTTTATACAATTTTTTTAATCTTCTTAAGGCCAAAATTCGTTTCCTGCAAGCACATTTAAATCATTAAAGATAATTTTGATTTTCAGAGTTTAAAAAAGCTTATAAAATTGTTTTCCACTCAATTTACAGTTAACAAATTGATTTATTACATGAATTCCATTTACATAGCCGAAATCGTTAAATATAAAAGTTTTTTAAACGCAAATTTACTAAGACATTTTTAATATACTTATAATTTAGTGCATCATAAGCTATTTCCTAATTTAGAGAGTATGTTATAATACACATTCATATACTATATATATATATATATATATATATATATATATATATATATATATATATATATATATATATATATATATATATATATATACCTTATTAACAAACAAACGCAACTTGTAAATTAATGTTAATTAAGCTAAATTTTTAAACACACCTACTTTTAGAGAAATATTTAAAATACAGTCAAAAGCAACTCATTTTATTATAATAAAAAGACAGTTGTTTTAAAAAAGTATGTTAAATAAATGAAAAATCATATTACAGCTCATTGAGAGCAGACGTGCTGTAAAAGTATATTTTCTCCGACTGCAACATGAAGAATATTAATAAATCAAAGCTGCTCTTCACACCCGGAACTCGGGTAGCGCCCATTTTGTTCCAGTTTAGCCCTGGCTCTCGTCTCTCAACATTTCTGTCATGCACATATGTATGTGACTAGGCGAAAATTCCTAACTGCGAAATTCGCAGCGCAATTTGCAATGCATAAAAATGCCATTAGGCAGAAATTAAACATTTTGAATAGCAAACTGCGAGAAGATGTTGTGCCAGTCCGAACATGGCAGAACGGCAGCGCGAACGAGGGGCATAGCCGCACACGACTGTGTGCCAAATTCGCGTGGAAGTAGCACAAGAGTTGCAAATATTTATTAAGGACGGGAGAGAAAAAGTAAATAACAACATACAAAAAAGGTAAAAAAAATACAAAGATACGCCGAAAGAAACAATGAATGAGCAGCAGGCTGACGAGCAGACGTGGGCCACAGCCAGACACGCCTCAGCGCTTGCGCAGCAGCAGCAGCAGCAGCTACAACTACAGTAAAGACTGGCACTTAAGAATCCAGCTTTTGAACGGCCGCCAGTCAGGCAAACCCAAACACGTCGTCATCGTCATCCAGCAAATGATAAGCCCAGTTAGACAGACAGATTGGACAGCAACGGAATGACGGCGGGAAAGTAGGTGGGCGTTTAATCAACAGCTACGTATGCAACGGATCGGTTCGGTTCGGTTCGCTTTGGCTTTAAGAGCACTGGGAACGTGGGTGCAGCAATATACGTGCAACGCTTGCAGATTCAGTTAACTGGAATCTGGAATAATGGTAGCTCTACAGCTGGGGTTCAGTCCATAAATTAGACTCTACTTTGATTTGAATTTATCGCAGCTACCTTTTCATTTCTTCATTCTGGCTGCGGTCGCTTGATTAAGTTTTCCCATTTACTTTCCGTTCCTCTCACACTTTTGCTGATTGCTTTGCTTCTTTATTTCTTCTGTGTAAAACGAAACGCAACGAAATGAAACCGCAAATGCAGACCAAAATTGTCGTCAAGTAAATTATGGCCATTTGGGCTAGTGCCCGGTGTAGAGTTCAGCTCAGTTCTGTGGGAACAAGGTCATCCAAGGTACTTGCTTGCCACAGTTGGGAATAAAGTTGAATTGGAACTGTGCACTGGGAAAACAAAATACAAAAAAAAAACAGAATTTAACACGGCCCTTGAAAGTGCTGTTATAACTGAACGAAAGACAGAGATAACAGAGGTCACCTTTGTGCAAACAATTTTGTGAATGAGAAAAGCTACAGTGAAATTTTCTTTACTTGGTCGATTACAATTACAATTACAGCGTGAAGAAGCTTTCAAAATTATGAACAACTTAAAAAAATGTAGTTGGTTTTTAAAAAAAAGTTGTAGAAAACGTAGTTGTCAACAAGAAAATAAATTTGCAAATAAAAAAAAAATGATATATACTAAATAATCTAACATAAAAATTAAAAAAATATATAAAAGTGTTATGATATTAAAAAAAAATATATATATATAAAAAAAATATATATATATATATATATATATATATATAAATCTGGTAACTAAAGGCACGAAGTTAAAACCAGAAGAAATGTCTCTCAGATACATTTTAGTTCAACAAATTAATTCAGAAATAAATTTTCTTTTCAACGATTGAAAATTAATGAAAACTAAAATTAAAAGAGTCATCTTTGAAATTTTAAAAGAGTTGTAAAAGTTAAGACAAAAATATATTAAGATTAGAATCAAGAAATAAATATAGGAAAACATTACAAAAAAAATTCATTTATGTGACTTTGGATAAGGTTTTGCTTCACATTCATTCACCATTCAAATGACAGCTTAAGAATTAAACACATAAACTGCATTATCAATCATACAAACAGCTTTTGCACTTATAGAATCGTTATAAAAACAAGCTTTCAATACTTTTATAATTTTTTTAAAAAATAAATTGCCAGCTAAGTGAACAGTTCTCACAGCAAAAGGTTTGGGAACAACGTTCAAATAATAAAAATTCAGTTCTAAATCTTCTGAGTCAATTAGCACGTGGCACAAAGAATAAACTAATCCTACATAAAATATTACATTTTTTTAAATAAAAATTTTAATGACAACTCATAAATTATAAGTTACCTAGAAGAATTCTACAATAGCCAACACAGAAACAACCTTGGGCTTGTAGACCAATTTAGCTGAGATACACACATGACCTGCGCCTATGGAGAACAATAAATAAATAAAAGAAAAAAAGTAAAAATACAAAGCTTACCAGGAAATTTTCTAAGCCACGGGCAACATTAACACTCTAGCTAAAAATATATACAAATAAATTTATACATATATATATTTTATATGTCAATGGGAGTCAATAAAAAATGACGCCGAAATTACATAAATTATGCAAATTTAGGCCAAGATAGCCAAAAGAGGTAGTCGAACTATAAAAAAAATCGAAAAAAAAAATCCAAACAAAAACGAACAAAAAAAACCAAAACAAAAAGCTGTTCATAAACAAAAAGAAATCAAACCGTGTCCAAACGAACACCTACACCAAAAAAAAATCCCATGTGTCAAAATCTTAACAAACGTAACACTTAAAACATTTATATATATATACATATAAATATTTTTGTGTATTGTCATAGGATAGCTAGTTATTTGTCGTCGGCCAACATAATAATACGAACAGAAGACAGATGGACAACTGTTGAGTGCAAAGGAGTCAAGTCGTTTATGAAAATTAGTATTTGAATGGTGAAAGTTGTGACAGCAAAATGAAAAAAACTCTCAATCAAATGCACAATAATTGCTAACAAATTAACAAAATGAATTTTCAATTAAACCCATTGAACCGTCCCGACTGTAAAAGTGTGGCCAATTGCCGGCCAGCGGAAGTTTCAACAGCAAAAGTTTTCAACACAAAGAAAAACCGCTGAAGATTTCAAAAGAATTGAGAGCCGCAGTTCATTCAACTTCATGCCTAACGCTAATCAAGAGCTAAACAAAAACAATTACCCAGTCTAGCAAAAAAGTAAAAAATAAAATAATCAACTAAGAAAAAAATAAGAAGAAATCCCAAAGAGTCGCAGAAGCTTGCACAGCTTGCTGCTGGCCAGGAAATTAGTGGGCATTACATTTGTGGTACGTGTTGGCATGGCTAAAACTAAAATCGTTCACTTAAACAATTTGCGCGATTTGTTACGACTTTGGTTATTGGCCAAAAATTGATTCGAACTGGTTAAGCGGAGGTCACAACAATTTAATGCCAAAACCAGCAATACATGTAATAGATCAATGGATCAAGGTAAAAAGACAAATAGCTTCCTAATACTTTGGCATTACGTGTGAAAAATATGATAATGGATAGTTTGATAGTTTGTTTAATACATATAGTCATTTTCTAGTCATATCTTTATAGCTATACCTTTGTTTTGTCTTTCTCTCTCTCAAGATACGTATTTGATCTTTTCCTCCTCCTCTCACTCTCTCTCTCTCTCTCTCAATCTCTCTTTTGCTCTCTTTCTTTTTCTCTTTGTTTCTTTCTTTGTTTCTCTCTGTTTTTCTGTCTCTCAGAATTTCTCTGACCTTTGATCTCTCTCTCTCCCTCACTTATTCGCTCTTTCTGACCCTTTTACTGTTTCTCATTCGTTCTTTCTCTATCATGCCCTTTCTTTCTTACCCTTTTACTCTCTCTCTCTTTCGCTCCTGCTATGCCATTTTGTCCCCTGTTCTCTTCTTCCCTCTTAGGTTTCATTTATGTCTTCCTTTCTCGTTCTTCATTGCTCTCTTCAGACCTCCATTACGCATCCGAAGATATCTACATCAAGTAAAACAAATCCAACAATTCGTTAAATAAATGACTCCACTTTGCCAACTCGGCTGCACAGCACTCCAATTTGATCGCATATTAAAGGCAATCTGAGGAGATACTGACTACAAAGAAAACGTTTCATTTCATTTTTGCAGCTGATCTGGAGATCGGCAACAATCTTAGACCGGATCTGGCAGCAGCATTTAATAATTGTTTCAATTTTTCCATCTTAATGCGAATGCTACGAAAACTGCAATGGAGCGTGAATGTGAGTATGTATCTAAATATTTGTATAAAAACCAGTTTGCATTGCTGTTTCTCAAGCCACTGTTTGGTCTGTTGTGCCGTGTGCCCATGTAGCATGCAAATCGGCAGCGTTATTAGTCATTATGTGGTTCCGCACTTGTGCGGCAATGGATCCGTGTTTATGCTATGCAGTAAAAGCCATGCCAAGAGCCGAAACTGAATCTGAATCTGAATCTGAAGCTAAACATTGGTACGGCCTTCACGCTACCCGCTGAGCCAGCAGCTTCAATTCATTTGCGGGGCCCAAAATGGGGCGTCGAAAATTGTTAAATGATTGAATTTGATTTGCTCGCAAGACCGAACAAGCTGCTGAAATGCCTTTACTAAATGCATACAGAGCGCCTGTTGAAAGTTACATTTTTTTTGGGGAAATGTGGCTGCTGCGGTTCGGTCATGGACCAAATCTGTGCCGCTTGAAAATGCTAATGAGCATATGTGTAGATGGTAAAAGAAACAGCAGAAGTGTAAAGATAAACTTATTAAAATGCCATTATTAACTCTCTACTTTGCTAGTTAATTATTTAGTGGGAAGAAACAAAAATCGAAACCATTTTTACTGTGCATATTTCAAAATGGTTTCTGAAATGATATAATTATATTTATAGTTTCTCAATTGAGATGCATAGAGAGCTGGCTTAACTATTTTTAGCTTTCAGCTTTATACATTTTGCATACCTGGCTGCCATTTCAATCAAGACAATTGCTTAGTCTGCTCACATTTGAGACAAGTCTTTAAACTGAATATACATGGCTTATTTAATTGCGAAACGAAGGCGAATCAAGCTAAATGCGAATATATCTCAATATCAGTGTAAAATGATATGTGAAATTGATTGTCAAAGGAAGACAACAGGCGCTTTTTCACAATAAAAAAAAGAAAAAGTTACAGCAGGAGTGAGTATTAAATATTTATATATAAATAAATATATATATTTATAATTTATAAAAAATACTTATATACATATATGTTATATATTACCGTTAAACTTGCACTAAGCTTTACTTCATTTCAAGTTCTCATGACTTGAAAGTTCATTCATTTTACGAAATCAACAAAATTAATTGCGTATAATGAATGGAAAACGCAAATCTTTATGCATAAAGGTTTCTTTTTGTATAACTATTGTTGATCTTTCTCATACGCAGAGTCTACACACACATGATCTTTGGCAGCTCCGTCATTCGTGTGTACAACAATGGCATATAAAAGTTGCCAGTCAAAGCAGCACATAAATGTGAGAAGATTCTCAACAGCATTTTTTTTACATTTTAATTAGAATTTTCAACAAATGCTGACGAAAGAGCAAAAACAGAGAAGCATAAAAGTCAACAGCTTTTTTAAGCTTAATTCGTTTGAGGCATTGTCATAATAAATAAAACCTTTTTTAACATTCGTGTTTTTTTTTGTGCGCTAACAGCGTTTCAATGAACTTTAGCCAACACATTTTTGTATGTCAAAGTTGAGCGACAGCTACGAAAACTGGTTGACTTTTATTATTTTTCAATTAGAGCGTTATTGGGTACCCAACGCAAACCAAGCCCAGCTCAAACCATTGGCCATTGAGTTCAGTTCAATAAGCCGACTTGCAACAAATGTCAAAAGCTCTAAGCCACAGAAAAGAGAGTGGCGAGGCGACACTTTCTACTCGGACTCTGAATGAGCTTCAAGTCCGATCGAGTGTGCGTGCCGTCTTTAATCAGGTCAACGCGGTATAGAAGTAGAAAAACGCGAAAGAAATACACAATAAAAAGTTACAAAGCAGAAGAAAATATAAAAATAAAAATAAGAAAGAAATAACACTTATTAATAACTTTGGCCAAAGGCCGTGATGACGGTTCTCGCCTCAGTTGGCTTAAATGAAATTAAATGAATTAAATAGAAATTTTGATGGAGTAGCCTCCATCAGGGGTATATAATAAGGCGCTTGAGGCCATTTCCTGCTGCTGCTGCTGCTGCTGCTTCTTCAAAGATCCACCAATGCGAACTGGGCCAGCGACGGAATAGCTTTAGCTTCTATCTGCGATTGAATTAAGTGTAACGCATTTTGAGTAAATTGCCAAGCGCAACGGGTTTTTTGCTACAACATCAGGCCCCCAGTTGGGCCGGAGCAGCTGGAACTGCGAGCTTGCTTAGAGAGTTAGCCAAGAGTCGGTAATAGCTCTGCCACTTTATTTGTTTTTAGTAATAGAAAAAAAGAAAAAGTGTGAAATATAGTGAGCTGACCACTCTGCTGTTATATATAAAAATTATGTTTTAGACATATGTCGAAGTTGGTAAAAGAGTTCATTTGACCCTTAGGGCAATACAAATTTCTATTTATTCAAATTTTTATTAAGATATATGATTTTAAATTCTACCTGTTTAATATTTATGTGGTATGCTCAACAATTTTTATAAAGATTTCTAGTAAATTATTAGTCTTGGTCTTTGTTTGATTTGACTTTTGTGTAAGAAATGAACCCCAATTGAACTTTTGTACACTGCATCAATTGAAAATGGGAATTTAGGGTATAATTATTTTAGAATTTATCATATTTTTGATATCTCTATCTCATGATCCAGCTTGCATTCCACAAATGATGGAAACATTAAATTTAGTGGGGGAATTCCTGTAATGAATACGAAGATGTTATGTTTTGGATTTTCTATACGTTCCTCCCTTCCTCAAAAATTCGCAAAAAACATATTTCAAATACTATAGGCATTACCGAACACATATGAATCCCATTATCACGCTCTGAAAATTTGATACAGAAAGTCCATCTAGAAGAAAAGTTATTCAACAATTTAGTTCCATACTAAAGCACATAATGCTGCCCAAGCGCAGTCGCTGCACTAACTGAGCAGTCTGAGCAGAGAGTCTGCTTAAGTGTGAGTGTGTATGTGTGTGTGCATGTATTCTTCATCATAAACATGTCTATCAGCTCTTCGCAGTGTTCAGGTATCTCCTAGTCGAGCAGTCTCAACTAGAGCACTCATACTTGTTTTTTCCTTGACTTAGTATGATTTATTATCTGTTGTAGTATTTTAATGAAATTTGAAATTTGTTTAAATTTCACAAAATTCTCTTATAATTCTTTTGATATTCAAACATATATTTAGTTACAGTTAATTCATATTACAATCCTCATTTGAAGACTTTTTGATTTTTTAGATTTCCTAACTATATTTTTGATGTTAACTAACTTAAACTTCTTTGAAAGCTCTGGCAATTTGTCAGGTCTCCGCTATTTGCCACCAGAAACTCTTAAATATTTCAAATATCTCTCACATATTTAACATTTATGTACACAACATATCTCAAATTGCTTAAGTTTCAAATACCAGAGCAATTTGACATAAACATATTGAATAGCAAAACCGAAACAAAAAGAAAAAAACAAGTTTAAGCAAATTATATAATTGTTCAAAAAAATGAGATGGAAACAAAGTAATCAGCCAAAAACTTTCCGATTATTTACGCAGCTGTCATATCATAATAAGCACAGTTATGTTTGAAATGGCTTTTAACTGGTTTTCGCTTGGAAAGGGGGTAATTATCATACAAAAGTTCACAAGCGACCAGGAACATGTAAGAGGCAAAGTAAAAATTACGAGCACTTTGGGTGCTTACGAATATGGCGCAAACAACTTCTATACAGACAATAAAAGAGGCAACTTAAAAGGTAGCTGACATTTGATGGGCTGCGGCCCGCGACAGAGCCTACCACAAATATGGCCAAGGCACGCGTGATTTATGGCCAAGTCGAGTGCGTTGTGCGTTGTACGTTGTACGTTGTTCGCTGTGCGCTATACGTACACATTGCCTATGGCGTCTCGGAGATCGGTGAAAAACACAAAAAACTTCACTCTATCTCGCTCTCTGCCAATTGCGTGCGGCTAAGAATGTGTGTGCTGTGTGCGGAGAATCATTTTCAAAGTGTTGCGAGTTCAACGCCGCCGCTCCATTGGGCTGTTTGGTTACGCTTGGCGGCGGCCAAAACAATTACAGTGCCGCGTTGTTGCAGTTGCAATTTGCAACATGCAACACTGATCCCGGCGGCAGCTAAAAACAATGCAGGCACAAACACAAACTCAAACACCACGCATCGCATTGCCAATCAAAATTGTTAACATATTGTGGAAAGTAAAGCCTCAGAAACAAAAGCAAACCAACTCAACAAGTCTGCTACAAAAACATCATCAACATCGAACTACTTAAATACAACAACAACAACAATAACAATAGAGTTTGTGCATAGTGTGCGAAATCAAGATATAAATTGAAAATGTGAATTGGCAGCCAATTGCATTATGCTACAATGAGGGCTCATAAAATAGAGTTAAGGATTATTGAAATATATTTTTGCGATAAATTAAATAAATAAATAAATAAATAAATAAATTATAAACTTTTTCTAACACAGAAAGTGATCTAAAGACATTCAAAATTTAAAGCATACGAATACGTCTGTGTTCTTGAATATTACATAACATAAGAATTCATATGAATATATATTTTTAAGTAAATAGATGCAATTGAAATGAAAATATTTTTAAATATTTTTTTAAATATATTTTAACCCGATTTTATTAAGCTTTCATCTTTGTTAGATTGAAGTATAACATCGAATATTTATAATTTTTACTATAACTATATTTGTATATTTATATAATATAAATGTTATCATATAACATTTGATTATATTATCTTATTTAAAAATATTCAGCTTGTTGAATAAATATTGATGATGAGACTTTTATAACATTATAACATAAACAGTTCTGTTAACTAACATAGTATTCATTACAGCTCTGCATTCATTTAACGTTATGGTCAAGTCACTTGTTATGGGTATCTAATATTTGATGATGATGAGCTGTGAGCTAAGTTCTGTTAGGTAACAAGCTTTCTTCGTGTTGAAATGTTAGCGTTAAATGTTAAATGACTCAATTTGTTTCTTTCGTAACATTTATGTTAAGGTACTGTAAGGTTTTTTTCATAGCAATTGCTTGTTTATTAGTTATGTTAAGCATAATTACAATTTTGTGTAAAATTTTAGTTCCCTAACTCTAACCAGCAATAGTAAAAAGCGTTTCGTATTTCACAAATAATAGACAAATATTTTCATAATAACTTCCAAACTAATTAAAGTTGATATAAATGTCTCATAACTCTCCAGCAAACCCGAGCTGAACTTAACAATATTGATTAATTATACTTAAGTTCTCAACTTCAACGACCTTGACTATAATTTACTTTAAATTATGACTAATTTCTCATACGTATTACCCAAGATTTGTCATAGGTGCAGTGTATTTTTTTCCCCAAACAAGATAAATGAATCACAAAATAGATTTTTCAGCTCAGTTCAGAATTTAAATGTGTGCCCTAGGCCAAACACTTAACAAAGGAAATCATGAATAAGACAAAGTAAAGAGCCGTTTCTATAATTATGGCTCGCGATGTAGTCAAAATGCACTCGTATATACATTTTGCTACCCTTTTTCTGTTTCATTTGGAAGAGACAGAGAGAAGGAGGGTAAGAAAACGTGGCTGGATGCTGTGTGGCAGGTTCAATCAACTTGCACCAGGCTCCAATGGCCTTGTCTTGCGACGAGACGGCCAAAACACTCATTAGCTTGGCTAAGCGGCTTGACGCGCCCCACAGATGATCTAATCGCCAAACACTTAACACTCAATTGAACGACAGCAACAACAACAGCGAACGAATTTTTATAGCGAAATGTGAGCGTGGATGATAAATCACAAAAAAAAAAGCTGCAACACCGCTAATTTCCAATGCAAGCGTTTGGTGTGAGCCAGCTTATCCCCCGGATCGAAACGAAGTATACAACTGAATCATCTGCTTTATAATGTACTATAGATAAAAAATGCTTACACAAATTATAAAAAAATATAAAACAATTGTACAAATAAGTCATTGCAATTATTGTTTGTAAACAACTGATTAAAAAGTTTACCAAAGTCGAAAACAAACATATTTATATGCTTAATATATAGTGGATACATACTATACATAGAGATAGGGCTTCGAACTGCCTCGAAATTGCAAAGTTTAGAACGGAGCAGAGCATCGTGAAGAACAATTAAGTGCCTGACTAATAGATACTCTCACGCCTGTGGCGAGCGTTTAAGACAGATTTTTAGTCAATTCTGAGGGCAATGACACAAGAAATATTCGTACATTTTAGATGTATCTAAATAAAAAATTTAGCAACTTCTTAAATTTGGCGAATATGTTGAAAGAATTGAAACATACTTGATAAGCGGGTGCTATAAAGGGACGTTGCTGGTGATTAGGAAGGGGTTAGCCACGCCTCCTGCTTGCTATAACAGGCATCTTAACTAAAACATTATATATGGGATTACCACTTTTAGCGTGTTCACATTATTTGTTTAAACAAGATTAGTTCTACAAATAAGATTTTAGATAAAGTTGATTCTTAAACTAACTTCAACATCTTATCTGTATATCTTTAAGAACGAGATCTTTAGAGTAATTTTCCTTTATAATAACGGATCACTATCCGATAGAAATACATTGACAGACAGCAAGACTTACTTATATTGAGTACGTTTTTTAAATATAATAATAATATATAAATATGTGCATATTCATCAAATATTCACAAATCAAATTTAAATTAAGCTTACATTCAGAATAAAAATCACAACTCACTTATTTAGCGTTATAGACTGAGGTATAACGTAAAAAATATTCCAAATAACGCAACGTTATGTGTTTTGTTCTTCTTCTTTCTTTGACTCGTAGCGATAATCCACATAGAATGATTCCAAGGAATGCATGCAGTAGAGCGAAGCTTAGGGGGAAGTAGGAGTGCGCTTATGGAAAGAGCGGGATAGCGCAAACGAGGCACAAAGTGTGTGTGTGAGAGAGAAAGAGAGACAGTGATAGGGAGAGTGCGCGCACGATACGTAGCTTGTGGTTACTTCTTAACTTTTTTTATAGCACATTTTCTTTTCTTTTATTTGAATCTTGCTTTATGGCTATTGTGTATTATTGAAAAAACTTTTTCTGCCTAGGCAAGCACTTCTTTTGGATGTAGTTGTTGTTGTTGTTTAACACTTGCAGCCACTTCTATTATATTTATTTTTATTTATTATTTTTATTACTTTTTTGCGAAGCCGTAGTCCGCAACGAACGCGCATTAAGATATAATAAAAAATATATAAAAACAACTACAAAATGAACTGGGCGGATTATTGTTGTTGTTGTAGTTGTTATTGTTGTTGTTGCCAGCTAGCGCGCTCGGCTTGGTAACTGGCGACGCTGACGAAGTTTCAAAAGTGACTGAAAAGCGCCGAGCAGCAACAAGCGCAGCGAAGCTGCAAACGTGTCTTAAACGGCTCAAAAGGTAAGCAGGTAGAAAGAGAGCGAGAGAGTGGGAGCAAGCGAACCAACTGGCCGAGAGAGCGTGCGATCGTACAAAGTAAAAGCTAAAGAATATATTTGTAAAGCAAACTGGTTATGCTGCTCGGACCGGCACAATTCTATTTGATTAACTTGGACCTGTCTGGCAGCTACCAAGGAGGCAACAGGCTCCTCAAGCTCCCCAAGCAAGGGTAATAACATCGACAGCGAGCAGCAGCGACAAAAAATGCAGACGCAACTGCAACTGTGCATACAAATTGTTTATGAAATGTGAGACGAAAGCAATGCTAGATTGGGCAGACTATAAATATCTAGTCATAAAGCTGGCTGCTGGCTGGCTGCTGCCTGCTGGACTTGTCTGGGCTCCCCAGGGCGCGCCATTGTTTGTTCTCAATACCTTAACCAGTTTTTAAAAGACACTTTGCAATGCAGCTGTTATGCAAAATGAAACAGTGCTGCCCAGCGCGACAAAAGTGGGTGGCATAAATGACGAAAACTGGAAAAGGCCAGTGGGCGAATGAGTGCAGCAGGAGTTGGGGGACGGTGGGGAAGGAGGAACAGCAACCAAATTCCTGTTAGACGACCATATTGACCGCATTATTTGATGTCTGCACAATGCGCACAATGAGAGTCGCATATTAAGCTAACGACAACTGGAAAGGCTGGTTATAAATAGTTACCTCAACTAAGCCAAGGCATTGCGGCTAATTGGCCAACGGCGGCCATGGACGCATACAACAGGTATGCGTTGTGCCATTTGTAGCAGGCGGCAGCGGTAGCAAAAAGAAAACACAAAAAAACCAAATTGTGGAAAGTCAACTTACCCGAGCTGAAAAACTACGTAATTAAAGTAAATATTTGATGCTTAATCAATGTCAAGTCAAACATACCTTGTCCGTTAATTGCGTTACACCTCTTTCGCAAATTCCTTGACGTTTAAAGTCAAAATAAAAGCACAAGATGCAACGTAACATATTACACTATTTTTTTTTTTTAAATGAACGTCCAAACTAATTTGTAGCGCGCTAAAAATGTACATGTATGGTCACACTGGCGACGGCAACAGCTGATTATCGTCGAGCGTTGCCACTGTTTAGACAAAACGGAAAAAGTATTTAAGTAAATATACTAAAATATGACACAAGAAAAGCACTAATTTTTGGTTGGTTTTTTTTTATGTTATTATTAACAAAAATAAAAAATAAATACACTGTGGGCCCGGAGAAAAATGCCTTGCTGGTACTATGACAAAAAGGAGCTACGCGAGACACCTTCGATACTGGATGGCGTTACATATGATACAGAGCGGCGCTATCGCAAAGAGGGCGCACGCTTCATCATGGAATGCGGCACCAAAATGGGCCTCGGCCACAATACAATGGCCACCGGTGTCGTCTACTTCCATCGCTTCTACATGTTTCACTCATTCAAGAGCTTTCCACGCTACGTTACCGCCTGCTGTTGTTTGTTTCTCGCCGGCAAGGTGGAGGAGACGCCAAAAAAGTGTCGCGATATCATTAAAACAGCCCGTGGCATACTCAACGACAACTACTTCTACTCGTTCGGCGATGATCCCAAGGAGGAGGTAATGACACTGGAGCGCATATTGCTGCAGACAATCAAATTTGATCTGCAAGTGGAGCATCCTTATACCTTTCTGCTCAAGTATGCCAAATGCTTCAAAGGCGATCAACCAAAACTGCAGAAAATGGTGCAAATGGCATGGAATTTCGTCAATGATTCGCTCAGCACCGTCGTCTGTCTGCAATGGGAGCCAGAGATCATAGCCGTCGCTCTCATCCATTTGGCCAGCAAGCTGAGCAAATTCACGGTGCTCGATTGGCTAGGTAGACAGCCGCAGCATCAACGCTGGTGGGATATGTTTGTATCGAACGTGACAATGGAGATTCTCGAGGATATTTGTCATCAGGTGTTGGATCTGTATCAGTCTACGCAAAAGGAAGGCCAGGAGCCCAATAGCCCGCCACAAAAGCCGCCCAGTCGTGCCGACAGCCCAACAACAACAACAGCAACAGTAACAACAAATGCGATTTGCCCACAGCCTGCAGCACAGCCCAGTGGCAACGGCGGTCTGATTGGCGAGCTCAACAATATACAATCCATCAAATCGCTGGCCAATGCGATGCCCATTGCCGTCGTCTCGATACCGCCACCCAGCGATGGCCTGCCGTTGCCCACGCCGAATGCAGGCGGTGGCGGCGGCGTTGCACCACTGCCACCACCCAGCAATCTGAACAGCAATGCTGCCAATTATCATTTGTACCACGCACCACCGCCGCCGCCGCCACCTGTGGTGCCAATGCCGCCATATGCGGCCAATGCCTGGACACAGCAGCCGCCACCGCCAACACACTACAGCACAGCGGCGCCACCACCACCTATGCCGCCCAATATGGGACCAGGACCGCCCAGTGGCGGTCCACCTGGCTACTACAACGCCGGACGCCAGCAGCAACAGCAGCAGCAGCAACAGCAGCAACAACGCTATCAATAAATTATGTCAACTTTTTGTAGAAAAACATTTGTTAGAAAAGGAAAGAGCACATGGATATATAATATTAATAAAGCGTAATTTTATTAAAACAAAAAACATTATTCTCACCGTTGCATGACGATTTGTTGGGGTAGTGGGCGGGGAGTCCAAGAAGTCTGAGGAGCTGCTGCTACATTATGAATTGTAATGGAATATGTGGTGTGTGTATGTAATGTTTATACGTCTGCAACCAAAACGCGATTTAGCAACAATTGATTTACATAAATTCTAAAATAGTTAAGGAGTATGAACTTGAAGCTTTAATTAACAAAATATGATATTACAATCAATTTATAAATCACGTTTAGTTCAGCGGATAAACATGGGTGTCTGTGTGGGTATGCTTATGGGTTTACTTGACTACTTAGTTTATTTTGTAAATAGTATATAAGCTAAGCTATATATACGCTACACATATATTATGTTTTATATATATCTATATATTGTGATATACGTTAGTGGGAGTGACATGTACACACATATGTATGTATATATGTGTATGTATACATATACATATACATATATATACATACAAACATATATATATATATAGATATATGGTATTTTATATAAATATTGCAAATCGATTAACGGTTATTGTGATTAACGTTATAACACATACATAAAGACGCGCTTAACTTTTTTCGTTTCATTTTCTTTCACTAACAACTCACCAACCAGCCCACTTTCGCCCCGCCCTCAACATCAGCAGCTTTTATAAATATTGCTAAGGTTTATGCGTGGCTGCCAAAACTCATTCGATCGTTATGGTAAACAGGCAGCATTGGCGTACAAATGCAATTAAAACAAACAGATCTGATCCGGTTTCTTCATCGAGCTAAACAGTTGACATTGATCAAATCCTTAAACTATTTAAACGGACGACAATAGCTTTTGTGTTAAACTAAAATACTTAAATTCTACAGATTTAGGTTTGTTTTGTGTTTGAGACTAGATGCAGAAATTCGAAAAAAAAATCAAATTTGCAAATTTAAAATTAGGTATAAAAATGTACAGGAACGTAAAAGGCAAAACAAAAAAGTATCACTATAATTTTAACAGCTAAATGAGTTAGTGATTATGCTTAACGTAAACATAGCGAATAAAGCTTAAACAAATACTGAACATGCGTGAATACATTAAATATTTGCTTATGTATGGAATTAGCTTTTGTCATCTGTTTAAATTTTTAACTATATAGTGTATATATTTTTGACATTTTGTGAAAGAAGTAAACCGGCACAGATCTATATAAACTTAGAGCATTGCATTTGAAAAATCTCAATTTGAAAATTAACAAAATGCAGCCACGCATAAACATTTTTTGTGGCGTGTATGCACGTGTGTGTGTGTGTACTGGGCGGCTTTTAACGCGTCAATGTTAATGTTAATTCACCACAAGCATAATATTGTGGTATCATTAGAAAATCAGGCAGCGCTTGCCGCATGGATGATATTGAAGTTGAAGCCGCAGCCGAAGCGGAAGTGGTTGCCGCCGGCTGTTGTTGTTGCTGCTGTGCCTGCCGCACAATGTGTCCAATTTTGCCTGCATATAGATATAGATTTAAACGGACATTGGACACAGGTGTTTCATAGCAAGTTTACCCAGCACATTGGCACGATGAAAACGCGCATCCAATTGCCGCAGCACATAGAGATCTTGATGGCGTTTCCAGGCGTCCAATATATCGCTCACCTTGACGGCCACCAGTGCACCGGGGCCTGCGTTAGTCTGTGAGAAAGAAGTTATCGTTAATACACATACTAATATACTTTTGTTAGCTTATACACCTACCCGCTTGAATTCCACACTTAGCTGCTGTTGCTGCGGTTGCTGCTTCACAATGAGCTCGATCAGCTTTTTGAGCTTACGATGATTGCATTGCTGTTTCGAGATATGCAACAGCAGCTGCTTTAAATTGCCAGCAGTTGGCGGCGATGGCGCTGCAAGCTGCTCAAAGTAGGCATGCAACAGAGATGCGTTGTAGGAAATGTGAAGTTTGTCCAGCGCCTGCACCAGATGCTCCTCACTCAGATGCGCCGTGGACAGGCGCGCCACCAGCGGTTCAGTCGAAAAGCTTTGCTTGAGCAGCTGTTCACGGAAATACAAAGATATTTAATTAATGTGGCTGTTAGAGAGAACATGTGTGCAAATGAAAGGAGGCACGTTAAAGGCAATACTCTACTTTCTATATTCTTGCATCTTCACGTTAAGATCAGTACATATCATTTACATTCTTATTTACTTCACTCACCTGCCTGCCGCCAAAATTATTATCACACGAAATAAACCTTTGGTTATATAGACCCATGTCGCCGGCTGTATTGTGCCAGCTAAAGAGGCCGCCAAATTCATCTAAGTAGCCAGGCGAGCCGCTGCGACAGCGCGTCTGCTCGGCGCGTGTGTAGAGCGAAAGGCTGCTGCCACGCCCGCCAACGCGCCGTCTACACTTGACACAGCTGCTCAAATCGAGAGCTTTGCCAATCGTATTGGCCAGAAACTCCTTCTCGAGGCAATCGAGGCAGGTCTCTTCCCCGCTGCCCAAATCAAATTTTGTCGAATTGCTGGCCATGGCGGCACTAGCGGCCACCACAGCTGCCGCCGCAACCAGCATGGGTGCCACATCTTCCTGTTGTTGCTGCAGCTGCAGCTGGAGCTGCTGTTGCTGCGAAACGGCACGAAAATCTGTGCAGCTATAGCAACGCTCATCGTAACTGGGCTGCGAGCGACGCGACTTTGATGAGGAAGCGCAGCTCTTCGAGGCGGACACTAAGGATGAGGAGTTGGAAAGCGTGCTCAAACGCTTAGGCTTAGCGCCTGTCAGCTTCGAGTTGCACGTCTCTTCGTCTGCATGAGTTGGTTCGCTGGGCACGCTGGTGCTGCGATTGAAGCTACTGTAGGCGAGTGTGTTGGGCAGCGAGTGGGCCAGTGTGTTGACATCTGCTGTGGTCGCATCTACGAAGTCCTGTTCATCATCCTTAGTGCCGCAGAGCAGCTCATCAGCATCCACATCAGAGCCAGCATCAGCATCGGCCTTAATCTGATCCAAATTAAGGCTAATGCGTGCAAATTTCTTGCTCAAACGCTGCAGCGCTTCCTGTGGCGCTGGCAATGCTAACTCCTCAATTGGCGAACTATAGAGTTGCCTAGGCTGAGTGGGCGTGGCCATGTGTCGACCGCTCTGTAACTGACTGTAATCGCGTTGCATTAGCAGCAAATTTGCATGTCCTGCTGCCGCTTCCTGTGCGTTCGCCACAAACTCCAGCTCGGACGAGGGATCTGGCTCAAAGTCCATTTCAAGAAAATCCGTCTCATCATCACGCACCAGACCGAAATCCAAATTGCGTCCACCACGGCCAGTGCTGGCGTCGAGCGCAGCCATGTCAAAGTCAGCGGCATCGCCGCGGTACGCATAGACGCAGTCATCCGAATTGAGCGATATCTCCTCGGCCTCCACATCGTCATCTTCGTCGTCATCGTCCAGCAGTATGAGATCGTCGGCATAATAATTGTCGCTGGCGTAGCTCAGATTCTCAGTGGAGTTGTTCATTGAGGTGCGACTGGAGCTGAGGCCGCCAATTGCCGCATCGGTGGGCGAGAGTGCGGAGGCAGCAACCGCCGCCGCTGCAGCTGCCAAATCGCAATTCAGCGCTGGCAGCTCAATCAGACCGTAGGCAGCGCCAATGCTGATGCCATTAAGCTGTAGCGAAAATTCCATTATTACAAAAATAACAAACAATGGAAACGCAGAGCACATGTACATACATACGCCAATAAAAATTATAACACAAACAAAAAAAACACTTGCCTTATCACTGGTGACTAGGCCTGCGCCAGCTGCAGCGCAGTCGCCGTCATCGTCGTCCGCTGCAGCGCCGTCGCATCCTTCTCCTCCGCCCTCGTCCTCAATGTGTGCGACACAAGTGGGCGTCACAGCAACAGCGCCTATCGTTGTTGTTGCTGCTGTTGTAGCTGTCGGTATTGACATTGTTGTTGCTGTTGTTGTTGCTACTGCTGTCGTCGTTGTTGTTGTTGTTGCTGTGGCAGCTGCTGCTGTTGTCTGTTTCTGTTTCGCTTTTGCCATAGTCCTTTGCAATTTCGCCTGCTCATCGCCATCGAGGCTGCTATAATTGTGTGTTGAGTTGCACGCCACAAGATTGTTATTATTATTAAGATTTAATCGCCACAAGCCATCGTGTTTTAACTTATTTATTTCAATTTTATCTTTGCCAAAACCAAAACGATAATCGTTATCGCTCATGTCTAACTTTAAGCCTACACCTTAGAGATGAGCGTTGATGGAAAATATATATATACTCATGTATTCGTTACTTGCTATAAATATCGCATACAATTGGGTCACGAAATATGTATTTTAATGCACAGTTAACAAAATATTATAAAAACAATTCACAGTTTGAGTAACTTTAAAATAATTTGAACAAAATAACGTTTTTTTAACAACTTAAAAGATTTTTAAAATGAATTAACGAATTGTGTCTATCGCTTTGCCAAACACTTCCACGCTGCGTAAGAGATACGTCAAAAATTAAAACATCATATTAAGAAAGAGACAATTACCGATATATGCAAGTGGAATTTCCGCCATGATTTGTTTTGAATGAAAAAACCAATATACGAAATGGGCAATGCTTGCCGACAATATAGTTCTCTGTGCGTGCTGTGGGCTCATTTTTGTATTTCCACTTACCTAATAGTTCTTTTTTGTGAGTCTTTGTCGACACACCCTAACAAAACATTAAACATTGACAACATACATAAATGTGATTATAACGGGAAGATAACTTACGTAAACCTCAAAATCTTTTGGTGCATTATTTACACACTCACTCGGAGTCATCTCTTTCGGCACATGTGTCAAACTTATTTCCTGCACATGGATAGTCTTCGCCAGTTGTAAGGAAATTGTTGCTTTATAGCCCCGAAACCCGAAACACGATCCTGGCATTAGGCTTGGCCTCAACATATTTATGGGTGGATTTGTACTAAAATCCAAGCCGAGCAACGACTTAACCAAGTTGCTATTAGCAATTGGTTCTGCTATAGCCGAAATTATACGTGCACCCAGCTCCTCGGAAGCATAATTGATACGAGGTGGAGACACAGCCAGTGATTGCTTATTGGTGTGGGGTGCATTTGTCTGCGAATCTCGACAAATTGATTGTTCGAATTTTTTTTTTATATTGTATACATCGTCCATTAAGGGGCCAATCTTGCGTTTTACCAATGTATCCACACAATCATTCAATTCACTTGAATCGCAACTTATGGATGCCTTACTATTCTGATTTTGGCTACAACCAGATGTTACTGAAGGCAGATATTCGTATGTATTTGCTGTGCAATCCACTTTAAGCGCTTGCTGCTTGGCAGGAATATATATAAGAATATATTTTGACCATTTGAACAATCGTTATTCAATATATTTACGGATATACAGTTAACGTCTTCTTGCAGCCGTGTAAGTCCTATAATACTCTTTCTATTATTCCACATTAGATGATAGAAAAAGAGCACGAGTAATGAAAACGTGAACATGTAGGTGCAGCAGACGCGCTTGTTGCAGGTCCGCCTACCTGCATCCATAATTACATATCCAAAGTTGGAATTATTTTCAAAATATAGTCTACTCAGATTTTCAAATATAACGCACAAAAAACATTGTCGAATTAACAGTTACATTTGAAAGTTAACAGCATTCATCGTCAAACAGATCGATATTTCAAACAAAGTATACATCGATATATCGGTATATAATGCTACATCACTAGCAAAAAGCAGTCAAACATTCGCGGAGTGTACACAAAAAAGGAAAGGCTTTCTTTTTCAGCCAGCTGCAGCAGTTGCACGCACAACAACAAACGCTGGGGCTGCAGAGAAACGAAACGAACTTAACTAAACACTTCAGCGAAATAAAATACAAAATTGTAAACTTATAATTGTCAGAACTGTTACAAAATACAACTGAAATACAAAAATTATGGAAAATTTGGCGCGTATATGTGAACAAAAAGTGCAATAGAAGAGAGAAAAAAAATTGATTTTTAACCAGTGTCAAGTGCCAACAACAACAGCAACCAAACCAACAACAAAAAACCAGCAACAAAATGGTGCAAAAATTCCAATCGCCCGTGCGCGTCTACAAATATCCCTTTGAGCTCGTTATGAAGGTGTGTATCTTATTTGCAGTAGGCGTGTCACATATACCGCCCACGCCACGTAACTAATGTGTTGGTGTGAGTGTGTGTGGGTGTGCATGCGCTTAAAGCGTGTCAGACTTAAATCATTTTTATAAAAAGCGAAAAACAGCAATTTGCTTACAACTTATTAATTAAGCGCAGTTGTCTTTGTTTTCACTGTATTTTCCGCAATAATTTTACGTCCAGCTGCTTCGCTCCTTCCGCCTGTATTTACCTTCTTTTCTTTTAGCTGTCAAATGCCGTCGCGCATCGCATGCAGCAGATAAATAAAATTAACCTTGGCGCTCTCCCTCTCTCTCGCTCGCTCGCGCTATTCTCTCTTTCGTCCGCTACTCTCCCTCTCCGTCTCTCTGTCGTTCAATTGAATAACCCGCGTATGTAATTTCATGAATGGAACGCCTCACTTCCATCGTTTCATCTCAAATTGTGCGAAGGGGTAAAAAGAAGACGGTCAGCTGCCCAGTTCGTGTTTTGCATTCCAGATCCGCCTCACACAGAGACAGGCAGGAAATAAGCGATTATGGGCACATTGTATACAATCTACAACAATCAACGAAATAAGACATATAACACTCTAAAAAAAATAAAACGACAAACAATAACAATATAAACAATTCTGTGTGCATGCCGAATATGAAATACAGTTTGTTTATTCAAAATGCTCATTAGAAATCAACAAGAAAAAAGTTGCAAAATCTAACAAAAGTTTTGTTTCTGATTGGATTTAATTTATCTCTAGCTGAAACTCAAACATGTTCGTTTGTGCTTAACAACATGTTCGAGTCATGGTTGGCTTTTATAATACAAAGTGGAAAGTTCCAATAAGAATTGCTATTAGAGTATTTGTTATATTTCAATTAAAATTTATGTGAAGTGGTACACAAATAACATAGGATAATGAAAGAGCTTGACGTTCACTATCTATAATTTATCTTTAATGTGTATATGCTCTATAATATTAAATGTGTATATCTGCTTTGGTATTTGGATTGAAGTAGTTGATGTTCAGGTCGTGAAGTTTCGATATGAGAAATAGCCTTAAAAATAGTAAGTCTTAAGCTGTGATACTTTATTAATGTCCTACAATGTTCATTAGAAGCAAACACCTATTCTGTAAGAATGAAATAAAATGTTGATTCCAAATATTTTAAAGAACAAAAATTATATTCTAACTAAATATGATATATATATATTTATATATACTCTATTCATATCATAAAGATCGGGCAGCTACAACATAAAAAAAATAATTTATTAAGTCATTTAAACCGAAAAAAATTAATAAAAATATATTCTATCAATTTAAAACTATATTTCCATAAATGTTAGGGTAACTCCAAGTCGCCCACTCTTTTACTGTGTTTTTTTTTTACAATGTCTGAACATTTTGATACCAACTACAAAAGGGTAAACAAACTTCGTACTGATATCAGCGTAACGATGGATTACTCCATGAGCTCTGCCGGCTCTATTAACTAATTGACTGCTCTATATCTTTTGCGATAAACACTTTAGTGTTATCACTTCGGGGACGATCCATTGTAGCCGCAAATTTAATTAAATTTCGCATTAATTTATTCATTTATTATTATTATTCATTTATCAACAAATTTTATTTATTATCAGCTTGAATTAAAGTAGTTTGCAATTGTTGATGGGTGCAGCGACGCTGACAAAGGCCAAACAGTTAATGTCATTGACTCGAAAAATAACGAAACGAAAGCTCTTTTTTCGTCTACACACAGTAAGTCAAGCTAATTGGCTTAACAGTAAAAATAATCGCTTAATAGTACTGGGCACCATATCAGCCGTCAGTCGAAATGGTCACGTTTTCGACTCATTGGCTGTCTAGTTGGACTACAGACCCGCTCTATCTAGAGAGAGAGGGTGTTTATATTATAAAAGAGCTTAGAATTCAAATCATTAAATTCTATTGATAAAGTCCCGTCGAGATGATGCAATCGCAAATGGAATATTTTAAACTTTGAATATTAATATCAGAGGAAATTAGGCAGCTTGCAGATTTTAATGAAACTAAAATCTAGTTTAGCTTGAAAAGTAATTGTTTAATGAAATCTCTGCAAATAAAAATAATAAAAATAAAATATGTACACAGCATTTAAGAAACTCAATTAATTATACTTTCTTCATTTCTTGAGCTCTACAACATCTATAAATAATTTAACAAACTAAAGAAAACTTTTAGATAAGATAGAATTTAATTATAAAAAAATCAACCATTTTCACTTCGTGAACGAGACGACTTTTTCTAAAAAAAATTGCATTTTCAAACAAAAATTTGTTGACTAATTGAATTAAAGAATTTAATTAAAGAGTGCAAATATATGATTGAAGCACCTGCTCATATATGTCTCAAATGCAAGACTAAGAAGAGCTGTCCCAAATGTCAGCTATTTTTAGGCACGCCCACAAGACTAAATGGGAATTGTCAGCTTGGTATACCCTGTACTCATTGAATGCGCCATTTTGAGGGCATGACAACTTTCTATAGAGCAGCAAAGTCAGGATGTTAAATTAAGTTGATTTAGCCAGGTTTCATTTGCTTGTCTATCTGTATGTCACTACTTGCGGTATCTATCGATAAAAATCGATAAAGTAACTAGACAGTGGAACTGCTTAAGCTAGAGACAACAAATGTATGCCCAAATCGACTTGAAAGTGGGTAAACAAACTTTGAGCTTATTGTGCTTATTGTGTTATGCAGGAGATAAGCAGGCAACGAGTTGAGTAGAGTGGAGCGTCTACAATTCTTTTCTTATCTGACATGTCTATTTTGGATACCCTTCGTCAGTCAATATACAGCTGAGTTTGAAGATTTGATTCATGCACACATTTGGCTAATATATTAAAGCATTACAAATTGTATGGTATCTAAATTATTCGAATTTCAAGTGTATTTCTCATAGTAGGGACAGTAGGGATATATAATATATATAAATAAAAACATATATATGGGTTACTGTATATATATGTATAGAAGAAACCAAGCATAATGGGCGCATATAGGTTCGGGTAACTTCCAGTCGGACACTCCCGATACTCTCACTTATTTGCTGTTTTCTTTCTTTGCTAGTATATCTCAGTATCTCCTAGTCGGATACAGCCAACTATCTTACTTGTTTGCTGTCTACTTTGCTTGTTCTGGAGATAGAGAGCAGTGCTCGGTATCTTCCAGTCGGGCACTCCCGCCACTCTTACTTGTTTGCTGTCGACTACCATTTTGTAAATGACGCCACAGCAGATATGGAGTGGCCGTAGGGCATAAATGCAATACGTATTGCCATCAATTTCCATTTGGCATCAGCGTCAAACCCGTCAACGTGACAACCCGAAGTGCTATTACGCATACGTCACATGAGCCAGTTGCCACTTTGCACACACTTTCGATGGGACGGGATGCAAGGGGTAGCGAGCGTGCAAATAAATTGGATACTATAATAAAACTGTTTAATGCGCAATTATCATTTCATACGGCCTGGGACAATTGTACAACTAGCACTTTCAATCGTCTATGTATGAAGTCTATAAATCTGCCAAGCAGCAAATATGTTTGTTTGGGTGCAATTTAATTTTGTTTAGTTATCTTCTTTTTTCAGTTTCCAGGTCATGTGGCTATTCGCACGAGCGGGTGAATTATTAAGCGTTCAGCGGCGCAAAATATTGGGTTTTGCTCGACAACAAGTTGTATTCTCGTTTAGTTTTTCCCAGGCGCTCTGGTAAGACCACGTGCCAGGCACGTCGTGTGTCGTCTCAGCGCCTTGAACTTTTCAAATATTTATGCAGCGAACCTTTCCCACAGTAATTATCCTTTGGCGTGCAGGCCTCTCAAATGTCAGCGTCTCGACACTTTACGACTTTAAAGGACATTCGCTTCCATTGTCCTTGCCGACCCAAGCCAAGATTTTAAAAATTCAAAACAAATTTCCGTGTAGCGCTGCTACACATAATAAATAATAAACCATGTATAGATTTATCTATATATATATTATGTACATATATGAAACATCAGATAAATTGTAGCTGACGTTGCTTGCTTTATTTATTTTATTTGTTTACTCACGCCTCTTCGAGTGATATAATAAACTCTGCACCTACCAAGTGCCGCGAAGCACACGAATTTGTTTAGCTTAAATCTATTAAACATTTCTGCTTTGCCTTTACATTTTTTTAAATTATTTGAATTCTTAAAAATTAGCCAATCTAGCTTAATAATTATTGCCCATAAATATTCAAATGTTTCTATTTGGTTAATGATTTTTAAAAATGTTTGAACTTTGTTTACATTAGAAAATTCTCTAAAATTATTTGAAGAGTATATCATTATCTTGGACGAGTCTAGGCTGAATTCCCATTTTCAATAGGCTCAAACTACAGCAAAAATATTGATACCAAGTTAAGATAGCTTTTAAAACATAAAGTAAAAGCGTAAGAAGAATGTAAATTTTAAATTTATAAATTTCTGTATACCATACGCAGTACGCGTTTGTCATTTTTTTTCGATAACTTAGTCCATTTTCTTATAATCGATAAAAATCGATAGTTTGATTTTCTTTTTTTAACGTAGTTTGCATAGCTCTATAGATGGAAGCATCCAATTTACTGTTGGGGCTACTGTAATGAATACGGATTTAGATACATGACCAAATTCTCATAATATATCGAAGATATTTCAACAACTAGAGACTTGTGCATTGACAAAGGCACACATGTGTGTCCTGAAAAGCTCATTAAGAAAGTCCATTAAGAACAAAAGTTATTCAACAATTTCCATAGTACAGCCCACACGCCCAGCCCAAGCACAGTCGCTGGGTAAACCGCGCATTAAGCACAGCGCCTGCTTATGTGGGTGGGCGTATATTCTTCGCCATGTATTAAAGAGTGTAGAATTATGGAAATATCAGTCTTTCCCGGCCCTTTGAGGGTATCTTCTAGTCGAGCAGTCTCAGCTAACCATTCGTATTTAATTTATATTACAATAGTGAAGTATATTTTACTCATTGCTTGATAATGAATATGGCTAAAGACATATGATTTCTTAATTACAAAATAGTTCTTAATATATAGTATTCAAACCTATTAATCGAAGCATTTAATTGTTAAGGGTTACCAGTTAAGTTTAAAGACAAGTTCATTCATTGAATATTCATTTTGAGATATATGAATCAATGTCGTATCCACAAAGCTCTTCAATATTTATTAAATTTGTAGATAAGTTTACAAAGTATAAATATCTTAAGTGCATTGCCTTTATCTTATCTGACTTGGTTAATAGTTCTTGGCACTTCCTGCACACAGCAAAATTTTAAATAAAATGTAGAATTATACATTTTTTAGCTTAGAAAAAAACTCTTTAGAGAGGAAATTGTTTTAGAACTATAGAGCGATAACATTTATTGACTTCGCAGAGCTCTTTATGATTATTTTACCCTGATTGACCTTACTTAACAAGCTTCAAAAAAACGTTCAGGTCGCCTATATTAATAATTTATCGACATTTTCGTATGGTTCCCGCCCCAATATGAATCATTTAACTTATCAGTCGAGAAGTTTAACAGCTTTCTACCCTTAAAAATTTGATGATTCCATCACTATAAAAGTTTAATTTTCCACTCTGTTACGCCCACAAGTAGTTTATTTCTTGGTATTGCCACGCCCTTAATGTGCGTAGCTTTTTGACCTTATACTAGTTACGTGCCATTGGTCCAGGAAGGAAAGAGCGTATATAGGTTTTCTGCATTTCGGCTGTCTGTCCACATGAAAGCCAAGCATTTCGTCACTATTGCAATGGAAATTTATAGTGTAAAGATTTAGTTTATGACACTTCTCTCTATGAATAGATATAAATATTAAATAAACATATAGAAATTGCCAACACAAGAAGCATTCACTCTAACCAATATACTCATCTCGCTAACAAAACAATGAATTGCTTTTGTAATGAGATTTATGGGAAATTTATTAAAACACTTTAAAAATATTTAATATTTAATTTGAAATAAATAACAAATTCCATGAAAATTTTAAATTAAAAAGGGACATAAAATATAAATTAAAAATTATATAAAATATACAAATTAAAATTAAAATAAATAAATAAATATAAATAAATTAATTATATATGAAATATATAAACTAAAAAAAAACTAAATAAATTAAAATGAAATAAAAAATTATATAAAATATATAAATTAAATAAAACTAAAAATGATGTAAAATATATAAATTAAAAGAAATGAAAAATGCCATATATTTATATATTAGTAAAATTAATTTAAAATATCATAGAATATATCAATTAAAAGAAAATTAAAATACTACAAATTTATATATATAAAATAAAAGAAAGCTTAAAATTCCAAAAAATATATAACAAAAGAAATAAGAATGTATTTAAAATATTTAAATGGAAACAAAATGCGAAAAGCCCTAAAATAAATAAATTGAAAGAAAATAAAAATGGCCTACATCTATATATATGAAATATTCGTCATTCAATTAATGGAAAATTAAAGTAAAGCAGCAGCAACTCTGTTCTGTGTGCTGCTGTTGTGTGCTGTGTTGCTGCCATAAAGCGAGGGTAAATAAACAAGCAGCTGTTTTGTAATTTGGCAAAAAGTATTGCCAATATTTGGATTGTGCGATATGAACATATAAGTATGTACATACATGCATACAGCCGTATAGATCTATGTGTATTTATATAAATCTATATGAGTATTTCTGCGGTCTGTGGCCCTAGGCCAAGTTCATGTTCATTTACATATCACAAATTGGCCGCTGCTCAAGGGCAAACAGCCTTTTTGGCAGTTGCTTGGCATTTTCACATTGCATTCACATTTTTCACAATTTATCATTATTTAGGCCTACGAGCGTCGCTTTCCCACATGCCCCCAGATGCCCATTGTGCTGGATTGCGAAATCATTAAGGACGAGAGCTTGGAGAATGGAGCCAAGCGCAATACGAGTCGGCGCTGCAAGCTGGCCGTCGATGCGCCGTATATCTTTAAGAAATTGATCGGCGTGGACTTTGTGTTCTTTCTGCAGCACAACTATCTGGACATGACGAATCGTACGCTGAGCATCGAGGCGGTCAACGAGAGCTTCTCGTCGCGCATCGAGATCTTTGAGCGCTGCCGATATTATGCCCATCCCGATAACAGCGAATGGACATGCTTCGATCAGACGGCAACGTTGGATATTAAGAACTTCTTTGGCTTCGAGCATTCAATGGAGAAAATGGGCATGAAACAGTATACGCAGACTACGCTCAAGGGCAAGGAGATTATTGAGTATTTCATTAGCCAGCTGAAGGAGGAGGGCGTTACGCATGTGGATCGCTGGGTGCCGCCATTGGATGCACCCAAATCGCCTACCACAGATCAGCATCATGATATTTTGCTTGATGGTGATTTTATTGCACGCAATTTGGGTCAACTGTCGCCGATGCAGGAGTCAAAGCTGTTGGAGCTGAGAAAAATGCTCGATGGTGTCGATGATCTGGAGCGCATGCCCAGTTATCAGACCATCTTGCGTTTCTTATCAGCGCGCGACTGGCACGTTAGCCAGGCCTATGCGATGCTCTGCGATTCCCTCAAATGGCGTCGCGAGCATCGCATCGACGCCCTGCTTGCGGAGTATAGTAAGCCAGCTGTTGTTATCGAACATTTTCCCGGCGGTTGGCATCATCACGACAAGGACGGACGACCAATTTACATATTGCGTCTGGGTCACATGGATGTCAAGGGTTTGCTCAAGTCGCTGGGCATGGAGGGCCTGCTACGCTTGGTCAGTTACACCTACTAAATGGCCCACATCATTTGGCTCATTCATTATTTCATTCATGTCAACAGGCTTTACACATCTGCGAGGAGGGCATACAGAAGATTAATGAATCGGCCGAACGCTTGGATAAGCCCGTACTGAACTGGTCGCTCCTGGTTGATCTGGAGGGGCTGTCTATGCGCCATCTGTGGCGCCCCGGCATCAAGGCTTTGCTCTACATCACCGAAACTGTTGAGCGCAATTATCCAGAGACGATGGGACGCGTTTTGGTAGTGCGGGCTCCGCGCGTCTTTCCCATCGCCTGGACAATTGTCAGCGCCTTTATAGGTGAGTTTCCCTAGACAATGAAACAATTGGAATTTGTGTTTATTTCACAATCATTTTTCATAGACGAACATACACGCTCGAAGTTCTTATTCTATGGCCCCGATTGTGAGCACATGAAGGACGGCCTCGCTCAATATATTGATGAGGAAATTGTGCCCGATTTTCTGGGCGGCCCTTGCAAGGTAATTTCCGCTCAACTCTAATCAAAATCAATTTGAAAATCGTGTGTAAAACCTCATATATATTTTTGTATATATATATGTATATATAAATATTTCTACGATATAATATTTGATTGTTTTTTTTTTGTAAATTTTGTTTAACCAATTTCCTTTCCCCGTTTAACATATATTTTCGACGCTAAATAGACGCATTTAACGCATGTGGAACAAGTCAATAGAAAATATCTAACGCATTGTTATTTAGCTGAATGCGATTGTGTAAGCAGCTTCAATAACTCTCCTAAGCCAAGTCACATTATTATATTTTGTATATGTTCATGTACCTAGTACACTCTATTCACATTGTTTCTCTGTCCAATGCTATGTTGCGAACTATGTCAAGTCCATAAGTTTATATGAAAGCGTATCATTTTGTTTGTCTCAGCGTCCGTGTAATCCTTCACACACACACACACAGAAATGAACTATTTTGTACCTTGAATAACAAATATTACAAAGAAAGGAAAATCACACACATACACACACATACACTTTAATTGCTGTTATTAAATGTTATGTCTTCTTTTCTATAACCAGACCATGATACACGAAGGCGGCCTTGTGCCCAAGACGCTGTACAAGATGAACTCGCTGGAGGATCATGATGATGAGACGCCTGTTGCATCACGTGCCGCCTCCGCCTGCATTGTGGAGCCTCCCAGCGAGGGAAAACGTTTGTCTGCTGCCCATCAGCACGATCATAAAAATCTCTATAAGACTGTGGAGCTAAAGCCGGGCTTCACACACGAGCTGCTCATACGCAATACGGATCCGAAGAGTGTGCTCACCTGGGATTTTGATGTGATGCGCAACGATTTGCACTTTACGCTCTATCGCGTCACCGAAGAGCTGCCCGATAAGAATGGTCCGCAAAGCAGTTAGACATACGTAAGGCCTAAATTCATCCATATTGTTGTCCTATTTCAGATTCGGCTGTCTCCTATTTCGATCTGCAAGATTTTGTGGAGGGCGTCAACTATTTCAGGGAGGAGCCAACTCTCATCTGCCGACACAAGGAGAGTGTGCAAGGTTCGCATGTGATGCACCACAATGATAGCTATCTAATGCACTGGTTCAGTCCATCGGGTTCACAGCTGAATGTATTTTACGAAGTGCTCAGCTCGGTCAACTATAAAGGTTCGATGACCAGCTTACAGTCGGCCTTTTCATCGAACTCATCGGCGGCTAGCTCCTGTCAGAGTCGATGATATGAGCCGAACGGGCAGGCCTCAACATCGTCGCCCTGTGCCCGTGGCGTGCATGACGAGCAGGTCGAATTGGATTTGCTGTCGGGTACATTGATGGAGAAGAGCTTGAATCTGTTCGACTCGCCAGATATATTTTTTTAAATGCCTGCAAAATTTGCAATCTCGTTTAGTTTAATTTTTAGCAAAATGTTTAGTTTGAGATTTTAATTCTAATTTTTTTGTGTAGCACAATTTTTTATGTTGCCTCTAATTTGAACGATTTTACTGTTTATTTAAGATTATTATGTGTATCAATCAATTAATATATTTATATATATATTTACTATAACGTTAAGCCAAAATATGAAATTTGTGAATCATTACTTTTACATAGATATAGACGGTTGTATCAGAAAATTCGAATATCACATAATGTTCACATTCATTTGAGAGCGTCAATTAGTCCATTTTAGCCACAATATTGTAGCAGCTTATACAACGTACATATATAACTAAAAAAACCAAAAAACAAATGAGAAAAACGTAATAATTGTAGTGCAGCAAATTTTTTTATGGCTTTTTATAAGAGTATCAATGCAACATAACGAAATTATGCCAGAAGTTTTGACGCTAGAACGAAAATAATGAGATTTACAAATATCTTATCAATGACTACATGTTACCTAATTAGTTTAATTCGGAGTCTACAACGCAAAATACAAAAAAAAAACTGAAACTTCAAAAATTTTAGCCTATTGCAATGATTTGAAAAACTGTTTTAAATCGAAAACACTCATAATAAGTACAATATCATTCAAATTCCGTTTAGACTACGAAATTTATGCTGCAAATTAAAAAACTTAGCGATAGAAACTTAAAGTTAAGCGCATGAGATAATGATAATCAATAATAAACAAATATATATAGAATTTTATTTAAATAGCCAAGCAAAAGCCGTGCATGTTACCTAATTGTGTAAGTTGAAATAAAAATGCAAATACATATGTATGCCAATCTAAATTTATCTAACTTTAATTTCAAATAATATTTCAATAGTTAATATTTAATATCTATTTTCAAATTATTGAAAGCTCGCGCCATTTTCAATTAGTGTGACCAGTGGACTGCATTACGTTTTCACGTTGTACAACACTAGATGGCGCAAACAGCTGTTGGTCAAAAGCCGCATTTATGGCCCAAACTTAATCTAACAGATACTATACACTACAGAATTTGCCAATGCCAATTATCACGAATACATTTTTTAGTTATATATGTAAGGTGTTGGTCAGCACAAATGTGTTATCAGGCCGCTTATCAGCAACGGTTCACTGGATAGCTCTAGTCGACGTATTTCGTCGCCAACGGAAACCATTTGGGTATTCGGCTTAATGATCGTAAAAATAAATAATAAACGAAAAAAACAAAAACAACAACGGATAAGCAGCCGCTAAAAACTATTCTAAATAGCACTGGTTTATGAAGTTTTAAAGCAGTTTATGTGTATAGCTGACCGTTAACACGTCAAATATCACCGAGCAGAGGCGCCAGCTACAAAAAAAACATGGTTGCACCTAAAATTACCAAGTGAGTACAAGTAATTGCAGCTGTAAATTTCATTCAGTTGTTGTCTACGCAATGGTCAACGAACAAAGTGAGGAGAGCGTTGCCGTTGCGCCCGCAAATAACTTGAGCGATATAATCAAATCCCTGGTGGATTATTACAGCGACAAGGGCGATGTTGTTCCAGCCAATATATACGAGGACAAAAAGATCTTCCCCAACTTTCGAAGCGGTCCGCTCCAGGAGTATCGCGACAAGGCGAGCTTCTGCTATAAACGCATGAATGTGCTGCTGGAGGGCGAAGACCATATTCGTCTAAAGGTAAAGTGAAATGTGATATGAAATTTCGTTTTAAGCCCCGTATATAAATGTAATATTCAATGAAATGCACATCAAATTGAGTTGCCGTGCAAAGTTCAATGTTCAATGTTGATTAAATCAGTTAAGTTGAAACAATATAGAGTTTAAATTAGTGTCGCTCTGTTAATGACACGCTCCATTTTTTCAAGAAGCTTACACCAATCCATTATCAGTCTAATTGGAACAATATTACACATTGCAACTTGTTTGTGGTTCAAAGTGCAGACTTGATATATGCAATAACATTAATTATATTCTTAATGTGTTTTTGAAATTTAAGCTTAATCAAGTTCAGCTTATTTGCGGACTATATATTTTTTTTAAGATTTTAAAACTCATTTAAAATTTAATTAATTTATAAATATATTTATAAATATTTCAAAATTGCAAAGAAATTCAGATTAAATACATACTATTTTTAAAGTACTTACCCCCAATGGAAATATTCTCTTTGAATGACTTTAAAATTCGTTTTTATTCTGCACAATAAAAATGCTCAAGACTTTGACCTTCACTGTGCAAAATCTAAAAAAATCAATATCAAATAATCTTATTATATTTACAAATACCAAGGCATTGTAGCAAATAATGTGGCTTATCTAAATGCTTATCTAAAAATAAGTATTCGATTAGTTAAACACTTGGGTGAGGTCAGATTATAATCGTTAATAATCTCAAATTAACTTTACCAATCTAAATAGCACAAAATATGGCAATGGATGGAAAAACATCCAGATTTCCAACGCGAACCGGAGGCACCGAGTCTGGAACGTACAAGGGAGTTGGCCAACAAGCGTCATCATTTGCTTTGGGAACAAAAGTTCTTCGATGTTAATGAGGTGAGTGAAGTGGCAGGCATTTAATAATTAATTAGTCTTTAACTTTAATTACGTTTACATCTCTCTAGTATCTTAATACACCACATTTGCTGTTGGCCTTTGGTCAGGCTATATTCAGCTACGATTTTAGTTTCTCGGTCAAGTTCTCGCTCTCTAATGGCATGTTTCCCAGCACTTTGGTATCGAATGGTACCGGGCGTCTGGGCAAATATGTAGCCAAGATAGCAGATGATCGCATATTGGGCGCTTACGCCCTAACCGAGATCTCTCACGGCACGAATGCAAATGGTATTTATATATTCACTATTCAAGTTGTTTATTTATTAAAATTTCTTTTGTTTATTTTTTTTTCAAAATTTAGGCATGCGCACACGCGCTACTTACGATGTTAAGTCCCAAGAGTTTATTATACATACTCCCGATTTTGAGGCAGCCAAATGCTGGGTTGGCAATCTGGGCAAGACCTGCACCCATGCCATTGTCTATGCACAGCTGTATGTGCCGGCAGACAAGCATCAGGGCTTGAATGCATTCTTGGTGCCCATTAGGGATGAACGAACATTGTTGCCCCTCCCGGGCGTCACTGTTGGCGATCTTGGCGAAAAAATTGGACTGAATGGCATTGACAATGGGTGCGTAGAACAAGAATTGAAACACATAGACAAACAACTACAAACAACTATAAAATTAAATATTTGTATTTTACAGCTTTGTAATGTTCAACCAATATCGCATACCCAAGGCCAATTTGTTGTCGAAGACGGGTGACATTGATGCACAGGGCAATTATAGCAGCCCTATCAAGGATCAGCGCAAACGTCTGGGGGCCTCCCTGGGTGCTCTGTCGACGGGTCGTGTTAATATAACAGCTATTACTTATGTAGCGCTTAGTAAGGCTATTTGCATTGCTACACGTTACTCGGCAAGTCGTCGGCAATTTGGACCCGCCGACAGCAATGTGGAATGGCCAGTGATTGAGTATCAGTCGCAGCAATACCGTCTGATGCCACATCTGACTGGGGCAATTGCATTGCGAGTAGTTGCACTTTGGATTGGCAAGGCGAACGTGGACATGACAATGCGGAGCATGATGGGCGAGGATACGTCCCGGGAAGGCATGGAAATACATGCTATCTCATCGGCACTGAAACCCTGTGCCACTTGGGCGGCTCGCGACGGCATCCAGGAGTGCCGTGAAGCTTGTGGCGGCCATGGCTATTTGCGTGCATCCGGCTTGGGCGATCTGAGAAATGATAATGATGCCAATTGCACGTATGAAGGCGAAAATAATACTCTCATACAGCAGGCATCCAATTGGCTGATTAGCTTGCGTCGCAGCAATGCCAACTTTGTGGATGCTTCTCCATTGGAGACAGTCACATTTCTTAAGGATATGAATGTGATACTGCAGACACATGGACAGGAGCAGAACGCCGAACAAGCTCTGGACGTGCACAGTAAATAATTAATTTTGAAATATAAAATTATATACTTAATACACTTTGCTTTGCAGATTTGCTGAAGGCTCTTAACTGGCTTACCGCTTGGCAACTGGATGCAGCGGTTAAGCGCTTCGAGGAGCTGCAATTTGCTGGCAAGGACGCCTTTGAGACACGCAACAATATTCAAGTTTTTGCTGCTCAGAAACTTTCCATTATCTATGCAGAGGTGTGTGTTCATTATATAAGCAAGATTGCCTTAGTATTTAATGTAATATAATGCTTACCTTTCCTATACAGCGAACCATGTACTATGTCTTCTACAAGTTTGTAACCAGTCTGCCCGCCTCTGCCGAGAAGCAGGTGCTATTGAATGTGCTTTCCTTCTACGGCGCCAATTTGGTTACCAAATACTCTGCTCTGTTCTATCAAGGCGGCTATTTCCGCAACGGCTCACAGATCGAGCTATATCAGCAGGGTATCTTGGGTCTACTCTCAACCTTGAAGAATGAAGCTATTGCTTTAGTGGATGCAATTGCACCCACAGACTTCATTTTGAACTCTCCCTTGGGCATGAGCGATGGCAATGTAAGTAGTGCAAAACATTTCAAAGAATTTTACTTATCATTTATTTACGTCACTTATCAGGTCTATCACCATTTGCAACGCACCATCGTGTCCACTCCAGGAGTCTATGAACGTCCTTATTGGTGGCGTGATGTGACCTATAAGAATTATCTAGAACGCGCCAAGTTGTAAAAATGTAATTATTTTATTTTCTTAATAGTTTATTAAGTTTTATATGATCGAAATTTTGTGCCTTTATTGTTATTAATTTTTTTTCAAAAGATCAGTACTTGTACTTGTGCCTTGTACTTTAAAACTTATGTACATATATAACTTATCATTCACACGTGATATACATACCTGTATTAATGTGCAATACCGTTGATCACAGATCAGACTTTTATATATCTAATTTTGCTTAGAACATAACGCAATAAAATTAACCTTTTGTGTAAATTGTGATTTTGTATTTTTTTTAACTCGTTTATAATCAAAAGTATAAAAATATGGTTGTACATTTTTATCTCCATGTTAATAGCGGAAACTGTTCGCACTACCCTCGTATACGCAAAACTAGCATTTCATTCATTATCAAGCGTGATAAAGTGTTCAACAACCTGATGATTCGCAGATTTTGCACGATGCTATCAAACACATATATATTTATTTTAATATATATGTATATACCTTATATATATACCTTAAATATACACATGTAAATCCCCAATACTTAACACAAATGATGCCCTGCAGTGTCAATCAAAATAATAAAAGAAAGAACACAAACAAAAACAGCTTAAATTTGTTGTTGCGTTCCATTTCTTTTGCGTTCGACTTGGTTCTTACTGTGAGTAGTGAAAAAAATGGTGATTTACTTTTCATTCCATGTTGCATGTTGTTTTTGCATTGGAAGAAGCATGGACAAAATAAGAGGGAAAAAACACGCCATGGCCGCGGCTCAATTTCAGTTCTGTTTACAAGAGCGAGTGTGAAGGTGCATACGTTTATTTAAAGGAATTAATCAATGATAACTGCGACAGATTACGAGAACATTAATTTGAAACCTATAAAAAGGAACTGTGCGTATTTTAATAATGAAATAGTGTATTATTGACATATAAATAAATATACACAATTCAGTATTTTGTATAAATATGGTTGTATCTGGATATGTATTTACAAGGTAAGCATAGATATTAAGATTTAAATATTAATAATAAACAAAATTATAATAAATACGAACATAAATTATAGATTCTAAATCATTTATATGAAAAGTTTTCAGGAATGTTCGTCCTCTGTCATGTACATACAATTGTATGTGTGCATAGATACATATGTTCTACATACTACTGGAAGTATGTTCAATTGCGAGCATATCCATATGAATATACGCACATACATATGTTCGCAATTGAACAGAGTATTATATAGAAAAAAATTTGGTTTACTTATATATTTTCTATATTATGCATTTTTGCTTTTGTGCATTAGTTATAATTATCTATAAAGCATTTTGTTTATAATTTTTTTTTGGTTAGATCTTTTAGCTTAAATACGATCACAGTCTGACAAACGGCTTTGTTTTTGTTTAACAAATTACACAAGTTTTACGCTAAATACATACAAAATACAACATATAATTTACTAAATGTATTGAGCAGCCATTCGGTTTGCTTTTGCACTGGGGGTCAAGGCATTCCATGTTGTCCATTTTTCTTGTCACCAGATCCGGAACCAGTTTCGTATAGTTCCGGTGAATTGTGCACAATGTGTGACTGCAGCTTGGCTAATACATTGCCATCACTCTCTGTCTGAATGAGCATTGGAATTTGCTGTGGCAGATCGCTGGTGGCCCACAAATACAAGTCTAACGTCTTTTCAGTGCAATCGGCAATGAAACGAACAAAGGGTCGTATGTCGCCCTCATTAGCCAGCTTAAGGAAATGATAGTACTGACTGCGCTGCTGCTTTGGTATGATCACAGGTGGATAGCCGGCGCGCATAAGCAGCGTATTCATCAGCAGCCGCGAGGTACGTCCATTCCCGTCTACAAACGGATGTATATGCACCAGTTTGTAGTGGGCAAGAGCTGCATAGCTGTGAAGGAATGAATTAACTCTTGAAGCTTGCCATGCTTAATATCAGCTACTCACTTGACTGGATGCAGCGAGTTGCTGTGCTCCGAGTTGAGCCAATGTTCGAAACGTTGCATTAGTATGGCTAAATCGCCAGGTCCTGGCGGCACATGTCCGCCGACATAGACTTGATTGCGACGAAACTCGCCACCCTCGATCGGATCCACATGACCCAGCACGCGGCGATGCAGCTCCAAGATGTCCTTGAGTGTGATATATAATCTGGAATTGAACATAGTTAGTCATAAGCATTATACTTGCCATATTACATTACTTACTTCTGCACCAGACTGGCGTTGATATACTTCATGGCCAAATCCATGCCCAGAATTTCATTGTGCTCATCTATGGATTTGCCATCGACTGCCATTCGAGTTTCCAGCACCGAGCGGGTTTGTGCCAGTGTCATTGTGTTGCCCTCAATGCCCACTGAATGATATATGTGCTGAAAATACGCCTCCTTTTTGGCACGCCGCAACGCAGAGTTCGCCTCGTGTATAGCTGATAGAGCGTCACGTTTCTCGTCCAGAGAGGTGAGACGTCGTTCATCGAGTGTCTGAACCACATCTGCTGTGCGCTGGCGATTGGCCAAAGCTTCCGAATTGCTTGGACTAATGCTGAGCGCCTGGAAGTAATACTGATCTGCCAGAACAATATTACGTTGATTATGTTCGAGAAATTCGCCGTAGCGAAGCAGCACTTCCGGATGCTTGGGCGCCAGGGCCAGTGCATGCTCGAACAGTCGAGCTGCCTTGTCATCCTTGCCCGTCATATACATCTCCTGGGCGAGACGCAGTGCACCCAAGGCCTCCTTAATGTTGGTCTGTTCCGCCACCGTATAGCTAGCACCCACACTATCACTAACGCTCTTATCGTAAAACTCCTTAAATGCATTTAGCTCATCCACCGAATATACAGCAAACTCATCACGCGTCTGTAAATAATGAGCAGTTGGCAAATGATGCAGTCGCAGTCGCCAGCCCAACAACGATCCCGACGACGATGTGAGTGCATGGAAGGTAAATGCTGCGAAGCAGCCAGCTATGAAGAACAGGGCAAAGCGATATGTTAACTGAAGCGTTGTCTGTTGCTGTTGAATCTGTGCTGGTTGGTCCTCTTCCTTTGCTTTGCCTGTTGCCATCGCCTAAGCCAACAATAGGTTATGTCTTTAATACGTAAATATCAGTTATGCCACGTACTAACCATTTTTCTGTTGGGCCGTGTGTTAGTTATGAGCCCGTTTCTGTTTTACAGTAGTTTTGTATACGATGCCCAGCTGATACATTTTAGGCCTCTTAATAGGCGTTTTGAAAACAAATGAACCACGTATTTCACAGATACCAGCCCATTCCCTAGCGATGACAGCGTATACGATATATTGAACGAGTGGGAGAACTAAGCACTGCAATGAAATCCAAAGAACAAAATTCAAACTTTTGATATATTTTATTATACAACAAAATTTAAAAATTTTTTGCTTAGCTATTTATGCTTGAGAGCAGTCTGAAAAATTACTACTAAGCTTATAAAATGTACATATGTTAAAATAGAATAATTATATTCTCTATTTTACAACTTCTTTTAGCTACACTACAATCCAATATGTTAAGAGTTTTCTCATAAAAATGTATCTGTAGATTTTATATATAATAAATTTTTATTTATATTTTATATTTAGTTCAATTTAAGAAGCATCGAATTAGTTTCTTAAATTGCACTACTCGCATGCTCATCTCTAACGAAGAACTTACTCGCTTGTTCAACACTGGGATTTATTCCCGCTGATACTGTGTTTTAATTAAGCGTGCTACTTGGCGCTAGATGGCGCTGACAGATCTTAGATTAGTCAGCGTTGAAAAATTGTGCAAAAAAAAAAAACCGGATAACCTAATCAAATTTGAATGCACTCAAATTGATCATTTAACGATTTAAATTCTACGAATTTTAAAATTATGTGACTAACTAATTTATTATTTTTAATTTAATTATATTTGTATTTTTAGCGATTTATGCATTCAACTGTTGCAAAAACCTTTTATAGTTTGTGAAGCAAAAATGTCTATGATTTATGGAAATGTTTTGTGACACAAAGCTGAATATAAAGTATAAATTTATATTTAATATATGTATGTGTCTTGTGGTTCTGTGAGCTTATTATTTTGTGGTTTTTAGTATAAAGAACTTGTTCTACATTTTAAATATCAATATCAACTAGGATGTGAAGAATATATCTAAATGGGTTTTCCCTTGCGGTTTTTATTTTGACCAATTCGATTGAAATGATAAAATTTTTGTTTGGCTTTTGCAAGGCCACTAAAATTTTGTATTTACATAATATTTATGCAAGTATCTATTTTCTTCTTAATTGTTTTGAATCACTTTTAAACACCGAAACACTTGAGACACCCACTCAAATGACGCGCCTCCCTTGACATCCATCACATAAAGCATTTAGTAGTCTGTCGCTGTCATGTAACAAATGTTCTCTGAGCAACCCAGTGGCTTATATGAGATCATATACGTGTATGAATTGCGAATAAATTCATTTTATATTTGATCTAGTGTCATTGGGTGTAAACAAAATCAAATCGGCCAGAGCTACCGGCTTCTGAGTCACAAATGAGCTCATTAGAAGATCCCAATACCGGTTTTTGTCTTTGAACTATGACGTCCAAAATGATCTGAGTTTTATATTTAGTACATTTTCATATGTTGTTTTTTCGAAAAACCAAACTCATTCAATTGATAACGGCAGGCAGAGAATTCCTCTTACTCTCCTTCTCCTTCGCTCGTTCTCTGCCTTTCTCAAACATTTTCAAATAAAAGCTTTACACTATGCGCTCGACTGTCAGTTGCTGTTCGGCAGCGCAACGCAGCGCATCGACTTTTCTTCGAATTCGGTGGAATAACTAACGGTACAGGCGGCTATAGTGAAAGTGATTAAATAGTGTCTTATGTGCTGATCCTGCCAATTCTAATCAGTTCTTTAATTAACAATACAGAGCGCAATTAGAACGCTCTCAGTGTGAATTCTAAGTGAGAGTGAGTACAATATATAAATTCAGATTGCACTCTTATTAGTATATATATGTATACGCATATATCTTACTGCTTAGAGCATCCAAAAATAGCCACCGCCTGCACTCTGGCTGCACTACCTGCGTTAGCCCCCAAAATAAGTTGTTCCAGAAATAAAATGATGTTCGTAATAGATATATAACCATATGTGACACAAATGGAACATTGTTTATGCATCGTGAGCTGTTGATTTATGGTTCGAGGATCAATCGACATGTAGACATATATAAATCAATATTGTGCTCATACCAGCTATATATAAGTTTTGAAATGAAATGATATTTGTATAAAATAACAAAAATTACCACGTACGCATTAGACTCATCAGACTTATCAACAAACACATTGCGCACCGGATGAAAGATGCTGCTCAACTTGATACCCAAAAAAAAATTGAAAATAAAATAAAATAAATTTATTATAAATGTGAAACATTCAAAGACAGCAGCTACTGCTTCGACGAAAATAAAAAGAATGAAAAAAATGATGTGCTACCATTAACATTATCGGCTGGCTAACCTTTTCTGATCCTCAGTTGTGTGATAATCCCTGGCTATGTAGACTGAACTAGATTCGTGCGCCATGCGGTTATCAACCAAATACAAAAACTTTTCAATTTCTGTTCATTTTACTGTATTTTTTCCTAGCTACGTAATATAAGTACACACTTGTAATTATTTGTAACACATTTAATATTTATGAATGACACAGTTTTCTTTTTGAACTCCGCTCTAGTTAGCCCAGAATGCGAGCTCTGGGCGTGTGTGCGCTGCTCTTGGCACTGGCCAGCTGCCAGGGCTACAACAGCTTCAGATCGAGCTATAGCAGCAGCTCTTCCTCATCGTTTGGCGGCGGCGGCGGCATCAGCAGCGTTGGCGGCGTCAACGGACAGTCGCAGGCTTTGCTGCAGGGTCAAACGCAGCTAAACAGCTGGGCCTACAATCACTTGAATGAGGTGCGCGAGTTTGCCAATCGACTAACTCAGGAATACAATGCCATGTCTACGGGCAGCAGCAATATCATGGGGCACTCATTGCCTTGGAGTGGTGAGTACTTGGCTGATTGATTATACAGATCAGATTAGATTCTTATACCTTAGCCAATTAGCTTAAATTCGGATTATCTCTCGTGACTTAGCAAAGATCTAAGCGCAAATGTCATAATAGTCTTAGCAGTTCTTAAGAAGCTTTATAATACGTATCAGCTAATTCGACCTCGTTCAAGAACTAAAAGACTATATTAGCTTTGTGCAATGTCCGTATTTCTAAGCTAGAGACTTGAAATTTAGAACATTTACTCGTGGGTATTCTCATCTCATTATATATTGTTAAGCGTTTTCAATGCACTGGGGGCGTGGAAGACGTGCAATACTATAACTGGTATAATAGAGATGTTAGTATTAAAAGTCTTAGAGTATTGAAATTTGGAATATAAAGGATATATCTATCTATATCTAGGCCCATGGGAGAGTGGCAAGGCAGGAAATACTTTATCTGGAATAACAGAAATGCTAGTAAGTTGACAATCCAAGATCAAATATATATAATAGATATATCTACGCGTGTAGAATTTTATCTTCCATAGTTTTAGAGCTAGAGCGACGTGAGTTACTGTTAAGACCTTACTCAAAAGACGGAACAGTTATGCATTTATCCATGTTTTGTAGAAATTCTGATATATTTTATGCAGCTTTAAAGACTTGAAATTCGGAATATACACATGTGTAGACACGCCTTATATATATATATTTATTCTTATTTTTTCTATTATCAGAATATATTTCATTTCATAAATATGGTTAAATTAATACAAATGTAATTGCATATATTTTGATTTATAAGGTATATATAAATATATATATATATATATATATATATATATATATATATATATATATATATATTTTTTTTTTTTTTTATGTGCATCATTTCTGTTTTGTTTTATATATTCTTAGATGCATTTATTGTGTTCAGAAGTTCATTGATTTATATTCAAATGAAAGTAGATAGTAAACATGAATTACCTAAATTTAAATGGATTTCTTAATTACCGGACACCATAAAACAAGGCGTGATTACTTTAATCTACACAACATATATGATTATGAAAGGCTGATAGTGGGGAAAGGGTCATCTAGAGATCAGTTAGTTTATTCACTGCGCCCAATTCAGATTTAAGTCAACATAATACCTTAATCGGTCTACTTAGTGATAGAGGTATCAACGCCAAGAGAAAGCATAATTAATTGCTGGAAAGACCCAGAGTATGCTTAATATTCAATTGACATTTTCAAGATTATTTTTATATTTGTGTCTGAAATTAAAAGTGACATCATTATTGGCCGTGACACCATGTGTTTCCTTAATCTAGTGCAATTCCATATCAGAGGACGTAATCGCAAACTGGAACTGACCCTATACTAAGTTTTTCTAGTTGGTCTCAAGGTTTGGGGTGAAAGAACGCAGATTTTGTTTGAGAAGAATGAAGGCGAATCGCATAGAAGGGTGGTAAATGGCTTAAGCTAGAGTTATACTGAATTTGTTTGTTTCCTCTTCTTCTAGCAAACATCCAGCAGCTCAGTGGCAAGAGTGCAAGCGAATTGGATGCTCTCTGCCTGCAGATAAGTCAGAAGCTGGTGAATGATATGCGCCAGGGACTTCTCAGCTATAACAACATTGTGCAGCCAGCATTTTTCGATAGCAAAGCAGCGGAGGTGCTGGAGAACTATGCAACTGGTAGCACACAGCAAATTGTGGAACTGAATCCGTTTAAAGCCGTCGATTTAAGTGGTTTCGATGAGGTCAAAAACTATGAATACCCAGCCGAGGTGAAGGTAATAGATGGCAAGACCTATTTGGTGCATCGCAACTGCACTGAAGCCACCAAGATATCAAACAGCTATGGCGGTAATGCAAATGCTCAGTTGACTCATGGTTATTACCCACAGAATCCGATCACTATGCCCTCGAGCCGAGCCACAACTCTGACTCGCCAGTCATCGTTGCAGGACTGGATTGGACAAAGAATGGAGCCGAATGTGGTGGATTACAGATCGGTGGTTAGCATCGATGGTGGCAGGCCTCTGCCCTCATATAGCCAAATAACGGCAATGCCATCCTTTGGCCAGTCCAGTTCACCCGGCGCGAGGTCAACGGTGACAGTAAGGCGATTCAATAAGACCATTACGACGCATGCCGATGGCACCAGCTCTGTGGATGGCTCGGAAGCCCATCAACGCTGGGAGAACGGTCAGCTGGTCTACGATAATAACCGACCCTTTGGACAATCCTCGGTGCCGCGCGATGAGCAGTGGAAGCGCGAAGAGCGTGAACACTTCTTCTGGTATCTAACAACGCCACAGCGTCTTGAGGATTGGCAGCATCAGCATGAGGACCGTCTAATGGCTGTGGCTCATCGTTATCATACGACTCTGCCCGTTCTTTTGGAGTTCCATCGTCGTGAGCTGTCGCGTTATCAGGCGTTGTTGGCTCAGTATCAGGCACAGGTGCAGGATGCCACTGCTTGGCAGCAACAAGAACGTGGTCGCCTTGATTGGCTCATCCATCAGAATAGCTACACGTCCCAAGATTTTGATCGCTGGCAAATGGAGAACAGCGCTAAGTTACGTCAGCTGGCGCAGAAGAACGGCATCTCGCAAGAACAACTGCAGCAATGGCAGCGTCAGGAGTTGCAGCGCCTCTATGTCTACTTCAATAAGGTCAACGACTCGCTAAGTCCACAAGTGCCCCAAATACCAAATCAAATAACTATACACGAGTCCGGTTCACTGATTGCAGACAATGCTCAGGAGCAGCAGCGGCTAAATGAGCTCATTCGCCAGCACAACGCTACGATTGCCAAGCTGCAGAGCTCAATACTCAACGACCAGCAGCGGCTCAAGGATCTGTCCATCAAGTATCAAGGCGACATGCAGAGTCAGACACAGTGGCTGCGCGGTGAGGTCGCGCGCATTGGCGATCTTATCAAGGAGCAAAACGAGCAGGTGACCAGATTAAGTGCATGGCAGAGTTCGGAGCGCGCTCGCCTGGAATCCATGCTGAAACAGCATCGTGGCAGCCTTAGCGAGTTACAGCAGCAAATGGCCCAAGACAGCAGCTATGTTCAGAATTTGGCGGCCAAATATCGCGTGGGTGTCGATGAGCTGGAGAAATGGCAACGCGAGGAGCTGCAGCGCCTTCAATTGGTCGGCCAGCAGCAGCTGGAGAGTCATATCAAGGATTGGCAGGTCGGCGTTAGCGCTCAGCTGCGCAACATCATTGGCCAGAATCAGTTGACAATCGAGGAGTTCCAGAACTCCATCATTAATGATCGCGCACGTTTGGAGCAATTCGCACGCACCTACAAGGTGCGCGTGGAGGAGATTGAATCGTGGATTAAGAGCGAGCTCAAGAAGTTCCAATCCGAGGGTCTGCTCAAGGATGTGGAACAGCAGTTGGCTTCGTGGCAGCAGCGCGAACGCGAGCGACTTCAAGCTTTGGTGCAGCACAACACGTTGACCGTAGAGCAGCTGGAGGCGAAGATCAAGAATGATCAGTCGCACTTCTTTGACTTGGCTAACAAGTATCAGGTGCGCGTGGAGGATATTCAGGATTGGCTCAAGAAGGAGCTACTGCGCCTCCAAGGCGAGGGTCTGATCAAGGCAGAGGCCCTGAAGGACTGGCAGGTGGCTGAACGCCAGCAAATAGCCAAGATAGTGCAGCAAAACAAATATTCTATTGATGAATTCGAACGCAAGCTACTGGCCGATCGTGCCCGTCTTAACGATTTATCAAAGACCTACAATGTGCAGGTATCCGAGATTGAACAATGGATCCAGTCCGAAGGCGAGCGTCTGCAGCGTGAGGGACAACTGCACATGGAGACGCAGCTGAACAACTGGCAGAAGATTGAGCGCCAGCGCCTGCTGGATCTGATCAACAAGAACGATTTGTCCATTGAGGAGCTGGAGACCAAGATTGGCAAGGATCAGACCCATCTGTACAGCCTGGCTCAACAGAACCAAGTGCGCGTTGAAGAGATCGAGCAATGGATTAAGCAACAAATTCAGAAACTTCAAAGTGAAGGCCTCATCGAGATGCAGCGCTTGAAGAACTGGCAGCTGGAATGGCGTGGAAATCTGACGAACATGGTGCAGGAGCGTGACTATACGGTCGAGGAGTTCCACAAGTGGCTGCTTGAGGATCGGGCACGTCTGCAGAGTCTGGCCATGCAGCACAACGTGCAGATCGAGGAAATCGAACAGTTTGTGAAGAAGGAGGAGCAGCGCTTCATTGGCATGGGCTTGCTCAAGCCCAGCGAGAAGCTGACCAATTGGCAAGAAGTGGAGCGTCTACATCTGAAGAATCTAGCACAGCAGCAATACAAGTCCACGGAGCAACTGGAGGCGCGCTTGCGTCAGGATCGCGAGCTGCTGGAGAAACTGGCGACACAGTACAGCGTGCAGGTGGAGGAGATTGAAAACTGGATGAAACAGGAGCTGGCACGCATGCGTGACGAGGGCAAGCTGCAGATTGACAATCTCACCTCCTGGCAGCTGGCCGAACGTGAACGCCTCGAGACGCTGCTCAAGCAGAACAAACAATGGAGCGCCGAGGATCTGCAAGCCGAGCTGCGAAACGATCGCGAACACATGCAAACCATGGCCTTCCAGTACCACACCTCGGTTGAAGAAATCGAACGCTGGGTCCAGTCCGAGATCGAACGCCTCAAGCAGCAGGGCAAGCTCAACATTGAGCAGCTGACAGCCTGGCAGCAGGCCGAACACCAGCGCATTCTGTCGCTGCTTCAGTCACAGTCCAACATAACAATGGAACAGTTCGCGACCAAGGTGCGTATACGTTATATGTTGAATCCTAACCAATTATATGCATAATTGTATGCCGGATAGCTCATAAAATAATGGAATTGATCTAGGAAAATCGAGAATAGAATCCCTAATAGTTCTTTCATTTGAATATCATAAACTCAATTTCAAATTCTTAATTGGACAAATTTTAATTGCATAGTAATGGGTCGTCTATTAGCTTATTCATTTTCATTTATTTATAGTTCACCAAACTCAAATTGAATGACTGAGTCGCCGAGGTAAAATAACTTAACACATTTTTGCTGCTATTTTTGGACTAATAAAACTTTAAATAGAACGGTTAAAGTGATATAATTTTCCCAATGCCATAAATGCCTAAAATTCCAAACGTAAACAATTTTTATTGCCACTTTATTTTGAAACTAAGATTTGAAGTATTTAAGGTTGGAAAACTATTTTTGATAATTGTTAGGAAAATCGATTTGAAATTAAAATAGATTCAAATGATAAATATTTTAAATTGTAAATAATTTGTTTCCTGAACAACGCTCAATTTCATATTTACAGGTGCAGAACGATCGTCATTTCCTGCTCAACCTGGCTGAGCAGCATCATGTGAGCGTTATGGAAATTGAGACGTATATCAAGCAGGTCATTGACGATCTGCAGAAGAAGGGACAATTTGAAATTGAGCAGCTGCAAACGTGGCAATTGGTTGAGCGCGACTACATCAAGTCGCTGATTGCCGAATATAAGAATGGATTGTCCACAGCCGAGTTTGAGCAGAAGCTGTTGGCGGATCGTGCGCATCTGAATCAGTTGGCTGATCAGTATCGTCTGAATGTGGAGCAAATTGAGGAATGGATGATATCGGAGCTAAAACGTTTGAGAGGAAACACGGAGACCTCGCTGAGAACGCTCAGCGCTTGGCAAGTGACGGAGCTGGAGCGCCTGCAGAAGCTACTGAAAGAGCAAACTCACATCAGCTATGTGGAATTTGAAATGGAACTGCAAAAGGAACGCGAGCATCTGCGGGAATTAGGCAATCAATATTCAGTTAATGTGGAGGAAATTGAGCAATGGTTGCGCCAGCAACTGATCAACCTGAAGACTACGGGCAATGCCAAGGTGGAGAAATTGGCCAAATGGCAGATTGCCGAGCAGGAGCGTCTCATTGAGCTGCTATTGAAGCACCAGCAGGACCTTAACTATGAGGATGTAGAGCGTGAGCTGCGCAAGGATCACGCCCATCTGCAGAGCTTGTCGCAGACAAATCACGTGAGCATTGAGCAGGTCGATAATTGGCTGCACGATGAGCTGCGGCGTCTGCAGAACTCAGGACTTGTGCAATTCGAAAAGCAAACTCAATGGCAGAAACAGATTAGCAACGGCTTCAACAACTGGCTCAAGCAACAGCAGGATTCGGCTACCTATCAAGAGTTTGTGGATTTCTTGAAGCGCGACAAGTCACGTCTGAATGGCATTGCCAATGACTATCATCTGACCGTGGAGCAGGTCGAACAGTGGGTGCAAAAGGAAACGGCACGTCTATCGCTAATTGGTGTCATCGAGAAGCCGCAAGATAATTTTCGCTACGAAGAGATCGTAAGCATTACGGATCAGTCTGCAAATTCTCAGCCCTGGAAGGAATATTTGACTGCACGACTGCGCAGTGAAGCCCATCTGAAGCCCATGACCTGGCAGGAGTTCCAAGTGTACTTGATACGCAACAAGCCCAACTATGAGCGACTGGCACAGCAATATCACATCACCGTCGAGGACATCCATTTGTGGCTGGAGGAATCAGCCCGACAATTGGCCGATGAAGGCCTCATCACAGGCTCCATAACCGTTGAGGAGTGGCAGCTGAAGGAGCAGCAGCATATTCAGGATTTGATTAACCAGCAGTTACGTCGTCGTCAAAAGTGGACCATTGAGGAGCTGCAACTGAAGCTGCTTAATGACCAGAAGCATTTGCTCGACGTGGTGCGTCAATATCAAATCAGCATTGAAGAGCTAAAGTTGTGGTATAAGAATGAGCTGAAGCGTCTCCTGGATTTGCGCAAGATTGAGCGAGGCTTTGGTATGTCCTGGCAAACGAAGGAATTGGAGCGTATTTACCAGACCGTTGTGCGTCATCCCATCAATCGCAATGCATTAGAGCAGCTGCTGTTGCGCGATGTTTCCATTCTGGCGCCGCAGTATCGTGTGACCGTTGAGGAGCTACGCATCTTCATTCATGAGAAATTGCAGCGCTTGGCCGACATGGGTCTAATTGTGGATAGCCTGATAGTGGGCAGTGACTGGAAGGAGCAGGAGCGTCAGCGTCTACGTCAGATTGGCTCCAGTGTTATTATCACCGCTGGGGAGCTATTGCAGCTTCTCGCAGCGGACAACAACTATCAGCATGAGCTAGCCCGTCTCTATGGCGTGGAGCTAGAACAACTGGCGCCCGTGCAGAGCATATACGTTGGCAACATGGCCAAGGAGCAGCTGCTTGAACATCGCAATCTCATTGTGCTCACGGCCTGGCAGCAGAAGGAGCGCGATCGTCTGTACGGATTCATTGGCACCCAGAATATGACGCTGCGTCAGTTGCGCGACTGGCAGCGTCAGGATGATGAAAAGCGACGTGATATCAAGGAGTGGCAGCTCAAGGAGTTCGAACGCATCATGGCCGTGGCTCGATACTATGGCATATCACTTATTGAATTGCAGCAGTTCCGCGACGAGGAACTCCAATATCTGAACTACTTAAATCATCGCAAGCTGTTGCCAGAGTCCGAGGTGCAAAACTGGGAGTCCAAGCAGCACTGGCGTTTGCAAAAGCTGCAAACTAAGTACAAGAAGTATGGCCAGGAGCTGAGTATCTGGCGTCGCACACTGTACCTGCTAAGTCAGGGATTGATCAGTCTGCCTGAAGGCAATGCAGGCTATGTGGTCGATGCAGGCACCACCAATGCTACCGCCGTGCAGAAACCAATTTTCTCCAAGGATCGCGGAGACCAGCCGCCTCATATCTATGAGGAGTCATACAATGAAGACGATGAGCCCGGTCTGGAGGGTGAAACGAAGGCGCCTCTGCCTCGCCCAATGCCCATGGTGTCCACGCCACCGCCGTTGCCTTATCATCGCGGCATTCCAAGTAATGCCAACGTAGGCTACGATTATCGTCGTACGGACTACACTTTCAATATGCCTGTTGGCAGCGTTTCAGCTGCAGCCAGTGGCGGAGCCGATGGTTCATCGGCCTCGGCCAGCGCAACGTTAGGCAAATGGAGTCGTGCTGCGGGCGAAGAGCCTGCTTCACAGCAACAAGTTCAGCTCGAGGACTTGGGTCAGCAACAGCAAGTTGACTTGGGATGGAATGAAGGTCAAATCGATGGTGGACAACAGCAGCAGGAACAGGAACTTGCTTGGAACTCCAACTACAAACAGGACAGCGATGCTGGCCAAGTGCAACAGCAACTGCTGGAAGACAAAGATGACTACGGACAACAACAAGTCGAGGACTTAACAGGCCAGGCCTATGGCCATAGCTATGGCTCCAATTATGGTCAGCTGCAACAGGCGCAACCAGCTGAAACTACGGTAAGTTAAATAAATTTTTAGAGCTCTTCAACGATTAGAATGGTTTATTTCAATGCACTTGATGCTTTCTAATATTTTTGAAATTAGTCCATCCAGAAATTTATAGAAAAATCTTAAGAAAAAACATAAAATAAGAAAAAAATATAAAATATTTGTTGTCTTTTGAAGTTAAAGTGTTACCAAAGCCATAAGAAAAATCGATAGGTTCAGTTGAGGGCTTAGATCTATAAGCGATCAGAATTTTCCAATTAGAATAACCGCTTGAAGCAATCCTTTTAAATTTATATACCACATATACTTACACACAGATCTCTCTTCTTCAATTGCAGCCGACGCCCAGTACGCTTGAAAAATTAAAGAATAAGATAACCGGCATCTTCGGTTAGAGCTCGGGACACAACGAGAACTGCCATAAAGACTTAAGAGCATCGCAATGAAAACGAGCCAAATACAAAACAACATCAAAAAAAAAGTAAAATGAATTACAAAAGGTGGACAAATTTCTTTTCTACAAACGTTTCTTTAATCAGTTTAGTTTTAGTCTTAAAAGGAAAAGATTCTTTGTCGGTCGCAGTTGAACCACAACAACAACTACTACTAAATATACATATACATATACATATACATACATGTGTAATACTCGCTCTATAAGGACGTACCTTTGTATTTTGTTTGCATTTTCCCTAATAAACTTTGAAAATATAATTATTTCTTGCATTTATGTGCATTAATAGCATATCCATCGTCATAACTTCATCAACTGCATAAAGCATAAATCTCTAAAACATAACGAACTGGAGCATATTTAATTATATTTAACTGCTATATAAGTTCTGTAAGTTCTCTTGTTCAAGTGGGTGAATCTTTGTTAGAAAATCATTTAGCAAATATTATTAACATAATAAAAAGTTAGCATATTCTTTGTAATTGCAATATAGTAAGTTCTTCGGTTTCCAAATCTTTGTTTTTATCTTTCATAGGATAGTTCTTGTGTGAGTAAGGCTACTTTGTAGCACCAGAGTCAAAAGAAGCTGTGTGTGTGTGTCTGTCTGTGTGTGTAGTTTGCGAGGCACTTAAATTGCGCAATAATTTTGTTTTCGAGTTTCCTTGACATCGCATGCAAAGTTTATAGGTAACTTAATATATTTTTGTCAGATGTTTCTTATAGAAATTGGATCTTATATCCAGTGTACACTTGCAGATCGTATGATATTTTATAATCTTATATACATATGTCTTGGTCTTATGCAGAATTCTCTATAGCCAGCCGCTGTCAGGCTTCATAAGGTATCGTAATCGGATCAAATAATATTCTATAACAGCTTTTACACATATTAGCAACGTACTAATTGACGTCGAAATTATCGTAATAACATCTATACTTTGTCTTATAGCTACTTTAGCTAAATATCTCACATATCTGCAAGAGCCTCTTCGATTGTCCGAAGTATTGCTCATGTTGAGTGAAGTTTTCTGTTCGACATTTCATAAATGTTTCTTATTGGGAGTGATTCCAACTTAAGCATTAAATATCTGCTATTAAAAGGTATTTTAAAACGTCAGTTATATTGGAGCTTTTTAGAAGCACTTCTCTATCATTCCTTGCAGGTCCTTTGTAGGTCTCTTGTTCAGTATTTTTACATGTCTTACACGAATTATATATACAGTGCACAGATCAACTAATATGGATCTCCAGCTCTGAGCCATTTGTCACACCAAAATGTGATGCTCGAAATTGTAGTCCTTCGCTGAGCTCCTCCACGGCCACGCCCACGCCTACGTTAGCGCCTACGCCCATGCTTAAGCCGTCGCCAGTCTCTTGAAGCACATGGTGTTTGAGCTGTTCGATTTGATGTAATAGTTTAAGAGTTTCCTCGTCCAGGTTGTCATCCTCCTGCCGCAGCTGACGCTGCTGCTCCTGCTCGGCATCGATGTCCCATTCGAGCGACTCGGGCGTGGATATGTGTGACCAGGAGTTTTGTGTTGAGGAGCAGCAGGAGGTTCGCGTAAAGGAACCACCATAACGCTGGCCGCTCAGTCGGGCTTGACGCGCTGCCGCATGTCGTCCATGACTGGCGGCCAGCGACGCAGCCGTCGTCAATTGGTCCAGAGAAGCGTAGCATTGCTGGGAGGCCACTCGGGGCGGTGTATCCTGTTGTGGTTGCTGCTCCTTTTGCTGTCGCTGCTGATACTGCCGCAGCTGTGAGTACTCATGCTCCCATTCCAGGTCCAGTGAAGAGCTGGCCCTTGAGCTAGCCATGCGTGTATAGTTTTGCAACTCCGTCTCCTTGCTGGGCGTCGCCGTGGCATTCAGCAGCTTGTGTACATCCAGATTTTGCAACTGTATATCCGTCAGGGCACTAGTAGAAGACAATATTTGTTCAACTGATTGAGTCGTTGATTAGCTGTGCTCACCTGTCGTTCTGCAGCTTCGCATAGCTGGGCTGCTGTTCCCAATACCTGTCCAGAAATTGTGGACATTGTTGTTTCCGCTTGAACTTTAATATGCGATAGACAAGGCCACGTCGCTGGCATCGTTCACTGGTGGCCGACAGCAGCTCTGCTTCCGGTTCATCTGTGCCCGCTGCGGCAGCTGCACGAGCTCTCGCCCTGGGACGGCGCCTGTGAAAAGAACAATGAAATCTGTTAGCTTTACTCTACATCTGTCGTCAATGGGTCTAATGGCATTATGAATCTGACAAAGAAGTTAAGATATGTAAAGGGAAGCTAAGACTTTAGATGAGGTGAAATTCTTAACTTACGTAAGTCGGATTATTAACACTTTTTCGCCCTCTCATCATCTATAAAATGTTGTGAAAGCTTGGAGGTAGAGGGTATTGGATGAGTGTCATAAATCGGAATTGTCATTCGTTTGTGTTGCTTATGTGTATGGGCATGGGGCAAGTGAAGCCCCTTCCGGCCATTGTTTTGCGGCAGCACGCACTCAGCCGTTGCATACTTTTAGGCTGTTGACCCTGCCACAGAGCCCGGCGGGTGCTCGGTGGTGCGCCGTAAAATATGTTTGCCAATGCAATTTAAAGCTAAGAACTGGCATAGAGCGTGACGTTTAATAGCAGTTGAGCACACGAATTGCACTAATTACAAGCGCCCGGTGGGCGGGGTCGCTACCTTTAAGCCCCTATTGATTGCCAAGTCAGCAGCACGCTTATTGGATTTGCCCTGGCAGAGCACACGCTCTTCTCTCTGTGCGTGTATGTGTGCCACAAGGTAAACAAAATGCAATTTTAATTAACTGTATGCCCTATACGAATGGGGGCGGACAGTGGATGTGGGCAGGGCGTTTGGGGCTTACCAAAGAAGCCAGCTGTTGGCGACGGCCGTAACGCAGGTGGTGGAGCTAGCCGAGGAGGAAGACGACGAGGCTGTGGAATTTGTGGCGGTGGAGTTGGTGGCGGTGGCGGTGGCGGTGGCGGTAACACAGCTGCTAAAGCATGAACCCATGCTCCAGAGCAGCGGATGCTGTTGCTGCTGCTGTTGCCACAGTTTTCCTTTTTGCTTTCTTCTTCTTTTTTGTCGTCAGTGTTCTATAAAGGTTTTTCGCTTTCGCTCCGTTTTGATGCACGTTTAATTTCTCGTTATTATTTTAGCTTTTTTACAGTTGCTTAATTGACTCGCAGTGACTCGTCGTGTTGCGCCCACTTCTGACTTTTCCGATTGTCTAGCTTTTGTTTTGCCTGCTGCTGGCTTTGCTGTGATGTTATTGTTCGTATTGCACTTGCATTGCTTGAGGTCAAGGCTCACTTTGTTCGTTGTTTGCTCTTTACACTTTTTTTGGCAATTGTCTGGCCCAGGCGTTTTTCAATGTTACTCCATACACACACACACACACACACACATGCAAGCAGACACACACACGCACACACACTGAGTCGCGCGTAACTGCTTTGACTAAGTGTGGACGTCACTTGGTGACGCACCGCATGGTTCCACGGGTTTCCATTCGTGTGCAAACTGAAACATTGAGCAGAAAGTTTCTGCTGTAGCTCCAGCTGATGGTTGTCAACGTCGACTTATGGGTCGGGCAGGGGGTTGCTTATTTTGACAATCAGCTGTTCCCGGACATTCGTTGCTTTTACCGTTGCCTTTCGAACTGTCAGTTGCCAAAGTCAATAAGGAAGCGTCAAGTGTGAAAAGCTTCTGTTAACTGCCGAAACAAAGTTGAGCTTACAGAGTTGAAAGCTAAACATCGCAACTGTTAAAGCTTCTGCAAAGCTTTTGGGGTAATAGTGGTAAATTTTAACATTCTAACATAACAGTATATTAAGCTTTGATTTCAAGGGGTGAGTATTAACAGAGCTCTGTTACAGGCCATATAATGTTATCTTGCCTCTGCTGTTAACTCAACTTGGGGCATGGCATTGAGCAGAACAGCTTAAGAGTGGATAGGCATGTTACAAGCATATATGTTAAAACTGCTCTGGTTAGGCGCAACTCTTTTGATTTCTGTAAAAACTATATTTTCTTTTTGTTTAATGTATTTTTAAAATAAATCATAAATTTTATTCTTCTATGCCCTTCCATTTAGCACCCCTTTTAAAATGTTTGTACATATTTTTCTCACATGGAGGCCATAAAAACTAGCACTACTTCTAAATTCGTCTAACACACACATTACATTTAGCATATGCATATTTCAACGGGCATTAAGATTTGGTACGCACTCAAAGCATGAACATACATTAAATTAACATTTAACATGTGCATGTTAAATGTGCATGTTAAATGCAGAGACTGAAATGTAAAAACGCTGCTGCCGCAATATTGTTTGTTTATGTTTAAAAATGCCATCTGCTGTATAGTATAGACCATCTAGTTTTATATATGTATAGTAGACTATATATTTTAAGATATGCTAAAAGCTATCTACTTTTATATATATGCTATAGACTATCTACTTTAACATATATATATATATATATATATTATGGAATACTTTTTAGATTGTTTATATTATTTTCCTAATCTGCTGCCTCATAAATTTTGATAATTTTGATCATTTTGATAAGTAATGTTTAAACTTAAAAACTACTTTTTTTATTTTATTATTAAGTGTAGAACCTGTGCAATCAAATTTAGTAACTTAACAACACATGTATATATATGGAATTAAAGCCAAACCATAGTCACATTATGAGGAATTAAAAGTCGATAGTGTACTGCATTCCCATCGTTTTGGCAATGCCTTAAAAAATACTGTGTTTATATATATATATATATATATATATATATATATATAGCAATTCAATCATTTAGCTTAGAAAAATAAATGGGATAAAGAAATTAAGTATTTTTCAACTGACACTAACAATCTGAATTTAAAAATCTTGTAAAATATTCAAGTGTTTCTTAAGAATACTAAATGGAACTTAGAATTTAATTCAAATAGTTTTCTATATTTTATTTTTAAAAATTTATTTATTATTTATTTATTATTTATTTATTAACGGGTTTTTAAGAGAGCTACGCCTTTTTAAATTAAATATCAAGAAAATTTTCTAATTGCTTAAATAGTTTTTCATATTTTATATTTACAAAACCTTATTCAATTTTTTTTTTAAATCCCAAAATGCATTTATAATTTTCAAGTACTAAACGAAGCATTTTTGAAAAAGATTTAATTCATATCTTTACCAATAAATTTGAGCTCCGATTTGAAATAATCAAAGCATAACAAAAATTCTACCTATTTCTATATCATAGTCCAAAAAGCAAGAAGAACTTTATATACACACATACATATAGATATACATATTTTTTTATATGTATTTATATAAATAGTATATATGTTATAAAAAGGGTATCCTAGTCCAATTAGGTTGTCTACGGCTTTCTTTTGGCTGAAGCTTATTAGTTAATATTGTATTATGCGATATGCATATGGTTAAGTGATATGTTATGATAAGTGAATTAGCTATCAAATGGAATAATATAGCATGATGCCATCTGCTTAGCCAATCTGATTTTCTAAAACAGTATTGGGACCAAGTGCCTTGGTTGGGCCTTCGCCTAACATGACGCCGAAGACCAACGATGGATTTTGTCTGCATTTCGTCTCGGGTCTATGAATGGTACTCGGCCTCGGCATCGTCGGCTTGCTGCTGCTACTGCTGCTGATGTCGATGCTGCCGTTGATGCTGTGTTCGTAAGTCGCTTCGTTTCAGTGCCAAATCGGCTGTCGTAACGCGCGGTTGTCCTCCATCCATCGCAGTTCGTTCTGTGTGCTTCTGTTTCTGTACGTTGGAAGCGTATTTCGTTTGTTGTTGTTCAAGTGCAGCGGGCAACAAGAATTGTAATCCTAATATTGAAATTGCAATTACTAGATAGATGCTGCCTTATCAATTAATCATGATGCTATTTTAAGCAATTACTGCACCTATACATATGTATGTAGTATATAGATGTACATCAACATACATGTCTGTGTTTGTACGTGTGTTTGACTGTGTGTATGTGCGTGTTTGCCGGCGTCACTGTGTCTGCTCTCTATCGTATCTATCGCATCTGCCTAATTAAGTTCTTGTGCAAATGTTGCAAAAACAGATCAGCGACAAAACATGAAAATGCGTCGCGTTGTCGTCTCGTTGGTTTATTTATAAATTGATTGCCTGAAACTCTCCCTCTGCAGCAAAGACATTGAGACGGTGAGTTATCAAAAGAAATAACAGATTACTGAATAGGGACATGGCTAGCAACTGAAATGTATAAATGATCTTAACTTTCTGATCTATATTTATTTTTAAAAATTAATATATGTTGGAGCTGCATAATTATATAATACATAGGTATAATTGATTTATTTTTATATTTTAAAGTTTTAAGGTTATTCGATTTCAATATTACTTTAGCTAACTGATGATAGCTACTTTCTGATCCTCGTACATTGTCTGGGCTTTGGGCTATTTCTTAAAACTTTTATGCCTAGAGAAATGAAGCAGAGCAAAGACAAGAGCTTATTAATGTTGTGAGTCAGGCCTAACAGTTTCTGCTATTTTAAGCTAAGCTCTGGAATGTTGAATAGATAATATATAAATTCGATTTGATATATAGGTAAAGCCAACTTATGTCAAATATTTTAATATGTATTCTTGAAGTTTTCTAAATATTAAAAAGAATAATGAATATGTAATTAATAGAAAGAGAGATAGAGAGAGGGGCTAAAAGAAATATTGGCTTAATTAGTCAATGCTTTTTTCCGTAATTGATAAAATCGATAGTTCTTATGGTAGAAAGGTTTTTGAAGATCATTAAATTTTTTAAGTTATTACTTATTCAGTCAGCTGTCTACAAAGCATTATAATATCAACTATATAGTTATGAATATAGAAAACAATATCTTATGAACAAAAATCTTATTACAGAAATGGAGCTAATGATAATACAAATAAGATTTATGAAAGAAATGAGTAGCAGTCTATGAATTAGAAGGACAAGCCAACAAATCACTCTAAAAAAAAATTTCAAATAAAATATTTAAATAAATCCTTTCTCTATGCTTCAATACTTGAGTTATGTATATATATATATGTATATGTATTATATTTGAAATATTTTCTGAAAAAGCAGTCCTATACATTTACGTTGTTTTCCTATTTTCAAAAACTTTTGATATTCGCTGGATTTCCTCGGAAATTTTGCCTTGAATAAATCAATATAACAATGTTAAAAGGGCACAAAGTTGTTGCAAGCAGCTGTCAGCCAGATCAGTTGCTCATTCGCTCATTTGCCCATTTGCAGTCAAGACCAATTGCAGTGCTGCTCGCCCCTTGTTGCCGCAGTGAGTTATTAAACACTTTTGGCTGTCTGCTGTGTTTATTAATGCGTGCAGCAGCACCAAAATGCTGCAAAATGTTGCCTTTTGTGTGTGCTTTCTTGTTGTTTTGTTTATGCGTTGCTTCCGTTGCAGCGCTTAAGCAACACCGACATCAACTCCTACTCCAAATCCATTTCTGCCCCATGGCAATTTCATCGTATTCAACTCGTTAAGCAAGTTTTACTACAGCTACGCATGAAAAATCAAGCATTGCATTGCCTGAAAACTTAATCCTGAACTTTTCACTCTGAACACTAGACTAGCCAAGGCGTTAAAGTGTTCCATGTGCTGAGTACCATTAAGTATTCGAGTGCAGTTCGAGAACTGCACGTGTTCTGCAATTGTGGTCAAATAACAGCCAATAAATGCATTTCTATGAGCAGTTGTATCCATTGTATTTCAATAATAATTCTCGCACGGAAAAACAATTTTGTGTAATCAATGCATATTTAATATATAGTAGAAATCAGTTTAATAATTTAAGCAATGTACAATTTTAGAAATATTTTTTTAATTATTTTTATTTTGTATTTATTTTTAGTTTGTATTTGTTTTACAACTGCCAGTTGACATAAACCGAGTTTTTGATTGCGTTTTAGCATTTAAGATGGCTGCCTAAAGGCTGTACGTAAATCTATACAAATTACAACAGGTATGTAATATGTAGAGGCAAATATAAGAACGACATGAAAGGATTATCTAAAGGATCATTTTAGCTAACGCCTGCGCATAGATGTTAAGAGCCAAGTTATTTAACTGATATTATAGTCTACTTAAGTGTCTATTGATTTCGTTAAGAAACTATTGTGTATATTTGGTACCATTGCTAGCGAAGTTTAACTCTTTCCATAGTGGTTTCGACTGAAATCTTTGTTGATACTCCCAAATCATAATTGGTCTTAAAAGGGGTTTCTAACGACATTAAGCGCTTTGTCATTAGTTTCATTTAATTGGTTTTCTTATATTTTAAATGTAAACTTCTGCTAAGCATTTTGCATTATCTCTGGCTCAAATACTTGAATGAGATATTGCAATAAAAGAAATATGTTCTAAATCTATTTGGAAATCTCTTGTCAAAGAGAGGGCTACATAAACAGAAAGTTTTTATTTTTGCTTTTTTTTTTATTTGCAAATACTTGAGTATCTATGACAACAATTATTTTCTATAAAATTCTGTTGAACTTTAAATATGTACTACTTACATTGCCGTAAGGCAACAGCATGATTAAGACATGATCTGAGTGGCCAACTGTTGGCGCACATCAACAATTTTCCATTCACATCTGGAACTGTTCTTTGAGCGGGACAATAACAACAACTGTTGGTATTTAACATATTTTATGCTCATTAAGTGTCACATTAAGTGCAAACTCTTCGACTTTTACTGAAATGTTCAACTGCCGGCGGCTCCGGCGGCTGCCGTGGCAGCTTCCGTTCAAAGCTGTTTCTGTTAATACCCTGTATATGATATTATTGTAACAAGGACTATAAGCCGTGGAGAGGCAGATAGAATGAGCAAATGTGAGAGAGAGTGAGGTAGAGAGAAGAAGAAAGAGATGCGTGGTTGGGTGAGAGAAAGAGAGAGAGAGCGGTCATAAAGACAGGTAAGAGATAAAGGTGAGAGAGAATGAGAGGTAAGAGAGACAGATGAGAGTGAGATCGAGAAGGGAGAGAGCGAAGAAAGGGGAGAGAGAGACAGAGATAGACAGAGATAGACAGAGATAGACAGAGATAGACAGAGAACTTCGTCTCTTTCTCTGTCTATCTCTTTCTCTCTCTCTCTCTCTCTCTCTCTCTCTCTCTCATGCTTCTCTTTCTCCCTTCTCTATCTCACTCTTACATCACTTTTTTCACCTGTCTATCTTATCTCTCATTCTCACTTACTTTTAGAGGGAGAGGTCGGATATGTGTGAGTAAGTAGTAGTATATATATATATATATACATATATATATTTCCCAATTCTAAGCCAATGGCTTGTCTCATCTTTCATTTTTCATATCTATCGATCGAAGAGGAAAACTATTTCAATATATATATTTCTCAATATTCAACAACTGCCTCTTTGACTGTAGGGCATAACCTAGTCGAGCAGCTATCATGAATGAATTGGTGCATGTTTTATTTTTAATGCTTATGTACATTGATGGCGATCAATTCTGGTGGCTGTGATTTAAGTGCGCGTAAATCTCTGCGGTGAAAAGTGTTGCCAGCTCCTTAGCCCATGTCCCATTCTCTCTCTCACTCTCTCTCTCTCTTTCTCTGCCGCACGCCATCTCCCTCACGGCATCCAGCTCGGCCTGGGCCTGCCATTTCTGGTGGCTGCTTTTGGTGTTCATGCTATATAGGACTATATGCTGCATCGTTCATGGTTTGTTGCCGTTATTTGCATTTCATTTTTGCGTGTGGCGAGAGAAAATGTAAATTGATTTATTATGCACAAGCGACTGAATGCAGAACTTGGCAGGAGGCGAGTCCTGCACACGCACCGCTTGCCTGGGCTGCCTGGCTGGCCAGCCAAAGGAATACACTACACCAAATAAAAAAAAGAAGAAAACTGTGAGAAAAAGTAGGTAAATCTTCGATTGGTGTTGCCGCGTGTGGCAGTTGCATTCTTGGCCAGTCTGCGGGGGCGTAAACATTGCTATTAATATTGATTTAAATGCGCTCAGCAGGAAAGCGAGACAAAATGGCAGGAAGAGAGAGAGAGTGAGAGGGAGAAAGGGAAAGGATAAATACTGTGCCCATTATGCTCGTTGCATTGTTTGCCTCTCTTTTTCTTCCATTACTCACTGTCAGGGAGCATTCAAAGCCGACAGCGCAACGTTGACTTTTCGCTATTAGCCAAATTGCAAAAATCACGCGCTTAAAGTTCTTCAAGCAAATACAAAAAAAGAATATATATATATATATATATATATATATATATATATATATGAATATATAAATGATAGAAAAAAAACTAGTGCAACTTTCAGTCAGCCGCAAGGTATGCAACACAAAGCGAAATTCACGGAATGCCACGGCATAATAACTTTTGGCAATAATACAAAAAGCTTGCTGCTTGCCGCGCCAGCATGGGTGTGGGCGTGGCACTGCCTTCAACCAAATCGTTGGGCTGTGAACAAACATTTTAAAATATGCATAGCGCAAAAGGCTCTGGGCACATAGTGGGTCCCCCGTCTGGCGGCTAATACACATGTCAAACATGTAAGCAACACGACTCCAGCTCTCTCTCTCGAGATGTATGTTGCCTACTTTTAGGCAAATTACAAGTGAATGTTGAAAAGTTTTGAGTTAAAGCCAAACCGAAATTCAATTAAGTTTACAAATTGATTTCAATAACACAGACAAAGCAAAGACAAACAAAAACAAGAGCAAGAACGCAGCGCATAAACCACACAACAGCTGCTATTAAGAAAGCATCGCCAGCATTTTAATTGAAATGCATTCATATTGCAATAGAGCGAAAACTTGAATGGCAAAATAGTTGACTAGAGTCGAGTCCTGTATCGTGCTGTCGGTCTGCAGCGCGCGAGCTACAGCTGGCGAAGCAAATTGCTTTGCGCTTATGACATGAACAGACAGAAGAAAATGTCAAATAGATAACCAGCTGGCGCTACAAAGTTACTTGATGGGGTAGATACCCTTCATTATTTGTGTATTTTTTTTTATAAATTTTACCATGCAATTTTTATATATTTATTCGCTAATCTAAATTGTTTCTAAAGTTTATCTTTAATTTATTTTACATTGAGCTATATCTTGTGATAGTATATCGGCAGAGAAATTTTGATTGTCAGCTCAATGTTTTTAATTAGCTCGCCCAATTTTTTTTTAATTGTCTAAGATTTTTGTTAATTTATAAGCATTTAATATTTTTTCCCGAATTCTAATTTTTATTATAATTTCTTTTGTAATTATTTTATTTAGGTTTTAAAAATTTTTGTTTGTAAGAGAAAAAATAAAACATTTTATTTAGTGCTTGATTTCATAATTTTTATTGTTTACACATACATATATTTTTTAATTTTAATGATTTTTCTAGCAGTCGAAAAACATGTTTTTTTGCTGTTCCTATTACTTATAATATTTACTTATTATTTTATTTCTGTTTTTTCAATAATATTTACACTTAAAACATTAGCTACAGGGTATATGTGATTGTGTAAGGGCGACGTGTCTGTAGCTTCGTCCCCTCTTACACATGCAAAAGCAAAGCAGAGCAAACGATGATGCCCTGAGACGAGGGATTTAATGATGATGATGATGATGATGATGATGACGATGATGACGGTCATGGCACTTGCTGGGTAGCCAAAGGGTGAGAGCCTGTCCAAGTGCCGGACAACTGGTCGAGTTATTGGCCAGAGGTTGCTGGCGGCAGTTCATAATGGTCAGACGCTGCTACGTTTATCTGCATTTTGTAAAGCGGCAAGTTGATTAGGTAGAAAACAAAAAAGCAGTAAAAAGGTAGACAATTAAATAAGAGAAAACATGATTCAAAGATCAAATATAATTGCAAAATAAATATGTAATTAATACATGTTAATTGGAATTTGCTTTTAAGCTCAGCTTTAAAGTCCGGGCACGTGTTGCGTCCATAGCTCAGTTATTATCGTAATTGAAGCGGCGTCCATTGGCCTTTGGCTACGTGTCGACGGAAGTAGCTGGGAATTAATCCAGCAGACAGCGTCTGGTTCATAGGGCATAGGGCAATCCTTGGCTCTCCCATAGCTCTCCATTGTAGTTGGACTGCTGTCCTTTTATGTGCTGCTCATTGCCTCGGCTATGCCTTTCGTAGCTTTTCATTTGTCTGTTGCGTTTTTATGACTTGACCGCTATTTTTGTTTTATGCTTCGCTTTATTATTCTTATTTCTTTTTGTTTTTGTTTCATAGAATTTCGTTTTAATCCGCTTACGTCAGGCAAAATTCAATCAAGAATTTGCACTGCTTGTTTTTTTATACCACTCAGTCGCGCTTGGCTATGGCATATAAATCAGGAAAGTCGGCTTTTAGACGCTGTATTAAATATAAACAAATTGGAGCGTGTCCTTTAATTTCATCGCAAATTTATGTGAGCCATCGATAAAATATGCCATGACATTTCATAATTTTCCTTTTCCCTCTATTTGCAGCACACAATCACGAAAAAAGAACAAAATAATAAAAACAAGGATAATTAAATTAATTAAATGTACAACATTTAAATAAATCCAAACATAAATTGAACAGTGTTTAAAAAAATTCAATTACTCGAATTTAATAAAATATATACAGTTATTTACATTAATGAAATTAAATGTGTTTTACGCGTTGCTAAAAAGTAAACAAATTTCAGAAACATAACAACATATAAATATAACTATAACTTTACAATACTGAAAGAAAAAAAATAATTTTTTGTTGACAACATGTTGCACAAACTGTATACCCTACTCGCAACTCTGCTCATCTTGGAGACGTTGACAACCCTGGCGCTGAGTAGCGATGGTAATGTCAATAGCGTGGGCGGCTCCACGGTCAACAATGGTGAGTGCAAAGATTTTATATAATAATTATATTTATACGGGTTCATAAAATTAAAAAGAGTCCATTGGGTTTGTGTGATGCTCTTCTATACTGACTATTTTTTTGAAAATATGCTTCGTCTGACTAAAATTTGTCAAATGAGTTGACCTCCTTTACAGATTATATGAATAAAAACCAATTTGGTGCGTGGCAAACAGGAAAAGAGCAAATCTTCTAAGAGAGTTAGAGCTTTGCTGTTGGAGCCCTGTTGATATCTTAGACAGTTAGGTAGTTCGATATGAAGCTTAAATAATATATATATATATAGCACGTGGGTAATTGTTGACCTTCTCTAAAGATCCATTTACAATTTATCCGTTTCCAAACACATATTCTATAAATTAATTACTGACGTATTCAATATGCATCCACCTTCATATCCCTAAGTTGTAAATATGTAATAAAATTCAGTCGCGAACGAGTATTAAACAGTCGTTTGTGCTCGACTGGTAAATTTTTGTTTATTTGTATTACATAATTGCATTCTGATAGACAGCTTTGGTTGCGGCTGCCTCTTAATATTTCCGTCAGTCCAATCAATTTAATTATTTATTTAATTGTATCGCAATTATTGCACAACCGACGTAAATATCGCGAATCGCTTGTTTTTTCATATGTAATATGACATTTTAGAGGGCGTAAAGCGAGCGAGCGAACTAAATGAATTAGTTGAGAGCGTCAATTTAATTCCGATAGAATAATCCTTAAATTGTTAAACAACCGCTTAATTATGCGAGTCAAATTGGAGCTAAGCGAGGCTAAGTTGAGCATAGATTTGCCTAACAACTTGGCGATTATCCATATGATTACTTATAACTCTAATTGATTCGGATAATTGAAGTGGCAAATTAGCGGTGTCTAAAGTATACAGTGGGTCGTAGGTCGTAATTTTTAGACAAAAATGTGGCATCAGATACCGTTTATATTGGTTTATCAATAATCATGTATGGGGGCGTGGCAAATCTGCTAGAGATCTGGAGCTAAAACTTAACATTTGAGAGTTGAGTAACTCCATACTTCCCCTTGAGATTTACTAAAATTGTATATATCTAACGTACATCTGAGTTCTAACGAGTGACCTACAGAGATTTATGCTGAACGCTCTGCCGTTTAATTAAAATTTTTATATAGTAACATGGTTTCCCATAAATTACGTAAATTGCGGAATTCTCTCACGCAGTCCACTTGTCGGCGTCAGTAGGTGGTCGCCAATACCACGATCATGTTTGAACAGTGTTGTCTAAATAAAAGTCATTACTTGGCAGTAAATTAGGCAACTGATCAGCTGGCATCCGGGCTATAATTTTAGGTAAGTTTGTGGATGATGCCAGGTCTGAGCCATAGTTGTAAGTTCGTTATATTGAATTAAATTTACAGATGAATTGAGTTTCTATTATATAAAACAAAAAAATGAGTATTAAGTAAAGCATATAGAGCTTTGCCGCTCTCCTAATACTATGAGAATCTTATAGAAAGGGGCTAATTAAAAAAGCCTTTATATAATTTATAAGTTTCAATTCTTATATATGCCTCTACAATTTATATTAATCAAACATTAGTATACCATTCAAATTGATTTTCAGAACGACATATAAGCTTAGAGATAACTAGTTAGCTTCATATCCAGTAATATTGGCTTTTGCTTCTCAAATAATTAGGAAGTGATGCAAATAAAGTCTGAAACGTCACTTGAAATCATGAGAATCTCAGAGAAAGGTGATGCTTACGACAAGTTCTGTGTACGTGCCAAATATTCTTTACTAAAACATAATTAAGCAAGCAATATATATCAGTAGGCATAGTAACCGCTGTCCTAAATAGATCCAACCTGGATAGCTGCTCTAGTTTCGTTATTTAATAGACGAAACTACCAGTCGATTATATTTATGAGTGTTTGAGGTTAATTTGAGATTCATTAGTTTGCCTTATTGCTGTAATTAAAATTATCAGCTCTAACTTTGGGAGTTGAATGCGCTCACTATTAAAACGTAAATAAAGATAAATATACCATTTATAACTCAGCTGCCAAGTTTAGGGCCACTCCTTCGGCACGCTCGCCTCGGTCAATTGTTTGGCAAAAACTTAAGTTAACTCAACTCTGTTTGGCCATTCAAAAACTTCATTAGCCCAGGCTACAAATGTTGTTGCTGTTGGAGGTGGTGCTGCCATCTACCACGATTCGGCCTGAAGCTAAATCAAAATCACACCCGTAAAACTTTCAAAAGCTAATAAATGGCACGAAAAGTTTCGGGCTGAGGCTCGTTTGTCATTTGGGTCCGAGGCAAGCGGCGAAATAATTGTCAATTTGTTAGCAGGCGGACAGGACAATGCCTGGCAGCAATAAAATTTATTTAAGTGGCCTCATAATTGTTAACAACAATGCACAAAGCGAACAAAAGCCAGCTTCAGCCGAAATGAGCAATTATTAAGCCATGGAAAATGTAAAACAGTAAAAAACATTGAAACACGAAAAAAAGAATACAAAAATTATGAGGCAAGTCAGCAAACATCATAATCAAGTTATTATATGTATATCTGTGGCAGTGGCAGCAGAAGCAGCGCAGCGCAGCTGTAAGGCATGCAAAACGCTCAACAATGAAAATATTAATAACGTTAATGAAATTCTCATTTGCTTGTTGTGGCGCGGTGCCGCGTGGGGGACAGAAAGAAAACGTCAGAGACAAACAAACTGTGGAGCCAGGCAATAATGCTAATGAGCAAATGTGTGTTGGCGAACAAGAAGGCGGTGCTAAATGGGTGGACATGGGCGGGGAAAAGTCAAGTGATATGCTGGGGTTAAGTTAAATTCATGCCAGGCATTTCAAATATGCGTGTGTATGGGTGTGTGCGAGTGTGTGTGTGCATTATTCTGGTCTGACAAGCTAAATATTTGCGCCGCTAAATAGGCAACAAAAACTGGCAGTTTGCGTGTTTGTGTGTTAATGTGTGTGTGTGTGCGTGTGTGTGTTAATATGTGTGTATGCGTGTTTGGTCAGTGGCATTTCAATGAGAATTGGCAGCTTTTTTCTGACAGTCCTAATGAATTAGTTATGTGACTCTGATGACTTTTAAGTGGCTAACCAAAAATGTGCGTGTGTGTGTATATGTGTATGTGTGTGCAGAAGGAAAAAGTCCAGTTTGTAAGGTAATGTAAATTACATGACCATTAAAATTACACTTTGATTTAAATGACTGCTCTAAGTTACAGCATATTTTGTTGCTTAAAAATTTTTTTTTAAAAAGAAAAGAAATTAAGGAAAAGTAATTAAAGCAAATAAAATTAATGGTAATAGTACAATCTGCTAAAAATCTCAGCTGCAGTTTCTTAAGGTACTAATGCGGCTTAAGTCGAATCGTTTTGAGCTCTAAATTGTAGGAAACTTACTATAATAAAATTCAAGTTGTGCTAATAGCAACAGGCCAACAGAATTCAGTAATAAATAAAATGCTTTGATTTAATTGTTGAGATATTTACAGTTGAGTGTCCAGCTGCTTTTAGGCAACTTAATCTAAGCAGAAATATTGCTATGGATTATAACGGATTCAGACTACATCGCTTAGTCTTAATACAATGTATTAAAATAATCATTTAGTCAAGACAACAACAAGTTGCCGTCAAACCTTTTTGAAGACTTCAAATATTTTCTTTTTTTCACATAATTTTTAAATAAATATTTTGTTTATGATAAAAATATGAAAGCAGCAGCATTAAGATATATTATTTTGTTAAGAAATAACTTTCGCAAAGTTGACAAACATTAATTTATGCTTGAAAAACGTGTTCATCAGCGATGTCTTGTTCATAGGGGTTGGCCTAATAATTTCTTGAGGATGCGTGTTAAACTTTTTTCCTATCTACTTTCAATTTGGCTAACAAGATTTCTGGCAAATTACTTGATAGTCTAGCCAATTAGCCGAAAGTTTATTTGACATTTATAAAAATGTTTCCGCCTCCCAAAAGAAAAAATAAAGAAAGCTCATAAAAACGCTTTGATTCAATTTTGTGAAATGTTTGACGTTCGTGTCTGCTGACATTTTAGTATATCTTTCATAACTGGCAGCCATTAAATGGCAGCCAAACGAGTTGGCTCTGGCAGCCACTCACACACGCTGTTTGCACGCTCTCTTTAGCTCTCTCTCTCTCTCTCTCTCTCTCTCTCTCTCTCTCTCTCTCTCTCTCTATCGCACATGTGCATAACAATTACATAAACAATTACAAGGCAACGACAGCAAACACTAATGACAGCCAAGAGATGAGCCACAGCGAATGAGAGTGAGAAGGACGGAGCAGCGGAAGGAAGCAGAAGGAAAAGTCAGTCAGGAAAAATCAAATTTGTCAAGTGTTAAATTCATTGTTGTTGTTGGAGTTGCTATTGTTGCTGCTGTTGTTGTTGCGGCGCTGTAAACACAATAAAAATTACACTTAATTTGGCATTTAAGTGGCGACAACGAAGACAGCCAGCCTGGCAAATGTTTTCCTTTGTTAGTCAGCCATATAAAATGGCATTTGGGGCGTGGCCAGCCCACACACACACGCGTGCTGGCCCCCTTTGTCGCCCATGTGTTAAGTGTCATTATGTAATGTGACATTTAAACAAAGGAGCGCGTGTGAAATGTGTTGATGGCTTTGTTGACATGTGAAAAGAAATGAAACTGAAAAAAATATAAGAGCCAACAGCCAAAAAGTGCCCTCGACAAAAGTCAAGTGGTTATAACTATAACACAAGCATAGAGTGCTTGTTGGAAGGGAGAAGCACACACACACACACTCACACACACACAATTTGAGTTATTTCCATAAGCAAAGATCATTTGTCAGCTGCCAAACCAAGAGGGAACGAAATCTGTGCTTTCCATTATGAAAACACTCAACAGCGACAACAACAGCTGAACGCAATAAGCAATGCAACCATATGAAATGGTATAGAATGGGGTGTACTTTAAAGATTCTCACTCTCTCAGCATCCCCCAACTGCCTGACTGACTGACTGAGTGGTCATAAAAATAAAATGCCTTTCGCTTCGCATCATCGTTTAATGGCTGGCAAGGGCGTTGCCTTATCTATACTGATTAGCAATTAGCACGTGTCTTTTTGGGCCAAGCCGCACAAAACCCGGCTAGCAGGCACTAACATTGAATTATTATGCTGAAGGTCAGCCACGTGGCATGGTGGCAGTGGACAGCCAAGTGCCATCTGGCATAAGTCGGGCGACGAGGGCGACGGGTGCGACGAGTGCGACGGGCATCTCGGGCATATCCCGCATGGACCGAGATTAATGATGTGCCCGGCATGCCACAGGCGCTGGGCATTATTAGCGCTGCGCATGTGGCGGTTCCATGGGCCCATGGGCCCATGGGCTGTCTCCGAGTGTCTGCCTGTGTGCAGCCGCATAAATCAAGTAGATTATCAGGTAGCGATAGTCAGAGCCAAGGATTTGCATATGAAATTTAGTTGACAGCCACAAGCAGTTACGGATTTCGTGTTTTTGTGCTTCACTTGCTCTGCAACACGGTCAAATCTCCGTCTGGGACTATGTAAAGATGCTCGTTTTGTGGTCCATTTTATCTCATGGTCGTGTTATTCTCGTTATCCTCTTAGCCAATTAGTCGCTAGTTTAATGAGAGAATATTGTCTGTGTGTCGGTCATTAGGGTTATAAATGTTGAATAGTGTGAATAAGTATAAGAGATTTAACGTCTCAGTTGGCCCGTGTTATTAGCTGATGTTGCTTGCTAAAGAATTTACAAATTGAAATTTACATTAAAGTTCAGCTTTAATGTTTTATAAAGTGACGAAACATTTTATTATAAATAATCCAACTTGGTTTGTTCAAAAAGACCGCCAAACCAAATCGATGATCGAAGTCAAGAGAACAGAGAAGACAACTATCGAACTTAAGCAAACAGATGATCGAACTCAAAAGAGCATTATGAAGAGCGCCGAACATCGTAGCGAGCGTGGTTGTGACTCAAGTGAGCGAACGATGGAACCAGTTACCGATTGTTTCTTATCTAAGTTCGTTACTTTAATCGAACTAGTGCTGGTTCGGTATTATGTCAATGAACATATGTGAATAATAATTACGCGTGTGTATACACTGGATTGTAAATTTTGGCGCGATTGAATGAGAATGTGCGGGAAACGAATTATGTGCGAGAGTTTATTGTAAAATAGGTAAATACGAATCAAAACTGTTATGCAAGCGGCAAAGCGAGTGCTGTCACCCAGTAAGGTTGATAATGTGCCGGCGTCATGCAAGAAGTACAAAAAACAAATTGATCTCGATGTCCACCCGCCGCTTCCAACTGACCAGGAGAACTATGACTTTTTGTTGGACGACGACAATGATTTCGATGTAAGTGCATTGGATGCTGCCGCAACAGCGAAGGGCATTGATCTGAACAGTTGGCAACGCTGTGTGGTGCTGGATATGGAACGCCTGCCCAGGTCACATGATTTGGTTCTCCAATTGCGTAGCGATGAAGATGCGGATTCGAAAGCTATTTGCCATTTGCAGGCGCCATGGAATCAAACGCCACTAGAGCAAGGTGATCTGGTGTCGGTTAAAGCGCAGTGGCAGCCCACGCTGGCCGCGTATGTGGTTAACAAGGAGCAGGGCTATTGTGTAATACATCCAGATCTGCTCATATCAAGTACTTCTGTGACTGGCTCGCTTTTCTGCCGACGCAAAGCCGTGCTGCAGGATCGTTTTCGTGGTGTTGATTCTACTAATGCGGTGGTAAGTGCGCCGCCATAAAAATCAGAATCAAATACTAATCATATCTTCTAGATGATTATAGGCACATTGGTGCACGAGCTGCTGCAAACAGTTCTATCGCAGCGTCTGCGACAGAAATCACAAGTGGAGGATGCACTGCAGCAAATGCTGCATAGTTCTTCTTTAGCCCAGCAGCTCTATGCCGGCCAGCTGAATCGCGCCGAGATCGAATTGCAGCTATATAAGTTTGTAGGACCAATTGTTGACTTTGTAGCGCAATATGTAGAGGGCAAGCTGCCCTCTGTACAGCCACCGGAAATGTACAAGGGTCGGATTGATCAAATACACGATATTGAGGAAAATCTGTGGGTGCCGCAGCTCGGACTCAAGGGCAAGGTTGATGTTTCTGTGCACGTGCGCAACAAAAAGCAGCCAATACCATTGGAGTTGAAAACTGGACGCGCCAGCTTTTCGATGGAACACAAGGGCCAGCTGTTGCTCTATCAGCTAATGCACTCGGCTCTGGGTCAAGAGACGCGCAGTGGTCTGTTGCTGTACTTGCGCGAAGGCATTCTGCGCGAGGTTCACGAGGGTCGCAACGAGCAACGCGATCTCATTCTGCTGCGCAACGATCTGGCGCATTATCTAACACGCGATGTGCAACTGCCATCGGGTGAAGAAACCATCTCGCTGGTCGAACAGCCTGGTAAGCTGTTGCAGCCCTTACAGCTGCCCGAACCCATTTCACATCATAGCGCCTGCGGGAATTGCGCCTATGCCACGCTCTGCTGCAGCTTTGCCAGTACAGATTCTCAGCTTGAGCTGAGTGAATCTCATCCGCTGCGACGTCTAATGCCAGAAGTTCTAGATCATCTAAGTCAAGCGGATTATGAGTATGTGTTTCACTGGTGTGGTCTGTTGGCTCTAGAGGAACAACAAGCGCGAAAATCACATCAGCTGCGAGCGCTATGGACTGAAACACCTGCCAAGAGGCAGCACCAGGGTCGCGCGATCCAACAGTTGCAATTGCCTAAGAATCATCAGGCACTTCTAGTGGATGGACGCTTTGAACAGAAATTGATACTGTCAGAGGAAGCGGATAATGAACTGAATTTAACACTCAGCGGCGTGAGTTGAGCAATGAGATATCTTGTTCCCTCTTATGATTTGAAAATAATCCTTTTCTAGTTTGAGGTGGGCGAATATGTCATCATTAGCTGTAGCTCGCGGCTGGCTATTGCCGCCGGCTACATAACAGCGCTAGAGCAGCGCAGCTTGTGCGTGCAACTAGAGCGTGATCTTGGCCAGCGTTATGTGCTGGAGAGTTTCATAGTGGACAAGCATGAATCCCAGAGCTTTGCCAGTTTCAATTTTACGAACCTGGCGCAACTTTTAGCGCCCAGTGAACGTGCGGCTCAATTGCGGTCCATTGTGATTGCCCGGACACTGCCAAAGCAGCAAAAGGTTTTGCCTCGCATCATTGGCAGCAAGGGCGGGCCCATGCTGCGTTCATTGAATAAGGTACAGCAGGTGGCTGCCTTACGTGCCCTCACCACCGATACACACCTGCTGATCAAGGGACTGCCAGGCACAGGAAAAACGCAGACATTGGTGGCCATTGTGCGGCTCCTGCATCTGATGGAGCGCAGTGTGTTAATTACAGCACAAACGCATTCCGCCGTAGATAATCTGTTGTTGCGTCTGCTGCCCTATAATCTGCCGCTGATGCGTCTGGGTAACAGCGCACGAATTCATCCGCAGTTGCAGGAGATCAGTGAGGCACAGTTGACAGCTAATTGCGAAACAGTTGAACAGTTGACGTCAGCACTAGAAAAGCCAAGCATTGTAGGCGTCACCTGTCTCGGAGCCGGACATGCTCTGTTCCAGCATCGTAAGTTCGACTATTGCATCGTGGATGAGGCCACACAGGTGTTGCAGCCGGCGGTTTTACGTGCGTTGAGCCACAGTAGCCGTTTCATACTTGTCGGCGATCCGGAGCAGCTGCCACCGCTGGTGCGTAGCCGTGAGGCGCGTCTGCGCGGCGCTGATGAGAGCCTATTTCAGCGTTTGGATTGCGACGAGGCCACAGCTGTGCTGACACTGCAATATCGTATGAATCGCAGCATTACACGTCTGGCCAACCACTTGACGTATGGCCAGGCACTACAATGCGCCAGTGAACAGGTTGAAAGTGCGAAACTGCAATGGGAACCACCAGCCGAGTGCTGTCTTTGGGTGCAACGCACGTTGCAAACTCATTTAGAGCAAGCAGTCGTTTTGTTGGACACATGCGATTGTGCACAACGCTGTCAGGACTATGTTGATGCATCCAAACAGCAGTGCAATACCAGCGCCTCCATCGAACAGTATTATGGTGAAGCCGTTGAACAAACATTGCAACCAACTCAATTACAATCAGGTCGTCCTCGTCGTGTGCCTAAGTATAGTAACTATTGCGAGGCGGCCATTGTGTTGCATTTGTTGCGACAACTGCTGGAGGCGGGCTACGATGCTGCACGCATTGGGGTCATTGCACCATATCGCGCTCAGGTGGAGTTGCTGCGCAAGCTGGGCGAACATTTAACCGGTGTGGAATTCAATACGGTTGATCAATATCAGGGACGCGATAAGAATCTAATAATCTACAGTTGTACGAAGACAGGCAGTGCCAGTGCCGAACAGAATATGGAACGTGCGCGAGAGGCAGAAATCCTGGAGGATCAACGTCGATTGACTGTTGCTATCACACGTGCCAAACATAAATTAATTTTACTTGGGGACGTTAACTGTTTGGCACGCTATACGCCCTTTCAAAAACTTTTCAATCATATTCCCGAACGTTGTCGGTTGCACTTGGCCGACGGCCGCATGGGCTTCAGCTGGCAGCAACTATTCCACGAGTTGGAACAGCTCCAAGTTAGCAAGTGATTAAAATAAGGATTATTTATTTTAAATTTAATTCTATTTATTCTATTTTAAGAAAAATATGAACGCCAAAATAAATGTATTGGGTCATTCAAATTTTCTTTAAATATTTTTACATTTTGTTATTAGTAAATTATAATGATATACCTATTTTATTTATTTTTAGATTGTGTATACTTATTACTTAATAAATCGCTGCTTTTAATTTTATTTGGATAGCTAAAGACATATCAATAAACATGTTCACGAAGTAAAAGGGTATATTGGTTTTTTGTGATGTCTGACGTGGTGTCCGTCAGTAGAAGCTTTTGAAGCTAGAGACACAAATTTTAGGTACCCTCGTCTTATGAGATACGCCCACCAGGCGCATGTCAATTAGAGAAAAGGCCAATATCTGATATAACAGAAATATTAGTATTAAAAGCGAAATTTGACAAGCCAAGGCTAAAAATTTAAAGTACATCTAAATGCGTTTTTGTGGCTTAGAAAATAGGAAAATCTGGAACTTGCTATTTTTCTCCAAATTTGACAGTTAAGTGACTGTAGATTTCTTCTAAAAGTTAACAATTTTTCGTCTGTTTTTGAATGATTCCACTATTCAAACTGCTTTTTTTTGTTGATTATAAAATTATGATCAAATTGCAGATAATTTGTCTAGGTAGCTCTGTTGTTCAGATAACTGAAACAAAAGCTAGTGTATGAAAATTGTCTTCCTCTTAGGCAAACTCTTCAGCTGCTCAAGCCGTTTAAGTACAATAGTTTGTTCGTTTTCAACTATATCCGACTGCCTATAAATAAAATATAGAAATACTATAGATTTTTGCCTGCTTCAATAGAGAATGACTGACTAAGAAATACTCTACTGTTCAATTCAGCCACAATTCTTGACATCTAAACAGAAACCAGATTTTAAAATTAACTTGAAAGAAATTGTGACAAAATAAAACAAGTTTTCATTGCTTGCATTTCATTTTAATTTTTATATTTTCTAGCTGAAAAGTCATATTATTTATTGCAAGCTTCTAGCTTTAGCTCATGTGCTCATGCTGGTTGCTGCAAGAAGTGCATTCATTGTGTTCAGAGCTTGTTCATTTCTAGTAAACAAACCAATTTATAGACAACTATTGTTGCTATTTTAAACTAACATAGTGAACCACTTAAGCGAAAGTCTTGAAATGTTGCCATGCATGCACTCGCATATATTTATGCATGTGTGTGTGTGTGGCTCACTCTCTTTATGTGTGTGTTTGCCACCCATACAGACACGCACTCTAATCACACCCACTTCAATTCACTGCCAAGCTCGTACTCTTTCTTCTGCACTTATGCATTCACTTCGTTGCACGCGTCGTCAATGCGCACAATGTGGGCGTCACTTAAGTGTGTGTGTGTGGGTGTGGCACTAAATGACGCTGAGTGCACATTGCCACAATTCTTGGGCAATTGTTGTAGTTGTTGTTGTTGCCGCTGTTGATGCTATTGCAGTTGGTGGCATAATTTACATAGCAGCAACACTTGAAACAAACCGTTGCATACAAAGGCCAACCAACTAAGCTGGAGTGGATGGAACTTGGACCGAGTCTCGGGGGAATGTTCTGCATGTTTTATGATTAGCGCAATTTAGTGCACTTCAAGATGCTTAACCATGGCGTATATGTAATGCCTAATTAGCGACAGAGCAAAAGTTTTTCATTGCAATAGCTAACCGCAGGTCATACGAAAACCGCCAAACAGACGCGCAGACAGAGGGACAGAAAGAGAAGCAGTGAGAGAAAAACAGAGCAACAGACACGACGGCAACGCAATGGCCCAACTTGAAGCTACAAATTTGTTTGGCTTTCGGTTTTTACCAGATACCCACAGACGCCAGCGGCAACAAAACCGCAACAACAAAAACAACAACAGACAGCTGCAATTGCAGCTGGATAGGTGAGCTGCGCGTGGGATGCAAAGCACGATAATTGACCTGCAAGCGAGCGAGTTCCAGCGAAATGTGTATGTGTGTGTGCTTACGTTGGCCATGCAACTGTGCAACAACTTTCGCTTTGATAAAGGACCTTGGCGTCAAGTCGAGTCCTTTCGGCGGCAACGAGGCATGGCCTGTGCTCCATGCTTTATCAAAACTAGATGGGAAGCACCCGCACTACTTTTGGCGCATAGCATACTTTTTGTGCTTTAAAATCCAGGTATTTTAAAAAGGTATGCGTGTCTAAAAATCAATGCACCTTCAATTTGCAGGCAACTTTTTATTAGAAGTTGAAAAAGGAACTGCCAATAGACAAAACGTGTACGTGATTTCATTTCTTTCAAAAGTATCATAAATCTATGTATTTAACTCTTCCATTCAAGAGTAAATTGAAAACTTAATTCGCTTTAGTATAAGTAGACATTTAATTCGCTTTATGACGATTTGCAGCCCCGAGGCGAGAGAAAGACATCAGTTTGTGGCGAATGCTTGCCGACAAAGTTTGGCTTAAGGCATTTTGACTAAGAGCGTATCAAAAACAAAATAACCTGCCAAACGCTGCTTAGTAAAGAAATCTCAGAAAACAAAGCAAAATGTTGAAACAATAAAGAAAGAAAGCCGAAAAAACAACAACAAACGGAACGCAACGTACAACTCATTCAAGCGCATTAAGCGAAAATAAAGTTTATATTTTGTAAAGAGAAATAAATAAAGAAAGAACAACTGTGCTGCTGTTTGTGTGGATGACCTCAAAAGGAAAAGCGAACTAGATAAAGTTGCCTGGCGATGGAAAAAGGTTCACTAAGCGACTGAAGCAAAAGGATTTGCTTTGGCAGTCCGTACAAAATTAGTCGGTCAATTTGCATAAGCAATAAAACAAAGCATACTTTTGTGCAAATACATCCAAAGGGCCGTGTAAGCAGCATATTTTTAGGGGCGTTCGCAAACGGATATGCCAAGATATTTGAGCTGATGTTAATCGAAATCGTTCTGCTTCATTTTGGGCACGAACAAAACATGATTTAGCACGACGCGTGCGTGTTCGAAATTTCGATTTTTGATTTACTTTTGCAGGTATAGGGGATATATGTAAATACTACTATTAATAGAAGAGATTCAAGTAGTATGTCTGCCATTCTCATAGTCTTTCAAGCAGTAAAAATAGTATATTGGCTTTATGCAATGTGCGTCTTGCTGCCCACTCTTCATCCGTCCGTCCATCAGTCTGTCTGCTTTTATGAACTTATGAACACAAAACAAAGTGTTCAGCTTTTCCGATGTATCCACTGGAGGCATGGTAATTCGTAAAATATTATATTTGTTACTAATTAAACGGTAAGCAAAATCAAAACTGTAGAATAGAATTCGTGCACATAATAAGTATAGAAATCTACGCCACTTTTTGTGCTAGAGCCCCAATTAAAATAATGAGCCAATCGGAAAGTATGTAGCGTGCGATGAAGAGCCGTTTCTTTCTCAGATTATAGAGAGTATAGTATTGCTCCTCTCTTGCAAAGTTAGTCTTATAAATTCCTTGACTGGAAAGTCGAAAGATTTTGATTACGTAAAATTTTTATTTTGGATTGTGAACGAGAATTTCTCAGTCAGCTACATCCCTATAACTATAGAAAAAATTTAACTTTCAAATACTCATTCTTAAAGCATGCGTAATTTAAATGTATACATTTTTTCTATTATATATATAATATATAATATGCATAATAAATAGTTTGTTAGCTTATAATAATTAAATATTATGTTAAGCGTTAATTAATTTATTGACCTTTCTAAACATTTATAGCAGAATTCATTATACCATGAATATTAACTTGTATAAACTAAACAAATCATAATATTCGCATTCAACGCATTCAAATCGAACAGCCAACCTTATGTTATATCCGACTTGGATTTAAACTTATAATTGCCAATCTGATTTTTAGTAAGTGGAGAGTTATTGGGGTGACTCCACAATTGACTTTTCAAAACTTAATAAAAGTTCTTCGAATCGGTTAACCGTTTGGCTTATTCTATACTACTTGTAAATATCAAAGCAGTTGAGAAAGTTTTATTTATTTTTTTATTTTTTGGATACTTTTGCTTGTTTTTATGGAGCCATTTTATGGGGCGTAAAAATAACATTTAAATGTTAACACGCCATTTAAACGCAAATTTGCGAAACGCTTGCCTACTTTTGGGCGCCGCAAGAAAAAAGTGCAGGAAAATGGGGGGAAACTGTAAAACTGTGGCATACCAACAGGCGCCCAGCATGTGGTTTTTTCCGAGCTGCCAAATGGCAGCTGAGACGGCAGGACGAAAAAAACAACACCAGAAAAAAGTACAAAAAAACTTGCCCCAAATTTATTGACGAAAACAAAGTCAAGTGCCGAGAAACCCTAACTCGAGGCTACAGCTGAGATTGCAGCGATTCTGTGGGTACTTCATCTATGTGGGTACTCCATGTGTTTACGAGCTATGATAAGCTAAGCTGAAGCGGCAAAAGCAGCAGCAGCAGCAGCAACAACATTGGCGGCAACCCGACTAGCGCCATTAAGTATGCTACACGTTGCGCACTCGCTGCAATGTTGTCGTCGGCGACCACAGAAACAGAGCCAACTATAAATCTATCATGTTTACGCTGAGCTTGACGAGCATGCTCCCGCAGATTCTCAGATGGCCAGACAGTAAAGATGGCCGAACCCCCATGCCCCAAGCGCAACTACAGCCACAGTTGAGCACAATTTGTTTATGCAAGTCTGAGGCTGTGAGCGAGTAAACGTTGCTTGAATTATGGCTTTGTTTATCCCAAGTCGCACACAAAGAAGAAAAATAAAAATTTGCCACACCCACACCCGCTCTATCCCTTGCCGTCCCGCAGCCCAGCCTAGACCTTAACAGTGCCCACACTCGAGGGTCCCAAGTTTTGCGCTAACACAAATGGCAAAAACTTTGCCACACATTGCAACGTGCTGAATTTCCTCTACGAAGATGGGGCGTGATATGTTATGGCATCATAACAATTGATTTTATTTTTCTTGCTTATTGATATCTCGTGTGTTACTCGGCAAAGAATTCGAGAAGAAGCAGGCAAAGCTCTGCACGTCTTATCGTCAATTGGTACAAAGTTCGCTTTTATGTGGGTGTCTGACATTGTCCCCAAAAAATAGTTTCCCTAAATGTTATCGTATAAATTTTTATTTACATTTCGATAAACGCGTCCTTTAAATAAACCAAAATTTATATGCATGCCACTTACAGCATTATATGAGCTCTTAACTTAGCGACCCAAGCCTTTTATTGTATAACTAGGCACAGTCAGCACAGTCAGTTATTGTTGAATATCAAATAAGACAAATTACACTGAGCAACAAAGTTTTTTTTGTTGAATTAGTATGTGAGTTGTCTACTTATAATAAAAACGGATTCACTTCACAATGAATACAAAAAACATAATAATAATATTTTATAGGTGTAAAATTTCTTTTACTTTTATTTTTCATGTTCTTATTCTCCAATAATAAAATAACAATAAAAAACATAATTTATTATAATAGAAAAGCGCTGTAATTGGCTCAACGTTCAAAATAGGTTTACTTAATAAAATTTCGATAATATTTTCGATGACTTCAATCACTTACGAAGATTGAACTAAAGGCTTTAGTTTAATTAGTATATATAGATTATTATTTATTAATATACTGACTTCTAAAAAATATGTACTTTATCGAGAGATAAGAACAGGGTTGAGTTTCAGCTTTCTAGCTTCAACAGCGACTAACAAGGCAACAGGCAGTTCAGCCAAAAGGCTTCTATATAGCTTAAGTTTAACCTTAAGATTTAGTTTTTATATATTCCCAATAATAATATTCAGCTAAATATTTGAATATCAAAATTTAAAATTCATGTTAGCCAGTGTTATCTGGAATTAGCTGCAGTCAATAGCAATAAGTTTTCATTGGCAATTGTTTACATTTCTTGTTGGCAGCTCATTTGCATATTTTATTCTCTGTTAAACTTGTTGCGTGCCAATAGAATATTTTGGACATAACAGCAGCAAACCCCTATCGACATTTATCCGGACTCGCCGTTTGCGTGAGGGAAGCAAACTTCTTGGCTTATTGATTTCGTAGCCTTTCTGCAAATACTTTGTTTGACACTTGCAACTGGCAGTTTGACAAGCCGCAAAAAGTTCGTTTTATGAAAATGTTTTTGACACGTTTTTAATAAGGTTATTCACGTTGTTGTTCCTGTTGATTATTTGTTGTCGTTGTTTTTTTTTTTATTTATTTGCTCTCTTTTTCGTGTTTTTTTTTTGCTGTTGCGTCATGTCTACCTGAGTTTCGTGCAACATTTGCAACGCCTGCTTTTGACAATTTGTGTTGTTAATTTAATTAAATTCGGCTTCGGCGAGCATGGGCGTTCCGATTGGCGCTCCATAGAGACCACTTGTCTGTGTGGCCGCAAAGTTTGTGCTTTGGGAGTTTTACAAAAACTTTATGAACTGCCAAGTGCTGCAAAATGAGCAGTTATCAGTTTGAGGGACAGGCGTGTCAAGAACAACGAAAATGACTAGCCTGTCAATTACTAAGAAAACAGCTAAAAATATATATTAAATAAATATGTATGAAGTTTTATGGACTTTAGCTTTAATTGACGTTGAATCAGTAAAAAAATAGTAAAAATGTTGCAGTCGGCGACGCTTTATCTTTAAATCTGTAGAAGAAACAGTTTTCACGATTTGACATTAGAGAAGATCAACAGTAACTCAATTGCTAGTTTGTATCTGTATGATACACTGTATAGTGTTACAGCGAGTATATATTTCAAAATTCATGACTCCAGCACCAATAACTCTACTCTGTTCACTTCGTGATCGATTTCTAAGAGATGTCCAAGACTATTCAAATAACATCTCAAGTATAAGATAAATTTAATTTATTTTGATTATTTATTTATTTAATGGTATTCTTTTAAATTTTAATATAAATTGTTCATTGAAAGAATTTAAATACTAGAAATTAAAATTAAATTTAAGCATATTATATAAGAATTAATATCTTAAATTATTTACTGCATTTAATGAAATAACACGTAAATCTGCTCGGCTTTAAGTTTAGAAAGTTGAGGTTGATTGTCAGTTATTTTCAATTAAAACAAGACTGACAGGTGGCAGTTTAGGCAAATGCAACAATCAAAAAGTATTTACAAATGATTTTTAGTAGACGTACACTATACCCAAATGACCTGCAAAGCCAATCAATATAAATAAACTTTGAACTTTGCGTTTGCTGAAAGAAGGCAAAAAGGAACTCTTGGCCTAGCGCACACAACAATAACAAACAAAAAATTTCTGCCAAATAAACTTGAAGGCAAACCAAACAGAAAATGGCATAAAAATAAAATCAAATAAACCGAAAGAAAAGTTCGAATAAAATGTGATTATACGTCGAGTATGTGTGGCTGTGGCTGCTGTCCGGCGCACAAAAACGTGCTCAAATATAAAAGTAAGCTAGCTGTTGAAATCTCAGACTCTTGGTTAGTTGCATTCAAGGCAACAACAACCACAGCAGCAGCAGCAGCAACAACAACAATGGTCTATGCGAAATGTAGAAAAATTCATTTTCACTGGTAAAAAAAACGCATATGAACAGGAAAAAATAGCGATAACTCAAATTGAATGCCAATAAAGTAACATATGCGGCCCTCCAACTAACTCACATAAGCACACACACAGACATATCAACACAAGCCTGCGTATACGTAACTGTAACTAGCAAGGCGTTGGCTGAAGGACACGCCATGGGCAACGTGAGGCGCCCCTCCGGAAGTTGGCAACGCAGCGCAGCAAATAATAAAAAAAAGTAAAAAGAGAACTGAATCCAAGCGCCGAGAGCAAAACTAACGAGCTTCGCTGTATTTAGCACAGGCATCTCCAATGGCCCCAAAAGTAATGCCAATCTAAAATAATACAATGTGTAGCATGTGTTAGCCTTGCGGAGAAGACGGAACGTAGATGGGCGCCGTATAGGGCGGTAACGAACTGCCACGAAACAAATGTATTACACAAAAAATAATAATAATAATGAAATAAAAAAAAAATAATGTAGAAATGTACGAAAAAAAACCAACTCACACTGTGTGTGGGAAGGTCGTTCATTGCTTCTTCTTCTATTTTTTTTTTTTTTTTTGGTAGGTCACATCAGCTTAGCAGATGGGGACTGTCAACAACGTTTCGTTGACAACTATTGACACTAACATGATATTACTTATGCATAAAGCCGTAAAGCATGGGCATGCGGCATGAGTGATGATGCTATGAGCGAGGTCTGTTTCGAAAGTTGCAAAGAAAATGGTTTCATAATTATGAAGCACAAATTATTGAAAGTGCAAAAGCATATGAGATGTCCCAATATTGATATTTTTATAATTTAGAAAACATAAAACATTCTTGTTGCTACTCTTTGTAATTGTGTCTTATATTATATTCAAAGTTTTTCTTCGTGCAGTTTTAGTTGGACAAGATTTGCTGCATGTTCTATTCATAAATGAAGCTATTTCATGTCTCATCGATTCGAACCCATCTCGCACCACTCAAAAATATAAAAAAAGGAAAACAAATACATACACACACAAATAAAAATACTCATAAACATGTTCATGCCGTTGGCTTTGCTTTCTGTTCGGCTTTTGTTATTTTTGCATACGTTATGCATATTTTGGTACCATTTTTCATTTTGCATTCATTTTTTTTCGTTCTGAAGAAATTGAAAATGTTGCTGGCCAAGTGTAGCTATAGCAGGCAGTTTGGGCAAAGACCTTTGCCTTTTGTTGGCCCAGCTCCGAGCTCTGGGCGGCAACTGCGACTTTATATTAACACTTAGACATTATCATAAGCTTTGCATATGCGTTGTATGTTTGCATGTGACTGCTCGCCTCAGCATTTATTGTCCCCTTAGCTGCTGGCAGGTCAATTTTCGTGAATATTTGTTGAAAATTCTATCACATATTTGGAATTTAGCCTAGCCAGCAATTTTACCCATTTACCTGAAGGCAATTTCATATGTGTTTATTTTCTGCATATTTTATGCACTTTTTTTTTTACCGTTTTCTATCACATATTTTTTGTTTATTTTATGGTCAAGCTCTCCACTCTGAAACACTCAGCAAATATTTTATGCTGTTTAAGTTATTCAAATAGATTGAAGTGTGCAATTTTTCGATCATTTTTTTCATTTCACAAGCCCACAATGTTATTTTTCTGTAACAAGTAATTTCTTGAATATTTATATTTAATTTAAAGCACAGCTTTAAGGTGACGTCAGCTCAGCGGCTCGTAAAGAGCTTGTAAATAACTTATTCCTATTCTATACAACAATTATCCATATCCATATCTCATGAAATTACATTCATTTTGTTATATTTACCGTTTGCAATTAACTGAAATGAAACTCCAATTTCTATGGGGTATATGTGGTATCCTTGTTTTTGATTGTTTTCAGTTTTTTTATTTTGAATCACTTAAAGCATTTTTAAAATTTGTTTTTAATTTATTTGTATTTGTTGAGGCATGCTGAACACACAAACACCTCTTTTTGAAAACGCACCCACACTCACGCCCACACCCACGCCCATCTGTCCCTTCATTAATATGCAATAATATTTAAGTACGGCGTCTGTTCAGTTAACAACTGTGTAGAATAAAAGTCCATTTGCCGTTTCATACCACAGTCTATGATATGAGACTGAAATGGTGGCCCTGGCTTTCACTTTCGCTTTGGGGCGTAAACAAATACGCGACTGCCACGCGTCAGTCATTAAATTAGAAATCCTGGAACGCACTCAACCCCAGCGGGGCTTTTGAACTTTACAAGCCGTTGCCGCAGTATGTGGGAAGGTGCGCAGCTGCTGGGTGGTGGGCGACGCGTAAACAACTCCAGTCTAAACTCCAGCTGCAGCCATGGCTGGCTGACTGGCTGGCTGGCTGGCTGGCTGGCTTGCTGACTTTCCAAAGTTTTGTCAGCTAACTTGCTAATGAGAACGCAGCCTAATTAATATAAAATTCACACATATTTATTACGGAAATTGGCAATTAAACACTGGGAACTGATTCCTTAAATTTATTGAAGGTAACTACTCTGCTTCGCAGCTGTTCGTTAATATCATAAGTAGTCATCGTTGCATTTTGCAAGTTGAGCACTCTATGGTAAGGAAGAGCCGTAAAATTATAGCAATACAAATTTCCCGGCGGAAGTTGGTCCATAGTCAGAAAAAGTTTACTCTTCTGATTAATACTGTTGGCTTGCTATTAAAATCAAATAAAAATAATTAAATTAAATTAGTAACAATTAAGATTAGATGTATTTTTTTTAGTTACTATTTACTTAATTAAAAAAATATATATGTTTCTCAACATATCTAAAAAACTCTTATTCAGTTTTGCCCGATTTGCCACGCTTTATAACAATATTTAAGATATATTTTTGATCTTGGGTTGTTAATGCAAATATATGTTCTAAACGTCAAGTCTCTAGCACTTCAATTAATAGTGTTTCTTTTATATTAGATTTTTATCTTAATATATCTGATACGAATATTACTTACAATAATCAACTTTCTGGTCATTAGCGCTGGTACGGTCCCATCTCCCAATACATAGCCCGATGGCAATACTATCTCTATATTAGTGCCCGCATAATACTTTCGAATGCGCAAAAAGCGCTGGACACAAAATTTGATTTGCGTTTTGCTAATGAAGTTTATAGTGGTGTGGTATAGTTGCAATTTTGCAGGCTCTGCCACATAATTGTAGGTGCAGCGTAGAAAAATGAGACCTTTGCCCTTTACTCGAAAACGGACGAAGTTCTCTGTTGGATACAATAAAATTGATAGCTCTTCCCATTGATTATCAGCATTGATATAAAAGCGATCCATTTTCGTTGAGTTTACCCAGATCCATACGGTTAAATTTGATTCAACATATCCACGGTAATTCAAATAGCCGAAAAAGGCCTCCTCTGCAATAGAGCATTCATAACAATAGACGTGCTGGCTTGTGTCGGCAATTTGACTCACTAGCCACTCGAAAATAAGGTCCTTCTGATTAATGCTTGGCAGACTCAGTTCAGTGGATAATATACGGCCAGCGGTTTCCAGTTCACGTCGGTACAATACCCAGTTGTCTAATTCACTAGGTAGCTGCCATTTAACTGGATTAAGCCCGCGCTTAGCCTCCGAGTAGTATTCAAACTTGGTTTCCATCATCCAGTTCATCCACTCTTGAATATCATGTAAATAAATCAGACGGTTCGAGAATTGCAAAACCTTGATAATCTCAATGTTCAACTCTAAAAATGTTAAATTTCTTCGACTTTGTGTATAGCAGTTCTCCCGGAAGTGGCCGTCTTCTCCACGGTTCTTCATTAAGAAATTCTCGGTTCCTTCTATTAGGCTTGTGTTAAGTATAATGGCTGGATAATTCTCCAATTGATATAAGAGTCGTATGACATATGTTGTCAACCACTTTGGAGCACAGGTGACTTGAGGTGAAATATTATTACGGTATCCTCCATTTGCTTTACGTAGACGCATCAATGATTGGTAACCACAGCTCAACTGATCCACCAGATAATTCTTATAGGATGGCGAAATCACTGTCATATTCACTACATAGTTCCATAAATAATAGATGGAAAAGAGTTTGCTAATTAGTTGCTCGGTGTTATCCGTTTCATCGAATACATTAATTTTTCTTTTCAGCATATGCGCAATGACTTGACCACTTGCGAAGCACGTGACGCCATCTTTGTTTGGTATGTGCGGAAAATACAATTTTGCGTTAGAATCATATTGTCTTGATTCTAACTCTCTATAATAAGTAACTTCATGGGTCGACAGACTTATATTTTTCAAAACTTCGATATCAAGATTTAACTTATGTTGTTCAATATGGGACCGTATTACAAACTTCAACTTTATTGTTCCTGGCCTCAAGGCTCTTATGTAAAAAGTAAATTTCTCAGTAGTGTTGGACGGAATGAACAAACCTCGTTGTACATTGGGTATTACTGTTAGATGTCGGTTAACCAGTTCGAATTGGTTATTGGGGTAAATGTCGACGTAGACTTTTTGGCCCGTTGAAAACCAATTAGAACATAAAAAATGTAGTTCGAGTGCTTCCTCTGAATAGAGAGAGAGATAGAGAGTGAGAAAGAAAAAGAGAGAGTGTATGTTAGGTATAGAAAAAATAAAAAATTTTAGCTGCAAGCTTTACTAAATTGCTGCCTACCAAGTCGTATGCTATAGGGCACACGTAGGGAGTAATGTAAGGTGCTGAAGCTAGTCACTTTTACAAATGGTTTTGGCGACAAGTAATGTAGCCCCGTTTCACTGTGTATTGCAAATGCACTTATTCTCCAGTTATTAGCGGTGTTCGGCACAGTTGCTTTCCATGTTGACCACTCCGAGTTTGTACTACATTGAAAGTATTAGAAAGTATTCTGCATTAGGTATACAAGTTGTATTTCAACGCACTCACTTCTTTATGCTCTTAAACAGCCAAACATCCTCCATTTCGGGCGTTATCTGTGGTACATCACAACATACGTATTTTATTATTTCTCCCTCTGGATTGTCCCTGTCAGCTTTAAATGGCGATATGTGTGTAATATTGTAATCTTTCACTGGTCTCATAATTTTTATTCCTAAAACATAATATTATTCTGTTGATAATATAAAAATTAATCAGATCTATTTTAATTTACTTTTCAAATGTATGTTCGACGTCCGGTGTGCATTGGACAGAACCACTAATCCCGATTTCACGATGCCATGCTCCATCGTCAAAATATCAGGTCTATATCCTATTAGGATCAATCTTATATAGTTTAAATAGTCTTCATTGAAATCATTATTCCCATGTGCACCAAGATTAAAGACGCGATTATCCGAAGCCTCAATGCCAACATAGCAGTTGTTTTTTGCTTTTATAGAAAACTGAATCTCATGGTCAGGTGTTACATATAATGGTATGTCAATAAAGACCTTTAAAGTAGAGATGCTTATCAATTATTTGTTTCCTATTTCGCTTTCTTAATTGCATACTTACACCGACGTTCTGTGGCGGGTCCACTTCCAAAATTTGAGAAGCTAACATTAAGGTTTTTGAATGAATGTCCATGCTATACACAATAACATAAATAAGCGGCCACATTTTTGATGTAAGTGTTAATGAGATTGTAATGTTTGTTTTCGACTCATCTGGATAGACATCATTCATACCTAATATCAGATTATTAATCAAGACCATACAATGTGCAACTTCCACCGTTTTATTAAAACTAAAATGTAGTTTCAGCGTTTCATTCATTTGTTTACCGAAACTCTTAATTTGTATACTGAAAGTCAACAATTGAGTGTCAGTTAAAGAAAGCTGGTTTATTTATTTCTGAGGAAAAGTGGAAATGTGGACTTCTATTAATACATAGGCAATACTTACACATTACTCCTTTGGGAACGCATCTTTCTCGTTACGTTTTCGGTATTGAAGTGCTGATGTTTTCCCCATACTGTTACTATTCTAGTTTCATTTATTACGTTTTCTTTGAAAATTTCATGAAGACTAACAGTTAATTTAAGCTGCGACGCCACTTTTGTGGATAAGCTTTTATTGAATCGAGTCAAATCTACCTCGATCGTTGCTTCGCCATTTTTAGAATTGGTCGCAGCATGTACGACTTTCAAATATTCTTCAATTTTATTTGCAGTATATATTGAAATATACATAGTTATGTTATACTTTACTGGGCCGTTAAATTCGTGTGTTATTTTCACCACGGCGTTAAATTTGCCATCATCTAAGTTCACTTCGAATGGAGCACTTAAGCTTACATTGAGCTCTGATAATTTATAATTGACAACCTTTATATATTCGCATACCTCAATGACAAAATGTCTATCCAGTACACAAATACGCCAACGACCAAGGTGCACTTGTGGACTGAGACGCATTTGGCCTTCAAATATTCCTTTTGTAATGGTAAGTTGCTGGAAGACCTTAACATTATATCCCTTAGCATCCTCAATCATAATCGACGTCTTAAGGTCTGGAGTGGCATAATGCATTTGGTCATCGTGAAAGAAGACTCGAAATTGTAACAATTGGCCGGGATAAAAAAAAAATTTAGGCGTTTGTATTTTAATGAAGATTTTAGTGTTACGCCATCTTAAAAGAGTTGAGTTTTGTACATAACATCCTCGCACGGTCGTTACCCTTAGAATATATAAGCCAGTATCTATTTCGGAAATTTTAAATACATGCCACTTTGTTGGACTGTCTACTGTTAAGTTCAAATTCGCTTTTACAGAGAAATCGGGGCCGACTATATTCAACAGATACGTAGACGATATGTTGCAACCGCGTGTGGTCATAGCAACTGAATATGGAGAGTTCGGATAGATGAGAAGAGGCGCCATCACATTATAAAAACTGTTGAAAAATTGTTAAAAAAAACACATTAAGTTGTATTATTGAAAGTTAGCAATGAAATTCGCGATACACGCAAGCCAATAACCGATAAATTTCTTTTTACTTTTAAATAGTGAACCACATTTGCTACGCTTGCATGCAGCTTTAAATCAAAATACAAAGTTCTTACAGTCTTTCCGACAGCTGTTTCATTGTGGAAAATGCTAATTGTCGCTGGACCGGCACTTTTGCGGATAAACTTTTCTCGAATTGTTTCAGATATATTTCGAACTTTGCCTCGTCATTTTCCATTGCGAAGCTCTTTTATTTCACTCTCACTATATATTGCAATATAAATAGTTAAGCTATCCTTCGTTGGGCCACCAACTTCCTGCATTGTGGCTTACTTTAGCTGGGCCATTCAAAATTGTGGTTAGTCGATAATTGATAATTTACAAATTGTATATGTGCTGCCTTTGACACGATTTCTTATTCGAATTTATATGTGTTTGTCCTTCTTCTGTCTAACTTCAAGTTGCACTTTGTTAACTTTGATCAAAACTTACAAACTGGCATTTTGGTCAATTTGTGCTGAAGACGCGTCAATTTCTAGCAGCACTAGCAGCAGGAAACATTTAACAATAGCAGAGCTTTCTTGGCGCAAAAACCGTCCATATTCGTTCATAGTTAAAACAGAACTGATCGCAGTCGCCGCTGTTCTAATTATATTAGATTGACATGTGTTTTGCTTCGGTTGTTGCCCGTGGAATTGGCCATTAGTCGGCTAATGTAATTTGGATCTGGTTGTAATTCAATCGAATGCACTATTGCATAATTGAGGCGTCATTTGGGGTAGCTGGGCAAAGTCAACTTTAGTAGGAGACTTCAGTTGCTCTAGCCGTAGTTGTTGTTTGGCTGTGTTCTGTTTTGTTTGCTTGCTTGTTGTTTGTAGCCATCGTCCACATCAAAGTGGTCGATGCTTTAGTCCTTGTCTTTGTTGTTGTCGCTGTTGTTGTTGCTGTTTTGTTGTCGTCTCCTGGTTAATAAAGCAGCACTTAGGGTTTGATAGAGGCAAGAGACGCATCCATTGCCATTGCCATTGCCATGGCCAGGCAGGCAGGGCGATGGTTACTTAAGTCGTGAGCTCTATGAGCTCTATGTACGCGGCTGTGTGCGTGTGTGTATGTTGTGACTGTGATGCAGTTATGCGCATTTCCGCTTGAGTAGCTTCTATTCCTGACTTGCTTTGCTTACATTAAAGTGCATATACACACATGCGAGTGTGTGCTTGAGTGGGTTAACACATAGATATGTTTAGACGAATCTGCGAGGGTTGAGTTCTTAATACGAAATTGCATAAGTCACACAAAGCATACCGAAAATATGCTAAGTTCTCGGTCGATGCAGACTTAGGCTACTAATCAGCTGGGATCTGAGCTCGTATCCTAGTGCACTGTTTGAATTTTATTTTGTAGTTGTCAAATCAGAGGTATTGAGATTGATGCCATTTTCAATAATTATATTTCAACTGCTTTTCAAGTTATCAACAATACGCAGATATAAAAACAAAAATAAATATTTACTATAACTAGCCATTTAATTAATTATTTTAATTAGTTTTAGTTGTTTGACGGCTCAGTCATCTCAGACGAGCGCTATTCAATTGGCAAAATATAACCATTTCATCATTTCATCTATATATATATATGTATATATATATATATAAATAAATGTCTGTAAATGCTAAAGTTATTCCTGTAACTATATAATCGCCCCACCTGCATTTACAATTGTCGGACAGTGGCAAAAACAGCAAAGACCACCGAAAGCAAAACCAATACGGACACAAAGACACGCACACACATATGGAGTGTGAGAGAGACACGCACACACTGTTGCCATGTCACTCATTTATTCAGTCAAACTGTCAATGCTACAACTAGTTTCAATCTTTGTATTTTGCGCTTTCGCCTGCAATTGGCAGGCGAAGCAACATTACATTTGCTTGATTGAACTTGTGCCCTACCACTGCCCTAACTAACTTGCCCTGCTACGGCTACCGTTTCCCGATTTCCTTTCAGTAAGTGCTGGGGTTGCTCTTCTGTGTATGTGTATGTGTGTGTGTGTGTGTGTGCGTGTGTGTGTGGGTGATTGTGCATTGGTATTTCTGTGTGCTATGCTGACAGCAGTCGAAAAGCTTGGCAACCGCTTGGACTGAACTTGGCCAAAAACCAGAAACCAGCGGCAAAGCCAGTTTGTTACCTCAGTGGGTGAGATATGTTGTTAAATGCATAAGCAGTCAACCCTGACCCAAATTCGATGCCGAGAGTCCAAATGCTAGTTGCATATACAGCCAGCAGTATTTTTGTAGCATACTTTATAGCGCATACAATTTAAAGTGCACTTTTCATCAGCACAAGGCGAAGCAGCAGCAAACGAAAAGTAAACTTGAAAAATATATGTCTAGATTTTCTTTTTTTTTATGTTTATTTGCCGCTTCTCAACTCATAGCTTAATCCGCCAACTAGAAACAACGATACAGATACAGACAACGATACAGAATGACAACTAAACGAAAGACAAACTTTCTATGCCCTTATAAAAAATTAGTTTACTCCACTTTTGCTTAGTATTTGTAATGTTTGACTTTATATACATGAATGAACTATGAACTCGTGGCTTGAGCACTCGAATATTGCCTACAGATTCAGCAATGTCTAAGAACTCCTAGCTACAATAATGATAATAGTGAAGAGATTAAATTCCAGTTGAACGCTTGGTCTTCAGCTTGAAAGAAAGTGTCTTCACGTTCGGTGCTCAAGCAGATTTTTGCTCTTTTGCCTATGGCTCTAACGATTTTCAGTTGCATTTATATGGCCCATACATCTCAATTTGTGCGACTTGCGAATTGGGTTACTGTTTGGTGTCTGGGCCCGAACAGTAGACTGTGACAGTGTGACTTTAAGTGTTAAGAGCGGGCGTGTGAGACGCGGGTGGTGCAAACTTTGCTTAGCTGAAATTTCAGTGACTGTCAGTGCTTCTGTTTCTGTTGTTCTTTCAAAGCATATCAATTAAGTTGGCATTGGCTTCCGGCTGTAACCGGAGCGTCAGCTTATCATTTGCATGGAAATTACCCTAACAACACACAGACACACACAAGCCACTCAATTCCGACGATGGCGACCAACTTTATAACTTTAAACAAAATCACAGCATGGAAAAACAATGGGAAACGCATAAAAACTGAAATGTTTCACCAAAGAGTTGAGAAATTTTTCCTTTCCCTATATTTTTGCTTTTCGTTGGAGCAGAAAAAAAGACAAAAGTTTCGCTCTTTTAAATTCATTTAAACGCTTTTAGCACTTTTCACGCCAACCAACCAGGATGTCTCCTGCTCGTCTGGAGCTTTATGGATGGCCCAGAGTCGACAATCTCGACGCCCTTTGCCCCAGCCTTGCCATAGTCATACAGATACAAAGTTTCGTTTCGGTTTTGTAGAAAAAAGTGTCTGGCTTCGGTTTCGTTCGTTGGTGATGGAAAATAATAGCAAAGTTTTTCAACGCACAAAGCGAAACTAATAGAATAATACGATGTGCTGAGGCAGGCTAACTAGAGTTGACAATGTTCTCTACAAAGTGCAAATTAGGACTTGTACAGCATTTTATTTGATTCTTTATTGGGATAAATCAATTCCTATCGCTTGTCTTCGTTTGGTCTATTGTACTGACTGTTCTCGGATTGTCTTTAAAGGCATTTTAGAACAGTTATAAGTGGTATTTGAATTCATAACCTGTGGTTGGGCAGCCTGAGGAACTCCTAATTAAAGAGCAAGTCAGAGGAGTTGCCTTGGAACAATTGCGTCACGCTCACAGCTCGACAAGCACAACCAGACTCGAGCGAAGTCAATTTGGTCACGAGTTGTACGAGGGCGTATAGCTATCGGGCACCGAGATCATAGACAACGATGTGTGTACTCGATGTTGAGCATGCAGGTTGGTGCAGCAGCTGGGCAACATGCTTGCCATACAGTCTTCTTTGCGCCAGAGCGCCAAAGCCGATCAACATATCATATATTTCTTTTTATATTTGCACAAATGCGTATTATAATTCGTTTCGCTGTTCACATTTGCTTTTCTTAGCCATGTCTTCTACCACTTCACATTATCCTATTATGAAATGTACATAAAATCTGTCAGAGCTCTTTAAAACGTGGACTTAACTTGTTGTTCAACACTTTCCGTTCAAGTTGACTGGGCTTGGCCTTTGTTGTTGACCAAAAAGTCGCTCTGTCTTTAAATCCCCTGCAGCGCATTCATCCGCATGCGTAGCGCATGCCAATTGTGCAATTGTTGGAAAATTTCTTTTGCTAAAAACTTGTACGTTGTGACTTTTTTCAGCTTTATTTCTTTTCTAAATTTTCTTATTTTGTTGTTGCTCGTTTCTCACTTTTTACGCCCGTAAGTTTTGTGTGTTGCGGCTGCCAGGCGAACAAGCGGCCAGGCTGTGGGCTGCTGTCTTAATAGGTGTTGGCAATCATGAAGTTGCTTGCGGCAGCAGTACGCGAATCGGGCCAACAACTAGCTAAAGACCAAGGCGAACTTTCCTCTTTTTATTTTTGACTGTGTATCTGTGTATGTGTGTGAGTGTGCTTAGCCATTAGTCGCTTTGATCAAATATTTAAAGCTAATGAACAAGATGGGCACACTGCCAACTTGCAATAAACGAAAAGAATCAAATAGAAAATAAAAGAAGGCAACGCAACTGCAACTAAACTTGTTTGCCATCCGCAATGATTTAAAGCCGGCAGAGATAGCATATATAAAGAAAGCCTTTCATCAGCTGTGCTGCCCAAAAGGTAGTTCAATCAACCTGACAAATTTCAATCAGGCTCAGAGAGAACGGGTCCAGGTTCAACCAGACACAACCCGAGTCACGCCATGGCACAATTAGGATGCCGTTGAAGTTTTGTCAATGAATGAAAAGCGTCTGCAACTTTTATTTAACTTGCCAGTGGCCGGGCACACAGAGAGCAACTCTGCTTGGTCAACAATTGCCCCGTCTAGAACGGGCACTCACGTACCGAGCCACACAAACACCCTCACCCATACACACAGCAGCAGAAAGTGTGGGGCAGAGCGCAGGTAAATGGGTAAACCAACATCTAGTGGGTCGTTGGTTTTAGCTATTTATAGCAGTTTGTGTTCGGGTCCTTACTAAGTCCAAATGATTTTGACTTTTCAGCGCAGCCAACAATTGTTTTAATATGAATGGACTTGAAGCTCTTTAAGTTGTTCTACATGTCTCCTTAATTTAGTTCAGCGTTTCATTTTAGTATCTTATAAACTTATTATATTGTTTATGGCTTTTGCAGCCACGTGGTTGTGTGCTTTCTCAGTGCAGCATAGAGTATCCAAATTTAACTACTTTTAGTTGGGCCACTGTTGATGTGTGCAATTTTAGTTTATTTGAATTTGCTTTGGCTTGTTGCTCAGTCGCGTGCCAAAGTTAACTGCGGTTGAGTCGTGGTCAGCCGCAGCATTTCGCTCAGTGCATTCGCACTGCCGGCTGTCACTGCGATAAGGCTGTTCATTTAGTTCATTCAGCAGCTGCTCTGCTGGTCGTTATCGCTAAACTGGCTGACCCCGACGCCGCGCTAAGCCACAACACGAAGGCCTTCCATATAGAGCCGTTCAGTCCGCCCCTCTCTTGCTAATCGGACGGAGCTGTAACAACGTTGTTTACATTGCGACTGCAATAAAAATTGACCCACGATGAGCCGCAGCAGGCGCTGCTGCCTCATTCGGTTAGTTCGCAATCGAAAGTATTCACTAGAAGATGTTCCATGTATCGCTGCTCCATTGGGTTGGATTACTGTGGCTTGTGGCTGGAGTTGCGGTTGCTAAATCTACAGTATCCTCACTGATGGCAAAGGACTATCAACTGGACTTTCTGCGTGCTCTGAGCGACCAGGCCGAACAGCGCGCCGAACTAAGTCTTAACGATTATCTGCAACAATTGGAGCGCAATACCAGCTACAGCAAGTACACTGAGCAGCTGGCCACAGCGCGGGCTTCCCACAAATTACAGCCGAAGGTGTTGCTAATCAAACAGCTACTTGATGCCCAACAACACTCACAATTCGACTTGGAGCACACCTGTGTATTGCGCAATTTGGTGTTTCTCAGCCGAATTAAGCAGCAATTGCGTGCTGCACGAGATGCCAGTGCCCAGGAAATACGTCAGCTGCGCGTTCATCGTCTCTGCCAGCAGTTCGAACGCCCTGCGACTGAGCATCGTAGGGAACGGCTGATCAATGAGCAAACTGTGGGAGCTGCCTTGGAACAATTGAATCTTACGCACAGCTCGACAAACGCAACCAGCCTGGATCTGGGCAAATTTGGGCACGAGTTGTACGAGGGCGTAAAGCTATCGGGCGCCGAGATCATAGACAACTATGTGGGTATACTGCGTGGTCTGCTACAAGACATTCTCGATGCTGAGCATGACGATCTGATAGACAATACAACACAGCTGGAGCGGCTGCTGCAGCAGCTAGACAACATGCTGGCCATACCTGACTTCTTTGATAAGCGACAGAGTGTCTATGAGTTTCTGGAGCGTCATCTCAAAGCGGAATACGAGCAGCTGCGCGAGAGCGCCAACTCTGATCAGCACATCACCGAACAGCTACTGGAGCATCTAAAAGCGAAGGGCTTGGATCTATTTGTGATCTTTTTGTTTAGTAACTTCGAGTTTCTGGAGCAAGTGCATGAACATTGGTCGCTACTGCTGCCACAGACGCCCAGTTTGCTGTACGACGAGACGCACAGGCAGCTCTATGACATACAACAGCTCTACGAACGCTTCAAATTGGACACGGAGAGCACTTCTAAGTATGAAGCATACGCGGCCGCATTGAAACGCTTGCATGAGCGCACAGTGGAACAGGGTCAGCAAAATCATCACATATTCGAGATGATCAGCAATGCAGCGCAGAATGTGGGCAGCGTTACATTCAATATGATTAAAGCGAAGTGCAAGGAATTGCTTTAGGCAAATTGAAATTGATAGAGGTAACAATAAAATGAATATGAAGTTGATATTTCAATTGCAAAAAATACTTGTAAAGTCCTTGACAAGCTCTTGAGTGTGATGGAAGTAAATAGCAATAGATGATTTTTTGCACTTCAATATTTATTTTATATTCTTAAACTCGAATGGCATTCATTTCACATTCATATTTAATATAGAGTTAATGTTTTGACTTAAATTTCGAATAACTTTCAAAAGCCAAAGGCAATGTTAAAATGCGTTGCATTTGAGCGATGTCAAATAAAATGTCAGAGCTTAATTATATTTTGTTTTGCAATATTGTTGCTGCTATTGCTGTTACTTTGTAATATCCGCCGGAGTGCTGGGATGCTGCATCGGATGTCGCTTTAATAGCGCTCCAGGCACTCCAACTTTCTCTCCCATTCAGTCTGTCCTTCTGTCTCTCTCTTTCTCTCTGTCTCTCTATCTATCTCTCCGTTAACCTGTACAGACTGTTTCTCCTTTGCCGCATTATGCTGATGCTGATGTGGTTGTTTATCTGATGCTGCCAACGGGTTAGTGTACCTGCCTGAAGCCTCGGGGCCAGGCTTCCAAACTAATGACTGTTGCTGCCGTTGTCGTTAGAGCGAGCCAGCTAATTAATTGCCGTCGTTGCAGGTGATTAGAACTTAAATGAGTTGCAGCATCGGCGGTCAGGCCACCATCATCATCAGAGCACTAGAAACTAACGTCAAGCGATCCCAAAACGAACCCATAATGGTTACAAAATGTATATAGCTTGACAGTTTGTTTAGCCTGGCCAAAATTATATTTGATGTACCTGACTGTCGCTAGTAAAGCAACATGTTTGAGTTCAAACCAATGGGCTGACTATATTACATTTGGGCAAACAGCGTTCGGCAAATAAAGTCAGTTCGTTTCGCTTTCTATTAAAACATTAATTAAGTTGAGCATTTGTGCAACATCTTGAAATCAATTCACAGTTGCTGTCTATTCAAATATGTAAGCAATGTTATATTTAACGACTCAGTTTATATATATTTTTATTTATATTTAGGTATTTTTGGCTTTTTAATTATGTTGTCTCTGAATGGAATTTAGCTAGCCTTTAAATGCCAGAAATTTGCACTAATTGCCTTATGATTTAAATTTGAAACAAAATATATGATATCATGAATGGCTTCATTTGAATCCAGCTACAAACCAAACCAAGCAAGAGTGATACTATTTATATTTATATAATATGCAGTTGTTAAAGTATTAAAAAAGTGTGCCATTTACAAGAAATAATTATCGACTACTATGAATTGCAAACTGTGAATTTTGCTATACTTGTGCTGGTGCTTTGGTTAGCTAACAACGAGTGGCTCTTGAATGATACTGCTCTCCTGGCTAAGAAGCCTTTTACTTTGCAAGAGTTTGAAGCCAACATTTGAAATACTGTTGTCAGAATAACATTGAGATTTCTTAAGCCGAGTCAACCAAATGAAGCTTAAGAATTACATCAAAAGCATTGAAACCGGGATTTTTAAGTGCAATTTCATTAGATAATGTTCTTTTATAGGCAGTTTTTATAAACTAGTTGCTAGTCTTTTCGCTAACTATTTCATTTGGAATTGCTCGTTTTCGTCAGAGGTAACTATGCTTCATTTATTGTCCATGAAGAGGTTTCAGCGAAACAAAAACTGCTTAACAATAATTGTATAAAGAATGTGAATATTTAAAAATACTAACAATAATAATCAAACAAAAAAATCATGCATTGAGTGCTTGCACAAATACTTATAAGCTCTGTGAATAAAACCATTGATTTAGCCTTAAGCATGCCCAGTTTACATCAAGCTGCCAAACTGCCAAACGTTTGCACAACATTTATCACCTTTAATGCTGCAAACAGTGAGCATCAGAGCCGATTCCTTTTGGGTCTGTGTGTGTGTGCGTTGTGGGTTTTGCCAATGAGCCGCGGGCAGAAGCAGAGACCATAACAAGTATCGTTTACAATTGCAATAATAATAACAACAAGTACAGGCAGTCAGTGGCACAAACAATGCAGCGAAATGCAATTTCACACAAGGCTAAACTGCAGCAGCGTCCAGTGTCCACGGCTGGGACTGGGAGTGTGGGATTCAAGGTTCAATCCGGCGGACATTGGCAGCGTGTTTTATGGCATTGGCGCTCAAAGACCGTACGGCGTGAAATTTAATTATGATTTATTGTTTTGTTTGCCGTATGTGTTGACTCAGCGTGGCATAATCTTAGGCTCACAACTTTTACGAGCCACTAATGCTAAACACTTAATTCATAGTTTATAGACAATGTTGCCATGGTTACTGTCAAAACTTTTCCAAACACTGGCTAATCGCTGGGGTTGAACCTGCATAGCTATTAACTTTTAAGTGCTGCCATAAATCTTGGCAGCTTCCTTTGAGCAACAGCTTAAAGAGGAATATATTACGCCATCTATTTATGGGCATGTCTACATGGAATTATAAAAAGGAAATGTGAATGTGAAAAGACTTTTGAGTGTCTGTCTTAATGACTAATCTCAATAAACCTTCCGCTACGTTCCATTGCAGTCGTTCAAGAGGATCCCGAATTCACAGACGTCATTGATAATATAACAGTGCCCGCGGGACGTAATGTTAAATTGGCGTGCTCTGTTAAAAATCTGGGCTCGTATAAGGTAAGTACAAAGTCAATTCCTAATAAATACAATAGAAATAAGAAATCCTATATGCTTACACTCCTACTATAATGCAACACATAACATTTGTTACAGCTTAAATTTAAAGCTAATATTCCCTGATTCCGGTGTAACATTCATAAATTTAGACGCGTTTCTATAAATTAAATGTCGCCAATGACATGCAATCACGATTTATCAGAGCGAGTGGACTTTAACAAACTTGAAGTGATGTGCTCGGAGAGAACCTGCCAACTAATATGCCGCTGTCTAAGAGCAACATGTCCATGAGGCGTACAGCAACAATAACACAACCGAGTCAAGCACTTGCAACATCAACAGGCGCCCCATGACGAGTGAACATGAAGGGCAACGCATTGAACTTGTTGTTGACTTGCTCAGCTCCGTTTTACACTTGAGTCTTGGCATGAGCTGTAGTCATAGTTGTTGTTACGGGTTTTTTGTTTCATATGTTACAATGTGTGTTCATGTCAGTCCTTTACTCAGCAGAGCTCTGGCAATTGGCAACTGTGCTGAGCTGTTGCTTTAATTAAGTAATTTGTGCTACAAGTCTAACCAGTTGCCGGAGCACAAAAATCAAACTGTCACAAATGCTTTGACCATGTCGAGCACGTTAATCAGTTGCAGGTAATATGAAATCAGCTTGGCAAATCTCTCCTCAATATGCATTGAGGTGCTGCATATTTTTGGGCTGCACTTAATATGCATAGCACTGGCTTTGTGTAGCATCTTCAATGGATCTCGCTCGCTCTATCTTCTCTCACTGTGCGGAAGTGCTTGAGTGCCCGGCAATTTAAATTTGCATTCAATTGAATTTCCATAATGCGCGTCGGCCGAAACGTGCATAAATTCTATTTGACACGAGATATTTGCTTCATCTTTTATCAACGAGCGCATGTTATGTGCTCGTAATAATTTTTATGGCCCTTAAGTTTGGCATGCAATAGCCCAACCCCAACCAACAGTGCTCAGCGCCCCAAGCGTCCAATGCTGCCGCAGGTATGCTAAAAAGTTAACCAGCAGCAGCAATAACAACAACAACATCGAGCAGCAAAGGGCACTACGCGTAGCTGCAATAAAACGTGACTTTGCATGCAAAATAGTTGCGTAGCCGCTAGCAGGCAGGTTACAATGGAATTGATTTTTATATCCTTTCGTCGGGCACATGAACTTCGCTGCAAAGCTAGGCAAAATGCATTTAGCTATAAGTTTAATGAGCTCGTTTATAATAATCTTGTTTATCGTTTTCTTAGATATCAAATAGTACAAACATCCGATGTATTCAACTGCAAAGCTAAAATATACGCCTGTCCCACTAGCTAAAGCTAAAGCTAGGAACTAGAATATTCTAATTAAAGTATATAGGCTGCATATTCACGATCGCAAATCGGCTGAAACTGTATCTTCAAGTGATTTATAGAGCTAGTAAGCTAGCTGCTGCTGGCCTTCTATACAGGTTGAGAAGCTTAAATCCTCTTGTGCTTTGAGCAGTTTTTGTTACTTGACTTGAAATTGGAGTATATATATTTAAAATATTCATTCTCCAGTTAGACAGTACGTTGCTGTTGATCTCATCTATCGATTGTTTAACCAACATAAAGTGCCATATAAAAAGCTATTTCTTTCAAAGTTATGAAACTGGAGCCCTAAAAGTATGCATGCACGCCTACTAGACGTTTGTCAAAGAGAAGATCTTTCACAACTTTAAAGTTCGTCCAGAATTTTGCAAGTGTATTCCAGTTGATCTTCATGGAAAATATACCATTCAAGTATATAGTCCGCTCATTAGTGCGCGGCAAATCAGTTTTTGGACACTGTGAATGAGTCGACAGAACTCAACTGGAATTCTTACTGACAATTACGTTTTATCTTCTTTCTCATATGTAATATATGTTATGCTCAAATTGTTCCACTGTTTTATTTAAAAGTGTATTTCAGCTTCGACTGGCGAATAGTGAATTATAATTTTTTAAATTCTTTTTAACTGCTGCTATTTCTGGCTTACAAATATTTAAGCTGCGTGTAAATTAACTTGCCCAGCTCTTTGCCGCTGTCTTAACACGTTTAAACGTTAAGTTGTTAATATTTGAAGCGTTGCTATGCAATTTGGCAGAGTTTCCTAGCCGCTTCATGCCAAACTGTCGACTCTTAGGCTGTTGTGTTCTTGTTTGTATTTCAATTTTCGATGCCTACGCAAACACCCAAAGAAAACAACAACCCCAACGTGGGCATACGTTTAGTTCGCCCTAGTCGTCGTCGTCGTTATTGTTGTTGCTGTTGTTGTTTCTGTGCTTCAGCTTGCCATCGTCGTATACCGGAACCAACCATAAACATTTTCTGCCATTCTGAAAGTGTTTGTTTCTTTTTGCTCTAGCTGAAAGTTTCATATCGGGTTTTTTTATTTTCTTTAGGTTTACAATTTTCTATTTTAGTTTTGTTTAAATTTTTTATGACTTCATTTGCAATATTGTACTGTTGTCTCTAGCAGAGCACAACGGGTTGAGCTATTAAGCAAATTGCAAATTGGATATTATCTGACTTGACTATCGGCGTATGTCATCGGTGTATATATATTTGTTATACCCTGAACCCATTGTAAGTGGCAATTTAGGTATTAGGTTTTTGTAAATTTAATAACTTTAATAATTTTATCATACAGAAAAAGCTTTCATTTCCTTACTATCGATATAAATCGATAATATTAATTGTATTTTAGCCAGAAAACATCAAATCTATAGAACCCAAATTGATTATGTGAATGAACACAGGTTTTATATAATTATTTATTTGACATTAATAAAATCTAAGAGGAAGTGAGCTTTAACGTATGGAAGCGATTGATAACTTTTAGTTTTTAATGTGATACTATACTCGTAGCTATTTTATAATCAAAGCGAAGTTATTAAAAACTAATTTCCCCAACTCCAGCTGATACAAACAATACTATATTACTTAGTCAGGCACACCCGACTATGGCCCTTTCTTTTACAATCTATCTGCACAGTCTCTAATTAAGAGTTATTCAATCGTTTCCTTACTTAAACTGAGAGTTTATTACAGTCATTTACGTGTCAAGTGCCATGTTTTCAATATTGGATTTTACTTTACCCTAATCTCTTTTCTCTACGTTTGAAATAAGCCTTAACTAATATACGAAAAATAACTGAAGATGAAAGCTATATAAGCCTATTCAGCGATGAACAGTCTTTAGTTTATTTTTTGTTGTCTACAAGTAAAAATAAAATGAACCTGATCTTAATTATTTTGGTACTTGGCCTATTTGCTGAAATACAAAGTAAACCACAGGAAGGAAACTCAACAGTTTGTAAAAAACGTCAAGTAAAATGGGTTGGAACTCAAAACACAAAATCATTTTCCAGATAAGTGGTGATTTAAATACCAATCTCAACACTGAAATAGACAAGGCTATCAATTCTCCACTTGGACACTACGAAAATAATAATGAGTATAAGGAATATGTCGATATCTTAAAAGTAGTGAAGGAATTAGCGGACTCTAATTCTGAACTTAAGAAAAAATACTTTGATTTATTTCAAAAATATAACAATCGTCGATTAGAGCTAGAGAAGAGCATTGAAAGTCGTGCCCAGGAGCTGGACAACGAAATATATATACATGCAGTAACTGCTGAGTGCATAAGGTTTTACTATAATCAAAAAATAGCAATCGAAAAAGCATTCACACAGACCAACAATCAGAAGGAATCTAGTTTGCGGGAAAATAGTGTTGCTTGCCCAAATAATACAGTTGAAGAAGTCGATGACGATGACGACGATGACGATGAATCCTATGAGTATTACTACTATGACTGAAGCCTGAAGTAGAACTTAACGACATAATCACGGAATAATAATTTATAGAAAACAATTTGAAAAACATTACAAAAAACATAATCAAATAATTTAAAATTTTTCATAGTTAAATATATATATATATATCGAAATCAACCTTTCAAACTATCAACAGATTCATATTGTTTTACATTTTCTGAAACTGGAATCAAGCAGTGCATAGGCTAATACCTGAACATATGAACATATTTTTCCAGTGCATTGCTTCCAGCCTATCTGATTTCAGTCTATAGTGAATTGAGTAGAAAGTACAAACAGAGAACAATGAAACAGTCTCAGACAAGGCTGAAAGTCTATTGAGAGGACAGAGCACAGAAGTTAAGAGCACACAGGCGGAGGAATGATCACAGTCACAACAATAGAACAATACAATACAACTGAAACATTAACAAAAATATATTTTAATATATAAACATATATATATATATATGTATATATATATATATATATATATATATATATATGTATATTTATATATATATTTATATATTTATATATATATTGTAGTAAATGTTGCCGTCGTTTCAGTTCTGATTCTATGTTTGATAATCTCTTCCTTTTCACACTTAACCATAATCAGATTCGTATAATTTCACAAGTCAATAAAAATAAAGTTTTAAATACAAATGGCCCTACATTAGTTTATCAATACCGTGACTACTTAAAAAGTTCGTAAAAATCGTTTTCAATTTAGATAATACCTGGCTGCAAATACCACTGCTATAAAAAGCAATTACTCAGTGCATAATCCTCAGTCCATTTAGTTGAAGTGTAAGGTAAAGTAATTATGAACGGGAACTGGATCCTTGTAATTATACTACTATCCACTCTTTTTGAAAACAAACTGATCCGAGGCGAAAATGGAGATGAAAGCACAGTCGAAAGCAACGACAACAGCGCTGGCGCCAACGGTGGCTCAGGCGTAAGTGGCGCTGACGCCAACGGTGGCTCAGGCGTAAGTGGCGCTGACGCCAGCGGTGGCCCAGGCTCAAACGGTGATGGAGGGGGTAGCGCTGGTGCATCAGATACTGGAAATCAAATGACAACTGTTTGTAGAATCACTTATGTTATACCTTATCCGATCAACATTAGTGTCTTTTACAGAATGTCGCAGAAAAGTTAAACAACGAAATAATGGAAAAAATTAATAAGCTTATCAATTCAAGAGAAGGGCACTATGAAAATGAGGAATATAAGTATTTCATGGACAAATTAGCCCAGGCCAGTAACTTGACGCAGGATGCCATTGCAGCGAAACAACTCGTTTACGAAGTTATTGAACAGTACAACAACCGGCGCTTAGAGTTAGAGAACAAAATTAGTGACCGAATGAATGAGCTGCATGATCAAATCAATTCTCACGCTGACGTTGAATGCTTAAGATTTTACTACAAGCTAAAATTAACGTTCGAGAAATCATTGAGAATGACTAACTCGCAAAAGGAAAAGTTCTTAAGTGAAAACAGCGTAGTCTGTCCATTTGATACACTTGACTCTGAGAAAGAAGACATCGGCGACAATGACGACGACTATGACGATGACGATGACTATGACTATGTCGATGACGATGACGATGTATATAACGACTATTACTAATAAAAAATCAACAATCAAAATATTACTTACTAAAAATTGGGTTTTTTAATTTCATAATTTTTTTTTACCCTGTACCCATTTAAATTGAGAATTAATGGTATAATGATCTTATACAAATGTATGTAACAGGCAGAAGAACCTGCCACAACCCATAAAGCATATTTATTTTTGATCGGAACAGTACGATCTAGTCATGTATGTCTTTCCGTCTGAATGTCTGTTCGTCCGTATGAATGCAACATTCTCGTAAACCACAAAGCTACAGCCTTGAAATGTTAAATATATATTCCTGTATACTATATGCAGCACAACTTTATAATTTATTTGCGTTAACTCATCACAAATCTTGCAAGTGGCTGTCTTTGAAAATACCTTTGGTAAAAAGAGTGTCAGAAATATTACCGATAGCAATATAATTTTACTCAACTACTTCGAGAACATGCTTGCTACTAAGATTTTACTAATATATAACGAGTCAAATTAATTTGTTTCTCATTTCAAATAAGCGTTAGCTTATTGGATTAGAAAATACCGCAAAAAGTGAAATTAAATAAGTGCATATAATCTGAATTGGTCGGTGTTTGGTAGACTTAGTGGTTGTCTTCAAGTAACATTAACATGAGCTGGAACCGGATTATTTTAATTTTGCTACATGCTATATTAGCTGTACAATCCCGCAGCTCGAGCAATGAAGTCAATTTAGTGGGTAAACGAATTTATGTGAAATGAATGCGAGCTCATATTATAATTTAATTTTGCAGCGCCGTTCACAAGCTGAGAAATTTATCCATGCAAAAATGAATGCGCTTATTAATTCTAACCTTGGGCATTACAAAAACAACATGGAGTATCAGGATTTTTTGGATGAACTAATCATGGCTAGGCAGTCGCAAAAGCCACATTCAGTAAAGGAAAACGCTATTAAAAACTTTCAACAATATAATAACGAACGACTAGCACTGGAGGAAAAAATTAAAAAACGTGTCACTGAAATCAACCAAGAAATCCAATTGAATAATGTTGGAGACAAATGCATGAAGTTTTATTCGAAACAAAAGCTAGCACTCGAAAGAGCATATACTAGGGAAAACTTAATAAAGGAAAATATTTTAAAAGAAAATAGTGCGCCTTGCTCAATGGGCAGCGACGACGGCAACAACAGCAGCGAGAATGACATAATAGCTAAAATTAATGAGCTTATTAAATCTAAACTTGGGCACTACAAAAACAATACGGAGTACAATGAGCACTTAATTACATTGGCAATAGCTAAGATCTCGGAAACCTCACTTTTAGAGAAGGTAAACGCCATTAAAATATTTCAACAATATAATCACCTACGATTAGCACTGGAGGAAAAAATTAAAATACGTGTCACTGAAATCAATCATAAGATCGAATTGAATGATGAAGGAGACAAATGCATGAAGTTTTATTCGAAGCAAAAGGTAGCGTTCGAAGGAGCATATACCCAAGAAAACTTAGTGAAGGAACAAATCTTAAAAGAAAATAGCGCAAGTTGCCCATTCGGCAACGGAGCCAACAACAGCAACATGGATATTATAATCCCAAAAATTGATGCTCTTATTGATTCTAAATTCGGTCATTACATAAATAACAAAGAATATTCTGATTTTTTGAATGATTTAATCATAGCGAAGGAATCGAGAAAATCACTTTCAGAGAAAAAAAAGGCATTTCTAAAATTTCAGAAATATAATAACAGACGATTAAAACTGGAGGTACAGATGGAAGACCAAGTGAGTGACATCATCTTTGAAATCGAATCACTTCCAAAAGGACATGAATGCATAAGGTTTTATGCGAAACAAAAGTTAACACTTGAAAGGTCATATACAAAGAAAAACTCAATGAAGGAAAAGATTTTAAGTGAAAACAAAGAAGATTGCCCATTTTCATTCCCTTATAAAAAGGGCCAGAGCTGAAACGGCGGCAACATTAACAAACAGAACTATAACAATCGCAACAATAATCTCTTCCTTTTCACACTTAACCATAACCAGATTCGTATCATTCGACAAGTCAATAATAATAAAGTTTTAAACATAAATATGCGTTCATTAGTTTATCAATACCGTGACTACTTAAAAAGTTCGTAAAAGTCTTTTTCAATTTAGATAATACCTGGCTGCTCACACCATGGCTATAAAAAGCAATTACTCTAGTGCAAAGTCCTCAGTCCGTCTAGTTGAAGTGTAAAGTGAAGTAATTGTACTACAATCCACTCTGTTTGAAAATAAACTGGTGCGAGGCGAAAATGGAGAGGCAAACGCAGGTGAAAGCCACGAAAACAGTGGCGCAGGCGCAGGCGGTGGCACTGGTGCAAGCGGAGAGCCGCTGGAAAATACACACATTATGATATCCTATCAGGCTCCGAATTTGATTGAGGGACTCCCTCCAGAACAAAAGTTATTCAACAATTAAGACCCCATAGTAAGCATAGGAATCATAGCATGATTGAAATATCATCTTTTCGCAGTGTTCGGGGTATCTCCAGTTCGGGCTAGAGCACTCTTACTTATTGATATAATTATTTTTCAGCTTTTGCATAATTCAAAAACTGTATGCAAATTGATTTTTACCAATTAGAAGCTCATTATATCGGTCTTTTCATAAGTCTATTTGGTTTGCCCTAGTTATTGTCGAAATCATGACTTTTTCAGTCTGGTCTTTTATGCCTTGAAAACTGCATCTGAAACTGCATTGAGCTTGGTATCTATCTAACGAGCAATTTGTGTCCACAACTGACAGAAGCTGAAGTAAGCAATGCACAACTTGAGATGATGTGCTGAAGTGCATGTCTGGACATCGGGTGGAGCCCATGAGATCGTCTCGTTGCTACGAGACTTTCTATGTAATCCTTGGGCAGGGCGTTGCAACTCAAAACGTGCTTAAATATGCGTAAAATTTTAATAGCAGATGGAAAGCCTATTAAAAGTCACACACACACAATGCAAAGTCAACTTTGCCTTGACTTTCGCTGACATTTTGCAACCGAAAATTATTAAGCCAAATGTCACACACTCAAACCACAGCCACGCTCACAAAATGCTGCACAGCTTTGTGGCTGGACAGGGAGCGGTTGGATGAATTTTAGAGGGTGCCCATTTTGTTTGGCTTTTCAACTTTTTCGCTGGCGTTACATGAGCCTAATTAATTTCATTCAAATGACCTCAAAAACTACTAAAATGAGAAATGCGAAATGCGAAATGCAAAATGCAAATGCAGCGAATTTTCACAACATTTTGTGGCTAACACTTTAATATGTTTGCCGCGTATTGTGTGTGTATGTGTGCGTTTGCGTTTTTTTAGCTTTTGACTTTAACCGTTTCGGCAAGCTGGCTGCTAATGCAATTTTATTGATTTTGCAGCGCATTTGTTCCATTTGCCACTTTGAGCTCTTTCGCCTCTGTCGACTGATAAACGTGGCTTCATTAATATTTGACTTTGTTGTTGGCAATAGAGCGCGTGGATGTGGAAGCTTAAACTACGAACTACTTAAGCAAACTACAGCTGCTTGATTTTTATTCAACTAGAGATGCCAAAGAGTCAGATGAGGAACCAATGTAAATAAGTGCCAACGAGTATGCTGCGATGGGAAGGCTGACTGGCTTTGGTCCATGTCGTGTCTGGGCCTTGTCGCACGTTTTCCTTGCAGACATTGAAAAATTAACCGATATCTGTCTATGCTGCCTGACACTATGCTGTAAGCAGCTCAAGGCAGCTACCCTTGGATCAGCTCCAGCCCACTTCCTATAGCCAAAAGTACGCCCGCAAAACAGAGGTGGCCCCAGAGAGGACATAGCAAACGCAGATAATAGGTGAATACTCGCGAAAGTTTATCAAGTAAAGTGCTGGATGCTAGTGTCGAGCAGCCGCCTTGGGCGTAGTAACCGCGGCATATCAATCATAACTGATGAAAGATAGTTCGTAACTAAATAAATAATTGGGACAATTCTGTTTATCGTTCAAGTTAAGTCAAATATATCTTTCCTATAAACATGTTCAAGGGTTTTCCCCTTAGGACGCCACTGCTTTTCCGCTTAGGCGTCGATTAAACTAGCTTCAGTCCTTTGGCATTCAGATGGCTCTGTATTTACGTCGTATAAATGTTATTGTTGCGTCGCTTCTGTGAATGTGTGCTCAAATTTATCATTGAAACGACATCGAAGGCTGAGTGTCGTCTGTTTTTTACACTTAGCACATTTTACCAATGTTCTGTGCGCTTAAATTAGCATATATTGTTGTTGTTGTTCTAAGTGAAACTATTGCATAAGCAATGGCAAAGGAGCTGAATAGTAGCTACCCCACAAGCTGCGCATCCTGATGACGTACGATGGCAGCAAAGTTTGCGACAGCAGCTGTTGTCACATACGAGGCGAACTTTGGCAATTTGACCAACCGACCGGGACGACATCGGCGTCTCTCGTTAATCCTTCATAAAAATTGATGATGATGATGGCAAAGCGAAGTTTGCCAATATAAGAAAAAGACTGACATATTTGTCAGCTGCTTGTAAATGAACATTTGATACATATACGCCGATAAAAGGTCTATGCTGATTATATTCGAGTTTCAACAATTGCTCGTTTGTTCGTTCATTGCAGGTGGCGTGGATGCACTTTGAACAGTCGGCCATTCTGACGGTGCATAATCATGTGATAACGCGAAATCCAAGGATTAGCGTAACGCATGATAAACACGATAAGCATCGCACCTGGTTTCTGCACATTAACAACGTTCAGGAGGAGGACATGGGTCGGTATATGTGCCAAATCAACACGGTGACGGCTAAAACCCAATATGGCTTTGTCAAAGTTGTCGGTAAGTGAACATATATGTATGTGTATATGAGCGGCTGTTTGCGTGTTTGTGTGAACTTTGTCAGCTTAGCTGACATTGAAATATTTGTTCTGGCGTGCGTCTCTAGTATCATGAACAACTCATCGCCACTTGGACACATGTCCCTTGCATATTTCATTTCATTTGCCAGACAAACTGTTGCCAGGTATTAGCAGAATCGTTCTACAGCCCCGGACAGAGCTGTTTAGGCCTTGTTTTAGTCAGTAAAGCAAACAAACATACAATTAAATTCCACACAAAGCACTTTATTAAGGCAAACAAACATTGGACTCGCTCTGGCCCTGGTCCAATGCTTGCCTGCCTGCATGCCTGCATGCCGTCCAGTCTGGCTACCCATAAAAGTATGCTTTAAAAATTGCATTTCAAATGCTGCTGCCCACATTCACACCTCTGACAAGCTCACACACACACACACATTTGACATTTTGGCATGAACAATGGCATGTGCGTCTGTGTCTCTTCTCAGTTTGTCCCGGCGCTGTTGACCATAGGCGGTCCACAGCACGAGTCCAAAACTCAACAAAATGAACGACAATGCAAATGTCGCCGTCTCTGCTGGCATTTTTGCCAGCGATATGTGGCCCGCAACAGCATCCAGAAGAGTGCAGACACTAGTTATATAGTAGATAAATATTATTTCACATCAGCATGAGACTAAATGTCACTGGGATTTGTGTGTGTTGCTTATATTGAAATTCAATCGATTTGACTTGATATTTACATGAAATGTAAATAAAAAATGTCTTCCGATTTATAATGGTTTTTATTTATTTTGCTTTAAGCTTTCTTAAAGTCAGTTTATTTTACGTAACTGCCACTTAACTAAATATTTTAATTATATATATATATATATTTTAACTTTAATTTAAGTTAAAAAAGCTTGAACGTTTCAGTTTCCTTGGGTAACAGCAGTTGGCAAAGTCTATACTAGCAATTTGCATGACCCGCCCACCTTTCTCTTGTTTCTCATATTATACCCATAGATTCCATTACATAGTACGGGCACTTAAGTGCATATGTGTGTATGCCTAAGCGTTTCATGTTTACATAGCGTTGCAGTAAGCCTGACTCTACAATTTTGTTCTATCTCATTTTTTTTCAAATATTTTTTTTTGTGTTTTGTTTGTGCTGCGCTCACTGATAGCACTTTCAAAAAGCCGTTAAGCACGCTTCAGTGTTGTAAAATGCTCAAATAACACGCCTCACACGCACCACATGCGTGTTCTGGCAATTTGACGTGGCGTGACCAAAACGGTGGCAGCCGCTTCACGAAATTTTTGCAATCTCGTTGTCCATATTTTTTTGTACATTTTTTCTCTCGCCCCCACACAAACATACAAACGTTGGCTACACTTATCTCATACACATGCCCACACACACCCTTGTAGCGAACACGCTGATGTGGCAAAAGTCCTGGGAGAGGCAAATTTACCAGTAGTGCGACAACTTTGGTTCGTTGCTGGTCAGCTGGCAAAAAATAACGCTAAAAATACTGTAAATGCAAAAAAATAACAAAGCAAAAAAAAAGAGAAATTAAAATATGCCAGTGGCATTTTTATACCCGCACTTACGTTACAATGGGGTATATAAGCAGTAATTTAAAGCCAACAAATTTGATAACGAATTGTAAACTACAATTATTTAAATACAAGTTTTTATAACGATTGTCGAATTGTCTTAATAGGCTTTATCTATAATACTGTTCATTCGATGCACCTCTTCTTGCTCACGAAGGCAGAGAAGCGTATTGGCATGATTTTGTATAGTGTTTATCCTGCTCTTCGAATATCCATCTGCCCGTATGAAAAGTTCTAATATCTGCTTAATGGCAGCCTTGTCTTATGAAATTTGACCATTTCCTGTACAACCCTTATTCTCCATTTCTTTGCAACTAATAGGAAAATCGTAACAAACTACTATATATCCTACACAGTTTTAGAGCTATGATCATCGCGTTTTTCATCTGCAAAACTGCAGAGAAGCGTATACATTACAATGATTTTGTGACGTTAACGAGTATTATGCAGTTGGTTGCGCCCAACTGCAATGGTCGCATGTGTTTTTTTTTTATTTGTCGCCAGCCTAAACTGAAATCCAGCAACGTGCAGCATATGTGTCCTTGTCGCTATATCCTCGCGCATTTGCATGTGTGCGCTGCTGTCTCTGTCTACCTACTGCCTGCTGCCTTCTGTCTTCTGCCCTCTGCTTTCTGCCAACTGCCTCTTCCCATCGCTGCTAGGTTGTTTGGTGTTGCCATGTCCATGTTCTAACTGTTGCATGGCGCAGTTTTCAGTTGTTCAGCCGCCTCCTACGCTTGGCTGCCATTTGTTTGCGCACATATTTTTCAAGTTTTGCCACAAAAACTGATTTATGTGACTGCCGCAAAACGTCTGTTGCCCACACGCCACACGACTCCGCATGGAATCGCCGCCTGCTGTCCAGTGCACAGCATGTTTGTCCGCCGGATGATGTTGATTTGTCAACTTGAAAAGCGGATCTCGTGTGAAATGCTTGCATTGAAAACTTCTTGCTTAGACTTTTATTAGATTTATTGGTTAAGTTTACGAATGCCGCAACGCAAGGACTTAAACCAATTGGAAATGAATTGTATAATATCCAAGAAATATACTCAGATCAATAGACCATAGAAATATTTTTATATAATTGCCGTATGCCCAAGTATTAAGGTTTTATCCATGTTTATTTTGACTATATTTTTAAGACTTCTTAATGCTTTATCTTAATATATATTTAATTCAATTTGAATGTTTAACTATAATTTTTTTTATACAACTTATTTTATATAAAAGATATGATCAAACAGTAGAGATTTCTTAAAGCAGCCTTTCTTCGAATAATTTAATTAATTAATTTCAAGTTGGCTTTATAAATTTCTTTTAGTTTCCTCTAGTTTAATACAATAACCAATAACAGGGTATTAAACGCACGTCTAACTATAAATTAAAATTTGAAATTGTCAAATGTTGCAAAACCGAATCAAATGAAATACATTTAATTTACATACCAAATCCAATTAAAAGCAACAAAATTAAATGACGTGCAATTTTTACGCAGAAAAAAAGCATAGCTTTGGTTAGGAGAGTGAAGTCAGACAGGTCCCTCCCTCATAGCCCTAAGCTAGGCACTCAATTTAACAATTTGAGTGGTAGAAAAAAAATGATAATTACATTGTACAGTAAATGTAATGAAATTAAAACGTTGCATTTGCCGTCTAAATAAAGCGGGACAAAAAGCATTCCGAATATTTTGTTGGGCAAATGAGTAAATAAATAAATAAATTTTCGAAACGCACAGCATTTGTAATTTAATTTGCTGAGCCAAACAGAAAGCGCCGAATTCGAAACGTGGCGAATAAAATAAAATGTACACGAGCCCAAAAACGACGAAATTATAAAACGGCGGGACGGTAAAAACAAACATTAAACGCTTTTGAATTTATGTGCCACGCACACCAAATGCATTTAAATGCGCCGGCTCCAGCTGGCAACAGCCGTTGTGTTGCATACTTTGGCGGCGCTAGGCGAGTCGATGGGGCTATGGAGCAGGCAAATCCCCAGCTCAAAAGTCCACCAAATGACCGCAGAAAATGCAAAACAAATGCAACAACATGCAACATGCAACCAACATCCAACAATAATAACGAGCTTTGCCCAACGTTGACTCTGTTGGCGCATAATTTTTAATTTCTACTCACATAATGAGGCAATTTATTAAATTCAATTACAACGCTGACACTCGCTAGCGACCTTTTGCAACCAGTTAATGGCAAGAGCATTGTCCATGTGCACAAACTCAGCACGTTCTTTCTTCTAATAAATTTTAAGCTAACCTGAACAGTTATGTTGAAAACGACGGCAAAAACGCACTGCTTATGCATAAACTGAAAGAGTTGTTCATGCTAACCTGAAAAGTTGGTCGCAACTCTTTCCAAACCTGAAAAAGTCGTCCAAAAAGTCGTTTTCAATCCTGAAGAAGCCAGCTTAATATATTACCAATAAAATCAGGTGTGTCGGACTAGAAAATATCCTTGCCTGTGCTAAATTGTTGTTTTTCGATATTCCACCTTATTTTTAGACATGCACAAAAATACACTCATTTACACATGTAATGCACACGTATCTGATATATTGGATACATTTTACATTTATATTCAATTTATTTGGATTTCATGGAACTCAGAGCGGGAATCCAATATATAAAACAAATCATAATTGTGTATGCTGTACATAAATCATAATACAAAATTTGCTTTCTCTGGTTCAAAGAGTTTTGGAAGATGTAAAACTTATAAAGAACTTTCTAACTCTTAGTGACTTCGTACAACTCTGCTATTGCTGATCAAGAATTTTTATATATGGACCACATATTCTACTGTACTGTGCCCATTATACCCTACATTTGCCAATAGGTTGATGTGACATCTCCGAGTGCAAGGCACACTTATTGAAGCAACTGTATTTCCCAAGCATTAGTTATGCTACTGAAATATTCATTTTTTATTAGCCAAATTATTACTTGTTAGTCACTTTAATATCATACTGCTTCAACATTTCAACCAATAATTTATGCCTCGCAGGATAAACTCGGTGTGCGGTATGTGGCTTTATTAAGAATATGAAGATTAATTGCCGCTCGTTAGACGGTTAGGTGGTCACGTTGTTATCTGAGCGGCGAAAAAGTTTTCGAACGGACACGGCAATTTAATAATTAAACGCTATATGTCGACTTGGTTAATACCCTTCGTTAGCTGTGAACTGAAATTATAAATTAAAAGTAGTTTGGCTGGTGAGTCTGGCAGGCCTCCGAACCTCGAAACTTTGCCCAATGCGTTGACTTTGCCTAATTAAATTTTCAGCTTGTATGTGAAAAGTTTGCCCTTAAAAACAATATGTGAGCAGGGGAAAACCACAAGCACGCTTGTGTAGAAAACTTTGGTAGCCTCTTTCGTCTTGTCGCCAGCTGCTAAATATCAATAAAGAAACTAATATGTCAAATGGGGTGGCCAGCACACAGGAACAACAGCTGCCCGAGGAGCGATTCAGTGCGCTTATGGCCAGCTCGGCGATTAGCACATCAAGCGTTTATTAATAGCACAGCAAACGGTCAGAACAAAGTTTTTTTTTCGTTTGCCTCGCTTTTGGCTCATAAGCGCCCTGGCACTATGAAGCGGGCGAAATAAAGGAGCCAAAGACAAAAGTATACAGCGCATAGAAAAAGTTGAAGCAATTGCAACTTTTAATTACAGTTTGGCTTTATGTGTTGCGTCCCCAAGCGAAAAATGACCAAAAGGTAAAGATTTAACCAAACGGTGAGCACTTAAAGAAGCCAGCGGCGGCTATCCAAAAATTATCTATAATTTAATAATCATATTAATGCAATGAAGCCCGCAATTACACACGAAAAATAAATTGTAAATAATTTAATTATTTATTAGAAATGAAAACTGTTTTCCAAATAATGCAACATTTGTTTTTTTAACACAATGCACTATGGTATTTGGGACACAAGGGATTTTCGCAATTTAAAATCAGCGAAAATTATAAAAAAGTTATTCATAACTAAATTATATAATTCAACTATGAATTATTCTGTTGCAATATGTTTGCAATTCTGCATTTAATTATGAATCTATTGAGTGATTGAAATTTTCATGACATAATTCGCTCGCATTATTGATTTGCTGTTTGGGGTCAGTCCATCAGATAGTCGCCACGTCAGATTTCAGACGACAACTAAACGCGTCGCGCACGTGACTTACAGGACTTGTCCAGACTTTAACCCAAATGAAAAAAATTGCATGCGATATCTTTTGATTACAGACACCGCTCTGAATATGAAATGAGACAAACTGCAGCGGCTGTCAGCGACTAAGACAGTTTAGGTCCATATGTCTGGGTAGAAGTCTGTCTTTCTCTCTCTATATCTCTTCTTCTTCTCTGTCTTGGCCTGTATGGGCCAAGTAAAATCCTTAGCTTCTAGCTTTGTGAGCTTTGATTTGCATAGATTTTTCATTACAGATTTTCCGCTTGAAGGGCAAAGCAAAGAAACGCCAAAAAAAAGGGTTTGACAGAAGCGTTCAGCCAGCAATTGAAAACCAAAGCGCAACGGTGTCCCCCAAGGCTGATGACAATTTGATGAAGGTTCTAGCATCGATTTTTAAATTAACAGACTCGCCCCAAAAGTTAGCCAGGCTAAAGTCTTGTCGCAAAGCTAATTAGGCTTAAACTAAAATATCTCTTGGGACAAAGTTGAATCAGCGCGTCAAAGTCAACAATGCGTGAAATGCTTTTTTCTACACTTCCCGGAGCGTAACCGAACTTTGGCGTATTGTTTGCTAAGACATCTCTCATCTTTGTGGTTAGAAATTCGTACATTTATCTGGAGATAAGTGCGATAGTTATTAGCTTTCAGCAGTTAAAGTTTCTTTAATTTTCTTTTGTAACATAAATAATTTTTGATAAAATTATTTCTTTTTCTTTAATGATAACAATTATAACATCGAAAAACTTCAGAAGCACAACAAATTCTCAAGTATAGTAGCTTAATTAAGAACAGGAATTTATCTATTATAAAGGAATTATCTATTATATTTTGTAAATTAAAATAAAATGCTTAAGAATCGTGTCATAATCTAGAAGTGTATCTAAGAGTCGTTAGACTTCTGCTTGGTTTGACTTTGTTGGCTTTGGCCGTTTCCACTTTCTTGGCAACGCTGTTTGCCAAAATGCAAAAGTTTTTGCATTTAAATCAAGTGCTGCTCGCTTTTGAGTTTATGTTTAGCTGGCAGGAATAATAATATCCATTTCCTTGCCTCGCCGCACTTCTTGCAGTCCCACCAAATATTGACGATGCGCTGACCTCCAGTGATGTCATTGTGCGCGAGGGCGACAATGTCACACTGCGCTGCAAGGCGAAAGGCAGCCCAGAGCCATCCATCAAATGGAAACGAGATGACAACCATAAAATTGTCATCAACAAGACGCTCGAAGGTAAGTCCGACTGCCACGAAATTCACATCAAATCATGAACTCTATTGCCGGCTCATGTTGTTGCAGTGAATGACCTGGAGACAGACTCTTTGGAATTGGAGCGCATCTCGCGCCTGCACATGGGTGCTTATCTCTGCATCGCCTCAAACGGTGTGCCGCCCAGCGTTTCAAAGCGCATCAAAGTCAGCGTTGACTGTAAGTTTGTTGAATGAATCGATCGCCCGACCCTTCATGCTTATACCCTATTCTCTCGAATTCCAATTGCAGTTTCGCCAATGGTCTGGATACCGCATCAGCTCGTCGGCATTCCCATGGGCTTTAACGTTACGCTGGAGTGCTTCATCGAAGCCAATCCCACATCGCTTAATTATTGGACGCGCGAGAATGAACAAATGATCACGGAGTCATCCAAATACAAGTAAGTTTTTATATTAATTTAATACGTTTGAAAAGAGACTGTGTTGATGCTAACTTAGTTGTATTTCGACACTAATAGGAGTGATTGAAAATCGTCACAAAAATATTTTTTTAATAATATTTGTGTATAAAGTGCATTAACATGGACAAGAGTAAAGTTAATAATTTGCTAATATTTTTAAGAGTGAATAAATCAATGTATTATAAATATAATATAAACAATTAATCACTTAAATCTATGCAACAAGGGACGATGCTAGGTGCTGACTTTTCGAGAGTTTCTCACTAGAAGATATGATCATAATGTGACACTGTAAATGTGACTTGACTTTTTTCCCTTAAGCCTAGTTTTGAAACTTTTTCTATACTTTAATTTAAAGTAATGAGATTCTTATGATACACTGAATCAGATGAGTCTTGTTGATAACCTCCATATGAGTGCAAGCAACCACTACCACTTTCACACAAACTGAGAGCCGTATCTACTCCACGCAGGTTTCAGAATATTATATTTTCATTTGATTTTCAATTTAGGTTTAAATAAATAATGGCCAATAATAATTAATGGCTAATTATTTTATATATATATATTCAGAAATCATATATAGAATGAATCAGATAGGACTTGAATCACAGCAGTGGTAGACACTGTTTCGCAGAATTATAATTTTCGTAACAACAAAATATATAACTTGAACATCTCACTATCAGAATCACGTTTGAACTTTTCTATTTTATTTTGTACAATTTACATTGACTTCTCATAAGCGACGATTAATTAGCACTGTGCCATAACACAGGGTATGCCCCATTTGTTGTAGCAATTGCGATCTTATATTTACGTAGTTAACATAGACGGAGAGAATCGAGAGAATCTTTATTTAGTATATTTATATACATACACACATATATATATATATATATATATATATATATATATATATATATATTTATATATATATATATATATTTATATATATATATTTAGCAGTATATGCTGCTGATTATAGAACAGAGCTCAATCTTAAATATACCAAACAGACAAGCTACGAAAACAGTTCACCAAAAGCAATGTCGACTTCAACATCAACTTTTTGTATTTTTTGGTTAAGTTTTATTTTGTTGCCGCTATTATCAAGAGCAAGTAGTCAGACAAACCATCCTCCCGCGTCTAGTGCCAATAGACAGCTGGTGACTCAGATACTTAGTTATGTCAACGAGAGTGCTTCACCGTGCCATGATTACTATAAATATGCATGCGGCAATTGGGCCACAAAGCACAAGAATGATAACTATATAGAAATAATTGGATTGATTGATCATAAGGTAAACCAGAACCTGCTAATGCTTCTAACTGAGCTGCAGCAGCAGCAACAGTCCCTGAAGCGTGGCAGTGTGGAAGACAAGGTCTTAAGCTTCTTTCAGACCTGTAAGCTGGCATCGCAATCAACGCGCTTGAGTAGACATTATTTGCATTTGGTACCGCCAAACGACCAAATACCCTGGCCGCAGTTCAAGCGTAGATCCGAAGCCTGGGGCAGTAGCAAGTTCCAATGGATGGAAACTCTGGCCCGACTGCAGCGCTATGGCCTGACCAATGTGCTCTTTAAGCTGGATACGTTGCCTGATCTGAGCAACAGTAGCAAATATATCATACGCATAAACAGACCAAGTTTTGAGGAGAAAAAAGAACGACTAAGAAGCCGAATATTAACCAAACTAACACTCCGCATGCTGGGCACCAGCATTGGGCAGGCATCGCGCTTGGCTAAAAGTGTTAAATTTTTGGAAGCAACTGTATCTGTACTGGCAGGACAGTCAGATGAATGTAACGAGGCCGGCGAATACCTCACGCTTCAAGAATTAGAAGTACAAATTGGCGGCCAATGGCGAAAATACTTGGAGATTGTGCTAGGCCGCAACGTGCCCGCTGACTTTATGGTGAATGTAGAATGTTCTGCGTATTTGAGAATGCTTGTAGATTTCATCAAACCCATGAACCGTGAGGTGGTGGCCAGCTACATAATGTTGCGCTTCGTCTCGCATTTGCAGGAAGAGACTATGGATAGCAATGACTCCATCTCATGCGTTCAGGATGTACGTCGCAATATGGAGCTAGCCACAAATCTGTTATATGAGCAGCGATTCATTGGGCCAGACCGGCGTCAAAAGCTTCAGACTGACATATTAGAACTTTTTGAGGTGCTACGTAAACAGGTCCTCAAGAAGTTTGAGACAAACAATCTAAGATTGGCTCCTCATGAGCTGGATATGATGCGAGCCAAACTGCTCAACATGACCATCAACATCGGCAATATGCCTCAGGGCGTTGATCGTGCCCGTTTCGTCAATGACTTCTATGCTGATTTGCATCTGGTCGGCGATCGTGATTATGCTGCGAATCATCTGCGACTATTGGAGTATCGCACACGTCGGTGGTTTGACCAGCTGGACAGACCACTCAATGTAAGCGCTTACTTTTATATAAGCGATTCGGATACAGGCATGAGCTCGACACCGTACTATATGCTGCGCCAAAATCTGATAATTGTGCCCTATGGCACACTCCAGCCGCCCATTTTTTACCAAGACGCGCATGACGTATTCAAGTTCAGCTTATTGGGCTTCATGCTGAGTCATGAGTTAATGCATGGTTTCGTCTCTGGCGGTATAGTTTATGATTTCAAAGGCAATTACAACGAGATGAGCGCAGGAATCCTTCTGGAAGATGAATATTTATCGGCCATCAGCTGCCTGAATCGCAATGAAACTGATTTTATGGACGAGCGAGAGGCCGATATTGCGGGCATTCGTTTAGCCTATGACGCTTTCTTTGATAGCGACTCCAAATTCAATCAGTCGCAACCCGCATTCTCGACTCTCTCTTTAAAGCAGCTGTTCTTTCTGAACATGGCGCAGTTCTTCTGTGGTGACGCGTCTCCAGATGACTTCGAAGACCATGATGCGGATGAGATGCGTTTGAGGCAGGTGCTAATTAACTTTGCGCCATTTGCCGAAGCATACGGATGCCGTCAAGATCGTGATAATATGCATCCGGGCGAGAAATGCCGATTATGGTAATAGCTAGCACGATTTGATTTGTTTCCAAAGGCTTCTTCAGTGAAAGCAAATCAATTGCGTAATAAACATTTTTATATTAAATATTTAATTTGTATAACAAAATTACTTTAGAGCCAGGGCACTGCAATGTTTTTTATATCTTCTACATATTTTTATCTTATTATTTACTTTCCAATTATTTCTAGAGATATAATGTTAAACTCTACCAAACTCTGCACTTTTTCTTAGCTTGCATCTTAGTGCGCTTCTCGCAGCCAAATTCTCTGGAGAATTCCTCGAAGTTGGCCAGCGTTTGTAGTACTCGTAGCTCATCCACAGCATGCTCCAGATGCTGTGCATTCAGACTCTGCTGTTTGCCGCAGAAGAACTGTGCGAAGCTAATGAAGAAGAGTTGGCGCTGACTGAACTGTGGCAACAGCGGATCCCGTGGCTCTTTGCGATCTACCGAGAAATTCTCCCCGAAGAAGGTTTCATAAACCAGTCGCATGGCCTCGTAGTCGGCCATTTTTTCGCTGAGTGACTTCGAGCCGGTGGCCACGTGCTGTTCTATGCAATTGATACTTTGGTTATAGCGCGGACTTGCCAAGATCTCCTCGCTGGGACCCATAAGATTACCGACGCTGTCGTAAACAATGCCATGGTTATCGAATCCATGAACTATCTCGTGAGCCAGTATGAAGCCCAGCACCGCATGCTGTTGCAGCTCGCTCATGTTGCGATGCCAAACGGGAAGCTGAAGAAAGCCGTAGGGCACCAGCACAAGATTCCTGGGTAGCTCAAAGAACGGCGATAGACTGCTGCTCAGATCGCGCTCTGTCAGATAGCTTATATTATTTCCATTGAACTGATTGCCCAAGGCGAGCAGCTCGTGATTCCGCTCGACGCGTAAGCGCAACAACGACAGCTGATTCTCGTAGAAACCTTGGGAATTTAACTCCACAGGATCATAGTATTCCTCAACATAGCTGGTTTCATTAAGTTGCAAGAAACCTAGTTGAAAGCGCATAGCATCTAACTTCTCGTGTAAAACTCGAACGATTGGCTGCTTGAGCTGCAAGCGATTCTCGCTGAGCAGCTGACCAAAGCGACGTTTCAGTCGGCGAAATATGTCGCTAACCAGTGGCTCAGAGCTGGGGTCATGAAATCTTTGTCCTATTAACAAGCTGGCAGCCAGCGGCATGGCACGTCTTAAGCTGGCCACGCACTCCACACGTGATATCTCCGCCGGTCCTTGCTGCTTGAGGTAAGCGAGCAGCTTCAGCATGATATAGTTGCAAACGGTTTCCGGCTTGTAGCGCCTCAGAAACTTGTCCAGGGCACGCATATAGGGCACATTTTGTATGATGACCGTTGGAGGGCGTTCGAGCTCGTTGCCGGCTGCATTTGCGGGCAGCTCTTGCATAAAGGCTATCCATTGCAGTTGCGGCATGATCTCCGCCAAATAGCACAATTCTGTTTCCATATTGCCCAAGTCGTCCTCAATGTCTTGTAAGCGATGCAGCTGCCGTTCAAAGAGATCCACTTGACGGGCCAGCACATTGGCCTCGCGCTTTGTTTGCCCAATATCCAGCAATAGCTCTATGATGGCGCCTTCACCCATAGGCATGGTCTCCAGCTGGCTGGGCTTATCCAAATTAATTACATAGCTGCTGGAGTCATCCCAACGCGGCAGCACCTCCTCCTTTAGCAGCACCCCATTGAGTCCGTGTGAACGCAGTCGCCCGATGGTCGCCAACCAGCTAAACGTTTCCGGATTCCACTTCCGACTTAGCAGCGGCCAGGTTGTGCAATTACTTGGTGGCAACAGCTGCAGATACTTCTTTAGGTTATACGGCTTCAGGCGCTTGCAGGCGCGATAATAATTATGCATTTTCTGATGGATTGAGGCGATCTGCTCGTCCTCCGCGCTGCTGTCATTGGTTACACCACGTCTCAGCAACTGTTCCAGCTGACGATTCAGTGCATAATCCAGTACGGCCAAAGTGTCGCTAGGCTGTAGCTGCTCCTTTTGCTCCAGTTGATTTGATTGCTGCTGTTGCTCTGTCTGCTGTGTCTCTTGTGGCTCCTCCACCTGCTGCAATGGCCAATTACCACAGGCATACTGATAAAAATTCTCGCACGGACGCGCCTTCAGGTCCATATAGCTGTGCAGTTGATTAGCTAGGAGCTCCTGAACACTTGGCGGCGGTTGCGTCTGGTGACAGCTGGTGGGCGTGGTGCGCCACGCCAGTGAGCAAAGCAGCCAAGCAATCAGGCTGAGCTTAAGCATGTTTCTGCGATCAACTGCATAACTGGCTAGAACTTATATATCCAGAGGCCAGTTGGCTGGAATAGCCGCCGGCAAGCAACGCTGACTACCTGTCAGTCTTCATCGCAGTGCTGCACATTGGGGCGAAAATCAAATATATTCAAATATTTGTTCAGCCTTACTCTGCTCATTGTCTTTAAGCACAATTCAATTATATACTCAAATATAATAAGAAACTAAGCTTAAGCTTGTAGCCTTTGGTTAAGCTTAGTTTATTCTCAACAGATCAACATATTTTATTATTGTTTTTTAGCCACTGTGCTTACTCTGCCGGGTGGCACTTTGATTAAGCATAAGTGGTCAGTGACTACGCTTATCAGTTTCACCTTGACCTTGATTACTCTGATTGGGTCTCATTGAAGCTGCGCCACTCGCCACTGACCCATAACCAGGCGCGACGCAATTGCTGTCATTGAACTTGCACAAATCGTGTAGCCATACGCAATGTTTTCCTATTCATTTATATTGTTATTATAATTGTTGTAAGCATATTTGCTTGTTGCCTTCATTGCAGAACCGAAACAATTCCGGGCCATCCATCGTACAAGGCGACAATGCGACTGACGATTACCAATGTGGAGGGCAGCGATTATGGCAACTACAAATGTGTCGCCAAAAATCCTCGTGGCGACATGGATGGCAACATAAAACTCTACAGTAAGTGTCCGCTATGTGTTATTTATACTTTTTAATATTGGCCCATTATGCGTAAACCGATGTCCAGAGCCGCACAAAAGTGCGATAAATAACAAATGCCGGCCCCAATGTGTGCGCGCACTCATTTTCTGGACACGGCAAATTTTGAAACTACACCATTTGCGGCTTTAATTATGGCGACCAAATGTGTGCAGTTGATTGGATGGCGTCTGACAGGCGTACACTTGTCTGTGTGAGTGTGCACTGTATGTAATTCTAGCCAGATAATGCGGTCATTGGTTTTAGATAGGCAACAGGCTAAAGGCACTTACGAACAGTTAAATGGGCAAAGTTGTTGCGTTATAAATACGACTGCATGCCACGCCAGAGCGAAGCACTGTTTGGCTGTCTGGCGATCTATGTGTAAGAGCCGACTACGCTGAACTGTGTTCAGCTATTTTGTGATGGAAAATTAACTAATGAGCCGTCTTATAATCATAGTTTTACTGATGATACGGCATTAATTATCGCACTTGAACTGCAGCTGCGAAAATGATAATTGCAAATTTCTTCTGATCGACTTTGTGCTGCATACAATTTTATAAGTTTTTAAAACACGTTTATAAGTTTGTTGCTTGAAAGCGCATTGATAGATTTATATAAAAATTAATTTAAAAACTCAAAAATGCATTGAAATTTGTGCCGAAAATAGTCATACTCATTGGCGAAGCGAAAATATGTCGGTTAACCTTGCTGTCCGTCTGTTCCCCTGTCGATAGTAACTCACGAGAAAGTAAAGAGTCGTCTTATAAAATCGGAAGATTTGTCTGATACGGAATGTGAACAAGTTAAGCTCAAAGCGCTATATCCGCACCAAATGAGGGCGTGGCAAGTCGGGGTAAAACTGTATGCTCTACATAGATGTGGCATGCCTTTGGAAAAGATCATAGCCATTTCACTTACATATTTTTGAAGGAGTAAAAATTGAATTAAGCTTATATAAACTTGCAACACAAAGTGATAAAATATTTAGCTGGACATCTAACTTTTATTTAAAAAGCGGCTCTCTCCGCTTGCACGCCGGATAAATAATTGTTAATCGATAAAAGACTTTGTAAAGTCATATAAAATATATATGGACAGCTAACATGGCGACAATTTAATGATTTTATTGTTACGTACGACATGGGCCAATAAAATGCCAATAATCTGTCAATTTGCTAAATCAGTCCCAGTTGTTGGGCCATTAAAGCAGCAGGCTGCAATATATATATAACTCGCAAATTCCGGTCACAAAAGTTCATAAAACAATATAAAATATCCGTTCGTTTCGTTCGTTGCGCCACAATAAAAAGATGGCGCCGTCTAAAGGCCATGGCCAATAGCGGCCAGAAATTGTCAATGTGAAAATGCGACAAGTTAATTTATTTTTGGGGCGCGCAGGCGATAAAAACACAGACAGCGTCGGGGCTGACACGCCGCCAGCGGCGGCAACAAACAATACAGGCTGACACTGTGCGGAGGCGAGGGCGTTGGTAACGATCAACCAATTAAAGGTAACAAAGAGCAGCCACAGCAGCTGATAATAAGAGGGCGGCAATAATGGCAGCTAACACACAATACATTGAGAACAATGAACCTGTGACAATGTTATTAAGTGGTCAGCATTGCTCTATGAAAGTTTGGCGCATCCTCATGGCATTGCAGTCGATAAGGAGCAAGGGCAGCCTCATAAATTTGCTCAGCAAATTGCCGTCAATAATGATATGGCACCAGAGAGCAGCCCAAAGGGAAAGAAATTGAATTGAAAACGAAAGGCGGCACTCAATAGCGGCATATTTACGACGGCTTTCGGACTACTTGAACTACAGCTCGAGGATTAAGTTAGAAACTTGAAACATTTCAAGATGTTCAAGTAGACCTCCAGTTAAACAGTTGCGTTCAACCTGGTTGATTCTCTTCTAAAAGCATTTTAGTTTCAGTCAATTAAAATGCGAACAAAACAAGTTAAGCTCCATTCAACTATAAGGAGATTAATGTACCTTTAAAGCGTTCCTTAGTCTATTGCTATTAATTGGGAATATTATAATTTTCTTAATAGTAAGACTTATATCAAGAATAAGAAGATAAGAGCATTTCATATATACCAAACGTATTTCAAACTAATTTTTTAAGTTAAAGACTTGTCCCAAAATCGTATTTTCATGCTGAAAACTTAGATTATTGAAACATATTTCTTACTTCTTGACAGTGTCAAGTCCGCCAACCACACAACCGCCGCCGACGACAACAACTTTGCTCACAACGACAACAACAATGAACTTACCCTTTGATGGCAATTTGGCATTCAATGGCTACGGCGGGGACGTGCCCACAAATTCAGTGATTGTAATTGACAAATGTGAGTAGTTCAGCCAACTATTATTAATATTATATTAATCTAAAATTTGGATATTTTAATTTGCTTGCTCAACTTGCAGTGGGCGTTAAATACCAATCCAATTTGAATGAGATCGGCAAATCCGAACAGAAGCTAATGGGTAGCAATCAGGAGGGCTACGACTGGTCCAAGGGCAAGGCCAGTGGCGGTCGAGGACTGCGTTCCATCTGTTGGCTTCTAACGCTTCTGTCGCTCCTGGCCTTGTGTTCGCGTCAATAAAAAGCTAAGAGCAAACTGTATTATTAAAGTGCCATTACAAAGAAGAGAGCAAAAATACAAAGAAAACCAGTGTGCTCTAGTCGGTAGTGATCGAATAGAATATACCCTGTACGCAGCGTCCACTTTCAACTTTCCAACAAATACATAAATAGACAAACGCACACTCAGGCATTCTGATTATCGAACAACTTTCATTATTATATCATTAGACATTTTCACATAGTACAGGGTATAACAAGAGTCAAGCTGAACACACAGCATGGAGCACCCAACCACAACTAAAATCCAACAACCACTTAATTAAAGTATTTGCCAATTGCAACGCGGTTACATTTCGGTCTACCTTGCTTAACCCATCCCAAAATCCAAGTCCTCAATTAAATGCATACAAAAACGACATTAAATTAATCACAATAAAAACGAGCACAGAACATGAGGTGACCAGCTAATGCTCTACACTCTTCCATGAATAATCATGTGCCATTAGATAAAAATTGAGTATTTCAGCTTTAATGCGGTTCTATGTGAATAAAATATACTTTATAGATCATTTTAATCATATTTGAAATTATTTATATATTTCACTGTAATTAGTTATGAATTGTATTGAAACCATCTTCTTCTCGTTGACGGTACAGTGTATAGAGCAAGCAGGAAATTTAAGTTTTCGTGTCAAAAGTTGATTCCATTTCGGTTTCATTAAGTATAAGTACAATATTTTTTGCTGTTGCACCGGTTAACATTACAAATGCGTATTAATTGGAACGATTTGAATACTTTTTTCGGTCTGAACTACTTGATGGGAATCTCTTTGCCAGCAAAATCTGTTGACAAATTTGATGTTGGAATTAGTTGAAATATTAAACAATGCATGAGAGCAAACAAAATGAACTAAATAAACACAGTTGTTGACAAATTGTTAAAAAAAGAAGAGAACAGAAAAACATAAAGCCCAGACAAACACATAATGCAAAATATATAAAATCTAGACAAGCAAACATATGTAAATAATTAGACACACATAAACAATTGTAAATTATGTACTCGTTATAAGCATTACAATAAATTGCGCTTAAATTTGTATGAAGTTAGTCAGCATTATGTTTATGAAGTCTATAAAGCAGAAGCTCCTCTCCTCACCGCTAGCCATAAAACCCGCTATTAATAGTCCGAGAGCGATTGGAGAGGTTGAGATTGATGAAAACGAAGGGACAACTCCAAGTTTATTTGTAGGCTATTAATTGATGATCGGCACATGAAACATATTTATATATATTATATCTCTTGAACTATGCTCACATATTCAAATGACAGCCTAATTAAGAACTAAACTACATATAAACGAACATAAATATATCATAGGCTTTAGTTTGTGTTTCTTAACGATAAGAGTGATAATGTACATTTAATGAATTGAATCCGCAGTCAACAACAAGCGGCAGCGGAGTAAATAACATAATGAGATTGCTTACTGTGCAAAACATGAATATAAATAATATAAATATAATGTATTTGATTGTTATTTTACTTGCGAGAACTTACTTATGAAATGTTCACACAACAGCTTTTTCTCAGCTCAGTAAGTATAAAAAGTAACTCTACGGAAATCTATAAAAACTTCTTCAAAAATATGTAAGTATGATGCAAATGTAATCAATATTAATGGCTAATGGCTTCAGTATACACATATTTATGAGGTGCATTCATACTAAAGACATCGGCCTAGTAAACATAGAAATCCAGATCTGGAACTGATACGTGTGCATTCTCTCAGTAATTGTCAATAAAAAGCTCAGTTCGAGAGCTGCGCTCTGCGCAAATTGTTCGCTCACCTACGATTTTTTCTTGATTTGATGTGATATAAATAAAAATGCACATAGGCGTATATATGTGTGTTTGTGCGTGTCTGTATGTACAGAATAAATTATTTTACTCAGAACACCAAAATACTAAGACGCTCACACATACTGAAGTCCTCCTTGTGGCTCTTATCATTCCACATGCATACAAAAGCGTGTGAGCGAAGGTCTCGACATTGTTACGTCAAATGGGCTACGTATGCGTGCGTATGTAGAGACAACCATTGATTCTCTCAGCAAGAAGAAAAAACTTTTATAGAAGAATGTAGAATTTGAGATTTCTCCTCGACATATACACATAATCCACATTCACTAATTTCTTCACATTAAACAATTACGAAAGTTCTACTCAAGCACGCCAATTAAATTCAATAAAAATAAATTATAAGAAATTAATGAGAAGAAATAAAAATAATGTAAGTTTACACCGTTTCAGACCGACGTAGTTTTAGTCCCAATAGTTTCCACATCTTCTAGAACATCGTGTTGATTTCGAGGACCACACAAATCCAAAGTAACCTCATTTTTCAGAAAGTGTTCAACTGATTATAGACAGAATCTCAATGTGGTTGACTTAATATAAGAAGTACCTTAACGATCCTAAATTTCTTCCACTGTTTAACTTGCTACTACAACTAACTACTACCCTGTAATAGTTGATCTTAGAAAAGACACAAAAATATATATTTATACGAAATTATTAGTTTAGTGCTCGAACGTTGAATTATACGATAAAAATACAAACTTCAATAAACATTGAATTCGGACAAATAACCAAGGCTGACCCCAGATATATTTAAAGGTTTAACACAGTTTAGTGGTCGTCTGCGACGACTTTTGATTTTATTTGATTTCGTGTTTGTGCAGCACTTTGGGTACCAGAACGTGAAATTGTTATTGAGTCCGTGGGCGTTACCCACTTGACTGCCAACTGCACAGTGCACATCAGCAAATGCTTACAGCTGGCAGGAGACATTGTTGCTGCATAGCTAAGCTCTTCACAACTCCTCTTTGTTGGCCACAAAAACCCAAGATAAATATTTTGCCAAGCGCCTGCAAATGCAACGTGATGCTACTTGCCCTACGTGGCGTATGCGCAATGCAAACACAAAAGACCCGTGCGCCCAGCCGAAGAAGCGGGTGGCCAATGTGCTAAAGACGCTGATGATGCATTCAACATTACACTTGACAACTAAAGCTGAACGGGCCAATTCAGCAGCATGATGTTAGATGCTCCAATGGCTGGTCAACAAACCGAAAGCGCAGAACCAATATGCTTTCAATTTCGAAAATAATGCTAAACCAGTTCGAAGAATGTTATCAGTGACGTAGAAGCAAAGACTTTTGATGTATGTGTATGAGTAAATGAACTCTTTGCGCGCAAACTTGGGGAATTTTCATAGGGAGAGAGGTTTTGGGTTTACTGTTTGTCTGTCTGTTCGTCTGTCTATATGAATGCAAACATTGCGCTAGAGGCTTGAAATGTAGGTAACATAGTTATGGACACCGTCGTCGTAAAAAGTGCTATAAATGGAATAATAGTAAAACTATTATATAAAGCGCTAGCGACTTGATTTGGAATAGATCAATAGATAGCGATCCAAAATTGTACAGTATAATCTGAATAATCTGTATAATCTGAAATTCGTTTTCCTTGCTGAATTCAAAAAGAATTTGTGAAGTTACATCACTAAAGAGCTGAAGTTTATTGAGAGTAAAAAATATGTTTATAACATTATATGTTAGTGCCTATATACGTGCCTATATATGTGCCTATATATGTGCTTAAATATACTTATGATTACTAATACATTACTTTGACGAAGTACTTAGGATTAAACCTCAACGGCGCGTTGCTGCATCAGCGTGTCGATGATCTTCTCGATGTGCTCATTGCAGCTGCCCAGACATGTGTCCGCATATTCGAAAAGAAACTGCATAAAGCTCTCCAGCTCCTCCATGGAGCAGGCGCTGAAGCCATTGCTGCGTGCCAGATTTTCAATGGTGCGCAGCTTCTGGGCATACTCCGGCTTGCTGCGGCACTGCTTGAACGAGGCTTCGTTTAGTTGTGGTGGCAGCTGATAGTTTCGTATGCGCTGCTCCACACTTTTCAGCTTGTTTTGCTGCTCCTGCAGAGTGCGTAGCATTTGGGGCATGCTCAAGGACTTCGAGCGGACAACGGGCAATGTTTTATCGAAGAGCTCATCCAATGGCACCGCCTCATATTCCTGGCTAAATAGTTCTGGCGAGAAGGAGAGACGGCCGCTATTGTTGCTAAAGCTGTCCGACTCGAACTCAGTTTGGTCCAGATCGCTGGTCTTGATGGCATTGCTGGAGCTGTTATATTGGTTATTGGGCCAGGCATATTTGCTGCGCCCCTCCAAGCCGTTGCTGCTGCCCGTCTGCAGACCCACCAGCATGCTGTAGCTACTCTCGATGGAGAACTTCGGCGATGTGAGCCAGAACTCCGGCACGCTGCTAAACTCAAAGTGATCGACGCCGAAGCGTAGCTCCAACTCGGGGCCAGTGCTCAGCTCCGCGTCAAGAAACTGAAACAGACGCTCAATCTTCTCGCCGGGCATGTATTTGCCACTGAACGGCACAGCCAAATCACCGCTAGCAAACCAGTAATGCGAGGAGCCCTTAACGCTCGCCGGTCGCTCTGGCAGCTCATTGGCCTTGGCGTCCTGGTCGCCAGCAGTTGATCTGCAGAATTTGTGCCCATCAATGCCAAAGGTCAGCTCACGTGTTTCCCAGCTTTTTTGCGTAAAGATGTCGTAAAGTAAACGCAGTCGATCCGGCGTATTGTGTGCTATTTCCAGTCCAACGTTAAAGTCCCCGGCACTGATCCAAAACTTGGACTGTGGCTTGCTTGCCGGCTGGTCCTCAAGCTGAGAGGAGCTCATTTCCACAGTGGGTGCATTGGCAAAGAAGTCGCGCTCACTGCATGTCGGTGTTGTTGGCGTATCGGATGTGGCAGCCAAATCCAATGGATGATCCTCTCGTATCACTTGCATGGCTAAGGAGCTGCGACGCGGCTTGTCTAGTTGCTGTCCACTCACACCAATCGGACTGAAGAGCTGCTGCTGCGCAGCGCCTGCACAGCTACGGCCCTTTACAGGCGTGGAGAAGCCCGAGGGCTTTGCATGGGCCACTCCCACCGAAGAGCGACGCAACGGACTGTTGTCCATGGCATCATTGGAGCACGTCTCGAAGCCCTGATCTATGAAACTGTCGCGCAGCTGTTGATCCAACGATTGACGCGGCGTCTGCGACGGCGACTGATCACTGTCCGCGTTGGGAGAGGGCGAGGACATCACCGTCAACGTATACGCAGACTTGATCTTTCGCGGCGAGTTGACCTGGCGCATCAGCGACTTGTCCAGCTCAATGTAACTTTGCTCCGGCAATGGCATCGACTGCGGCGGCGGAGCAGCTGCCGTTAACGCACTTGGTGGCTTCTTCTTGGCCTGCAATGCTGCTGGCTTGTAGTCGGAATCTGAGTCGGTGCTGGTTACAGCATTGGCCGTGGCCTCCACAATTGAATTCTCCTTCTTCCAGGTGAGCGTACGACGCATTTTCTTCTTGCGCGGCGGTCGCACGGGCTTGGCAAAATCGAAGTCGCCTGCCTCGTTGGGCGTTGTTGGCATTTCTGGCTGAGATTCATCAGTGGTTATCTGTGGATACATTTAGAGACAATTAAATTAATGAAGAGCTAATTCTATCTATATTCAAAAGACTATTGGGTCCACTTTGTGAGTTAGAAATAATTTAGAGGTTTAGTGTTCAATTAAATTAAATACAATATTGAGAGAGAATTCGAAAGGAAGTTCATTGTAAAATGCTTGAGTTGAAAAGCCTATTTTGGGAAAGGTAAATTGGTAAATGGGTTTTTCTCTTTCAGATTTGATGACTTGTCTTACATATCAGAATTTTCAGTTTTACTCTTAGATATGTTTGTTGGGCAGCCTTTTGAAATGATAGCGGACTCACCTTTGGTAGTGTTGATAAGCCGGATTCACTTTCCTCAGCTTCAGAATGCTTGCAACTGGAGGAGCTGCTCGAAGTAATGCAAGTGGATTGCGTCTGGGCCAGACTTGGACGAGGCGCCGGCACCGGCGGTGCTTGACGTTTCATTTTACGCGGCGTGGGCGTGACAGGAGCAAGGTGCGTGCCCGCTGATATCGGCGTTGTTGCTGTGTCCACATCTTTATCTTCCACATAGCTGGCTTCTTTAGTTTTGCTCTCCAGCTCCAGCTTGGCAATGGCCTCCTCGAGCAAGCGCTCAACGGCCGACTTCTGGCTAATGTCGCCCATCGAACTGGCTGTGTTTTGAGCTGGTTGCTCATCGCTGCTGGCAATTTCAATGGTTTGATCGCTGTTCGACACGCTGGTTATGTCGAACAACACGCCATTCTCGGCACTTAGCCAGGTGTAGAAAAGACTCTCGAGAGGCTCGTTTTGAAAAAACAAATGATTTTCAGTGCCGGAGCGCTCCTGGCGTGTGCGTCGTATCTTCTTGGGCGGCGCATACGCCTCAGTGGGCAGTACGCTGCGGATGGCAGCCGAATTGCGCTTCTGCGAGGTGCACTGCAGGCCACGCCCACCTGGCATGGCAATCACATGTCGCTCCGGGCTGGGCTTTAGCACCACTGTCAGTGTGCTCACATGCAGCGATGGCGATGGCGACTTGAGCGACGTGACCAGTGTCGGTGCCGGCCGTGGGGGAGTGGACTGCAGCACGCACTTGGCCTCGAGTTCCTGTGCCAAATGCTTGACGCTGGCCTGCTGCTCGGCCACGACCTCGCCGCGTGCTATTTGCTTTTTGGCCTGAGCTTTAAGATCAGCCGCATGCTCATTGAATTTGGGATGCTTAGCGGCAATGTCGCTAACAAATTTATTGAAGAGCAACACCTTATCCTTGACGCTCAGCTCACGAAACACATCCTCGGCTACCAGGCAGGGTCCATGATTTGTGGACTCCTCCTCTTCAAGCTGCTGCTGTTGTTGTTGTAGTCGAGCCTGTTTCTGCCTAGGCTGTGGCTTGGGCTCCGGTGACAAGGATAGCTCATTGTGTAGCGCGGCGTATTGTGGCGGCTCAGCTCGGCGCATTACCTGATTGATCTTCGAGTTGAATAATTGTGCCATCTCCTTGACTTTCATGGGCAGCTTGCCGCTGGTCTTGTTAGCGCCACGTACCGACTGTGGTGTTCCCAGCTGTGGCTGTTCGTATTTCTGTTTTAACTCACTAATCTTTTTCTTTCCACTGTCCACTTTCTGTTGTTTGGGCTGTGCCACGGGCTGGTTAGCTAATTTGGCAATGGTGCTGGCCACCTTGCCAGTGGAATGGGTTGTCGATGCATGCACATCTTTGCTAGGCGTAACGGGTACCTCTTCGTCGAAATACTTCATGAGGTTCTCAATGCTGGACAAGTCCAAGTCGGTGATCTGTACACGTGACGGGGTCGTATAAGAGTTTTGGTGCTCCAATGCTGTTAGAAAGCGATCATCATCCAAGGAGGAAACCTCGAAGAGCTCCTCTCGGGTCATTGTGGCACGCAGCAGTCCGTGCGCATCGCTGACATCGCAGTACGCGTGCCGTGACCGTCGCTCCTCAATCTCTGCATTCAGCTGCAGCAGCTCGTTCAGATCGGCGCTATTCATGGCTGCTGTGTCCACAACCATCTCGTTTTGCTTGCGATTATTGTTGGGCGTCGAATTACTTAGCACCATACTTTTAATTTTGTTATATTTATTTGTGGCTTTTGCGTTGTTCACGTTAGACGTTGCAGTTTGTAACTGTGAGCGGTAGCGTTACGGCGACGCCTTTTAAACGCCACAGGTAAACGCAACTATGCAAATTTTTTATTACACCCGCTAATCCGGCCAACATCAGGTCAGGTCCTCTAATCATGCCACAGCTGTCGCTCGGGTTTTACGGCGTTTCATTAGCAGCGCGTACCTTCCAGGAAGCCCCTAATTCGCCGACCTGTGTATGGATAGGCAAAAAGGCAACAGGTAAGTGGCATATCATCTAGAAGAGTCCATGGTTAATACGTTAATAAATTTTAAAGATTGCGCTCGTTGACTTGGGCTACCTTATAATATAATTGGCAGCAAATTTAAGGACGAACAAGGTGTTGCCGATTTATGAGGGTTTACGACACGGCACTATGACAAGCAAGCAACTTGATCTTGAAACAAGAGCTATTAACTATAATTGCCACACGGCAATATATTTGTATATAACAGATATATATATATATATATACTGATATTTATACCGTATATACATGACGAAATTCCTGTTTACCTATTTCACTGTTGCAGATTTTGGTTATTGGACAGAAGTTGTTGGTTTTTCCAACTTGATATAGGCTAAGTATACAAAAAATAGAAACGACAAGATAAGGATTCATGGGGCAAAGTAAAAAATTAAAATGAACTAAGGAATATCAAATGTCAAAAATACAATTTATATGCATGAAAAATATTTCAACGAAGCAATTTGCATTGATTTTTTTTAGTTTTTTATTATTTAAAAATACTTTTTTTTTTAAATATTTATTGGCTCAGCTGCAAAATATTTCGACAACGGATATTGATTATCTAAATGAAAAAACCATGAAATTGATTGATTTATTTATTTTATATTATGAGCAAATTTAATTGTGATACTTATTAAACTGGCCTAAAAATATCGTGTAAAATGTGGTTTAATATGACGGATTTGATATGCATAGTGGAATATATAAAGAACCAGTTTAAAAAGAAAAATATTTCGTTGTGAAAAAACATATTTATTAGGAATACATATTAGATATAATTATAATAATAAATAGACTGACTTTTCTTTTCTAAATGGAATGTCCAGAGCCCCCAGCTCACTACTATTAAACAGCAAAGCCAATATTTACAAGGATATAGTTATATTAAACTACCTATATGATATGCCCTTATGAGGCTATTGCCGTATAAAGCGCTAGATAGCGTATAGACTGGCAGCTCAACCAAACCAGCTTGCATTCATATTGCCTCAATATAAGAACAGGCGAATACAAGGAAATCCGATGAGCATTAAATATTGCAAAATATAGTGAAATAAATAGTTACAGATTTTAGATTTCTGGCTTACAGGCCCACTCACCAGTAAAGGTTATGAAGATTACTCATATGAAGCACTGGCAACTCCTATACATCTGTCTAAGAGACACACGCTCAAGCATGCACCCTCCGAACACAAAGCTGACCTATCAATTCAGCTACCACTTGAGCACATTCGTAGCATACAAGAGGCACATATTAAATATTTGTACCCAAAAGTATGCAATAAAGTGTGCTTTATGCCAGTGGCGAAGAGCTTTCAAAGAGCTAGCAGAAGACGCCGCAAAATGCGAGTGCTAACTAGACCCCAGAGAGCTGAGTGCTGAGAGCCACAATGAAAATCAGACATACGAGAAAATTTCAACATGTCACTGGGGCGTAGCTTTGATTTCATTGGATTTGAGGCAGCTGGCAACGTCGTCGAGAGAGCTGAAAACTTTGTTGGCATCACCGCCATTTGGCGCCTTATGCAAATCAGCGCCAAAGCTGTAAACGAGAATGATTTCAGCCAGGTGCTAAGCTCGAATCGGTGCTGAATGCTGATGATGACATTTTGTTCAGTTGGCAGCGATGTTATTTTACTGCATCATCGTCAGCGACAGATGAGTTTGAGCCTTAAATTCGACCATTTCAATTTGCTAATAGCCACGTGGCATATTTCCACGCATGGAAAGTTGCAGCTACCGAATCTAGTCTAGACAACAAATTTGCCAAACAAAACCCAATGGGTAAAAGGTTTTTCACATTTTTCACATTTTGCTGCCTGCTTTTGCCCCTCTGCCATAATGTTTCTTTGTCTGTCTGTTTGTTTGTTTGCCTCGCTTTCAATAACTTTAATATCATTTCTATAGCGCACAGACGCCGGAAATTGAATTACTTACTCAAGTAACTTGAGAGCAACAAGAAAAATAAAAAATAAAAAACGTGGCGGGTTGCGCGGCTATTCATTGACTTTAAGACGCGAAGCCAACCACAAGCATTTAGTTCTCCCCTTTACACAAATCACACAAAGTGCACGGCGCTTAGGACTGACTCTATTTCTGTTCTGGGATCAAGAACAATGGGGCTGCAAAAGGAGGGGTCAGCTTGTTCGCTGCATGCGTAAGTGAGTATTTAACAGGGCAAACAGTTTGCTCTACCCGAACTCAACCCAATTGCCACTTACTTTTGATTTTTATGCGCCAAGCGATACATAAACATTGTATACCCTTCACTAGCGACCATGATAATCTGGCAGTTATTGACACATATCAAGTTTTATAGCATAGAATCTCCATATCGACAAAGTTAAGCAATAATTTTTATCTTTAGTTTTGTTTTCTCTGGGTTACAACTGGCAAGTGATACGAAATGATCAGCATCAGCACAAGAGCGTCTCGGCCGGGCTTGCCTGACTGTGCTCTGGCTGCCAGACACTCTTTCGTGACTTGCCAAGCGTAATTGAATTATGAAATTCGTGCCTCGACGAGGCGCCGCTGCCAGACGCTGCTGCCGATGCATTGATGCAGGCAACTGGCCAAAGACATGCACAGGGACATAGCATCAAGGGAGACGAGCCTGGGCTTGGGCAGCCATCGAATCGTTAACGGCATTTTAAGCATCCTTGCACTTTCTGTACACACACACCGTTATGTGGAGATTAATTTTCGCGTTTTTCACATGTTAATAATTTAATAAATTAAAATGAAATTTTGCTTTATGGCGATCAAAATCGCTTTGCTTTATGCCTGCACTTTATGAAATATGTAACGAAAAAGTGAAATTTTAATATAAATAATTTTCGTAGCGCTTTCACTTTGATAGACCAAATTCTATATAAAGGTACACGTACCAACAGTTTATTAAATATAAAGCACTTGCTAAAATATGCGCATAGTATTCGGGTACTATTTGTCACTGAGCAGGACATTATTTTCGCTTAAACTATGGCGTGCTTAAAAAATAATTATTTATTCACGCTTTGTCAATTTTGATGAGCGCGCGCGTGTGTGTGTGCGTAGGCCACAAATTCGTATTTAATTAAAATGCCATTAATTAAATGCAAATCAAGCCTATGCTTTACTGATTAGGCTTTAAATAAGTTTAAAAAAAAAATACATAAAAACATCGATAAACCAAAGTCCAGCTATGTTTGGTATTAGAACATTTAACTATATCATTCAGCGAGGTATTAGAGTCTCCATTACGCTTGGCAGTTAAGATCAGCAACTAAAGCATCTAATCCAGGATGCCTTAATAGCTTGATAGTTGTCAATCTCTATGTTCAATTTATTATTTAAAGCGGATTATCGTCAAATGAACATCAGAAATCAAAATGGAAATTTATAAATATCTATAATCAGCTATGCACAAATAAGTTTTTAATAAATGAAATGGATAGTCATATTAAATTGATGGCATGGTATATGGATTGTAATTTAAGAGCGCCAGTTAGCCCAGTTAGTTAGTTAAAGGGATTGCAGTTATTCATTCCGTTTGCTCTCTTTACTTCTCACTTGTTTCTCTTGCTCTCACAGCGCATCGGCTTGATCACGCTAAGCCGGCTTACTACAATTAATTATCGCTTGATTACTACAGCTGTGCGTGCATCGACAGCTCTCATATTACTCTCTACTATATATGTATGAATATATATGTATATAGTTGCGGACAGCACGCCAGCCAAAGTCGTCAGCTCGCGTTTGGAGCGAATTGTGGAAACTTAATACAAGCACAATATTTCTTTGAATTGACTTATAGCTACTAGCGGCTCAACAGGTGCACTGAGTATATAAACAGATTTGCAAAATCAAGGCTAAGATTAGAATTACTAATTTTAATTAAATCTATTACTAAATCTCTAAGGAGAAAATCCACTGTTTGGTATAATAAACGAAGTGCTTCACAATTTTTACGACTAAAGTCAAAATCCTATAACTGATTTGTAAATTAAAAACAAAAAAAAAAAACACAACAATTGTACAATTAGCGCTAAAATAATCAGTCAACGACAAATTGCGCTCTATCGGATCACTAATGGGCCCGATAAGACGGCAAGTGCTTCAAACGTCACAAGTGGACGGCAACACAAAGGAAACGATTGCCATCAAATTCATATCTCATCTCTCGCCACATGCCACTCGACACTCGCCACTCGCCAGCCGCCAGCAGCCAGTCGAAAAGTCAAAAGTCCAATGCGTAGTGGACAAGCCCCCTATCGAATTGTCAAAGAAGCCAGCGCCAGAGTTAATGTGTTGTAAATGCATAAACCAGGGACAGCATATCGCAACAGTTTGCCGTTCTCTGACCCCCGTGCGAACCTCTCGTGCGTAAGGTTAATCATTAATTGCAACGTCGAATTGCGTCATCCAATGCCTTATCAGGGCACGGCAGCCGAACGATGGCGACGCTAATGACAATTAATAACTAAAACATGAATTGAAACAATTTTCGAATTGTAATTCAAGCCGATCCGTACTGCACTGCACTAAATATTTCAATTTTTGTACAAAACATTGTCAATTTATCGAAATATTAAATTAAACCTAAATTAAAAGCAGCAAGCGGAACTGTGCAATATATTAAAGTCTAATAGAAATTTATTGTTTGCCAATTATGAAGAAAAATAGTAATAGTATTTTATATTTTAATTGTTTATTTATTGACAAGTTCAGTAGCTAATAAAAATGAATTAATATTTATATTGTTATAATGTGAGATCAAAAGTGAAATTTGAAATTTGGATCGATTGCAGTGGAAAATTTTCTTCACTCCCAAACAGATCCAAAGTATTCCCCTATTTTACACTGCTATATATACTGTATATACTAAAATTCACACCTATGTAGAAGTTAAAGCTTAATAAATTGTCGTATTAAAATATATAAAACAAACTTTGATTTCAGCTTGCTGAATTATACAAAATTTATCTGATGCAATTTCTTATGCAATATCTTCACATATTTCACGATAGTTCTTGCATGGCAATCAATTTGCTTAATACTTTTTTTCGACAACAAGCACATTTCTTACAGTGTATCATAGATAAGCCGCCGCACACTAACTAAAAGAAAAGACGTATTTAAAACGTTGATAAGCAACCCAAGCAAAAAGAAAAAAAAACAAATGTAAAAAGCGCGCTGCAAGAATTAAACACACACACACACACACACGCACACATAGCACTCTCACACACACATGTATGAGTCCCTGTGTGTGTGATGTGAATGAATTAAAAACGAATACATAAAAAATGAATACGCGTGAAACGAGTTTTTAGTTGATTTTTAGCAAGCGACGAACGCGCAACAAAACTTTCTGCCAAAACAAAACGGAAATTGTGAAATACTCAATAAAAGCTTAAGAAATTTATTTTCGAAACAATTTGCTGACATGTGTGCGCCTAAAGGAAACCAAAAACATCTACAACAACAACAACAATTGCTGCTCCGAACCGCAGTGCTTAGCATAGAGAACTAATACAAAGATAAATCAAACAAATCCATTATTAAAAGCAAAAGCGAATTCAAAGCTAAAGTGTTGCAAGAGGAGTATTAAGAGGAAAGCAGAGCAAAATAACACATAATGCCGCAGCTTTGGGCACTCTGTCTGCTGCTGGCCAGTGTCAAGGCGCTGCCCACAGCACAGCTTAATCAAAGCTGCCGCCTGACAGCGGCCGAGACAGCGACGGAGCCACCCTGCAGCGCAGATCTCAATTTGAGGCACATTCAATTGCTGAAGCGGTATATGCGACCAGAGCTGGATGCCTGCCAGGACTTTTATGCGTATGCCTGCGGCAATTGGGGATCGGTACACAAGACGGGCGAATCGGCCATGTCGCTGAGCGGCGGGCGGATCGATCAGCGCTATGTGGCACTGTTTGAGCGCCTGTTGCATGTGCCCCGAGCACCGGAACATGCGACGCCCTTGTATACGAAACTGCTGCGCTACTATCAAAGCTGCCGGCTGTTGGGCAAGCCGCGCTTACGTCGCTACTTGGAACAGTTGCCGCATATAGCCGGCAACTACTGGGCCGATCTGTTAGCGGTGTTGGGGCGCTATGGCTATCACGAGCACTATGTGAAGATTGAAGTGAGCCAGCATAATGCTAGCCAACACATGATTGTTGTGATGCCGCATAACTATTATCTCAGCCTGAATCTGAGCGGTAGCATATACAGCGCCTTGAGGCGTCACACGCACGGCCACTTGCCCAGCCTGAAGCAGTTAACTGAACAATTTAAGCAACTCGAGGATACCCTTAAAGAGATGGCGCAGCCACCAAAAGACAGCAGCGACGAGGAAACGCTAAGCTTGTACACGCTGGAGCAACTGCAACAAGAGCTGCCGGCACTGAACTGGACGCATGTACTGCAACGACAGCTGGGACACGTATACCCGGGCAGCTATCAGCTGCTGGCTGACGATCTGCCAGCTCTGCGACAATTGATCGACTATCTTAACCGAGCCGATGCACGTCTGCTGCAGCTGTATAGCTGGGCACGTTTTCTGCAACATCTTAAGCAGCTGCCACACAATCCATTGAGCAATCCCCAGCCCAGCTTCAGCTCTAGCTCAGCGGTCGGCTGTGTCCAGCACATGCGCAAGACACTCTATCTGGCCATGAATTTTGCCTACGAGCGGAACTACTATGGCAAGCAACGGGAGGCAGATGAGCAGGTGATCTTCGGGGTCTTCGAGGAGCTGAAGCAACAGTTCGCCCAGCAGCTGCGACTCAATGTGCTTGGTTTGAATGCAACGCTACTGGACGCACTGCTGGACAAGGTGCAGGGCTTGCGCATCAACGTTGGCAATCTGCCACGTAATGTGAGCGATCAGTTTTATGTGGATTGTGTCCAGCACTGGCGAGTGGGCAACGATTTCTATGAGAATCATTTGAACAGTCTGCTCCACTATTATGACCATCTGGCCGAGTTGGAGCGTACCGACGATGCGGCCCTGCGAGAGGTGTGGTTTAGCTTCAATCATCATGGACCCGAGCTGCTCGACAATATTGATGCCACGCCCTATTTTTATTGCCTGGGCAGCATCATAATTATGCCATATGCCTACATGCAGCTGCCACTATATAATTCACAATTTTGGCCAGCTCTGCTCTATGGCGACTTGGCCAATACTTTGGGCCATGAGATGCTGCACTCGATAGACACCTATTTTGTGGACTACGATGCTCAGGGTGAAATGCGCGACTACAGTGATCAGTTGGTACAGAACAAGAACTACTTGAAGGCGGTTAACTGTCTCAACGACAGCGAGCATGTAATGTTAAATGAACGCATCGCAGACATCAGCGGCACACGCTTGGCGCTCAACACCTACATGAAAGACCCGTCGGAGAGACGCAACAATGGGCGCTTGTACTTCGTGCAATTTGCGCAATTCTTTTGCGGCGAGGAGGCGGATATCTATCATGATACGGGCAGCAAACGTTTGAACTATGCTCTAGCCCAGATGCCCGAATTCGCTGAGGTATTCGAGTGCGCGCAGGGCACGCCCATGAATCCTGTAAGCCGCTGCAGTTTCTGGTAGCGCACAGATCGCTATGTAGTATAAGCACTTGGTTCTGTATAGTCTCGTAGCTGGTGTATAGCTTTAACTAGTTAAGCCATCAAGTATTGTAAATAAAAGTATGCTTAAGTAACTGCTTTCGCCTGCCTGCCTTTCTTTCAATCTGTCGGCTCACATTCCATTGCTGTGCAAGTCTGCGCCACATCAATATGCAGCACGCATATGCCCACAGAAATCCTTGACAGCCTAGCAGCAAAGCTCGAGGAAACAAGGAAAGGTAACTTGCAGTCAGCGAGACAAGTTAATTTTCAATTACGTGCACAACGTGTAAGCGGGGAAAAGTCGAAAGCCAACAGAATACGCGACTGCGCCTACAATTGAGGCACGCAAAAACAAAAAATAAGAAAATTCTGCAGCTTGGCAACTGGTAAGACACCATGCTATATGAACTTTTAAATGAGCTGCCAATGTAATTGCTTCAGCGCTGCTTTAGCTAAGCTAGGAAATTCTTTGTGGATTTGATAGTACGTGCAAAATATAAAACTTATGTAAGCTTAATTATAAATATATTTTAGAATTCTGTGCCATATCTCTTGCTTGGACTACCTTTTAAGATTTCAACCTTAAACTTTTGATATAAAACAAATTTATATGTGTATAAAGCTGTTTAATTTTAAGTTTGGAAATTTCACACATAAATGAAATAAGTTTACAAAAACAAATAAAATTTCAATTTCATTTAATTGCAAAATCAAAATGAAATAAATTTTTATAGTTGTATGGGCAAGTACAGTACATGTTGCCTACCGTTGTCTATGGACAGCAAATGAACGAACTTGCAGCGCATATGAAAAACTACCAATGGGAAATATGAAATGCAGAGACAGCATTAAGAATTTTCACGTTGGCATCGTCATGCATTGAAATCAGCAAAAGCCAGTGGCACGGCAACAGTAGCAGCCACGCTGCTCAAACAGAGGCTCACCAGATACAGCGGCTACAGACGTACACATATACATATATACGTTTCTATAGTATGCTGTATAACATACTCACAAACACAGGCACACATATGTACATTCACATATGCGCGATGTGCGTGTCTTGTTTGCCGGCACGCTTTTTATTTATTTGCTAATTAACGCGCTTCCTGTGCAGCAGCCGAAGCTTTGCGACGCGACGCGACGGGACGCGACGTCGACTTTTCAGTTGGCAACTTGTTGAAGGTCGATGCGGCATATATTACTCATACTCACAATGGGCTGCCAGTTACCTGGCAACCGCAATTGGCGCCCGCATTAATAGACCATTAACAAGACACCCCAGCCAGAACATTTGCACGTGCTTTGCCTGTCAAATACACCAAACCGTAACCAAAAGCCACTGGCCAATGAAAGCCAACTGCGTTTAGGACTTGGCAGCTGCCTTAATCGTTAATTAGGCTTGTGAAAGACCACAAACCACATGCTCTTCACTTAATCAGAGATTCATATTGACTACGTTATAAATATTGGACAATCTGCCGTTTTAAAGTAATTATAAGACAAATTTGTAAATATGATGAAGTTGGGAATTTTAGTTTTGAGGCAACTTATAAACATCTATAGCTAGGATTTAGTTCAGTGTACAAATGATGAGTATACACACACACACATTCCATAAAAAGAGTCTAGCAGACAGCGTTGGCACCGTACAGTGTTGCCTCAGTGCTGTCTAGACTTGACACGAATTTAATATTTTTTTTAAATTTTAACCACCTTAAACATGTTCAATAAATCATTAAATAAAACTAGACTAGACTAAACTAATTTTACTTATTAATGTATTGAACATCATTAATTGTATAATTTAGTATTAATTATTAATTATTTAATATAATTTTTAACTGCTCTTTAAACAATTAAAAACAAATTAGAATGAGGTAGTTATAGTTTAATTAATTGTATAATTTAGTATTAATTATTAATTATTTAATATAATTTTTAACTGCTCTTTAAACAATTAAGAACAAATTAGAATGAGGTAGCTATAGTTTACTGTAATTGTAGCAATAATTTATTCCTAAAATGTGTGTATAAATTTATTGCAAAAATAAGAAATACAATTCTGTTGATATACAGTTTATATTTTAGTTTAGGTTAAAGTCTATCAACAACATTTGAATTTGAGAATTTTATAAGGAAATACGATGAAAAAAATTCTAAATCAAATGAGTTGATCATAAAAATAATCGAAACGAAACTTATTTAAACAATTATAAAATTATATATATGATAGATTCGAATTAAAATTGGCTTAAACGAAAACCAAGAATTGCACGGCTAATCGTGACAATCATAAGTGTACTAATATGAAACGATTGGCCAATTTGAGAGCATAGCTAAGATGATTATATAATTGATATGCCCGATAATAGGCGGTTTCACATGGTTTATGCGCATTTATGCGACTCTCTCGCATTGTCTGGTCGTCTTAGCACTACATACATATGTATAAATGTATAAATGTATGTATGCAGTCATACATATGTGCCTAGTCGGCAGTTTGTATGGTCACCGGATCGAATACTTAGCTTGCTGAGTTTGCGGTTTCCTCGACTCGCCGCCAACTCGCGCGACCACACAAATTGATATTCAATGTGCGATTTGTGCGCTGTCCGCGGGTTGGGTTGTGTTTCATATTAGTGTTTGTGTGTGTGCGACTTATCAGTGAGAAATTTCATTCATTCATGTAAGTCAAATTAGCTTGGCGGCTGTTCTGAATCGTTTAATAATTAAGTTTAATTTTAAACTGCTTAGAGCGCATTTCACGTGTTCGAGTGACGCAATAAATGCTACGAATTGCGTGTAGCCCTTCAGTGGGTGCTGCCCGCATTGCAGCTGGGCACCGGCCAATGGGAGCACAGCACGACGCGACGCTTGCCTAAATGACCGTTTCGATCCGGAAATTTGAACGTTACGATTTTCCCTGTCACGTGTGGCTCTGTTGCTGTGCGGACCCAAATCGTTTTATTCTGATAGCGAGACACGTGCTCCACGTTTGCCCGATTTCGCTGTATCCCAAATTTTATTTTCTTTTTACCATAATTTTATCAGCAAACGAACTGTCAAAATATTACTCGGACATATGTGGGAAAAAATTGTTCAATAAATCCTTGAAATAAGTTAAAGTCATTTAAAATAGTTATGAATGATATTATTCAACAAGGAACTATTTGTTATTTAAATATATTAAATAAAGAGTAAAGAAGACTTTGTGTATATATTTATAAGTATACAGTAGGGAGCAAAAGTGTTTCCATAGTTGACACTTTCAACTTTGTGAGTCGATAATTTCTAAACGAATGAAGCAAATCAAAAAAACTTTTTTTTCCAATAATATGTATTTAATTCTTAACAAATTGCCGTATATAACAAAAACAAAAAATAATCAGTAAAATATTCAAACAAAGAAAACTGAAACAACACGCATGTGTACAATTTTGCACCTTCCGATATTCTTACTTTGGTTTGATTTCTTAATTCTCTTATCGGCAATACACATGCAGTTTTACCCTTATATGTTTTATTTATGCATTCTACACTTTTATGATCCAGAAATCCACGTGTTTCTTATTATTTGAAGTAGATTTGTTAATTTTAGCAATTAGTCTACAAAGTACCGCGAAAAAATGAAGAAGCGTTCGTCAGATGTCGAAAATAGTATTATTAGCCTAACTGAAAGTGGCTGTTCGACTCGTAGTACTTCAGATCAGCTTAATATTTTTCATTCAGCGGTGTCCGAAGTCCAGAAAAGAAGCAATGGTACATCCAAAAACACTATTAAAGGCCGCAAACGACTCTTAAAGGACTCTGACGCCAGACTAATGGGAACTGATAAGTTCCTAACACCGAAGAAGGCATCTATGGACATAGGGAAAGACGTGAGTCGGCGGGTGGCTAGAAGAGCACTAGCTAAGGTTGGATATGTGGCAAGTGTGAAACAAAATAAACCAGCTCTATCCGAGAAGAATGTCAAGGGTCGATTGAAATTCGCCCGGGAACACAAGAACTGGACTGTAGATGATTGGAAACGTTTTATCTGGTCGGATGAATCCAAGTTCAACCGTTTTCAATCAAATGGCACGCAATACTATTGGCACAGGTCCGGGGAAAAGCTTCAAAAACACCATGTGAAGTAAACCGTTTAGCATGGAGGAGGCAATGTCAAAGTTTGGGGATGCTTTACTTGGTGGCACATTGGACCATTGCATAAAATTGATGGTATAATGTTAAAAGAAGACCATCTCAATATTTTGAAAACCTGTCTACCCAATTTTCTGGACAAGTGTGCATACCCCGTAAAGGAAATCATTTTTCATCAAGATGGGGATCCGACGCACACTGCCAAAACTGTCCGCGAATGGTTACAAAACCAAGATTTTATGCTGATGGAGTGGCCAGCTAAAAGTCCCGAACTCAATCCGATTGAGAACCTGTGGTCAATCGTGAAGCGACGGCTCGGGCAATATCAATCAATGCCATCCAACCTAGACGATCTTTGGAAGCGTGTAGAACTGAAGTGGAACCGAGTTCCAAAGGAAACCATAGAAAAGTTGGTCGAGAGTATGCCAAACTGAATAAAAAATGTAATAGCTAATAAGGGCCTGTGGACAAAATATTGATTTAGAATCATATTTAATTTTTTTCACTGAAGGTGCAAAATTGTACACATGCGTTTTGTTTCAGTTTTCTTCGTTTGAATATTTTACTGATTAACTTCTGTTTTTGTTATATACGGCAATTTGTTAAGAATTAAATACATATTATTGGAAAAAAAAGTTTTTTTGATTTGCTTCATTCGTTTAGAAATTATCGACTCACAAAGTTGAAAGTGTCAACTATGGAAACACTTTTGCTCCCTACTGTATATAATAAATATAGACTGCATTATTATTATTATTTCTATATAAAGTTTTCGGCGGAATTCAAATTTTTTTCAATTTGCTCAATTATTATAAATTTACTCTCACACACACATAGACTTATATAAAGACTATATAATTCACAATTTGTGCAATCGCAACGTCCAGCCCCATTAAGTGTGCACCGAGATAACCTAGTCTCATAATTTACCCACATGAAGTCAGCATTCTATTCTTTTCTTCCCCTTTCGCCCACAGGCATTTGTCGCAATGTTTCCAAATAAAATGCGCAGAAAGCGTTAGCAGCTGTGGAGGTAGGCGAAGGGCAAATACCCTGTAGCCAGAAGAATTTATGAGTGGGCTTTAGTATAGTCTAATAAATTTAATATGGAACTCCAATATTTGATCAATAATCAAATTCTACTATATACGACAACGAGCAGAGTTTTTGATGTGAGCTGAGATAACTAATTCACATTGTAATAAATTGCGTTTCTCAACCTGAAATGTGCATAGATAAAATTACATACTTTCGGGAGTCAGCGATAACTTCGCTGCCAACAAACCCCATTTAAACAATTTAGATAGAGTATATAAACAACAGTAACAATCAGTGCAAAACCAACAGAATCTGCGGCTAAATTCGCACGTTCCAAGAGTCCGTGACAGCGTAGCGACATCGCTCGCTGTCCGAGTATTTGACACTGTTGCCCAGTTTGCCTCAACACTCAGATCCAGACACAGATTCAACTCCAGCTACAGCTTGTGTATGTTTTTGAAACACAATTTTTTTGCTTCAGCTATGCCAAATGCCAAAAAGTCAACGGCAACACCAGCCATTTTTGTGGTTAGCCACGGTGTTTGTTAACGTTTTGATGTTTGCAGCGATTTAAAATGTTGTTTCTGTTTCCATTGCTATTGCCGCTGTTGTTGTTGTTTGGCTTTGATGTTGTTGTTGATTTGTTTACCTAACTGCCAGCCGCTGTCGGAGCGATTGTCTGTTATTGTAAGCGGCTTCATTGTTATGCCTTTAAAAGAATGACCACATACATGAATGTACACATTTGTTCAGATTCGCATATACAAACACAGGAAAACAGATGCACGTGCCAAATTTCACAGTCCACTTGAAAAGTTTATTTTGTAAATAAACAAGAGGCGAACCATTAAATTAGCCTTGTCGACTATGTGCACAAAAGTTAATCAAAATGCACAACGATTTTTAAATATTTAACGCCAGAGTGTGTTTTGGACAAAACATTGAAAAATAGATAAGAAAATCGCGTGACCAGATGAGTTTAGACAAGCTCAAATCTCCATGTGGGAGATTAAATGTTAAATAGCAACACTAGCCAACAAAAATGTAGACTACACTTAACAATTTTTCAGTATTTAAATAAACTTAAAACAAAATCTGTTTGTATAAATGGCATATTTTATAAGCTGCTTTCAATTGATTTGTAGAGCAGAAATTTGATAGTTTTGTGTAGATGACTAGGCAATGCTCTCAACTCAACTTTTATGTGTCAATCTGCATTGAACGACGCAGAGTGCACTTTCTTCAACTGCGAAAGGTGGATAGAAGAAAGGACCGACTTCGCAGAAACTGTCTGTGAAGTCAAAGTAGAGATTATAATAGAGCAAATGCGCAATAGTAAAGATACTTGGAAAAGAATCTGCGAGTGGAATCTGTACGCAGGAACATGAATGGCAGTCCTAAGCTAAAGCACATAGAGGGGCTTCACGTTGCAGATTAGTGCGGGATAACAGCTGATACCAAGCTAGACAACAGCACAAGAAAGAGTAGGTTTTAGGTCGGTAGCAGCAAATGCAGTCCAATACACCTGTCAGAATGACGAACTGTCTGACAGTGCGTAAAGCATTTTAGATACCTCAACCACACACAAAGAAAACTATAAAGAAAATTAAACAAGCTTTTAAATTCTCATATCTCATATCTGCTTAGAAAAGGACCCTAATATCTAATCGTTTCTCAACTGCTGCATTCAGAGTGACTTTTATTGGTATGCATTTCTTTATTCTACAAAAATGGCTTTCAAAACTCTGCTAATAGCTGATATATGCTAGATTTAATACAGAAAATAATATTTGTCTGGCATTTCGAATGATGAAAGTTGCCCTTCAATGTGTGACACCAGTTAAAAATCCCTTTGGCAGATATATGTAAAAACCAACAGCTGTGGCCAGCAGACAGCATACAGCAAACAAGCAATCAGGCAAACAAACACACAAACAAAAATATGTTCAAATTCTGGCAAATATTTGGCCAATTCAAAAATATATGCAACAATTTATTGAAGTTTCCTGCACTCAAGCGGCAGCTGCTGCACCAATAGCAGCAGCCAACAGAAGGTTATTAGTGGGTGTCAGCGGGTGGCTCTTCCTATGTGTGTGTGTGTGTGTGTGCGTGTGTGTGTTTGATAGCAATTGCAATTAAATGCGTTAAAACAGCAGGCAGGGTATTTAATGATGATGGCAACATGAACACCGCTAGTTTCGTTGGCTTCATATGCAGTGGTCAGTTTGATTAATAATGTTGCCAAAATGTGTGCGAATGTGTGCGCATGTATGTGTGAATGCGTTGACATAATTGCAACATATGAACAAATAGCGGCCACACGCAATGCCTAACGAGCTTTTGAAGCCCGAAACGTGCTTGAGAGCAGCAGTTGCAATGCTTGTTGCCATCTTTAATTGCAATTTGCAAGCTGCGCCAAAAAGTAGGCAACCATTTCGTATTGTTATTGCGCGCTTAACGCATTTACAGTGCCGCCCAGAAATATCACGCCGTACGATTTTAATTAGTTTTGCCAATGCCTCCTGCCAACGAATTGAAAATCTGACAGCACAGCGCCAAGTCACGCAGACATTTCTGTGGCATGTTTATCCCGATGATGTTGATGATGATGAAAATGAACTGATGATGTCGTCATCAGCTGATTTTAAAGTCAGGTTAACAGCAACAACATAATATATGGCGGATGTCTGCTCATTTTAGCAAACATATGAGCAGTGACGTCGCGACGGCAACGTCGGCGTTGATTATCGTCAAACATTGACCATCTAAAGGAACATACTGAGCTAGCTGATGTTGTTATTGTTTCGGGCTATTTGTGCTGTCGCTGCCATCCTGATTTTCAACTACAACGACTACTCAGTGGAAGTCAACATTAAGAAAATCAAATAGAAAAGCCGGAAAACTATTGTAACAACAGCAAGTAGTCGATGTTCATATACTGTACGTTACGATTGAATATTTCTATTATTTATTGTTTATTTAACTCAAAAAATACATTTTATTGCAGAAATCTATTCTTATCAGTTTGAATAAAAAATCCTGATTAATTATAATTATTTTTTAATATAAATTATTGTTGAAAAAAAAATAGAAATAAAATTACATTTTTTTATCATAATATTTTAAAATAAAAGAACCTAAATTGATATGATCAAATAATGATAATTCAACAGTTGCAAAAATGAAAAACTATAAACACAAATTATAAAATTTTATAAAAATTATAAAATAAACAATTGTTTAGATCATATAAGATTTGCTGGAAATTATATTTTTATTTTATTTGAAATTCATTTAAGTTATATTTACTGTCTAATCTTTTCCATCAGTTAAAAAGACGAAAATAAATTATGTTCGAACAGCTTTAGCTAATGCCAGAGCTAGACGAAAATGCCCAACTGCTATAGAGTGTAAACGGGGAATCAGACAGACAAGATGGTCAGGACATTTCCACTCCGGCTCGTAAAGTCAAACGATGCGAAGAAGCTGCTCGACAAACACACAAACACAGAGACACAGACACAGACACAGACACACATAAGAGCACACTAACACACATTGACACCTACACATGTGGCTTTATGTGACAGTCAGTAAAGAAGGCATTCGCCAACAGCCAACAGCCAACAGCTGTCCCGATGCCCCTTTGCAACCAACTGGGCGCTATCTACAAAATTTTTATCGCCAAAGCTCTCACTGCGGCTTTTATTTGTCAAACAAAGTATTTTTATTGGCTTTTTAGCAGCTCTACCGCCTGACAGTGGAACGAAGACATGGTGCGAACATGGCAGAGAACGCGTGGTCGTTGAGCTTGGCGCGTGTTTGTTGTCTGCTAAATACTCGACACTTGGTATGTGATTGAAATAATGCCAGGCGATAATCCGTGTCTTATTAAAACAGTCCTGGCAAGCGCGTCAGCAAGCTCGGATTTGGGTCTGGCAGGTGCGCCCCGCCAGCATATGTTACAGCTCACATATTCACCCGATATATGTATGTTTTTTGAAAACATATCGAAGGCTGAGTAGACCCAAATTGACCCAAAAAACCAAATGAAAATCAGTTGCTCTGACATTTTGACAGTCGTTTGAATCTCTCGCTCTTTTTCTCCTTTTTGCAGCATATTAATTGAACAGACTTCTTGTGATATATATTGAAAGATGTAAGACTAACATTAAACATACTGTTAAATTAAGGTTTCTAAATACTCTTTTCAATATATTAAATATATTAATATTAAAATATATATTGAAAATTTACATACAAATATATTTTGACACATCTTTAAGTTATATTCATTAATTTATACTTTAAAACTGATCAACATTTTTTTAAATATCAAACGTACAGTTTTGAGATAGAAAATAAATAGTTTAAATTATATATTAACTTAAATATATTTATTAGAATATTTTAAAAAAAATTTCTATGCAAACTTATGAAATTTATTGATCTTCCATCGTTAATCAATTGTAGAACAATGCTTAAAATAGTTTTCGTTTAAATTTTTTTATAATTTTTGTCTTTACACTTAAAATATCGTTAAATGATTTATTAAATAATTATTTAGAATATATTAATTATTAGTTAGAATATAAATCAAATATATCATTTAACAAGTTTGGTGACACATCTAATATACTCAGTTCGTATACGCTTGCCAATACTTTTGCTCACAGTAAGATTAAGGAGACTTAAGTATTGATAAGGGTCGCCAAACAAGCCTATTAAACTATCAAGCGCACCTATCAGCAGACGCACAGCTGACCTTTAAATATACATGCGAAAATGTTAATAAGCCAGCCAGTTATCTAGCAAATCCCATCACAGCTTTCAGCCCTTATAATCAACCACCACAAATCGCAACAAAAAAATTTTAATGTTAAAGCCTCAAAGGAGCATCATTAACGAATGTACAAAGCTGCTGCTGCTGCTGCTGCGAGATCTCATATAAAATGCATAATGAAAACTTGCGTACTCAAAGCGAATCGCTGTCAAGTTTGGACGAACTTGCGTTATGCCCCCAAATTGTTGGCAGCGCCGGGGAACATTACAGAAAAATTGCTGGCAAGGCAGTGTTATTGTGGGTGGAGGAACTCTGACAATGTTTGATATTAAATCGCGTTTTACGCGCAGGAGTCGCAGAAGCAAACGCGGAAATCCAATCAGCTCTATTGGAGCAGCCAACAACAACAACAGCAACTTAGGAGGAGGATTTGTGGGCGTAACGCCCGAAAATTAGGTAAATTACCGCATGTGTCGGTTACTGTCTACAGGCACACGCAACCACACACATACCCCTCCCACCGTCGACACCAGTTTCAGCCGAAATTCTCACACCCTCACACTTGTTTTTTTAGTGTGTGTGTGTACCAAAAACAATGCCGGCTAAACCACGAGAGGCCGCAAATTTAGATGGCGCCGCCAACCCGACGATAGAATCACGGAAAAAGAGCGGGAACACACAGAATAAGGTGGCCCGTTTTGGCCCTGTGCAAACAAATATCGCGGGCATAGCATTAAAATTTCGATTATCCACAGCAAAATGGCAGCACAATTTAATGACTGATTTGTGTATTGTTTGCAATGCTGTCAGTTCCGAATGGAATGCCTTAAATTTGCTCACATTTCGTGTTCAACAGCTACAGCCACAAACAACAAGCATAAAAATGTGGGCGTCAAGTTTACTTTTCATTTTGGGTTTGCCATGTTTATATATATAATATGCCCGCGGCTATAAACTTAATTTGCTGATTACAAAGTAACCTCATCGTCATAATTTATGGACCTAGGTGATAAGGGGCAAATGGGGCGCAGCTTCTTGACCAGCCCTTGGCTTTCTCCTAATGCTCTACCTTTAAAACAATATACTCAAGACTTTTTATGTGCTAAAAAAATAAATTAACTCAGCGTAAATAATAACAATAATTTATCAAAATAATTAACATTTTATTGCTGGCAGATTCTATGTTTTATCTAAAATATTTTAGTAAATTTGAAGGTATTATTAATTTGCATATATTCATTTGGAAATTTACTATATTAAAATATTTGCAATTTATTTTTTCAGAATTTTCGTTTTTACCCACAGACAAGCTTTTCTATAAAGTCAGTATAGCCAGCTTGTCTGATACAAACAGCAATATAATAAAAATCACAAAGACAAAAGAAAAAGAAAAATAACTTTTATAAGTGCGACATGACTATGAAATACTCTGTGGCCGCTAGATAGAGAATGATAGCAATGTACAAATAAATAAAATGAAAAATATAAATAAAAAAACATATTTCCAATAAAACATATTTTTAAGTATTTATTTATAGATTTCTTATCGAAATTTTTAAAACTTACATATAAAGAATAAATAAATATATAAATTTTCAACAGACTAGTTACATAATGTATTAACTCTCAGCTTAGAATTTTCATTTCAGAACAACTGAACATATTTCAAATTCTCGATTATATACACATTCCGTCTGATAGCCTATGCAGTCGATGGAACAACTTGAAGGGTATAAAATAAACTGGGCAAAACACATTTAACGCTCCTACCGAAGCGGCTCTGCGCCATTTTCTTTAGCTGCAGGGCATGTGGCGGCAAAGGACAAGAGAGACAACTAATTACGCCGAAACGGGTCGTCTGTTTAGTTATTGTGAAGTCATGAGAGCATTTCACACACACGGGTCAACAGAGAAAATATATGAACATAAAAAACCATACGGCACACATGGATGGACGTTATGCATTTTAAAGTACCAAATTAGCGAGGCGACCAAACATGCTATACGAGCATGGGTACGAATGTGTCGAAAATGTTTCAGTTTATGCGTTTGTATGCAAGCAATTTAGTGTCTATGCGCGCTGCTGTACTGTAGTTTAGTATACTTTAACACCCGCTCCATTACACTTTTCAATTAAAAAAGCCAAAGCAATTGTGAAAAAATCGCACGCGCCATTTGTGTTCTTGTGCTTTAAATTAGGGTATATATAAACTGAGTGTTGTTTAGGCCAACAAGTTCCTGTTGTTTTGCATTTTTTTTTTTGTATTTTATATTTAGAAAATTATTTTTTTTTTATATTTATTACACATATTTAAGTTATTTTATTTATATTAATGTTTTTGAATTTAAGAAAAATATTTTTTTTAATACCAAACTGGCTTTCAGTATTTGCAATTGATCTTTTATTTTTTGTTCTAGTTAATAATAAAAATTATGGTAGTCTTAAGATAAATAAAATAATTGTTTATTTATTTAAAAGTCAATTTCTTTTTTCGTTTACTTTGCATAGAAAATATATTTTAAAATGCAAACACTTTTTTATTTTTTTTATGCACCTTTAAATAAAAGCTTTTAACTGACTGCAACTTGTAAGCAAATAGAAAATCTAAATAAAATTTTATATTTTGTATATTTGGAAATGTTTTCAACATTTTTCATGTTTCTACAAATTTTAAAAGAATTTTAATTATTTACTTTTTGACTTAAGCTTTATCTCTTTGCAAACCAAAAGTTATTTCAAAATACATAACATAAATTGACAAATCCGGGATTATCTGTTATGCAGGTAGGTTTTAAATTATTTATATTCACCAACTTGTTAAGTGTATGTCGGATTCGATGTTTTGATATTAGTTTTAGCTTTCTGCGCTACCATTTATTTATTTACGCTAGCTCCCTGGCGACCCTTGACTTCACCTGAACCTGTCCATTACCCCAGCTGGCGTTGCCTTTTTTTTGTATTTTTTATTTTAGATAAAAACGTAGCACTCGCAACAGCAACAACAGTAGTGAAGAATAAAAAAAAGTGAACAGCAACAACTGCCACTAAACTGCTAAAAAATGCAAGCACAAATATTTGTTTCTTGCTTTGTTTGTTTGCTTGTTTGTAAAACTAATGAAATTTTTGCAATATTAGCCACCCGGCTGCTGACCCGCAAAATACAACAAGAAACCAAAGAAAACTTGACCCCGCAATGACAACAAAAGCAAAAATTAAAAGAAAATACAACAAAAGGCGGCGAAAAAAAATTAACGCCACCTTTGACAAAAAAAAGCTGAAAAGGAAAATATATATAAAGATATATACATATATATAGAAATATGTATATATATGTATATACGTGAGCAACAAAGGCAGAAGCCAAAAGACAAAGCCAGCGGCCGTACTCAGAGCTCCAGTCAGAGATTATTATGTCAAGTCACGTTTATGAGCGTAATTTCGACAAGGCGCCCGACCACAGAGCAGCTGTAGCTGCATGGTAGATGTACGTATGTATGTATGTATGTATGTATTTAAGTATAGCACAGCCGAAGCCCCCAAGACCCACGTAACGGTGTCCGGATGCTGCTTATTAGGACGACATTGCAGCAGTTAAGTCGCAGCCCGCGGCCAGTCAATAAACCGTTAAAAAACAACTTAAACGAGAGTAAGGATATCTATATTTGGGCAGGCTTTGTTAATCTACTGCAAAGTCTAAAGCATTTGAAATGTGAAAGTATATATATATGTATATACTCTTTATATTTATGTTTTATATTTAAAAGTATAAAAGTAAATAGCATAAACTACTATATATAGAAAACAATTTGAACTATTTGAAAGTAAATTTTAGCTTTTATCATATGTTAATGTTCCGAATATTTCTTTGCACAAAATTCGTTCAGTTATCTCTTGTCTCTCCTTCTATTCGTCATAAATGAAAAGGATCTATTTTAAATTAAACTTCATATTTTGATTATTTAATATAACTTTTATATCGCATTAATACGAAGCACAACATTTATTGAACAGGTTCTATTGCTTGGCTCTCGTATGGTGTGAATTGTGCAGGTTTAACTTTGCGGACGAGTACCTCATATTTGCTTATCTTTCTTAGTGGAAGTCGTTCATAACAGATAATACACGTCATTAGGTTCAGATTCAAGGTGCCGATAAAAAAGCCTCCATCAGTTATGGCACGGCAAACGTAAATGCGATCGTTTAAATCGTTCGTTCCCAGGCATAGCTGACCGTCTCATTGGACAGCAACAGTTCGTATGAGGCGGCCTGAATAGCTTCAGATACTGTGTTGAAACTAGCGTATCCATTTTCTGCCCTAACACGCGATGGCAGAACCGAATTTTGGTAAAGGACACGTCCCTCGAAGTTATCATAACCGTACGGATCATAACCGCCAAGAACAGCAATTTCCGGAAAATCCAGCGACCTGAATACATAGTTAAAACTGTGTGAAAAATAATCAAATACTCTTGTTAAGGTCTTATATATGCTGCTAATCAGTTTTAGATAATATCACTTACTGATACGAACAAGTGCAATATATCGTTAAGAATTGTGCGTTAACTTGGAACTTACCAATGATAAGATAGGCTAAAAAACCTCTTTTAATACTTTTAATAACTTTTGATTTATTGTTTCTTAAGAAATTCACATGTGCAAGAGTAATAAAATAATGAAAATAAATAAATTTTTAAATATAGAATGATTTGAATTATATATAGGAAAACCATTATTTAAATTTCAGAAAGAATTTTGTGCTTAAAGGTGTTTTAGCAATATATGAGGCGCCATTCGCGCCAAGTGGACAGTAGAGTAAACCAAATAGGAAAAGAAACTGCTTAGCTAAGTCTATGTTTTCCTATAATCAAGTTATTTGCAATGTTTCTACGTTCAATGTGCGACCAATGTGTCTTTTGGCTACGTCCTATGTCTATGTTCCACATTCTACATTTATAATTTCTATATTTCTCGCTAGACATTCTATGATATGCCATCGGATGCTTTGGCAACATTTCTATGTTTGACCAAGTCATTATTGCGATGTTTCATATCCCATGTTACTTCGAATTATTAAGCTTCTTCGTTGCACTGCTTACAGCCAGCACTGCTTGCACGTGCTTAAAGCTTTTCTGTTACATCTTTAAATACAAGCTTACCAAAAAGCTTTATCAGTACTCCGCTCGAGCCCTCGTATAAAATATATGCGGGCTTACTCCAAATATAAATGTCGCCCCAGAGAATGATGTGAAAGAACAAAAGACATTTGCTAGCAAATGCTTTGCATATGTCAAGCCAAGTCCAGAGCTCTACAGTATGCGCCAGACCATGAACTGCTTGCAATAAACAAAAATAAAATGCATAGCATACATAAGTGGATGGCTCTGGCTCTTGATTTTTATTAAATATCTTAACAAAATCGCCTTGACTCGTAGCGCGACCAGCAAAAACGAGGCACATCGAACAGCCCAAAATAACAAAGCTCAAGGAGACTAATGATGGAACAGCCGAGGCAAAGTTGAAAAATTGCACCAAATGAAACTGTAAACGGAAAATACAAACAAAGCCACGTGGATTTTTAATAGACTCTAGAAGAATGAAAATTGTAAAAAAATCATCAGTCGAATATCAAATAAATATATAAATGATCAAAATTAAAAGTATAAAATAAAAAATTTAATGCTTTTCTAAGCTCATCGTGTACTTTGCACATACCAATCAAATCGATCCAGCTATATATTAGGCTAGTCCTATATACCAGAATCACGCTGCTATCATAGAAGATATTGACAAAAATTGAACGGTTACTGCTTTGTGAATATTCATTGTTGTTGCCTTTGGTCCTTTTCCATGGCAGAAAACCACTTTGACGCACATCGGTTAGCAATGTAAGGGACTTGCAATTGTATAGACAGTCACAGATAAGTCCCGATTCTTTTTGGGCCACAAAGGATTGTTCACCGAGTTGTTCAAAATTCTGCAACAGATGACTGTGCGCCGCTAGGCACGGCAGATCCTTGAGCTTGCATGGAACATGATTCGAGGGCGGATAGAATAGATCTAACGTGCAGTTGCAATAGCGCAGCATATAGAGCTGTTGGCACTCGGCCTGGCAGTTCTCCAGCATGTATTTAAAGCCCAACAGTGTCAGAAACTGATGGCTGTCCTGCTCGTAATCCGATAGGCACTCCCGTTGGTTGCTGTGCAGTGCGAACGTGCCTCTATCGTAGAAATGATAGACAGCACTGAGGCCGATGTTAATGTCCGCATAAGGAGGCACACTCATTGGAAACCCGGTCCAAACACCTGGCTCCACAACATCAAGCTATGTGAATTAATATTAAATAAGAAATGTGATCCGATCCATAATTAACTGAAATCTGTTTTAGATTAGTTTAAAACCCTCGGCCATACGTACCACAAACCCCTTCAACTCCCGATTGCCAGGCGCATGCTTAGCCTCATTCAGCAACAAACGAAAACTTATACCCGTCCCTAGGCCCGTCTCTGCACTAGCACGTTGCTCTAGCTCGTTGAAAGCGAGGCAGGGACCTTGGGGCAGACGTCGCGGTCGAAAAAGCTCACAGCAATTCCGAGACTTCGTAAGCCAACTGCACTCTCCAAGCATTTCATCGCAACGCCAAGCCATCTCACTAACGAGCTGCGTAAAATTTAGATGATTGAGCGTTTCCAAACGCTCTCCTTGCAGGCTTGCAAAGACGTCAAGACGCGATGTAGTAACTGCATCAAATGCTGTTAGCACTCGCTCAACTAAAGCCAAATCTGCGTCGCTGATGTTATGGCGTTCTCTTATCTCCGTCAAACGGGACCAGTTCAAGCGATTTTTGTTGCACACCAGAATCACTGGGAACGCAATGTTCACGATGGGCCAACGCGAGTCGTCCACGACTGTATGAAACCGCTTGCGCTGATGTCGCTCCGCCAGCAGATACGTAACATAGATGAGCACTATTAGGGCACAAAGTAGGGCCAGGGTCCACAGCAAACTGAGCATCACAACAGATCAGTTCATGGGCAAAGGACAATTTGGCGTAGCTCCAAACACTCACCGCATGCGTCGTCGCATCGTGGGCCAAAACAGCTGATAGAATCCATGTATATGCGAGTAAACAGTATAGCGTTTGATCAAGCACATCCAAGCCGACTCACAGCTCGACTGCTGCTGTTGTTGGTGCTGCCATGCAGCAATCAGCTGTCGCTTCCGTTTCACTTTTCTCACTTGGTTGATGCGCATGTTGTGTTTGCAATGTTAGTAGGTCAAGCCTTTTATATCGTACCTTTCGCTGAGCTATAACTTAAACTCTATACCCTTCCTTTGCGAGGAACAGTCTAACAGCTACGCTATGGGATTGAAATAGCCAGTCTCTTGACAACTGACTTTAGTTGAGCTACTTTTATTTTGGAAAATGAAACACAATGAAATTCATAACATAAGAATATATTTCTCGCTACTTGAACTTAATTCGTGCTTACTAATCTTACTTAAGTTACTTTCTATTCAATCTTTCCATAACTTAGTTTTCGTTTGCCTAAAAGAGCATACGTAAATCCATCTTATTTAGTTCAATACATTTGCCGCTTATCTCTGTTTGCAAATCATTTGCCATTGATTGCAATCAATTGGCTTAACAAACAGTTTGTCCAATTAGCTTGACATATATATATATATATATATATATATATATACATACATTGACGTATGTAGATAACAAATACATTGATGCAAATCATGCCAGGTCCCTTGGGCAGGCGGCAACCGCTTTGTCATCGATTGTGCCCGACTTGACCCTTGTGGTCAACTTGTCGCACAACGAGTTTAATAGGCGTTAAACACGTTAGTGCCCAGGACACTGCTAAGTATCTAATTATCCCAAAACATTCCCGCACGCAGAGCTCGGCGGATAGCTATAAAAGACTCGAAATGAGTTTGCAACTGATTCAGTTGTTAACCAGCCATGACGTTGGCATATTTTCCACCGGCGCGCTCATTGCAAGTGCAGCCTCGCTCCTTGCCCACCCGCTATGCATTGCTTCGTCAGCTGGGGCAGGCTGCCTGGCAGCTGGCCAAGCGCTTTGGCAAGCGCACAACTATCCATGGGCTGGACAAGCTACTGGCAGCACAAGCCAGTCGCTGGGAACGCTTCGTCTGGCTGTGCACATTCATTGCCGCATTTTTGGGAGCTGTCTATGTGTGCCTGATACTGTCGCAGCGTTATAACGATGGCAACTTTCAAACTGTTGTGGATAGCACGCGTTTTCCGGTCTATCGTATTGCCTTTCCCGTCATCACCATATGCAATCACAATCGTCTCAACTGGCAGCGTTTGCCCTTGGCCAAGCAACGTTTTATGGCTAATGTCAGCGATGTCGCGCAGCTGAAGCTGTTTGAGCGCATAGTCAGTAGCTACGATGCCATGTCCTTTGGCCACTTTCAGTCCTTTGAGCAGTTGCGCAACGAGCCGACCCAACAGCTAAGCCACATCAACTTCAGTCTTGTCGTAGACTTCATGACCTGGAAGTGTGATGAATTATTGACCGATTGCAAGTGGCGCAAATTCCCGCACGACTGCTGCGAGATCTTCTCCAAGCGACGCAGCAAAAACGGCCTGTGCTGGGCGTTCAATTCGCTGGAAACCGTAGAAGGCAAACGCATGCAACTGCTGGATCCCTTATGGCCCTGGCGCACCGGTTCCGCTGGGCCAATGAGTGCTCTATTTGTGCGTGTGCTCATACAGCCGGACAAACATTGGCCGGGCCGAGTTAACGATAAGGGCATTGATGTCATGGTCACGGAACCCTATGTCTGGCACAAGGATCCATTTCGTATACCCGCCGACACGGAAACTACACTCGAAATTGAGCCCACAATTTACTTTTATGACAACGAAACACGTTCCGTCAGCTCTGATCAGCGTCAATGTGTGTTTGATGTTAGTTTTCAATGTTTCGTGTTGGCAATTTTTGCATGTGCATTTAATTTCATTTTAAAACACTGTTGCAGTCATGGGTTATTGACGCTTTAACGTGTTTACAGCGCGATGCAAGTGATACAGAAAAACGAGTTAAAATGAAGTCTTAACTCAAGTCTTGAATGGGACTTAAGTCATCTAAGCATATTCGCTATACGTCTGTCTTAGAGTATTCAATACCACATTACCAATATACTTTCTGATAGTGCAGCTCAATAGCTAAGCCAACTCAGATACATGTATATGCAGTGCTGTGCTTTTGAACAATTATTTGAACATGAATAGGACTAAAGTCTATTTAACCAAGTCCCGCTTATGCGTTTCTCTTACAGTCTACAATACCATATTATCAGTATACTATTTGTAAGCTTATAAAATTATTATGATACAAAATAATGATGCTGATAAAGATACTGATCATGATATTGGTAATGGTTAGACTGGTGACGTAAAGATGCAATGAATCAAAGTTGTTAGCTTTCTCTTTCTGACTTTTATTTTTGGTTACATTTCTTTGCTTTAAGTATTAGCCAAATACACTTCATTTTACTGCAGATAACCCAAAAATTACTTTTGATTTCAGTTTCCAATAATTCATTTTCAATACAATCAAGCGCATTTTGTTTCATTAATTTGTTAATTTTCCATTAATACTGTGTAATTTGCTTGCAGGACGAGCGCAATAGCCGCGACTTCAAGTCATTGCTGGGCTACATTTACATGATTGAGAATTGCCAGTCGGAGTGCCATCAGGAGTACTTGGTGCGCTACTGTAATTGCACAATGGACTTGCTTTTTCCGCCGGGTAAGCACGTTCGACTTAACCGCAATACAGACTTGAAATTCTGGTCCATTTGCAGGCCAGTATCGGTCGTGTCGCGCCCAGGATTTGGATTGCCTGGCGAAACACAATGGTGCGTAGCAAACATGACTGACTCTTACTGAAGAAAGGGCCACTTTTACTTCCACACACACACACACTTTTATATACAAATAGATAGGCTACTCTATTCGTACCAGCCGGGCGAGGAGCGTTTTGTACGCAGCAATTATGAGGGCATGGTCTGCAAATGCTTTCGCAACTGTTACTCGCTCAACTACATCAACGATGTGCGTCCGTCTTTTCTGCCGCCGGAAGTGCTTGGCAATTCATCATATGTGGACTTGGATGTGCACTTCCGCTTTGAGACCATGATGGTCTATCGCACCAGTTTGGTTTTTGGCTGGGTCGACTTAATGGGTTAGTAAATGGCAAAAAAGAACAGGCAAGCCGTACGCGCAAATCTCTCAATAATTGAATGATCAATCGAACATTTTTGTTATCATTTTTGATTTCTTTTGCATTTTGTTGCTGGCCAATCAAATATTTATTTACTTGAAAGAGTGTGGCCTAATAAATAAGTGTTAAGTTCAATTATTTCAATATGCAAATCAATTATTAATTTATTAATTATTAATAATTCACTATTTGACTTTGACATTGACATTAATCTATATATCTCATTCTATTTCAGTCAGTTTTGGTGGCATTGCTGGACTCTTTCTGGGCTGTTCGCTCATTAGCGGCATGGAACTAGCCTATTTTCTGTGCATTGAAGTGCCCGCCTTTGGCATTAGAGAACTGCGTCAGCGTTTCCGTGCCAAACGACGCATGGATACGGCAGCAGCCACGCCCACAGTAAATCTGCGTCAAAATATGCCCAGTCAGCTGGAGCAGTACATAATGCAGCTGAATGTGGAGCAGGCCTCACAGAAGGCAACATCTCAATTTCAGAAGTGGCAACGTCAAACGTTTGTCCATAAACATGTTATTAGCAAATGAATAATGTACACAAATAAAATATATATTTGCGCTTAACTGATGCGAGGTCGAGGTCTGCCCAAGTGGCTGCTGGCAGCCACAGCTGGGAAACCGACAAACAAATTGTGCTCATTTTTCAGGCTCGCCGTACGCCCGCATAGACACGACCGACCCAGAACTAAGACCTGGCCGACTAGGTCTTGTTGTTGCCCCAAGGGAAGGGGGGAGTTTGAGGGGTTTGGAGAACGTTGTAGCCGCACGTTGACAGCTTCATTGCCAGACATTGTTAATCAAAATTGAGGTTAAGTCGTGCTCCCAAGCGGTGCACCGAGGCAACTTTTGCAGTTTATTGAGACATTTACTTGACTTGCCGAGAGTCAAGCTGGAGGTCCCAGAACCTCTTTGCAATTAAGCATAGTTTGTTTGCCTGTGTGGCTGTTGTTGTTGTTGCTGTTGTCTGCGGCAGTTGCGGTAGGTCAGGCAGCCATGAGGGCCAGTCTCTGGGGTTCTTGGCGAATCGGCTTGGCTTTAAGCTAACATTATTTACTTGTTGTTGCATGTCGACGGGGGCGTATGCGTAATTTTATTTATACAACGTATGCAGCGACGCACACTTTAAAAACATATAGTACCCCACGTGAATTGCGAATTGTGAATTGTGCGCCCCGAAAAACTCGCAGCAGGCAATCATTTTTCATTTGAATGTCGCGACACGAATATTGTATGCTACGCAGCAGGCATGTCGACGAGTGTGGGAAGTAAGTGAACTGTTTTGAGGCACATTTCGAGTTACAGCATAACAAGAATATTTCAATATTTTCTGTAAGGATCTACATGTCGTGTGAATGCGCTTTTGTTAGCCGCGCTGTAGGGTAATACAGAGATCCAGATAAAGTGAATCGATTTGTATAAACAATAAAAATATTGCATGCGAGTTTATCTAGCCTGTTTCCATTGAGTAACAACAGTTTTTAATTTTTTCGATTGAACTTACAGAACTCTTCAAATTTTTAAAATCTAATAATAGGTTTATCAAACAAGTTTCTTCTGATAACCATTTATTAGCAACTCAGTAATCGATTAGACGCAGCTGTTGAAACAGTTTCAGATTTGTCATTTGACACTGAATGGCGAAACTAATTTATGAAAACTTAATAAAATTCTTACTCAATTGTTAATACGCAACTTTACAAGCGACACAGTAGTGGAAGTTGTGAAGTTTTGTTTGACTAAGAATGCCATCAGTTTGAGCCAAATCTTCGAGTCGATATTATGACACCGTACATATTAAACAAAGTCATCTGAAAGTGCACCTCAAACTTCAAGCACTGTTTGCTGGCAGCCAAGGCGAAAATTTGAAAGTTGTTCTACTTCATTTGCCATTCCATGAATTTAGCTTTTATCGCTTGACAACGAGGTCAGAATCACAAGAATATGCCCTCCAGGTGTCTGGAATTGCAGCTTAAATTGTAAACTGAATGCAAGAGGTTGTCAAAAAAAACCCAGAGAGACTAGATCCTCACCCAAACAAGTCTGGTTTTATCTGCTAACCAACAATAGAGCTGGGAGAAATCTGAGTCGTTACTAATTGCCTTAAAATAAAAGCAGAATTAATGCAGAACATCAAAATGTTTCTCTTTTAGTACAATTTCTTTTCATATTTCTAGTCTTAATATATTTTAAAAATATCTTCAACAATGACTGTCAGAATCGAAATACCCAAACGGTAAAGTGTGCACGCAAATGTTGCGCATACGCCTGGTAAATTGGCTGCGTTCATGCCACAGAACAGGTCGCATAATTCTCGCTGTGCGATCAAGCAAAAAAATAAAATTTATAAAAATATATATATGTATGTGTAACCACATCAAGGCTTATTGAAATTCAATGTCTGTGTGCATGCGAAAATAACTGTAATTGATTACCGAATTAGCTGCGCACGAGCAGGCAGAAATCAAGCTAAAAACATGGCCAAATATGTGCTATAAAATATTATCACATTTGATTTATGTCATCGGTGCAAAATTTCCACAAAAGAAAGCCAACAGACAGGTAAGCCAAGAGTTTCAGTCAGTCAGTCAGTTTGCCAGATAGTCGTGGAAAATCGAAGTTGTTAAAATATTTGCGCTGTCAGGCGTTATTTGGCGTAGTTACGCTCAACTTGTCAAATTGTGTTGCGCTGCAATTGAGGGGAATGCATCCGGATAGCTCGAGCTGTAGCTGTACAAGTAGCTGAAGTTGAAACACTTTGCCATAGGCTTCCCAATAAATGTCAAAAGTGAATTTAAAGTTTGGCTCAACGCCAACGGCGGCTGTCAAAGTGGCAAACGCTTAACATATTCACGTCATAATCTGACACAATGTGGCAGCACATGTGCCACACAAGGCACGCCACAACTTCTGACAGCTTACCCATGACATATGGCTCTTAATTTGATATACAAAAAATTGTGCGCTAATGCTTGGTAATTAAAGTAATTAAAATTTCGCAACACACATGCAAACAAATGACATACACGCAGCCAAGAGTTTGCTACGCTTGCAATTTGTGCCAAGTACAGTTGCCTCAAAACACATTTACGCCTAATTGATTTATAGCAGCTGGCAGCAGGCAGCAGGCAGCAGCCCACAGCTGTCATTATGCACATGCATATGAATATGGTAATGTTGTCTCTGGACTTCGGCCTCCCATAATTGCAAGCACTTGTTAGTTAATTAAAAATGCAAATAAGCCACGCTTGCCCATTGAAAGTTTTCCAGTCACTGACTCACATATGTAGCCTGCCGCCGCCCCTCCGCAACGTTAATCGAGCGAGACAGATTTCGCAATTTAAACTTTAGCCATTCCACAGACAACATGAAAATCTGAATAAGAGCAAACAACTTTCTGCTGCACTAAACATGGCGTAAGGGCTATAAAGGGATTGAAGCTGTGGTATTCGATCGAATTAAGCCAAATTCACAAATAAACTGAATTCAACTTGAGTTCAAGGAAGTTTGAATTGAATTTTTCTTAATAATAACGAAAGCTGAAACTGCTATGGAATGACAAATAAGTAGTTAGCATCAAACTTTTGCGAATTAGTTGATTTTTTATTAGGAGAAATGAATGTGGGTTTCCAGAGAGTTATATATTCATAGTCACAAAATATTTCTGGCTAATATAAATAATAATAATACATAATGTATAAAACATTCGAGTACAGAGACATGACACACTTGTAAGCAACGCTCTATAGAGAGGCTTTAGAGATAATCTATTTTTAGATGAAAATGATTTCTTCTGAACGATGATCAGTTCAGCTCACAGATTGTTGTAGATTATAGATGTAGATAATTTGATTACAAATTTTACCAATATTAATATTATTTTATATTCCATTTAGTTTTCATTTGTATAGGCAGCTGCATATAACAAGTAGCCAACATTATAATGGTCAGTAATTGTGCCTGGCTGGCAAGATGTTGGCCAAACAGTTGACAAGCAACGCACCCAAAGTCAATGTTAATGGTCTCTATTTTGGCGCAAGCTGATGGAAGTTAATTACCTTGGAAAATTAAGTTAAAGCAGCGGACAGACAGGTGAGAAAAAAGTGCAAAGCTAAGCTGACAAAAGGTAACAGCTTAACTTACGGCTGACTCATGGCCAGCTAACTTATCTTGTTCCATCTTTTAGTCAAGTCATCAGATGGAAAGTTTTAATTAAAAATGTCCCCAAAAATATGTATCTTTGTTACATTCACAATACAAGCGTATTCCACCCCAAGGTATTGAGTTACCGAAATCAATAGCTGTAGGGCCAGCTAATAAGACACAATTCGGCCTTTAACAAGCCCAGCAACGAGCAACGATTTGACCTTAGTAATGCTGTCTTACATAAGACCCACTCCGCACCTGGGCAACATGTCCCAATTATTTTGTATCACTGGAGCTGAAAATATGCCACACGTAAGCCACACGATACCGGAAAGAGACTGCGAAAAGCGTATCCAAGGAAACGGACAAGTCGTGCGTCATGTCACGAGTGTCATGAATAATTATGCAACAAGAAACATGTAATAATCCCGAAGTTTTTGCAAAATGAAAGGGCGAAATTCAAATGCCCTAGCTTCCTGTAGGCAGTCAAAATATGTAGAATAGGCAGTCAGAATATGTAGAAATATAAAATAAACTCTATATGCCATGATGAACTTGAAATGAAAATAAACTGGGCTTGGATATAAGAAAGCTATTAATGTATTTCATTATGGAAATCCCACATATTAGCAAGTCCTTTGCTATAGCTGAACTTCCTCTAGGCTACACTTTAATAACAAACACACATGATTTATGATATTTAAGTTTTGAATGGAAACAACTTTACTTATGCCTCCCGACGTCAATCCATCCATCAAAATGTCTCCAGCTGCGGCAGCAGCGACATCAAAAGCAACCACCGACCACAAAGTAGTCACAGGATAAATGTGCTCCTTGCTGCTTCTATTAAAATATTATTAAAAGCATAAAGAAGGGCGCGCTGTCGCGTTGACAATTCGATTGTTACAATATTATTGCATACTTGCTAGCATATTTGGCTTATGAGCAGGCACTTTCGCCTGCCTTATCGGCTTTTCGGGGCAGCAGAGATTTACTTGATGAAGCTGCACTTTGATGTCGCACAAAAGAAAATTGCAGCCAAATCTAAGGCAGACGGCATTTGCCTTTGAAATATCGCAAGCAGTGTTCGCATCAAATGAAATATCAAGGACATCTGTTACAGAGACGAAAGATGCTGGCGACTCAGCTTCTTCGCATGTGTGTGTGTGTGTGTGTGTCTGTGTGTGTACTCCCAGTGGACGCAAGATTAACTCTTATTTCATGCAGACACACTCAGAGCCAGGAGAGAGTGAAAGAGCATGAAAAGATGTTGGCGCTGAGTGGGCAGCAGTAGAAGAAACGGCAACAGCAGCCAGGATATTGCACAATAAGCCAAAGAGCGGAAAGTTGGCGTTGTAATGCCCGGCATTCAACAATAAAATGCAAATGTCACTTTGAATGTTTCTTATGGCAAATAATAAACAGGGTGCTTGGCCACGTCTTTAGTTAGCTCAACAACAATGTAAGAATTGGGAATTGAATTAAGAAATTTTTAAAATAATTTCTTTCTTTTTGTATATAAGACTGAAGCCCACTAATCTTCGAGCTGCAGCACCCTGTATATAAAGAAAACTCTGTCACAGCAATTTCCTGCAACAATTTTTCTCAACTTTTTAGCCGGACAGCGATTAAAGGCTTAGAGCACTTCAATGCCATGGCAAAATGATAAAAATTCAAATACGATTTCCATTGCATAAATCACACACCTACGTCAGCAAAAGTTTTTTCCCACTACAGACTGTACGTCCGTTGCCCTTGACGTTTCTGCTAAATGATGATGATGATGGTTATGGGGTTGGGTATGGGGATAGGGATGATGAGGTTGAGGCGTTGAGGCCACCCAAGTCGAAGACATTCTGAGCGTGCCAGCCATACTAGACAAACTTTGATCCACTCAGCAGTCGAATGCAACAGCTATTAATTTTGCATTGCTGCATTCGTGCGGATTTTGTGGCATTTGTGACAGCCATGCAATGAAGTTATGAGCTACCTGTCTCCGCCCGTTAGACTGTGCCACTGCAGTCTCTACAAAACTGTTGCCACCTTTCACTCTCTGGTCTCAGATGTCAGCTGTATGTGCTTTGTCTAGACAATGTCTGGCTGGCATTATCAACACATTTATATGAAACTTAATCTAATAAAATTGTCAAATATGCACGCAGAGTCCTCAACGACTCGAGTCATTCATTGTTCTGCTGCGGTCTTAAAGAACACATTTGACCTTAAACTTGGGCCCGCTGAAAAGTATGCTAAAGCCTTTGAATTATTCATAAAGATATATATATATATATGCCTGTATATGCAGTGTGGCGACATCACCGCTAACGGCCCCCACGACATTAATACATAATAAAATTTATGATTTTTTTAGCTGGCGCGTTGAGATTTTGCCAACTTCAACTCAGCGCCCTGCCCCTTGCCTATAACCACAACAGCCACGCCTGTCAACTTACGGCGTGCGTTGACAGTTTCTTTTTCGCTTTCTTTCACTTTTTTTCGACCAATTTTTTGTTTACTTTTGGCACCTTAAAAGCAAAAACCGTAACCAAACCCAAAAACCAACCGTTGCACGCTTTCAACTTTCAATGTGCTTTGCATTTCTAAATAGTTGTTGCCAGTCTAGGTAACATGCCACAAAACAGAAATCCCTATATACCGACTAGATAACACTCTGCAACAAAAGCTAACATGGATAATTACGGTCACTTGAGATGCTTGAGGACTGTTAACTTACTGAAGACTTTGACTTCGCAGACGAATATAACACATTGATGGAAAAACTCGGCGGCAATTAATGACAAAATCAATCAGAAAAAGAGTATCGTAGAAACGGAGTTCGCCTGGCAATGTTGGTTTTCTGTTCTCTAGTCAAAGTCGGGGGTCCAGGCACACCGGACAGGCACGTGGTGCACGACTGTCGCCGGAAAGTTAATTTCGCGTTGTATTTATTATTTATGTGCATTACTTGGGCGCTCTTAAAAGATTTTCACTTAGCTGCCGGCTGCTTTTAAAGCAGCCAAATGATTTATGGCTCATGCTGTAGAGATTTTAATATAAAGATTACCAGCAAAGTGCTGCAAAATAACTAAAATAGATTTTGAAATAAAAAATTGTCTAAAAAATCATTTAGAAAGTTTTAAACAAATATTGAAATAGCAGAACTATATTTAAAAGATTTTTGCGAGAACATTTAGCTATTGCAATACTTAATAAGCTTTGCCATTTCGTCCAGTATTATCTTATGCAAATATATTTTTAAAAAAATATATTTTAATCTCAGCGAAATATTTGAATCTAAAGCCAACATCTAGACAAACATTTGCTGTGCGTGATCGTATCTTGCTTTTCCTTGTCCATATTTTGTATATTGTGTTGGTCGCGGCTTGGAGTGGAGCTACAACTATTTCTTCTTGCAGTTTGTTTGCTGCGTAATCCACATCTTCGGGAGTCTTGAGTTACATTTCTGCATATTGAGAACAGTATATATGGATATAAAATCAAAAATGCATTCCAACCCGCAGTAGCCGTTTCTTACTAGGCAAACGCTATGCCTCCGTGTGAACTGTAATTATTAGTGGCAGGTGTTCAGAGAAGAGCTCCAATTATTCTTCCATACAAAATAAATTGTGGAGTTCTTATGTCCATTTAGTGAATCACGCCAGTTGCCAGTATTCGATATTGTAGGTTATGAATCACCTAAAATATAGCTTCTCCATGCTGATTCCCGCTGTTACCTACTACCAGCTGCTGGCATGTCACTAATATCTGCTTCGTCTTCTTCGAGCATTGCAAAACGCTTTGTATTTTTGTTGTTGCTGATACCTTGGACAGAGGCTTTGTCTATGGCATTTGTATTTAAAGATTTTGGTAAGGCTTGCCTCTTTGCCAAAACAATGTAGACCCGGGATTGCATAGCTGCCTTTATCTTTACGGCTTCGGTGGGGTCATTGACATTAGATGTCATCGCGTTTGTAATTCGTGTATGCACTTCAGACCCACTCGAGCGAGCCAAAGGACAACATGTTGTAAATTACAATTACAAAAGCGCGTAAATTAAACAAAAGCAAGCAAAGCGAACAGCAACAACGAAAACTTTAATAAAATTCCTGGCCCAAAGTACTGACAAATCTGCGATTGTTACATTATTAAGACGCAGTAGCACTTTATATAACAAACTGAAGGTAAAATGTGGGGGCGTCGCTGATAAAAAAGACTATAAATTAGGCGCATTTTGTTGTGACATTGAAAATCTGTGCAGACTCGAAAGACACAATTAAAAACGAATTTAATTAAAGTTTGTTTCAGTCATTCACACACAGACACACTGCGAACGAATTTCAATTTGCCAATTTGTGTGGCTTAAAATTATGCTGAACGCTTTTGCCTAATTGGATTTGCACCTTAAATGGGTTAATGATGGCTGGCAGGCAGGTATTCCAAGTACTGCCGACTTGTTCGATTGTCTGCTGATTAAAATCGTATTAATTAACACTCATTTGGCTGCTGAGCGAAGCGCTATCCAATCAAAGACAATGGCAATGGCAATGGCAAATGGCAATAGCGGTTGGCCCCAAAGTCTACGTAGGTCATACGCTCGTCTTGTGAGCCGTTTGTGAACTTAATCATTTGGCAAATTTGTACGTCTGTCTGAGTATAGCCTGTAGTTGGAGTGTGGGCGTGAGTATGCTTAAATTTGCTTTTAATTAGTGCTCAAGTCGAGTGGGAGTGAAAAGGCAGCTGTTGGCACAGCATGTGCTTCCATCAGTCCCGATGGCTGGCTTTCGGGAACAATGCGTCAAAGTGTTGTATGCAAATAAGCAGCAAGTCGGCAGCTGTGCGCCGCACTCAGTGCCGGATAGCAGCGTCTTAAGCTTCGCCCACAACACAGCGAATGTTGCAAATGGTGCGCGCTCTCTCGGCGGACATGTTTGATTGTGAGTGCATGTTGTGCATGTTGTGCATGCATCATGGCAAGTGACCGGCCACAGAGTCAGCTTGGACTCCAGGCAGCCATAGTCGCAGTCGCAGCCATGGTGAAGCCTGTCAGTGCATGTGGTGCATATTAAATGTGCATATTCGCAAATGACTGAGGGTGGTGGCAAGCCGGCAAAAGCAACTCAAGTGCAGAGCTCAAAGTGCGGTCAGAATGCGCAAATGTTGAGGATTTGTTTAATGTTTACAAAGGCCTCGAATATACAGCGAGCTGCAATGGCTATTCACATTGAGGAACTATGCATAAATGAATGCGTAAGTAAGTTTATGACCTCCCATTGAGAATAGATACTGGATTGTTATATACATAAAGTGTGTGATCTCTGCATAGTATAAGACTGATCTACATAAATCTATAGAATATCCTGGTCACTCCGCATTTCATTTTACATTCATATGCACTTTATACTTAACCTAGTAAGTGTGTCCCTTTATGGTGCAATAAATGCGCATATAAACTTATTATATGCCTTGTCTTAACCCCACAGACACCAATTTCGTTTAATGTCGTCCATTTACAATGACATTCAAAGGCAAAATGCTTTTTAAAAACTGTAATTAAACTGCAATTTGGCACTGACGACTCCGTTGACTATTTACTAAAATCAACTTCCCAAAGGCGTGCCCAAATGAAGCATACGTCGCCATCCGCGTCGACCTTAACCGAGCCAAAGTCACAAAGTGCTTGTCGGGGAAAAACTTAACTGGAAGTCAGTTTTAAAAGAAATTTTGAGTTTGATTGCGCATAGAAGTTGACAGTTTAAAACTTATTTCAAACCACAGATAGCTAACTGGAAAATGTTAAGAAAGCTCAAAGACTTTATTTAAAATTGAAAAATTATTTATAATAAATTTATTGTTTATTAAAATTTTATTTAATTCCAAATTTTTTTAATAACATGAAACTTGGCGAAATTTATTTTAAAGTTTTAAAATTATTTATTTTTTTTTATTATATATATTTTGTATATATAATTTTTATAGTTTTTATTTTATTAATTTTCCAAAAATTGTTGATAAAATGTTTTCTGATTAAATTTATCTTTTCTTTTTCAATAATCCCACTAAAGAAATAAAAGCTTTTGACAAACTTCCCCAACCAAATATTCCGTATGCTCTTTGAGTAAGGGCATCAGAGCCAGAGTGCGTCCGTTGACCAACGCGTGCGCTTGTATTTTCATTAAAATCAAAAGTATAATTAAATTCTTGGAGCTGAGCACAGCTGGCCAAAGGAACGTTCGCCCCTGGTACGCAGCACACACATGCTGGGAATTTGTTTGTTATGACAGCAAAAAAAAAACGAGAAAACGAGAAAAAAAACAACAAAAAACTGTAAATGGAATACGTTTTTCTTCGCATGTCAGGGGACATGGACGCAGGACCAGAGACAGCAGTGGGTGTTAGCTCAGTAGCTCTGACCATTAGACAAGTACGACATGGCACATGTTGGTTGACGTTTTATTATTTTATTATTATTTTCTTTATTTCGTTTTGAAATTACTGCTAAAAGTCATTTACTTTAGTGCTTGCTTTCGTTGCTTTTAATGAAGTGCACTGATAAGTCGCGGAAAAAGGAAATGATAAACTTCCGCAAATTTAGTGCAGCTTGAATTGTGGCCAAGTTTCATAAGAATCAATAATTTAAGCCAACACCCAAACACACACGCACACACGTATCCAGCGGCAGCAGTCAGTCAACAACACTTGTATAGATTTATGAGCCAAGTCAACAACAGAAATCGTAGTACAGAATTTTGTTCAGTCAATAACATTGTTGAAACTTCACTAACGGCATTTTTTCTTCTACACACACACACATTTGTGTTTTTCAGTCAAACAATTCATAAACATATACATATATTTACTATACATACACAAATGTATAGACATGTATATACAAATTGCATTGTTGCGATAAACTTTCCGTGGGTTGCAAGCAAAGTTTGAATAGAGACTTTAAATTATTCAGTTAATACATATTATAGAACCAATAGTATATGGTATAGGCTTATGAAGCATATATTAAGAGTTCTTAAGTTGCAAAATAAATGTAAAATATAAATTAATTAAACTTACCTAACATGCTTTTCCTAGATAAATATAAAACATAATTGGCTTGCTTGGATCACAACAAAAACTGAAAAAATATATAAAAATAAGAGTAAAAGTTAAATCCAAAGCCTTGTTTTTCTATAGGTACATTGTTTAGATCGAACAGAAATCGAATGGTCAGATATTTGGAGTAATGCCGGTTCAATTGCCGAATTTTAAGCAGAGCATCAACTTTACAAATAAGAAACTAAATATACGAATACGAAGTCAATATCCGTTCATTCACTAATTACTAAAGATAATCATTTCGTAGTAGGTCCGGATTAAAAAAGCAAATATTAAGGCAGTAATCGATCGTTTACAATAATATTTTAGAAGCAGATGTCTATTATTAACATTTATATATCTATTTTAGACTATTTTATTGACAATTATGTTTAGGTTAACTATCATATTGATCTAATTTTTAGCAACATTTTTATAAGAGCTTTTTGCAAAATTTATTTTTTTAATATTTTCTTAAAATTTTTTTTTATATATTTCTTTAATATATTGTAAAAAAAAAATAAATAAATAATTGATAATTATATTGTAATAATAAGTATCGCTTCTATAAGAGCTTTATACGATAACTTCACGTTACACTCATATTAATGATTTCTTATTACATTTTTTATATTAAAATCAAATATTTAAGCCTCTTCTTCTCTTAAAAACATAAAATATTTAATAAATTTTAAAGTTATTTTGTTAAGATTCACAATATGCCTAGTAAATAAATTATTTCCTTGAAATATGGCAAATTATTCAACGTTTTATCCCCAAGTCACTTAGTTCTCGAAACACACTCGCTTATCTGACAGCCATTGATAATTGTCTGTGTGCCTTATGCATGTGCAGCTTGTAGCTTGCAGCACTGCATTGTTTTATTTGTGCTTCAAATGTTAAAAAACAGACACACTTAATATTGTTTGCCAAATGTGGCATTGCTCTGCTCTAGGCCAGGACACTCCGTGTTGCACTTTAGCAGCCGTTTAAGTTGAACTGATATGTGTCCTGGGCAACAACAGTAACAGCAACAGCAATAGCAATAGCAGTCGTATGTCCTGCAGCCAATTGTTGTGTCCATTGTATTGTGTTAACTGTATTGGACTTATCTATAGCCTTACCCAATCCCACACCAGACACTGACAAGATTTATTTACTGTTGCCAAGCGGAACTACTATTAGAAAACCCATCTATCTATGCATAGCAGGAGAAGCCAAAAAAAAAAATGGCAAGGGTTCTGCCAACAAAATGTCTTTTAACTTATATATATTTGAATATATTGCCACAATAACCACAAATACTTCGCTCGAGCATTTCATTTCATTTCATTTCATTACATTTTGTCAGTTGTATTTAGCTTAGATAGAATTTTATATGCTTGGCAATTATGGGCAAATTGTAAATCTCAACAGCGCAAATTAATCAGCTTTATTACTGGGAGAGCCATATCTACAGCTGAGCAGAGCATTTCATTTGACTTATTGTTGACAAGCTTTTAAATAAATTGAATTTACTGACAGATCCGCAAGAGCACCAGAGAGCTCTGGCCTAGACCTGGCCAGGACCTGGCCTCGACCTGGGCTGGGCACTGCTCGCGCTTGGCAAACATTTGCCAACGATTTACGAGTGCTGCTTGGGCCACAACAACCGACTGCCCCACTCACCTGGCCTTGTAATGCGCCAACAAACTGCAAATTGCTACAAAATCACTTAACTGTAAATTTTTATAGCATCTTTTTCACCGTGTTCAAAATGCAAAGGAAAACAATGAAACGCAGGCAACATGTGCTCTGAGAAACGTTTTAGCCGGAATAGAATGGAGCTTTTGTTTTTAATATTCATCAAATATATAAATTTTTTTGAAGAAGAAGAAAAACGTATTGAAAAAAAATTTAATATTTTTTTAAAATTAAAAAAAATATTAGAACTTTATATTAAATTAAAATTTTGAAATCATGTTATTTTAAATACTTCATTTAAAGTATATAAGAAAGTAACCTTTTGGAACTTTAAGTATCAAAATAAATTTACTTTTAAAATTGATTTTAATTTACTTAGTTTTTTTGTACTGAAGTTTTTTTTTGAAAAATCCAAAAAGTAGGAAAAACTTTATTATATTTATTGAGATATTTTTTTCGAAATTAAAAAAAACATTTTTTTACAATATTCTTTAAATAATAATTTTAAGTACAAATCTATGACATAAAAAAAATAAATAAAACAATACAAAAAGAAGGTACTAGAAAGAATATCTAGAATGAACTTGAATAAAATTACATTTGCTCAACTTCATTTCTTCTCATTCTCTTTCAGCCGCTATCCAGCCACTCTATGTAACGCTCTCTTTCTCTCCAAAGCAAGGGAAAACAATTGTCAGCGCCAACGTCACTCAGCACAGCCATTTTGTTGTTGGCAGTTAAGAGCTCCATTGCGTTTTATGATAGGATTGCGAGAATTGCGAAGCGTTTGACTGTTTCGTACTGGCGCTGCTTAACCAGCCAAACCTGTTCGCCTGGCCTTTTTGTGGCTTTACGGCTATTTTGCATTAAATTGCAAATGAAATGCCCAAAGAGAGAAAGGGCCTAACCGAACTGTAGAGGTGCGTGTGAATGTCATCCGTGTGCATTGTTACGCTGGCATTTTAATTGAAGTTTTCACACACAAGCAGACACATGTGGGAGTGTGCGTGGGCACATTAAAGTAATAAATGGCATGTGCTGACTTGTTTGTATTTGATTCTTTTCATTTTCTGAGTTCTTCTATGCATATTTAAATAAATGAAGCCAGCAGCTCTGTCGAGGGTTGGCTTTGAGTGAGGCCATAGCATTCCAACTGGAATATGACACCTGAGATTGACCAAAATGAGCTCGGCAGCTGGGGCAAACATGTCCATCTGCGTAATATTATGTGGCTTTAACAGCAAACAAAGGCAAATGTGGTTGGTTTATTGTGGGTTTGCAGATTAAAGATGTTGTTCATGCAGAGCTTTGGGTATGAAATGCTAATGAGTTGCACAGGATTTTACTCTAAAGACTATTTCATACTATTTTCTTATGCAGATGTTCCAAATATGATTGCTCTACATATAAAAGTTTGCTTTCAATATGCATAATGGTTTAGCTTGATAATTGATAATAAATTGCAGTTGCTTGAAAAATTGTTTCTGAATGTTTAATAATAAATTTTCCTGGAAATTAATACAAACTTTTTGATAAGCTTTAATGAGCCAGAGTACATCAATGAAAACGAAACGATTATGCTATCAATCTTTAATGGCTTACAAACATCTCATTACTTTTTGGTCAATAAACTGTTCTCATTTTATTCAGCTCAGATATATTCAGTACTCTTAATTAATCTAAGCAAGCCTCAAGTTTCGCACAGACATTATTAAGCTCGCAACATTTTGAACTGCCCATCTTTTTTATAAGTCATAAGCTACGCCTAATGCCGGAGGCTTAGTACACTTCCAGGTGCCTCGATTGCCCACTTCATCAATAACAAATTAGGCAACATTTGTGTGGGTTCACAGGCAGCGATTAGGGACCACTAACTGTCCTTTATCCTGCAAGCCTCTGCTAATCGGCCAAACTTGTAAAGTTCCGCTTGACCTTTTTTGTGTGTCTGCTCTAAGCTTTTTATTATTATGCTCTTTTACGTGTGTAAGCCCTTTGCCAGCTGGCCCTGATAATATGTGTTTAATAACCACAAGGAACTGGGAAATGTCTGTCTACCTGGCGGGTGTCTTAGTTTCCTGCTACATATCACATTTGCCAATGTACAAAACAGTTTCCGCTTCCGGGCGTTTTGTCTGCATTCAACCCAAATTCGAAACGTTAACAAATTTTTGTTTGGTCCAAAAACTTACGCATGATTGTTGTTGGCCTTAACCCTTGTGTATATGTGTGTGTGTAAGGCCCCGCGGGCGCGTTTGTCTGCAAAGTTTGGCTTGCAAATATCATTGCCTACCTAGAGGCAGCTTAATCAAATATGCATGCAATGGCGTTTCATTTTGTTTACCACCAGCACCGCTGCTTCAGTAATAAGTGTCAAAGGTTTTGCTTATCCATGGCGCAGGTTGCCAACGTGCCATCGTGCATCATGCCACCGTGGCACTTGCCTTGCGGCAGCAACCACTTCAAATGTCAGTTAATAAATTGCAAAACGTTTTTCTGCGAATCGACAAACCGACAGCCCAACAGCCCAGCCACCAAACTGCACTTAATGTCAGTGACACACAGACAAACAACACAGCTGAGGCGCTGCTGCCGAGCAGCAGTAGTAGGGCGCAGGAGTCCTCGGCAGACAATGAAGTTGCCGCTGTTGACATGAAGCGTGACGAGAACAAGGACCCTGCGACCCTACAACTCGATGCCGTGTGCCGCAACAGACATTTACAAATAAACAGCGCTAAATTATAGGTGCCTCGTGGGTGAATGCCAGGCGCTGCAACCAGCTCACAGCTCAGAGCGCCCAGCTGCTGTTGCTGCTCCTTCCACTTGTAAATAATATGGCAGGCTACACCTGTAGACGACGTCGTCGCCATCGTCTAACTTTTAACTACAACAACAACAACAACAGTTGCTCGCATACCAATTACAGCAGCAACAAGCCCGACTAAATAAAAACCCTAATGTGTAACAACGAAACTGGTATGATCTATCATTGAGAGATTAAAACGAATTTGCTACTCATCTGACTGTGCATATAAATATCTGTATGTATATTTATACATATATACAAAGTAGATGAGGTATTAATATGCTGAACAAATAAATTATATATTGTATTTATTATTTGAACTTAGTTTTATCCATTAAGATGCATTTTTTTCAAATATTTAACTTTTGTATTGAGAAAATAAGTTAGGCTACATTTAAGAGCGGCAGTTCGCTCAATAAATTTATATTTATACATCGATTGCGGTCATTGGTTCACTTTTTGCTCTATACTTCACTTGCTTCACTCGCTCTGACAGCGCGGCGGTTTGACCGTGCAAACCCGGCGTTCGTAACTCAAACTTATTACTTATTCAGTATCGTTTATAAACTACAGCTGTGCGTCATCTACAGCTTTGTATAGTATAAAGTAAACAGTCAAAGTCGCTTGAGCATTCCATTCGAATAATCAAGGGCACATATATTTTTTAAATCGATCAAAGCTAGATCAACATACAGTTTATTTAAAATGAAAACATATATAAAATATTTATCTACTATCTATTAGTGTGAAGTAAAGTATAAATTAACAATTCCAAAGGCCTTAAAAAAATACATTTTTCACTCTTTAAAAAGAATTTTGAAACAATTTTTAAGTAGAATTTGTCAACATTTTCATATTTTTTGGCATATTAAAAACAGAAAAGTTAAGAACTTGAGAAACATAAAAAGCAGAGTTCAATGTTCAAGGAGCTCACCCGATAAATGAAAATGGCTTCGATCATAAAAAGCAGCTTAACTACTTAACAAAACTCGTTTAGTTTAGTTTCGCATATACATATACATAAACATATAAATATCAAATACATTTCTTGTTAGCTGGTTAGGCTTAGGCGCCGGCTTAAGCTTTAGCTTAAATAGTCTCCAGATAAGAAATGCATTTGCTTCTACATATTGACATTCTGCTAAACTCGTATTGAATCGAATCACATTTTGTGTAAAAAAATATATATATAACCATAAAAAAACTTCAGTAACTATAAAATGTAGCTTAATTTGTCCATGGGTCCATGTGCAGTCCAGCTTAGCTTGTCCTTATCCAACTAAGGTAACTACTACTAATCTCAAACTGTACCAGAAGACTGTTTCGTACAACCCATTAATATGTTTAGCTTGTTGTGTTGCAAAATACATGACAAAGGCAATGTTGCTGCCAAGCAGCCTAAGCAAAGTTCCCGTTGCAAAATACACACAAAGTTCAAGTTGACGACGCTGAATTGCACTTTGGTAAGAAGCGCAGGTAAAGTTGTACAGGTGCAACTTCAGCTGCAGTTAGTGCCTCACACAGCTCGCAACACAGTTCACAGCTCACAGTTCACAGTTCACAGTTTGTAGCTATTAGGCTGACATTGTTGCAATTTTTATTGATGATGCCGACTGCCAACTGGCTACCAAGGCCAATGGCAATCTCTCTCTCTCTATATATATATATAGAATTACAGTTAAGGCATTTCGATCTTGGCATAAACTTTTTCAATTAAATTTATGCTGCAATCAATGGCAAATGCTGTAGTTGTAAATACTTTTAAGATGCGTTGACAATTAATTGCATTCATTTGCCATCACATAATCAGGGGGCGTGCCATTGGTGGGAGGTGGGCGTGGCACGCAACTAAAACGTGCTCAAACTTGTGTTCGCCAAGTTTTCTTTGCCTGTCACGTTGTTGCTGCCCGACGCGAAAACTTTTTCTTAAAAACTTGTTTCTCTTTATGCTTGGCTTCGAAATTATCTCTTTGTATTTGGTTTCTTGGTTTTTGAATGCAGCCTCCCGCACTTAGGCCAGGTCAGTTATCCCCACACCGACAGCAGACTACTATAAATTTAAACTTTACCGACAAGGTGGTATTCTATTTATATATATATATTTATATATATGTATTTATACCATGAACTCATTGAAGTAAGCTTGTCGGGTATATTGTTTCTGTGGAAATGGTTGTAGCGGGCAAAACGAGCCTCGACAGACATATTAGAGTACAATATATTATTGATCTAGCAGATCCATCGGCCAGTCTGTCTGTCTGTCTGTCTTACATTGATCGGGCATCAAATAGAATGAAAAGAGGTAATTTAGTTTAGCTGAGCAAGCGTTCTACAAGCAACAGAAAGTGCTCTTATTTAACACTCAATGAGCGTGCATAGAAGTCTAACGTAGAGAAAGACTCAAGAACTGAGTTCGACTTCGAAAGCGAGCCGCTTCCCCTACATATAGACGAACTTGCTAAGGCGTCTCTTCAGTCGCCTACCCGACTTCTTGCTGATCGTCGTGGGGTGCGGCGCTACTTTTTTACTAGTGTGTGAGGTCAGTACTTATTTTAAACAGAATTGCCATAATTTTTATATTATTATATTAATAATAATTATAGTAATATTTATAGTAAAAATATATTCATTGGTATGTTAATGATCATTGAGCCTATATTTATTAAGTAAAGGGGTATTAATAAACAATAAAAAAATAAAAAAATTTAATTAATAAATAAACACATTTATATATTTATTTATTAATAAATAAATATTATTTACATTATAATAAATATCACTTACTTATTATTCATTAGGATTACCCTTGCAACCTCGTCAATGATAATAATGTGAATAATTGCGTTAAGGAAAGTAAAAGAAAATATCAAATTTCGAACTTTTTTCATTTATGTCTATTTAATAATAATTACTAGAAGTGTAAAGAACTTATTTAATCATCATCAATTGTAATTTTTTTCATATATATCCACAGCTTAAGCACTTTTACCGCGTCCCATGCCAAGTTACAGCTAATCAGTCAAGTAAGCTAAAGGTATCTTTTAGTTAGGCATTCCCAACTAGTTCACGCCTTTTTTTGTTTTTTTTATTATTTTTGCTTTTGTTGCAAAGTAAAATACAACACCTAGTCACAGTCTTAGTGCCAAACAATGAACTTCCTACAAGGCGAAACATGGTTAAAGGAAAGTTATGTTGATAGAGTTAAAATGGGATTTATGGTCATTTATGCAAATAGATTTGATGGCAAATATATTGCCTTTAGAGACACCTAATGTTAATGAAAACTAAAATTAGATATTCATAGAATTAACGTTGCCTTTTATAATACAAAAAGTTGAATTTGTGCATCATTAGCCCTCTCAATGGAGCCATTGTAGCTCAGCTTGGCTGTAAGTCTTTCAGTTAATGTAGCATAAGCTGTGCTGTCAATTTTCTTTCGATCGTATTTGATTGTAAGTTATTTAATATTGAACTAGCCAACAATCTTTCTAGACTTGCGTGCTTGGGATTGAGCTAGCTCAGGGATCACTGCAGCAGCAGCTTCAACTATTTTGTTTGGCCGCCCTTCAGACATTGCGACATTGCATGTCACGATGCTACTGGCAGTTGGCATTGCATGCGTCTGACTGGCTAAAAGTCTCTGATTTAATGGCGTGGAAAATTAGAAAACGTTTGCCTTGGCCTGGCCTGGCCTGGCCTGGCCCTCGCTTGGCCTGGGCGTTATCGTCTGGCAGCTGTCAAACCGAATGGCCTCGATTTTCTGGGCATTGGGACAATTGCAGCTATGTTGAACAAGTGCCAAATTGCTAGCTGAGGTCTGAGGGCTGGGGACTGTGGGCTGGAGGCAACACCTGCTCAGGTGCTAGAAAATTGCATCTAATGACTTCATAAATTAAAGACATCATATGGAACACACACACAGGCACACGTACAGGCACTAATACATACAAAAGAAGCCGTCGTAACTTTATTCAAATGATGTTGGCGGCTTTTTAGCTGCTTCCGTGTGCATTTTTAATGAAGTTTGGCTCTGCGGTTTTTTGTTCCTATACGACCATAGACCATAGCCCATAGCTGTGCACACATCTTTAGCGGTCGGCATTTGCCAAAAGGCTCAACTTTCGCAGCTCGCAACGCTTTACAAAAGTCTTTGCAGCTGCGTCTCACTAATAAATGTGTCTGCCGGCAAAGTCTACAAAGTGCTTTTAATTAGTCGTGTTAGCTTACTGCCAAAAGACTATGCGAAAAGAAAAAAATTAAACTAAAGTTAAAAACAAAAACTCTTCCGCTTCCTCCGCTCATTGCTTAACAAGTCGAGTGTTAATTCCTCTTCCTTTAAAAAAGCATTCATTAACTCTCAAAGAATTATCATACTATAATAGTCAAATGGAGAATTTCTTGTATCTACTTAATTTATTATATTATTCTCAATTATATTTAACCTTTTAACATGGAACTTAATATTTACTGCTCCTACTGGAGTAAGCGTGTTCATTGATTACTTGATTACTTGATTACTTGATTAGTTGACTTGAACTTCGAATGGTGTAAATGCTGCTGGAGTATGCTTTCGCACGAGAACTTCATATTTACTGAGCTGCCTCATAGGCGAATTCTCGTAGCGAATGAAGCAAACCTTCTGCGCCAGATACAGAGTGCCAATGAAAATGCCTCCATCAGTTCTGCCCCGACAGACGTAAACGCGCTCGTTTGCAGCACTTGTGCCCACTGATACAGCATTTCTCTCCCGGAATCCATCGAAGCTGCGTACCCAGTCATAGCTGACCGTCTCATTAGACAGCAACAGCTCGTAGGAGGTGACCTGATTAGCGATTGAATCCGTGTTATAGGTAGCATATCCAGTTTCGGCCCTCACACGCGCCGGCAGAATCGAGCTCGAGTAAAGAACACGTCCAACGAAGTTCTCATAGCCGTACGAATCATAACCGCCAAGAACAGCATTTTCAGGAAAAGCCTTCGACTTGTCTGAAAGGAGCCAGCTGTCCGTATTGTCGTAGACTCCGCACTGAACTGCGCCCAGTAGCTGGGCAACAATGAGCACACAAGCGACGAGTTTTGTTGAAGAATACATAGTTAATACTGTTCGATAGCTAATCAAAGACTGTTGTGTAGATTGTGCAAAGACATGGCTTTTATACACTGCTGATTAGTATTGTAGGGAATCACTAGCCGATAAGTGTGTTGGTATCATAAATCTATTACTTGTGGGAGACCCTTTCAGTTTTTGATAAGATATGCCAAATTTCAGTGCTTAAATTCGTCATAACTAAATGATTGGATTAGAATGCTGCACGTTTAGCGAAATTGATAAGACAATACTTATTAATAGTACTTATTTGATACGGTATGAACGTTGTTACGAGCCAAACTAACGATACTTTCTAAGCCGCACAGAAGAAGAAAATTAATTACGGTGTTGTTTATATATTTTTCGAGCAACATATATATTCACAATGATTGCCATACATCAAATGACTGTATATTCATAAATGCAACACCATAAATTGGGAATCTGTTCCTTTTACTGTCTTCAAGCTTTATAATTAAGACTAGATGAGATCAAAAAAGTGCATATTGCCTCAGTATTGCTTATCAAGAATCTGTTCGTTGTTATGAACGGAGTCTCTGACTTTCATATTTTATGTTTTTAGTCTTCTTTTATATAAATGTGCACAAAGCTAATAAATGCTGCAAAACAGAAAGATAATTAATATGATATTAATTTTTACTTTAAAGTAGAACTACACTGACTTAGAACGCGCATGGCTTAAAGATATTTTAGCCCTTGCCAGAGGGCACTGTGCGCGTAGCTAACCACATGTGTAAAATGTGTCATAAACATTTGTTTCGTGTGCTGCGGTTAATGCCGAAAATGGCTCAAAAACACACAGAAAACAAAAGCCAACTGCCAGCAGTAGAGATGAACAGGTGTGCGAGTAGAAACCACTGTAACCGGGCAACTGTCAAGCATAAGTCAAAACCATAAGTCGAACCACAACACTGCGCTCAAGCTGCTTGCATATATTTCCCCTGCTCCTTCTCATGCTCTGTATCTCTATGTTGGCTCTTGTGGCGTATAAGCTACATGCTGATGCCACAAAGACTCTAAGCTACAATTTGGAGCCACCTTAAAGATTTCAGACAGTTTTTTGTTGGTTACCTCAGTTTCACTGGCTTCTAGATTATTTTAAGCTATGAAAAAAAGGGTTCAACCAGGAGTACACAGCTAACAGATACCCTAGAACTCTGCTGATATTTCTCTAGCGACATGAATTATATTCTTTGAAATGCTTCTCAATCTCCAATGATTTTCAGCAAACATAAATCATAACTTACAAGAGACAAGACATTTACTATCATTAAGGATATATATTTAACTTCAGCATATCTGAAATGAAATTGATTTCTTTATTAAGGTAGCCTTTCCAGTAAGCAAATGTATGTGTATGTATGAGGGAATTTATTTTAATTAGCGAACTTTACTTAAAGACCACAAAAGCAAAAGACTGCAAGTTCCTGACATGAATACACAGACAATGCATCTTTGAATATTCTTCTATGGGCAGTAATAATTTATAAATTAATAACATAATATATATTTAGCGATGACTAATTTAACATAATGTCGAAAAACAGTCGCCTCATAAAGTAGTAAGTGCCATTAATTTATCGCTTAGCAACGTTTAAAATCCATCCCACAAACGTTATTAATAGATTCGATTCTTATCAATTCCGTGAAACTTGCAGCATTCTAATCCAACGATATAGTTATGACGAATTTAAGCACAAAAATTGGTTTATCTTATCAATAGTTCAAAGGGGTTACCACGAGTTACACAAAGATTCATGATACCAACACACTTATCGGCTAGTGATTCCCTACAATAATCAGCAGTGTATAAAAGCCATCTCTTTGCACAATCTACACAACAGTCTTTGATTAGCTATCGAACAGTATTAACTATGTATTCTTCAACGAAACTCGTCGCTTGTGTGCTCATTGTTGCCCAGCTACTGGGCGCAATTCAGTGCGGAGTCTACGACAATACGGACAGCTGGCTCCTTTCAGACAAGTCGAAGGCTTTTCCAGAAAATGCTGTTCTTGGCGGTTATGATTCGTACGGCTATGAGAACTTCGTTGGACGTGTTCTTTACTCGAGCTCGATTCTGCCGGCGCGTGTGAGGGCCGAAACTGGATATGCAACCTATAACACGGATTCAATCGCTAATCAGGTCACCTCCTACGAGCTGTTGCTGTCCAATGAGACGGTCAGCTATGACTGGGTACGCAGCTTCGATGGATTCCGGGAGAGAAATGCTGTATCAGTGGGCACAAGTGCTGCAAACGAGCGCGTTTACGTCTGTCGGGGCAGAACTGATGGAGGCATTTTCATTGGCACTCTGTATCTGGCGCAGAAGGTTTGCTTCATTCGCTACGAGAATTTGCCTATGAGACAACTCAGTAAATATGAGGTTCTCGTGCGCAAGCATACTCCAGCAGCATTTACACCATTCGAAGTTCTAGTCAACGAATTAAATAATACACAATAAAATTTGAAATGAACATGCTTATTACTTAGAAGCAGTAAATATTAAGTTTCATTGGTATAATATAAAAGAATTGCGCTTAGTAAATATTTTTTTAAAAGTAAATTAAAAAAAATTAAATAAATATAGCGAGAACTTATGCGATTGAGAACTTATAAACTACTCTTTACAACTTATGAGAATCCCAACTCTAAATGCAGCATATAGAGACTTCAGCTTATGTCTTAGATCCAAGTAAGCTCAAGCTAGAAAAAGGCTACAAGTTAAAAAATATTCATCATTTTCAGATGGTAGTATAAGCTTTAAGTAACAGACTGAAATGTTTTCGAAGATCCTACAATACATATATATTTCGTCATTAACTGTCTTGTTTCATTTGAAAATCCAACTCGTTTGACTGGGCTCAGTTCAAACTTAAAAAAATATACCAAAAGCCTTTATATACAGGATTATTATTTTTTCTCTCAGGTCAGTTACTTGAATGTCATGAAATTGTTAGATAAACACTTCACAGTCTTAGACATTTTGACAGCTTTAACAACTTTTATGAGCACACTCTATTGTGAGTTATGTTCACAAATTTGAGACAGTTTGAATTGCCAAATCCAAATCGCATGTTAATTACATTTTGATCTCCAGCGAGACCAAATAATTCATACATAATTATAAAAAAAAAAGCAAAAGTTCGCAAGGGTTAATACCGAAAAAATTTAACAAAGCTACGCATCGTCAGGGTCGTTGCAGCTACTGTGCTCTCATCTTGAATTACACATTAATATTGGCTTGTCAAAACTGTTAGCCATAAGAAACTAGAACCAGAACCAGAACCAGATCCAGATCCATTTGCAGCAACAAGCTGCCCTCTCTTACGTGCGCTAATGTTACTCGCCACAGAAACCACATGCAATATACTCGCTGCCAAAGGGCAGACAGCAGGGCACAGTGAAATGCAACACCGCCTGGCAATCAACTGGTGTTTCAGTTTCCATTAAGCCAGCGCCACACTTAACTCTCCCGCTGCTAATACACACACGAACGCACCTGCCAACGTCTCGAGTTTAGGGCCAGCCACAGCCGTTGAGAAAACCCCAATGGACTGACGGGCTAACTCCACAGGATTTGCCGCCAAAGCGCAAAACAAAAATATCCCAAAACAAATGGAAAATATTTGCGAGAGCAGAGAGCAATGCTCACTGGAAGACGACAGCTGGAAGGCAGGGAATATGAGCAAATGTAAACACCCCTCGCAGCTGTGACGTCATTTGGGAAATTTTGTTTTTACCCCTGTTAAGGAGAGATGGCTGTGCCCTCTACCACACTCACACATACACATACACCTTGACTTAATTGCCATCTGACATTTATTGCTGCCCAGCGTGTCGTTCGGACAGTGCAGCCCTCGGCACAGACAGTCAATGTTCGCGCATTTATCACAGTCTGACAAAATGATGAGTTGATAGTCCAGACATTGATATGAAGCAGCCAAGAAGAATCTGCCCTGTTAACTGCGCTAGTCAATCGCAGTGAAAGCAGAACAAATTTTCATGTACAAAGCTCGTTCTAAAGGTCAAGCAGATGAATAGTAAATGACTGAGAGCCATTCTCGATATTATATAGTAATCAAAATAATTGAACCTTATAAATGGAATTAAATGTTGAAAAGATCTCGTACGAATATATCTTTTGAAGCATTTGGCCACATAAAAACAGAACAATAACGATAACTTAGAATATAAATGGCATTAAGCCAAGCTCTAAATTATATTTAATTTATTTAAAACCAAACTTAGTAAACGCTTTAGCCACTGACATAAGTAAACTAAGCTTGAGAACTTGTTCGTTACTAAGTTTTATATTAATTTCTTCACGAGTCGCTTTAAATTGAATTGTTCCTCATTTTAAATTAGCTTCAGCTCTTTGAATTAGGAAATACCGTATCAAGTGAAATGAAATAAGTCCATATAAACTGAATTGGTCGGTGTTTAGTACACTTAAGGTGTTGGAACTCTCTATTACAGATAATTTAAAAGCCATTCGAATATTTCAAATATATAATGACCGACGATTGGCAATAGAAGAAGAAATGGAAAACCGTGTCGCTAAAATCAACCAAGAAATCGAATTGAGTCATGTAGACAAATGCGTGAACTTTTATTTGAAACAAAAGCAAGCACTCGAAGCAGCATATACCGAGGAAAACTCAGTGAAGCAACAGATTTTAAGATAAAATCGTGCACCTTGTCCTTTTGGAAGTAACGACGGCAACGACCGCAGCGAGAATGACATACAAGCAAAAATTCAGGGGTTTATTAAATCTAACTTTGGGCACTACCAAAACAACATTGAGTACAATAATGTATTGAGAGCCCTAATCAGGGCTGGGCAATCGGGAAAGTCATTTTCAGTGAATGAAAACGTCATTGAGAACTTTCAACAATATAATAACCAACGACTAATATTGGAGGAAAAGATTAAGCAACGTGTCACTGAAATCAATAACGAAATCGAATTGAATCATGTAGGAGGCGAATGCAAGGAGTTTTTTTTCGAAGCAAAAGGTAGCACTCGAAGCAGCATATGTCAGGGAAAACTTTATAAAGGAACAGGTTTTAGAAGAAAATGGCGCATATTGCCCATTTATGAACAAAGGAATTTTTCACAAATGCGCCGTGTTGTGCTACAAGGGCTGCATCAACAACCCCGAGGAATACTACGGCAGGGACATCGGCGGCAGCATCAACAACAATAATAACAACAAAAACAATGCTTAGAACAATAAAGGCCAAACAGACCACTCCTACGATGACGACGATTACGAATGTTCCATATTGGACGTTATATATTTTATAATAGACAGAGGCAGGAAGTAAGAGCTTCATTTGTTTCATTTCATTTCATAGTTAAATGAAATAAATTTGTTTGACAATTAATCTAAGTATATATTTTTGCTAATCTCTTCCTTTCCAAGCTGTACAATAACCAGATTCGTATCATTTGACGATTCAATAAAAATAAAGTTTTTCATTAGTTTATCAATACCTTGGCTACTTGCAAAATTCGTAAAAGTCGTTTTCAATTTAGATATAAAAAGCAATTACTCCAGTGCATAGTCCTCAGTCCATCTAGTTGAAGTGTAAAGTGAAGTAATTATGAATGGGAACTGAATCCTAACCACTCTCATTGACGCCGACGCAGACGCAAGCAGTGACGCAGGCGCACGCACAGGCGAAGACGCAGACACATTCAAAGATGACAGCAAACAGACGTAAAGTGGCGAGCTCTCAGATGGAGAGACAGACATAGGCTTAATGGAAATTCCAGGCTTATCGGATAATTGAAATCAGATGCTAGCTGCTTGTAGAGTAAATTATGTTATATGGTATCCGATCAATATTAGTGTCTTTTTACCAACAGGTAAGAGTACTCCAGGAGATACTCCGAACCCTGTGAATAGATGAAATTGTAATCAGTCTACGCTTCCTTTTTATACATATATTACTAACAACACATGCCTAAGCACGCGCAGCTCAATGCAGAATTTACGCAGCGACTGCGGCATGGCTGGAAACTTAATTGTTCAATACATTTCTTTCGATGGACTTTCTCAATCTCATTTTTTGAGCGTGGTAATGACATTCATTCATTTTCTTGGAGTAAAATTTTATTGCACAAAAACTCATTTAATCAATTAAATTCAATCGGGCATTAACTTTATTTTCTAACTCTAATCGTCGTTTATTCTAATTAGTCCATGTAAGACTCATATTCCTAATTTTTATAAGTTGAGCACTTTGAAAATGAGAAATAAGACTAAAATCGATACTGCGTTTTTTCAGCGTAGCTTGAATACCGTAAATAGAAAAAACTTTAAATTTAACGTAATTTATTTTATTCGAATTTTAAATATCACCCAGTAAAACGTATTTGATATACTAGAGAAGGAATGAATGTCAGTTAAATGAATAGTTAGAATATGTTATAGAATAACAACTTTATTGCAGATCAATCATAGATAATGGCCAGGTTCAAAAGGACAGCACGTATAGTTAGTCCTAATAATGTGTGGCAAACAGCAAGGAAATTCATGAAAAACATTCAAATGAAATAATCGCATATGTGGAAAATAAGCTGCAATTGAATTGCCTGAAAAAGGGAGCAAATATTTTGTCCATAAATGAGCAAAAATTTGGTATGTGTGCGGCCGAAAGTTAAGCCAGGCCAGTTGGGGGCAGGAATGGTCATGGCAACGTAATGCGTTGGCTGGGATTAAGAACGAACACGCGACCAAACCAAAGCATATGCCAATAAGAATGTCCAGCGGCGGGGCAGCAGAAGGCAGAGGGACTGACGGATCAGCGACAGTAGCACGCAAATGGTATGAACAAAAATAAACTGATAAGCGACTGGCAGGAAAAAACAATGCGAAGCTTTTTTGGGTGGCTGTGGAAATTATGCAAGGGGCGAGCGAAAATATGTTGCATGCGACGACAGCGACAAACGAATAAACAACCAAACCAAACCAGCCAAACCAACAAACAAACAAACAGACAAACAGACAAATAAACTGACGCTCATTTCTGGGCGCGTGGCGGGAGGAAACAACTGACAAATGAATACGAGACGTTGGCAGTGTGAGCTGAAAGAGAAGGACATAGAGAGAGAGAGAGAGAGAGAGCGAGAGAGTAAGAGAGATGGCTGAGTGCAAGCGAGAGAGTGCAGCATTTGGGCAATGGAAATCAATTATTCATGCGCTTGGCCACGCTGCTAAAAAGTATGCTAGGCATGCGACTGTCCAACGCAGCCGCCCAACGGTATGCAACAGTTTTTCCAGCCAACAGACAAAAACGAAAACCAAGCGCCAAAGCCCACTGGTGCCGCCTTCTGCAACGCAGCCCCATTTGACTATGATGACGGCATTTGTTTGTGTTTGATTTGCGCCAACTGTGATTAAAGGGCAGCAGGCGGGCCTCCATTCAACGGACAGCGGGCAGCGCGGAGGTGCGAAAGGTGCTGCAACCCCTTTGCGTTACGTGCAAATGAAGTTTAATTTAACAGTAGCCAAACAACAAGAGCATCTTAGCCAATTGACAAGCAGCGAACGCTGTATACTCTGTTAAATTTATGTTAATTTAAAATACTATGCTGTGTGGATAGTTTGAAAAGGGATTTGAAAGCCGATGTCGTTAAAGTAGATGAAATCTCAGTTTTTACACTTTTACCAATTATTATTATTTTATAACTTGTCTTCAATGTGATTTAATTGATGTAATCATCACATAAGAAGAACAATATGAATTGAAAACATATCAAATATTGCCTTCAGCTTTAATAGACTTAATATTTTATATGGTGAGAGAGAGAGAGGGTTTTTAAATATATGAAAGAGCTCTGAGAGCGATAAACTAAGCTCTGCTACTTGAGCTTACTTTTTTAAGTAGATATGTTAATCTAATTAATAATATAAGATTTCAATAACAATTTCTAAAAAGAAAATGCATAAAACTGCTGATTTATTAAGTTTTAATTTAATAAGTGTTAATTTAAATGTATTAGTTATAACAAATTTAATGTTTTTTAATTACATTTTTTTATTTAAAATGTGCGTAAGATTTAGCATTTTTATATATGCATATTTCCTTTGTAAAAAGTCTCATTAAAAAATGTAAAGTATTGAAATGAAATTTGTTTTAAATTATATTAATATGATTTAAGTAAATTCATACTTGTATACATACATATGTGTACATAATAGTAATAATACTATATAAAGACATAGCCTATATTTCGCTAATGTATAAATAAAATTATTTATCTATTATTTTAATTAATTTTTTTTAAATTATATTAAGAAGTGTAGACATAACTAAAGTAATATAACAAAAAATATTTATTTATTTATCAAATTTATACATTTAAAATTAAACAAAATGTATTTTTGGTTAGTTAGAAAAATTATAAATATAATGTAATATTATTTTAAAATATTTATTTTAAAATATTGATTTTTATTTTAAAATACGAGCAATTTAAAAAAAAATATACGTTTGCAATCTAATCAAACAAATTCTCTTTAAATATTCTAAAAATGTTAAATTAAAAATTTGCAAAAACTACACTTTCAAAGCTAACCCAGGACAGCTTCGCAAATAGCTTTGGAAACATAAAATGCCCAATTGCAGTTGATGCCTAGCTCGGGACTCGATTGGAGGGTACTAATTAAATTTGGCCACCGGCGACGGCTACTTTGATGCACACAGATAGAACAGAGCCGAATCTAAAGCCAGGCGCACGAAGCTTAGAGCAGCTGGCTTTCTTCAATATGGGCAAGAGACTGGCATGGCAGGCATGCTTTCAGGCGTAAAGTGTTTGATTATGGTCATTTATTCGGCACTGTCTGCAGCCCACTTTGGTGTGCGAGCATCTCACCAAACACACACACACAGCTGAGGAACGCGCACCCTATTATCTTTTGTCCCGTCATGGGGTTGCCATGGATTTTGGTTTTTCGGGCATTTGTTGGGACTCGCATCATGTTTGTGTCTGAGCGTACGATTAAAATCGCATACATCAGCGCTGTTCAAAGGGCCGCCAAGGGCGCGCTGGGACGGTGTGTCAGCCTCCAGTCGCAACTGTGGTTGATTTTCAACGGGTTAGCTTAAAGGTGGGCTGGGTGGATGAGCCGCGCCGAGCCGAGCCGAGCCAGCCGGCTGGCGTGGCCAGACAACCGTGGCTACGTCCCTAATTTGTGTGCAATCGCGCATTTAAACGCTGTTGTTTATTAATGCATTTCGTTTAACGTGTAATGCAAAATTTACGCTACGCGAAAAGCTCTACGCAGCACTGCCAGAGCATTCGCGGCACGAAAAACGAAAAGGAAAAATTAAGAGAAAAATAGAAAAACTAACATACGACTTAATTAAGCCGTCATGAACTGCAAAAACACGTGACATGCACACATGTATGTGCGCGTGTGTGTGCATTTGCCCGCTGGCAACTCAAAGGCAAAGCACCAAACATAGCAAACATGGCCAACTGGCCTTTCATACAGCACGCTGCACCCACTCTCTTGTAGCTCCTGCCTGGCTGGCCGAGCCAAAAAGCAACTGGTGATGCGTATCGTAAGGCACAGCTGCAGGAAAAAAATGCATAGCTCGAGGGATGGGACAACTAGTTATGTTGTTGTTTTATACTATATTTTTTCAAAAAGCACAGCAAATACGTTTATTATAAAGCCAAGAGCATCTAGATAGAGTTCAACGTCCATAAGGCTGGGAAATTGTGGCATGGATGAAAAACACATTAGAGTAGTAAAAAATTATATTATAATGGATCGGAAATCTCTACTGACATATATCTTTATACATTTCTACTGCAAAAGCATTTGGCAGAATAAAAACTTTTAATATTACTGATATTACGTAAGAGCTTCATATATAGGAAAGCATAGGTATTGGAAATTGAAAAAATATATATATATATTTTAGTTTTTTAAAATAATTGTTTATCTTAAAGTAAATCAAATAATAAAAATAAATTTCAAATCAACAAAGAAATCATTTGAAATATTCGTTCTGCAGGTTAACTGAGCGTGAATCACAGGGAGCAAGTATTCAAAGTAACAAAGAAGAGAATAAATATAATAATTAATGTCAACAATTAATTAAAAATAAATTTAAGAACAAATTTTTAGCATTAGTTTTCTATTTAAAAAATTTGAGCGGAACAGAAATCATTCTCACAAAAAAGCTTGGTTTAAATATTCTAAAAGACTTTAAAAATATATTGTATAAATATATATTAAATAATATAATTTCCACTGGACTTTATTAATGAACTCAAGAGAAATAGATATAATATATTTTTCTTCTCATATATATATTTATATACAAATCAACTGTTAAAAAAAATATATATAAAAAAATAAACAAGAAATATAAATGTAATTCATATATTTAGTTACTAAGCATTATGTTTATTCAAACACAGCAATTATTTTTAAATCAAACACTTTTAGAACATATACGAATCAAATAAATCTAAAACATCGGTATTTGGCAAGACCAAATTTGCCTTATTAAATGCACCATTAAAAATATTTCCGGACACACAATGGCATTTGAAGATTTGCCAAAATATTTGTATTCGCTATTAGGCATAAAGTACCGTTTATGCAGTCCAAAGACGAGACTCCGAAAATAAGGGTGGAAAAAGATAGCCCTATTTGGTGACTCTGCTATGTTGGGTTGTTAGTTGCAAAATCTTGAGCAAAAGTTAGCGTTAGAAATTGCCCAGAAAAAATGTACGCTAGAAATTCCCCTGCCAAATAAAATCCCCACTCAAGCATTGCACAACGAAGGTTTTTGCCTTTGCTATAAGATTTCAACTGAGGATTGTGAAGCAGCTAAACAATTTTAGATTTTAGATCATCTAAGTAAAGCAATCGAACTAATTTAAAATATTTGAGCTGCAAATTGCATTTGTTAAGTTGTTGTTTATATGTGGTGTGTCAAATCAAAGTCTAAAAGTTATTTGATGATTAAGAATGATTTTTGCTTTTGGCTCTATCAAAAATAATTATATATAACAATTTAGATTATGCTAATCAAAGCTAAATCTATTCCATCTACTTGCCTTACTCAAAATTAATTTTGTTCTACAATAAAGTGATTTAATGACATACAAACACACAAGCTTTACCACGTCGCTGATACACAATTAAATATATAATCAAGATATACTTTATTACTAAAGAGAGCTTGCTTACTCACGCCGATAACGAGACACGAGCCCAATAGAAGACATACGTATAGATTGAACTACACCCGATATAAATTTTATATTTATATTTATTTATTGTGTGCGTGTGTGTGTATCCGGTTAACCCGTTCGAGCATGCGTAGAACACACTCATGTATGTATATTTATATATATGTTAAGTATATATTTGCTTATACACACGTGTAGACTAACAAATAACATATAGCTGCTAATCACATATATAGATAGACTAACATATAGTATAAAGTCTCTCAATTTCTTCTAAAGTTTTGCTTAGCCAAACCGCAGAAATAGCTTAGGCAACAAATGCTTATGTGCTCTTCAAATAATACATGCATCCTACTGTAGAACAAAGAATAAATAATATACTATAACAAATACAAAATTATATAAGTAAACAAAACGTGCTTAAACTCGAATTGTTTTCCTACTACAATCCGTTTTTTTTTCGACTATTCATATTTGTTATTCATATCTGGTATACTCATCTGCTTAAAAAATTTAACCAGCAATAGTTGCAAAAACATATAAACTGTCTTACGTCGCATTTTTGTCAAATATTCTCTAACTAAACTCTGCTTTTTAATTTGTTCAGACACAATTATTTCAGCCAATGCTAGAGTATGTAAATAAACAATAATGACTAGACTTAAAACTGAATTGATAATACGCTCAAAATCACACGAGAAATTTTTCAAACTTGTTTGTGACATCATTGAATGCACAGTGGCACAAGAACTAAAGGAAATTTTGTTGACATTTTACGTTTGATATAATTAAGAATTAATTTAATTAAATTAAATTTTCACTTGAAACATTTTTGATATCTTTTGCTTGTAGCATATTTAATTGTTTGTTTTTTTCTAAGAATTTTATGCACAATTTAAAAAAATTAATTTAAATTGAAATAAAAAATTATATCATTATAATTTTTTTTATACTTTTTTATATTTTTTTATTTTTTTATTAACAAAGACAAAAAATATTTTGAACAATTTATGTTACTTTTTTATTTATTTAGTTATATATTATTTTTTTTATATGCCACATTTTTTTTTACATTTCTTCAGCCTCCAAAACTCTGCCTCATTGTGCGCTGATTTATGCATGATGACACCACAGTCGAAGAGAGAGCCACATTAGTGCGAAAAGCTACGACTAAAATGGCCCTCAGCAAATTTATCAGTATATAATGTCGTGTTTTTAGCACACATACAATCAGTTGCGGTTGAAAAGTCGTCAAGACACCTGCTTGGAAATGGTGATCATAAAGAATGTGGAAAACATATCGGTGCCGGAGTATCTGAATGAAGGCTTCTTTGTGGATGCCCTAGAGGATGGTTTGCGCGAATCGAAAATCAAACTGCACGAGATCAATTTCGAGTGGGGCAGTAATCCGGGTGATAATTACTGTTCGGCGATTTATCGGGTGCTGTTGAAGTTCGCGCGTTGTCTCGAGGCCAAAGAGTCGGAAAAAAGTGAGCAGCTATCGCTGATTGTGAAAACAATTCCGATCACAGAGGAGACAAAGTTTTTAGAGGATGTCAAGGTGTTCATCAAAGAAAAGCAGACCTATACGGATATATTGCCGCGCCTGGAAGTGCTTTCCAATGGCGATCGATTTGGTGCCAAGTGAGTTGTCGAAAACCGTCTAAAAGAAAACCCTAGAGTCTCATGGAAATTATATTCCAGATATTATTATTCCGTTAAGACGCCAATGCAGACAATTGTCTTTAATGACCTGAAAGTCGATGGCTACAAATTGGCATCGTGCGGAGCCAGTTTAGATTGGGAGCATGCCTCACTGATTCTACAGCAGCTGGGCAAACTGCATGCCACCTCCATGGTCTTGGCCAAAAAGGTAATAAATGCCATGCTGTAAATACTTATAGATAGCCACTTTATGCCTTACTCCAAACAGGATCCGGAAATTGTTAAGCAATATCATGGCGGCATGCTGAGCGAGGCAACTCTAATCGAATCTGACACATTTGAGAGTATGTTTGGTGGCTTCCTAAAGGGCCTCATCAAAGTTGCATCCACCTGGTCGGGCTACGAAAAGATCACAAAGAACTTGCAACGCTTTTCGGACAACTTCAAAAACGTTTGTGTGGCTGCCGCGAAACCGAAGCCAGATGATCGTTATGTAGTGCTCAACCATGGTGATTTGTGGACAAATAATTTTATGTACGCCTACGATGATGAGGCACAGCCCGAGCTACCCACTCGCGTCATATTCGTGGACTTTCAGCTCAGTTTCTACGGCAGTCCAGCCTGCGACTTGAACTTCTTTCTGAATTCAAGTGTCAAGCTGGAGTTGCTGCAGCAGCGGCGAGAGGATCTGATCAAGGTCTATTACGAAACATTCCGTGACGCCTTGGAGTACGCACGCTTCGACAAAATACCCAGCTACGAGGACTTACTTTGGGAGCTGCGCAGCCGAGAGACCTACGGTCTATTTGCCCTATTCGGCTTTCTGCCCATCATAACAATGCCAAAGGAACTGGCCAAGGACAACAGCATTGAGAACATGCAGGATGAGAGCTTCAAGCAAAAGCAGTTGGACACAATTTTCTCGCAAAGCTTTCTCAACGATCATCACAAATGGTCGTTGAAGCGCGCCCAAGAACTGGGCGTCTTTGATGACTACTAGACAAAAGCTCTATTTGGAATCGAGGGTTCAACAACCTGAATTTAACGCATAGATGGCTATAAAGACGCTTCCACAATGGACTGTCCAGCTGTATGTCTGAAGGGTTTATTCTTATGTCATACTTGATTTAGCTTTTTATAGACCAGAGTTCAATTAAAATGATCTAACGTAGCTGCGCTACTCAACTGAATCTAATGAATTTTTTATTCTGTTGCCTATGTTTAGCAATCTGTATACAAGAGCGATAACAACATGGAAATAAAACAAAATAGACCAAATTTGGGCGTTATTATGCCGCTGATAACGAAATAGCCGAAACAAAACTTAAAACACTGATTACGTTGAGTGCCTACGACAATAATAAAGGCAGATAATGTTTATACTGATTGCCAGTGAGCTGCATTCGTATTTTTTCATTTACTCGCTGATTATGCAAAAAATAAAAAATAAAACAAGTTTTAGTTACTCAACTACACCTCAACTACAAATTTATTTATCTTTTTCATTAGTTCAAACCCATGTTGAATGGGTTTTGTAACAAAGTCTATGACAGGCAGAAGGAGGCGTGGCATATCCTATAAAGTATTTATATATTTTTATACTCTTGACTAGGACGGCGAGGCAGATCTAGCCGTATTCAGCTTTTCTTCTCCCGAACTTTTAAAAATGTATTTCAAATACTAAAGACTTGTGCTTTACACATCTCGATGTTATTCTTACGCTCTGAAATTAGATTTAGACAGTCTATCTAGAAGAAAAGTTATTCAACAATTTATTTTCCATAAGAACAGCTAGCTGATGTGTGTGTGTGTGCATGTGTGTCTGTGTGTGTTTTGGTTGTTTGCTTTAAAGGAATGTTCAGGGTATCTGCTAGTCGGCTGCTCCCGTCTACTAGTTGCTATTCTCAGTTGTCAATAGATAAGGAAAAAGGCAAAATTTTTTAATTTTTTAATATTAATATATGTAGGATATATATATATATATACCTATATATATAGGTATATATATAATGCACCACTATGCACTTAAATATTAAAAAATTAAATTATATATATATATATATATATATATATATATATATATATATATATATATTTATTTATTTATTATTTTATAAATATTAAGTTATTTTTTTAATTTATATATTTTATAGAAACATTTGAATTGCTTTTGAGAGAACGAGATTGTTTAGCTAACTGGAAAAATTTATTTCTAATTTAAATATCATATTCGTGTTATTAACAAATAAATATAAATATGAAATCAAAATGATAACAAATGTAAAATAGGTAAAAAATTCATTTCTATAAGATAAAACAGGTCAACAAAATTTATTTAAATTTACTAAACACAATTTAGACTACAATTTGTCTATTTATCACGCCAGCTCTTAGCGATTAATTAAAAAAAAACTGAAAGTGGAAATAAAATTGAATGAATTTAGCAAATTCTAAAAAAATTAAAGCCATTCGCTAGCATTCAATAAATTCTTAAACTATCTGAGATGTCCCACTTAACAAAGCTAAGCCAATATTAATTTTGAAATGAAAATGTTTGATTGGAGTTCAGCTTTTGTAGAGTGCATCAAAAGCAGCCACCGCTAATCCAACGTCGAGACATCGAATGCATTTCCATTGAGCCAATCAAGTGGCGAGCAGATGCACCCAAAGACGTTCCATTGGGGTTAATTGGAACTGAACTAACCGGATACTTTGATTTTGTATATAAAGCGTTCGGTCAACACGTCGAACTGATTCAAAGCCAAACATAATGTCGGGTACAACGGACACGCTGCCGCTTTACTTAACGCCACAGTTCTTCAGGCGCAGCCTGGAGCACGGCCTGCAGCAGCAGGACTTAAAAGTTCTGGACGTCCAGCTGACCGATCTGACGCGCGGCGGCGAGAACTACTGCAGTAACATATATCGAGCGAGTGTCAAGTACGAGACAGCCGAACGCAAGCAGTTGCACTGTTCGCTGATTGTCAAGTGCATGCCAGCCGAGAAGCAGGCTATACTGGCACGCCTGCACATCTATAGCAAGGAGACCGTCTTCTACCTGCACATCAAGCCAAAGCTGGAGGCGCTCATGTGGCGTTCGGTTGCACACGAAGAACCCTGGACCTTGGGCGCCAGGTGAATCAAGTTTAGATAAAGCAACTATGATAAGGGCTTCGTAACTAAGGCAATTAATAATACGAATTTCCATACTTCACATTTGTCTAAATCTGACTGCTCTGTCTAAACAAATATAATGTGGCTCTGAGGAACAAACTTAATCTAAGCTTGTTATAGAGTGTAGATAGAGCCTAGAGAATTGTAGATTTGGTGTCTCTAACCTTTTTATAGCTCGAGTCGAGCTGAAGCTTAGTGAATTATATATTTGGTATATTAGACACTTTTTGATCTGATTATATACATTCCCTGCGCAGGCACTACTACTCAACTACGCAGCCCGAGCAGACCATTATATTTGAGGACCTGTGCTGTGAGGGTTATCAGCTGAAATGCCGACAGCTGGGCCTGGATGCGGCTCATGCGATGTTGGTGATGCGTAAGCTGGCCGAGTATCATGCCCTGACTATGATCATGGCCGATCATGAGCCCGAAACCGTGATAGATCGCTATCCATTTGGACTGCTGCACATGGATGCCATCAAGTCGGAGCCCTTTAAGCTGCTCTTTGGCACTCAGCTGCTTAAGCTGGCGGCGTTGATCAGTGATTGTGAGGGGTTTGGCTCAATAACGCGCAAACTCTATCGCTATCATGAACATTTTACGGAACGTGTGCTCAAATCGGTTTACCCACTGCGAGGCGTTTATAATGTGCTCAACCACGGGGATCTGTGGATAAACAACATATTCTTCAAGTACGATGAGCACAGCAAGGTGCAGCAGGTGAAAATTGTGAGTGCTCAACATAAGGTTTCATAGACACGCCCGACTTATGCACGTTTTCTGGCAGATTGACTTTCAGCTGTGCTTCTATGGCAGCCTGGGCTTCGATGTGAACTACTTTCTCAATACCAGCCTGGAGCTGGATGTGCTTAAGACGAAGCGTCAACAGCTGATTGATGGATATTTTGATGCATTGTTGGATTGCTTGAAGCAGCTGCCCTGGCGCAAGCCATTGCCCAAATATGACGATATTATGGCCGAGATACGTGAACGCGAGGCTTATGGATTTTTTGTCGCCTTTGGGTTCTTTCCGCTCATGAGCATGATCGGCGTCGACTCGGAGGACAACTCATTGAAGAACTTTCACGATGAGGAGTTCGCCAGGCAGAAAGTGCAGCTCATGTTCGAAGGCAACGCACGCACTCTCGAGAGTCTCAAGTTCACATTGCAGCGTTTAGATGATTTGCAAGTCTTCGACTGAAGGCAACGGGCAGCGAATGCATTTCGTTATTCAAAGCGGTTCAAATACATTAGAAATTGCATCATTCTTTCAATTGAGTCTCAACTGTTTTTCGATTATTTTGTGAATTTATTACTTAAGGCCCGGGTTCACAAATAGTGCAAATTGTTTATTGTTTTAAGCCATGACCAAATGTCATTCTGATTATATAAGATCTTTTCTGATATAGCTGCCGACGTATAATGCAAATTACTATTATAAAGCGTTAAAGCGTGGCAGAGAATCATTTACAAAATAAATAATATATTAGCCAACGACAATAAACGTACCATGCCTTGCCTCTTTCCATATATTTACATACACCTAATATTAATACTAAGCAAAGTTGCAATGCAATTTTATAATATTCAAAATCCTATAATCAAACAGATTCAAAATTGATAATGCACATCAATAATGTGTGAACAATTCCAAATAAATTTGCATTCATCTGCTGTTCAGTTAATTAGCTTTAGTATAAGCCAGCAAGAGTGCAGTAGTTGAAAGTGTCCGACTAGGAGACACCCTGACCACTATTCCACTCAATTGAAATTTGAAATTTGAAACTTGAAACTTGAAGCCATAGCTAAAAAGTTTGATAATCGAGCTGACTTGGCTAGTGATTCCAATCAAGAATACATATAATACTTTGAGTTCTCCCATGCCCGGTTACATATACTATAACCACAAATCTAGAATGCTTGCAGCTTCGATTGTCAATGGGTTTAGTTTATATATAATATTTCATATCATCGCCGCTGTCTGGGGAATGATTTATTCAAAAGATTGTGAACTCTTTAATCACTTGGCTTATCGCTCAGCGTGAATCCGACACAAATTATAATTAGCCGAGTCTAGAGATTGATCTGGGACTAAGCAGTTGAGCTGGGTACGTACCAAACGTGGAATATTGTCTAAAATATTAAAATTGAGAAGTTAAATATGTTAGGTAATTAAAACGTCATTTGGGCTATTGAAATGTGGCGAAAACAACTTAAAAAATAATTATAGATAATTATAAACTGCCAAAGACTTCAAGCTGATTCGAATTAAATAAAATTGCTTCTCTGAAAGACAAAGCGAGAATGGCATATCAGAGCCAGAGACGTGAGAAAAATATTAGAATATCTGAGATGCAACTCGACTCGACCGAGAGTCAAGTGAAATGGCTAAAGATTACGCTGATCGTAGATATAAACTGAAAAGTGGGTGGGCCGCGATACATCAATTTGCGCATGACAAACTATCAATCCCAACCAAACCAGTCAGCGGGAGAAACTAATAAAACGTATTTGGCTAAATTAAATAACTGGTTTCGCGACAGTTACTGTGCGTGCGGTACATAAGTGATTTAAAAGGTCGCGTGTTAGACTTTATATTTACAGAAAGAGACAAGCAGGCGCTATTGTCGACTATTAAATGAAATTATATTCATTTATATATATATATAAATTAGTGTTATATATAGACATATACTATTAATTACGTGAATTCAAAATAAACAGACGTTTCTATGTGTAAATCCATATAAAATGCCGAACGATTCGTTGAAGCTTTTCAAACCAGTCGAGATCTCAACATGTGCAGCATTGTCTACGATCAGGAAGTGCTAGCAGCGCCGCCCAAGCATTTGGATGTGCCCTTCTTCGAGGAGGTGCTGGAGACAGCGATGCGCACTTCCCATGTCCAGCTGCTGGGGATTCACTGCGGCCTGGGCAGCAGCACCGGCGAGAACTATTGCAGTCAAATCTATCGCGTCAAATTGACCTACAGGCGACAAGATGGGACGACCGCTGAGAAGGACCAGCAGTTGGGTGTGATTGTGAAGAGCATACCGCGCATCGACTCTGTGGAGTTCATCGCGGACTTGCAGGTGTACCTAAAGGAAAAGATCACGTACTACGAACTGCTGCCACGACTCGAACTGCTGATGAAATGCAAAAGACGCTTTGGCCCCAAGTAATCAGCATCTCAAACTAATCTGAAGCAGATGCATGACTAGATAAAGTTCTCCTTTCAGGCTCTATCAGTGCATGAAACAGCCAGAGAACACGTTGGTCTTCGAAGATCTTGGCCGGCTGGACTATATGATGGGCTCACGGGAAACGGGCTTGGATGAGGCGCATGCTGGTCTGGTTATGGAACGACTAGCGGAATTCCATGCCGCCTCAATGGCGCTGGCAGTGCTGGTAAGCGAGAAGAATACAAAGCTGCCAGGGCTACATAGGAAAAAGGAAACTCTATAATGAAAGACGGTCGGTATTGACAGTCTAAAAAATACAAAGAGATCGATAGGTCAAGTAGAGAGCATAGAAGATTCTTGAAGACTCTCATCCGTATCCCTAAAATCTCAAAGATTCCATTTCTTTTCTTGTCTCGTAGACTCTCCTCATTAGTTTGCTTCATGACTTTTAGACTTATATGATAAGTTTCAGTTCTCTAATGCTTAAATGTTTTCTTTATCTGTTATACTTATTTAACCTGCTATAGAAATTTATTTTATTTTATGCTCTTGTCCAAAAGATCTGTGTTTATTCAAATGAATCGCTCGTTTTTTGAAGTAAGCTCTAGATCCAATCTTATTTTTCCATATACATAAAATCATAAAAAATACTTAATATATCTAAAAGTTTAAATAACATTGCAAACATTTTTTATTATTATTTATTTTGACAAAGTTTCATTATATATTGTGACATAATATAATAGGAAAGCAGTATGATATGTTTTAAATCAAGGGCTTATATTTACCCGAGTTATTATCTAATATTTTAATAGATGAATCTTCATACTTATTGAAATATATTCTTAAATCAAATCTTATATCTAAAAGCTAGGAAAAGCTTTCGTATGTTTTGATCTGTATATATATATAACTATAATAAATACTGCATGTGAGACTAGTTTGCTTAAAAAGGAATCCATATCCAATCCCTGAAAATCAAAGCTCAAGACTTTCCTCTAACTTTTGCTTTTCCTTCCTTTAACATTTCCCATTAGGACCCGGAAATCTTTAAGGCCTATGGCGATGGCATGCTATCACCACATGGCCTGAACAAAGACGACGGCCTGCTGATGCGTTTCTTTGCCGGCAATGGACAACAGCTGCATAAGCTGGTCAGCAGCTGGCCGGGCTATGAGCGCATTGCGGGCAAAATAGGCAAATACATGGAGCAGCAGCGGGTGAATTTGGTGCGTGCCCAGGCGCCAGTGGACAAGGAGATCAAAGTGCTAAATCATGGCGATCTGTGGGTGAACAATATGCTATTCAAGTACAATGGAACGCAGCAGCTACAGGATGTGATCTTCATAGACTTTCAGCTGAGTGTTTGGGGCAGTCCCGGCATAGATCTGAACTACTTTTTCTACACCAGCCTGAGCTTGGATGTGCTCAAGCACAAGCGGCCGCAGCTGGTCAAAGTCTATCATAATCGTCTGGCCGACACGTTGCTCAATCTGGATATGGGCGTGCCGGTGCCCAGCTATGAGCAGCTGCTGGCCGAGGTGCACCGGCGAGAGAGCTATGGGTTTTTCGCCAATTACGGTATACTGCCTACAATTAGCCAGGACAAGGCCCAAACCGCGGACAATAATCTGGAGAGCTTCAGCGACGCAGATTTTGCCCAGAAGAAAACCGAGCAAATGTTTGCCTCCAAGCGTTTGGCCGAGACGCTGCGCTATACTTTGCCGCATTTCGAGCGAGCGGGTGTTTTGGATTAAATAATAAGAGTAGATGGGTGCGCACTCACCTGGAGAAGTGTTTTAGCTTAGTTTACATATATTGCACATGTATTTACAAATTAAAATAGTTTTCCAATAAATTTACGCGCACTTTTCAATTTTTCACTTGTTGCTTCTCTTTCGCAGTTACCGTTGCACAGCAGCGCTGCCAGACAGTCGAATGTAATAGGTTTAGGCATGCAAAGTTAACATTAACATCGCATGTTAGTTAACAAAAATTAAATAAGGCATGTTAAATTTTTAACATTTATTGTTCGGAAAATAAAATACAATTTTATATATTTATTTAAAATTGCACAAATCATTATCATTTGTATTATGAAATCACCAATAAAAATATGTATACAAATTAACTGAGCGCATGGCTTCAGAACACTTCAGTTAGTTGCACACATACAAAACTACTTAGAATACAATTAAAATCATTATTATTATAATTAACATCATCGAATAATTTTACACAACAATTAAAAGGCATCGTATACATGTACAGAAGCATATATATACTCATTATCAATCAATTTAGCACTAGAATTAGGTATAAACGTTACTTAAACGCTTGTTTGTTGAACCGAAGCTGAAGTTCCCAAACCGATTTATATAATTAATTTATATAGCCTTATAAACTAAAACGACTTTACGCTTATATAAATGTGTGGCTTCTAGTTGATCTTTTTCTGTTGTTTTCATTGCTTTCATTATTATAGTTCCGTGACTGTGACTCATGCAGCGAGATAGAGAGGACGTTTGAATAATGCGCACCACGATTAGCTCCAGACATCGGCCGAATAGCGTTTCTGAGCCTCCATTTTCTTCAGATACTGCACAGCATCCGCCTCACTCATGTTGCCCTTGGTGGACAAGATTTTCGTTAGAATATTTCTAACATCCACAGCCATATTCTTGGCATCGCTAGAAAAAAACAATAGAAACTTGTGTAAATTTAAGGCAAGTGATTCAAAGTTACACGGAAATTTACCCGCAAATATAGAAATGTCCCTTCTTTTCGCCAATCACATCCCATATCAGATCGGCATCCTGCTCCAGCAAATGCTGCACATAAATCTTCTTAGCCTGGTCACGGGAGAAGGCCGTCTTCAGGGTGAGCGTGCCCTTCTTCACCCAGTCGTCGAGCTCGGACTCGTAGATGTAGTCTTCGGTGCTCTTGCGGCAGCCGAAGTAAAGCACCGACTCGCCAACCGTTTTGCCCTCATCACGCAAATACTGACGTTCCTGGATGAAGCCACGGAACGGAGCCAGCCCAGTGCCCGGACCAACCATAATGATTGGCGTCTCTGGTTTAGTGGGCAGCCGGAATTGCGATTTGCGTATGAATACGGGCACCTTGACCTCCTCGCCACCCGTCGGCTGTTTGTTCTTTAAATATGTGGTTGCCACGCCCTTGTTGATACGACCCGTGGGCGTCTTGTATTCGACCAGCACAGCGGTCACATGAACATCCGTTGGATGCAGCTTGGCCGACGAAGAAATGGAATAGTAACGTGGCTGCAGACGCGGCAACAGTTCACAAACGTGATCCAAAGGCGGCTTACAGGACTTGATGTCCTCCAGTATGTGCACCACGTTGCGACAGGCATCCTGTATCCAGCTCTGATACTTCTCCTTGCCCTCGGGGGCCAGCGAGGCCATGCTGCGCAGCAGCTCCTTGTCCGCTTCGTCCGTGCAGTACTCGGCTAACTCCTTGAGTATATGAGTGCGTGGAATGGCTGTTATTTCCAAATAGTGTGTTAAGGCCGTGCGATAGGTAGTGGGGCAGGGGAATGGATGCTTCTTGCTGCTATCCGTATCGGTGTTAATCAATGAGAACACAGTATCCAAGTCTGCATTACACAACTGTCCAAGTTTCTCCACCAGCGACTTGTCGTTGATAGGATACATGGCGACATGATCGCCGGCATCGTAGCGCATCTTCGAGCCCTCAATGTTCAGCTCAATGTGCATGCACGACCGACCGCCGCCTTTGTGCAACTCACGGTTGACGCGTATGGGAGCAAGGAATGGATTCTTGGCATCGAAAGGCGGACGCTGATTCTGCATGGAATGCAGACGCGCAATTTCACCGGTATAAATGCGATCCGGCTGCACATCGGGCTGTTCGAGCAAACGATACTGGCGTATCAGCACCTCCTCGCCGCTGCCCTCAATGCCAAAGTGATCGCAGACCGCGGGCCAGAAACGATCTTTCCACGTGATGAAGTCATCCTCAATGCTAGTAAAGCAAAGCGGAATATAAATACAAAATTAATAGATAATTGTGGGTTTAATTTGAGACACTCACTTGGCATCATCGTCGCCCAGACCCAGTTCGAAGACCCGATTGGCGCCCAGCTCCTCCAAACGCTTGTCCACATAGATGGCCACCTTGTTGTAGTGCTCGTAGGTCTTGTTGCCCAGACCAAATACCTATATGTTGCGAAACAGAAAGCAAAATACAAATTGTTACAAAAGTAATTAGCCACATACAGATAATGTTATTACACCATGCTGAGTCTGTTTGTTGTCTACGCGTGTTGTAGCCTTATTATATAAATTATTTAATAGCCAGAGCAAAGTGCGACCCGTCCACTGACAGCGACGCGTGCCAAGGCCAACAGCGACGCCGGCGCCGGCTAGCGTGCTCAGCATCGTTGTTGTTGCCGCCCAGTTTTCTGTTCCGCAGCAGCCGCCAGTGCATACGTATCACATGGCAATATTTTTCATTCAGCAAACTTGAATTATTTCAATTATGAAAACATTTCGCATCGCAAACAGTAAACAATATTGCGCAACAGTTGTGCGAGCGATGTATGTGCACGTTTCTTCGCAACAGCTGTTACGCGTCAGTGTGACCAACTAACATGACTGATAGACCACGCTACGCATTTAACAGAATGACAGCCACAAGGTGAACGAGACTTAACAGGAACTAACTATGACGTCACAAACGGACGTCCGCTTAACAGAAGCTTAATTTTAAATGCAACAAAATTAAAAACACATTGAAAAACTGAACTACAAAATAAAAGTAATAATAGTAATAGCATTGAAATGTCTGTGATGGGAATAAATGTTATGTTGTGGCAATATAAAAATAATTATTTTGTCATTTGGAATATCTGAAATATTTTTTTAATTTTATCTGCTGTGGCTGCTAGAAAAAGGTTTAATTTATTATCAACTCTAAATATCTTTTGTTAAAATTAATAATTAACAATTTAAGAAATCTTTTCAGAAAATGTAAAAATAAAAAATATTCCATTTTTATCACATATACGTTTCAACTTTAACGAGTGACTACTGTTATTCAAGCTGTCTCCCTCCCTCTTATATATTTATATATACAGTTATAATCGATGACTAATATGATTCTGCCTATCTTACTCTTTGAGTGTATTTAGGGTATATCTATAATGACTACTGTTGATTCTCTTCGTCGCACGCTCTCTCCCTCTCTGTCTAAAATATCAATTAGTTCAGTAATAATCTATAATTACCGTCCTTCCAGCTTATTTGAAACGCTTGACAGATTTCATTTCTCACTCAACGACAATCAATTTCGCTGTACACCGCTGATAGAACGCATTGATTTTACTATTGAATATTAATATGTGCATATAATATAAATATATATATATTGATAAGCTAGAATAAAAAAGCAGCGTTTCGCTTATTACACAGCTTGTCTAGATTGTAGTGGAATTAGATAAGCAAACGCTATCTGCATGTGCCACTGCTCGATAAGAAGTGCGAGTTTCGCGCGTCCCTGAATTTTAATCGACGCTTAGAGACCAGGAAACATATGCCTTATCAGAATGCCTAGTAAGGTAACTGTACACTTACCGCGTAATTGAGACCCGTTAAATCGACATCGCCGTTGGTGATCCACTCGTAGAACTCCATGGCATTGTCCGTGGGATCGCCCTCGCCGTAGGTGGCCAAGCAGAAGACGGCCAAAGAGTTCTCAATATCCTTCAGCTGCAGCAGTTCCTCCATGTCGCATTCCTCGGGATCGGCGACCATGCCCTTGAGCCGATACCGAATACCCTCTTTGGCCAAACGGCCGGCAAACTCCTCGCCAGTGCCCGTCTGCGAGCCATAGAAGACAACCAAACTGCGGCCAGAGGTTTTTAGCTTCTTAATAAACGAATTATCTGTCGCCGAGGTGGTGCACACTGTGGTTGGCCTGTAGTGGAGCAAGCGGAGGCATTCAATATTTCTGTTTAGAATAGTTGCTTATAGAGGTTACTCACTGTATGGAATAGCTGCGCACGGGCTCCTCCTCCTTCTTGCGGCTGCGCAGAAAGTAGAAGGCCGCACCGCCGATCAGCACCGCCAGCAGTGCCACATCCAGCAGTCCCAGGAAGGGCTCATCACCGGTAGCAGCAGCAGCAGCTGCTCCGGCTACATCAATGGGTGCCTGCTCACTGGCCATGGTCTAAGGTCTGACTGCAAAAAAATGGAAAGGGAAATATATAACAAAAAATATAAAAAAACGCGTGATAGTTTCGGCTTTGCATACACTTTACACAAACTCTAGCTCAAGGGGGCAGATTGAGTGGACGGGGGGCTAAACAGTGTCTTCTACACATTTACATATCGCACTTTGAGCACGCACCTAATGTATGCCACGTATGCCACACACTGTCACACACAATTGAATAGAACTCTCTCTAATGCGCAAACAGTTTTGGAGCTATTTGCATGCGCCTAACGGCAAAAAAAATAAATAAATAACAAAATCAACGCGCTTCCGCACTTGTTCTAACGGTAAACGGCGCGTCATAGCACCATCTCATTCTAACGCATATCAGCTCGCATTGACATTGACACCAAGTGAAACCCGTTTTCAAATTGTTTCTGATCTGCCTAGCCGTCTGTCTTATGACACACACAAACACACATGCGCTCTGGTATTTACGATTGTTAATATGTTTTTAATTACATTTCAAATTCGCTTTAATTGATGCACAATATAGACACCCGCGCGTTAACAGTCAACTTAATGCGCATTGTCCGTTCGCTCACCTTCGTCTGTGCGGCTTAACAGCGCACTGTTAACTAACAGCCAACCCCATAACTGACAACAGTTTTTATGCGAAAAACGCATTCGCTTATCAGCAACAGACGCTCAGCACGAATTTCTCAAAGAGAGAATGAGTGAGTGAGAGCGAGAGATAAGAGCTCGTAGACTTCGAAAATGATGAAAATTTCAAATTTCTTTTGGCAACCTAATGCTGGGTGTAAACAAAAGGAAAGATAACTCAGTTGACTACACAAAGTACTATTTCAAAAACTCGGGTTATATTTACGTTATTGTTGACATTGTTTCAACCAAAATATATTCACACATGACGGAATTGATTACGTCAGTGTTAAATATATTACATACACTGTGTACACACATCTATACAGATATATATACACATATAGTCCATTCTAAAGCTCAATAACCTTTAGATAACGGGTTTGCTAGTATACTATAAAAATGCATAATGTAATTAAGTTAACTCGTTAAGATATTGAAATGTTTAAAAAGATTATACGAAACAAAGTTCTTATTTATACAGTAATAGCTCAATAAATGCAACCAAACAAAAAACCTTGTAGCCATATCGATTGTATTCGTGAATACAAAATCTAGTTTCTTTGCATTATTTACAACAAATTTGTGCTATTTTTTTTTAGAATATTATTGAATATATTTGAATGTTTGTGGAATTAGTAATGAAATAAGTCTACAGTAAGCAGCCACTCTGAGATGAATACAATTTTTATTTTGAAATTTAAAATCAGGAAATTTCAGCTTAGATCTTAAACTTATAAATAAAGAAAAACAAATTTAAATAAAAAAAATAATCTATTTTTTGAATAAATTTATTTTGCTGAACCTATATTTTTTATAAGATAAATGAAAATGAGTTTTTATTCTCATTTTCACTTAAATTTTTTTTTTTTTTTTTTTTTTTTTATTATATTAACATTTATAATTATAAGAACATTGTATTTTAAAATTGCTCAAATATAATATTAATAAAATTTAATGTGAAATTTATAAATATGTATATGTATATATACAAATAATAACCTTTTTTTCAAGCAAAATAATGTTTTTATTATTTCTTATCAAATTGTTTATTAAAAATTATTAATATTAAAAATAAGACTCATTTTTTAATTTCACTTTTTAATATCGGAAACGTTGATCTCTACCCGACATTTTAGGACTATAAAAAATATATATACAAACAGGCAAGCAGACAGACAGAGACATAATAAACACGTTGGCTTTGCACCTTGAATTTTGAGCAGGTTTCTTAATGTCTAATGTGTTTTTGGACTACGTGCGTTTGTATTAGTGCTTTGAAAACATTCGTGCAATATTTTAGTTCTTGTTGCTGTGGTCAGCAAATGGCAAAAAAATAAATATTAAACAATTTCCGAACCGCGGCGAGGCGACGGCGTCGACACGTATGCAAATCGTACCCGGCCGTGGTTTAGTGCTCCGTATCTTTCACAAGTTGCCATTAAAAATGAAAAAGGTGTTCAATGGTTAATCGACTCAAGCCAAAAGACAAAAAACAAAAACAAAAACAACATGAAATAGTAGACAGCTGCGGAAAAACTGACTTAAGTTTTGTAGGTCAGAAATGGGCAGGCAAGGTGTGTGTATGTGTGTGTGGCGTGTGTGTCGTTGAATTTCAAAATTAAAGCTAATTAGCTATATGTTAAAGAAATATTTTGCAATTGTGAAAATGTATAAGTTAATTATATAGGTATTAATAAATTATTATCAGAATTAATGCATAACTGTATTTATCAATTGTAATAATAATAAATATATAATTACATAATAATTTTATACTCCACAATGACAATTAATTATTAGAATCATTTTCTTATAATTTTATATTAATTAATATATAATTAATTAATAAATATTCTAAATTTCAAATTACAGTTTAAATTCCTAAAGAAAACATTTGTTAAATGTTGCAAACATGGCATATAATTATAATATATTTTATATATTTTTTTAAATTTATTCTTATATTTCAAGTACACTATGTTTTTATAATCCTAAAGAGGATATTATTCGTATAATTATTATTTTATTATATTATATAATATACATAATCTTCTCTTTCTTTTATGTAAAAATAGATTCGTACTAGTCTCGTAAATATTAATATATATATATATATATATATATATATATATATATATATATATATATATATATATATATATATATATATATATATATATATATATATATATATATATATAACAAGCAAACAGAAAACTTTAAAAAACTTCTAATACAATTACACTAGTTCTTCAATCATATATATACTCTTGTATCTGACGCAAGCAGTTTGTATAGTTCATTAACATAACTAAATTCTTAATTCGAGCACCTTTGCCCTGTCGTTCAATTTAATCCAACCACAATTAAAACCAACAAAATATATATATTAAAATTTTAGTGCGTAAAGAGATTAGATTGGAACAGAAATTAGTTAGCAAGCCACAGTTAGTTAATAATTAAAAGAAATAACAACTTTAAGAAAATATCAAAAATGTATAGATATATATATATATATATTAATAAATATCAATTGTTAATCAAACTGAAGAAAAAAAACAAAAAAAAGTTTTGAAAAAATTTCTAATATAAAACAAAAAAATAAATATTTAAGAAAAATCCTTTACCAAAGGAGACTTCAAAAATGTTTAATATATTTCAATTTCTCTAAAAGATTCTCAGATTTTATAGATCAATTTATTTTCTTTGCAAATAACGCCAGCACCAAAATTTGAACTAGAATTTACAAACGTTTTTCTAATTTTCGTTAATTTCTAATTAATTTGACAGGTTTTTCATGTTGTACTACGCGACGACTAACCCTAAAATCCCAAACATAGATAATCTTTACTTGAGTTCAGAAAAGCAGCATATATACGTCTCTATATCAGGGTGTTTGGTTTGAAAAGCAAAAAGATTTCTTGCACGCGAATGTTGAGTAAGCAAAAATTGTCCCGCCATAGGGATACTATTAAGTAGCACCATCCGAAAGACTTAAATACGTTTCTACTTAGTGAGTTCATTAAACACAAAACTAAGCATGAATGAGCAAAAAATTGTGTGCGTTCTCTTATCGCTGCAAATTATTGTTGCCGTTTTAAACGTGTTTGTCCAACACAACGGGGCCAAGTCAAGAGTCTGTTTCCATGTGTGTGCGTGTGTAGAGCATTAGATTGAGGCGAGCAAAGACTTGAGACAACCTCGCCAAAACAATAAACCCAATCGCTTGTATTTGTTTCAATGTCAAAGTTACCAGACATACACAAGCATATGAATAGATAGATATATATATAAATATATATACTATAATTTTTTTATATTTCATTTTGATTAATAATACGAAATTGAAGCGATGAATATGTATTTATAGTTAAAAATGTGAGTTATAAAACAAACTTCGTAGTTAGATAAAATGTATTTTGTTACATTAAATATAGTTAGAAATTATTGAACTACAATTTTTAAATAATATATAATACATGAATGAAGGGAATTATGCAATTGTCTGGGACTCAAAACAAGATTTTCAAAGATAACCCTATTCAGTCCAGTTCAAATACCAAGAGGAAGTTGTAAAACCAAAGTGAAAGCTCAGCTTATTATTTTATAGTTAATGAGATTTTGTAAGTTTAGCTTATGACTTATGCAGCCAGGTGGACGATGAGAATAACATTTTATTAGTTTTTTTTTTTCATTTTTAAGCGACTTTATTATTTTTTGGGAGTGTTCTTAATTTAAAAATAAAAGCAAGTAAAATATTTTAATTTATTTTTGGGATTTTTAAGCATAATTCTTATTTTTATTTTCAATTTTAAAATAAGATCTAAAACTTATTTCTATAAAATAAAATACAATTTTCTAAAATTTATTTCTAACATTTTTAAGCATTATATTATATATATATATTATTATATTTTCCTTTAAATTTAAAAATCAAACACGTTAAAAATAGAGTTTTAAAATATTAACATAATAAATTATGCATGTCAAATTTTGAATGGAAATATATATATACCATACAAATGTTATTTTTGTCATCTTTTTAGGTACATTGGAATCTCAAAAATTCGCAATGGCAAGAGCATTTTTTACGAATTACACGTTTTTATGATATGTCGAGATTTTTATTCATTTTCATGATTGGGTCTTATGCGAACGTGTATTTTTTATATATGGACTTAAAACTTGGGAAAAAATCAAACAGTGAGAAGTGAAGGCGACAAAAAGGCAACAACAACAAATTTTGCTTGGCATTACGAATTTTTATTATAATAAACCTGAATTTCAGATAAAAATAAGATTATTTTGCAAGTTTCTATACTATATACATATATCGAATGAGCCTTTTTTGTCCAAATGCTTATATAATATATATTTATTTTTAAAAACATTTAGAAAAATAAAAATGTTCACTAAAAAATTATAAAAGCATGCAATTCAAATACTTGTTGAAATAATTCAACCGTTATTTCGATATCGAAAATCAGCTGTAGAAAACTGATAAGATAGTCGAAAACAGCTGTGCGAAACAACTTTTTGAGACACAATCAGAATGCTTACATCAGATTATGAAAGAACAGAGGTTAATTCAGCTAAATTTGCAGGCGGGTCCTAACACATATTTCGAAATAAATGAACTAGAGAGAATTTATTGAATTAAATTGCTGATGCCGCGTGCTTCAGCAGCGTTTCAAGCGAAAGCAGTGAGAGTGCAAGCGAGATGGCCTAGTATTATGTTACTTCAAAATTTAACGAACATGCAACCTGTTTCGTATAAGAAAACCAAAACCACACAGAAACACATACACATGCGCACTTAACGAAGAAACATCAGTAACAGCAACAGGTAATGAACTTTATACTACGTCAGTAATATTGACTTGTCTCGCTCGCACACACGTAGTCCAGTGTGTACCCACACATGCATACATACATACGCACACGTGTACATTATATATGAGGGCGTGTGTGTGTATGTATACATATATATATATATATATTGATCTCTTGTTGTTGCTGTAACCTTGACCATCAAATGCCGCATACAAAACGAAACGAGCAATCGGCTCAAGATATTTGATATTTTTATGTATCTTAAATGCGTAGAACTTACACTGAATGCGTTGTAAATAAAAACTGAGTGTGTTGCCCCCCGTTCAGACGTTTGTGCATGCGCCTTGTGCGATTTTCTGTTATTGCCTTCTCCTTTTGATTTCGATTTTCCTCTTTTTTTGTTGTACACGTTTAGCGTTGACGTTGCGCGAGCGCTTAATTTGTTTTATTTAGTTAAAGTGGAAGCCACGACGACGGGGACGACAACGACACGGCGACGTCGACGACTGCAGCAGCACCAGCGGCAACAACAACGACAAGGCGCACTTATACATACATATGTATGTAAAATCTATATATGTATGCGTATTTGGCTAATTACTGCACAAAGTTTTCGATGTCGCACAAAAAATCCACCCGTGTCGGTGTACGGCTAAAATTATACTGATTGGCGTGTAAGTAATTGATTAATAGTTTGCACTTAATTCGCTATAATTACTAACACAAAATAAAACCACGTCCGATCGGTAGCTTTAACAAAGCGATACTGTTGTTATTGTTACTCAAGTGGTGCTGCTGTCATTCATCGCAAAACTATCGGTCAGTAAATATACTTAACGAAACTTACTCTGGTAAGCTGAATATGCAGATCGCAAGGGAGCGAGCAAAATATGGGTTCTCTTACCCTAAAGTGACCATTATTTGCAGATTATATACTAAACAGGTGAACTGTTAACAACTTACTATGAAACTTGAGTAATTTTTCGGCTAACGCCAATACAATTGTTTATGCTTAAAAATAAATATATATAAAGATATCATGCTGTATATGATATTCCGTTCAATCAATTAAATTGTATCTATTGTTTTGATTACACATTGCATAGACAATAAGCATGCCAGATTAACAGCTTGCTGTTAGAGTGTGCTATCGGTAATATTACACATCTCTAGCAAACGTCCACTGTACTCATTCGTCTTATTCGATACCACGACCAAACTACTCTTTCGTTTTAGTTTTTCTGTTAACGCTTTTATTTATTTTTTTTTCGCTACGACTTTAAATAAGCTTTAATTATTTAATTTTAATGCTTAACGTGTACACACAACTGTGTTCGATTCAAAGTGCCTTATAAGCTGTTCGCAAACAGCTTGAAAATATAAAACAACAACCAACAAAACCCAATTGTGTAATTTACATGCAAATGTCGTTGGTACCTGCTGGCCAACAACAAAACCAACAACAGTTTAGTCAAAGCCAACAGCGCAGCAGCAGCCGCAGCAGCGTGTCTTAGTCTCATACACAACGGCACGGAAATGCCACTGAAATTCTTTAAAAAATGTCGACAATATAATGTGACGTCCAAAAATCTATTTGTTATAAATGTGCATCATTTGCTAGGTGAGCCAGCATGTGCGTGTGTGTGTGTGTGCGTGCCTATGCGTCTATGGGGGCGTATCAGCTTAACAGCAATAATAACAGCAATTGAAAGAAGAAGACTATCAATAACACAAGTGTTCAAGTTTTCAATTGCACGAGTCTATGAGTCGCCAACAAAAACAACAACACCACCAACAACAACAGCAGCAACGGCAACAAGATACGCAGCTGCCGCCAAGTTTTACACTTGTTGATTTATTTACTCATTTGCGCGTTTTTAATTGGAAACATATAATTGTTTGTTATTTTTTTATAAGGCCAACAACAACAATAAGATAAGCTGTGCCTTTATCGTGGCGAACGTTTACGGCTTTCGTTATGACCAGTTTTCGTTTCGGAATTCGCTTTTTGCCAAAAACACATCAGCGACAACAACAAATACAGCATTTTTTTCTCATTTCTTATATTTGACTTGTTGCGCCACTGTAAAGCCTTGTTAACAGGCGCCATCTGTTAACAGTTGGCAGCTACATAGCTTATGCTAAAATGACATTGGCCTAATGAGTTGCAGCTAATGTTGAGTAATATAAACGAATATAAAGTAAATTAAAGCTTTTTGCACTTAAGAGACGCCAACTGGTAACAGTTGCTTTAATAAATTACTGCTAATATTGAGACAAATAAATAAATGTATTTATCTGCAGGAAGCTAATTGCATTTATCAGCAGCATAATACCTGTAGCCCAGTGTCATTGTGCTCGTAACAGGCGCACACTGTTAATTAACAGAGCATCAAGAAATAGCCCAACGATTTCCGTCGACTGTGCTTTTGTGGCTCAATAAAGCGTAGAAGGCAATCAAAAAAAAAAAAAAAAACGATTAGACAACAAAAATATCTGTGTGTACATTAGCATATTTGCGCGTGCTGTGTTGCCAAGCGTTGTTGCTGTTGTGGTTGCTATTGTTGCTTTTGGGTTTTATCTGCGCACGTTTTTATCCACTGTTAACTAACACACCAATACTATATACATATTTATATATATATCTCTTTGACAGACGTCTCGAGCACAGTTGACTGCACCATCAGCTCGGAGAGCAAGGGTCAGGATTGCTTGGATAACGTATGCCAGCGGCTCTACATCCAGCAGCCCGAATTCTTCGGGCTACGCTATTTGGTCAAGGACAAGGAGGATGAATACAAATGGCTGGATCTGGAGCGTTCGCTCAGTCGCCAGCTGCTCAAATATGCGGCCGATAGTAAAATGTATCTGCGCGTGCGACACTATGTAACGACCGGCGTGAGGCATCTGAACGACGAGGCGACGCGCTTCTACTACTTTCTGCAGCTGAAGAGCGACATCTACGAGGGGCGCATTGCCTGCGACATACGCACGGCCATACTGTTGGCGCTCTACTGTCGCCAAGGCGAGTACGACAGCTATCAGAGCGACAAGCAGTCGAAGGACTATCTCAAGAAGTCTCTGGTGCTGCCGCGCAATATGCAGGGGCTGGCCAACGACGACAGCATGCTGGAGGGCTTGATCATGGAGGTGTTGCAGCAGCACGCGGGCATCGCCCATCTCAATCAAAGTCAGGCGGAGGAGATGTACATACAATGCTGCCAGCAGCTGGACGGCTATGGCGAGGAGCGTTTCGCAGCCAAGGATACGCTGGGCAACGACCTGTTGCTCGGGCTGGCCATCAATGGCATGGTCGTCAATGCGGACAACGGCAGGCAGTATTTCCCGTGGAAAGAGTTCCACACGGTGACCATTGACAAGCGCACCATTAAGATCGAGCAGAATAAGTTGGACGGCGATGGCAGCATTGTGGGCAGCTTCATCTTCAGCGAGGCGGATATTGCACGCTATTTCTGGAAGCTGTGCATCATGCAGCACAAGTTCTTCAAGCGTTACATTGACACGGACACGCCCTCCAGCCTGGGCAGCAGCGTGGGCGCCGACATGGAGAGCAATAATGGGAATACCTTGGGCGGCGACAGTGTGGGCTATGTGGAATATGATTACGTGGCTGCTGCGGAGCAGCAACAGCAGCAACAACAGCAGCAGCAACATCAACAGCAGCAACAACAGCAGCAGCAGCAGCAGCTGCAACAGCAGCAGCAGCAGCAGCAGCAACAACAACAGTTGCAACACCAACAGCAACAGCAGCTGCTCTCGTCGAACATTTCGCTAGCGGCCAGCCATAGTCACAGCCAGTTGCTGGGCCAAAGCAGCAGCTGCTTGGATCTGAGCAACAACAATTTGCACAGCAGCAACAGCATGCTGCACCACAACAACAACAACAACAACGGCGGCAGCAACACGGACACCCACGAACGTGAACGCCTGAAGGCCATGCTGCCAACCTATCGTCCCGCACCGGACTACGAGACTGCTGTACAGCTCAAATATCGCACGCCCTCCGCTGATTTGCACAACGTGGCGCTGGCGTTGGCTACGCCGGGCAATGCCGCTGCCTACTATGCCGGCTCGCAGCCGGATGTCCACAATGCAGCGGTTTACGGCGAGAATCTGCTGTTTGGCCATCATTTGACGGCGGCTCATCGCTATCCGGATGTGGCACAGCCGGCGGCTGCGTTGCATGCGCATCATCATCATCTGAACTTCTATCAGACGCAGCAGCAGCAGCAACAGCAGCAGCAGCCGCCGGCTACATACTTGGAGCTGTCGCAGCGGATGCATATGATGCGGCATAAGGCGCCGCCTCCCTATCCTGTGAATCGCTTGAGCTCCTCGTCCACGCCGGATTTGGCTGTGGCCACGCCACGGCCGCTGCAGGGTTATCGCAACTACGTGTCAGGCTCATCGCCCGATCTGGTGTCCAATCGCACTCTGCTCAATGGCGGCCAATTTGTGGCGTTGACCGCCGCCGGTGGGGTGCATGGCAATGTGCCCACCTCGTCGGGTGCCACCATGCTGCATCAGTATCCGTACATCAGCCATATGGGTCACTCGCAGCCGTATCTGCCGCCGCACGGCACGTTCGAGAACCTCAACATGATCGAGGAGCAGCCGTCCATAATGTCCCAGCTGCGCCAGTCGGCGATGAGTCAAGCCGCAGCCGCTGCAGCAGCTGTGCAGAGGTAAACAATTGTCAATTAGCCAGGAGCTATTAAACTAAATTAACATTGCCATTTGGTTTTGCAGCTCACCCACTTTGCCGCCCAGTGGCTATCGCAGCTCGGCACCGCCGCCTGCTAGTAGTCCGCAGCCAGTGGCTACGACGCCAACTCCGTTGCAGCGCAGCGGCATGAATGGTTCCATTGAGCCCATCTATGAGAATGTGCCACTGCCGCAACGAGCCAGCGGTGGCAGCAGCAGCGGCAATGCCAATGCAGATGCCATGCGTCAACGCGCCTCTTCCATACAGTCAGCGCCGCCGGGCGTGGCGCCTGTGCCGGCTGCACGGCATGCCAACACGAAATCCTCCGCCACCAGCAACAATAATGTGGTTACGGTGACTGTCAACGCACAGCCGGACGATGAGATTACCAGAAATATTAAGAAATACGCGGGCGCTGATCGTGCAGCCAGCACGGAGCTGCAGTTCTTGGAGCCGCAGGCGCCGCAACGGACGGCACGTGCCGCCAGCGCAGCGCCCGCAATTGGAGCGACAGCGCCGCCGCGCCAACACCGCTCGACGGCCAGCCTGAACAAGTCCACGGTGGATGTGATTTCGCCGGCGGGCGACTCGTTGCTGCAGCAGCAATTTAGTGCCATGAATCTGTCTGCCAATACGTCTGCGTCCACATCATCGATGTTCAACTCGACGCTGGACACCACCGGCTCGTCGTCGGCCAGCAAAGATGTGAAGCGTCGTCGACGTTGGAACATTTTGTCGCGCAGTAAAACGCCCGACAAACCAAAGTCCGCCACGCTGGGCCGCGAGAAGGCCAGCAGCTCGGCAGCGCAGCAAGCCAAGCTGGCAACGAAAATGAAATTAGCCCAGGATGATCTCAATCTCAATCCGCATCGTTGGTCGACAGGCGTTAGCAAGCCACAGCCCATATCGGGGCAGTATTCAAAGGATAAATTGGTAAGTATCGCTAGCTATACTTACTCAGCTATATTTCTTTGATATAAACTTATTCCTTCCCCCAGTGCCAGATTTTAAATGATAAACTACAGGACTCACAGCTCTTTATGGAGTTCGAACGCATACCGAAGAGACGCGAGCATCCGCAATACGCTTGTGCGTTGCTCGAAGAGAACAAGCTGAAGAATCATGATCCCAACTTTCTGCCATACGATGATAATCGCGTGCGTCTAACGCCATCGATGGATAATCGCCTTGGCTATGTGAATGCCTCATACATATCGGTAATATTTTCTTAAAGCCTAATCTCTTTCTTAACTTTAATTGCATACTTCTTTTCGCAGGCCACCGTTGGCACTAAGCAGCGTTTCTACATTGTCGCCCAATCACCCCAGGAGTCGCAAACAATGCGTATCTTCTGGCAATGCGTGTGGGAGGCAGATGTGTATTTGGTGGTGCAGCTAACGGAAGATATGAGCTATATACCGCTCAGCAGTCAACAGTATATGGAGTTTGGACATGTAACTAGCCAACAAATATATAGTCAAATGTACTCTAAACACGCATCTCGTACAGTTCCAGGTTTATCAGGAATTCTCACATACTACAGACCGTTGCACCACCAGCAAGCTGCGTCTGTATCATGTACCGTCGCGTCGCTATCGCTCTGTGTGGCATCTAAAATACGCCGATTGGGCGGAGCAGAATTGTCCACGTGATGTCAATCATTTCCTAGACTTTCTCGAGGAGCTCAATTCGGTTCGATTGGCCTCAACGGACGAGGTGCCACCGGGTCACAATACAAATCCCCCAGTGCTCATACACTGTCTGGAGGGAGGCGGCCGATCGGGTGTGACGCTGACAGCTGATCTACTGCTCTACACACTGGATCACAATGAGGTGGGAACTCTAGCTAAAATATATATAATCTATAGCATAGTGTATTCTAATTTAAATTTCAAATCCTGCAGGACTTGGACATACCGCGCGTCATAGGACAGCTGCGGCATCAGCGGGACAGCATTATACCATCGCTAGCGCAGTATAAGTTCATCTATAATCTGCTCATCACCTATCTGAAACGCACGCGTTTAATTTAAATGGAAGTGGAAGCGGAAGCGAACAGCATCTAATTCCCAACACTGGGCTCACCCTAGCTCTAAATAGTATTTCATATTTAAGCCTTTAACCTATGAGTAACGAGAGAAAGAGAAACGAACAACTTTTTGGTAACCACAAAGACTTGGTTTCATATACTTCATCAATTATCCTAAGTACCATACGACTGTTCTTCCAAATGCGGCAGCTATATACCACCACCACCATATACGATCATGATAATTGTGATCCTAAATTTGTATATTTAAGAGTTCGAGAATTTGTTACCAACATTTAAGCGCTCCACCCAATACAAAACGAATTTTGTGTTAATCATAGTGCTTAGGTTTAAAGCCAAATTATTTATACACATTTTTTAATAAACCAATTGATATGCATTACGCAACGCAAAGCAATAAAAAATTATACATTTTCAATTAAAAAATTCAGCATTTCGTTTCACTGAATAAAAACTGTATATATAAAAGAGAAAAAAGTTTGAGTTTAATTTTTGAAATACTGCATGTATTTTGTATTTTGTATGTTTCTTTTCCAAAGTAATTTGCAATATTTATACGCATTATATATACGAAACATATATAATATATAATGCACATGCATATTGAAGCTTAAATGAGCTACATAAAGTATTTAATTAAAATGATTTGTAAATATTTTATTTAACGGCCAAGCAGAGTTAATATTACATTTAAGTTTTCTTCTTTTGCGCAAATAGTTTTTTTTACTTTCTATCAGAGCTTGTTTTCATTTTTCTAAAGTTGGATAAATTTCAATGAAAAATCGTAAAAAAAATATAATGAAATTGTATATGAAAATCTTAATAAAATTTAACTATAATTCTTTTAATCGAATACTTGTAAAGTATATGAAAATCGTCTAAAATTTGAGAAAATCTTAACCAGTTTTCCTAGGATTGAAAATAATGAATAGATGTTTTAAGCACACTCAACTGAAGTTAGTTCTATCCAACTTTAGAATAAAGAAAGCATACAAATTCGATCTTAAAGCGCACTGATCATTTGAGATTTTTAATTTAATTATTATAAATTGAATTCGAGCGAAAAAGCACAAAAATTGTTTCATTTTACGTGTTAGCCATAAAAAGCAATATTCATTATCTTAACTTAAACATAAAAAGAGCACAAGTATACATTAAACATTTAGCAATTTTTTTTGAAATAGTTTTTCTTGTTTTGTTTTTTTTTTTTGTTTTCGTTCAGGCGAAACATAAATTGTTGGGCTAGACTTTGTTCAGGTTTGTATATAGGCAATGTATATATATATATTTATATAAATATATATGGAGATTTCTTGTATATAGTCGTATGTATATATATTTATATAGTGTATATCTATGTATATAACAGACAATCGTATATATATATACATACACACATGGAAAAATATTGGAGTCCTTAACGTGTGAGAGAAATATGTTTACAAAAAATTGTTAATATTATTATTATTATTATATTTGTTGATTTTTCAAGTCTCAGGTTTTAGTTTTCTTGTTCTTGTTTCTGGTTGGTTTCGATTTGCTTGTACTTTCATTTATCTTGTCTTCTCTTGTTTGTCTTTTCTTGTTCTTGGGATTTGTTTTTTACACTTTAAGTAAATTATAGTAAATACCACGCTTGAAAAATATTCGAAAAAATCTATCGGCTTACAAACTAAATATTTGGAATCGGAGCGAAGGTTTTTTCTTTTATCATTATTTTTGCATATGTATACGTATGTGTATGTATAGATAAAACTAACTTGTATGTATATATATATATGTATGAGCTAAGGTATACATAAATGGAATACAATAGATTGAGTCGGCCTCGTCCCCTTTTCATTATTATTATAATTATTGTTGTGCTGGGCAAAAAATTGTGTTTCTTTTTGCTTTGTTTTTAAATGCCGACTGAAAGTCTTCGAAAGAGTTTTTGATTGCAAATGTTTTGTTTTTGTTTTTGATTAGGTCTGCTGGATTGGTCTGCCTGCAGACGTTTCTTTTGATGCATGCGAGAAGGCAACAACTTTGTGGATGATTCCTATTCGAATTCCTTTTTGTTTTTTGTTTTTGAGGAAAATGTTTACAAAGAATTGTGCTAAATTAAAATTAATCGTAAGCCACTTAAAACATATAGAGCATAACTAAACTTTAGGCGCTTAATTTAAGAATACGTGACAATGGGATATCGAACATTAACGGGATAGAAAAAGTGTGTTCATGATAAGTGAGATACGCACATGTAAATGTGTGTGTGTGCGCACCCTTCTGTTTGTTGGGGCAACAGCTCGTCCACGGTTGAGCCATATTTGTATGTATGTATATGTGCATATGATGTATGTATGTATGTACGTATGTATGTGTTTTTGTTGCTGGTGACATGGAAACCACAACCATTTAACAAATTTTGGCATATATATATGCTGCAAGAAATAAAGAAATCATTAAATTAGTTTTATATTCTCTTTTAATTATTTTTCGGTACTCACAACTAATTAAATTAACATTTAGTAGTTAAAACAGCACAGTTTGATTTATTGATTCATTGGTGGCATGGGACATATGGTGCACTTGGTGCTATCCATAAAATTTGGCGGTCCACCTGGATGGGAACAATATTAAAGAGAATAATTAATAAATTAATCAATTCCAAATATATATTAAATGCAATTTAAAAACTATTATGAAATATTCTTAAACAGACCTCGAAAAAGAGAGCCAGCTTATATATTTAACAGACACTTAACATAACAAATAACATATTTAATTTTAACATTTTATACACTTGCAGTTATCTTAAATCCTATTAACTATAAATACTATTAATACAAAAAGTTGTATATAAAACTGAAAGCCTAGCTTTATGACATAACTCTCATTTTATCTTCTATATCTGCTATATATATACCTTAAACTATCACAATTACAAACTGCAGTGTGACATTCTAAATCGTTTGCCCCTTTTGCTCTTGCGCTGCATATGGTGGTTAGGTTATCGCTTCCACTGGCTGTTTTCAGTTGCAGCTGGACTTACCATGCATGTGGTTTAGGTGTCTGCTAGTCGCAGTGCTATGATGATGATTGTACAGGCTGCTGGTGTAGACCGGCGGTGGTGGTGGTGGCATGGCCAATTGCTGTTGGATTTGCTGCAGTTGCTGGTGGCTGCGCATATGTATATAGGGCGCTGGCGGTGCAGGAAGCTGTGGTGGCTGTATGGATACTGATTGTGGTTGCAATTGGGGTAGCTGTTGTTGTTGTTGTTGTAGTGTCGGTGGTGGTGGTGTAGGTGTGCTAGGTGGAGTGCTCGTGCTCTGACAGGGACTGTTCAAATTCCGTGTGACGGCATTGTTAGAAATTTGCTGCAGTAGGCGGCAATCGGCAGCCGTATAAACGGGCGGCGATGGTTCATTGTGTTGCTGTTGCTGTTGTTGCTGTTGGTATGCCAAGTGGTGTTGTTGATGGTGCGGCTGCTGCTGCTGTTGGGCGTAGGAGCCATGGCCGCTGTCACACGATGATACTGAACCTGTTGGGTGTTTGTTTGTGACAATGAAAGTAGAGTAAAAGTAGCGTAAAGTGTGTCACAGCACACGCCAGTGTGTGTGTGTTTGAGTGTTGTAAGTGTGTGTGTGTGTGTGTGTGTGTATGTATGTATAAAAAGCAGTGTAAGAGACCAACAACCAAATGCCAAAGCAGCGATAACCAACCACCATATATATATATGTATATAACAGCCAAATGCAAGCGAGGAGCGGGGTATATACTAAAGCACAACTAACTTTAGATATTATCTAAAGGCCAACTAAAATTAAGCTACAACTAGGCAATATTTGTAACTATAAGCTTAGTTTTTAGTAGGCAGTGTCTAAGCGTTTAGTGGGCGAAAGTCTGCATTGCCTTCTGTTCACTTACCGGAAGTCACGGACTTGCGCAGCGGTAAATCACGAAATGTCGTCACACTGCTGCTCTCCAGCGATAGATCCACCGAAGGCAACGGCGGTGGTGGGGCGGGCGTGTCCGAATGGGAACGCTCGTGTATCGCACGTGTGGGCATTATGTTGCCTGAAGCAAAAGAACAAACGAAACAGAATCAATACAAATACAAGAAATTTAAGTATACGTTTGATTGGGTTTGTACTCAACGAAGTATGTTTCTTAGCTAATTGGAATAGAATAATCGTTTAATTAGTTTAATGTTCCAACTATGTTAGCTCATAAAATTGGTATAGAGTGAGAATAAGGAATATTTAACTTCTTTAAAGTTCCTATCAAGGTATACCCATTCTTTCTGTAGAGCTATGTGATATGTTGAGTCGTATATTCGATTGCATCAGAACAGAATAACATGGTCTCTGGTATAATTCGAATATAGTTATTATATATCGAAAGTGCATTCATGCTTGTTGCTTTATAATAATAGTTCAAATCGATTTTTAAGCATCTAAGAAACATAATCTTGAAAAGCAGACAAGTTTTCATTGATCTGCAACAATGATCGATTGGCAGCTATAAGTTATTCCCATCTGTGCTATCTTGATAAGAACTATAAAACTGATATAACTTTTTATGAATTTTGCTGTCAAGCATAGCTAACCAATCAAACAATATTAGCTGATTTACAATAGAGACTTTAACTTTCATGCTTATAAAGAAAATAAGTAAGAGTGCTCTAGTCGGGAGTACTCGACTAGAATATGCCCTGAACTCATTCCTTGCCCACACATAGCAAATAACACATGTACAGCGATAGACTGACTGAGATGCATAAGGCGAGCTTAACTCATGTATAGTTGATGGAGTCTGCCACGCCTTCCATTAACCATTTGATAGAATTCAATATCTTTAAAACTAGTTGTTAGTTTGTGGTACATAAAATGTTAAGATATTTGTATCTACTTTCTTATATGTAAAAATATAACCAAACATAATCTCTATTATCTTCAAGATAAGATTTTTGTATTTCAATCTTATTTTCTTAAATTTCAACTAAATTTGGTTTAAAGTAGCAAGTCAACAGATTTTTCCTAGAACTACAGCTCTACCAACGACTTTCAATGTATAATCCAGCCATAAACCATGGAAGCATTCTAAGAATTCGCTAATCCGCTAAGTCTAGAGATAGAGATGCTGCTTACCTCCAGATGCCAAACGTCGGTGTGCACACGGACTGGGACTGGGCGTACATTGTGCATTGGCCACGCCCGCCGGAACAGCAGCAGCTGCCACAACGCTGCCTCCCGAGCCGGCCGGCGTGCTAAAGCCATGTGCGGCATGTAAATGATGCAGCGGCGGAATGACGCCAGGCAACGCTGAGTTATGCCTCGGCACGAACGGCTGATGTGGTCGTATTTTGGAGGACTCTGACAGCGAGAGCATTTTCTTGACTGCCTGCGGCGAGGCGGTGCCAAACTTGGGTCCATTGTTGTGCAGCTGCTGGCGACGCTGATGATCGCTGGTGGAGCTCGTCGAGCTGGTGGTAGAGAGCGTGGGCGAGCTGGGATGTCGCTTGCGCAGCGACAGCGATGAATTTGGCGCCGAACTGGAGCTGGTGTGCGAGTAGATGCTGAGCTGATCACCGCCGGCGTTGATGCTGCCGGTGCCAGTGTTGCCGGCGTTGATGCTGCCGCTGCCTGCGCTGCGATGCGAGCTGTTGCCATGTGATATGCTGCCCGAATAGGTGGAGCCGTGCGGCGGCTCACACTCCAGCGAAAGCTTGTGCAGCAAATCTTCATCGCTCAGTATTTTGAGACTATTCAAATAGGCTTTGACTCGACGCACCATTTGCGCCTCTTCGAACATTTTTTTGGGATTCGGTGCTGCGGTTGACTTCTTGCGTCGCTTGATCGTAGCCTGGCCGGCATTGGCAGCGATCACCGTGCCGGCAGCTGCATTGCTCTGCGAGGCAGACATTTGATTGAGCGAGAAGAGCGCATTGGAGGGCGTCTGCCCCTTCAGCTCCAATATGGCCAGCAAGTCGTACGGCGAACTGCACATGTGCGTCAACAGGCGCACCTCCTTCGAAAGCATGCGCAGTTTCTCAAAGTTAATCAGACCATCCACACGGGTGTCATTGCCCAGATGTATGAATGTCAAATCCTTTTTCACAATCGGATAGAATGGTATGATGGGATGCTGAGCGAGCAGCTCAGCCGATACAAGCTGCCTGTACTTGGACATATTGCGCGACGGATCCATCAGATCCTGTAGATCATTAAACAAACGCTGATACTTCGAGGGCAACTTTTCCCAGGTCAAGCGCAGGCGCGACACAGCGCCATGGCCCAGCCCAGATATGATGGCAAACATGGAGTTGAAATTGCGGCACTCCTTGCAGTGACGCGCAATCTTGATGAACTGCTTGACGATCTTCATGCGGCGCACGATATTGTGCTCGGCGCAGATTTCGCTGACTACCCAGAACATTTCGCGATTGACCAGCTCCGAGAACTTACTGAGCATGGGCACACCATATTTGGATTGCAGTTCGAACAGCTCATCGATATATTCCGTAGACTCGATTTGCCGGAAGTTCGCGAAATCCTGCAATGTTAGCTGTATGGCCAGCTCGTAGGCATTTAGTTGTAGAAAATATACGCCCGACTCACGCACCAGCTCCAAGGCCAGTTCGTCCGGCACGAGCGGCTCAGTGCTGTCATTGAGCTTGAGATAATAGCGTGCCGCAAAGCTGATGCGCTCCGCCAGATTTTGCAGCTGGTCGGGCAAACGACGCTGCTTCACCATGCCGCCCTCGCCGACGCTCACCTCACACAGCGAGAAATTGGAGCTGGGATCGTGTATGCCGAATTCTTGCAGCGTCAGCATGACCACCTCATGAGCCGTCGTCTCCTTATAGATGAGCACGTACTTGCATGTCTGATCCGACTTATAGACTTTGAGCACATGCTCCGGATAGTCAGGCGGCAGCATGGAGCTGCTCGTCAGTGTGCTGGCGGCGGAGGGACGATGTATATGAGCCTGCAAGTAGTTGACTTGCAGCGTGGCACACGACTCAATGTTGTTGTCATAGTTGAGACTGCTTAGATCCGGATTCGATTGCGATTGATACAGACGTCCGGCAGTGGTGGCAGTGCAGCCGCCATTCGTGGAATTGCAGCTGCTGCTGCCAGAACTGGCAGCCGATAGCTTTGCCTTCGATTGCGGCTCATTGAGCAGCGTATCGGAGCTATCATTGAGGCTGCCCACGTGCGGCTGTTGCTGCTGCTGCTTGAGTAGATTCATTTTGGCCAAGGCTTTCTGGAGTCGGCGCTTCGGCGCCAGCGTCATAAAGCCTCCTGGTTTGCTATCCTCTGCGCTGCACTTCTTAGCCGAATTCGAGTTGACGCTTTGCAGCAACTGTTGCATAAAATTGGCAGCCATGTTGCCGCTGCCGGCGCTCACTGGCGGCGTTTGAGGCGGCGCACAGTCTGGCTGATCGAGCAACATGTCTACGGAACTCAATCGCACCATATGCGCACGATTTGTTAGCTCTTCGGTGGTGCTGTCGCTGCGTCCATGCAGTTTGGCAATATCATTGGCGCAAATGCGACGCGGACTGCGCAAGCTCTTGAAGCTGCCATTGCCGCTGCTGCTGATGCCGCCGCCGCCCGCCGAGTTGCTGCCGCTGCCATGCTCCAGTGCTTGCATAATCTCCTTGAAGCCCAGCAAATTGCTTTTCACCTGAATGCTCAAATGCGTGGTGCCCGTTAGCAGCTCCAGTGCACGCTTGCTGGTCACATGATCCAGCGATTGGCCATTAACTTCATGTATTTGATCGCCACGCTTTAGGCCCACATCCTGAGCCTTTGATCCTGGCTCCACGTGCGATATGTAAATGCCAACCGAGGCATTGCCCGTTGCTGCGGCAACACCGCGCAGCTCATAGCCGCCGATAATTTGGAAATTTAGTGGTTCGTCGCGTGAGGAACGCGTTAAAATGCAGCTGCGCATGCGTGCTTTGGCGGCACACGCGATGTGCAGTAGGCGCAGCTGACTTAGCAGCTTTTTACTTTCCAGGCCAGCCTCAAAGATCTCCAGGAACTCCATCATCTCGTGGTCAGCCTCGAAGTCTGTAAAATGGTTATTCACCCACAGCAGCACGACACGCGTGACACGGTCTCGTAACTCTTGCGTTTTGTGCGTGTCCAGCTGCTCTAGATCGAACCAATGCAACAGCTTTTGAGTCACCTCTTGTGGATTATGTATGAATATGCGATGCGTTAGCAGAAAGTCTTCCACATACGTTGGATCTGTCATCGAGTTCTCCTCGACAAGCTGCTGCAACAGCCGCTCGGGTGTGCCTCTTATGACCACATGGCCACGTTTTGTATTCAAATTTGCTGTAGCCGCAGAGCCACTGCCCGTTGTAGTGGCGCTCTCTGCACCGCTGCCTCCAATCGATCGCAATTCGGTGACCATTACAATGCGTCCCTGTTCATCCTCATGCCGACGCGTATTCTCCTCGCCCTGATGCTGTATGCGATAGTAATCGGTTTGCGTAATGCACACAAATTGACAATCGTCGCATTTGGTGCGCATCACGCCGCGATGGTACAACTTGTCCATGGTGGGCAGAATGCCAAACGAATCGCCCATTTGCAGTTCCTCGCGTGTGCCGTTCGCATGCTCGATTTCGACGGCGCCATTGATTAGCACCGACCAGGAGTCAAGCTCCTCGCCGTCAGACATGACCACTGTGCCGGCCTTGTCCACCACGGCGAACACCATCACGGAGCAGAGGGCGCGTCGCACCGCTAGCGTTATATTTGTGAATGCCTTAAGGCCCTGCGTGAACTCCAGCAGTATTTCCACATCGTCCTCGCTGCGCTCCGATGGATCCTTCTCTAGACAATCACGTACGGCATCTCGGACATTAAGGCTCTACCGAGAGAGAGGCACAGGGAGAGAGAGAGGACAATAATTAAATATAGCTAGGATAAGTTTGTTTAAACTTGAAATTGCTTTCACAAGAATTTCCAGTTGTACTTTCTGTCTTGTTCGATATGACCAACTCACATCCATGCTTTCGGCAAGATCTTCCTCATCGGAGTCCACCACAGACTCAACGAGGCCGGAGAGATCAATCTCCTCGGCCTCCAACGATGATCCATAGACAGAGGCCATTGTATCGCTGCCGCTGTACGCTGAACTTGTGTCACTTGAATGCGAGCCACGATTGCATTTTTGATGCAATTCTGGTCGATTGATTGAGCCGGTGGTGCCGCTGCCAACAACCGTTGAGCTGGCTGTGCTAGTGGGTGGATACTGCACGCAAAGAGAAAGAGAGAGGAGAGAGAGGTGAGTAATTGGTCAAAAAGGAAGTTCTTAATGGGCATACAATGAGATATTAAAGATTCAAGTTGACACTCACATGATGTCTGATATGATGATATGGATCCATTAAGGGGCTGCTAATGCTGCTGCTGCTGCTGCTTCGGCTTCGGCTACTGCAGCTACGGCATGCCAATCAGTTGGATGATATGTCTGCTGAACTTTAGACTTTGCGATTAAGCTGCAACAAGCAAAACAAATTTAAATTAACTACGTTTACTTATTTCATATATATTTTGTAATCATTACTATTTGCTTTTTTTGTACTTTTCTTAAAGGTGGCTTCGCGCGCGATTGACAAAATAATCTTTTAATACAAATGCACTCGATTTTAAATTAGAAAGCAATTTAAAGCAGTGTCATTTATACATCAATCTAATCAGAAATCAGATTAGGCATCTCCATTTTTAAGATTAAATATGAAATTATTTATAAATACATATATTTAGAATTGATTTTTTTATATAACGAAAAGTTACTATTCAATTTCTGTTATCAGAAAAAAATAATTATTTGTTATTATAATATTTTAACAGCTTAAATGATAAGAAATATCAATTCTTGATTAAATACGAAAAACAAAAAACAAAATTAAAATCTACTTTTTATTTATAAATATTTTATTATTTGGCTGAATAACACAACGTTTTAGCTTAGATGATATTGAAATATTTTGAAAATGATAAAAAAATAAATTTTTGTATGCAAACATTAAGTTTGCTTTATATTTTGTAGAGCACTGTATTATAATGTGTCCAGACTTTAGCTAATTAAAATATTTAAAGCAAGTTAATATTAGTAATTATGATGACACAATATATTTGTTTAAAAATTTAAATTTAATTGAATAATGCCAAATTTTTAGCTCAAATAATTTAAGGAGAAAAAGTTAAAGCCAGTTTTTTATATACAAATATAGGCACTTATATGTACAAATATATGTATGTATATATGTATAATTATATTACTTTTTTATTTCTTTGCTCTTTCACATTTTTCGTAAAGCAAACTTTACCTAATTAAGCTGCAAAATATGAAATCTCTTTAATCTCTTGTAAAAAAAAGGAAAATAAAAAAACTTGCTGTGAGATTTTATTGGTCAATTTTGTTTGTTTGTTTGTTTTTTCTTTTTTGCTTTTGTTTCACTGGGCGCACAATTTGCGGTACATGCATACAAACATACTAACACACTTTCATTTTCAGCAGGCGCAACAACAACAACAGCAACAATGCTGCCAATAAATTAAGTCAACGTTGCGCGCCGACGACAACAAAACAAAAACACAAGAGATACAACATAAAACAAAAAAATTCTCATGCAATTGAGTCTGCGCTGCTAACGCAGACGCCGACGCCAACGTTGACAGCAACAGAGACTCTTAAAGCGTGTGGGTATATAAATGAATATATGCATGTATGTGTGCCAGCTTGATTGTTTTGTATGTGCATGTGTGTGTGTGTGGGGGGAGCGTAAAATAAAATAAAAACACGAAAATTGTAGGCGACGACTTCCGTTCGCTGGATAAGCGACTATTATAGCAAGAGCAGCAGCTTATTGCAAAATCAAAGTGTAATAAATAAACACTGTCTTACAAACACTCAAATCCATACATGCACATATACACGCAGGCAAATCTGGCGTTCCACACATACACTAAATATGGGCGTGTTTGTACAGTTCAATGATTTGATGTAGGCTGCCTTAAAAATTACATATATATATATTTATATGTATATATATATATATATATATACACATATATACATATATATATATATATATATATATATATATATATTTATAAGTATGTAACAATGCTCGTTGCACTTGCTAATTATACGCACTTTTTTATAGCTGCCGACACATACACACAAACACACGCACAGATAATTTTTTCCCTGGCTGTGCTGCTTTATCGGTGGCTTCTTTTTTGTTGCGTACGCTTTGCATAAAGAAATTTCAGCCAGCTCGCTCCCTGCGCATTGTTGGAATTTCACTCACACACACGCACACGTACACGGGCACACGCGCATAGTTTTTCAAGTAGAAAAGCTACTACGTTTATTTTAACAAAATTCAGTTTCTGGTTTTAAAATGATTTACACCATACCAGCAAGCACTATAATATTCCGTATTGCACTTTATTTAATATCTTTTGGGCTTGTAAATGCCATTTTAATTTAGAAAAAATGCACAATGGGTCTTGACGCGTCAGTGTTGCCCTAGTAGATAAATAACTAAATATATCAAGAGATTAGCTGTGGTGGCGACGCGATGTTGAGGTGAACAAGTTGGCAGTTCCGCAGCTAACAGAGTGAAGTATGCGTTAACAGTCTGTAGATGGCGCTTGCAATGTTAGCTCTGGCGCAATTTTTGAAATTTTGAAATGCACTTGGAGTCCGACCCCAGTGAACTCATCTATTTATATTAGCAAAAAAAAAAGGTTAACACACAAAGGAGAAAGAAAGTGTCCACAGTGTACAAACAAATTTTTATTGAAAGTAGTGAGTCCTTTGGGAGCACAAGTCCCATCTCCCGGTAATAGTTAAAAGGGAGCGAAAAGGGCCCAGGTTGTGTACCAATTTCAATAAGCCGCTTCGTCTTAATGTAAGGCAAGCGTCTTTAATGCATGTTTGCGCCATTATTGATGACCTAAGACAGCAACGCGGCTCAACCCCTCTAACCCCTGGATCTAGGCTAGGCCACATAAAAAACGCAACATGTTTCGTTTGCGGCTTTGCCTACGCGTGAAGGCAGGGGTCTCGGAATACATAGACACAAGGGTGTAAAACTAGCACATCGAATTGGCGAGGGGTGCCAGCCACGTGGCTAATACCACACACTCACACACATAAACGCAAACACAAACACAGCTAGATAGACGGGGTGAAGAAAATAATAAACATAAAAAGCAAATCCTTAAGGTGCAGTGGGCCAGTTTTATCCTTCTTTTTGCCTGATCTGCAGCCACAAGAAGTCAAGCAGGGTCACACCGAGTGTTGGGGAGGGTGTGTGGGTGGCTTGTTGCTGATGACTTCATGTCCCCAAGGTGTGCAGGCAGGCAATGCAACGGCTTTATACATTGCCCACTGACACCGTCTGCATTTTTATGGCTTGCACTGTAGTATTTGCCAGCTTTATAGGCTTTAAACACGTTAAATTTGAATTTTATGTATCTCAAGAGCTAGAAACACTCGTAAATAGTTAATTTATTGCAGAGTTTCGTTGATTTACTTTGTAATCGCTTTACTATTTTAAACTGCTTATCGATATACAATTGATCGATAAGTTTTGCATGTGCGGATCGCACTGTTATTGTTAACAGAGTCTGTAAAAGAACTAGTTTTATATTGGTTTTTTTCCTTCCAAAATATGGAAATAGGTGTTTACATTAAAATACGCATACATATGTATGTATGCATGTTTTAATAAGAATTACGCACATGCTCGGCTGCTTATCTGTTTAAAATGCTTTACGCATGTTGGCAATGGCCAGTGGAGCACCAGCAAAAATTGTTACTGCTGTTGCTCTGTTGCTTTTCCCCCTTTCGTGCGTTAGCCTTGAGGTTTTTGGGTTGTAGTTACTCTTGTTTTTGCTTTTCTAACCTAACGGAAATCTCTGAGCGCATTTGTTTTGCTGCCGGCAATGGCATTCATGCTGTTTGTTCTTTTCTTTTTTTTTTGCGTTTGCTTTGTTTTTCGTTTGCTTACAATAAAATCAAAGATTGCGTCTGGGATTTTGTTTTCGCAAGCCTTACAAAGAAAACCAACTCAAATAAGCGCAGCCACATCCCCGTGAGACGCCAGCAAAAGTGAGTTGAGAGCCCGAGAGCCAGCTTCAAATAATAACTTATTGATTTCGATTGCATAGGAAATGTTACTTTAAATTCAAGTGATGCAGCACTTGTGGACTCTTTCGCCACTTTTTTTTGGCTGCAGGCATTTTTTCCAATTAGGAGGCGAACTCGCCAAATCCCAATTTCGCAATTTTGGGTTGACACACACACACAAAGAACGACACGCATGGAGCAAAAACGAGCAATAACAATGTCCTCACACAGTCTACGAAGCTGGGCAACAAGAGGCGTAACAAAAATTAACCGCTACTTGCGTTTGGATTAGTGTGCATGCCCTGGAGATGAGTATTTATTGTACTGAATTTGCCGTTAAACACATTGCGCAGACACTTTTAGTTTCTTACGTTCATTTCTTTTGCTGTCTCTTTTGCTCTTTTCTTACAGTTTCCAATGTAAATCGAAGAATTTGTGGCTGCGACTGTGTCTGTGTGAATGCATGAAGTGTGAAATGAACAGGTACTCACAGATTTAAATATGTACATATGCATTTATTTGGATAGAATTCTAAAGGCGTCTATTAATTATTATTAAATAAAAGAGAGAAGTAGTTTAACTTTGTCTTGTAAGTCTAAATATTTTGTGAAAATTAAATATAAAATAATTACAACTAAATAAATATATTATTTAAATATTAAAAAATGTATCTAAATGTTGTATAAAATAAAAGAAAATGTTTATTTAAAAATATATATAAAAGAAATGAGCGCAAGCAAATAAAATAAATAAAGCTACATTCAAAATTGTTGGTATTTACGTCACTCATGCGCTCATCTCTAGCTAATATCTGTGCACCTCTCTGGCAAGGGCATTTGGAAAAACTAAGCGAGCAAGGATATCTGTGTGTAATTGAGCTCCAAGAGACACAGATGTTTGCAGGATTTAACAATGCGACAATGATGAGCCAGCAAACCAGCCAGGCACCCAGGCACCCTAGTAGACAGGCGGGCGGCAGGCAGCTAGAGGCCAAGTCCTTTGCAGGTCGCTGCTGGCTGTGTTGGGGCCAGCAATTTGAATTAATAAGTTTATTATTTTGTAGTTGGCTTTTGGATTTGTAGCGGATTTGTATTTTATGTTATTTAATTTGCCCCAGTACTTGGCCCAGTGGGTGTCGCATTGCCAAGCAGGTGCTGCTGGCTGGCTGTGTCTGCTTGCCGGGCCCAAGGACTCGCCCGGAGCAGTCTCAGCTGTTTGGATTGCACGCAGCGGCTCAAAGTCTCATTTAGCTGTGCTGGCACAGCTTTCGTATGCCCCGCCCCGTCATCCCATAGGAAAATGCGACCGAAAGATGTTCGTTCAAGAAATTTTTATTTGTAATTCATTTTACGTTTTGCATTTTGTGTACTTAGGATTTGTATGTCATTATGGTTTTGTTTTGGTTTTTTTTATCGTTTTCTTTCTCTTTAGCTGCAGTTTTACTTAAGCTATATATTCGTAATTTTTTCATTATTTAAGTTTCTTATTATTTTTTTTTTTTTTGCCATTTTCAAGCCACTTAAATTTTTAAGCTTTTATTCAACATGATTGTGCTCAACGTTTTTCTTTGTTTCTCAAATGCCTGAATGCTTAATTTTTGTTTAAATATTTATTAATTATGCCTTGAAATTAGTTAATAATTCATATAATTTTTCATAATTTGATTCGTTGCAATTGAAACTTTTTTAATCATTTTTCGACAGCATTACCAAATAATTGTGTACTTGTTTTATTGTTTATTGAATATATATATATATATATATATATGTATATTTATATATATATTTAATAATAGTTTTTAATTGCATTTATGTGAGGCTACAATGCAAAATCAGCATTAACGATTGGAATATACTACGAAACGAGATTTATAATTAAATCAATTGCACAATTACAAATTTCCATGAAATGCTCTCTCCAAATAATCATTGGGATTTTTGAAAATTTTGCTTTAATTGATCGCATGGAGAGTGATTTGAGATTCGATTTACCGAATTCGAATTAATTTTTTTTTGTTTTATATTTGATAATTAATATATTTTCAAAGCATTTTTGTTGCTACAGCGAAACCTTCTTAAAGCTTATTCATAAAACTCAAATTTGAAATGAATTTGGTTTCCACATAAAATTGGAATATGAAAGAAACGCGAGGAAAAGGCACAGTAAAATGTTCATTATTGATATCTATAATAACAGAAGTACTTGGTGATAGTAATGATAGTTGAAATGAGATATTTTGATATGCGTCTAATTGACTTAGTCATCGTGATCCGAAGTTCGAGCTTTGGCTTGAAAAGAAAGTTGTGATCGATCTTAGCTGTAGAATATTTACGCTTAGCATAGGAGCCTAATATAGAACACTTCTCTAGTAGGCAGTTCTAGAAGCATTTTGCATAAATCGAAATTCTAATTTTCAGTTGCTCGAAACAGTTATTGTCAAAATTATACGCAGGTTCTTGGATATATGTATATATTTCTTCTTCTTTCTCTCCATTTGTAACCATCAAAATTCAATTTTGAGTCATAGTTGATAGAGTTTATTTTCGAATCGAGAGGGGGATTGCATCGAACTACATTTATATAAATATATATGTATATGTATATATATATATCTATATAGTATAGTTCCTTTTCTTTTTTTTTTGGGTATATACATTTAAAGCAAAATTATTAGATAGATAGCGTTCAGGTGGAGGAGCGATAGGTACACACATATGTCAATGTTTACTTTTTAGATTCTATTTCATAGAATACGCGTACAGGACTACGAATACTTACGTCTATCATATGCCAAAATGAATTCGAAATCTATTTACAATACTATTTCCATTATGTTTGAATGCAAAAATCTTAAGCTATTGACTTGAATTTGAACTTAAGCTAAGCTAATACTAAGCATCTCCTGTGTTTGACCAATAAATCACTTAATGGATATATGGATATTGTAGTATTAGGTGCCCCAACCAAAGGAAGCAAAAAATGTTAAATACTTAGAGGTCGGACAAGATAATGACTGGAATTTGAGCTGCAGGCCTAAATGACATAACTTTGGAGTAGTTAAACTTCATTTAAATATAGTTTAGCTCGAAAATAATATTTAAATATAATTTATAATATAATATATTTGTTATATATAATATAATTTTCTTAATAAAAACTAAATTCTAAATAAAAGGAATTCAATCAAAGGATATTTTTAATATTAAAAAAAGAAACAAAATCTTTTTTTTTAATTTAGATGGATGGATAGTAAAGATAGCAATAGGTAAGTGAAAGTCTCTTAATAAATTATTTTTTTTTTAATATTGTAGAAGCTTATCTTATCGATGATCTTTTGGCTGGGGCTATGTGAAATACGACTAGCCGTAGTTTCGTTTATATTTAAATGCATTTTTCATATAAATGCATAAAATTCGCATTGTTTTTTTTATTTATTTATATTTTGTTTGCTTTACCGTTTCGAATTAAAGTTTACCATGTGTAATATTTGATATATATAAATTTCAAATATGTGCTAAAATCGTGTGTGGGTTCGTTTTTCATTACTCTTGTTGCTGTTGCTGCTGTTGTTGTTGTTGTTTTTACAATTTCAATACATCAGCGTTTGGGTGTTGGGCTTAAAACCTAAATTCTTGCGCTGCAGAAACAAATGTATCTCCCGGAAATTGGGACGACTTGATTCGTTGCGTTGCCAGCATTCGCACATGAGATCGTAAATTTCGCGCGGACAGTTGAGTGGCATTGGCAGCAGTTCCTGCAAGTATATATATATATAGTAGACGTGTATATAGAAGCCAGTGTTTCGCTTTGCTACTTACATGCATTTTATCGTCCTGATAGATATGTCCAATGTTTTCAATAACATTCGCATCTGTCATGTGCTCATATGGCTGCTCCCTGGCGAATGTCAATATCTCCCAAAGGGCAACGGCAAAGGACCAAACATCCGACTTTGTGCTGAATTTGGCCTGCAATTAAATCGTTTTTGTTTCTTCTTATTAATATGAATAGTCGAATATGGCCAAAAGGCTTTCTCGTTTGTTTTTCCTTTGGCTTAAGGATTTTGCGGTGATTCGTGTTGTTGTTGCACGGCGGCACAAAAGCCATTCATGCGCACACATAGACTTCCTTTAAGGCAACTTTTGCGCTTTTTAATAAACATATGTATAAATACCAAAGAGCAACTCAAGCCCCTGCCGCTCATTTGCCCCAAAGGCAGTGGCACAACTCTAAAAGCAGCTTGTACAACGTTGTCTAAAACACACACACGCACAAGCAAACACACATATATACACAGAGACACGATAATAACAAGTAAGAGTGCTTGGATCGGGAATGCTTAACGAAAAGATACCCTGACAAGAAAGAAACTTATGTTAACTATTGATTGTTATCATCGCTATGGCATAGTAATAGGCCATCTATGTTTTGATCTGTGCAAGCTTAAGGACCTTCCGAGAGACTGATATATTTAGTTAGTTCTGATCAAAAATATATATATACACTATAAAGTCGGATATTCCTGCTGCTGTCTATTGCAAACATTATACCTCGACTACACATGGGTCCATGGGCGTGGGTCTGGAGCTAGTGCTATGTATGCGTTAGCTTATCCATGAATTTTATTTCTGTTTGTCCCTTGCCCCGCGCACCGCTCCAGCCACGCAGAAAACTTCATGCATGTCCTTTTGTCTGTGCGGCTGTTTTGTTTCGTTGTCTGCGCCGTTTTTCATGTAGTTAATTAATTTATTTAGTGCGGTTTTGCGCTAGGGGATTTCTAAAATATTTTTCCAACGTTTCGGTCCTATTTTCGTTTTTATTTTCCACTTTTAATTTTTACTCGTTGTTTTCGCATCGTTTGTTTGCGCCATAATAAAAACTGAGCTCTCTGCCATTTCAGCGCAAATTAAAGTGCTCGGTTGGCATTTCAGATGAGCACAGAGCTTTGATACACATGTCGGGGCTATTGCACTCCCAGCACATCTCAGCTAATTGAAAGCCTTAACTTGTAGTCAAATTCGCTAGTTACACACACATGAACATTAAGGATAATTAGAAATTGCTTCAACTAATAATTAGAATTAATTATAATCGAATATTTTATGATGTCAGTGAAGTCTTGCAGCTTGATCTTATAATGAAATTAAATATGAAAAAAATATATAGATATATAGTCTGAATATCGATGTTAGCATTTTTATGAATTGTGCTTTTAAATAAGCGTTCTCAGATCTTTGGTTAAATGTCTCTTGGCTAAGCAGAGTTCACAAGCTTTTCATACCCTGAAACCATTGTAAATGGGAATTCGTTATAATTTTTCAATCGTCATGCCATTTCGTTATTATTCGATAAAAAATCGATAATTTAGCTTCGTTAAATAGCGTAAATGTCGTAAATGTGTTGAATACAAAAATATTGTATATTTTAACTCCTCCCCTCCTTCTCTCTTCCGCTTAAATTCACAAATTTCAAGTACTAGAACCTTGGGCTTTGGCAAACATAAGCAACTGGATGCTATAATTGTGTTCTAAAAATTATTATTATGAATTTTAATTAGAAAATCAATCTAGAAGAAAAGTTATTCTACAATTAATTTCCCAGAAGAAAAGCCTATCGGCCGCCCACGATTTTGGGCACTGAGAGCTAAAGCTTCAGCTTTCACTTAAGAGTCCTTCTGTCAATCAATTAATTGCAGTGTAAAATTTGTCTTATAAAAGACAAATTTCAGCAGCTTCTAACTAAACTTTAACAATCACAACTTATTGTATTTAAAATGTTAGATCTAAACGCAAGCTTAGCAGATTAATAAAATAATTCTCTAGAAAAGTTCTCTCTCAGTTTCATTTTTATTTTTATAATTTTTACCTGATAAAATGTGAATTATTATTTTCAAAAATATTAGCGCCTTTTGCTTATTCAGGCTGTCGTAATAGACTTATAATGTGGCTCGGAAAACTTGAAGACCGGAAAAGGTAACTGACATAAATCGCCTGCTTAAAGAGGCAGCAGCAAAAGCAAATTAAAAATAATTAACACAATTACAACTCATTTTGCTGTCAAGCTGCTTGAAGGATCGACTACCCCGCCACCTAACTCGGACTACTTGGATTTAACCAATGAGAAGGACAGAAAGTAAGAGAGGGAGAGAGAGAGCGAACACTGTTCATTAATTTATAATTATAAACTTGTGCCTCGGCGCACAATTCATGCAGTAAATGAGCAAAGCAAAACTGAGAATAACAAAAAAAAAAGAGAAAAAATAAGAAAATAGAAAAGAATATTGTGAACAAGGTGTATTTGTTGAACACAACTGAAACTGCTTGGACCGTGGAATGGGGTATAAGTTGTAAGTTTGCTTTGTGTACATACCAGTAGGACGCTCTCCCAGGCCATCCAGCGTATGGGCATTGGCTGTGTCTGTCGGCCCGTTGTGCCTTCTAGCTGGCAATAGTCCGACGCATAGGCCGAACGGTTTATCACAGTGCCAATGGAGCAGACCTTAACGCTCAGCTCGGGTCCAATGATGCAGCTTCTGTAAGTGTGGCAAGCAGAGGGAGAGTGGTTGAGAGATTTTGCATCAGAAATCTGTGGCAGCATTGAAAATTCAATTAAAAATACCAGAAATTAAATAAACAAACACTTCCGCAGGCCAAAAAGGCAACCGAACGACGAGAAAGTCAGCGTCGGCGTCAGTCAGGATATGCTCCTTGCTGACACGAGTTGATTGCTTCGTCGTTTCCACAATTTCAAGCCAACCCAGAGCCAAGGAGTCTTGCCCATGCTCATGCCCATGCCCAGTCCCATCGTCGCATGCATTTCAAATGAGCGTCGCTGTCAAACAAACTGCCCCGCCCACCCGAACCTACCTCTGACATTTTGCCCTTGCCTGCTGTGCGCTTCGCTTCAAAGGGGTTGCATGTGTAGATTATTATTGTTGTTTCATTCAAGAAGGTATTTGCAGCTTAATCAAGAGCTTTGCAACTATTTAATGATACATTCAGATTAACGTTTTTATTTAAAAAATACATTCTCCTAATGATAAATCCCAAATATAGAGAAAATAAAAATTTATAATTCATATACAATCTACTATCAATACTTATTCCTAAATACTATTATTCTATAGTGGATTTAAAAAGAGCTTAAACACTTGATGGCAACTCTTAAGGGTATCCACGATTCAGCTTTGTTCAGAGCTGTTATTCTCGCTTGCTTAAGGGCTCTGCCGGTGCAAAACAGATTTTACTTTACGTTTGGAAGCTGGCAAGTGGTCAGTCCGCCGAGTACTAAAGCGCCCCGAGGCAGCAAGAGCAACAGCCACAACATCAGCAGCAGCAGCAGCAGCAGCAGCAGCAGCAACTGAAGTTGGAAGCTTTATATTTTTGTATTATTGTTTCAGTCACAACCCCATCTACGCAAACAGGAAGCAAAGAGTTGGGCGCTACAACAAAAACTGAGGGGGATCAACAACGTTGAACGAACGTTGAAGCATGACTGAAAATGACAATATAAGCGGAGCGAGGATGGGAAGAAGAAGAGCGGGAAGTCCATTCGGCTTGGCCTGCATAGGGGAAGTGCCGTAAATGAAACCATGAAATGGCAAACACAATCAACATTTGATATTGAGCAAAACGGAGTGTGCCAAAGTTAAGTAAATACGGCGACAGTTTGAGGTTATGACTGATGACATACCTTGGGAGCACAATCTAAAAATATGCGAATAAATGCAAAAAAGAAGCAGAACTTATGCAGTATGCGACCAATAATTTGCAGAAAAATGTCAGAGTTACAGAAAAAATGTTGATAGAGGAGTTTTTAATGAACAAAATAAAGTACAAAAAAAAAGAGACATGGACAAAAGTTCCGGTTAAACCCGATTCATTTTGTATATATATGGAAAGTAATAAAAACGTGAAGTATTTTGTAATTATATTTTATGGAGTATGCTGCGAACATAAAAATCTATACATATATGAAAAGATATTTTAGGAAATATTTGAATATCGAACATACTTTAAAACTTATAAAAACAATTATAAAATATATAAAAATTGTAAGAGATAAGTAACAAATAAATAAATTATAAATAATATATAATATAAGTAAAATGTAAAAGATAATTAAAATATAAATATAAAAAGCAAAATATAAATTTAATTTAAATATAAATATAAATAAAAATATAAAAAAAAAAACTAAAAAAAATATTGACTATACTTTAAATAAGTAAATATCAAGAATATAAAAAAATATGTATATAACAAATATAAAATATAAAATAATATAAAATAAAAAGATAGGAAATAAACTTTTATAAAGTATGAAAATAAACATTTATAAAATATAAAAAATTTTGTAAAAATATAAAAAATTAAGGGAAAATATACTTAAAAGCTATGGAATCGAAAATATAATATAAATATATAAATATATAATAATATAAATATATATTTTTTGACACAGAATTTATTACGTTATGTTTGCAAAAAAAATTAATTTTAAAAATACATAAAAACATGTAGTTGAAAAATAAACAAATTTAAAAGCTAAATTAAAGTAGAGCATATTAAAAATATACAATTGATAAAAAAGCATAATAATATTAATTATAAATAACATATAAAATATGCAGAAGAGACCGATTGCTGATTGCTTTTAGTCATTACGTTCTCCTAATCAATATAAACAATATCGTTATCTCTCATCCATCACACATCTGTTTCATCATCAAGACTAACAATTCATTTACGGAAATGCAATCAAGTATGCAAAGACCCAGCAAAATCTGACAAACATGAGAGAGCAGGCGGGGAGGGGCTAACCAAATAACTGACGAAGGACCAGCGGGCAAAATGAAGTTCTGCGCTCCCACTGCCATTTGGCGAAAACTTGGTACGGGTATTACACATAAGCAGACAGGTCTGACGTGCATAATTTCCTGTTGTTCGCCTGCCTCTTAATATCATTGAAAAAGGATATGAAGTGCTGTCATATTACAAATAAAATGTCTGCCTCAAGTGCGCCAGCGTCAAGCTCGTCGTGTAATGCGTTTAGCCCAAATCTCAAACCACACACGTTAGCTGACGAGCAGAAGGTCGAATGGAAGCAACCCCACTTTATGGCGGACAGTTTCTGATTTCGTGTGTTATAGATTTCGATTGCGAAGACGCGCTTTGGCAAAAACCAACAACAATTGAATTTGAGTTGAGTGAAAGGTTTAATTTTCAACTGACATGCGATGTGTGTGGGTAGAACACTGCAGGAGGTGGGTCCCCATGGCATATGACGCAGTTGCAACATGGATCGAGTGTCGCTTGTTGAGTGAGTAGTTAAGTAGGCTTGTCTAGGCAGTTTACGTACGGACTAGGATTTCCATTTCTATGCTCTTGACATCTATTGACAGCGACACTGACACGTGTCGAGGTTTTCTCGAGGGTTGAAACAGAAGATGCCTCCCCACCCACCCGACTGTCTAATATCAGAAATATCTGTTTGCTGTCTTCAAAATTGGCCGATTGATGCGACGAGTGTGTCTATTAGCTATCTATATTTTAAAGTGGATTGCGGTAAATCTTTTGTGCAGGCTTTAATATGATTAAAATGTAGCCATTAGCTTTGCAAAGAAATACATAAGCTCGCACTATTAACCCAATTAATTTCACACACACACACAGCTCGACCATAAATTTGGTTAAGAAAAATATTGTGTAAACTAAAATGCTGCCATGTGCCATGTGCGGACTCTGGCGCAGAATCAGCGTCAATTAAAATGCGCCATAAAAATTTGTAAGCTGACCAACAAATTAAAGCGACCAAATGGTGAAGGAGCAGCTAAAACAAAACAAAACAAGACAAACACAGCGCAAACTTTTTACTCGACTCAAGTACGACAAGTAAATGCTCTGCAAATCGTTTTTCTTCATGTTAGGAATTTGTTGAGCTTATCTAAATTTTAATTTAAATTTTTTGTGATCTTAAACAATTTGCATATAATATATAAATGGCATTGAAAAAACATTAATTTATATAGATTTTCCCAATTGTTTTTTTGTGTATTTGTAAATTGCTTAAAGTTTCAAGAAAACTCAAAAAAACTCAACAAAAATAACAATAGATTTAGATATATTACATTTTTAAAAGTTTTAAATAAATCAAATTATTGTTTGAAACTCCAATTTTATTCAAAATTCTAAATAAAATAAAAAATTATGTCAGCCATTTTTTATATTTTAAATGTTCAATTATAATGAAATATTTTCTACTAATAAATTACTTAAATAAAGTGCTTTAAATAGCAAATAAAATAATAATAAATTAAATAAAATAAATAAATATTTTATTAGTTATCAAAAATATTTTTACATATTTATTGTTTTAATATTTAAGCGTTGGAAAGTTATTTGAAATTCATAAATAGCTTAACTGAGGCCATTTCTGAAAATTCCACTTAAACTTTGACCGATCATATTAAATGTATTTGAAATATATTTTATTAAAATTATATACATATTTAAAATTCAATTTTCTGCGAACCGAAATGGGTTATTACTAAAATTTTGAAAATCTTGTTTCTTTTTAAATATTTACTACATTTGTTATTAGGCTAAAAGTAGTATCAAAGGGCTAATTTAATTACTTACAATTGTCACAGAAATTTTATTCATTTTTTAAATGTGAATTTATTATTATATTTGCTCTTGTTTATGTATTATTTTAGCCATTTTATTTTCTATTATTGTTTAAAATATTTTTTTTGTTTATTTTATTTATGAATTTTTGTAATTTTGCTCTTAAGATTTACAATATTTAAGCAATTTTAATAAATGGCCAATATTGACAAGAAAATTGCTATTGCCCATTCTGACATAGGATAGTATTTTTATTTTTTAAAACAAAATGGCCGACAGTGGAAAATAGAGTTGCTAGTTCGAGTGCTTGTTTTTGCAACTTTCACTAACAAGCTGTGCGCCAGCAGTAGCAGCCGCAGCAGTAGCAGTAAAAACAACAACAAACCCGAACATTGTTCTATTTTTTGGTTTATTTGTATTTTTTTGGCTGGCAATTACAAGCATATTAGGTTAACACAAATGCACAACAAAATGTCCTTGGATTTGCGACAAATACAAAAGAAAAACGAGATGAGAGAGGGAGAGCAAGGGAAAAAGAGCAACAGCGAGAGAAAAAAGTAAAGAAAAACGAGTAGAAAACGCAATAACAATAAATTGCATGCGACTTGCGGCGCACTTTTAAAATGTGTCAGAAAAACATATAGTTATGGGTTTTTAGTTGCCCATAGCTGGAGCAAAACAACCCACACACACACTCACACTATGCCAGCCATAAGCTGTGTAGCCTGGCCTGTATTTGCCACAAGACGCGGCGCGATACGACGCGAACAAAATAAATAAAATGGCTGGCAGCAAGGACAAATAAACGACTTTGGGATTTGCTTTGGTGTCGGACTCGGCGTCTTGCCAGCTGGTTATAAATTAGAAAAAGTACCATGTGCTGGCCACTGGGCTTAAAGCGAAGTTAATTAAACTCCCAGACAAAATGATGGCCATTAAAAACACGCCATGGACATTAAGTGCATCAACGAAAGTGCCTGCTGACCGCTTGTCAGTCGAACGTACGTCTGCCGCAGTTCAATAAACTAAGAAAACAAACAATTAAACTCCGGCCTGATGAGCTGCTTGTCGAGGTCAAAGGGTGTCGTCGCAAGTGGGTTAAGAAGAGGCTTCCAATCAACCACCCATAAAGTATGTGCCAAACCATATTGGATTACGCACTGAAATCGATTGCAAAGCCATGTAGAGTAGCTCTTCTTATGTGGGCCAGTGTATTATTATAGACTTAACTATAAATTTGGATCGTAGGACTGTTTAGAGCATTTAATTGCTAAAGATTTTTAATTTAAATTTGAGGTTTCAAAGTTAGAAAAATAAGCTGAAAGCATTTGACTTTTACCAAGATTTTCACATAAAGTTTTTTGTATAGTGAAAGCTAATTTGAAATGTATTATTTTTTCGCTTGAACACAAATTCTCATACATTGAAGACAGCTAAACTTCTTGAGAATAATTTTTGAAGTAGTTTTTAATAATTTTAATGAATGATTTAATAACGATTTTGGCTATCCTGTGTCTGCTACCATATATAAATAGTAAACTGAACTTAGAAAACTCTCAGAGTTGTCAAGCTACAATCGACAGCTGAGCATGATCAAGGCGATGAATTGGGATAGCGAGAGAAGCAAGAGAGAAAACGGACCGAATGATCAATCTAATCTAAATCTATTGGAACAAATGCTTACAATGTTAAACGTCAGTTGAATATTTTGAAATTAATTTCAATTTTTGATTCAAACCGTTTTCATTGTAGCTCTGTTAGCAAGCTTAAGTAAAAATCTCGCTTGGCTAAAAAAAATTGTAAATTATTAATTATCTTTTAGGTTAACTAAAACTTTAACTATTGTTCTATTGTGCTTGTTTCTGTATCTAATAAAAGTTGGCTGACTACAATTTAAGCAACTTGTTCAACTGATGCATTGACACAGTTTTGTCTTTCATCTTTTGTTTATTTTTTTATTATACATCAGTAAAAACCACAAAGCAACTGCAATCAGTTTGAAAAACAAAACCAAAGCCAGCTCTGGACTATACTTGATATCAATGCCAGTGCACGAGCGGCAAACGCCAAACTCTGGACATAACCATTACTGGTCGTTGCGAAGGCTAGGACATATTGTCAAAGGACATCATCAACATAATAGACATGCTGTAGCCACAAAAACGGATGTTAAATTGAAAAAAAAAGCGAAGAAAATGAAGAAAGACGAAAACCAAAATGAAACTATGAGCAGGAAATACATGGTACGGGGCCAAACGAGCTTATAAGCTTATGAAGAGCCGGGACTGGGCTTCGGACTGGTGTGGAGCGCGCAGCCTTAGCTTTCCACTCAATTGAAACGCTTGAATGAATGAGCCCATGAATGAAGGACACCAGCGAAACAACTACAATACAGCACACGAGCTGAACTGAGCTCTTTTTTATCACTCGGTCAGCATCGGTCGAGGGGCCCGCTTCACATGCATTGTGTTTGTCGTCTGCGTCAAGCCAACTACTATTATCATTTGCTCTGGTCACACACACACACACACTCAGTTATTGCTGAGCAGAGACCCAAAGACACACATACGCGCTCGTGCTCGTATGGGACCTTTGCCATTGACAACAGCCAAAAGGAACACAACAACGAAAAAAAAATGAGTTAGGAAGCCAATGGAGCAACCAGCTACAAGCACATAATAGGCCATTTGGACAGCACTTGAGGGTCAAGCAGTAATGTATGCTAATGATTACGGTGAAGAGTTATGCCCTAGCCTCAATGGCCAAAGGGTACGATTGGGTCGCCCTTTGCATTTATGATTGATTTTTTAACAGTCTTAACTTTGATTTAGTTTACTTTATGGCTTTAAGCTACAAGCTCGTAAGATGTATGTGGCTAGGAAAATCCATTTTTCAAAATATTTATTTAATTTTAATTAAGCTGAAAAGCAATAAAGTTTTTTATATGAATAGAGCAGGGTAGAAAGAGCCACAATTTAAAATTATAAATTGAAAATATCACAGAGACCTCCAACATCACAGTGCCGCTGTTTTTATACTCTGAATTCACTGAATTCAATTGTTTTGTGAAAATTTATGTGACAAGCAGAAGCAGGCTTGGCAGCCCCCGCAAAGTATATATAGACGATGAGCTGAGTCGATCTAGCCGACAGAGACTGAGGGACATCTGAAATTATAAATATACGCGTGTACGCAGTACTAGCTCATCTCTTTTCGATAATCCATCCCAAGTTCTTATCGATAAATATCGATTAGTTAGTTTCATTAGCTTGAATACCGTAAATGTTACAGACTTCAAATTTACAGTGTAGGCTTCTGTAACGAATACATAACTTTTATATGTTTTGAATTTTAAGGGAGCACCTTTCCCATTTCCTTAAATTCATATGAAACGTATTTCAAATAAAAGAGAATTGTGCTTTGGTAAATACAAGCATCTTGAAGCCACAATTATGCTCTTAAAATTTTTAGAAAATCAATCTAAAAGAAGAGTTAACCAACAATTCAGTTATCATAAGGAAAGCCCGTCTGCAGCCCAAGCGCAGTCGCTGCGTTAGCTGCGCTGCGTGCGTATCTGTGTATGTGTGTATGTGTGTATGTGTGTGTACATGTGTTGCTTGCAATGTGTGTTTAACAGAATCGTAGAATAATCGGAGTATCACAGCATCGCAAGGGTCATGGTATCTCCTAGTCGAACCGTCTCGACTAGAGCACTCTTACTTGTTTCTCTACCTGACTCGCCCTCTACATCTTCTGTCTCTCTCTCTCTCTGTGCCCCTCTGCCTTCTTATGAGCACAAATATATCTAGCGCCCCTTTAAATAATATTTTAAATACCAAAAGCCTTAGCATTATTTTTTTTAAAGGTCGCCTGCACATGCAACTCTCATTAATTCCAATATCACTTTTTAGTATATTATCATATATATTTATTTAAAAATAAGTATACATATAGATAATTTGCATTAAATAAGCGGATTAACTTCTTAGTTAGCCGCAATTTAAGGTAACAGCTTTTCGAGTGGACGTTTGGCTGTATTTATCCGGAAATTGGCTGCCTTTTAACCTATTTGCATGCAGTTGACATATGGCCATTAATTAAAATATCAACACATTGCCCCCAAACAGGGTAGCTATAACAACAACAACAATAGCAACAGCAACAATAGCAAATACAAGACAAGCACAAACAGCAGCAAAAGCATCGCCTGGAGACTTGCGCAACAATTTCACATGTCAACGCATGCAAAAATTGTTACGAGCGTGGAAAAAGGCACAAGGTGTTGGGGGAGCTGCACAGGGAGAAGGGGCACGTGGCATGGGGTGACTTCGTTGCGACCGTGTGAAATGTGATCAGGTGGAAGCAAATGGTTGCCGTTGCCAATAAAGGTCAAATCAGGGAGAATCGGGGAGGTCGCTATATATGCATTTAACCCTTGACAACGCGATGCGTGCAAATAAAATGCAATGAAGTTATTGTTGTTGTTGTTGGAGTTGTTGCTGAAGCTGAAAATGCGGCTGACGTTGTCATGGCACTGGCGGACACTTGGGCAGACGCTGTCTGCGCGGCAACATGGGAGCAGGAAATAACGTGCAGCCAGGCGGAAGTAGTTGCTATATCCAAACGTATTGATTGACTTTGAATGCAACTCGTTGCCAGTCGCATGGGGCGGCGTTGCCATAAATGGAATCAAAGTTTCCCATCGAAAGTCAACAACTTTTGATTCGACTTTGCAAGGCTAATGAGTTGAGTGAGTGAGTGAGTGTAAAATTGGATATAGGGCAAACGGAATTTGAATATAGATTGCCAGGTTACATAATTACCAGCTAGCCGAGTGCATGGCTATGCATAGAAGATGGGACTCTGAAGCCATAGAATATCGAATGTCGATTCCTAATAGATAGCTAAATCTCTTCTATTCTCTATTCTAATTTAAAGAGCTGTTTTAACAATATAAACGGAGTTTCCTTTACAGTCTTATAATTAACAACTCTAGGCTGCGTGAAAGTAATCAAGTATATCATCGGCCAGGAATGGTTTGTGTGCAATATATTTGCATATATTTCAGTTCAGTCTTAAGTTTTTATAAACTTTTTTATGCCTTTGCATACGCATTACCTTTATAGCTGGGGCGTTTTTTATCAAATCAGTGCCACGCTTTTAAGCGAAACGCCCATTGTTTTTTTTTTGATTTTGATTTTGTTCCCTTCTATGCTGCTGCCACGCCCATTTTGTTGCTTCATTAGTGCGTGGACGTCATTTTGAGTGATGGGCCCCTGGCTGGGCGGCACTCTGAACGGCGACTCGCTCACACAATTCGCTATAAATTTGCATTTATGCAAATCGTCTGCATTTGAGGGCTTTCACTTTAACTACTTTACTTTCACTGCAATGCCTGAGGCTCGCGGGTGACTGCGTCTAAGCTAAGTGCCCGCCAGCGCCCCCAGCCGCCCGCAATCCTTTGCCACCTGCTGTAAAACTAACTAACTATCGTAAACTCCAGTTCTGAACAGCGTTGCACTTGGCAACATTTTACGTTTAATTTATGCGCATTTTTTTTTTAATTTTTTTTCTCTGGGATCTTGACTTGAAATTTATTGCAGTTCTCGCTGCGCGCGCAGCAATTTTCGTTTTTCAAATTTAGTGACTTTCACTTTTCCAGCGAGCCAGAAGCAATTTTTGCATGTTGCTCGACAATTTTTTTTGGTTTGATATTTTCGTTGTTATTTGGCATTGTTGTAAGCTGATTTTTAATTACAATTTCGCTGGGTTGAACATTTCTTTTTCCTGTGTTTTTGTTTCTTTTTTTTGTTGTTTGTGGTTGGAGGACGCCGCCGTTTTAATGTTGATTTTATGCAAATGACAATTGATTGAAATTGTTAGCCGTGTATCGGTGTGTGGACGTGTGTGTGTATGTTACCGTGCGTGTGTGTTGATTGAAGGCATATTAAAATAAATGAAGGCATGTACCATAATGACCATAATATGCCATAAACAATTACCATTTAATAAATTATTGCTTGTAAATATGCAGCCATTGAGTGACACTCACATACATACACATGTATGTTTGTATATGTAGATAGTTTGCATATTTATAGTTTTGCATTTAAAAACAATTAGCTCGCTTACACAAAGCAAATACAAAATACGACAAAAATGCAAGATAAACAGTCCTATAAGTACTGGGCTGGGCAATACATTTATTGAAAAAGGGGCGGAAATTGTATTTGAATTAATAATAAATTGTATAAAAATATTCTTGATTGCCCTAGCTATTTATTTAAATTTTTTTTATACATTTAGGTATTAATTTTATTTTTTAAAATAATACTTATATATATATATAATATAATAGTATAATAAAAAAATATTTTAAAAAATCTAAAATGAAAAAAGAATATTTTATCCAGTTTAAAGTTTTTTTTATCAAACTAAATTTAATTTTTTTATACATAATTTTTTTTAAAACATATTTTGAACTCATTTTTTAAAGCTCAGCTAATCGTTATTAAGCTTCAATTTAATACTTAAATTTTCTATTTTACTTTAATTGCATACAAATTTAATTAGTGAAACATAGACAACTTGAACTAAACTATAAGCCCCCTCACCAATTACGTCTATGTTAATAAACCACATTAATCTTTGTCATTGTTTGATTAAATCAATTAAATTTTCCAATATTACGCAGAATAGCACGGGCGCTGTCATACACAATGCCACACACACACACACATAAATACACACAAACACTTGTATCTATATATACACACCCCCACACAGCTATAATTATGCTTGGCCATAATTGCGTTGGTCATTTAAACGCAAATCCCGTGGAGCTGGCTCTCGCTACCTATGTGTAAATTAATATGTTGCTGGTCCAGCGATGAACTAGGCGTCGGTGGCAGGTCCAGCGTTGATCGGGTATTTATAGTCTTAATCAATAAGTTGCTGGTCCAGCGATGAGCTAGGCGTCGGTGGCAGGTCCAGCGTTGATCGGGTAATTATAATCTTCTTATGATGATTATGTTGGAGGGTTTGACTTCACCCCCTTTTCTATTAACTGGCCTTGTGGCTCAGCAATGATCAGAAATATAACAATTTGATTACGGCGGTGTGCCGGAGTAGTGCGGGTTTATTCTTCAAACTCCAATACAAAACTGATTTTTAGCTACATAGAATATTTCACTTAAGCTAAGCCAAAACTCGCATCACACCACAATGTCATGGTCGGCAAGCCGACTCAGCAATCTTAGGCAATAACGGAAACTCTTGCAGTAAACAAAAGTATCTGGTTACCACCGCTGACCATTGCAGTTATAGCGCGCTGATACAAAGTATGCAGTGTCGCAATTGCGAGGGCTGTTTCTTAACTTACGAAACACGCGATAGCGAGGGTTGATTATAAACTTATGAAATACCCTATATTAAATGTTATGTGTTAACTACTCCCCCTTCAAGTGTAAGGCCGCCCTCGGCCGACCCAATTCCGGCGACGACTTCTCGTAATTGCTTCGCAGACTTCCTTGCGTCGATGAACCGCCAAAGGGTGAAGCCAATGCAGATTAAAGCACAGCATATAGCTCCAATGATGAATGCCACACGATAAGCTTGATCAGTTCCGGCGTCTTTCTTGAATTGCTGTATCTCCTCCAAATTACGTTCATTTAAACGATGAAGATAAGGGAGGCTGAGGACATCTTGGCTGGCAGTGATGTTCAGCAAGGGAGAGTTGGCAATGCCCGGGACTCTATTGCGTACGTTGTTGTGGTTGTAAAACAGAGTCCCGTTGATCGCGACTCGGTCCCCGAACGTAATGAGATGCGTGCCGTGTACTTGGATTTCAGTGCCGTTATCCACCTGGATCCTTGCGGACCCGTCGTTAAGAATGATGATTCCATCATCTACGTGGGTGATTATTTCCAGGTTGCTCGGCTGGATTTCACAGTGTGCCGTGCCACCTGCATGGAGCTCTTTGGCACATGAACTCTCTAATGCCAGACGACAAAAGGTGGCTCCAGGTGAAGCGGTGCAACTCTGCAGTGTGTGGGTTTTTCCATCGCATTCGGCTATGACGTTGTCAGGCAATCGCAATATGAAATTCTTGTGAATGACAGGATAAATCGTAATTTTTCTGCAAGCTTGTTTAATCTTTGGGAATTTAATTATAAAATGTATAGTGTTAATGGATTGAAGGACTTTTACGGACGCAACGGACATAAGATCTCCTATGGGAGTGTTGGTGGGTTCCTCTAGCCAAATTGATTTCAAATCTGAGTGGTCCAAAATGTTTGGGCTAACAATGTTAGCCTTTGCAAGAGTAATAGCAAGCATTAAATTTTGCAACTCCATTACCAGCATTCTATTTCTAGACAATAGTGTCTCGAATAAATGGCTAGTGTCAACTTGTGAGTTTTTGGCTATCTTGAGAATCTTATTGACAGTGAATGTCAACTGGTTAAGCTGGTCTTGAACTCTAGTGTTTATTTCTATCTGTCTATTGTTGGCATTTACTAGCTGCCTTTCAGTAAATCTAGTCTGCTCTAAATCCCTGGCATCAGGTGTACCCGCCACAACCTTCAGTATGGACCCTAGGAAATCTAAACTTCTGGCGACTCTATGATGCGTGCCTAACGCCTCCAATAGGTCTTGTAGATGTACCGTGTCCACACTCAGAAGTTTTTTCATGTGGGATAGCGGGAACATGTCAATTAATTTGACCGTTTCTTCCACAATTCGCACGTATTCTGAGAGGTTTGCCGAGTGCCTAACGTAGGCGTATTCTTCCCATATCAAGATTTCGCCGTCGATGATGGGAATGTACTTGGCACGCGAGTAGTCGGTGACATGTGCCGAAGCCACTGATAAGAAAAGGAGTACTATGGATCCCAACCTGTGAAATAAGGTTGTTTCCTTTCTTTTTAGCAACCTTTTTTTTTTTAAAAGGTTTGCCCACCACCAAAAATGTTTAATAAAAACTATGCCAAGTGGCTAAAAGTAAATTGAAAAACTATATCTAACTTATACAAGTTTGCCTAGTGGCTTAAAAATAAAAAAAAACAAGAGTCATCTTAGGTTGTCCTTGTGGACCACCCTCCCTCTAATGAGGACCTCGGTCCCCAGGTCTGCATCCACGGCCTTCTCATCACATAAAGGTGTGAGTTTGTTTCCGAGTCGTCGGTTGGACTTGACCAAAACTTTGTCACCAACGTCAAAGACCCTATTCTGCCGATTTGCGTTCTCCCTAGCTCTAAGCGTCATCTGAGCGTTTCTGATCTTTTCTTGTATTTTCTCTTGTGGCTCATCTGGTTGAGCCTGAACCACATCAACTGGTCTCTGGTCGATGACCGAATGGATCGACTTATTGTACTCAGTTGTAGCCAGTAAAATGACTTCTACCGTGTCACTTATGCCCTTATCGATCTTTAGGCATCTGGCTAGCTCCAAGAGAGTGCTGTGAAAGCGCTCAACCTGTCCATTCGAGATGCTATGCAATGGTGGTGCATTTGAAATGCTGACCCCATAGTTGTTTGCGAGCATAGTCACGATGGTCTCTGAGTTCAATGACGGTTCATTGTCACAGTAGATGGATCTGGCTTTTGGATAAAAATTCATCAGCTGCATTAACGCTGGCTTCAGATCCACGATGGTTCTTGAAGGGACCGGTTGGACAATAGCAAACTTAGAGAACTTGTCGATGCAAGTGAGAAAGTATTTCCTGTCAGTGGAGAAAATGTCTATGTGTAACATCTCTCCTACATGTGAGGGTATCGGAGTTTCCCCAATCTCTTGTTTTTTGGGGTGTCTATCGTATTTAGCCCTAGCACATGTTTTGCAATTTAGTACTATCTCATTGGCTATTTTTGCCATCTTTGGAAAGTAGTACTCTGAGAGTACCTGCTTAATATTCTCTTGTGCAGCCCTATGGGCCCTATTATGTTCGGCCGTGAGAATTTCCCTTCTTTCTCCAACTGCCAATACGTCCACTACGCGATTTTTGCAGTGCCAGAACTTTGTGGCCGGGTATCTTCGAACCAATGTATCTTGTATCATTGCAAGCGTGTGTAAATTACAGTGGAGAGCATTCACGCATTTGGGTGAAACTACATCTTCGAGCTCGTCTAGCAGCGATTCGACGCAAGTATAGTTGACCAAGTGGCGTTTCTTGTTTCCAAAAAGAATAAAACTTCGTTTTAAGGGGAAACGCGCCTCTTCTATAACTATTTGGTTTTGAAAACAGTTCAAGGGCTTATCTGTTGTCTCGATGGTGTTGGTAAGTGATACCTCACTGTGGATCGTTGCTGCGCAGGACTCAATCTCTTGTTCATTTACAGCGTTGAGCTGTTGTCTTGACAAGGCATCCGCAACCAGATTGTCCTTGCCAGGTTTATAGAAGATACGTGCATTAGACTCGTCAATGCGCGCTTTCCACCTTTTGATCTTCGCATTTGGATTGGATTCCGAAACTGCGAAGGTCAAGGGTTGGTGGTCAGTGAAGACATTAATGTCTTTCACCCCATACAAATAGTGCCTTAACTTGGCAAGTGACCATACGATGGCCAATAACTCTCTCTCATTTGTTGCATAGTTAACCTCGCTGTCCTTCAATGTTCTTGAAATCATTGTTATAGGACGACCCTCTTGTGACAAAACTGCACCTATGCCGTGAGCCGAAGCATCGGTCGTTAGATCGAATGGCTTCTTAAAATCGGGGTACCTAAGCATTACATTCTCGGATGACAAAATATCGCGCAACTTCTGAAATGCCCTCTGCTGCACTTCAGAGAATTGAACCTTTATATTTCTGGACCTATGCTTACTGACTGTTCCATTTTCACCCTTCAGGATATTCGAGATGGGTCTTGCTATTGCGGCGAAGTCCCTAATGAAACATCTGTAATAACTTGCGAGGCCTAGAAATGATCTAACCTCGAACAGCGTTTTTGGTTCTGGATACTCTTGTATTGCCCTAACCTTTTCGGGATCCGTCGTGGCGCCAGTGCTGGTGACTATGAAACCAAGAAAGTTCACGCTTTTCTTAAAAAAACGTGATTTTTCGACGGAGACCCTCATGTTTGCTTCAAATAAGCTTTTTAGGACCCAATCCACGTGTTTAATGTGGGATTCCTCATCTTCTGAAAAGATGATTACGTCATCGACATAAACATAGCAGAATTTGCCAATCTGCTCTCGCAGTATGTCGTCGATGGTTCTTTGGAAGATGCTTGCTGCATTCTTTAATCCAAAGGGGAGTCTTTTGAACTCGTATTTCCCCCCGTTCACAGAGAAAGCGGTTTTTTCACGGTCGCGTTCAGCGAGTATGATCTGGTGATATCCAGACTTGAGGTCTAATGTTGAAAAGAATTTGGCTCTTCCCAAATTCCCCAATATCATTGATATATTTGGTATAGGGTATTTGTCAGGCACGGTTCTTTCGTTAAGTTTACGAAAGTCCATTACCAACCTCATTTTCCTATTGCCTGCTTCATCAGTACCCTTCTTGTCTACTACCCATATTGGGTTATTGTAGGGAGAGACGGACTTTTGAATTATATCATTTTTTAGCAGATCTTTGATTTCTTTGTTAACGAAATCAGCTGCTCCCATTGGATATGGGTAAAGCTTGGCATAGATCGGTTGCTCATCTGTGGTCCTAATGGTAGCCACGACTGATGTGTTATACGGCAACGCCTCGTCTGGGTCCGCAAAGGCCTTTTGTCTAGCTTTTAGCATTTTCAAAAAAGAACTTCTAGCTAAAGGGGATGCCTCTGCACAGTCTACATTCGTGAAATTTACATTTTTGCACGTGTGGAAGGTGATTTGTTCGACCTCCGTACCCCACTTAAGTTGTCCTGAAGCTAGACAAAGCGAAGCAGCTGCCTGCTTTAGCAGGTCAAGGCCTACAATCCCATCAAAAGTTGATAAGTCCGGCAGAATAAAAAAGGTTGCCTTTAACCCAAACATTGAAACAAAGCATTTGTGTGTGATTTGTGTCTCGCCGTGAATGGAATGAATTTTAAAGGGGGACTCTACCGAGCGGACGCCTTTCAACCCCTCGTGTGGCCGAATGAAATTCTTGGCCGCGCCCGTGTCTATGAGGAATCGCATGTCAGTCCCTGCTACTCTTCGTCTGATGACGGGTAGCAGGGATTTGCTCCTAAAAAATTGAGGGCTTCAGAGTCATAACTATCGTCATTGATTTGTGCCGCTGCGCTAGAGGCGGCATCAGCATACGCCTCTGCCCCCTGTCCCACGTCTTGTGTGACGTGATTCAGCCTCTGCTGATTCCTCTGACCGCTTGTGCGGTCAGATGCGGGGTGCTTCCTATTCGCGTAAGCAGGGGCCTGAGTGGGCTGCAAGACCCTCGAGAAGGAAGGATCGACCTCCATGGGCACCGGTGCGCCATTATTATTGTGCTGCCTGCTGCTTCGTTGGTCAGACTGCACTGGGGCCCTGCTTTGCTTGCTAAAGTGCGGATTCTTTGTACCGCTAGCTTGTGTTTCGGCTTGTTGCGAATGCCTCTCCTGTTGGTGACCCTGTGCTTTTGCATGCGGCTTGCGCTCTTTGTCTTCTAGACTTTTTGCGAAGTTAGCCGCGAATGCGTACCTTTCATGGTTTGACTCGACTTCTTGTGCGAGAGCTAGTGCTGAAGGCAAATCTCTGGGCTTTGCTGCAAAGAGCACGTCTGTAAGACTGCGCTTGAGACCCGATATGAACACACGCAACGCATCGTCGCGGAATTTTTCACATAGGCCCTTTGCTAAAGCCGGCTCATATGACATGTTAACTTTGTTAGTGAGAAGAGCGAGTTTCTTCTCCACCTCATCGTAATATTGAAGCAGGGACAGGCCACCTTGCCTCAAGGTACCTAATTCCTGTTCAGTGACATGAATTGGTCTCTTGTCACTGTATGTGAAATCTAGGCGATTTATTATCGCATCAAAATTCAGTACAGTACCAAATGAGGCCAGCACCGCGTCTGCGGGGCCCCTAATCTTGCTTCTTATAATGATGACAGCCTGATAATGACGAGAACTGCCATTATGTGGTCTGAAGATCTCGTAAGCGGCTAATGCTGCCTGCCTCCAAGATACATAAGATTCCTGTGCTCCTGCGAACTCAGGTAAGCACTTGACGGCATCTAGCGGCTCGTCACAGTGAATATCGTTTCTAATTTCTATAGCAGAATATGCTACTACTTGTGGGGTGGCAAAGCTTGTTGCTGCTATTTGTTTAGCTAACTCATTAATTCTTTGAGTCAATGCTTGCTCCCTCTGCTGGTTTGCAGCGGCCTGTTCGGCTAAGGCATTGCTGATGGCCGTTCTTACTACTTCCCTAAGCTGATCTGGATCCATTCTATCTGATGGTGGAGGAACTGCCGGTATAAGTCTTGTAGACGGAACTCTGATACGAGTGTCACAGTCGGAATCTGAGTCGCTAGATTGCTCGCGAGGGCTTCTATATTGGCTGAACCGTGGCATGCGCAGGCCAGTGGCCGCGAAAAATTAAACGGGCCGTCAAAAGATGGGTCGAATTAGACACATAGAAAGTAACACTAAGTATTTTTATCAGCCTAAATTCTCAGAGCAGCCACTCTCACGTATTTCAGAAACTTGGTTCTGATTATTATAATCTAATCTGTTGCAATACGAAATACTCACTAGTACTAACAAATTTTTTATAAAGTAAATTTAAGAAATTTTGTGTTTGAAAAAAAATGTTGGCTGGAGTATCCACTTACATGATTTAAATTCCAAAAAAAAATTTTTTTTTTTTTTTTTTTTTTTTTTTTTTTTTTTTTTTTTTTTTTTTTTTTTTTTTTACGTTGGGCGCCAATTAATATGTTGCTGGTCCAGCGATGAACTAGGCGTCGGTGGCAGGTCCAGCGTTGATCGGGTATTTATAGTCTTAATCAATAAGTTGCTGGTCCAGCGATGAGCTAGGCGTCGGTGGCAGGTCCAGCGTTGATCGGGTAATTATAATCTTCTTATGATGATTATGTTGGAGGGTTTGACTTCACCCCCTTTTCTATTAACTGGCCTTGTGGCTCAGCAATGATCAGAAATATAACAATTTGATTACGGCGGTGTGCCGGAGTAGTGCGGGTTTATTCTTCAAACTCCAATACAAAACTGATTTTTAGCTACATAGAATATTTCACTTAAGCTAAGCCAAAACTCGCATCACACCACAATGTCATGGTCGGCAAGCCGACTCAGCAATCTTAGGCAATAACGGAAACTCTTGCAGTAAACAAAAGTATCTGGTTACCACCGCTGACCATTGCAGTTATAGCGCGCTGATACAAAGTATGCAGTGTCGCAATTGCGAGGGCTGTTTCTTAACTTACGAAACACGCGATAGCGAGGGTTGATTATAAACTTATGAAATACCCTATATTAAATGTTATGTGTTAACTTGTACGCCGGGCAACATTTGGTCCGGCACGCTTTTTGTCAATTGCAAATCGATCGAATTGAAATTTCAAGCTGCCTTCATGTTGCCTCTATTGTTGTTGCTGTGGTGTCGCCTGGCGGCCTTTGAATTGAATTTCCCTGTCATTGATTTGCAATTATTACTAAGAGCGCCTGCCAGGCACAACCAGACCCAACTGTTCAGCTAATCTACACAAATCTGACGCACAGCTGACCACGGCTCGTAGTTGTAATGGTTGCCACCACCAGCTCTGTAGCTCCACCATTGAACATGAAGCATGGAGCAGGGGTCGGGGGAGGGTTTAACTTGTCGCGCGACATGAAACGATTAAGGCAGAAATGCTTTTAGCCATGCCAGTGGCTTCTGGCTTTGACTCTGAGGTGTTTGCTACACTGGCTTGGTCATTATGCAGGGGCAGTGGGGTTGAAGCCGTCGACGGCAACGTGCTGCATATAGAGATATATATGTATAAATAAATACATACTCTGTATATATATTTATATGTGTATCGTGTGATTGATCACAATTTTCGAAAGTAATTAGAGGACCATGTGGCCAGCAACAGAGCCAGCAGAACTAACACAGACGCCAGACATTGGCATAGGGAAAAGCATTAGACGTAATTACTCTGTAAATAATTCGTTGCGTTTCAGGTTCCGAAGGTAGACTAAGGACTAAGAAAAAGGCTTTAATAGCCAATCAAATTATGTAGCTTAAATCAGATAAGCAATATACTAAAGTTGCAATTAAATCCAATAGATATATTTAGATTTAGTTTAATTAAGTGAATCAATAAAAAGTATTAATTGATAAATGTTTAATAAAAAAAATAAATGTGGATAAAGAATTTACAACATGAAAATTAGTTAAGCCAATTAATGATAGGCAGTTCAAAAATAATAAATAATAATAACAATAATAGCAATTAAAAATAAATGTATATATAATTTTTTATATATTAAAAATAAATTTATAAGTGTTGAAAAATAAATAGATATATATAAATTAATAAGTTTAAATATTTCTTAAATAAATTTGTATATATCTAAAAAAATGTTTATATATTTGAAAAATTTTAATATATATAAATATTAATTTGTATATATTAAAACAAAATTTATATATATTAAAAAATAAATTAATAAATGTAAATACATCTATTAAATAATTTACATATATTTTAAAATATTTAAATATTTATATTTCCTACTTCACGACTTAATTTTTCAATAAGAAAATGCTTCAATCAATTAAAATTATTTATTTATGAGTTCTAATAGTCTCAAGTTGAGCGTTTGACAACTTCTCTATTTCGTGTTCTATTTTCGGCTATAAATCAGGCTTGGTACAGCCTACACAATAATATTCATTATGAGCTTGAGCCGCACATTAGAATTCAACATTGCATTTAATTAACCGTGTCCATCTCCTGACTCAGTGCACCCTCTTGACACGTTGCCAACGATGCGACGTCTAAGTCGTCTGTCAAGTAATCAGTTTTCTTTATGGCCTTTGTAATTTCAATGGCTAAATGCCTCTAAAACTGGCAACCCCAAAAGGCAAATGCATTAATTTCTATGTCCACAGCCAACAGAAGCACGCGATGCTGGAGAAGATTGCCGGCATCGTCGCCTTGGTTGTTGGGTGCCAATAATGACAACCAACATATGCACGAGCGGGCGCAAAACAATAAGCAGTCCAAACTTAACGACAACTAAATCCAATTATAAGCACTGAGCGCAACAGGAGCTGTTGTGGGACGACGACCAAGCCAACGTTGAACACGTGTGCGTAACGAATTTTCCACAGATATTGTCCGTCTGTATTTGTGGGGGTTGCTTCGGGGGGTTAGCTTTAAATGCGGTTCTGCTTTTGGTTTCGGTCTGCATTGCATTGCATCCCGCTGAGTGTTGCATAAAGGTTTACTTTTCATTTATGCGCCAGACAAAAGGAACAACCCTTACAAATGCATTGCACAAAGGAGCTACTGCATGTACTTCCCTTCTGCGTGTGTCATGTGCGTGTGCCTGTGTGTGCGTGTGTGTGCTGTCCCACCCACCATAAGCGAAAAATTGTAATTAAACTTAATCCGCTCAATTTGAAACGCACGCCAAGCCAAAAGTACCTCACTCAATATGCCTTCATTGCCCTGGATTGAATATTATTTATATGCACGTATATACCCTGTAACTAAGCAGCAACAGAGCGTATGCAAGCGTCTACTATGTATTTATTAAATGAAATTTCAATTTAATTGAATTTGAATAAGATTCTGATGGATTTGTTTTTGTTATTAATTTTTTTATGTCTATTATTTTATATATTAGTTTAAATTACTTTCATAAGCATATCATATTTTTCCATATTTTCTCAATATCATCATTTAATCCGAACTCATTAATATAAATATATTTTTTAGTTTTTTATTTTCAGTCTGGCAATTAAAACCACAAAAATGATTTAACTACAGGGTATATATATATTTATATATATATATATATATATATGTATATATATATATATTGAATATATAAATTGAATCCGTTTTGCATTGCCATTTACTTAATTTTAATTAAAATTGTCAGAAAAAGGATTCGGGAAGCCTTGCAGTTGCCCAAATGCGTTCATGTGTTAAAAATGTGCATAAATTATTGAATTAGTGCGTTTGCAACAAATTTCTCGCGTTCTCGATTGCCCTCTGTGTTGGCTGCTTTCCTCCGCCTTTCTCTCGCTTTCTCTGTTCTTCGAGCCAATTTTCATGCTGTGCGTTATTAATATGAAATTTTAAAGCATAAATTAAGGCGCCAGTGCCACACTTGCTTATAATTTATGCATGGCGTTGACTTTGGTACGGCTCGCTTCTGTTCGGTTTGGTTTTCATTTATTTATTTATAACACTCGCCGCCAACTGCCAAAGGGCTGCGGCAATTAGTTCCAAGCTCCTTGGGGATGTTTTAATTATCGTATTGTGTTTTTTTTTGTTATTCCATTATTGTATTTGTTACTGCTGCTGTGCGATTTATGCGAACGATTTAATAATGCAAATTAATTCAATCGTTTCGCGTCTTTTTTCGGGCAATTTTATTTTTGTTTTTTCTTCTTCTTTTTTGTGTTACAGTAGCTTTATCATTTGGGCGGCTTTTGTTTTTGGTTGCATTAGGTTTATGGCTGTGATTTGATTTATATGTACTTTTGAGGTGGGCGTCGAGCCATTGATTTATGCGAAAGATGTGTCAACTGTACTGACAGTACGCATCGAATTGTAAAGGGGATGTCAAAGGGCTTTAAATATTATTGAGTGGTATTAATATATATATATATAAAAAATATATTTATATATATAAATATGAAGAAATATATATAAATATAAATATATATTTATATACATGTTATTGCAGGCAGATATTTGTATAGAATATTTGCCTTATGATGCTTAATTGTTTCAATATAATAAACACTTAAGTCGCCTGTTGACTGGAATTAATTTCTAGCTTTTAAATTATTCTAAATATATTTCTTTTCTAAGTGGCATATACATAGGATTAAATACATTTATATCCACTTAAAGTGACCATAAAAAATTGAGAAATAATATAAATACAATCAACATTTCTGGAGTCAGAACTCTGCTTGTAGTACTCCTACTTATCATAAAATCATTCGTCAATAGTTATCAATATTAAACTTCTGTAGAAATTAGTAATTAACTTATCAAGTGACATTTAATAGTATTATGTAATCAGACACTAATTTTGGCATATCTTATCGTTACGAAACGCTAATGGTTAACCCCTTCGTTCCTTGAGATTTATAGCAGTTGTGCTTATCAGCGCCAGTGATTCCCTAAAATAATAATCGAACGCATATATATATAGAACGAGTCCATGCATAATCGTCAGTCTTTGATTTCTAATTGAACAGTCTGATGTGTGCAATGTATTCGTCTACGAAACTTATTGCTTGTGCGCTAATTTTTGCCCAACTACTGGGCACTATTCGTTGTGGAGTATACGACCTGACGGATAACTGGGTGAATTCCGATAAGACGGCTAATTTTCCCGATAATGCTGTGCTCGGAGGCATCGATTCGGATGGATACAACAGCTATGTGGGACGCATCATTTACGCCAGCTCAGTGCTGCCAGCACGTGTTAGAGCCGAGACTGGATACGCTACCTACAACACCGATGTAATCGCTAATCAGGCCGCCGCCTATCAACTGTTGATAAGCAATTCGACGCTCAGCTACAGTTGGGTGCGCAGTTACGATGGATTCAGGGAGAATAATGCTGTATCTGTGGGCACAAGTGATCTGAACGAACGCGTTTACGTCTGCCGTGCTAAAGTTGACAATGGTATTTTCATTGGCACTCTGTATTTGGCAAAGAAAATGTGCTTCATCCGCTACGAGAACTTTCCTCTAAGACAGCTCAGCAAGTACGAGGTGCTCGTTCGAAACGTTACACCGTTTCTGCCACTCTTCAACAATCAAATCAACTGATTAATTAGTTTGGTTAATCATATGCTAACGAACATAAGGTGTTGATAAGATCAAACAGAAATATGTGTGTTCAAAATAAGAGAATACTTAAAATATTGCTTAAAAATAATACAACTGCAAGATAAGGGTTAATATATTTTTAATAAAAAACATAAGTAACTTATCAAATTGTGTTTTTATAAAAAATATATTTTTAAAATATAATAGTAGACAATTTATTATAAAAACAAAATTGTTATTAATTTTTTAACAATAGTGTCATTTAATGCTGCTCTCTATATATTTCTATTGCACATTTCTATTTAATTTTTTAAATATTTCAAGTGTGTTACAAATTGTGAAGAAGAAGAGGAATGGCTGCTACAGTGTGCTGGGTATCTTTTAGTCAGACAATCTCTGCAATACTAAGTAGTTACTTTCGATAGTGTCATCTAATGCTATTTCTATTCAACTTGCTAAACATTTCAAGTGTGTTACAAATTGCCGTAATAAACAAACAAAGTGCATTTTTTTAAGTCTTCAATTGCGTGCGATGCACTCTGCACACGACGCTCTTGAACCAACAGCAGCAGCAACAGTAATACACTCTGCTCGCAGGTCTCGGGCATGCAGACAACATGCCTGGTCTAGTCTGGTGTGGTACGTTTTGTGGCACAAGTGCTTTGTAGTTTTGCAGTGATTTTATTAAAATTTTACTGTCATAGTAAAAGTTTTATTATGAGCCCGAGTTGCTTTTTGCTTTCGTCGTTAGTTACGTGAGCCAAAAACAATTCCCGGCGCATGCCAAAAATAATATAAACACAACAGAAAGAGACAGACACACACACACACAGTCAGATGTCAGGCAAGCTCGTTCAGTTTATATAGCAATTATGTTGTTGTTGTTGTCGTTGTTGTTGCTGTTGCGCTGTCCAGACTTCACGCATTACGCCTAGGCATGCATATGCAACAAGCTGCAGCAGTGCTGCCTTCTACATAAAAACAGCTGCATGCAGTGGAGCGTCTTTGTTTTTATGTCGACTACCCATTAGAGACGGGCGTAAAGGGTATAACAAGTTTGCTAGATGTTTAAAAATCTCCTAAGATAAAATTTACCATGAATTTTGAAACTTGCTTAAGCAATAATTTTTACACATTAAATAAATTATATCTGGAAGTATTTATTCATATTTTTCATTAGTTAGCCTGAGGTCTAATTTAATTAACAATAATATAATAATATATAATATAATAATATATTATATATATAAATAAAATATTAAACTCATAGAAACTCTGAATAGATACATGTTTTAGCTCAAAATTATGCAAATATCAAAGTCGAAAAAATTTGAATTTTAAATAAAAATCGTAAAATATTTACTACATTTTGATTATAGTTTTATCTCTAATTATTTATTTTTTTATGCTCATGGGCTAAAATCAACTAGCGATAACAAATCAAAATAGATTGCAAGAAGTTATTGGCTGTTATTGCAGGGAAGGTTTAAGGGGACATTTGATATATCTCACGTCAAGATTCGGTTGGGTAGGTCATGAAGATGGTGGCGTCTGAGTCTTCAGCTAGCTTCAATAGGGGAACTAGAAGATGGGTCGGTGGGCAGCTGTTTGGGTGGGAATCTCGCCTCTTTAAGTATCTTCCGGTATCCCTGAGGTATTAATAGAATAACTGTTCTAAGTAATCTCTTATCTATTCAAGCGAATATATCTGCTATTGAAATCTGTTCAGCATTTACTTTTCAGACTTAGCATAAACATTTCTTAAACATTTCTTAGTTATCTGCTAGGGTATTCGGACTTCTTCTATCCGCACTAACTGAACTTCAGTCCTGTTTTTATTTATTTCTTTGCTCAGTGCAACACCTACTGCTCCCAGCACTGGGCTGGAGTTGGGCATAGTTTATGCTGCCTGCTTTTAGGCTAATGTGCTCATTTTATGCAAGCGTCTCCCTTGCTGTATGCTGCATGCTCCATGCTCCATGCTCCATGCTGCATGCTGCAAAGTGTGCAAAGGGATTTTTATGCGAAAAGCAACCCGTTACCCGACGGCAATGTTTCATTGTTTGTTGTTGTTTTTTTGTTGATGTGGCACACTGCCAAATGCAACAGCTTGTGTTTATAATTGAAATAATTGCGAGAAAGCAGACATAATTATATTCTTATGCTTATTGTTGTTGTTGCCTGCATTCTCCACATTTTTTTGTTACATATATTTTTTTGTTTCTTTTTGCAGTGTCGCTCATCATCATCATTGTCGTCGTCTGCGACTCTGCAGCAGCCGCGAGCTGTAAGTTTATGAAGGATAGTTTTTTGTGCTATCAACTCTAGCCTTGCCACAGTTAAGTTGGGCATATTTGTTGAGCCACAAGATATGCAACGGACAGGTGTTGGCGTTTCTATCAAAGTCACCAAGGCTACTTGGGGAATGCGTTTTTTAGGCATCCATTTACTAATATATATTTGCTATCTGTACCTTTGTAGGGGACTCTCAGTTGCTCATACTTTTATTACTCTTTTGCATAGTCTACTTAAAGGCTTTTTCCCTTTTTAATTGCGCAACGTGTACATCAAAAGCTGGGCTCATTTCCAAGCAATTACTTTAAGGCCTCATTACGTTGCAGACTTAATCGCTAAGCCGCCTTTGGGCGCATTAGCCGCAGCAATTTTGAGTCGAGGAGCATTGGGGCCTAATAATCAACCCTTTTGCAACTAAACAAATATGTTTGCTGGCGGTTGCCTAAATGCATGCAAGACACACACACAAACACACAGAAGCACACATATTTTGGCCAGGTAATGCCAGGAGGGCTTTTATGGTTGCCTGGCCAAACTTGCCAACCGAGCAGATAAACTTCAAAAAGCGCCTTGAAAAGCGGCTTAAAACTTGTTCAGGCGCAACGGTCCTTGGTCCAAGCGAAACTCTATGACAACATTGACAAAGGCAGCGCCAGCTGCGCGCGAGACAGAGTGGAACTAAAGCAGAAATTAAGCATTGCCATGGAGGCGCCGTGTCTATGTGAGATGATTGATTGAGCTTTTAGTTAAATTGCGCAAGCGGCCAGCCCAAGCGCAAACAAGTACAAGCGAACATCTTAGTGAAAAGTTCCTCTACCTCCTGGTGGCCACAAAATAATATCTCTATAATATCTCCATTGGCCCGCGCCGCACTTGAAGTAAACTACGAAGTCGTTGGCAAAGCAACAGCTTCGGGCTTATGTCTGGCTTGTACCGAAAATTATTTTTACATCAGCTGCACTGGGACTTCAATTTCCAGCCAAATACCCAGTATCTAGCTCTCAGCAGGGTTGTTATAACTTGATAGCTAAATCTGTTAGTTTTACAAGCGGGAAAGTTGCGTTAGCTAGTCGAGCTTCAAACTTTTATAGATTGGTCAAAGGCAAGCAAATTTGAATGCTCTTGATTGACTCAAGTTCAGTTTTAGCAATAAGTAAGCCAACAGTGGCAGCTAAAGAGTATATACTGGCTCCTATACCCTGTTTGGCACCGATAGAGATTACTTCGTGTGTTACCTTTCTCATTTGCCAGCATTTTGTTGCCACTTGCTTTCTTAGTTAGTTTCGGTACACGCTTGCGCTGAAAGTTCAACTTTGCCTGGGCCAAAAATAATAAGCGGGCGTAAAATGTGCCTAATATTTATCTTGATAGGCCGCAGAGCCTCCAAGCCAACCTCTCCCACTCCCTCCCTCGCTCTACTACCAACGTCAGCTGTGTTTGTCTTAAGTTTTATGCGCGTGGGCTGCCAGTAATAATCAAAAGTTTTTGTTTGCCTGGGCCACCACGCATGGAAGTGGGAGATTAAGTGGAAGTAGATCATCATCAAATACCAATATTTGGTAGAGAGAAATCTATTAGTGAATTACTCTAGCAACAATGCGAACTAAGCTCAGACATTTGACATTTAATTCCCCGCACAACAACTTCATCAACTACCACATAATCCAGAAAATTTTTTAGCACTTAAATTTGTACATGACCTGAAACTTTTCTTCTCTCATTTTTTTATTTTATTTTTATATTATTTTTTTGGTGTTGCCTACTTCGGGACTGCTAATCCCTAAACTGTCGCAAAACTTTTGTGGCAGCAGCAAGCAACAACAATAACGAAAGCAACAAAACAAAAAGGAACGCAGCAAAAAAAATGAAGGCAAATGGAGAAAAAAGGCCAACAAAAGTTTTGCAACAGATAAAAGTGCAAAGTTTGAGGGAAAGCAAGACAGGAGCAAAAAGGAAAGCCAGGCGAAAATTACAAACATTTTCAATTATCAAGCCAAACAAGGACGTTGACGTATTGTCTGGGCTCTCATTATGCCATTACCATCATATAATTACAGCCTGATTATTGTTTATTAAGTTAAAATGGCGCCGTGGAGTGTTGATGAATGGCTGCGTACAGGCGGACCTTTTGTCCGGCCTGTACCTGTGCGGCATGTCCACCAAAACTGACGACCCACTGCTCACCTGGCTGGCACTTATCAAAGGGTCGGCCCTTAATTTCACATTCATTTTTCAAAAGCAACTTGCGGTGGGTAGCATCAAAATATCGTTAGTTTCTTTTGTTTTACTTTTATTTATTTTTCTTATCATTTTATGTTGTTGCTGTTGCTGTCCATTTCTCAAGTGTCACTGTCAACGCGTTTTATGAAAGGTTCTTGTTTGATTGAAGGCAATTAGAGGAATTGGGAATCTTTTTTAAGCAAACACTGCGCAAGCAGATGATGTCTTTGTAACTTGTCCCTGGGGACTTTAAATTAATTAATCACATTAAATGCTTTGCGGGCTAGCCCCAAAAAGTAAAAACGTTGTCAAAGCGAACTATTAAGATCAAAGATAATGCGCAAAAATAATGATGCCAAATGTTGGCACAATTATGCCTCGCTGTTTCACTAATGGAGGCCATGCTCGGAGGCCGGGGCGAATGGATGAGCAAAGTGCTTGAGAGTCTTAGTCGTAGGCAAAGTCTGGCAGAAAGGCATTTCAATTAATTAAATAAGCTCCTAAAATCTCGGCTCATGTATGCTGATAATTATGATGTAACAAAACGAGGTGTGCCAACAGAGTTTCGGATCTCTTTAGACAACGTTAGCTAAAGACTGGGTGAAGTAAAGTTAATTGAAAACTCTTCCAAGAAATCAGCAATATTTTACTTAGAATCTTTTGATAACTCTTCAAGTTAACCCGCTCGCTGCGTACTTAAATAAGTTGAGCCTGCCCGTTCTCGACCCAAATGAATCAGTTTAGTCGTGCAGAATTTTCTTTTGAAAACAAAATATAAAAAAAAATCACAAATAATGAAATAAATTCAAAACTTTATCCCAGCTTGAAGCTTCTCGGAAAGCAACTGAGACAGAAACGAAGAAATGCATTCGAGTGTTAATAAACATGAATACAATGTTGGCTGCGTTGATAGCCCTTTTTTGCTAGCCAAGTTATCATTGGTTCATTACAGTCCCGATTTGATTTCAATTGTGAACTGTCCGAGGCGAGATGGGAGGCTGTGAAGTGCAATATTGAGAAGCCATTGGGTATTACCTACGGCCTTGTCTTCAATTAGCGATAATAATATAAATGATACGAATGAGTTTTTCACATTTAACTTTTTGACAGCTTGATGGGGGTACGCTGTTACAGCCAATCGCTAATTGACAGTGGGATTGGCCTCGGGCTGCCTGCCAGCCAGGCCAGGCAGCCAGGCAGTCAGGCTAATAGGCAGGCTGGCAGACAGCTCGACAGCAGTCTCGATCTCGCTTTTGCTTCGTTTGTGTATTATTTAATGGCTTCGCTTGTTTTTAAAAACCACAAGCCCAAAACTGTCAAATTGGCAGAAACGGACTAAAAATATAACATTTCCAGCCCAGTTAATTGAGAGCATAGCCAAATTGTTGTTGTCAACCTAAACAAAGGCAAAACAGAGTTTGGCTTTTGGGAACTTTGAATATCGTATGTATATTATATATATTATATAGTCTTTAACTTAGCTTAAATAAAATATAAATAAGTAAATTTAAAAATTTTGTTTTATATTTTGTAAAATATATTTTCATATCATTTCATATTTTGTATATATAAAAATATTTTAAAAATATATTAATTTCTCTTGAATGATCGCCCTTTGATAATCGGATAATTAATAAATATATATATGATACTTTCTTCTTAGTTTGGCTCAGATTTGTGCCACTGTGGTTACTGACAACTGAAAATGAAAACTAAACACAATTAAAACTAACGAACCTGGCAAAATTTGCACAAAATAAATTTTGTTTTAAATGTTATGAGGCTCATATTGAGCGCCTGGGGTGTGCGTCTCTATGTGAGGTAAGGTCATTTGCTGTGCTGAGCTGAGCTGAGTTCGTTGCTGTTGCTGATGCTGCTGCTGCTGCTGCATTTTCCTGTTGGTTCTAGTTGATTTAATTAAATGCATTTGAATGCAAATGCCTGGAAATGCGTAGCGCCGTCTCTCAAAACCATCAGCATATGCGGTTTACATACTTTTGAAATATATGTTACCGTATGCATGCGAGAAGCACCCACACACACACGCATATAATATATACATATGCAGTTTAGTTGTAACTAAAACAAAAACGGAAATGCTGAGCTTATGTTACTGACAGCGCCCTCTGGTGTTATTTTATGGCAAAATATATTTAGGCAGCCAACGAGTGGGTCCACATGGTTAGCTCACATTTTCATAATGCTTCAACGTTACGGAGCGGGAGATTTTAGTCATGTAAACGTGCTGCGGGCCACGTTTAATCAAAAATTGCAATGTTATCAACTACAAAAGCAGAGCTCTAACCCCTGGCTGTTCGTAAAACTGAAGTTGTAAAATTGATTTTTAACAAAGCTAAAGATCTTAATTTATTTAACCATTTTTTGAACTTGTTCTGGGCACTGGTACACATATTTGATATATGATTTAAAGAGCTATAATTAGCTATGGAAATCATGTTTATAACATTACTACATATTAGATTGACAGTGCAGTAAAATGATTGAGATCAATGCGAATATTTGGCAATTGCAGACTTTGCATATGAGCTGTAAATTGAAAATTTGATTGAATATTCCACAACTAGTTATCTGAGGCAGTGCACACGCATCGCTCACTCAGTTTCTGACAATATTACTGGTGCGGGCAGCCTGGCATAACTAATTGAATACATAATTTACAATTAAGTACGTAAGCTACTTTAATATTTATGTCTATAAATGGGCAGAGACACATGGACACACGCAACGCCCAGAGAAAATCTCAGATGGCACGCCTACTGTAGAATGTAGAGTGGGCGTTTCGTCGTCCATTATCGACCATCAGTTGTGCCAACTGCAATAAATGTCAATTATTCATGAATTTTCAATAACTTTAGCCATGGCAAAATAGAAAAGTTTCCTGCTCGTCGTTGTCGTCGTCGTCTGAGCTTGAAAAACTTTTTAATAATATGTAAATATGGCCAATAGAGAGACAGTGGGTGCGGGACGAGCAGGCGTTAACTAGGAAGCACATAAAATATGATGCCAAACAAAATGAAAAGAGAATTTACTTGAGCGGCAAAGTACATAGAGAATACGGGATAACAGTCGATGGGCGGGCGGACGACAAACAAGAACGTGCTCTCAAGCATAGTTATAATGGTGAATAATTAACAGTTATTAATAATGACAAAAGCAGCTGCGACCGAAGGCTGCTCACACAACTGTAGCATACTTTTTTGCCGTTGCCCTCGGTATTTGTTCGTTTTGGCTTAGTTGGCGAGACGGCCGACTCCCTCGCAATTTTTGGGGCAAAAGCATTTGTGCACTTTTTGATTTAAAATTCACCGCCAATAATAATAAAAATAAATCATACGCCACAGCACAAGGCGACATGGTCTGGCATTGCGTATACGCACTGTACTCGCGACTGTTGTTTTGGCGCGTGCGGAAGAAAACTTTTTTGACTCTTGCTTAATAATTTGCTATAATTTATGGCCATCAAGCGGAGTCATAGTCGTCGTCGTCGTCGACAGTAGCTTTGGCTTTAGCTTTATTATTGGATTTTCGCAGCTAGAGTCGGGCATCGGGCCCATGTCCACAGACAATTTAAACTTTATACCAAAACGTTTCTGAATGCTTAATTAGTTCTTGGGAGACATCAGAGACACACAAAGCGGGCGCCGTCGTGTTTGGGTTTTGTTTTCTAAAGTTTTGCGGGGCTAACGATTTAATTTGTTTGCTTATTTGTCCGGGCAATCGGCTTACAAAAACATATTTCATTTAATTGGCATTATAAAATTTAATGTCAAGTCTTAGTATACTATTATTTGGCAAAAGTTGTGACTACGATTATGTTTAGACTTATTTTTAAAAATATTTTTTTATTTATTATGTGTATTAAAAATAAATTTCTTAAAAGCTTTTAACGAAATTTCATAAACCAAAATATTTTGACATATTTTAAAATTAATAATTAATTTTGAAAACTTTCAATTTATATTCAATGTGTATTTTTTAGAATTTTTTTTAATATTATTACTTTGTGTTACTTATTGTTGAGCATATAAACATGAAAGTAGTTTGATAAAATGTTATTTTAATATATGATTTAAACATATATTAAGAGCTGTTATTTACTATTGAGCCGTCTACGCTTTTCTAGTTCAATTATTCCATTGCGTAATTAGTCAAAATATTATATAAGTAATTTCTCGACTTTTTTCAAGAGCAAATTTATTGGAATTTAATATTCGAATGACTGTGAAACGCTGATTCATTTTATGAACTGTGTTTGTGGCATCTTCAAATACCATTCATCCCTGTTCAAACGTAATACATTTTGCCATTGCGCTCAGTCAGGCATAACAAAGCGCCAATGGACCAGCAGTTGCCATCCTTCAAGCTGCCTGCACCGTGCGCCAACCCAAACCAACCCAACCTTTCACCTTTGAAAGGCGCTGGCAACAACTGCGCCCACATTAAACTCAATAAAATAAATGTGCAGCCATAAATTACACAAAGTGCGTCAGTTACACACACCAAATGGACTACCTTCCATGCCTCCCCGCTATTATCAGAGCCCAACCGCCTGCCTAACAGATGCTCCTGCTGCTGCTGCTGCTTGTTACCAAAAGCAGACTATGCAAAAATCGACAAGTGCCACAATTTTTTATGCAAAATAATCCTTTGCCTGGGTCCATTGATGAATTATAGCAAATTAATTTTACACTAAAAAGCGACAAAGCTAGGCACAATGACAGCCTACTATGCGCCCCAGCTCCAGTCCCAGCCATGCCCACCGCGCTGCTACTCTTATCAAACCATTTGCATGGCTGACGTTGCCTAGGCAAACAGTTTAACCATATCAAATTCAAATTCGCATAAATTTTGGTAGCATCGCAGTTTGGGAAATGTACAAAAATCGATTCCCAGCAGGAAGTGCCAGAGCTCCAAATTTTTTTCTCTTCTTTTGTGGGGCGGCTCGGATGAGTTGTGGCTCTTTTTTTTTTTGTTAACCAAAAGGAGAGGAGACAGAGAGAGAGAGAGAGAGAAAAAGTAAAAAACTCAAACCAAAGTCAAATCGATTATTATTTTATCGTCTGGCGGGAAGGTTGTGTGTAGGTTGTGCGCGCAACACACGTTCGCTCTAGGGGTTGTAAAAATAAATTTAAATATACCAGCAAAATGTATCAAAAATTTGATGTTTTGCATAGTATTTTTCACACTGCGAATACACTGAATGTTCAATTGGCACGTGACTGTTGAATGTTTGAGCTGTTGTCGCTGTTGAGTGTAAATCTATCAAAAGTTTTGTCGCTTTTCAAATATTTCACGAAACCCTTTGAACTCTCATTTTCCAATATGTATGTGAAAATGTATTTATAAATGAAACAATTTCTATTTTATCCTTCAGCAATGTTTGATTTGTGGAATATGCCTAGCACTACTTGTGCGTCATGCACACATCGTAGACTCGATGTGTTGAAACTGTGTACTGTACAAAGGAGAGAGCAGTTACAATCACGGTCAAGACGTAGTCAAAGGCGAATTCCCGATCGCAGATCGTATGCAAAATGATCACATTAAGCAATGGCTCCAGTTTCTGATGGACAATCAGAGACGTGTGCTGCAATCATGGCAAGAGATATTATTGCTCCGCTGCCGGGTGTTTTAGCTTTTAACTTACCTCATTGCTCAGCACCTTCAGGGCTGCATCATGTGGAAAGGCCTTGCGGACATACAGAACATTTACGAGTACAATTTGCTGCTGCATAGTCAACTCTTCGCTGCGTATGCGGTCTGTGCAGATGCCAAGAATAAACACGTTCAGAATGGGTATGAAAACCGGACCAAGACAACCATACGCAATAATATAGATTTTGTCGTCGATTTCATCCGCAGCGTAAATAACGCACTCAAGCAGCAAAGTCATATTGAAAATACTCGTAAATATTGTCAAGTAGATCGCTGCAGGCAACCAGGCGGCTCTTTCCTGGACGAACTTATGCAGATTATTAATGCGTAAGTGCAGCTTGAAGAGCCACAACAGACGGCGATGGTAGCGAGCAGATATGAAACTTTGATTGCTGTTGTACTCCACGAAGCGTTGCAGGAAGTAGCTAAAATTGCGATACCAGTTGAGCAGAGTTAACTGGTAGATAAAGTAGCCAAGAATACAGTACTCGAAGAGCACCCAATAGATAAAGTTGATCCAAAAAAAAGTAAAATGATACCACATGCCATCCAGCATTATGTACGCCAAGTATAGCTTGCAAAAGTACACGCACAGTAGGCCCAGTTCACAGTGATATATGATGCCAAACTTGTTTTTGATGATTCGTGTGATGTAAAAGATCTCGTTGATCACGTGCTTGAGCAACATTCGATCATCGTTTGAATGCAAAAATATCAATATGCGGCACAGGTCAGATATGATTAGGCCTTGGACGAGTAACCCAATCAAATAGTTCTGTCCACCGCTGTCCTCGACTCTAAAAATATGGAACCACACGACGATTCCGAGCACTATAAAACTCTGTATATCAAGCAGCACAAACACAAATTTCACTGTCACAACCAATTTCGTGGTAATATGATGATACTGCATCTCCTCCATTTGGTTATATTCTGCATTGTAGTGCAGCTTGAAGAAGTGACATCCACGTGCAATGCCATAGAGCAGCCAGGCAGTACACTGAAAAAATCGACGATAGATCGACTGAGCAAGTCCCCCACGCAGCAATTGGATATCCTCGGTATTCCACATGGTCAATGGTCAATGAACGACTGAAGGGCAACCATAATGAGTACACACACGGTTTGTGTGAGTTTCTCTTATTTATGTGCTGCCCATTAACAAGCGAATTAATCGAAATGACCTAGGCCATTGGCACACAATTATTCTCGGATGAAGCGAAACGAATATACCAAAAATCAATAATGAGTGAAACCAACAATAATATATCCAAAGTTGTTCAATAACAATAGACATATAGATAGCTAAACGCATCTAGGAAGAAGTTAAGTTAATGAAAAGCAAGTAAAAGTGCTCTAGTCGAGAAGGCTCGACTAAGGGATACCCTTATTTTACGATTCTTTTATACTTGCAAGCAACACATGCACACACACACACATACATACGCACGCGCTCTGCTTGCAGCGCAGTTGACAGTTGGGCTGCAGGTGGGCTTTCCTTATAGGAACTAAATTGTTGACTAACTCTTCTTCTAGATTGACTTTCTTAACATTTTCAGAACATAATTGTGGCATCAAGATGCTTGAAGTGCCAAAGCACAAATCTCTAGTATGTGAAATACGTTTATTCGTAAAGGGGAAGAGGGGGCGGCAACGTATACTCAACCCTAATGTCTGTATTCATTACAGCAAACTACCCAGTAAATCTAAAGTCTCCAACATGGTATGGCATTTACTTGTACTGAGTATGGTATGTATATATATATAAAATTTAAGACAGTGTGACACGGCTAGATTACTAATATCCCTTATGGGGTTTGACACGCCTCCTTCTGCCTAATACGTACATTTTCATAAAACAATTACAACATAAATGCAAATTTTCAATGGGTTCAGAATATATGGAGTTGTGGCTTAATATTTAATTAATTATATACTAAATTATATAGAAATATACAAGAATAATATTAAAATGTGAGCAATAAGCTTAGCATAAAACTTTGTTTTCATTGGAATTATGAATTTGAGAAATGGTTCGTTAATTAAAAACATATTTTAATTAAGCATTTCTTTTTAAGAAAATCTGCTGCATATATCTTGATTTTTTTTTATATATAAAAATCAATATAACTTCTCTCAATTGAATATTTTGTAATGATTTTTTTCTTTCATAAGGACAGTCATATTAAATCTAGGCTTGTTTACAGCCTTTCAGCTGGTTCCCGTCTACAACATTTTGCATGCCTTACAAAGCAAAAATTCCTCGAATTACGCACACACAGAGAGTTTGAACCTATAATATTTGCCCAAAAGGAAAGTCTGACAGCAAGTGAACCGCATACACAGACAAAAAATATGAGTGCGAGAGTAGGTTCAATGCACCAAACGGTTCAAGCGAGAGGCAGACGAGCATCCCAGTCGTGCAAAATACTTTGGCAGTGCCATTTCCCCAATGGAAATGAGCGCGCCGGAAAATGCAATTCTTGTTGCTGTAAATGAAAGAAAAAAGAAAAAGAAAACGAAAGAGGAAAGCAAACTGAGCCGTTGCCTGGGCAACAACCAATGCAATGCCATGCCATCTAAGCTTTATTATGCGCGGTGCGGGATATATATATACAAATACATATTTATATATATGTATTCTATATATATATTTATTTCTATGACGGTGCATTCATATATGAAAAAGGCTCATGTTTCAATGAAATGAAAAACCTTAATGAATCCACAACCTGCTCCCATCATCCTGGCAAAGGGCTTAGGGAGTTTTGGCTGTCTGGCATTAAACTCTAATACCCTGTAAAGCAATTTTGATGAGGTGTATTAGGGCACTAAATATATAAAGATATAGCTCAAACAGATAGAGAAAGAATGGAAATGAAAAGGAAAAAAGTGTGAATGAGACAGAGAATGAGAATGGAAATGGGAATAAAAATGAGAGAGAGAGAGAGAGAAAATAAGAAAAAATATAGAGAATGACAGAATGAGAGAAAATGACAGAATGAGAGCGAATGACAGCGAGACAAGGTGAATGAGAATAAGAGAATATGAGAGAATGACACGGAGAGAATGGCAGAGAGAGAATGATAATGATAATGATAATGATAATGATAATGATAATGATAATGACAATGATAATGATAATGACAATGATAATGACAATGATAATGATAATGATAATGATAATGATAATGATAATGATAATGATAATGACAATGATAATGATAATGATAATGATAATGATAATGACAATGACAATGATAATGATAATGAGAGTAAATAATAGAGAGAATGAGAATGAGAGAAAGAATGGGAATAAGAGATTCAGTATGTGAGATAGAGTGATAGACAAAGAGAGAGAATGTGAGAGGGAATGAGATTGAGAATAAAAATGAGAATAAGCTTGAGACTGAAGCTTTCCCATGATCTATTGATCCAAAACACTTTGAAACCAAGTACATAGGGATTTAGCAATTCGCACAGTCGCTGAACTCATTGGGCGACACAGCTCAAGATACGTGGACAGACTTGCAGCGCATCCTAACCATCTCGCAAGTAACCTGGCTATAAACAACAATAGGCGAAGGCTTAAGAGATTGCATCCTCTAGATTAACTTAGAATTACTTAAGCGCAGAATATAAAACGTATACATCGTATTTCTGGCCTCTCATTAGATAAGGTTTAGAGCTTAATGCACTACAGAGTCTAAGACAATAAGCTGCAATTAAATAAATTAAAAAAAAATGACTGAAACCAAAACTTTTCTTAAACAAATTCAAGTATCTGAAAACTTTTTAAACTTAACTTAATTTAAAGAAAAGTGAAAATTGTTTTGTTATATTTGAAGCCTTTTATGTCAGAAAGGATATTTAATAGTCGAGCAATGCCCTCCAGTGGTAAGGTGCCTTGTTATTTATGTATCAATTAAGTTGTATTTCCATGCGCGCAGTTGGATTTGTTTTTGCGTCTGTGAAGGCACAGGGAATTATGTTTTTCGGGAGTTGCATTTGAAAGTTGTTGTCGCGTCGACAGCTGTTTTGTGTTCTGTGTAGGACGACGACGTGACTGCGACTATGACACCCTAAGCGCATTTGGATGGCAAGCAACACCCTTGAAAGCAGGGTAGGGATGACGCCCTAAGACTTAAGCTCTGCATTCAGCGGCAGCATCCACTGAATGAATTGCCAGCGCTTGAAGTGGGCGGTTGGCTGGGTGATTAAATGCGAACCCAGCCCAGCCTTTTATTCACTTTCTGATTCTCTTTCATGCTAACCGCAGTATGGCGGGCCCCCGCCCAATTCATTGTTACATTTTTGCAATTATAACTCGCTTTCCCAAAAATTGGGGTTGTCGTAGTCGCAGCTCTCGTCGCTCGCGCCTGCCACTGTGCAGCAGCTAAGTCTGTTTCTGAAATGCTGTAAGCATTTCTCAAGTGCTTGCATAGACAATGGTCTTTAAATAACAATGGAATATGCGACGTTGCCAAATTGGTAAAAGTAGGCTAATAACTGCGGATAGAGCTCTGCATGAAAAGTGAACTCTAGTGTGTGTGTGTATGTGTGTGTGTGTGTGTGTGTGTTAACTGTAAACATAACCACTCTCTTTGAGCACAAAGCGTTATCCAAGAAAGAAGTTGCAATTGACAACTTTGCTAAATTTCTATATTCAGAAAACGCCTTCGCCTAATAAAAAAATATACTAATTAAAAACAGATAAATACGGACAAATAAATATGAATTGAATCTTTAACATTTCTTCGATGATGGACATTTTCCTGAGCATAGACATACATATATACATGTGTTCTTGAACGCATCTTAATGCTTTAAACATCTTAAACGAATTCTAGGGTTTGCCTCTATACCACTGGAACATGTTGATTTCGTGCCATTATTTTCGTTGAATTTCTGCAAAGAAATGTGCGTTAAAATTTGCAATTCATAAAGTATAACCTTTGGCAACAGCCAATCCACTAGCAAAAATAAATAAAAAATGGGAAAAACGATGAAAAACACAAGTTAAGTAAGCTTTAAGGCTAATTTCAAATCAAGTCATGACCTTCAATACCCACACAACAGCCACGGCAAAAGACAGCCAATATATTATATGGAATTTGTGGAAAAAATAGCTTGCGGCTATTTGTGAAAAATCAACAGCATGAGGTGGCTCAGCAGCAGCAGCAGCAACAGCAGCAGCACAGGCCAACAAGAGCGAGCATTTTGCACAGGAAATGTTGTGCAGGCAAAGAGAAAAGATATATGGTTTATTAAATATTTCGAGCCTGTGGCCATATTCAAAGCAAACACAGATGTCAGGAGTGGGGGAGCGTCTTCTTCATGTGGCTGTGGAATGGTTACGTGGCGTATGAGTAATTGAATTTAAAACGTTGCAACATCGAACCGGTATACAAAAATCTGCTAATGACTTTGCGGCAAATTTTTCAGCTACTGTTTTCAACTTGAAGTCTGCCGCACACTCGAGACAGTCTAAGAGGCATTCGAGTTAGGCAAGTGCATTTTAATTTGTTGCACAAGTCTTTTAAATTTCAATGAACACATATACACGCAGCACATACACAGGCACACGAGCGCACTTAAGAGATCAATGACAAGCGGGGCTCAGCGGGGTCAGCGATTTTGCCTTTACCAGCATCAATTGGCTATAGACCTCTATAGATCGGTCTACCAATTTCTGTATCATGCAACGGAATGTTATACCCAATAGTATCTGTATCCAACTCAAAGTCAAGATCATCGTCCTGATAATTGTATGAAGTGGCTGGGAAAATTTCCTGCCATTTGGCTATTTTGTATAGCAACCATGTGAAGAGGCCCATGATCCAGCCGCAGACGGCGCCAAACGCAATGCAGGTCGCTGTCTTGATCAGCAGTCCATAATCTGAGTGCAAATGATAATTGAATATCGCCAACTGCTTGTGCAAATATTCCTGAAATTCCATAACAGTACGACTAATTTCACAACTTGAATTTTTCAATATTTATTCTCTTCAGAAAATTTACTGATTCTGACTGTTCGAATACAAACGAAAAAGTATTTGTCTTGTCGACAGGAGAATTTATGATCACAACTCCTTTGTCTTTCACATAAAATTTCTACTTATTTGTTAGCACAGACAAAAAAGTCAAAAAGTCTTATAACAATGGTGCTAGGTCCGATCGAACTTATTTGCTATTATGTGGTGCAACCGATAATAGATTTTTTAGATAAATTACTAATCTCCGGTCATTATATTGCATTTTATATTGGTATTTCTGTGTTTGGCGTATTACTTGGTATTGTTATGGGCATCGTATCTGTTATATGGTACAAGTACGTTAATCGCGAGGAGCCCAAGAAAATACATAAAATCCCACTGGTTAAGGACGAAGGCCAGCTGAAAGCCCATGACATGCAGAAGCAGCAATAAGATAATTTGTGATAGGCGTATCTTAATTATTTCAAATTATACAGGTAAATGTATACCATTTATAAACTAAAGTCTCAAAATCGAATTTATATCTCTTTTATTTTGCATAAACTAAGTCAACTTTGCTGCATTCTCAATTCCGATGAAGCAGTTCATTTGCATCCATGTATGGCTGACAAATCAATGCGAATCGTTTGATATTTTCCTTTGCCACTCTTGCTCCAATATGTGCTCTAGTAAAACATAACACTCGAAAAATTGCAAAAGTCAATGAAATGTTATTTGACATGCACAAACAGAGACAACGGTGGAAGCCACATGGCAAAAAGTAAAAATAGAAGAAGAAAAAGAAAAGGAAAAAAATGTGTTTAATGTTAACCAGTCAGCGATTGCATTGAGGTAGCAGTTTTATTAAAGTTAGCTGTCTTCTCTATATGCTTAAATAAGGAAAAATGCCATACAAAATTCTTGTACGGAAAAGACTGAAAAGCGAAATGTCCTATGATTAAAGTTTGTGATTAGGCTATATGATTATAATAAGTTTTTATTATTTTTATAATTTAAAAATTAAACTAATAAATATATTTGTATATTATTATTTACATATTCTTGTAAAGTTACAATAATATTTGTAATTTATTATTATTTATATTTAAATTTATTTTAATTTTTTTGTTGATTAAATTATTCAAATATTTTTTTAATTAAAATTTTTAAACTATTATTTTTATTATTTATTGCACAAAAAACATTGAACGTTACAAAATAGAAAAGCCGACATAAACTATAAATTGTTCTAAGAAATCCTTTGTTGAAACGTTTGATATACCCCATTGTTTCCCTCTGTTACAGGGCATAAAAAAATAACACAGTAGCCACCAAATGTACTCAAATTATTCTCTGAGCACATTTTAATTTCCCTCAGGAAACTACGGCAAAGTATGCAGTCAGCGGACCGAAGGACTCACGAAAATACACAAAACTAAATTTAAGTAAAAATTTCGGCGCACTGCTCGCTTACCCAAAGGATGTCATTTTGCCAAAAACGCAAAATATTAGCAAAGGAAAAAATTGAAACAGGACCACATAATAAAGTAGAAAAGAAAATGAAGGAAAGCTAAACAGCGAGCAGGCTGGGTCAAAAGACAACGTCTAAGTGGCATGCAGTTGGCCCCTGGCATGAAGACAATTTAAGGGCAGAGCAGTTCATAAACAGGGCGCGCGCGCTTGCGTTCGCGCTCGATGAAATGAAAAACGACGACGAGGCGAAACCAAAAACCAAGCGAAATAAAATTTATTTTAGTAACAAAATTGCGTGACACAGAGAGCATGGGAGGACGCTGTAAATGGCAGTGAGCCAATGGCTGGCATCCACAAGTATATTAAAATGTTGCCCTCTTAGTAAGACATCCGCTGAGAGATAGTAAGAAAGAGTCGCCGTCGTCGGCAGGCGATGGTCTGAGAATAAAGGAAATGATTGGTTTTGGGCGACATTTTCGTTGATGTTGCCGTCGTCTGGCCCAGCGAAGCAACAAATAGCCTCGTTCTGCAAATTGTTGCAAGCAGAAAAGGAAAAAACGTAGCAAAAAACAACAAATGGCTAAAGTTTTAGCGACTCGCAAACTTTGCACTGCAATGCAAAAACGCAAGTCAACAACAACAAGAGCAGCAACAACCACAGCAACAACAACAACAGCTACAGTGGGAAAATTAAGTTTCTGCGCCGCTGCGCTGGCAAAGGAAAAGGACGCCAAAGTCGTCGTAGTCGTCATCGCCATCGCCGTCGTTGCCGCCAGACGCGGTCAAATTAAAAGCGCATTGCAAACAGAGTAAGAATTGTGAATGCCAAAAATGATAGACTGCGTTAATACCCTGTGATAAAACCGATCTTGGCCGATGATAAACTATGAAGGTCATGAAAATTTATTATTAATTTTATTTAAATGTTTTAGTATTTCATTTCAGTATATTTTTCAAATTGTATTTTTCGAATATTAAATTTTGCAATTATTGTTCATATAAACATGAAAACATGAAAACATTCCAAAGTCTTTGCTGTACCTATATTAAGTTTGACAGGTATTTAATACACATTTTTGTTTAAAGGATCTCTCTTTCTGTAAGCAACTTCAACAGGGCATCAAAAGAAACGCAGTCAAGTCCTTTTCGCAGGACTAATGCAAAGCGGCGACAGTCGCAATGGCTGCGACGATAGCGGCTGCCTTTTTATTGCATACTTTTAGGCCGCAGGTGAAGATGCCCATGCCACGTTCGCTGTGCCAGTATTTGCGCTATTTGTTGACATCGTCTATAGTCGTAAAGCGTTATACTCGTCCCACTCGATGTCGTCAATGTTGCCAACTTGACGGTTTTTATTGCTTTTCCTCAGTCCTTTATCTTATGCCGTCGTCATACACTGCGTATGCGTGTTTTTCCCTATAAACTTGTGTGTGTGCGTGTGTGTGTATATGCCTGTGCATTAATTTTCAAATATTTTCGCCGTTTGTTGCCTTTTGTATATTGCTTTTGACTTGGCTATGGCAAATTTATTTATAGGTTTCGATAGGCATCTCATTGTTGTTCTTTGCTGTTGTAATTGTTGTTATTGTTGGTTGTCGTATCGTGTGCACAGGGGTTGCTTTCTGCTGCGAAAAAGGTCTTTGTGCTCTCCCACCCATTAGAGCACTGTAACCGTAACGAATTGTGGCTTTACAGCAACGTTGATTGAGGTGTGTAAGTACTCTATCTCTGTGAGACTGCGTTGGCAAAATTGATATTTACTCTTCAAGAATCGAAGGTTTAATATGCATTTGACTCAGGGATGTTTAATTAGCTATAGAATGCATATTAAATATAATAATTATATATATAATTATATATTGGATATATTTTTATATTGGCATCAGCCGGGCATGCCATAGAAAAGGATATATAAATCTGATATACTATAAGTTAAAGCAGTCCAAAATTCTTTGCACTCAATTTGTAATTCTCTTTTAAGCTTACATCAAACTATCTTTATATAGATATCTATTGCCAGAGCATATTTTTTCTGTTTCGCTCATTATTGATTTCTTACACATCCCAATTTTCTCACCTGCTCAACTTTGACCTCCACTAAATGTGCACATTGAATGCCAATTGCCTAGGTCATTTCGATTAATTTGCTTGCTAATTGCCCACACATAAATAAGAAAAACTCGTACAAACTGTGCAGTTACTCAATATTGTTGCCTTTCATTCGTCCATTGACCATAGACCATGTGGAATACCGAGGATATCCGCTTGCTGCGTGGCGGACTTTCTCAGTCGATCTATCGTCGATTGTTTCAGTGTACTGCCTGGCTGCTCTATGGCATTGCACGTGGATGTCACTTCTTCAAGCTGCGCTATAATGCACAAGATAAGCGCATGGTGGAGATGCAGTATCATCGGATAATCTCGAAATTAGTTTTAGGCGTTAAAAGTCTGTTCATATTGAGCGATGTTGTGGAGTATGTGGTCTTGGGGCTTGCGATATGGATATGCTTCTCTCTCGTCGAAAATGCCAGTGGACAGAACTACACGATGAGTCTTTTCATGCAAGGTATTATAGCGTACGTATTTCGTCGCTTATTGCTCTTTTTGCATTCGCAGATGGATCGCAAAGTGATAATGCATCTGGTCAACGAGATATTCTATATCACCCACACAATTGAGAAGAAGTTTGGCATGATATACCACGGCGAAATGTGCCTATTGTGCGTATACTCGTGCAAGATATATCTGACTTATACAATGCTGGATGCCATGTGGCATAAGTTCACTTTTCTGTGGATCAACTTCTTCTATTGGGTGCTCTTAGAGTACTGTTGCCTTGGCTACTTTATCTATCAGCTAATTCTGCTCAACTGGTATCGCAATTTGAGCTTCTTCTTGCAACGCTTTGTAGAGTACAATGGGAATCAGAGTTTCATATCAGGCCGCTACCATCGCCGTCTGTTGTGGCTCTTCAAGCTGCACTTACGTATTAATAATCTGCATAAGTGTATTCGGGAAAGAGTCGCTTGGCTTCCGGCTGCCATCTATTTGGCAATATTCTCAAGTATTTTCAATATGACATTGCTGATTGAGTGCATCGTCTATGCTGAGGATGAGATCGATAACAAATTGTATATTTTGATGGATGGTTGCCTCTGCCCGGCCTTAATACCCGTTATCAACGTGCTCATAATTGGGCTGTGCACAGATCGCATACGCAGCGAGGAGCTGATCATGCAGCAACAAATTGTTTTCGTCAATTTTCTGTATGCGCGTAAAAGTTTTCCATACGATTTTCGCCTGAAGGTGATCGACAGTGAGGTGAGTTAAGTAGTTCAGCTGTATTTAGAGTAATATCTATCCGACCATTTGCAGTACTTTTCTATGATTGTGAGTCAAAAATTGGGGCCGTTGCTTAACACCATCATTTTGGATACCACTTGCGATCGCAGATTCGCATTTGACTATTTCTTCACAGCGATCGTAACTGCGCTTTCCTTCGTACAATATACCGTGTCGACAGGCCAAGACCTAAAGCAGTGCGTGACACATAAGTAAAGCGAATGCCAGGAATGCAACTTTGTTTTGATGAGATCAAAACCAAATCAATCATAGCTAATTGAAAATTGAATAAAATAATTATTTTGCGAAACTTTTGTTCTCTTATTTTGTAATAGGTCTATTCTATATACAGTGTATATACAGGGTATATTGACATCGTAAGAGGCAGAAGAATGTCTAGCAGAGCTCGTAAAATATATATATATTTGGCAAGCTGAGTCAATATACAAAATGTGAAAGACTTGAATGAATATATAAGAAATGCTAAAGTGTTGAAATTCTTGTTTACCAAAAGCAATACAAAATTATTAATTTGTTCCCGTAAACAAATTCATTCCTTTATAGCCATAGAAATTGATAGTTTCATTTGGTTTGTAAGCGTAGGCTGGAGGCCTTAAATTTACTGTGAAGTTGTCTGTCATGACTACTGTAGCGCCCAGCAACCAGTGCCACGCTTTACATTGTAATTTGAGGGAGGCAGTTGTCTCAATAGATATAGATTTGAAAGAGATTTCTATTTGCAAAGAGATTTCATTCAGCTCGAGCTTATTAGTTCTGTATCATTGTTTGAATACTGCTGCTGTGTGTGCATCGACAGCTTTGAAATATTTCGAAATTCATTATATTTTCTGTTTATAGAAGCAAATGGCCCGACACGAACAATAAAGTGGAAATAAATATTCTCAAATTTCTATAAATTAATGTAAAGCTACACGAAAACTTTTGGTAGCTCAGCTAATATGCACATTGTGGACGTTTTGTATTTTCAATATTATTAATTTATAAAAAAAAATTCGTCTATTCGAAATGGTTAATTAATTTTATTAGAAAGTAGATTCTTTAAGTATGTAAATTAAATCTCATTTTTAGCTTGTAACAAATTTTGAAAAACATCTGTTTATTTCTTCATTCGCATTGAAGTTTTATTTATTTTGTACTTGTTCGCTCGAAAAAGACAGTCAGTCAACAATATGGCAGCCGTTGTCGCCGCATTGCTGCCACTACCAACACAATCCATCACAATCACAAAGCCAACTCGACCAGACACAGACGCATACACTCAATCACATGCATACGAACAGACGACGTTCACACACGCACAGATATGCTGGCAGTCGCGAGGAACTCAAATATATAGAGTCATTCAGGCAGGCAGGCAGTCAGTTGGGCTGTCATTCGGCAATAATACCGCAGACCAAAAATGCCTCAACTTCAATGCTAGTCGGCAACGATCTGCCCAGTAGGAGTCAGGCGCAGAACAAGGATGTGCATACCGTCGGTTGGGTTGTGGAGGGTGGAGGCAGGGACTCACGGGAGGCGCCAGGCCCCAGACGTCGGCTTACCAACCACATTTGTCATTTAAGCTCAACCAAATGTAATATGAAAATCGGCATGAGCGAAAATGTCAACGTGCCAGAGAGTTTTGGCAGAGAGTGTGAGCAGCGAGGGCGTACTGCAATGGGCATATGGTTAAATGGGTGGTTGCCTGGGTGGTGCTGGTGGTTTCGCGGCCTCGTCGCAGCAATGTTGTGGAATTTCCTGTCAAGCTAATTTCCTTTGGGTGCAACGTTGGCTGCCATTTGGTTGGCTGACTGAATGCCAGCTTGACTGTTTGGTTGGCTGGTGCTCGTTGGCAGCTCGTTGAATCAATTCACCTGCATGCATAAAATATTTTCGTTAAAAAAATATTCAAACATTGCATATTTTATAGTTTATTGACTGCTGCTGCTGTTTGCTGTATGCTTGTTTTTGTTTTTGTTGTTTTGCGCTGCACAACTTTTTGACTTGTCAACGTGGCCGACTATGATGTTGTTGCTGTTGTTCTTGGCTGCCCTTTTGGCAATTTACGTGGCGCAGTTGACACAAAATGTGCGCCATGTAGGTCGTCCCAGTTGGATACTGCACCGTGCCTCCCCCTTCCCACCTACCGCCTCCATATCAGGTGCCTTGCCACCCCTATCAAAGCCCCAACCAACTTTTCAGTGTTCCATTTGCCATTTACCACCTTGACTTGTTTGCCAATTGCAGTAGCAACAGCAGCGTTTTTCAGCGTTACGTGTCGCTACATTTGGGAATTGTTTTGTGTGTTGTGCACATACCAAATATATATTTACAAACGCACACACACAGCTGCTAACATATATAAATATAATATGGTCATGTGAGCGTATCGTGTGGGTGCAATTTACATGTACTGCGTTTCTGGAATGTGTTATTAAAATTTATGTGCGAAAAAGGTGTCGAAATGCGGGCCAACAACAACGGACATGGGACTCGAGTCCCGTGGCCCGAAAAGGACATCAACGACAACATGGCCAACGAAACATATATTTTTTTACTACGCACACACATATTCATTTTTTTCTTTCTTTTTTCTTTTATTTTTGCTCTCAACAAAATGTTGAATATTTTTCTACTGCAATTTAAACAATATGCCTGCTTGTTACCGAAATAAGTTCGGAAGGCAATAATTAATAAAGTGAAAAGTGTGCAGCAATTGGACTCTTGAAAGTATTCAAAATCATTTGCAGCGCTTGTTAAGCGTAGAAAATAAATATACTGATGTGTTCATAAAAATAGTAGTGTGACTGAGCACTAAATATTGTGCAACAAAACTAAGAGATAGACACAAAAATTTGAAAACAATTTGTAAACTAATATTAAGATTAAAATTATTATTAATGAAGCCGGTTTTTTTTATTACAAGCTTAGGAACAGAAAAACTAACAAAATTTATTTGTTCATAAAAATAGTAGTGGCAAAGTCACGATTTTACATTATAGTCTAAGTTCATATTATCTACTTTTATACTTTACTTTTATATATACTTTTTATACTTTATACTTTTACTTTTTGGTCTAGTTGCAAATTTATTATTTTTTATTACGACTTGACAACAGTGTGGCATGGAATTGTTGATGTATACAAATAAATATTTATTGTTTTTTTTGGTTTATTTCAAATGTTTTTGAAATAAAAAACAAATATTTATTGCTGTTATTAAATTCACAAAATATATCTAGTCGAACTATGCAGACGTTTTAATTGGAACAAGTTTTCATACGCCTACAATAGCCTGAAAGTCAATTTTATTTTTAAATTTAAAAATTGTGTAAATTAAATATTATTAAAAATGTCTTATCACCTTCAACTTTTCCTTTTTTAAACATTTTGAGTTATAAAGCAATAGATGTAAATATGAAATATTTCAACAATTAAAGATGCGGTAGCTCGAGTTTCCGTGCAACCGCAGTTAGGTACTCTTTGGTAGCGACACGCGAAGTAAGTGGTAAATAAATAACGCATACGTAAAAGCCAAATATTGCGCATACGCTCCGCTGTCCAAGGTTTTCTGTCATGCAATGCAAACTCGAGTAAGGCTTCATTCGAAATTCCAAGGCTAAAGCTGTGCTGTTGTTTATGCAATTAATTTAAATTTCTGTTGTGGGGTGTCTTGACTTTTGTATGTCATATGTGACATACATCAAAAACTAAATACCTTTTGCTTTTATTTTTTTTTTATATATATAAATTGAGTTATATACAGAAAGTTGCCTCTATACATTTTTGGCCTCGTCTCCTTGGTTTGTTCTAAGCTGCTTTGGCTTACCATTTGCTTCCACTGTTATTTTAGCGTTGCGCAGCATCTTGCGGGGCCTTGCGGTTATTTGCGTGTCTGCAATTTTTGTTTGGCCACTGCTGCTGCACTTTCGAGCCATTTTTCGAGTGGGTGTAATTAAGAAAGCAAAAAGCGAATGCTCGAGGGGCTGCAACGAGCCAAGGAAAACGACACTCGAGCTAAGCCAAACAGAAAACTGAATGGCGCCCTCGTTCCAAAATCTCTCTACAGAGTTTTAAATAAAAATATCATTAGCTGACAGATTCAAAGATGTGCAGACTCTGTGATATTGCGGTTGGCAGGCTCTCCAGCTCGTTCTACTGTTCGCTTATCAGTTGTAGAACAGCAAGCGGCCGTTAGCTCTGCTCTATTTCTAGCCAAAAGTTAAACTTGGCTTAGCAAACTTACAAATATAAACACACAGAAGCTTATATACACAGAAAGATACAGAGAGAGAGAGAGAGAGAGAGAGAGGGAGAGAGAGCTTGTGTGTGCGTGCGAGATTTACACCTGCTGCATATTGTTGACGTGTCACATCAGAGTTGGCTGTTTTGAAATTATAAACCTTCTGACGCCGAGTGGTCGTAGCAGCTTTTAGCTCTCAGCAGGATCAACATATTCCTCTGCTACCATTCTCTCTCTCCCTCTACCTCTCTCGCTCACTCTCACCATCTCTTTGACACTTGGCTGATACTTTTTAGCAAAGCTGTCAGTGTCAAAGTGACTGTCAACATGCCATTCAAAATGAAAATTAATAACAATATGCAAACAGCAGCAGCAGCAGCAGCAATCGCAATACCACAGACAGCCACGCCCACATAGCTGTGCACATGCATATGCTGTTAGAAATGCGTGTCTGCGTCTGCTCTGTAACCTGACCACATGCAGGTGCAGCTTTCAGTGGGTTTAGCTTTGAATAGCATTCACTTATTTTTTACGTTTTAATGCAAAGTTGTCAAGTTCAACAATCGATAAAATTACATATGAAAGCACTCGATTGCCAAATGGAAATTGTGGTTCTTATTTGTCGCAGTTGAACATATCCAGTGATAAAAGTTAATATATTAGGCTTAACGAGTTATATAAACTTAATTGTTTTAAGTAGATGCTTAAATTAATAGAATAATAATAAAAATAGGGAAAAACCATTTGATATATAAGTTCTACAATAATTATCTGATCAAAGTAGATTTGACAGAATTTTTTGTGTGATCTATCCAAAAAATGATTTTTCATTTAATTTGATTTTTTTTTTAAATTTTAAACATTTTTAAATATTCTATATGAATTGATTCAAATTGTATTACATTTGATAGACAACAATGCTTCTACGCCCAAATGAACTCGATTTCATAGTTGCTGCTAGTCAATTACAGTATGTCTTGCTGTCTGGGTTATTTATTTGGTCAAATCTCTTGGCTGAAACTGACCCTACTCTCATCTTGTGCTATCACTTATTAGCCACAAGACCATTGCGCTGGCTTTACGCTAACACCAATTGATCCCGCGACCTATTACAACATACCCTGCAATCGAATGCGTCCCCTGCAAACTGCAGAGCTCGTTCCACGCTCCACACTTCATCTGCTGCAAAGTATTTGAACACACACACGAAATGCTTGGTTGGCACAAAACGTAGAACCGACAACTGTTCAACTAATTTCAAATTAAACTCAACGATGGCGAGGACGTTCAGCGTGCTAGCCTTCGCTCGTTTACCCCATCACATGCCGCACGTCCGTCCACTTTGCTTTGGCCGCCGTTGTCCTGCCAAGGACTATCACGAACAATTTTTCAGCATTTAAACACTCAAGTGCCAAGCTAATAAACGATATTAGTGCCAAAGCTCATTTCAACAAATGTGTGTGTGTGTGTGTGCAAGTGTATACAGACAGTCGACTCAATGCTAGTGTTGCTGCTACTGCCACAGCTACTGCTGCTGCTGCTGCTGCTGCTGGTGTGCAAACATTTTCCAAACAGTTACCAAATAAAAATGATTAGGAACGTGACTAAGAGTGCGAAAAATGTTATTTACTTAGCTGATGTGCGCTATGGGGCCAGACACAACGATGGGTTATGCACACACACACACACACTGTCACTCACATACATACATGCATATGACACACATATACACTCGGATACGTTGTGTGGGCGAACGACAAAAGTTTGCTGCATTGCGGCTGCCAAAATGTGACACAAAATATAGCTGAACTAGAATATACCACTTAAAATAAGAGATATATGTGGCTTTAATAAAAGTTAGTTAGACATATAGCAGACATATATATTATATATATTTTATTTAATTTTTAAATACGCTCTACAGCATAGCCTCTTTTGAAATTTCTACAGGGTATGCAAAGAAGTTTCGGTGGTTGCAGCACCGCTTTTTCTTCGCCTTTTTTTGGTGTTGAAAAAATACTTGAAAATTACATGAAAACTACGCACAGCAATGGCAATAAATGACAACATAGCCAGGGCACGCCCACTTGTGCGCCCTTCAGTCAACACTCGGCGCAAAATTTCATATCTTTGGGGCTTTCACAAGTGAGTGTGTGCGTGTGTGTGTGACTGTATTTGTAAGGGGTTTTTTTTCATCATCTTCTTTACCACTTGCAAACTATTTTTAAACAATTTCTGGGTGCACGCAATGCCACGCCCAGCCCACATGACGGCGCCCACTCTTGGCCAAAAGGGAAATGGCGCTGATAAGAGTTGTAGCAGCGGCAAAAGCGGAAAAAATGCGTCGTTATACAATATGCAGCAGTCGAGTGGGGTGAAAGGAAATGGATGGGTGCCTCTATAAGTGTGTATGTGTTTCTGTGTGTACGAGTTCTGCATATTTGCACAGTGTAAACTTTCAGCCGAGCAAAAGAGCGAGCAGAAGAGTGCACATTGTTTTTGCTGCTGCAACTGCTGCTGCTGCTGCTGCTGCAGTTGTTCTGCCGCTTGAAAGTAGGCAAAACTATTTAAAGGCCAAAACTGAAATGCACTGCACTTTTTGGCCAAGGATTCAGTTGCATGCTGCAGCAGCAGAAGCAGCAGCAGCAACAGCAGCAGTTGCTTGTTTTATTTCATATCCTGTGGTTCTCGACTTCCTTCACATGCGTTCTCGGCTTGCTGGCAGGAAATGTTGATAAAAAGTGTTGCCATAACGAGAAACGTCGCCCCATTTAAATCATTTATGGCTTACAAGTATGCCAGCCAGCTCACACGCGCTGTAAGCATTCAAAATACTTACAGAAACACGACGGTTAATTGATTGCAAATGTATGGGAAATATGTGTGAGATTAAGAAAAATCCAATGGAACTTTCATAGACATTGAGTTCAAACGATATGAAACTTTAGAAGTCAACTAGAAGCTTTAATAACGAATTCCAATATAGCATCAAATAACAGTGCTTCAGTCGGGACTGCTCGACTAGGAGATGCCCGGAAATCTGCGAAGCGCTGATATTCAAATCGCCTTTACTGCGCTTGGACTGCAGTCTGGGCTTTACTATAGAAACTTATTCAAATTTGTAGAGTATGATAATGATATTCATATGTGTGTAAGGTTCAAATATACAAAATATACATAATTTATTATCACAGTAAATAGGATGTTTTTATCTTGTGGTATTAAAGCCACTTTTAAAAAGAAAGTTTTATTAGCAAGTTTTATCGATTATAAAAAAATAAATTATCGAAAGCAAAATAATTTTTAGTGGCTTAGGAAATCGCAGCATTTACACGGAGGAGCAGACACACATGGCTGGATAGACTCAACTCAGCATCCCGATCAAATATATATATACTTTATGGGGTCCGCCACGACTCCTGCTCCTGTTAGATACATTTTCGGTAAGCCATTACAAAACGAACTTCCATTTTATTAGGGGCTTGGGGTATAAAAAGAATATCATTTATTTATTGTATTTCTAGTCTTAAAATTGTAGCTTGGCCATTTGGAATTTCATTTTGAACAGTTCAAGTGTTTCTCTATTGACCGCAGTCGGCTTTCCCGCAACACCTTGCAGTGATTGATAAATCTGACTGCAGACAAATGAAAGACAACGAACTGAAATCGTGGTCAAGGAAAAGCACTTAAATTATAAAACACAGCTCGGAGCTGTACAATGAAACCCAACTCTGAGCAAAAAGTGTGAAATCAATGATACATGGCCACTCTGGCCAGTCGCTAGACCGAACGAACCGCAGAAGCTGAGAGGATTTTAGCATTTTGGCCGACATCAACTAAAGTTCAGGCTAAGCTCGTGTGTGTGGGTGAAATAAAGTACGTTTTTTTTGTTGCTTTGTTTTTAGTTTTAATGTTCGTTGTTCGTTGTTCGCTCTTGGTGCACACAAAACATTTTACAATATTTACAACAGCAATAAACTCATTTCCTACGTGGGCGTGGCCAACAGAAAAATGAATAAGAAAAAACGACAAGCAAACAAATGTACAAAAACACAAATCCAAAGACTATTCCGTATCCTGTTGACTAAACAGATGTACGCTTGTACGTAACACACACGCACACGCACACACACACACTCACACACTTAACAGAATTTTGTCTTTTGTGAGACTGCTGAGAATTTTGTCTACGTCAGCTGTTTGCCGTTGGAATCCAACCAAAAGGAAAATCCCAACCAACAGCACATTAGTTAAGTATAAAATTTTAATAGTGGCCGTGGCACAAGTCTGAAGCCTCCACCGCCCCACCAAACACTGGCCAACAATTTGTATGACCCACCCATCCAATGCTGTGACAACTTGCCCACAGCCAAAGGGTAGTCGGGTGGAGTGGAGTGGTTGGTTGGTTGGCTGGCAAATTTGTGCAAATTTGGCTTGTGGCCAGAACTACTTTACAGTTGTGCGGGCAGGCGGCTGAAATTGTTGTGAAATTTTAACTAATATCAGACAGAGCGGCATGGGACGGTTTGTTGTGGCAGTTTCTGAAGTACTTTTGCACTTTTGGCAGATGTTTCCCAACAGAATTTAAATCTGAATCAAATACGGTTATGCAGCTAACAAGTAAACTCATCTAATTTGCAACTTCAATGCTGGAAATGAAAAGGAAAAATTTTAATACATATTTAGCATGTGTTTGATGAAAAGCTAAGTTTTAACAAATCAGTTAAATTGATATACTTTTTGCGAAATTAAAAGCAATTAGTAGCTTAACTATTTCAATAGGTTTCACATGGAATGCTATGTCAACAACATGTTTTTGTTATATTACATTATTATTTTCTTTATACTATTCCTTAGCAGCCATTCATCTCTCTCCCGCATATCTCTTATTTCTAGTCTCTTGTTGCTCTGCGCAAATGTCGTTCAGCAGTTTTATTTCATCAGTTGCCATTCGGTGTGGTTTTTGTTTAGCTAATATTTGCTGCTGTTGCCGTGAGTTGTCTGTGTGCTAGGTAAAATGGCAAATCAAACAATGCCACACACACACACACACGCACACACACATATTTATCTCTGCCATAGCTGTGTGCTTGGGCACTTTGTTTGGCTGGGTAAATGTAGCAGAAATCGTATTTAAGTGAATTCATGCTGAAATCTTAGTTAATTTTTATGGCAAATATGTTAAGCTAACAAAGAGCAGCAAGGAGATTGTGAGCCGCTTACAGAAAATGTGTTTTCAGCCATTGTCCCTGCTGACAGACCTAAGCTCTGCGGCTTTCACATACTAATTGAAGGCTAAGTAACTGAAATTGCTAGACAACGGGTCAGTTAACTTGTCTGTGATTGAGTTGGGCTGTTTAAAATTGCGATACGAAATAAATTGAAGATAAGAATGTTTTACGTAGCGTATGCTTAATGCTATCTATTGCTCATACGTAACGTATGTTTTGTTGGCTTAATATCTTCCGCTGCAACGACTACAAACAATATCATAAATAATCGAAAGACTTGCATGCAGAATATTTGTGTTCTTCTTGCGCAAAGGTCGCATTGTCATGTCCCAAAATTTATAGCCCGCAATTCATATGGCTGCTTCTTCGTCTTCCTCTTCTCTTTTTTGGCTAACGAAGAAAATAGATAACTCATGGCACACGTTTGGGCGCCGGAGCCAATTTCTGTCAAATGATATGTTGCTTACCTATATGTGGGCTAAAGTCTCTTATTTTTGTTTTGTACTCTATTTTGATTATTATTGGATTGCATTGTTATGCAATGGAAGTCATTTGTGCACGGCTTGGGCGTGACAGACGACGATTGTGTTTGACAATTGCGTGCCCGAAAATAGCAAAAAATTCTTATTGGATTTCAAAGACATTGAGAAAATATGGCCATGCCGTGCCATCGCAAGTTATATGCTCTACAAGTCTATTGATTTGTTATGACGACAAACTGACAGCAACGAGGAGCTTGGAGGCGTCTGCTGGCAGCTATAACAACAATGTCTATCATTCATTTATATAAGCTAAAAGGAAGAAAAAAAGTGGAAGACGGAACCATTTTTACCCATAAACGACAGCAACATCGTCAAGTGTTGCCATGGCCATTGTTGTCGCTCCTTCTGCTATTATTGTCGTCGTATTGGTTGCTATTGCTGTTGCTGTTGCTGTTGCTGCTGCTCTTCTTGTTGACATTTTCATTAGCAAATTAATTTTAATTGATTACATTTTATGCGCAAATGTGGAGACAGCAGCAGTTCGTGCTCTTCGATATATTGAATTACCATTTTATTTATAACTTGGCTGGCTTTTTATTCAGTTTCTCACTACTTGCCGTCAATTTGGTTGGCAATAATGTGATATTATTAGCTGATTTCATTTGTGGGCAGACACAATTTCATTACAGGTAACCTGAGAGCATGCCTGAAATTGCGAGTGCTCAATGCCTTCCTTGAAAAACCAATTTGCGCTCAATTTTCACAGCCTCGCCAGCTGTGAGACTTTTCTGTTAATGAAAATAGAGTACAGATGGCGAAGTGCTCTAGGAGGTGCTTGAGAATATTACTTTAATTTGATGAATACGTTTCACGTCGAATGTGATTCGTTAGTGCGGAAACTCATTTACTATATGCACTTTATGAATGGACTTGAACGATTTATATTGATCTGTTTTTGATACTGGCTAGTTGCAGATCTGAATACAAAATATAGAAACGATTGTATAAGTTGAAACATTTGTGATCGACTGAGCGATGCCATTAACAGTTCTCTTAATTGCTCCTTGAGAAGTGAAAATACAACTCTACAATTATCGTTCGCGGACTGCTAAGCTAATTTATATGCGATATTTGCCACAATTCAATGAGCGCTGCAAATGATTTAAAGAGCTGTCAGTAAAGGAAGTTTACAGTAAATAAACTATATAAACTGTGGAAACTATATAGTTTGACACGCTTCCAAGGTGCGAATATATACACACGCATCTATATCTGGTTTGAGTCAACCTCTCATTATATTGTTGTGTTTTGTCGTCTGGCCCCAATAATTATTTTTCACTCTGCTGTCTTTCAGAATCACAATTTGCCTTTCCTCGCCTTTCCTCACCACTTAGATTAAGCGACCCTGTCTAAATGACTACTAAGTGACGCTATCTCATTCTCACTCAGCTACAATCGGAACTCTATAACAGGAGGCTCTCAGCCTCTCACTATATGTGAGAAATAGTATCATGAATTGCATTGACTGTCGCCGAGTTTTATTTACAATGATTTCCTAATATATAATATTTATTCTGCCATGGTTTCCCATGGCAGATAATTGAAGCATTGATCACAAGTGTTTTACTTATGTCTTTATAAAACGTTTGTAAGTTCGTTAATGAACTCACGCAATTGACTTGAAGGCATCACGAGTGGAGCACAATAAAAACTGCTGCAACAGTTGAAGGCAATTATATATATATAGCTATGCTCAAAATATATAAATGATAGTCGAATTACCACGCCTCAAACATGGAAACTATATCTACTATCTACAGTAAATATTAGAAATAAACATTAAGTTTCATAAATAATTTATTATATGTGCAAAAAAAGAAAATAGTAATTCCTAATTTGCCACGCCTCCATTAATAATATATGAGTTACTAAAACGCCTTACACATAAATAAAATATATAATACAAACTTGCATTCATAAATCAATTTACAATTCATCTATCAACTTATTTTACGCATCTTTCAAGAATTGCATCGAATTCCATTTAAGCCATTTTCAAATTCACACTTTTCTCACATTTAAAATAAACCCTAATAATATTTGGTCTTAGACCATTTGATTATTTCAAGCCCACGAAAAAGAAGCTTGTGTAATGTGCAAAACACCTTTGCTTATTTTTAGATTGACTCTCAGCGGCAAGTTGGAAAAGTTTCTGAGCACGCACCGAAAACAAGAATAAAAAAACACAAAAGTTAAAAGAACTTTTCAACATGTTAACTTTAAGTTCAATTTGCTGCAATGATGCGACAAAAATTCAAACAGCGAGGGGCAGCTGTAGCTGTAGCTGTAGCTGTCTGCGCGTCTAAGGTGTTCTTATCTCAAGTACTTACCTTGTTGCCAGATCCCGATGTACGAAATTCATTTGCTCCAAATGCTTCATGCCCGATGCAATTTGTGTGGCAATGTAGACTAAGCAGCCATAGCTACATGGCGTTGGTTCCGTGTGGTTGGGAGTGGGCGGGTGCCACGTAACGGATGCCGGGCGAAGGATGCCAACGTCAAATGAGAATTTCAAAAGTTTTCGCGTGTGGCAAGGACGACAACGGCGACGATGATAGCGGGGCGGCAGCAGCAGCAGCAGCAAAGTTAACGAAGTTTTTACATCCGTTTGCGCATGTTGTTGGTGGTTGTACGGTGGTTGTTCGTTGGTGGATCGGCGTAATCATTGAACACGAGACCGGAAGTGTAGCGTCGGCAAATGGCGTCGGTACAGGAAGCATGATAAAAACGCACGCAAAAACGCAGCCCAGAAAAACCAAAAGAGACAGCACATTAGAACAGCATTCAAAGCTAAGCAGCCAAAGCACTTTTCGCCTTCACTCTCACTCTCTGTTCACCTACCTCAAACTCTTGTTGGCCAGCAGTCCGCTTGTTTCAGCCACATGCTCCTGCAGAAATTGATTCAAGTCGCCCAGACAATTCGAATAGTCCTGCACAATGCATATGGGCTCGTCACGCAGACAGGCGCCCACCAGGCGAGCCACATTCGCATCGCTGAGACGCGCCAGATGCTTGGCCTTGCTGCGAAACTCCTTTCTTAAATGATCACCAGCACCAGGACGTAGTGTAGCAACGGCGACAAGGGTGGCACTGTTTCAAATATATATGTATATATAAGGGAAAGGATTAATTAGAGTTGGCTTTTGTGGGCAGGCAATATCTCATACTGAGTTAATGTCTTAGCTTAACCGTAAGTTACTTCAACTGTCCAGAGCTCTATGCTTTTGTGGGTTACTTATGTGAAAACCACAGATCGTTCTATCATTCAGCCGGTCGCCCGCTGCGCCGTCCCAGTTACCTTTTAGCCGTCCAACAACATTTTCAATCTATATCAAATGAAATACGTATGCCCATGACAATTGCTCTCTAGCGCAAAAATCAATTAGAGCAGCTCAACAATGTCCTGTTCGATGTCCTGGACTGGATGCTATTGCTGTTACTGCTACTGCTGCTCCATCTCTACCGATTCCCTGTCAATGTTCACTCTGGCAATTTTGATACGTTTCGTAACAATTCGATTTGCCTGCTTGCTTTAATAGTTTTGCGGTTAGAAAGCCACAAAACGTATTACGTATACGTAATATTGCACTGCAGTGGCAGAAAAAGCAACAGCAGCAAAGGCAGCAGCAAAGATGACCCCTGGCTGCAGTAACTGGCAGCTGTATGCAAAATAATTAACACACACACAGACGCAGACGAGGGTCTGGCGTTCTCTGTGCTAAAACTTCAAGTGGACGTACGAGGACGACCTCGCCTGGCCTGCCCGCCTCTTATGTGGGGCGTGGCCGTCTGATAAAATATTAATAGACAGCTGGATAGACAGTTATCAGACAACAGATGGACTTTATTGTCCTAGACCACAGACGCAAATTATAATAGACATGCAAGTGGAAAATCAAACGCACACACATTACGCATACGCCGTGTTGTCTGCGAAAAATTAAAACCATTTCCCTGCCTGCATATAGAGAATGTGGTAGCCACGCCCATTGCTTATACGATATATATGTAGATATATAATGTGCAATAAAAAGCTTCAATTAAACGGCAAAAATGAAATCAAAGGTAGCGCTGCTGCCACTCGGAAACCATACACAATGACAATGTATAGCTCCGGACTTGTCTCGCCTACGTCTGGCTCTTGCTGCTGTTGCTGCTCCGGGTACTGGTTGTTGACATTGCTGCTGCTGCTGCTGTTGCTGATGTTGTTGCCTTTTTGGTTAAAGTTTTCATAATGGAATTTCTGATAAGCTTTTTTTGTGGCCAGCATGTGCTGCTGTTACCGCAGACGTGGCATTATATCCCGCAAACCTGCACTCTGCAACCTGCCACCTGCCACCTGCAACCTGCAACCAGCAATCAGCTACCTGCTGCTGGCCGAGACGAGGGCCAACTCTCAGCCTCATATCGGTTTCACTTTGCTTTATGTCCTTTCATCTAACCATTTCATGTTCTTCATCTATGTGTGCGTGTGTGCGTGTCTGTGGCATTAAAGTATTGCGGTTTTTCTTATTGTCAACTATTGTTGTACGAATTTTTGATTTTTGTTTTCTATCTGACAAAGCTTGCAACAGATTTGCCGGTCTCCATATCCAATTTATGAATTGGCCAATCATTCTCTCTTCTTTTTTTTTTTGTCAATAGCAATATGTCAAAAAAGATATTTTATTTGCTGGTAACGTTTCATTAGGTTTTTGGACATTCAATTTTATATACCATTGATTAGTTACAAGTGGATTGGATTTAGATGTATATGCAATTTGAAGTTAACAATTTGCTCAAACAGATGCAGCAGGCGATGTGTGAAAGAAAGTCTGAATTCATGAATTTAAACTCGTTTTTCAATTTAAATTATTTGCCTTGCATATTTTCAAAAATTCTATCTTATTTCTATAGTCTAAGTTTGATTTTAAATATCTATAAACTAGTCAAATTTGTGCACCAATTCAAAAACTTTAGTCATACTTTATATTTAACTCTCTCGTAAGCGCAATAACTGCTATGGCCTAATCTCCTGGTGTACATAAAGCTGCCGAGCAGTTAAACAAAATGCATTGAAGTAGAGCTCTTCAAACGGCAGTAGCAGCAGCAGCAGCAGCGGCTACCATAGAGAAGTGTAGTTGGAAAATAGCCCGTAAGCCTAATGCAGCTCATTTTGTGTTGCTGTGGATTTTAGTTGCATTTTGCGAATGTTTTTTCGGCCGCTTGCAGCAGACACAACAACTTGTTTAAGTGGATTGCGTGGGTGTGGGTGGTTTTGGGTGTTTAGTTAGCTAGCGAGAGTAGTTGGGCCTGGCATAGTGTGCGGTACTTACTTCAAAACATTTGTTTCGCACAAATGCAGTTCACCAAATACGCCAGAGCCGAGCTTCTCGACGATGACCAGCGACTGGCGCGGAAACTCCTGCACTTGGCAATTGGCCTGCTCCTCGTTGATGTCGGCGAAATTAGCGCTCATATCGAAATTGTAATGATGTGGTTTGCCGCCTGTTGGCGTGGGCGTGGTCGCTGCCGTATTCGAGGAGCTCAAACTTAACGAGCCGCTGCTTTGCGAGCCCGCCGGCCCCGTCACCGGCTTGCTGCAAATTGGCGTTGCTGCGTAATATTTCTCCGGTGGCGGCGGCACGGGCGGCGGTGGTGCGGCCACCACTGCAGCAGCGGCAGCTGCTGCTGCTGCTACCGAAACAACTGGTGCCGCCACTATGGATGCGTTCAAAGAACTGCGGGCGGTGCCAGTGGTGCCAGCGGCATTCGGCAGCAGCTGCTGCATGTGAGGCACCGCATAGTCCTGGCACACAATGTCCGGCACATCTGTGTAAAGAAAGAGACAAAGAGAGAGGAAGAGAAAGAGAGAAAGGAAGAGACACTGTGAGTAAAGGCTGGTTTAGAGTTCAGAGTGTTAATTTTTTTAGCCATAAAACTGGGCGGCAAAGCAACTGCATATCACCGAAAACAATAAACTTTTAAGCGCCATTTTACGTGCCAGCCAAAAGTTTTTGTCGGGCTAACGAATTATACAAAAAGATGCCACAACATTTTACCGAAAGTTCAACTGAAATTTACACTCTGCTACACAAGTCGTAAACGAATGCTGCGACGCAAGTTGCAAGTCTGTTTTTAAATTATTTTAGCTCAAATTTAGCTGGGCAATAAAACTGAAATAGGTTGGACAAAACAATTGATCGTAAAATAAATTGTTTCTTGTGTTTAGCTAAAATAAAGATGAATAACTTAAGTGAAATGAAACATTTAAGTTGGAGAAGTAGAGTCAATATGAAATTATAATTTTAATTTATAAATAACAAAAAAATAATATTCATATTTATTTTCAGTTCAAAAAAACTTTTGCAGCTTATTTTGCCTAGTTTAATTTAAAATAAAATTGTCTTCAAATTCTTTCCACTTTTTTTTTATATATATAATTAACTGAAACATTTCTTATGACAAGTTCTGCATTTATTAATAAACAATCACGACATATATTTAAAAACTTTTTGTTCCCCAAAACCACTTTTACATATGTTAATCAAACTTGAAATTTGCCAGAACTCACACAGCAAGGACCAAAAATTTGCAAAATTCTAAACTTAGTTAATCTAAGGTAACAAACACAACTTTCCAACATATGCCACAGAAGCGGAGTGTCGTAAAAGACATTTGTTTTGCAGCGTTCCAGTTGCCCGCTGTTTAAGCATATGAAGACAGCCGACAGACGCGGCGAGCCCAAGTCCGACTCATAAATTGAATGCTGAGCGGGGGCAAGGCGAATGCAACTCAGGGCTGGAGCAGTTTGTCTGGTGCTCTGGCAATTGCCAGCTCTATTGTGTGATGCCATCTCGTTCTGGTATTTGGGCACTTTTGTCTCTCGCTTTCATTTGTCTTGTCCAGGACTTTTGTGCCTTCAACTTCAAACTTTTCCCATTTAGTCAACTCTCATTGCACATAGAAAAGAAAAAGTATGTGGGAGAGGGACAGAGAGGGCCTCGGGACAAGACAAAATGGCGTGTGGCAAAAAACTAAATGAAATTAATTGCAACTTGGCGTCGTGCCGTCTCCCTTGCACTCATATTATATTCACGCTGCGCTCTATCCGAGTCAAGTTTTAATTTTATTGTTGTTGTAATAACATTATTTAGTTTGTGTGCGGCTCATTGTCAGTCTGTTTTTCGGCCTCTCTGTTGCCTGTCATTTTTGATTTGCTATGCCAGCAAGTAGTGGGAAAACATAAAATAACACTGAGAAAGAGATAGCCAAACCAAAAATGTGAGTCAGATAGAGACAGACCGACCGACAGTCTGAGAGATAGACAGCCAACGAACGTTAATGACAAAACTTTTCGACGACTGTGCAAAATACGTATGCAAGTTGTCGGCGCATGCATGTGTGTGTGGGTGTATGTATGCTTATGTATATGTATGTATTCGAGCAATCAGTGCTTCAGTTTTTGAGGTTGAGCTGAAGTCTTGTGGCCTTAAGATTTCAACTTGAAACTACAAAAGTCTCAAATACTCTATATCAATTGAAGCATAATAGTCTACTTTCCGTGTGAAAAAATTAATATGTCGAAGATGATTATATTTTAAATAGATAAGAGTCTTTGAGAAGCAAAGGCCTATTAAATCTTTTATAATATTAATTGAGTAACTTTTTGCATTAAAATCGGGCTTCAATCTGCCAGCTATTGCTCATGTGATATAAATATTTACATATAAAATTATATGTTTCACATTCATGTTTTCTACAGTGCTGACTAGACTGTGCTGTCTTGTTTAAATTTGATTTGTGTTGAATCTTTAGAACATTTCTTTGCAAAAGTATATCAAAGTAATAAAAATTTTATTACTTAGAAAACATATTGTTTTTTAATATTTAAATTAAGGACGCAAAAAATGTGTAGCTTGCCTTTAGGCGACGGACACAAGACATTAGAATTAATACGAAAAATAAATGGTATATATTTATTTATTCTCCCAACTCTTTTTCGATACACAAATTGTATCAGTTTTAATTTAGTAATATATATCATGTCTTTTATTAAAATACTTTTAATTTTGTTTATATATTTAATTTAAAATTTGTTTAATATATACATATTAACAAATTTTTTGTTAATATTTTTAAAATAAAAAAATATATCTATTTTTTTCCATAAATTAATTAATTAACTTTATATTAACTGTAATTTGAAATTAAAACATGTTCTGTAGATTCATATTTTTTGATAATTTTACTAAATTGATTATATATTATCAAAATTCATGTTTTAATGCATTAATTGACTATATATATATATATATTTTTTTTTTGTTTTTCGTAATCTATTTGAAAAACTCTAAAAACCAAGCTAAAAATGATCTTATGTAGAGTTGAGTAAACTGCGAAACGTTTTTACGTTCGTTTCGTGTTTGAATGCACGCTTATTGCCCTGTTTATTTGCATGCAATGTTATTATGTGGAGTTTCTGGCCGTGATTCCGTTGGGTGGGTGCCTTGCCCGTGCAAATTGGCAGTTGACTTCAAAAATGGACTTTAATTGGAGTGTGTATATATATGTGTGTGTGTGTGTGTGGTTGTGGAGTGAAGTGGTTGTTGCTGGCAGAAGTTTTGCAAGGAAGTTTGAAGGACTCAATTTGAAGCGTGCGGTACGCGCGAGACTGTGACGAGTGCTGCAAACAGAAATGTATGGGAAATTGGAGTGAAGCATGGTTAAAGCTTGGAGTTCCATGGCTAAAGTTATAATTTATTTGAGCTAAATTAAATTATTATGGCAGCGGACAGACAAAGACACTAGAGGCGGTTGGCGTCGGGGACATTGACAAATATTTGGTGCCCAGTTATAAAATGCACCCAAAGGCAACATCAGAAAACTTTTGGGTAAATGACTCGAGCGCATGAAAGGCGTGCCATAAATGTTGATGATGACGATGACAATGGCTACGATGATGATGATTATGATGACGACGGCTAAGGAATGTGTGCAAACAATGTGCTTGTGTCATGACCACGATGTCGATTTTATGCGCAATGCTTCCACCAGAGATAAAGGACGCAAAAAATGTGTAGCTTGCCTTTAGGCGACGGACACAAGACATTAGAATTCATTACAAATTATGTAGCCAAACTTGTAACCCCAAGCCGCAAGCTCTTCGTCCGTGTGGCAATTAAACAATGCACATGTTCCTCGAAATCTACATGAAAACTCAGCCAAGCTGCAGACGCTGACATTTAGTTACTCTGCCAAAGGACATGGCACGTGTGTGCTGGGCATTTAACTGGCTAGTTAAAGGTCTTATGCATTGAGACTTGTCTAGTATTTAATTATTGACTCCTTCAGTGAATAGAGTAAAGCGGAAAGATGGACTTCTCTTAAGCGGATTAGTAAGTCAGCAGATGTCTTTGCTGGCTAAGATACTATGTTAGCCTTTAGTTGAACTTAAAGGGTTTTATTTCAAAGAGGTAATATATAGATGGTTCATAGTTTTCCTTTGGTATACAATTCACAGATCATCATTATTTAAAGGCATAGTAAACAATTTCGAAATTATTGGCAAATTTTAATTATTATTTTCAATAATAGCGTTAGAGCGATCTGTTGCAGCATTAAATTGATCTCTGACATTTACAACTGAAATTTGCGACAGTAAATTTTTTAATGTTTTAAAATATTATGAAAAAAACTTTGTAAAATATATTTTAAGTTTAGTGGCATTTCAAGCAATAGAAAATTAAAGTTTTTAAGCAAAACTAACTGAAAATATCTTCGATAATTTTTAAAAATTTTAATATTTTGTTCTCTAATTTTTTCTATTTTAATAAATAAAGAAAACTTTTTTATAATAGAATATTTAAACATAAAAAAAATTAAATAAGCGAAGGTAATTTGTTAAAAATGTTATCTATCAACATACATTAGTAAAATTTTATATATGCAATATTTCATATAAAGAAACCTTTTCAAATATAAAAAAATTTAATTAATTTAAAAGACCAAACAAATCCAAATTAAATCGCATTATTGTATCCTAACGTTTTACTGAGCTCATAAGCTTTTTCTGATACCCTCTTCATTTTTTGTTTTGCCGGTCTGGCGACTAAGCAATTCAAAATTATGTCCTGCGGCGCGAACAACGTGCGTTATTTTTTTTTGTGCAGCTTCTACCTATGGAATTTTTTTGCATTTTTGCTGGTTGAGTTCCGCCTGCTGCTTCAGCACCGCTGGCAGAGTCCATCACAGTGGACTATCATGTTGTGCGCTAAATTAAGCATTGCTTCGTAGTCGCATTTCTCATTTTTTGTTGTTTGCTGCAACATTTGCATGTCCTGTCACAGGCAGGACGCAAAACATCAAACTCATCAGTTGCAACACCAGCAGCACCAGCAGCTGAAACAGGAGCAGGAGCACCAGCAGCTATCACGGCTTAAGCTCTGGGCGCTGTTTATGGCCCAGGGCAGCATCAGCATCCCAGCCATGGTGCAATTGGATGCTGGACACCTCTTGCCCCATTTGCGTGAACTCACCTGTATAGTCCGGGGTTACATGCTGACGCTGCAGGTCATTCATGGAGCAAGCACTGGCCGCGCTTGTGTACATGTTCACATTGAAGGGCTCATGGTACAGACTGTTCTTGTCAATGGACGACTCATTGTCATCCATTGTTGTGACCACCTGAGGGCGAAAGGTGAATAAAAAGAAACAAAAAAACACATACATACATATGAGGCGACAGTCTAAAAAAAGGAGGAAAAGTTGACGCCTAGCTCTTTTTGTTGAGCTTTGGCCAGCCACTACAGTACAGCTTTTAATCATGATTTCTGCATATGGGGCTTGGCCTCTCTCTGGCTTTGTGCGTTAGCAGCAGCAATTTTCAATTCAATTTTTTCTCTCGTTTGCTTATACTCTACGTCGTTTTTTCTTTTTTTTTGACGATGTTTGACATGCATTTTGGGTGGCGTTAACTGGCCCCAATGTGCGACAACAGTTTGTACACGTTATTGTAACTAGGTGCCTACCTTTAAGACGCCATTGGCATTGCCATGGCCACTGCCAGTGCCATTGAGTCGCTTATCAACGCCGCCGAGCGTGTCCGGATTGAAATTATGCTGGAATGCATCCAAAACATTGCCACGTCCGCGTCCGTGCCTATTGCGAGCTATTATCAGCAGTATAATAGCGACAAGGAAGAGAATAATTGTGGCCAACACTGTGATTATGACGCCAACGAAACTTGTTTCCGGTTCCTGATGATCAATGGGCTTCGGCGAGATAACTGCGGAACAGACAAAAGACCAGAAGAGAGCAACGATATGATGTGTTATGAAACAACAGACAGGCAGTTAAACTCTAGCTAAAAAGTAATGAGAGAAACAAAACAGAAAAAAGCAATATGGTAAACTGCAACGTTTCACAAAACTTCGTATTTAATGAAAAAGTTTTTTCCCAGTTTTTGTGAATTTTCTTGCAGCGGATGGAAAAGATTATTTACGGAGCGAAAACAAGAAGAGCTATAAAAAATATTCGAGGCGTGATATAGCTTATTGTTGGGCTTTCAATTGCCCACACTCTTTTGTTTGCTTCGGTCTCATTGTTAATGATGAGAGCGACTAATTAAAGAGCTTACACTGCACAACAAGAATTTAGTTTTATCTTTGAGTGAGTGGCTTTAAATGAGTATATGAGCTGAACTCTCCAAATGGGCATACTTTACAGACCATACTATTTATTTGATTTGAATTTTGTTTGAGTTTAATTCTTCTTCAGAAGTTTCTTACGTTAAGTTATTTTACAACAGAAATTGTATAAATTGAGCTAATAATCTATTAAATTTCTCTCTACATTGTTAATTCCAATTCTCACTCTACTTACCTTGGGTGGTATGTTGACTTCTCTCACCACCACTGCTGACTGCGCGACCCACCTCGTCGCGCTGCAACGGATATTCGGATGTATTTGGGACACCGGCGCCGCCATTCGAAGGCGGCACATTGAGCAGCTCCTCATCTGTGAAATTGCCCACTACGGGCACTGCAAATAGCAAAGCAGAAGAAGCGAAAGTAAGAGTTAGAAGACTGACATGAGTGAGCGGCAATTGTAAATGTGGGTTAGAATGCGTCGAGAGATTCGCCAGCAGCAAATAGGCTGCATTAAGATGGCTGGCTAAGAGGTATCTGTGGTGCAGCTAGATGGGGTGGCAACTGTTGGCTGACAGCTGCCCGTTTTGATAAACCAGCCAAGCTAATGGCTCTCACTGAGCAATTAGCGAGAGCGTAAAGCAGAGCAAGAAAGCAAGAGAAAGAGAGTAATCACGATTATTATGATAAATGAGCTATTGCTGCTTCGTGGGGGATGTCAACGTTGACGCTGAGTAGAACGTTTCACGTTGAGTGCCAATTAGTGTTGCATACTTTTAGGTGGCGCCCCTAAAGGAAGGCGTTGTAGCGTGTGCAGTGTTTGCTGTTGACCTTTCCAGCCAGCCAGCCAGCCAGCCAGACAATGCCATCATCCTGCCCAGACAGTCGTCAATAACAACAGCTTGACCCCTGCCCAACTGCCGTTTCATGGCTCCTACTGTTTACCCTGCGGACTGCTGCTCTGACTGTGTTTTGCTAGCCAGTATGGTTCGTATCCAAATGCATTTCCGCTTCGAGCGTTTGTTGAACTCGCGCTCGATATTTAAAAAACCAAACGACGAGCAGGAAATTTTGAAAAATTTGCTGAGCAAAAAACAGTTGAGGGAAATGCAAATTTTTACAGCTCTTGGCATTGATTTTGAACTTGTTTGCTTTTCTCTTATTGTTGTTGTTATTGTTATTTTAGGAATTGTTTTTGTTGTCGACGCCGCCGCCGCCATCGCCGCCGCATGTCGTCTATTTTCTTTGGCGTCAAGTTTTTTGTTGGCACAAAAGTTTTTTGTTTACTTTCGTGTGTTTGAATTTGCCATGCAAATAGCGACGGCAACAAAAATTTGTGCCATTCTGTTGTTGGTTTGGGCAATGCTTGTGGCATCAAAGTTGCTCCGCCGCCACAAGAGTAGCGCTGGGAATTTTGGGTGGCAGGTGGAGAGGCGGGGAGCTGGGCGACAGACGCTGCCCAAATACCGCATCATATGTTCCGTGAACCCAAACGAACCTCAAAAATATGTTAATTTCTTGCGTTGCCAGATACAAAATGTTAATATGAGCGTTTGATATAATAAAGGCCTAGAGATGGGAAAATAATAAAGACATGTTTCCGTAGGTAATTGAAAATACTTTTTTATATTTTAATTACATAAAATATGAAATGAAATATGTAGTGTGAAATGTGATAATTTAACTGCATTTCAGAAGTTGGTTTTTAAGTCTTCAATACGATTTGTTTTTGAATTTGGAATCGTATAATGTCTATCTTGGTTAAGGAAGAAACACAGAAGTCCAATCCAAGTTAAGCTGTGCACTCTCCTCATCAAAACCAGAAATAAAGTTAGTTGTCACTACTGTTTCTCTCCGTTCACCCTGTATAAAAACTATTAGTTGATATATGTAAATATATATAAATATGTGTTTTAGAACTGCAATTCAATCAACATTTCAAATCACTGAAAAACTATTAACTTCGTAGGCTTAATGTTAAAATAAATGGAGTCTCATTTGTTATTATATTAACAATTTGAGCATAATAATTATTTGCTGGGCATTTGTAAAACAAAGCAACGAAGAGATCAACAAATATTACGAAAGCACTTTCAATTCATTTCATTTATCTAAAGTGTCCTGTTTGCAATAAACAAAATATTGATGCGGATTTATGTTTAATTTCCGTCTGCATAAATTCTCATCAACTTTTCCATATATCAATTAAATACATAACTATATGTTTCTTTGCTCGTATATATATGTGTGTATATGTGCATTGCTTCATAATCAGTTGGAATGCACGTGACCTCCATTAACATCGCATTGTTTGGCTGTCTCAGCTTCCTTCCTTTACTGCCAAAATGCATTGATTGCATTATGCACTCGGCAATTTAATGCTTTCAATATCAATGCACTTTGGCTTGGCTTGGCACTTCAACTCAACCATTAAGCAAATTACGAGCCGAAATTCCAAATACATGTGAAACTCATGCACATTGTTGCAATTTGCTCGAATGCTCAAGGCCAGGCACTGGCATGGCCCAACCCGGCCCGGCTTGCCAGGGCGGCAATACAATGCAGCAAATCAACTGCATCATATGCTGATGCAATTCATGTAGCATCAACTACACATAGTTATTCGCATTACCATCTAAGCGAACACACACATACACTCACACACTTGAAAAGCACTCTCAGATCTCGAATTCAAAACGATTTTCAATTAGAAAGGATTAAGCGAGGGAAATTGCAGAAGGATTTAAAGCGCAGCATCAACAGCGAAGTTATTGAAATGAATTTGTATGCTTTCGAATGCTTGACTGACTCACCGACTAACTGTCTGAGCGATTGAATGAATGCATGAATGAATGAATGACAAACTGTATAAAATGCATCAAAATCCAAGCATGCAAACAACAACAAAAACAAAAGGTCCCTTTCAAATCTGGGATACGGGGCAACAGCATGCAAAAATATATTGCAATGTTATTGATTTATAAGGCAAAGCACTTGCACAGCTTAAATACGTTCCGACTAAAAAAGGAAGATGTAAAAAACACACTGCAAAAGGGGAATGCTGCAGAAAGAAATCTGCACAAAAAAAGAAGGGAAAAGGGAAAACAAAGCGAAGAAAAAAGAAAAAAGAAAACAAATCTATAAGCAAGACGAACTAAGACAGCCAGCGCCAATGGCAACGGCAACAAAAGGGAATCGCAAATGAGGAAAGTCGATGATTAAATTCCCTACACAGAGGGTTAATCAGCAAGTATGATTATGCTTACAAAGCGGGCGGGTGTAGAGAGTAACTGAAAGCGCAGCAATATTTAAATAAAGTGCAAACTTAATTTTTACAACAATATGAACATTGTTTATTAGACAAAAATATATTTCGGAATTTAAAAATATAAAATACAAAATATATTAGCAAGAAATTCTTTAAATATAGAATTATGTTTTCGTCAGACATAGCAGAGAAAAATGTAAGTCTTTAAAGTTCTATTTAAGACAGAGAGCTAAAAATATATTCTAAAAACATCTTAAAATCTACAATTGGTTTTAATTTTGGAAACACATAAAAAATCTTTTAAAGTCTGGTTTTGTTATATATGTTTTCCAATAATAAATTAAGGTTTATTAAAATATCTTAGATAGAACTTTAGTTGAAGCTAAAAAAATCTAATAGAGTAATTGAATTAAAAATTTAAGCCAGTTCCTAAAACTTTATTCAAGAATGTTTTTTAAAAAACTTTAGAATGGTAAAAAAATCTTGAAAATTCTGATATATTTGGTGTCAAACAATAATTTTATTTTAATGGGACTATTTTTAGCAGAATTTGTACTAAGACTAAAAAAAATCAAAAAAATTAATTGAATTTAAAATTTAAATAAATTTCTAAAACCAATCCGGATTTGTTTTTAAAGAAGCACATTTCATGTAAAAATAGTGAAGAAAAAATATTGCTAAAATATGTTTGAATAATTAAAATAAATGTTCAAAATTTTTATTTTATTTAAAATATTGTCGAAAAATGATAGAATTTTCTTTAGTTTTATACATGCAACCTAAAGCTAAAAATATTCAATACAAAACTCTCATAAATTAAAAATTTAGTAATTTGCAACTCATGTTATCAAAATATTTATTACAAAATAAAAAAGTACTGCCAAATCTCTGAGCTCTTCTATACTTCACTTTTAGCCATTTCAACTGCATTTTACTAACACTTCAGCAGAGTTGGCATACCTCTTCCGCTTTATAGGGCATTAAAAAGCAGTGCAGAGCTTTATTATGCAACGTGTAAAAAGAGGAAGCTAGAGACAGGAAGGCACGATGTTGCTGCTAGCTGCGAGCAGGTCTCTCTCCATGGCACTGGCTGGCTATGTGTTTCGTGCTTCGTGCTCTGTGTGCTCATTGAGTTGCAAATTTCAAATGCACAAAAGTAATGCAACTCATTTAATTTTCACAATATCCTTGTGCTTTGCTTCTGGTTGTAGTCGAGCATATGCTGGGGCTGATGTTGCCGCCCCACCCCACCGGTCCACCGCCTGAGCTAAAACATATCTCTCTCGCTCTCTTTCTTGCTCATTTTCGCCCTGTCTCTGCTTTTGTCACTGTGTGCATGTGTATGTGTGTGCTTCCGTTTCCTATGCTTGTTACAATGGCTGACTCGGTACCCCAGTTCGATTCCCGCCCGCTGCCGGTCCACTCTCAGTCAGGCTGCTTTGTATCACTCTATGCACAATTGCACACAGCGCACAGCTCACAGCTCACACATATACGCCTGCCACACTTGTACAAAAACAAAGCTCCCAGCTGGCTTGGCTGCGTTGTGAGTTAAGTAAAAATTGGTTCATAGCCTGCCTGCTCAGTTGGTAATATATTTTGCCCCATCGACACAGAGTCGAGTCGGATTGAAGCGGAGCGAAGTGAGCCAAGGAGAATCGAGACGCTCCAGTTCGAGTCGTTTGCCAGGGGTTTTAATGAAATGCGCAACGAATTTTTAGTGTCAGTGGAATTTTCAATTGCTCAAAGTTGTTATTGTTGTTGTTGTTGTTGCTGCCATAGCAGTTGCAGTTGCAGTTTATGTTTGAAGAGCCGCTACCGTTGGCTGCACTGAGTTTTGTAGTTTGCCTGAGTAAATTATGTTTACTGTTTGGTTTATTCGTTGTATTTTGTAGCACTGTTTTGCTCTAAACAAGCCGTATGAGGATTTAAAAGAGAGGCGCAGACGTCTCTAACATTCGTTTTAAGCCCAGGTGCAGCAAGTGAAAATTAAACAGTTCAAGCAAATAGGTGCTCGACTATTTACAGCCACCTCAGCTGAGCCATAAAAATGTTTTAAGTAAAAGTAGGCGAGATGTTGGAAGTGCTTTAAGCTTAAGTGATGAGGAAATGTGCATAGATATAACATCAAAAATAACATTAAAAAATATCAATAATATTTCTTTGCCTTTGTGGTATTTATGTTTTATGGTTTATTTATTAAATATTAAATATATTGACATAAATAGTGTCAAAAAAAATAAATAATTAAGATATTGTGCAGCCTAAGTCAAAACAAAGAAAAGGTATTATTCCTGACAGCTTGGTGATAAAGGAATTTTTAAACTTTGTTGACTAGCCCAAAAACTTTTTTGGCTTCATTTGTGATAGTAGGTAGTAGGGGTATGAGAATTGAAATAAAGTTTTGAGTCGCAAGGCACACCAGTGATTGCAAATCAATCATCTCGTGCATTAATTTTTTATTTAATTTAATGATAAATACTGACACAGGCCGAAAAAATGCTTATATTAGAGCAACAAAGCCTTCGATAGTGCCTCTACGCGATGGTTTCACCCATCGATACTAACGATGCATCCATCGATTAATTTAACAGCTCTACTGCTTATGGAAAAATTATTTTCCTTTTGGTTTTTTATATTAAAAACAAAACTAAAAATATTAAGATAAAACTAACTGGCTTAACTTTAATGGAAACTGCCAATGGTCGTTACTATATTGAAAATACTGAAGTAGGCTTAAAATCTTAATGGAATCACTTTTAAAAGTAAGCATTAAAATCAAATCAAAAGTGTAATATTAAAATTAGGAAAAATGCATTCACAAGAGATTATCGTAGCCAAACTTTTATTTGTGTTCAAGAAAATCAATATAATCAATATAAGCTCTAGTTTATAAAGCTTTTGACAAGCCGAATTTATATCTAATGTCTTAATGTCTCTAATGTCACTATGTTGTTCATCCTTTGAAATGCATTTGATGTGGACTGGTATACGTTAATGAGAAATACTTAAGTTTTTGTAAGCCTAAAATTGTTTTCTGTTTAAGAATAATTGAATAGTCGTATAGTCAAATTTTTATTCTTGATTTTGAATAAGATGTAGAGAGCGAGTAATCTTCAACAGCTCAGCAAACTGGAAAAAGCTAAATTCAAAATCCGAATTTTCGTTTAGCAGTTAATACATCAGTTTTTTCTTTATTAAAAAATATTCTTTGCAAGTTTAATATGCACCTCAAATAGCAATATTTCATAAATGCTTTAGCTGAATCAACATAGTTATATATACATTCCTTCAACGATATATTTATATTTATTCCCGCTCCATGTCTTTGCCTTAGTAAATCCCTACACTCATTCATATCTGACCTAATTGGACACTTAAATATTTTTCTCTGTAATTTGCTAATAACTAACCAATTTATTTGCTGCAAACTGTCACTTTATCAACGCTTTAAAACCGCTAACAAGTCAACGCGACTAAGCATAAAAAATTAATTTAAACTGCAAACAACGGAGGCACATCAACTACCTGGCAGCCTACCTATGAACACCTCAGCCAACATCCCCACTGCAGAGCCGTTGGCGTTGACAATAAATGCATTCGCATTTGTTGCTGGTGGCGCACCATGTGGCCAGCAAGGAAGGTAGCTGGCAGCCCAGTTAACCCTTTTCGTTGTTGCGCTTCTCGCAACTTTTACGTTTTGCGTTTTGCGTGCTAGTGTAACATTTTTTAATAAAATAATTTTTGCTGCAACAGTTTCTGCTTTGTTGTTATTGTTGCTGTGCTGGGCACAGCGGGCGCTGGGTCTGTATCTCTCACCTGATATGAATGTAATCTCGCTGAGCATCATCCAGCGGGCGGCGAAATACAAATGCAACTGCAGATAACGCCCCAGGCGATGATGTAATTTGATTGTCACGTCGCGTGCATGATCCAGCACTTGGTCGGGCATATAGGAGAACTGAACCGGCTCCCCAACGAACTGGCGTCCGCCAATGCTGAAGAAAACTTTGGCGTGCACAAACACCTGCAAAAGAGTGAAAGAGTGGGAGAGATAGTCAGAGAGATGAGTAACAGTTGGACAGCAACAACTTCAGCGGGTGCTTGTCTGTGTCTGTGTGTGTTTGTGTGTGTGTGTGTGTGTGACTGGCATAATAATTAAAGTAATCACATTCATTTTCTTTTTTACGACGTATTTGTTCGCGCGCGAATTGTATTCACATATTTGTTAGCCGCCGCCGCCGCTGACAGTTTTGGTCGAAGTTCAGTTATGGACGCGCCGCGGAAGTGCCGCGTAATAAAAGTCGAGAAAAAACCGAAGAAAATTGAGAGAGAAAAAAATTGTATTTACTTTTGGATTGGCCGCTGGCGACTTTTTGGGGCCAGCCGGATGTGTAAGTGTTGTCTTTCCCATTGCCAATTGGCCTGAGCATGGCTAATGAGTTGTCGTTGACGTTAAGAGGTGTTGCTTGGACTTTGTATGTCCACGTTCAATGCATTGAATATCAATTGACAAACATCTGCTTGATAGCTGATCAATGTGAATGAAGTTGATATGCGATTTGTTATGTATGGCTTGTGGTGTTCAGACTTCTTGAGAATCTTTTGTAATTGATTTCAACAGGAACAAGTTTGTATGGCGTCAATACTTTTGGTCAGATGTTGAATAAGTTTGGTAGAATTCTTAAAAATATATTAATAACTTTGTTACGGTAAAGAATGTCCCGATGTCCCTCTGTCCTTCTCTCTCGACCTCTGTGATTCTTTTTACCTCGCTGTGGCTTTCTCTAGCCGTCTTTAGCTCCCTCTAGCTCACGTACTAAATGTCTCTAGCTCCCTCTGGCTCACTATCTGGTTCTTTCTCTTTCTCTTCCCCTCTCTTTCACTCTCCATCCATCTTCTTCCCTCTCGCTTTGTTTCTTTCTCTCTCTCTCTTTTTGTTACTACTTCTCTCGCTATCTCTCTCTCACCCTCTCTTTCTCTTTCTAGCTCTCTCTCACTCTATATCTCCCTCCCTGCTTGACTCTTACTTTCTATCTCTCTCTCTTCGCTCTCTCGGTCTCTCTCTCCATCTCTCGCTCTCCTCTCTCTCTCTTACTTTCTGTTTCTAGCTCTCTCTCACTCTATATCTCCCTCCCTGCCTTTCTCTATCTCTCTCTCTCCCTCTCTCTTAACAGCCAATCTTTATTATACGAAATTGGATTTTATCTGCAATTGAATTTTCTATTGAAGCTATGTAAAGCTCTTCTTAGCCTACTTTCAAATTGTATTCTTATCGCAGACGAAATTCTAATTTCACATTTTATTTTCATTTGTGTTTCAATTACTGCATTTTAGATAAGATTTAATTCATATATATATCTAGCTACACACTAATTATTATCTAATGTGAAACTCGAAGAAAGTTATATCCATCGTAGACCAGCTTATCGCCATATCCTTTTTGGAAACCAACCTGTCAAAGTAGTTTTCAACAAACTTTCCCAGAGCTGCCCCTCACACACACCGACACACCCACACACACAGCTGCATCTAACGGAAGTCAACCACTTATAGAGACAAACAATCTGATGAGTCTAAGCCACCCCACACTAATTAATAGGACCACACGTAGACGCTGACCCCCACGACAATGTCTTAATCGAAGCTATAAATCTGGGCACGCATTTTAAAGAGTACACAACGAATGTGAGAGAGAGAGATGGAGAAGGAGAATGGGGGAGCGTCGCCGCTCATTAGAAATGCTAAAGACAAAGTCAAACAGGCAGACGCTAACCGACAACACAAGAGCTCAAGGGGCTTATCGAACATCTGACATGTAATGACAGGGTTGGACTGGGATTGGGACTTGGACTTGACTTGGAGTTGGAGTTGGAGTTGGATTTGGAGCTGAGGCCTAAAACTGTCTGCCGCTTGGAGTTGAGGAACTTGAGGCGCAGGTGCAAGGTGAAAGGTGCAGGCAGCCACACGCGTGTCATAATTAAAACGCAATTAGCATAATTTTGGGCTTATCAATGCATCACAAATGGCATTTTGAGTATTTATTGCATGACCGCAAAGTGTACCCAGGCCAACCGTTGCCCGCGCTGCGCTGCGCTGGATGCTCTAAGTAATTTTATGACTTATGGGGCATTTCGAAATGGCGCTGGCCAAGCAAATGGTAATGAAAAATCATAAAAATGAGAATTATAGCGACTGAGCAAGAGACGTGGACGTGGACGTGGACGTTGTCGTCGCCGTCGACGTTGTCGTTGATTCTGTGTAAATTATGGCAACCATAAAGCGAATGGTCAATGGCCAAGTCAAAAGAGAGTCTCCAGGTCCAGGTAGGCCGCCACCCCAGACACTGGACTCCAGCCCAGTTTAGCTCTGCGTACAAATGGCGGCAACAAATCAAAGCGCCTAGAAAATTTGTGGTAATTGAAATTTTATGTGCCGCTCGAAGCTGCTGCCAATTGGCCAGCATACTTTGTGGTTAATTACGTCAGCAGATTTGTGGACCAACTGAGAAAACTTCAAGTCGGCCTCTAAAGTGCTCTATCTAAAGTGGCATCTCGCTCGAATTTCCTATTCAAATCGAAAAGCATGTGGAAATTACTCGTTTATTTAAAGAACCAAAAAAAGCATCATAAATTTCAGCTTAAGCAGCGAAGTTAAGAATCAGCAGCAGCATTCATAGGCTTTAGTTAGCAATTAACAGGAGAAACCATCATAAAATTAGACAGCTATTTGAATAGATACAAGCCACAAGCTCTTCATAATTAAAAGTTATGCGGTAGTTACAGATTTACTTAAGATGATTATTTATAAGATTTTATAGCTGCAATGGAATTGTCAACAAAAATGTGGTGTGTGGGGAACAAAACTAATTAAGCTTAAGCTTTGGAAGTTAAGTTAATTTTTAAAATATAATAAATATATAATAAAATATATGAAATATATTTAAAATATTAATTTGTTTGAATAATAGCTTACTTTTATATCTAATCGTGTGTCTATAAAATAAATATTTGTAAAGCATGTTTTTTTTTACAGAAAGTTGAGATCCTAAAGCAAATAAATATATTTATAAATATAAGAAAACTGTATGAAAGACAAAAAAAAAAAAAATAAATATATATAAATGAAGTGGGCTTTAGTGATCAGAAAATTGTATGCCATTTGTGATTAGGCATGAATTTGTTTTTTTTTGGCTATGACGAGTAGGGCGTACAATAATCTGAATCAACAATTTTCACAATCTGAACATCATCGTTTCTAAAAACTCTTCACATGTCAATGACTCTGCCAGCAATTTTCTGGGGATGTAAAGGTGTACTTATGCTTACTCCAGTCACGTGTACTCATTCAACCAATAATGGCAAATTCAATCATTATGAATCAAGTACACCAAGTGTTAAAAATATTTTAATAATTTGATGTAAGTAAATGCATAATGAAAAGTCAAATCAATCCAAAAACATGCAACTATAAGCTTTTGAATTGATTTTCAAATCAAGTAAAAAATCAAGTGTTTTTAACGCAAAGTTGCAAACCTTTAAGAAAATTCATTTTATATTTATTTCTTTAAGCTGCTTCAGCCCTAAAACCAAATTTTTTTAGCTTTCAAAAACGTCCACTTGTGTCGTAAATGGAATTTATAGGTTAATACTTAAGTATAGATTAATTGGAATTATTATTATTATTTTGAACAAATGATTCTTTATATAAGAGACTTCTGTTTGAAGTCTTAAAACATCTTCATCATGTTATATATATTTTTTATTGAAAATATTTGATGATAAAGGTATGAAGCAGAGATATTTTATGTCTTAAGTGAACAGATTTTTCATGGTATATAATTTTTATAAATTTATAATAGTTTTTATTTTGAAAAGAGCTTAGAGTCTGGCCATATGCCATAGCCAATCATATAAATGTTTCCATTGTTCTATGTTTTATTAATGCAACCAGATTTTGGCCATGTTATCAATGCAGCTAAGCTATCTGGTATGCCATTAATACTGACCTAGATATATTTATAGAAGCGAAGCCACAAACTAAAATCATATGACTTGACAATAAACACAACAATGTACCATCGGCATTGTCTCTCAGATGTAATCAATATATATAAAAAAAAACCGTGTTTAACCCAATAAAGGTACACATAAAATGCATAATTATAACATCGGAATGTAACCAAAGTTAGGAATCTATCATAGTGGCCCCAACCACATAAAGTCATGATTAATTTGACACAAATGTGACAAGCATATGGAGCATGGGGAAAGTTCGAGCTTATATTGCTCGAAATATATACAGAGCTAACAATGATAAGATCAAACAGGACGCATATAAAAAATAATTAAACTGTCGTACGATACTCGAAACTGTACGACGAAGAAATTGTGTAAGAAATTTATGACATCAAATCGGGTGGAATGAGGCAGTGAGCAAATGCAATCATATTGAATTGTAGCAGAGTATGGTTTAATTAAAGATAGTGCTCAGTGTTCTGTTGCCCAGCTGCTGGGCTGGCTACCTTTAAACAATTTCGGTTTCTCTTATCAGTCAACGAGCGCATAACTATCTCAATCTACCATTTAACACATTGCCAGCATAATTTGGGTCAATGGACTTGAAAAAATTCTGTCTGGTTTTATGGGTCTAGATTATGGAGCAGCCTACTATCAGACAGAGCAGCGCCCGTCCTCCCAACCAAGCCATATTCCCTTTCAATGTGTGCCGAGGGGGGTAGGCAAAGCAAAACAAAACAGCGCCCAATCATTTATATGATTGTATTCATGTATTCGTAAATATGGCTGGATACTCGCATTGTGTTTACTTTCGATAAAGACTACGAGTAAGTAAGGAAATTGACTATATAATACTTGGGCATATATGTATATAGTGCGAGTACCTCTGCCCGATTTCAAGTGCCACCTGAGTCAGATCGGGCACGCTGCTGGGTGCGGGCATTTATATCAATTGCAGTTTGTTTAGGTTCGATTTCGTATTTGGTTTGTTTATAAAAAAAATGTTCGTATTTTTTGTTTCCTTTCCTCTCTGTCTTGCTATAGCCGTCCCTCTTTCGGACAATTTTATTTTATTACCGCACTGTGGTTGTTGTGCTTGTTGTCAGAACTGTTTAGCATTTATTTGCTCAGTTTGCCGCCGCCAGTGTGTCTGGCTAGCTGGGTACTATATGGAGTAAATGTGGCTGTGTGCGGGGCTTGGAGCGGTTGCGGATCGGACCTCGCGGCGGCTGTTGATTTTTTACGATTTCCAAACAAAAGGCGCAGCGCATTTTGTTTATATAATTTGTTGTCGCTGTCGCTTTTGCTGTTGTTGTTGTATTTTATTTTTAAAGAGCCAATTTATCTGTCCACAAATGACATATCGTGTTGTCTTATATGCAATTGTAGTATTAACAATAAAAATGTGATGAAATACAGTTGCATTTGATAGCTAAAGTCCAATTTTAGTTGCAGACGGTTGGAATGTGTTTAATGGTAGTAGCAGTGGTAGAAGCAGTAATACGAGTAGTATAAAGAGAAGTAGTATTAGGAGAAGTACTCTAAAGAGAATTAGTAATATAAGTAGTAGTAGGGGAAGTTGTACTAGGAGAACTTGTAGTAGGAGAAGACCTAGTAGATTAGTTTTGAATAGGACAAGTAGTAGCAGGAAAGTAGTATTAGCAGAATTAGAAGTGGGAATACTAGTAGTATGAGAAGTAGCACCAGGCGAACTCGAAATAGAAGAAAACGTGAGAGACGCAAGATGACAAGTAGTAGGAGAAATAGTGGTGGTAGTAGATGGGCAAATAGTAGTGGAATAAATATGATCACATTCTGTTGTAGTAGTCGATAAATAAGTAGTAAAATGTAAATGGAAGAAATATTAGTAGTAGTAGTAAAATAAAAAAAATTGTAAGTGTTGTAGTAGAATAAAGCAGAAGTGTTCACATACTTACTAAAAGTAATCTCTAGATGTACTCTCGAACTCACCTGCACATCTTTGGAGAACATGTTGTTCGTGTGTATAATGACAGCACTGAAATTTCGTACTGTTTCAAATTCAAAAGTGATTTCAACTGGACGACCAAATAAGGTATCATTGCGCCAGCCAACCCACTCGTAACCTAAATGAAAGAAATTGAGTTATACACAATAAATAAATAAATGCAAAAATAATTATTTAAAATTTTTTATAAACAACTAAACTGTTCATTCTTATTCAACATGAACTTATACTATTTCAGCTTCTCACAGATGAACATCTGACTTGTGTCTTGAATTGGTTAAAATCAAGTAAGAGACAAGCTACTTCGTTTTCTTTGCTCAATTTTTCTTTACTCCATACTTTATCTGACTTGACAAAACATGCCAGGAGCGAAAGTAGTCGGATCTTCATTATGTCTGATATCAAATGACTCTCGGGCCAGTTTAGCGCAATTTTATGTGACATTTATTAAGCAGCTACAACATGTGGATCCCGAGCAGTAACTAAAACAGTCTAGACTAAAATATTTTATGTGGCAGGCACATGGACTACCAGACGAAACTTTTGAGTTTGTGTAACTAGTACAATATGTGTTTACCTTTACCAAAGCCATTGATGTCCATGCGAAAGTTGTCCTTGCCTCGCTGCCCATCCACCAACTGGCCAAGTCCATTTACAAAACGATCGCCCTCTTCGTGTCCATCATAGGTTTTATCGGATAGATCGATTTCCATACCTCGTTGCACACCTTTCGGAATGCTGTAGGCGACAATGCCCTCTGCAAGATAGCAAGAGAAATAAGCACAGAGATGAATATGGAGAGCTAGTGAAAGGTAGACCGCAATTTAAGACGATTTGTGGCGTCATATTTTGAGTCGAGTGCAGCTACTCGTAATTATAATCCTATTTTATGCCCAAGCACTGGCTCATGTTGAAATTACATTAAAAAGAATTTAAATTATTGGACTAAGAATGCAATAAATTTGCTTAAAAACTGTAAATTAAGTATGCGGCATGCAACGGGGCCCACAACTTAGCCGCAACGACGAGACCTTTAATAAAACAATAAAAGAAACTAACTAACTTTCAGCTCTGGGGTCGCGCGCAAATGCAAAACAAAGTCATCAAAACCGGTCGCACGCTTGATTGCATGCTTATAGATACTTTTTCATACATTAACGAACTTCAAGGTACTTTGATTTTTAAATATGCTCTGTAAGAAAGCTTTGTCGTTGAATATGACTAATATTCAGATTTTTAATTTATTTTTTTAAGCTGGAAATATGGAATGCGCACAGCAATAAGAATTTCGAATGTAAAAATATTAATATATTAAATATATTAATGAAATTGTTTTTATTATATAGCATTTTTAATAAGCTATATACAAAATAAAATAATAAGGAATGAAGTAAATTGTTAAAAATAATAATGATATTAAATATTAAATGATTAAAAAAGTATGAATTCCAGATTTTTTTAAAAAAATCTTGTTGATTGAATTAAACCATAAATAAAATATGAAAATATATTTATATATTATATCTATATATTTTCTTATGTTTTATTGATTTAATTATTCATATAACAAATGCATTACAAATTAATATATTACAATAAAATAGAAAATAGATTAAAAATGTATAAATATATTTTCAATAATTTTGGAATATTTATTTTTTAATTTTGCTGATTTATTTATGAATTTTACGAATGTGGTAAAAGAAATAAAAAAAATGAATATATATTTTTTGCTTAAATTTTAGTAAGTGAATAGGAAATCTTGGAAAATATGTTCTATAAGGGCATATATTAATCTGCTTATACAAGCTGCTTATGTGTTGTTCTATATATATTCTATACCAAGAACTTGCATAAAGAAAATCTATTTATATAATCATATACCAAATACTTATTTGCGAGTGTATGACAGCTTCGATTTGTCTCTAGATAACTTCGTTTTTTTTTTTCAGACCAGCCAAAGAGCTAAGAGATACTTTAGGTGTTTGCCCGCCGCAGGGCATGAACAAGTGCGACCACAAAGTTGAATGGGTGTTTAGGGGATGCGGGACAAGAGAGGCAAGTAATGTTTGGTATAATTCATGGCTATGGCTATGGACCACTTACCTTCCCAGGCACAACCAACGATCTCGGCGCGCAGGCAAACGGTGCGATCGTACTGACTGTAGGGATAGATGCGCACCTTGGACGCAAAGATGCTGGGCTGCAGCACGTTCTCCACCTCGCTGTAGGTGTTTATATTGCCAGGAAGTATCTGCAAAGCAAAAAACAAGAAAGAAAAAACGTTATTAATGCTCCAGCTCTGTGTAGGTGGGGGAATTCGAGCTCTTTGGCCATAAAAAAGCAAAAAGAAATATTGAGAGAAAAAAACAAAAGCGTTCAAATTGATTTTCTTAGCCTGCACATAATAAATCGATGGAACGGTTTCGGGGCTCAGCCAGCCTGGGCCAGCTTAATCGAGGGACACCTACGCAATTCTTGCTAAGCTCGCGATAATTCGCACGTAAATTTCACAGCCTAAAGATGTAAAGATACATTTTGTATCTGTTTCGTTGCTAGCGGTTATTGCGATGCTTATCCGCCGCACCAGTCGACCCGTTCGCGTGATTAATGTGTGAATGGTGAGAGAGGCTTGGCACTCACCTCTTTGCCCTGGTGGTTCTTCCAACGCAGCCATTTCTCAAAGCCCGGCCGCCAGTATTCAAGCACATATGCCTCCGTATATTCCTGGCCCTGACCTTTGCCAAAGCGACCCTGTGTGCGTATGGCGCTCACCAAATGCACCTGCAGCAGATCAATTTGCAGATATTCCTTAAGACCACGTGAGACCATGTGCTTGGGACACCAGGCACCACCATTATTATCCACCTTGAGTCTGTAAAGAAATACATATAAAAATGTATATTAAATATTAATAAAGAGACCAGGTGTAATATAAATTATAGATATTTTTAAATATGTTTTATTCCATTTCAAACTTTATACGAATATTTTAATATAAAAATTTAAAAATATTTAATAAAATATATCTTTAAAAATATATTTATTTCTCGCATAGCTCTGCCATTTAGAACATGGATATGGTCCTTGATCTGCGTTTTATCACTGTAACTTATCATTAATAATAAAGTCATCTCACTACCTTTATTAAATGTAGTTAAAAGTCAAAAGTCAATATGACTACAAGGGCAAATTAAACATCTCTATCCAGTTAACATATATTATTCCATTATTTTTTTCAAGTATCATTTGTTAATTTGAATGATTAAATATTTATTGTCATTTATACAAGTATCCTCACTTTTGTCAAGCTAAATATAAATTCTTTTTACTTTTCGTTGATTATAAACAGAATTTATCAATAATTAATTTGAATTTATATTGATTGACTCAGCGCCTGACCACGCCCATTGCATGTTTATTGCCAGGCGTTCATGTCACAATTTTTTCAGTATTTGCTGTAAACTTGATTTCGATCTGTCTGCTGTTTTTCACAGTCATTTGCATTGGCGTTAATTATTTAATTAAATTTAAAATTGGCATATTTTTTTTTTAATTCGTCGAATGTGCATGTAATTGAGCTGCATATCGAGTGTGCTATGTGCTGCTTGTAATTAAATGTCGTTAGCTGTGCGTGCGTGGACAGCAATAAGCTTGATCCTTTTGCCAGAATAAAACACGCATTGATTGCCAATTGTGCGTGGCGACCACTTCAAAGCGACGCTTCAACGACTATAAGTATCTATGGATTGAAAATTGTTGGACTATGAGTTAACGGAGTTAAGTATTCAATCAAACAATAGCTTAACTATTTGTGTTAATTTGTCAAATATTTTCCAATTAATAAGCTATAAATGTGAATTTAAATTTAAATTATTATAATTTATATATAATTTTAATTTAGTTGAGCAAAGGGAATGGTAAAATGTATTTTAAAAAAATAGACAGTCGTTGTAAAGTCCTAAAATAATATATTTACGACCTGTATGATATACTACTTGATTCAGCTATGTCTTTTTCTCTGCATGTCTCTATTTCCATGAGTATCAACATTTTGTAAAGTACAAAAGCTAAAAGCTTGATATGTATATTAATATATATATTTTTGTATGAGTATGGAATGCTTAAAGCTGGACTTTAACTAATCTTACACCTCTTGTATAATTTTTCTCTTAAATAGAAAACGACCTTAATCTAATCAATGCCGCGCTCTTTGAATGGGCTCTGCCAATTCTGAAATCCGCGTGTCGGAGTCAACTGCGGAATGCGAGTTGTGAGTTAAATTACTCGACAGTCTAGCGGCATTAGAATCCAATAGATTTTATATGAATATTCTTTTAGTTAGTGCAGTGAAAGTTACTTAAAGGCTACTAATAATTTATACAAATCTGTGAATGCCTGTATAAAAGTCTTGAAAAAAAAAACATAGAAAAGCTGATTCTGCGTAGCGTTTCGGGTATTGCATAGTCGAGCTGCCTTTTGCATTTCCATTAGATTATCACCGGTAAAATGTAGTAAGAAATCAATTTTAAAACATTATGCCAATTAGTTCATTATTATACAATTTGGTTACCACGTTAAAAATGGAACTCTCCTTAGGCGATTCAAATACTGTGCCAATGCTATTTCAATAATATTTGTTATGTGTCAAGGCGTCAATTTGCATACTAAATCATCATTCGCTCTAAATGACTTTTCAACTTTTTTATTTTGCCGCAACATTCGCGCTCAATTTATGAATTATTTCCTCAACAGCTGCGGCAGTTTTCACTTTCAATTTCCAAACTGGCGTAAAGTAGCCGAAAATAAAACGAAAAAAAAAAACACACAAAAACAAAAAGTTAACCACACGATGCGCTGCTGCTACAACTTTCGTCCCTGGGAAAATGGAAAATTCAACTCGACTCGAAACTCAAACGCCAACTTTTTCGCCAAACTCAAAAACTGCAACTGCATTGCGACAATTTCCTTACAAACATACACACAGGCTGTTTGTTGTATGCGTTGGTCTCTCTCACTCTGTGGCTTTGTCTGTGTGTGGCATACGCTATATGTTCATATTCATATTTCATCTAGTTTGCAGTTCTGCTTGTATTAGAATAAAGCGCACTGCAAGGGGTGTCGAAAGTGCAGTAAATCATGCAAGTTATTGACTCATGCAAAGTCATTTAAACAATTTGCACAGTTTTCTATAGACTGCACAGCATAAAGACATAAATTGAGATGTATCCAGAGCTAGGGGAGCACTGTTTATGGAATTGTTTTTATGGATATTTGTGTTTGCGCAACATGTTGCATGTATCTATTTATTTTTTGTATTTGTTTTGACCCAGTTGAAAATTGCAGTGAAAGTTCTTTGAGTGAAACGTATTAACTCTCCCGAAGGATTAAGTTGTTTTTTCATTTTTATTTTTATAGATATTTGTGCTTTTTGTAGATATACTCTGGCGATTTCTCTAGACAGTGTTGTCTCTGTTGTTGTTCGATTTAATCTGTCAAGGGTATTATAATAATCTCAGTTTTGGACTATATGTTTCAGAGGATATAGTCGATATGTCTACGAAAGCATGGCTAATCGGACTATATAGTGTGAGGTATATTTTAATTTCAGACTTGTGTTAGTCTAACTCTTGATTACTAAGTTATATCAAATATTGCTGGGTTGTGTAATTTAACAAGTGGATTTAGTATAGCCTTCTGAATTTGGTTTTTCGTTCACTAACAAGTGTTTATTCTCAAAAACATATATGTATTTATCTGTCTAGTCAAAAGCTTTAATGAAGTTAAATTTGAAGCTCAGGAAATTTTGAAATTGATCCATAAAAGCCATTTTAGGCTAAATTACTTTCAGCATTAAGAATCATCATTTAAAATAAAAACATTAGGTTTAAATACAAAAAATATTCAAAAAAATATAAAATTTCTCTTAGTGTAATAAAAATGATAAGCATTTAGTTGAGCACAATTTTGAGATAAACTTTAGCATAGTGCAATATTGTTACGCAAAAGCGAATACTGACAGAGCTTGTGTCTAGCTAATCGCCAATCTCATAATAAAAAACTTCAACTGCTAATTAACTGCGACTGTTGCAGTAGCAGCAACATCAACAGCGGCCGCATCAGCAGTTGCAGCTTTCCATGGAAATTGCTACAAATTTTCCGCTTGGCAGGCGACGTACAAACATATGAACACTTTATCCTAGCGCACAGCAATGCCTGGCGGGGACAGCCGAAAGGGGATGTGTAGAGAAAAAGAGAGGGAGGGCATCTCCACTAGAGTAAACTCATCCATATCCCGCCATGACCTACATTATGTGCTGGCTTTGGTGCTGACTCGAACTGGGGCTTTGCTGTTGCTGCTGTGGCACATTCTGCGCGATTGTGTGTGTGTGTGTGTCCCTCTATCTGTTCCATATTTTTTTGCTGCTGCTGTTACTGTACGCCATTTTTTCCGCTATTTACGTTAATCGCGGTTTACAACACGAGACAGCAGGCCGTATGGGCCAAGGGAACGGATCTCATATGCAAAATAGGCAGCAGAGGCCACCAAGTTGACTCTGACTTGCCACGCCTACCGTTTGGTTCGCGAGTTTTCCACATTAATATCAATTTTGTTGTCATAAATCCAATGAGATGTGCGGACCGGTGTGCGGCGAGGCTGGGCTTGACATTTGACTTTTAGCTTTTGTGAGCTAACAAACGGAGGATATTAAGAAATTGTCATGGAATTTGAGTAGAAAAGACCAAATGATTTGCAATTCTTATACAATTTGTATATTGTGGAATGCCGGATATTTTAGTATTGGTTTTCTATATATATTAAATTTTAATTTTATTATATTTAAATTAAGGTACCATAAAATTTTAAAGAGAAAAAATATTACAAAATTATAACATTTATTTTTAAAACACTACCAAAAATTGTATTTAGAAGATTTATAGTTTTTATATTATAATATTTAGTTAAAATATTTCTATAGAAAATATTGCGTCAATTCAATTAATGAAAACTAGTTTAAAAATCGTATTTTGACTTGTTTTTTAATTATTAAATATTTTATTCAAAGTCTGAACAATTTTATTTAAATTGAAATTATTTATTATATATTTTCTGCCAGCTATGTTAGGGCATCTGTTAGTCGCATCCTTTTGCATCATTTTTTTCTTCTTCACTCTTTCGTATCATTTTCTCACGACTAAAGCTGTTTATTACCGTTAACATATGGGTCACCTGGGATGGCACTTTACCATCATTTGCATGACAAGGCTGCAAATGTTTTCTCAATGCGCATTCAAATTGGGCAAATTATGGGCATCAGGCAGAGGCAGAGCCATAGGTAAAGCATGTCTGGTGGCGTCTGTTGGCCAAACGGCTGGAATGCCTAAAAGCGTGCTCTACTTACATAATGCAGGCCTGAAATTCGAGCTGAGCTTGTTATGCAGGAGCCCGATAAGTATGCTTTACACTCGTCTGGAGCAGCCAGCATCATTTTGCATTTCGCATTCAGTTGAAGGTTTTCATTAGCTTCGTTGTTGGCGTTTGTGACGCCTTCTCATTTACGACTAACGAGGCAGATACTTGGATACTTATACTGCTGCCACGGCTACATAACACCCGAAACTTGGTTTTGTATATATATAAATATATATATACTTATTTTTCTTAAATATTTCTCCATCCTTGGGGTGGCGCAGAAAAGTATGCAGTGCAAAAACGAGTCCGAAATATGCCGTGCGAAAATTTTATGCTAGCATACAAATATTTTCGCTTGCTTTTCCTTCACAGCAAACTTTGCCGAGCAGCTGAGGTTTCGCTTTACAGCAAATTGTTGCATTCTTCTTTCCAGCCAGTGCATGGGTGTGTGTGTGTGAGTGTGCGTTATCCTGTGCATAGTTTGGCACGTTATGGTCAGCAGCAGGAAATGGCACCTAGCGCCACTTTTATTTAGGCAAAGCTACTAAAATATGCCATAAAAGGATGCAGCTATCGCATAACTGCAGCACACACAGCCCAGCTAACAGTTGCAAGGTGCCCGACCACGAAAACCAACACAACTAAGTGACCGTAATGTTGCATTTTTACACACACACACACACTTATACATAGTCAGGGCACATTTAGTTGTCTGGCAGCTCTAACTAGGTCTTGTGTTACTTTATGCGCCCAAGCCATGCCGGGAATGGCTGTAAACGTGGCTGAAATTAGAGTCAACCAAACAGATACACACACACACACATGTATGTATCTCAGAGATACATTTATGGGCTACTCGTTACCCGGTTACTGTGGTAAAGTTCTACTCGTTTTTAATATAAATTCATGTCGCTTTCACTTGTGTATCGTGTGTGTTCGCTGTGGCCTTACACACATTTATTTAGATAATTATGAAAATATATGCACGAATACGAATATGTGGCTCTATGGCGGCCTCATATGGCACGTAACAGCGCTGCATTGGCTGCGGATGACAGCAAAGCCAGCTGCTAATAAATTGTTTGCCAATGTTGATAGTATTTTGCAAAAGTAAGGCAAACTTTTCATTTTACATAATATAATAATGTATTATATGACGCAACCAGATAATAGAGGTAATAAAATAGAAAGTTGGCAACGAGAAAAGTATTAGATAAGCGTTTAGTATATGAGATTTATTTAGTCTTTATCTAAATGCAATAAATTATGAAGTAGGTCAGTTTATTTGTACGAATGAGACTTCTTATATCAAATGAAATTTAAATCAAAGCGTTGGTAGTATTTCTTTAAATTAGAATGAGTTTCTTAAATAATACATATCTTTTTTTTATTAAATATAAAATATAAAAAACACAAAAACAAGTAGCTTAAATATTTATCTAAATTTATTTATTTATTACTTTTATTATTATTATTCATTATTACTTGTATTGCATGAGTTGCAGGAAACTATTTTGAACTTAAATAAAAAATCATAAAAAACTAAATTTAAATTTTGCTACGCTCAAAATAAATTAAATCTTTCATTAACCTAAGCATCGAACTCATAAAATATCACATTTCAGCTAATATCAAATCTCTAAAACCTCAGTTGATATCTCTCTTTTATATAAATTTAACTTCTCTAAGCGTAATCTCATATATCTTGAGTAAATAAGTAAATAAGTATAAGTATATATTGAGTAAATAAGTATTGAGTAAATAACATTAAACTCAATACGCTTAAGTCATTTTTTGTTGAGTATCTTTTAAGTACTTTAAAAAAAAAAACAGAAATTACAAGATTTCTTCACTTTATTTGTATAAAAATGCTGTTGTTGTTTTCCATGTGAGTCTCTTGGAATCCATTCTGTTAATTTGTCTATTGACTTTCTTACAATGCAGCAAACACTGGAGTCCATTATTTATTTAAATGCTCTTATACAATACAACTCTCGTCCGTTTTGGCATATTTATTGTGCGTTTTGGTCTATGCAAAATCGAATTTGCATATATAGAGGAAGTATCCTGTAGCTTAAATGCCCAATTGGTTTGTTGTGCTAAGCACAATGCAAACTTTTACTAAGGCTAAGGCGACCCTTTTACCGACAAGATTTTGCCTCTAGGCTGATGTATAAGCGAGTGTGTGTCTGTGTGTGTGTGGGGTTTTTTTCCTATATTCTTTGCTTTTGCATTTGCGTATCCTTTTTTGTGGGTCCATGCATACGAAACAGAGTCTTTATCAAGTTTCGTTTTCAGCTTGTTTGCTAGCTGTTTTCCTATTTTTAATGAGGTTGTCTAGATTTCAAGTTTTTGGGGGGTCGACGGCTAGTCTTTAAGGTTGCTCGCCCACACATAAGATGGGCTTGAAAAATATGCTATTTTAGAGTTTATGGCGCAAAAAGTTAAGCTGATTTGCACTGAATGAAGTTCGTTTGGTTTGGGCCAACTTAACTTTTGCTTTATATGTGTGTGTGTGTGTGTGTGTGCGTTGGGGTCCAAGACAAAACTTAAGCGGCTTACCGCTTTGCAGTGTACAGCCACATATGTTCGTATGTCCCCAACATGCTTTGGGGCTGTCTAATAAGTAGTACATCCAGAAGGGTTCCACTGCCACCCGCTCGCTTTGCTTCTCGCTCTTGGCCAACCTGTGCCAATTGTGAGAAGTGTTAGAAAAACACAGGTGACGGCAAAATATTTGCGTTTTCAATTTCATATGTGTGTTTATAGAAATGTGGATGCATGTGTGTGTGTGTGGGTGTATGTGTGTGCTGCTTAAGGGCTGCCTCAGCTTCAACTCGTTCGTTTGCGCTCGCTCTTACGCTCACCCACACATATTTATTTTTCATTTAATTTCCAATTTTTCTTTCAACGTTTTTAATGACACTTGATGCAATTAAAATGCCAAGGCAACGAGCTTTACTTCTGCTTCCATCTCCGACTGCCTTCTCGCCAACGGCTTGTAAGCTACTAAAAATTATTTTTTACGATTGTCATAAAGACGTCGCCGCCGCCGTTTCAAAGGCCACCCTTTACCATATACCCTGTGGCAAAAACAATAGCTGCTGCCTTTGTTTCTATCGCTCAACGCGGCTCAGCGCCTCCTAGCGCCTGGCAGCGGCAGTAGCAGTCGCCGCGTCAATTCGCCGAGTTTTTAATTAAATTTTTCTATTTTCTTATATTCTTCTTTTTTTTTTGCACTTTTTACCAAAATATTTTGCTAAGCTTGAAGTGTGCTTGACGCTTGCGTTTTTGGTGGGAAAAACTTGAAGCAGGACTTGCGCCCAATCCTTTAACAAATTAATTTTTAGCCCCAAAATGAGCGTCAGATGTCTGTAATTGGCTGTTGCCACGTACCTAAGCGTGGCAATACCTTCCCATTATTATGGCAACCAAATAGATTGACATTGAGCTGAATGTCGACTGGGACGGGCTGTGGCAGCCAACTGAGGTATTAGAGAATGCGTTGTGAAATATAGGAAAATTAACGAAAGTAACAATTAACGAAAGTAAAAATTAACGAAAGTAATAAAGTAAATTTCGAGATGATTTTACTAGGCTTGGCAGTAAGATATGATTCTAAGTAAGTCTCTATTAGTTGTGTTGTATTTTATATGTTCTATTTGAAGACTTTTATATAACATGGTGGAGTATTGAGTTTTAGTAGAAATTTCACTTAAGCTTATATTATGTTTAGTTTTTATAGAGAATATTTAATACTATTATAACATTGTAGGCTAATGTGGAAGTAATAGCTGAAGACAGTTGTGAGATAATCAATTTGTAGCTTAAACCCATTATAAATGGAAATTTATGTAGCTTTCACTTAATTCATTTAATAACTAATTTCCCACAGTGTAATTGTCTCTGTATGTGTAAGTGTTATCTGTTCTGTATATATATTGACTTCAAAGGTATCTCCAGCCAGATACCCCTGAGTAGAGCACTCTTTTCTTCAAATTTAATATTCTTCACAGAAAGATTTATTTTAAGTGATATAAACAAGTATATGAATTAGCTTATTCTTGATTTGAAATACTTTTCATATATGAGAAAACATTTACTTCCTAAAAAGGCTAATAAATCAACAACAATTATTTTTAATAAATATTTTTAAATGCTATTCAAAAAACATCTTCAAAATCTTTGTGTACTACTTTCAATATAAGTTGAAGTTTTTGATAATAAACGCAATTGGTAATATTTTTGTCAATATATAAATTTACTTAATATATAGTAATTTTCAATATATACTTTTCTATACCCTTTAAAGAAATCTCAAAGTCTCTTCTTTGTGTTTTCAGCTAGTCACGCTTTAAAAAGTGCATATGCCAAGGAGGCTTCCCGCGCTCTCTCTCCCTTTGCTGCCTATTACAAGTCGCTTTCGCTGCTTTCTCTGCCTTTGTATAAATACATACATATAGCTTATATAGCCCACATTAGAGTCTGCCTTAGTCATATTTTGCTGGCCTTTGCTAAGGGCTGGCTATGTACATATAGCATAATGGCTTTTGTGTTATGCTTTTATGATTACAGCAAAAACAAAGAGGCAAACTCTGACTGAGACTCTGACTGAGGCTGGCTTTAACCCTTGTATAGCGCAAATTGCACACGAAGCGAATGGACAGCAATAGCAACAACAACAATAACAACAATAACAAAGACATGTGCGTCTTTTTATCGATTTCTTGGGCTGTGCCATAAAACGCTAATGGCGGGCACCTCGTCGCACGTCTCTGACATTTTAGAAGCTGCTGTCGCCATTTTGCTTTTCATATTTTTCCATTGAACTTTAAGCCGTTGACGTCGCTATGTTGTAGTTGCTGCTGTTGGCGCTGTTGTTGCTATTTCGCCTAAGCCCTAGCCACCATTTTTATTGTCATCTTTTCCGTTGTCAGCGCTGCGGCGTGTTTGCCATTTTTCTAGGTTTTCGCCATCGTCTCCGTGCAATTTCCACTTGACACAATGGCACACAAAATGCAAAACTCTTTTGCAGTTTTTTTTTCCCATTTTTTTCCATTTTTTACCATTTTCCTTCCGCGATCCCCTAACCGCTGGCTGTTGTTATGTTTGCTTGGCTTCTGTAAAGTGTTGCCGGCATTTGGATTGTATGCTTTTATATTTTTGCGGCCTGTTGGAAAACGAATCCAAGCACAAGTTGTAACCGCCGCATGTCATTTTCCATTTTCTATTTTCCATTTACTTTTCTTTTGGCAGCTGTTTTTCCTTTTCTCTTTCGCCACTTTCTGCAAGTCGGCTTTAGTCATGCAGTTTCTTTGGCTGCGCTCTGTCAAGTTTGTTCTACTGCTTTGTTGCTGCAGCTTTCTCGAGTCATTATTGCCAGGGCGCAATAACTGTGACAAAGTCATCTTTTATAGAACGTGGCCCGCCGCAGTTCCGCTTCGAGTCACAGCCTGCCACTGCGAGAGGTCACGCCTTCGCTGACTTTTGTCTTAATGGCTTGTCATATTTTCTAAATGATGACAGCTCAAGTGATGAAAGCATTTTAAGCAACTAAATGCTATGTGGCGCAGCAGAAGAAGCAGAAGAAGATGACGATTCATCCAAGTGGAATATTTCGTGTTAGTTTATAAAACATTAAACAATAATAAATTATTTTCAATTCCTTGATACATTTCCGTAACTTCATCTTTTAGATATATAAACATCTTTCTTATCTTAACATGATTTCATCTTGCACAATAAACAATAAAGCTTTCATGCTCCTATTGCCCGCATAGTTATATCTTAAGCCGTTAGGTTTCCTGTCAAAAAATTTACCATTAGCAATTAAGAGTCTTTTTATCTCTTGCAGACAATGCACTTCACACATTTAACGAGCTTGACTTAACCTTGATAACCCTTCCGGCTTGCTCTTGCTTAAACTAACTTCATATAGCTCTCTACCCACTGCTGCAGTTTCTACCAACTGCTGCCTACTCGCATGCCTTTTCTAATCTTGCATTCTTAATGTGAATGCCGCTACAGCTGCTCAAATATGCATATAGTTACCTAAAGATCTCTTTCTCTCTCCCAGCTCTAATGTCACTCTTGATCAAATAAAAATAGACAAGAAGCTGTAACTGTTTTGTTTGTATCTTTTCTCGGCTGCAGTTGCAGTTGCAGTTGTCTGAGTGAAAACGTTTTGTGCAAACAGTCGCAACTCCATAGAGCTATGCGTAGGCAAATAGAGCCAACTGACTGACTGGGCGTAGCCCTCACACACACTCGATTGAGTTGTCGCCGGGTCGTCTCGGTCGCATTGTTGTCGGCTGCACATGCGCAGTCTCCACAGGCTTCTGGCCACTTTTCAACTTGTTGTCGACATTGCCGTCCTATTTGCCTTTCAATTACCGCCGCAAACAATTCCACGTTATTTGCTCGGCGTATTTAAATTTAACTGGCATTGCCAATGCTACCACTAATGTTGCAGCTGTTGATGCTATTACTGCTGTTGCTGCTGCTGCTGCTGCTGCTGAGGCTTCGCGTTACGCATGCGCGCTGCACAATTTGCTGGCTGAAAGCAACTCAATTGTGTTGACCTGTTGATGGGTTGGAGGCTATGGCCAGGTCTGGAGCCAAGCTGCTTAGCCGTTTCACACAGCTATTTATTGTGCAAACTTTGATAGAGCATTGTGAAAGAGTTGAATATGCAGCGAGTAAGAAATATTTGTATATATCTTTATATCTATTGCTAAACTATAAAGCTTATTAAGAATTTTATTATGATACGCTACTCAGGCATGATTCAAACACAAGTTTTAATAAAAAAAATGGATCTTAATTTTGAATATGTAAAAAATATAATTCCGCCATTCCATTTTCTTTCTATTCTATCGCTCATACAGAACATCAGCTCGATTATGCGATGAAATTCAACTCAATTCAATTCAAGCTGTTTATTATTGTGAATAACAGTTTACATCTAGGCACATTAAGAAAAGTTATTTTCCTCACGCTTCCAATAACTATACGACTCCAACCAGTTTGAACTGCTCTCGTTGACTTCCTTATAGACACCTTAAAGCTTTCGACTGAGCTATTTAGCTGCGAGCTTACCTAGTTTGACAGTTCACACCTTGTGCTGCTTTAACTTGAGGTTGTAATTTTCATGGAATTTTCCGGTACACGCCCAGCTGCAAATATTTGTTTGGCCAAGTGTAGGAACGAACAGCCAGCATTCCATGGAGCTCGACAACGCCGACGTAGCTTGACAAAATCTAATGAAGATAACATACGTGGCGCGTCAGCGTGCGTATGTGTGTGTGTGTGTGGGTGTCGGTGTGGGTGTATTTTTAATAAATGAAATTAATAAAACATGTTTTTCTGCCGTGTTGCCAGGAATTTGGCCAAGCGGTGTCGGCTCGTTGCCGTAGAGACGGCAATGGCTTAACTTAACGAGCAAGCCGAAAGCAAAAAACATTTTTACAGCAAGTTTACTTCAATTAAGAGCCGGAAAGAGAAAAGTTTTTTATTTTTCAACTGTAGCGAGGCCTAAATATTTTTCTCTGGCCTTTATATAACCCAAATCAATGCCAAAGTTTGCGAGAAATAATGCGTGGCAATAAAGGAATTCAATAAAATGTTATAAATAATTCAATAAGCAAAGAAAATTTATGCTTTCACAGGATCGTGGCGCCATATATTTTTGTATTTCTGTATGTTTTTTTTTTGAGGGTAATCAATGTGAGAGAAATGCCAAACCGTTATCAAAAAATTGGAATTGAACGAGGCGCTGGGTAACATTAAATCATAAAAATTGACTCATTTGTAACATAAAAAGCACATTAACACATTACGCAGCATGTGAAGTGCGTGGGGGCGTGTGGCAAGCGCTTGATACTGCTGACAGCTGAAGCGAAACGAAAGCAAATCGAATTCGGCATTCAGTGCGCACAAGTGGCGAAAGAAACTAGCAGCAAGACGAACAGCAACACAAAGGACCAGCAGATACACAGGCACCGAGCTTGGCGATACGGAGATACATGGGCTATACATAGCAATCAATTCAATCGGGCCGACATTAAGCGGTGCGTGGAGGCACGGTTAAAGCAAAACCAAATCAAACATTAATGCAATAAAATGGAAAACGCGTTAACAACAATTGCTTCAGTGGCCAAGAGCTGGCAGTTGGCTGCCGTAATCAGTGCTCGGGCACGACGTGCCTTTGCGCCTAAAAGTAGACTATGCTAAAAGCGAAAATCAATGCCACAAACAGACAGAGAGAGGGTGGTAGAGAGAGGGAGAAACAGACAGGCAACGATTAAGTGAGCGACAGCCGCAGACAAACCCAAAAAGTAGAGCTAAATTGGAGAATGGTTTGGGGCGCAGGTTGCTCGCTGTTGTTGTTGCTGTAGCATAATGTGGCGTAGCAAGGATACTGACTTCTAACAGACCAGCAAATGCAGCATCTAATGCGGCAATTAAGGGATGAAGTGGGGAATGCTGTTGCGTAATGCGAAATGCGAACTGTAAGCTGTTTCCAATTTGTGGCCAACATATCCCGACTTCAGCAGCCGACAATGTGTACGTAACATCGAATGTAACTAACAGTAGCTAGAGCTAAACATATAATCGTATATTAATAACGCAATCCGTAATTAACAACAAGCTAAGACAACAATAGCAACAACCAGCTCAGAGCAAACAGTAATACAATTTCAAATGTGTGTTATTTGAAATTTACAGCTGACTGACAGCTGGACGGGTGACTGGCTGGTTGACTGACATTGTCAGTTACCAAATAGCCGAGCAAATGAGAAATAGTTTAATTGTGTATCAAATTATTTGCATTCCAGCAAAAACGAAATTCACATTCATTCACAATGTTCAATTATAATCGTGAAATGTGATGGAGTTAGGTGTGAAAATTCTTGAGAAATTGAACGGAATATTTGTAGCTAAGATATTTACTCAAGGATGTGTTTAATAAATAACTTACGAATCTTTTTGATTAATATACATATAATTTTTATGCTAATATTATTATTATACTTTACTTTTTTATATTATAATTATAAAAATTTAATATTCTTTTGTACATATATTTATATTATAGTATAATATTTAGTACTTTGCGATTTGTCATATTATTTATGAGCTTAAGGTAGAGTGAAGCTTTTTCTATTCCTAAAATATAGAGATTAATATATTATGGTTTCTGCATAAAAATATAATTAATATAATATATAAATAATATAATATACAATTAATGTAATATAAAATTAATATAATATATATTTAATATAAAATTATGTGTTTTTCTACTGCATAGATGTATTAAATGATATTTCTTTTAATATGAGCTTAAGCCTAAGCTGTTTATGGCAACTCTGGCATTCCGCTGTTAGGGCTAAGCTCTAGGTGGCCTGATTGCAATATTATCATGCTGACCAAATCTGGTTGTCTTGATTACTTCACTTGTCAAACTCTGAGAGTAGTGAGGCTTCATCTTTCTCTTTGTAAGTTTGCATATTTTTTGTGGATAGTTGTGTTGCTTTAAAAAGTCAAAAAGTCAAGACTGGTTGCATTCATTCACATTTTTTATTACAATATGTTTTTCAAATCTTGGCACATCTTTGGATAACACATATTATAAATACTAATATAAATATTTAAATACCAATTTAAAAGAAAAATTAAATAGACATTTTTGCTAATTATGTAAGCTTATAATCGCAGTCTCCTGAGTCAGATTTGCCTCAATATTAGATTCTTATGATTTCTAATGATTCTTCTTATGATTTTTATGTCTCAGGCATTACTTAATATTGATCAAATCTAATCAAACTGCTCAAATACGTTTTGAATAATCATAAAGCCGTCCAAAATCTTTCAAATTAATAAGAATATTCACAAATTATTGAATTAAATTAAATTTCTTTGTAAAAAATAAATATATATTATGTTAAATATCAATTTTATCTAAATATAATATAGATTTTTTTAAATAAAATATTTTTCTTAAATAAAAAAGTTGTCTTTAAAAATATATTTATTTTAAATATGCAATATAAAATATTTCTAAAATTCAATTAAAGCCTTGTTCGAAGCACGAAGTTAAAGCTGACATTGAAATGATATAAATAACTATTCAAGTTGTCAAACTTAAAGTTGACCTAAAGAGTAGTATACAACAAGTCCACAGTAAGCAACAATTTGGCACTTTATCAACTGAATGTTTCAAGCAGAAGCAAAGAAGCAGCTTTGTTGCTCATACGCAGCGTGAGCCGCACTGTGACAATGCCGTTTGACTGCGAGCGAAACTGTTGCAGACATTATCTTGAGCCGACATTGACATTTGGTCGCATTCACATTGACTTTGACATTACCCCATAATGTTAGGGCTTCGACCCCTGTAACCCTCAACCCACAGCGCTCAAGAGCAAGCGACCGCCCAACCGCCCGGCCACCCGACCGACCGACCGCTCTCCAACCGCAATCGAAGTTCCCATTGATTGCAAAACGTTGTAAGTTTTGTGCAGAAAAGTTGTTCCTTGTGGTTTTGTGCGTTGGGGCATATGAAATGCAGCTTTCAGTTCTCACTGCCACCGAAGCGAGGATAGCTTGAATAGAGAATGCGTTGATTTTGATTCGATGCTGTCAATATAATGTGAAAACAATAGGAATCAGGCACAACGAATCGGGCAACGCCAACTCCTCCACCCACGCCTTTCCATTTACCATGTGATTCAGGCATACAGAGTCGGTTGGTTTGTAGTCCGCCCTCTGTTTCCAGTACATAAACCAAATGGGTCAATTGATTTCTGCTTATTGCATGCTAAGCTGCCATAAGATTTTACGTAGTTCACTTCATTCTCTACTATTTTGTTCTCTCTTTCTCGTTCTCTCTCTCTATCTCCCCCTCTCTCTCTTTTCGTTTTGGCAGCTTGATTGTTTAGCTGCCCTTTGGCTGTGTATTGGAAAACGTTTGCAATTGTTTCCCGTTCTGGTCTCTCGTTTGTTATGTTATGTGTAAGTATTTCCATCAGCTGCAGACGTGAAAAGTTTTTCGGGTATATTTTTTCCTGCCTTGGTTCGCTAATTTCTTTGGCATTTTTACTTTACGCAAGAATGAAGAAGTTTGCTTAATGGACTTATAAGTCATTTAACTTTATTAATCAGTGCCGCTTGAATGCTGTCCGGGTATAATCAATGGAGACGGCGCGGGAGCGAGAGCGGGAATTATATTTCTAGTTTTGAGTTCAAGGAACGATTATGCTTTGAGCAAGCGCAGGAAATCTAATGAAGCTCTTTAATAGGTGCCTCACACACTGACGTCGTTTGAGTTATTAAAAATGTATTTCTCATAGGTGTTTCACTTGCAAAGAAAATATGTAAATCCCAAACTACTTACTTTGGCCGATCCTGTTATTTTTGGCAGAGGCTTCTGACATGGCAACGTTCCAGCTTTATACTAAAGCTGCCGCTACCGTAGACCATTTCTTAAATTGCTTCAATTATCAAGGCAACTGCCACAACGAGCCAAACATCAAAAGCAACAAAACAAATTTATGTGTAGCCCACATTTAGGCGACCCAAACGTGAGCTAAGCGTATATAGTGGAAGACATAGGGGACGTGAGAGCGGCATAGAGTCCCACGGCAGGCTGTCGAAAATAACTCAACTGTCAAAAATTTATGCCAAACACATTCGACCTAAAGCTCTCCAGAGCGTGAAACAGAGAGAAAGTGTATATTTGCGGCACACTGAAACAGTCAGGCAGAGAGAGAGAGAGAGAGAGAGATAGAGAGAGAGATGGAGGGGAATAGGTAGACGGTATGACAGCAAAAGCGTCGCATATTTTCATTAGGCGACATCCATCAAAATTCACGCATGAATATGGACTTTTCATGTTGCTGACACGCAGCGCTCACATTGTCATTTCCCAGTCAGAAAAGCTCCGGCCAGCAGAGCAATAGAGCGACACGAACGAATCAAGTCAATTTCTTTAGTGCTTTAAGTGAAAAACTATGCAGCTGAAGTTTATTAGCTCGAAGCACCTGAAAATCCGCCAAACAGGCAAAGGAAAGGCACCGAAATAGGCAAAGAGTTTCTGGTCACGTAAGGCTCATAAAGAATGCTTCAATGGCATCATTTGCAGTGCGCTCGCTTTTTGTTTTATTTCGGTTGAAAACTAGGCTACGCTAATAAGTTGCCTCGTTGTTTATCCTTGGCGAGTGGCGAAAGGCAGCGAGTGGCCCAAATGCAGGCCGTAAATCTTAAAAGTTGGCTTTTTAAAGCACTGGAATGTGTAGAATATTGTTGCTTTAACCCTTCAATAAGGCGGAGCGCATTCATTTATCATACGCTGAGTGTTTGCTTGCGCGCGTGCCTCTCTCGGCGCTTCTCAGGCAACCTTTTTCATTTGTAATAAAATTCATATGACTTTGGCGCATGTTTAACGTAAAACTGCCCCTCGCAACCCGAAACGGCGGGCATCATTAGGCCTGGGCACGCACATTCCCGAGCCAGCTACGTTTTTGGAGCCGCACTCCCCTGCCCACTTCTGACTGCTGCCCTGGTTGGTAGTGCCGGGGGCGGCGGGCAGCGGGCGCCACATGCAAAACGCCATGTGTGACATTTTTACTACCAAACATTTGTTAGCGCAGCGCAGACCCTCTGTCTCAGCTGCTCTTCTACTCGCTCCGTCTGTCAGCTCGAGGCATGGGTACGGCGGGCAACTCACAGTCAACACGTACCAGGGCACCGTCAGCCTCATCCACATGCCTCAATGTTGTCCTCGTCGTCGTCGTCGCCTGTCGCTGGTCGGTTTTCTGTTGACTTTGCATAATTTTATTGCTTTTCTTTTATTTTTATGCGCTTTTGGCCCGGCTCGATTCGCCTGCTGTTCCACTTTTACAGCCAACGTCCCCGCCGCCTGCCACCTCCAGCGCTGGCTGCCTCTTGCCCCTAGGCGACATTGACATTATAATCAATATTTTTGTTACTTCACTCAACATTTTGATGTTGCTCTTTTATTTCTGCCAACTTTTGCTTACATTTTTGCTTGTTTGTTGTCCCTGCATGTCATTTTGCCCACCGGATTATATACATAATTGACTGACCTTTGAGGTCATGTATTCACTAGCACGAATCGTGCAACTGAACTCAATTATACTCTCTATCAGACAATAATCTTATAGTCTATGGGAAATAGATCGAGTTGCTTAGCTTTAAAGCTAACATTGACTAAAATATATATTAGATTGAGAGATGTATCTCATGATAAGCATGAAAAGTTAGCTTTAAAGTTATTTTAAAGTAACTTGAAGAAGTCTTAGTTCACTCTCAACACAGCTTAGTTGTCCAACAAAATTTAATTTCCCATTCGATCAATAAATGTCTTTTTTTATAATAATTACAATGTCTTATAAATTTCCTCTTTGCGGGCTCATCCATCATATTCAATTTGATATCAAAATTCTATATCTTGTTTTCTTTCCGGCAGAGTGAAAACTTTTTGGCAAGTTATTAAGCTTGACAATTTGTGGGCTTGTTTTGGGTTTTTATGCTCTGTGATGTCCATTCAATGTTGTTTGTTGGTTTGTCTTTGTGCGGCACATTGGGCAAATGATTTTAGTGGGTCATAAAAATGTTGATACTTTATTATACAGACAGGAAGAATATTATGCATTATATATTCATGATCGCACTGCTTGGGGTCAGCGTTTTTGTTTTTTCGACCATTCTAAATAATTACCAGTGTATTTCATTTTTATTTAAGCGCGTCGCGAATTTGTCATGCGGGCGCAGAAGATAAATCAGCAAATGGTTTTGGGCCGACTTCGCAGCAGGCAAATAAATGTCAGCAAAATATAAAGCGGTCATAAGTTGTATCATTATTTTCCATCATTTACATAAGTGTGTGTGCGCGTGTATGAATATTGTTGTGTTCCTTTACGTGTGTGTGTGTGTGCGTATTTTAATTTATGTCATTTGTGTGTTTGCCTTGTTTTTGGCTGAAATGACATAAAGGCATTTAAACACGCCATAAAATAATTCATAATAATTTCCATGTACACAGGATATACAAATATTGCTCACTTGCCACTTTGCTGCCCATCCCTGTCCTTAACTCCATCCCTCATCCCACTGCTCGTCAATGTAACCGTTTTTATGTGGCAGATTTTAATGCATGTTTCTTGTTTACCATTCTGAGTTAACATTAATAACATGTGTGTGTGCTGTTCTTGCTTGTATTCTTATGACTGTTGATAGCTTTAATAATGCTTTACCTAGGGGCAGGCCGAAGCCTAACACAAAGTCATCAAGTTGTCTGACGTAATTACACTCCTTTGTGCGCCAACATGTAGCTCAAATGATTTGTTCTATCGGACTGGGGCATATGTTCGAGTTGGGGCAAGAATTGAGAGAATGAAGCGAGCTTAATAATTTGAATACCAAACACAAGATTTTTTAATTTTGTTTCTCTGAATCTTCTAAATTTCAACTACTTTTCTTAGTTTCAGTTTAATTAGAGAAAAGAGTAGTAGGAATTGAAACTAATGAAGGCAGAAATAAGAGTTCGGCTTTATTTGATTGTAGTCAATACTATTTTTTTTTGTTAGTTTCTCTTTTAACTCTTGCTACTGACTCTACCATATTTCTTTCTTTCTCTTTCTCTATCATACTATTCCTTCTTTCTGGGTTTCTTGGTCTTCCTATGGTTCGTTCGTTTTCCTTCTTCGTTCTTCCACTCTCTCTATTGCTCTCTGATTTTCCCTTCTTCTCTCCTGTACTAAATCTGCTCATCCTCATCCACTCTGTCTCTATCTCTTTCTCAATGTCTCTCTTTCTCTCTTTCTATCTATTTTCTCTATCTCTCTTTGTATGCCGGCTTCTCTCTCCCGAACGTCTCTTTTCATCACTCTCACTCACATACATTTTAAGTCTTCTAGTCTCCTCTTATTTTCTTTTTTTCTCTCTCCCTCTCTCTCTGTTTCTCTCCCTCTCTCTCTCTGTCTCTCTTCATCTCTCTCATACTCTTTGATTCTCTCTCTCTATCTCTGTATTTCTTTGTCTCTCTCTCTCCCTGTTTCTGTATCTCTCTTTCCCTCTCTCTCTCTCTCTCTCTGTCTCTCTCTCTCTCTCTCTATCTCTCTCCATCTCTCTCTCTCTCTCTCTCTCTCTCTCTCTCCATCTCTCTCTCTCTCTTTCTGATACTCCCTTGTATCTCTTCTCTCTCTCTCTCGTTTCTCTCCTCTCATCTTTTCTCTATCGCTATCTCTCGTTTTCTCTTTCTATCTCGCGCTCTCTTCCTATTTACCAATGTCTCTCTCCTTCTGCACCTCTACGCCTCTTTCTCTTCTCTCTCTCTCCCAGTTTCTCCCCCTCTCATGGAGTTTCTTTCTATTTTCGATCTAATAAGCTCCAAGTATGTCATTCTGTTGCCTTCGTATTTCCGTTGGCGTTGTATACAAAATAGCCATAACTTAAATTTATTATTTTGTGAACTCTCATGATATATATAACTGTAGATTATCTTTAAAAATGAAATTTAAATTAGACTCACCTAGCGTGCTGTGGCCCAACATTCCCCATGTCATGAGCTGAGCTGGCCGTAATTTGAAAGTCCGCTATGGCGCCAGATTCCATGCCCAGAGCCTGTTTGCAGGTGCCTGAAAATTATAATAATTTGGATATCAGTTAGTTGAGGTCAGCAATGGAACCTCCATTAATTTGGACTGCTACTCTCTCCCTCAATCTACTCATGCTAATTAATTATGCGATGCATTTTGGCCTGCAGCGCATTGCATAACGAGCGAGGCTGAAATTTCCACACCAACACGCCCACAAAATCAGGCAACTGACACTTGAAAAATGGCACCCAATTAAAATGAAATATGTGGAAATATTATACAAAATAATCATATATATATTAGACTGATGTTGGGGCAAAAAAAAAGAAAGAAAAGCTTAATTCAGAAATCAAATTAAAACAAATCAAAAATTCTATGCAAGAGCATTTCTCACCTGTCAGGCGAACGCATAAATTAATTAAACGAAAAACAAAGCATATCAAATTGGAGCCGGAGAAAAGAGAAAAGGAAGAAGATACAATCGGCAGACTCAATTTCCATTTGCCATCAATCTGTGAGAATGCATGAAAAGCGCAATTATCATTTGGGCTCCACTTGTCGAATGGAGCAACAGCAGCTGATGCTTCAAATGAAATTCCACTCAAGCGGGCAGCGGCCCCCTTAGAGACCGCGATAGGGTCATGAATAGGTCGTTGAGACGCCGTCGTCAGCATTATCATCATCATCATCATCATCATCATCATCGTCGTCGAGAACATCAACTGTTGTTCTTGGCAGCTACAGCCCAGGCAGACAAAAATATCAACAATATTATCATTCAGTGAATAATTAGATGCAATCAGTCAACGCTTAAGCACCATAAGTCAAAGCCAGCCGAGCCAAAGCAGGAAACTAGACAAAGGTCAGCCGTGTATACCATATTCTTCAAGCGCTCACTGAGCAGCCACTGAGCTTGCCTGCCCGCCGAGTCCACTTGACAGCCAGCGCCCTATCTCAGCATCTGCAGTTATAGATACTATTCTTTAACATTTTGTCGTAGTTTCATTTTACTTGCTGTGCTCTCTTAGCTTTTAGTCTCTAGTCTCCTGCTTTCTTACTGGGTGCTGGCAATTTTCAACTGCTTTCAATGTTTGGGCAGTTACTAAAGTTTATAAAGTCTACAACAGATATGAACTCTGTTTGATTTGAAATAGTTACTCAAAATATTTAAAGTGTTCTCTAGACTCTGACAGAGCTCATTTGTATTCAAGGCTTAGTAGAAGAAATATATGTGAGATCTGAATATGTTTTAAATATCTAGATTACATATTTAAATTAGTATTTTTTAGAGCTTCTCAACTTTGAGTTAGCAACACTATATTTAACAACCCATTTAATAGTTTCTTTAACATACATCATGGATAGACTTACATCAGAACAACGCTAGCAAATTATTGAAATTTTGGTGACTGTGATGATTACAAAAATTATTATTTTAGATGGCGCCTTGTAGGCATCAGGCTTGGCGGTCACGTGGCCAAAATTATCTTTGAACATTAATGCCATACTTTGTATACAAATAAGCTAGTTTCAAAAATATTAAAAATTCATTTTTCTTATTTATTTTGACTCAAACTTATGTAACTCTAAAAAATTACAGAATATTTCTATAGTTATCTTCGAACTGTTATACAAATCTGTAAAGTTTTTGCCTTTTTCTTAATATTTTCCACAGTTTGTCTAGATTTATAATTTTTTATTTTATTCAATATCTATAAATTATAATATTAATTTCTATTATCAAGAATATGTTAAATATATTATCTAAATTCAGTTACAGAAGCCGTAGGCGCCTACTATTACATTTGGTTATTCATACATGGACTATGTTCAAGCAAACTTATTAACATATCAGCAACTATAACATATTGCAGTCAAGCAAATCTTTGTTTTGATTCCTTAAAAGTTTAATTGTAAGAATATTTGCATATTATAATTTTATTATATATTTCATATCATAAGCTAAAAGACTTTGGCTACTGCCACTACAGCTGTCTGCCGCAAAATGCTAATTAATTCTATTTCCAAAAACTTCTGAAACTTCCCGCCCGAAAGTACTTATATGCCCGCTGGTGCTTTAACATTATCTGTACATCATCAACGCACTGCGCACTGCACTAAAAATTCATTTAGCCAAAACACAATTGCTTAATTATCTACAGACAGCTAAAAGTCTTGCCAGTTCGCCCTGTAAATTGTTGTAATCATTCAACTCAAGGAGAAGCCCGGCCCTAGGAACAGTTGTTAATATTTACATTACGCCCTGACATATTGCTGCTCATAAATTATTTTTAATTATTGGAAAAAATAAGCTGAGGAAAAACTATGTTGAGAGAGAACTGTTTGCCCTGCCTGATCGATGGTCGCTCAGTAGTTCTCTCTGTGTGGGCAATCAATTATGACAGCATAAGCTCCGTCACTTCACCTCGATGATTGTAATGCTGTGGAAACTATGCCAAATCAATGGCAACGTTTTATTTACTGCATAAACAATGCGTTCGCCCCTATTGGGGCGAGTAGATGGGCTGCCCCTCGACCCGCTTTGTTTTCACCCGTTCGCGGCATGTGAAAAACTATTTTACAAAACTCTGACGGCAAAATGCAAAACTACAAAGTGAAAAGTAAACAACGCACGGCGCAAACAACAGTTGTTGTCGTTGTTTTTGTTGTTGCTGGTAAAGTTTTGCGCAAAATAAATTGCACAAAATTTAATTAACTGCACTTGAGTGCGTGGCCGGGTATGTCCGCTGCAGTGCGTCCAAGCTGGCATCCGCCAGCTCTCAGCTGTGAGAGAGTGTGTGTGTGTGTGTGTGTATTTTTGCGATAATCATAATTCAAAGTTCTTTGGGCCCGGGCGTAAAACAACACAAACAAACACCGCGCAACTTTATGAAATTGGAAATTGCACAAATTTTACAGTTCAATGCAAGTCAAAGCAAGTAGCAAGTCGTTAACAGCGCCAAAAAGGGTAGGCGGCAGGGGCGCGGCGGCTGCGGCTATAAGATTGGCTGGCTGGATCGTGAAATCGCTTTTCGGCAGGCGTAATTCATTGCAAATTGTAAGCAAACATTTCAGATATAAGTGAGCGCATTAGACAGAGAAAGAGAATATTAATGGATAGTCTACTTAGACAAAGAGCTAGAGAGAGAGAGGGAGCGAGTGGAGGATGGATGTGCTTTATCGAAGACTTTATTAGTATGGATTTCAGGCAGTTTGCTTTTGCATTTCCACGAATATTTCTTTGATTGAACTGTTATTAAGAAAATATTTATGGAGATATGTGAGCAATATTTATAGTATTACAAAATATTATTATATATATTTACTTTTTGAAAAATTATGAGTATGTATATAAATTAATAATGAAAAAATAAATTGATATATTTAACGCAATATTCATATTATTCCAAATTATTTCATATATTTTTATATTTATTTAATATATGGCAAATTCTTTTTCTAAAAGAAAATTTTTTTAATAAAATATTGTAAATATAAAATGTAAAAATATATTTTGATAAAACTGTTTTCGATACTTATAAAATTTGATAACAAAAAATTATTTTATTTTAAGTGTAGTTTTTGGTGTTCTCTAATTTATTTAATAGAGCATTGAATTGTCGTCTATGCTGAAGTCCTGCTTGCATTTCTCTTGTTTGAGCTGTAGGTTGCCGACTCAAAAGCTAGCCAGAAAGTTTTTGGAAAGGGGGTGCCGAGCTGTGAAGAGCGCGAAAAACTGGGAGCAAACAGCGCAGAAACCGCGCGAGAAACGCGTTCGCGTTCGCGTTCAATGACGCGTATCTGTTTGCTGGCGCCCATAAACAACAAAAGCAACAAGGCGTGCTTTATGAGCACTGAATCTGCGGCCCCTGCTCCAAACAGAACTTTTTTTGGCCATGGCTCGTTAGGGCTGAAAGTGAGCGAGAGATTCGTGTAAAGCAATTTACGCACGCATTTTAATTGGATTTCAATGAGCAAATGTATCTGACGATGGATGCAATGGCAAACAAAAGGCGCGGCTCGGCTCGGCGTCAATGCAGTGCGCTGATTAATTATTAAGTAGCCAGCGAAAACAAAAACGAACTGTGGACGTGACAAACATCTAACACGCAACATTAAACAACAGCAACATACATGTGAAACATAGATACGGCTATAAATTAACATAATTTATAAGCAAAGTATCTTAAATGCATGTCACCACATTTCCAACATTCAACATTCAACATTCAACATTCACTTTTACGCTCTATCGCAGCATACATAAATCCCCCCAGAGAGAAAAAAACGAGAAATAAGAAAAATGATAGTATAAGGAAAACATGTTCCATGTCGCGTTGCCTTGTCTCCTAATCGTCGCCAAGTTATCAGCGCGCGTTTGCACAGCCTTTTAATTTATCGGCTGACCATGCAAAATCTGTTCCCTGTTGTGGGTGAGCTGCGGAACTGTGCCTAACTGTGGGCCCAGTGCCTGGTGCCTGGACCTCAGCCTGGGCCCACGACTCTTGCCTCAAACTCGACTGTGTCGGGTGCTAGGCAATTAATTGTTATTTAATTTTTTTCTGTTTTCAGGCCTGTCCGTTCGATTCGGTTCGGTTCGGCTCGGTTCTTATCGTGGCTCAGCCATCAGCTGCTGCAGCTGCAGGTCTGCAACCTGGAAGCCACATAGGCCTGCCAAACGTGTCTGCCAGATGCTGTCAAAATATATATGTGTATTTTTATCGTGGCTAGATCTAAGTAGTTAAAATGAAATGTAACTCAAAAGGCTGTCATGTTTTTTCATACTACACAGTAGCCTAAGTAACTAACTTAGAGCTTGCACAAAACTCTTTTATGAAATAACTTAGATGCAACTTGCAACATGCAACTTACAACATGCAACATGCCACATGGCACATGCATGCTAAGCTCCAATGCCAATAATTGAAAGCCTTATCAAAAACATTATATTTATTTCTGCAAGCAATTTTAATATAAATCTAAAATATTTACAAGAAACTTCCTTTCATTAAGTGTTATTTTATATACAGCAACATATAGTTAGAACTAGAATATGTCTCAGTTGTATTACAAATAATTAAGTTAATAGTTGGCATTTATATTTCAATTACTTATAATGCTAGCAAGTATTTATGCTACCATATTTGTCCGGCTAAAGTATATATATTGCCTGAACTGTCTGCATGTCTCATTAAATACTCTCTCTAACTATGCATTGCACTTGAACACTTCGTGGAATGCTTTACCAACTGCTGTGTTTATCATATTTATCTTTGCTTTGTACTTCATTACCTCACATTGTAATATGCATTAATAATATATTTTAGTTAATTATATCTATCAATAGAACAGCTTTACACTCGTTCACATTGTGGGAAAAGGAAATCTGCTCTGTGAAATGTTCGCCCTGCTGCCGTCTATCCATATGTACATATAAGCGCATAATATTTTGCCTGTATGCTAGCTAGAGACTTGAAATATGGAATATATATAGTCAAATGCAGCTTTGTCTTCTATAGTGTTGAGATTTAGTACGTTGCAGCTCATAGAAAACGAATTCATTCACAGCTTTAAAGGTTAATAAAGGCATTATTGCCAGCCTTTCTATAGAGTAACCAATTATTATAAACAATATTATTTATATTATATTATTTTGTAATAGATTCAGCTATATAAAATAAAATGACTAGCACCTGTACAGTTTTATTTTATTTTAATGCAATCTGAACTTTATTTATTTCAAGGAATGAGAACTATTTTTTTTTGCTTTTACTTCGATTTTAGTTTCAACTGGTTTGTCATATTAATATAAATATAATATATACAATAAAATATATATTAAATATAATCAAATATTAACTGAGTTAACCAAGCTTAAACATTCATCAAAAATACTCTCATGATTTTATAATATTTTAGAGCTCATCTTACTCACTTTATGTAAACAAAATGAAAGTTAAATATAAATAATCTAAAAGTTATTAGCACTTAATTAAAGACCGATGCGAATGCTCTTCTATCTCGGGCACATATTTTCTCTACAGTTTCCGCTTTCAGTGCTCCGCAAAAGAGACGCATAATTGGCCTGGAGTCAACAACGACTCTTTCACTGCCTCCGCCGCCTTCTGCAACGTTGCAGCGCTTAGTGTTGCATTTAGTTTTGATTGCCAGCGGTCGTGTTGGCTGTTCGGTGGCTACATTTAACATGCATAAATTTTTTTCTGTCGCTGCCTTCGAGCTGGCGGCCAGTGGGGCAAATTACATGGATTTCAGCATTTGCCGCTTGGCGTTTAGTTTATCGCGTTTGGCCACTGTTTTAGGCCTTCGTATCGTATCGCCGCTAGAGATGCCAAGCGACAACCGACAACCGACAACTGACAACATCTAAAACCAATTCATATCAGGTTTTTGTTGCTGCTTCGCGTCTCTCTGTGTGTGTGTGTGTGTTGAAAGTGGTTTTTTAAGAGATTCCGCTGCAGCCGCGTGTGTGGGATTTTCTGAGTGTGGCTGCTATTATAAGTCGCCCGATCTAAGGCTGGAAAGTAAAAGTGCCTGGGTGTACATTGTATATTGTTCATATTGTGTAAATGGCCATTTGGGGCTGGCCAAGCAATTAATTCGGAAATTGCTTTCGTGCAGCTTCAAGTCAATGTTGGTGTTTCTCATTGCACCCAAATTGCTAGCCATATGAGTGAGATATTTAGCAGGAAAGTGTGCCAGCGTGTGGGTTATGATTGAGCCAAGACATTGAAATGACAGCTGGTTACAAGATTTTGACAAGTGTCTCTAGCAATTCTTATTAACTTGTTCAATTAGATTTAAGATTAATGCACTCCAAGTTAATCAACTAAAATTAAATTGGAATTTAAGACTAAGCTATGCCTGAGCAAGAGTTTGTAGAATTAAGAAAATAAAATATGAAATGCAAAAAAAAAAACAAACATTTAAATTAAAATTCTAGTATAATTATTATTGAAGCATATGCAATTTCTGATTGATTTTTTTTTATTTTTATTAAATAGATTTTTAAGCACTGGCAAGTCATGATATATATATATTATATATTATATATTTAATAATATAATTTTTTTGTTTCCTAACATTTCTCCTTAATAAGAAAAAATCCATTAATTTTTAGCGAAAAATTTCTAAAATATGCTACCTTTAAATAATATAAAATCCGAACACATATTGTTAACTGTCGAGCATATATCATAAGGGTGGGGCAGCAGCTATATGCCACATCGTTTGCATGCAACATTTTGCGACAGGGCATTCGATTTCAATGCCAATAAAGACAAGCATTTAAAAAGGCAACGTCTGCGTTTCAAATATATAAAAATATATATATGTATATACTGTAGATATAAATACTTACATATATATACATATATACATACTGAAGCTGTTTATTTACCGTGGTCATTTTTTATTTGCTTGCCGCGAAGCAATTCGAGCAACATTTCAACGCGCCTACGGTTAAATGAAATATGTCGGACATGCAGATATTTACGCATTTAAATAAATACTCGCTGCAGATATGTATATACGTAGTCGAACGATTCGTAATCGAGCAAAGCAAACCGAACGACTGACCGAATAACCAAACCGACTACATGATTTTCATTCAGCTTCATTCATTTCCTGCTACCGAACTGGCCTGGTTATACCCTATATATATGACGGTACTTTCGCTGTGTGCCACAAAATGTATATAAAACAATGTTGTATATAAAGCAATTTTGGGAAGTAAATCAGAGCCAAGGGAGGCTTCCAGTTAAGCTTGATTGAACTTTAGCTATATAAATAATTTAGTTAAATAAAGAATAAAAAATAAATAATATAAACATTTAAAATTTAAGTCACACAAATAACTATTACAATAATAATATTATAATATTAATATATTTTAAATTTAGTATAAAATTTTAATCAAAAGAAAGATTAAATTAATTTTGCTTTTATAATTTATTTGTCATTATTTATTTTAGTATATAATGAGAAAAAATAATATAATAAAGATTTAAAAATAAATAATTTTTCGAAGAAATCTCAACTTGTTTGTAAAGAGATATGCAAATTTATAAAAAAAATTTGACTTACAAAAACATGAATGAAATTGTTTGAATAAGAAAAATAAGCAAACTTTTTGCTTTCAGAGATTTTTCAAGTCATATTTTTAAGCCAATTACGTGACTCAACCAAACAATAAATAAAAGAAATTGATATTTTAAAATTGCCTAAAGACTATTAAAGCCGTTTAATTGCATAAAAAATATTTGTTATGAAATTGAATTAAAGCAAAAACTGAGATTTACTTAAATTGGTTTTTTTCGACCAGAATAAAAAATGAATGAAATTAGTTTAAATAAATGTTAAAAGCCTATGCAAATTATAAGCTTATGGAATTACGGAAAAATAAAACAAATTGAGTATTTAGAGACTGCAATGGCTATTTATAACAACAGGATTAAACCACATGTTTAATATGCCATTGCAGAAGAGTTAAATGAAGTTTTGGGCTCGAAGTTTTCGAGTGTATATTAACTTCGATGATCCTTAATTGGTTATATCTTTGGCTTTGGCAAACAAGTTGGTCGCTAACGAGCCAAAGGCCCACAACATGATAATTTGTTATGCTCGGCAGACGGATGGCACAGAAAGCTACAGAGCAGTAACAATAACAGTCAGCTGAGAAGAGGGGCTAAGAAACAAAGCCAGCTGGCTGTGATGGACGCGACCACACACACGTGAGCACTGGGAGCCACCGCCACGACGGAGCCAATCAGCAATGGTAATGAGCAGCGTTCAAATTGAAGACGAAGAGGCAGGCAGGCAGGTAGGCGGGAAGGCGGACATATGGGTTGGGAGGCAAACAGCCCAGTCAGGCCAGGCATAGTCATCTATCAAAAGCACCGCTGCGGCTTCGATTTGCTCGGACCAACTCAGCACCTAGATAAATATGTGTGGGCACGTATATATATATATATATATATATAAACATAAATATATGTGTATATGCGGGTATACCTGCATATGCCCTAGCTAACCAGCTACCCATCATTTTTGCACCGCCTTGAGCCTGGCCTTAAACTAGGCCCAGTCTCATGTTTATTAATGACGACGTCGTCGTCGTCGTCAGCGCATCCTGGCGCTTTGCGTAAATTTCTGTAATTGGTTGTGGTTGAGTGCGTGCCGAGCAGCGAGCGGGTACCGCTGCCCCCATCAACCCCCTTCTACTCTTCATACTGCTTAACAGTTATTAGTTACGGTTTGCGCTATTGGGAAACACTTGAGCTTCAGGATGTTTAGATGCTGTCTTGTTCTCATTCTCCCCTCTGTCTGTATTTGCGGTTGATTGATTTCCATGTTGATTGCTGCAATGCAAATGCAAATTTTGTGGACTGTGGCTAAAGGCGTCCCCACCTCAGTCTAAGCGTATTTAGTCCACTGCTAAATGCTGTTGCATAGCATGCACTCAACTTGAACGAGGGTTGCCAGAAGAATAGGTTAGCATTGAGGTTCTCTGCCTTCCAAATATGTATTCAAGCATAACAAAATGGACATGTTACCATTTCATCAACAAATACATTTCCTTTTTATATTTATTCATATATATATATTTGTTGAAATTTTCGACTATTCAACGAATTTTGTTTTCAATTGGCTTTGTTACATATGCACAAAATATTTTCCATAATATTGCGTTGTACCTTTTTATATGTCGAACAAGTTTGCTTCTTTTTTTCATATGCTGCTGCTGTGTGTATTTGATCGAAATAAAAATGCATAAATTTCATGTCATGGGAACTGAACAGAAGGCATTTCTGTAACTAACTAGCTGATAGTATGAAAAGTTTCACTCGGGTGCGGTGGGGTGGGGGTCGTGGTCTGGGGTATCGGAATTGGTCAAAAACGGTTAAATTGTGTATCAATGTGGAAGTTTCGTGTTGCATATATTAAAAATGTGCATTTCTGATGAATATTTAATAAAACAAATGCAAAATGAATCGTTTTAGATTTCATAAATAAAGAAGAAAAATGAACAAATTTTTATTGATTTCTTTTTTTGTGATATGATACTTGAATACAAACACAGAAATTATAAAATTAATTCGACACTGAATTTATTACGTTTTTAATCATTTCAATGGATTTTGCATTTTTTGTGCCCAGACAGAGAATAGTTTAATTTAGAAATATATGTATTACCTTCATACCTTTATTTACCTTTTATCATTTTATATTTACTTATATATTAATAATAAATATTTTTAGTCAACATTGCAGCTGCGAACTCTTCGGAGTTGGGAGAGTTTGTATTTAAAGGTCCTATCAAATTAAGACCTAAAATAGACTTCTCTATGACAATTTTTTTGATATTTTGCAAAAGGGCTTTCTTTGATGAGTAAGTGTAGTACATTTGTACATTCAAATTCAAATACTTCTACCATGTGCTGAGGTATCTCAAATTGTTAATATGGCACAAAATATGAGTGACAAAATAATTATAATAAAAAATGACTTGTGTTCTACTTTGACTTCTCCTTTATCACTGCTTAAAATTCATTTCGTTTTGAATGAAGTTCAACATTTTCTTACGTTTCAGCACTCTATTTATATTAAAAATAAAATATAAAACGAATCAGATTTTAATACAAATATTAAAGCTTCAATTTCAATTTACTCGTCTCTTTATCTTTTAAGACTTCAGGCTTGAAGTCTTTCAGCCTTTCACTCTCAATTCTCATTCTGGGTTAAGACTTCATCTTCATTGTAATAGAAGCTAAAATTTAAACCTAAGTCCCGTCTGGTCAATTGGTATTCAGCTGCACGCTTCTCTCTTCATTTACTTACCAATTTCCAATGATGCCACGCCCACAGCTGAGCTTGCAGTATTGCCCACAGCTGTTGTTGCCGCCTCAGCGGCAATGTGAGTGCCACGGGGTCCGCTCAATAAAATCAAAGTCAATGCCAGCCAGCATAAAGTTTTATTGTTATTAACGCCATGACGCCGAATGTGGCAATAACTTTTTAAATAATTTGTTGCAAAATGCCAGCAGCTGTACCCGGGCCATGGACCATGTTGCACGGGCCAACAATCAATAGACAAATGTCGAGGCGAATTCAATTTCGGTAATTTTATCGCAGGCATTTTGACTATTTTTTCTCTCCTTTGTTTGTTGCGTTTATTTGAGTTGATTTTCACACGTTGCGAGCTTGCCGCATTTTATGCTGCAAGAGAAAAAAGTTGATAAATGTTAAAAGAGAAATGTGGCATAATTGTTGAAGACATTTTTTAAATTTGCAACTTAATTGGCGTCGCTTTAAGAATGTCAGACAAGCAGTCAAGCAGTTGATTTTTTTTTTCTTTTTTCTATGCCATCCTCTGCGCCCTCTAAATACATCATTGTCAGCAAATTAATGTGACGTGACCTTGCAAACTGTCGCGTTTGTGTCACATGACAGGCGAGTCATGTGGCAGTTGTTGTTGGCAACAGTCGCTGGCAACGTTGCGCAGTTCCTCGGCACGATTTCCTCAGCTCTGTGCAAGTTAAATTTATGTAAAATGTCAGACACACACACACACACTCTAAAGCCCCTCTCAACTCAGCTCAGCCGACATGCCAAAACGTGTCAAAATACAAAAATATAAACAGCGCGAAAAACTGTACGAAAAAACTGTTTTGTTGCTCTCTGGCTAGGGATGCGGGGCGGCCTACTGTCTGATGTTTGCCCTTTAGGCAGCCGGAAATGCGACAAAAACAACAAAGGCAAAGACCGTGCCAAGTTTTAAGCAGCCAAAATTAAAGTTGGCAAAAGACTTTACACGCGATAGCCAGATTTATGGCAGACACTGTAACAGTTGACACCAGGAGAAACCAGTGAAAGTTGCTTTAAGCAAAGGTCATAGCGTCTTGTTAAAAATCCCAAATCAAAAGTTTTTAGGTTAGGTTGAAAAAATAGTTTTTTTTAAATTTTCTTGGGGATTTTTCATGTTTTTAAAATAACAAATAAATTTATATCTATTTTTTTTTATAAAAATAAAAAAATATAAAATATAAAAAAAAAAAACAAAAGTATAATAAAATATAAATAAAATTAAATAATCAATAAATAATGCAGAAAAAATTAAATAAAAAAAAATAAAGAATCAATTTTTGACTTAGATATTTGTGTGTTCAAACATTTCCCTATATATGTAAAATTTAAAATAATTATGAGATATTTTTAATTATATAAATATAAATATAATTAACTATATAAATATATAATAATATGTATATAATAATATATATACTATTTATATAATATAAATATATAATAAATAAAAATATAAATGAAATTTAATTTTTAAAAAACCAGCTTAATTTGTTTTGATGTATTTTTCGCATACTAAACTAAGGCAAGTTCTCAGTTTGATCATAAATTCTACAATAAAATCATTGCAGTATAAGTACCTAAGATTAGATCTAAAGAAGTATAAAGTAAAATATTTATATTAAAAGTAATAAACACACAGAGAACGGTCCTATCCATATATCTTGAGCTATTCACACTTCTATACAATTTATGCTTTATTCATATCATTTCAATCTCTATTTAAAGTGCTTTTTTATTTCTCCATGTTGATAGTTGCCATATTCTGCATAATATGCAAAGTCGATGCGAAAGTGTCTCGAAAAAGATCAAAAGCGAGGAGCACACAAAGAAATTTTCGCAGGCAAGCGGCAAATGCCGACGCGCATTCACTCAAGCAATTAATAAAATGCAAAAAAAAAGAAAAGCTAAGAAAAAAATAGGAAAATGAAAAGAAAAATCAAATAAAGAAGCAAACTAAACGACAAACGTTGAGGCCGTTTTGCGGCTGTGGCTTGGGATCTGTTATGGTAACTGGAACTGTGAGAGAGGGACTGGCATAGCTAGTAACGAGTGAGAGAGACAGACAGAGAGAAGGCGGGGACAGTGGGAGAGGGGGCCAAACTGGCGCCCACACTTCCTTTCATATGCGAAATGAAAAATTTTACGCCAACTTGACAGTGGAAGTGGCAGCAAAGTTGCAAATGTGCCTTGTTGTTGTCGCACTCGTTGCTGCTGCTGTTACTTTTGTTGTGGTTGTCGTCGGCATAGTCCCAAATAAAAGGCATAAAATTTGCCAGCCGCCACTTGAACACAGAGAGTCGCATAGTTTTTATGGCCATGGGTCGGCCTTTTAATGCGCTCCATGTTCGCAGTAGTTGCAATTGCAATGAAACGGCAGCTGGTCGCCGCGCTTAGGCTACATAGAGAGTGAGAGAGATCGTGAGAGGGGGAGGGAGGAGAGGTTGGCGGGGGCAGCTGGGGAACCGCTATTGGATTGTGTTGGTTATCTGACTGTGGGCACTGGCACTGGCACCGTTTCCTTCGGTAGCAGCAGTCAAATGCAAATTTTTTATGTGACGAAAGCAAAAAACAGATGCGTGAAAAGCGACGTCGCTTTTCGATGTGACGCGAACTACTGAGTGGGGGCGGCGGCAGCAAGCGGACTTTGGGTCAGACAAACGTGCAGATCACAGAGGTCGATGCGCGTAGCACTGGTAGCCATATGAATGGCAGAGTGCAGCGAGCAGACGATTTCATTGGGCTGTTGTTGATGTGCTGGATAAGAAAGGGGCGAGATGCAGCTTCTTTGAGATATGTGAAATGCGTTAAAGACTGAGATGAGTTATGGATCACTTAAAGCAATTTAATTATAGTCACATATTAGTTTTATCGCTTCAAGATCTAAGATCTTTTTGGCTGCAAGATGCACATAAAGAAAGACATCAAAAATTTTAAATAAAGATAAAGATATTAATGAAGGAGTTAAATTTGTTGTCATAAATCTTATTGTTAATATTTTGAACGCAATCTAATGAGTATCACATCGTCTTATACAGCTGCAACTGGGGCTCCCCTAGGCTGACCATCATTTAGTATGGACTGCTGGAGTTCAGTAAGTTATGCAACAAATGCTACCCAAATACTTTACAATGTTCAGCGTGGCAGTTTGGTTAGTATAACAACAGTAGCAGAGCTGCCGCATAGTCCACAGCCTAGAGCAGCAACTGCAGCTTAACTGCACCACTTCCCCACCAACCCCGTGGCGTCCGCTTTAGCCTCTGCGCTGATAACGCGCACCATTAACACCCGCAAACAATAACCAAGTCGAAAATTAATTGAAGCCCGAGCCGCAGACGGTTCCTGGCAGGCGTTGGACCACAAGTTGCCCAGTCTCCCTAGTCTCCTAGTCTTTCAGTTTACCCCGCTCTGTCAGCTGCTCCACCTCGAATACTCTGCTGCTTCCAGCTATCCCCCCGCTTGCAATGCCAGACAGACATTGCAGACGCCCTGGCATGTCATTCATTTAGTTTTCTATGCCTGGTCTGCGGTCCGCACTCTTCCTCTCCCCAGCACTCAGTCTGGCTAGCTGGCTGGCTGGGGTGGTGTTTGTTGAAGTACCGTTGCCTGCGGCCTGCCCATATTATTTTCGCACTCTCCAAACGGCCGACCGACTGCCGCCAACTGAGTCACTAAAAAGCGGCATTTTATTTGCACTCCAAGACGCGAAACTGTGCGCCAAAAATTATTACGCGCCCAACAGCAGCAGCAGCAGCGGCAGCGGCAGCAGCCCCACGATGCAATCCAAATTGCTGTTGTTGTTGTTGTTGCTTTCGCTTTGCTGCTGTTGTGAGTGTAGCCTGGCATTTAATTGCCACATGCAACACATGTTGACGACGCCAACGCGAGCGCAGCAAAAAAAAGAAGAAAAATAAAAGGACAGCTTGGAAAATTAATAGAAAAATATTTTTTAACCATTTTTTAATTTGGGCTTTGTGGGCGGCGGCAACAAACGACAAACAACAAAAGCTTTGGTAATTTCCTCCTTCTTCTTTTTTCTCTTCCTCTCTCTCTCACTCTCTCGTTGCAATTTTCTCTGGGTATACAATTTCATCGTAATTGTGGTTAATGTTATGGATATTTTATGTGGGAACTCAAGCGAGACTAAGTAGTCGTAGTCGTAGTCGTCGTCGTCGTTGTAGTCGGAGCAGGCAACTGCTAAACGAGTGTAAACTAATGTGTATATATTTTGGCCAAGATTGTAATGTTGATATTTTTACTAACAGCCTGAATTGAAGATGAGCGTAGAATAATGAATTGAATAAGCGATAGTTGCTGATAATAAATGAGTGTTGAGGCTTACAGGAAAGTATTTATTATATATGTAAATTGTAAGTCAAAAAGATAATAGTATTTTTGAGCTTCGAATGTTGAACTTTTAATACTAATTTAAGTTCAATCTATAAATCGGCTTAACAGCAGCTCCTTTGCCACATTTTAGGGCTTTAGCTCTAAATCTGTGGAAGATATCGTTAAATCTGTGAATGAGTTAAACTAATCTAATTGGCACGCCAAGTATTTTATACCATAGCAATAACTCTTAAGTGGGCAATTTAAATTTAATTTGAGATCGCTCTATCTTACTATCTCTTTCAGGCAACACAAGCTAAACAGAAATTAATGAAGTATATTTCTCTAAGACTTTATCCAACGACATTCCAATATTTTTTTGAATCAATGTCATTTGATTTTAAATCCGTTTATTATATTTCCCTATCAACTTTATGATTTCTAAATTTGCCAAAAACCCGTATTTGCATAATTTCCATTACAAAAATTAATCTTTTCTTTATATTTAAAGTTATCATATTTAATTGACCTTCTAAGAGCAATACCAACATTCATTTCATTTATTATCTTTTAATATATATCAGCGATCTCTCATGTTATATGTTTTCTATAAAATTTCCCAATAACTTTTAATATTTAAACACATTTGCGGACTATCTCAATGGCCAACACTTTGTGCAAGTCACATTTTCAATGGCTTCGAGACACGCAGTCGGAACTGACAAAAGCAAGCTAAGTTCAATGCCATCTCCTGGCATCGAATAAATATGCCATAATTTAGCCAAAGCGCAGCGTCAGGGCCAAATATGCTGGCCTTGGTCGGGCCCTGCACATGCTACGCTCCCAGTTCCCCCGGGTGCCATTGCTTGCATACCATTCAATGTCGGGCATAAATTTTCTACCGTGCAAACCTAAAAATGTAATAAACAATTTTTTTGCCTGGCATTTTTTTACTGCAACGCGTCTAAAAATATATAAAAGAAACCGAGAGAGAAAAAAGTGCAGGCAGTGGCCACAGAACAATAGAAAAAGAATTTTTAGCAATTTTTAACATTTTCTTTAATAAATTTTCCGTGCCGCGCCAGCGACACAAAAAACACTTTATCATTGAAATGCTGCAAAGTGACGACGACCAAAGAACTGGCAAAAAAATATATTTTTCGTATACAATGGACGCAATGTTTGGCCACATGAAAATTAAAAGGCGACAGGCTACAAATAGAAGCAGCTGCAAATGCACCGAGAACTGTGTTCTCTATATAAATATATAAAGGTTTAAAATCATATTCTATTATATGTTATATGTGTATAATAGAATATTTGGAAAACTTGAATTAAATTAGATATTAAAAAACACGTTTTAAAGCTGCTAAATATATTTTCAAAAATTGAAATAATTGCATTAATTGTGGAAGTTATGTGAAATATATAAAAATAAAAATTGACAATAAATTTATAATTTTAAATAAATATAATGAGGTCTTAAAAAAATATTTTTATGCAAAAAATTAAGTTAAAACTCTGACTTAAAAATTATTTTAAAAATACTAAAAAATTAAATGCAATGAAATGTTTAATCAATACAAGAAAGAGAAAAAGTTACTTATTTTTAATATTGAATAAGTAAATTACAAATCTATTGAAAAATAATCTTAAATATATTCAAAAATAATTTCAAACATATATATTGAATGCAGAAAAAATATAATCAAGTTTTATGTACAATAAAGAAATATTTTTTACTCTGAAGAAATACGATGCTAAAAAGTGATTTCGAATATATAAAAGAGGGATACTTAATTTTAAAAAAAATGAATACGAAATATTTGAGTTTTATAAAATAGTAAATTGAAAAAAAAATATATAAATGAAAAATTTCTTTTAGTCAATTATTAAATAATAATTATATTTATTTAATAATTGACTAAAATATTAAAACAATAATAATAATAAATTTAAGTATTCAATTTGCAAATATTTGACCTTTAACCAACTGTTAGAGCTGTCAATATGTTTCACTTAAGAATTATACCCCTCTGAAAAGTTATGAATAGAGCATCTCATGGTCAAAGGCAGCAGACAAGGTTGTCGACGACGACGTCGTAAATACAACGGAAAGTGCAAAGTGTTGTACCCACAAATTTTTGCATTGTGTTTTTTGTTAATTGCATAAAAAAGTCGCACAAGTCGCCTGGGTCGCAAAGGTCGTTTTATAAACTAAAGACAAAAAACTGAGCAGAATAAGAAAACGAGAAAAACACAAAAAAGTCGTCACATGCGAATATGGCAAACAATTCCAACGCCTTCAGCTTAGACCGTCTGCTGGACAGAGCTAACTCCCCCAACCAGCGTGTCTACAGGCCAGCTGCACTTAGTACAACTCACTTCTTGGCTAAGGTTAAGGCTTAGAGAGAGAGAATGAGGGCCAGACGTTGAAATTAAATGCGCAAAAATTACGCTGCAATTATGCGGCGTCAGAGACGTTTTGTGAAAAATTATGGCTCTGGGAATTTTCGCTTTGCCAGCGAAAGTTTTCCGTTTGCCTGGCTTATATTTTATGGCCATGTAAATGGCAAAGCCGATGCCTGGGGTATAATAATCGCCCTGTGTGAAGTGTTTGCTTTTTGCGTAGGTTGTCGGGGGCCATGGAAATTGCAGTTGATGATTAGGCGTGAAATATGCGACGACCAGGCCTGCAAGAAAAAATGAAATATGTGTCCGAGGGAGTGTTTTCACAAGCAGCGTGTTGCTGTCTCTCAGCTCTTCAGTATCTCTAGCTGATTGGTCAAAGGGCAAATTTTAAGGATTGCCACATATGTGAGACTATTTGTTGTGAAATATATAAATATATATGTCTTCAAGTTTTTAAAAGAAAATCTTAATTGATATATATTTAATTTTTATGTTTAAGAACTTTATTTGCATATATATAAAAAAATTAAAAAACTATTAAGAATAAAAGTGCAATATATCTTACAATGAATTCATCATTTTTAATAAGAAATAAAACAATTAAAACTATTTGTGATTCGTTTTTAGTATTTAATGTGCCAAATTAAACTTAATAAGTTGGCACAAGCCTTAATTTATGTTCATAAAATAAATGAAACAAAATATTTATTACTATTTATATTTTTCTTTCAAAATATGAAGCTATTATTTTTTATTTATAAAGATATTTATTTATTATTATTTTTTATTAATAAAGATATTTTTTGGAGAGCATTATATTGTCGGTCTGAGCAATTTGAAAACATTTTATAGTATATGCAAGGTCTTGACTTATGACAAGGTCTTGACTGCGCTGTAGAAATCCTCTACGAGCTCTGTATTTATGCCTAGTAAAACATATATGTTCATATCTATTAGGATTCAATACTATTTAATTTTTATAAATGTTAGTTACGCTGACTATCGCAGACAGCTGAAAGTATCGTTTCAGTTACCTTCTGCAATATACATATATTTGTGTAACTGCTTTTGCGTACGCATCTGCTTGCGCGCTGTGCTTACTTTTAACAACGTGGACTGGCAGTGCGATTCTGGTGCCATGTCGTTTGCTTTTTGCACAACAATTTTAGCTCATAAAAAGCAAAAACCTTTGGCCCTAACAGTCATAAATGTGAACGATTTCGCCGGACGACTGACAGGCAGGCAAGCAGACAGACAGTCAGACTGGCAGCCACTCGCCGAAGAGCTGTCAAAATGACTAGGGGCTAAGGTGGTGGAGTTGGGGCCCTGGAGGCATATCACACGCCCCCACACGCATATGGGGCCCAGAAAGATGCCGCCTGCCTGCCTGCCAGCCAGCAAGAGTGGGTGGAGTCGCGACTAGTTAGAACAGCCAAGTGCTAGGCGAAATTAAAATAAAAATGCATAAATATGAATGATGAAGACATAAAAAGCATAAAAGCAGAATGCCAGGCGGAAAACAGACGCAGAGTGAAGGTGAGCGAAGCGAGAGCTACAAAAATTATTTCAATTTCAAGTTGAATGAGTTTGCCGTGAAGTTATAACTTTAACAGTCGTCATAATATTTTGAAATCAAGACTACACCATAAACTAAAATACTAAATGGAAGTTGCAACGTGCAACATGCAGCTGTTGCTTGAGTTGGAGCTGCAGCTCGAGTTGGGAACTGGGAATCTGAAGCCGGAGTCGCAGCTGGCGTTGACAGTGCCAAAAGAAGGTTGGCTTGGGCATTGGCTTGGCTGTCCTGTTTGCCTGTCGCTATGCCGGGCCGTTTAATAGCTTTTCGGGGCAAAGTGTGGTGCGAGAGACACAAGTAACACGCCCACAAAACCTAGCCAACAGTACTAGTTGCTGTTGCTGTAGCTGTGGCTGCTGTTGTTGTTGTTGTTGGAAACGCCTACCTAATCATTTTGGCGTTGACACTTGACACTTGCAAAAGAAATGCGACAACAACGGGAATTTCTTTGTCTTTGTCTTCGTGTTCGCCTTGGTTATGGCTTCGAGCCTCCCTCATTTCGCATACGACATGTTGTACGAGAGTTGTTTTAAAATTTCTTCAGCTTCTTTTTCTGCTTTTTTTTGCCACTTGCCAGATGCGTTTGTAAATCTGTATGCGCGTGTTTGTCTTTGAAGTTTGCGACTAACAAAGAGGCAGCTGAAGTGAGTCTCTGCCTAGCCTGCTAGCCCGTGCTGAGTGGGTAGTTTAGTTTTATAGATAGACTTGTAAAAGCGCGAATTGCTTATTAAATGCGATTTAATGTTGTCATGCAGACTTTCATCTTATGATATATATCATTCAGATGACTGCGCAGACAAGATACTTTGAAGTGAACTGAGAAATACTTTATGTTGAGAGATACTTTAAGCTGATGACGATGTTAATAGATAGAAGTAAAATCGGGAATTACTAGGTTTTATTCTCTTTATTTTATCTATGTTTCTACATTTCTATCTTCTATCGTCCTTCTTCCATCTCCCATCTTCCATCATCCATCTTCCATCTTCCATCTCCCATCTTCCATCTTCCATCTTCCATCTTCCATCTTCCATCTTCCATCTTCCATCTTCCATCTTCCATCTTCCATCTTCCATCTTCCATCTTCCATCTTCCATCTTCCATCTTCCATCTTCCATCTTCCATCTTCCATCTTCCATCTTCCATCTTCCATCTTCCATCTTCCATCTTCCATCTTCCATCTCCCATCTTCCATCTTCCATCTTCCATCTTCCCTCTTCTATCATATATCTTTCCTCTTCTATCCTCCTATTTCGACTTTGCTTTGTCCCAAGTACCCTCTACACATTGAACTGAGCTGTTGAGTCAGTCTTTAACAGCGTCGCGTTCCCAGGCTCTCGCTCTAATTGATTTGTTGTTTTTAGAATGTGGCTAAACTCTATAAATTATGCACTCAAGACTGTCTCAGCTGCGATGCCTTCAGTGAGGCGTGGCAATTTGTATGTTGCATGCAAAACGCCCGCCAAATGACGCATGAAAATACAAAATCAATAAAGAAAAGCGCAAGTAGCGGTTGGAAGGGCGCAACAACTTTTAAGAATTGCCAACTCAGAGTATTTTTGCGGTCGCCCCAGTTCACAAGGCCTCCCCATGGTATATATATATATATATGTAAGTATGAAGAAAAAAACACGCTTATTTAAGCAATAATTTCTTGACGCTCTTTTCAGGTTCGCCAGTTTTTTGTTGCTTTTGTTTTTGATTAATGGTCCCGCTCATAAAGTGACACATTGAAAATTGGAAAGCAAATCAAGCACAAAAAGCAGCCGAAAAGTCGCAAGGCAAACGCATGAAATCAGCACAAAAATAAATAAATAAATAATAAAAGGCAAAGAGCAGCGGGCCAAGGAAATTTTGTTGCTAAAAGTGTAAAAAGTTGAGCCTGCGCCCCGAAAAGGTCGTCAAAGTGAAAAATTCGATAAGCGAAAAATGGACAAGCGCCAGCAAAAGCAGCGGCTGCGACGCCAGCTGCGACAGCGACAGCGAGTTTCGAGCACAACAATGGCGCAGCGCACGAATTGAAACGGAAATCCTTATTGAACTAGAGTGATCCTGAGGGGTTTGGCTTCGAGCAGCAGGAAGCAAATGGGCCAGCTTCGCTCTCAGCAGAAAAGCATGCGAGCAGCCGCGCTGCTGCTGCGTTGGCAAACCGGAAAAGCATGCTGCCGAAAATTTGTGCTGAGTGGCAGCTGAGAGCTGCTGCTGCTGCTTGTGCTTAAAGGAGGCTGGTGCTGTCCAGTGGCGGATGCCTAATGGCAACGCGACACAAAACACAGACGCACACACGTAACGCAGCGGAAATGGCTGGAAATGCCTTTTTCCAAGGCAACTTGGCCATGTCGAAACAGCAAATGTCACTCAAGCAGCCAGCTGCCACTGAAGCTGCTGCCACTGAAGCTGCTGCCACTGATGCTGCTGATTTCGTCGCAGCCGATCGAAGAAATTATTTAAAAGACGTACCAAATGGTGCCTTATCAGTTCTCTCTGCATGCGTGTGGTATACTTAATATTATTATTTTATTAAAAAAACACAATATTTGGGCCTAACAGTAACATATATTCCGTTATATTTTTTTAAATTATTTTACTGCTTTAATTAAGCAAAAATGGCCTTTAAATGGTTGCAATATTGTTAGTGTTTTATATCAAACAACCATTACGATATTCCCATACGATATAACATACGATATACGTATAATTTATTCTATACGAAAATATACTTAATATTTAATACTTCAATTTATATGAGTTTGTTAGAACTTGCTTAAGCTTTTAATACCTGGAACTGCCCCTTGGCGGGTTCATTGAAAATTCTTCTAAAAATGAAATTAATATGAATTTAAAAATTAAAATGCTCAAGCCATAGGCAATAAGTGATAGCATGTGCTTGCTTGTAGCTTTTGGGCTTAGCTTTTCTCGCTTCGCAGAAAACTCATTTCAAAGTCATATTATAATATTATTTTATCATTTTATCAAATTATATTATAAAGCAATTAGTCAAAGATTAATTGCCATAGATAAACTCTTTTTAAAAACTTAAGATCGTTTTATTCTTCCTTTTAGAGTTTGGCCCACGTCTTTCAGTTAGTAAACTACTTCATTTGGCAACACACTTAACACTTAACTTAATAGTTGCTTTTTGTTGAGTTTGGTTTGACATTGTGCTTAGACTGGTACTAGAGCAATATTTGTAAATGTTTGAAAATGTTAACAACATAATGGTTTATGTGCGATGATATGGAAATGTGTGTTCCAGATTGCGTCTTTTTAAATATTTTCATATTCGTATTTATATTTAAACAAAAAAGAAATATCATTGTCCATTCAACAAAACCTATTTCATTGATATTAAAAATATATTGATATACTTTGTTAAGATCAAAACTTCAGTAACTCTAAAGAAAACAATCCATAGTTAGGCTTAAATTGCTTTGATTAAATATTTAGATCTATGATAAAGATAAAACTACATTTAAGCATAAGCAGAAACTATGAGATAGTCCTTCTCCTTATCTGCCTCAATGTGCCACACTTCAGCTGAAGTCTTAAAAAATAAATAACATTATACAAAAATACTCCACATATAAATTCATTCCATTTGAGCACAATAAAACAACAAATTCAAAGATTTTACTATGCAAATGATGCCTTGGATTATTGAGTAATATGTTGTCGCTCAGCTTGTAAGTCTGAAATGTGGCAATTTGTATCTGTGCTAATACCAAATCGTAGCCAAAGTCCGAGTTAATCTATTTGGTACTTGTGTGCTATAACTAAGTCCTTAGTCCTTGTACTTAGATCTGGTCTAGTCACACAGTGACCGCCTGCACTTTTCAGCAGATTAACACGTACTGTCCACATGAACTTTAATTAAGAGCCAGACAGCAGGCACAGTCAGTGGCCAGGCCTAGCTTTGAGCCTACCACAAAAACACTTGTTAGCCGAGTTGCTGCTGCTGCTGTTGCTGCTGGCAAAACAACTGCCAGGGCCCAATTGAGCTAAGGTTCTCGTGAACACCCACTTGTGTCCAGTCGTTGGCCAATCTGTCTTAACTGCCAATTTACGTAAAAATGCTGGCACACACACACACACACGTATGCAAAATAGGCCAAGCCCGAAACGTGGCACTAGCTTGGGCAGGTGCTGGATGTGCTGATTTTTCATTTAATATCACAAAAAAGGGCAGCTGCCAACCCAACTCCCAACGCCCGTTGAGTGTTGTGAGTGTGTGTGGATTGGCACCTCGTGGGGCAGTTGGACACATGGCGCCCGTAGTTTTAAGCATAACGAATTGGATTGTCATGCCAATCGATAAATATTTGCACATGGCCAGCTACAACGAGGCGCCTCTTAATGTGGGCTAAGTGGCTGGCCAGCTATAAAGCAACTGCAGCTCAACAAAGCTACAACTCTGCCACATGGCGTGGCAAGCGCATTAGCCCACACACAGAGCGAGGGAGCGAGCGGGGCAAGGCAAGCCTTTGGTCAATATTAAATGACAGCACTCGGAGCGTGCCCTGTGCGGGCCACCCAAAAAGGATGTCCTGACACAATCCATGTAGCGTTTGCCAAATAGAATTTAAATCTGTTAAATCCTCGTACATGACAGTTATCTGTGTTGAATTTGTCTTTGCTTCAATTGTTGCTAGCTATATTTTTTGCTCTTTATTTATTTTTGCCAGCAGCCTGGCCTAGACAGAGAGAGCGAGAGAGGGTGAGGTAGATGTATCTAGCTCCTACAAGCTTCTTCAACTTTGTGAGGATTTCATCTTTTAAGCTTTCCCTGTGTGGTGTGTCTGTGCTGTGGTCTCGAAGTGATTTTGATTGAGTGCGATTTGTACTTTGTGTTGCCTACGTGTTTTGGTTTTTTAAATAATATTTACCTCACATCGGTGTACGGCTGGCTGTACTTTTTGTGTATCTAGGATTTATTGTTGCCTCGAGGTCTCTGATTGTACAGGATGATGTCGGCTTTCACTTTTATTAGTCGTATACATATATAGCAACGGATATTGTTTGATATTATTTGCTGTTTGCCATTTACTTTTTAGTGTGCTTGGTGGGGCCAAGCAAGTGTTTACCCAGCCGTAGCAAAGGAAATGGATTTATTATAGGGATAACGTACGAGAAAATTGATATGGAACGCACAGCAGGAGCTCAACTACTAATGATTGGGTTTTGTACGACAAAAAGAAAACACAGGGATTTTAAACAATTTTCTTGGACTCATCTCCGGCAGGATGAATCGAGATTCAATATTTAGAATAGGCTTGAAACTACTTCGCAAGATTATCGTAGCTCTAAGCTAAGTCTTCCTCCATCTAACCCCACCAAGTGCTTATAGAAATTCCTGATGCAAATATAACAAAATAAGATAAATCAAACTTTTACCAGTTTCAAATGTTCGATTTCATTTCATTCGCCGCTTTCACATTTATGTTTGGCATATGCCATGGCAACAGCCTCTACTTGACGCAAGATTCTTCTGATTTAATTGGCTCACGTGTGTGCTGGTCTGACGCACCTTTTGGTCCAGATGAGACGCAGAATTTCTCAAGTTCAATGTACACAGTGCGTCGTTGAGGCCAATGGACTCTGGCAGATCTGCAAATTATCGGAACGGCCTACAATTGCAGGCCGTAAATATCTGATCAGCTCGTAAACTAAACAAATTAGGCAGGCGAGGCAGACGATGTGTCCAAAATGTAGTCTGTGTGTGGACTATCAACTTAATGCTAACTCGATCATGAAAGCGGGCAAAAGGCAAATGCAAAACATAAACATAAACTCGGTCAAAGAGCTGCGCCAAATGAACAAAACCCATGAATTGTGAGACAGGCCAGTTCCGAAACGTTTTACGATTGCAATAAACAGACTGCCAAGCAGGCAGCCGACAGCGAGTATTGCTTTGAAATTGATTTACGAGGCGATAATATTAACAAGCACTCGGCCAAATAGATCATCTATTGAATTAGCACTTGATGCCCCAGCGAAATTATAGCGAATTGGCCCTTGAACGGAGAAAAGAACTTAGAAAGTGCTGCTCCTAGGTCTTCCTATGGCAACTACTTATAGTTGCTATATAAGCCGCAGTGGATCGCTGCTTAAAGCACAGTCATCAGTCCTCACTGAAGCTACCAAGATGTTTAAGCATTTTATACCAAGTTTGCTGGTTCTAACTATTTGTGTGGTCTTTGCCGCAGCTGGGCAAACGAAGTCCGCCGAGACTCCTGGCAATAGGGCGGGTAAGTAAAGGGAGCATAAGAATTGACATGGCAATTCTGTTCCATTGAAATTGATACCTAACTCAATCGAGAGTTGTTTGAGAAATATCCCCGCTGAACTGTTTAGATATATTAATATATAATATATTTTTAAAAATTCTCATGAAAGCTGGTTTCCTTAACTTTACAACTTCTTTGAGATCTCTCTTGGATTCGATTTACATTTATACGAAATGCTTGCTATTCCTATTTCTAGGATTTGCTGCGATTCAGCCACGCCTACTGCTTTGGAATAGACGCCCAGATAATACTCCGCAGCAACCCATCATTATAGTGCAGCCGAACCAGGATTCGGATAGAAATCGTCGTCCCTACTGGCAAGACTATTACCCATTCCCCCCACAGCGAATTCCTGGACTTCCTGATTTTGGAAGCAATCCTTCAGTGATAATCGTCAATCCGAACAATGCCCAGAATCTTACGTTTCCTGCTGCCGCACCTGCTGCAGCTCGTGCAGCTGGTGGTGGTTTTAGTTTCAGAAACGGATATTTTCGACGTGAATCGGTGCCGCTTATTGAGCTTCTACAAGGACTAAACGCGCTGGAACCTGAGTCGGACGCGAACGAATCGGCGCTAGCAGCCGCACCAGCGGCAGCCCAAGCACCACTGGCTGAATATGGCGTTGTAGAGGACGACGAGGAGCCAAACGAGGATGAGCTGACTCTGTTGGAGCGCCAGGCAACGCGTGGCCTGAGCACCAAGAATTTGCTCTCTCACCTGATGCAGGACAAGAAACGCCGACGCTTCCAGGAGGCTGTTGCCGGCATCTACTTTAGGAACTACAATCAGAATCGAAAGTAAGCCCACTGCAGGCCGGGCCGTATGCATTTTGTACACCACACAGCTGAGAATCGAAGGCAAATAAATTGAAATTATCCATGGCAGAAGCCAAGCCAGCAAAACTCTCCTCTATCTATTTGTCTTCATTATGCCGTTTGCCATGGTGCACACTTTATCATGGTTCCCCGGAGAAATCTAAGCTGAGTTGTTTCTCCTTGTCTCAGCAGTTTGGCTTTGTTTGCTACGTTCCACGTACTCCATTTGATATACATATATATATTTATATATATGTATCTTTTCTATTTCTTTTTTTTTACATTTTTGTTGGGCCAACATTTGGAGAGTTCTCATTCTAGTTTGGAAGCAGTCGCAGCACTAAAATAATCTGCAACTGCAGTTGAAATATTTATTTGCAATTCCCCAAACTAACGTGTGCCTCTGCAGCTACTCTCTCTCACTTTGCTCCAAAGTGTAACCACACGGCAGCAGGTAGCTAGGCAATGGCACAGTAGAACTTTTAGGTTCATTTGGGTTTTAGCGAAACAAAAAGTTGTGCGTTTCGAGTTGCATTTATTGTTTCAGGCGCCAAACTTTCGGAGCCCAAAAAAAGAAAGAAAAAAAACGACGTCGTGAGCTCTATAAATTGTTGCGCATATTTAGTATAAAATATCACTTAGTATTTGTCTTGCTCCATTGCTCTGTGCCAGGCATCAAGTCCATCACAAATACGCTCAGCAAAGTTTCATTTGGTCAAAGCGAATTTTGTTTAGCTTTTTTTTTGGTATTAAATGTCAATAAATTCCGATTGATCATCTCATAAAGATTGTTTACTACCTGTATGTGTATACTATATAAAGCACTTTACAATTGGTTCGCTAACTTATAAAATTTCATCAATTCATTTAAATTTTAGCACATTTAACTTTGAAGTGCTTTGCTGGGGATTGCCCAACTAAAAAATACTCTAACACATGGAACTTTTTCAGTTAGGAACGGCTACAAAATGCTTTTAGTCAATGTTTATCACTTTTAGGAAATAACATTTTATGGTGTTTATGATTATCATTCATTTATTATATAATACTTATCTAGTTCGTATTCATATGAAGGCAGATGACGCTGCTTTTGTGTATACTTATATGTATACTTATCTATATACTTATTTAAAATCAAATCTAATTTTTCCACAATTTCATTTTCACATTATTCTAAAAAACGAGCTGAATGTGTTTAAAAACTTAAAATGTTTTTAATTTGCTTGGTAACTATATAAAGTAAGCGCAAAAGCGGTTTCTTAATTTTTAATTTGGCTTAGATCTTTAACTATTTCATAGCTAGTTCAACAATAGAATCAAGAAATGTTTTAAATTCCACACGCAAACCCAAGAAAAAATAAAAAATCTGACAACTTACGTAACAATTTAACCCCCTAAAGAAATATGTCTAAAGTTATGATTAGCAATTTATGCTATCACTTCTAATAAAATTCATCATATATTACATAATTTGCTTTCATCTCCCAATACATTTTGCTACAGCTTCAGCTGTTTCTGTTTAATATAAAATTTTATTAGACATTACAAGAGTTTTTTTGCCTGTTCTCGTCTGACTGTTATGCCGCAAAACTTTGCAGACTTTGTTAAAAAGCGTTAAAGCTGAGGCATATTTTGTAGCCTGGCCTCAACTTTTGCCCAGACAATCACGAGTTGTGGCAGTCGCTGTAGTTGCCAACAGTAGCTTCCCAACTATGCATGGCTCAAATTCCTATAGCTCAGTTGTTGGCCATTTCATTGTGGCTCCGCTTCGCAACGCATCGAGCAAGCAGCAAAAACAAAACGGAGAGAAAAAGGGCAAAATATTGGCAGCCCACCTGGCTGCACACCTAGCTACTCGAGCAGTCTACCAACTCCTTTGGCAGAGTTTCGTTTTTTCCACTTTTTTTTTGCCTTTTGTAAATGCTGTGCACGGATACGGATACGGACACGAACAAGCCTGGCAGGCACTGCACTTAGTTTTGCAAATTTATATGCCAGCTGCAACGGCAGCACGAAAAATGTTCGTTTCAATTTCGCTTTTTTGCTCGGCTTCGCTTAACAAATTGATGAATGTCTTGTCGCTGTGCTTGGTTTGGCTTGGCTTGGCTTGGCTTGGCTTGGGATAAGGAGAAGGCTCAGGAGTTGCCGAGACTGGCTGGGTTCTAAGGGCATTACTGGGCCTTGCTGACTGGCCAACTTTAGTAAGATGAATGCTTGGCCAGGCAAATGACAGGCAGCGAGTGCCTTCCATCTTGATTTTTGAGTGCATAATGACAGGCGGAGCCCTGGCCAGCCATGTAATTGGTTAGCACCGAGGCCGAGCCAGCAACCAGCAGCCAGCAGTCACCAGCTACGAGAGCATCTACGTATACACGGCTCTTAAAGTGCTCCAGCAAGTGCTGTCAGTGCCAGGCAAAAGAGCAGCCAAAAATGAGATGAAAACCAAAACAAAAAAAAACAGGCACACACATAGTGCAGCATCAAAGGCAACCGGATAAGCGCTGCTGGCGGAGGCGTCATCATCATCTCCGTCGTGGTCGTGGCCGTGGTCGTGGTTTGTCTCGGTTTGCAATTTCACAAATGGATTTGTTGTAATTTCTTTTGCCACAGCACCTGATGCTCACACAGCGACAGATAGATAGACAGACAGACATTTGGACAGTCAGACATTGCAAACAGAAATACACAAAACACAAACAATGTGGAAAAAGGAAATACCAAAATAAAAAAAAAGGCGAGCACGTTAGAAACTTTTACACTTTACACATTTTCACATATGAAAATATTTTTTGCAAGTTTTTATCACTATGCCAAAGACCCCTTCAATGGCTGGAACAGGAGGAGGTCCCACACACTCAAAAACTCACACACACAGAACATTTATGGGATTTGTGTTTGCCAGACATGTTTGCATTTTGTATATGCGATATGTTTGAAAATCCCATTTCTCCCATTGGGTCGGCTTTGAGTTCCAGTTTGGGTACGAGGCCAGCGTCTCGTTGGGGCTATATGCATAACATAGAGAGTTGTGTTTTGACTTTGCTTCTTTCTTTTTTTGTTCTCTTCTGAGATGCGAGGAAGTTTTAAACTTTAACGAAGCACGAGGGAATGGGATCCAACTTGTTGGTTGACAAACAGAAAAAATAATAATGATGTACATTGTAAATTATCATAGAGACTATTTGCATTGCAGGCACTTTCAATGAAGTTGTTAAAAGTTTAATAATATATTTAATACATTATATCAAATATATTTTGAATAAAAAATAACAAACTAACAACAACAAACAATGTTTCTAAATTGAATCATTTTTGATCAATTTACAAACTTTACTGCTGCATAACAACCTTAAAAATCCCTGAATCCTCAAAAGCTACAGACCTAAATATTTTTGTAGATTCCCCGAAAGTAGGCGCAGCTCAAGTTACATCGCTTACATAATGCATAAAAATGTGTGTGCGACGTATCCATATGCATATTTAGCACGCAATTTGATTGGCGTACAATGTATCTTTCAGTCTGACAGTCCCAACTGGACCTTGCTTACTTTTTCTATTCAGAAAAAAGTCTTCATATAATAATATAATATTTTATTATTTGATTTTTAATATTTTGCTTGGTTGACTAAGTAATACTATTTCCAATAACTAAAATCTTCTTAAGATAACTTCTAATTTGATCATGATAACTACTAATTTGATCATGAATTATAATGCATGTTCATGGAAAACATAGTTAAATGTTATGAACTTTAGAAAGACATGAAGAAGAGAGCTTCGCTTATCAAAAGAAAAGTAAAACTAATTTTTTTCTGACTATCCTAACCTTTCCTTGACCCACCTAAGTTAGGCATAAGACTTATAGAAAAATAATCAGTTTGTTTTCTATGAAGAAGCTCATAAAACCTTTTAGTCATAAATTGTTACCCACAGATTGTAAGGGAAATGCCTCATAGGCTTTCAGTATGCATTTGCAGTTAAATCATTTCTCTCAATGCCAATCGTTATGGTACTATCTTTTTAATAGTCTAAGCCATCTTGATGATGACTCCACTGTCTGGCTGATGAAATATTAACAATTTGCGTGCCCGTTAAATTTCGCACATTTTCAATGGCTGCGTGCTTGTCGGGAGCAGCGACGGCAAATGTTGAATAAATATTTATTATTAATATGAGGATACCAAAAAAGCTGAAAAGCAACAACTTTGCAGCCTTAATGACCACAACTGACCATGGCACAAACACTTTGCAGTTGTTGTTGTTTTGTTGTCTGTTTTACAAATGACTTTCGTTCACGTTAGCGGCGTCGACGACGTCGCCAACTTAAGTCATAATTTTCCATCATCATTTTCTATTTTTCTATTTATTATGTCCAAGTTTTTCTTGTTTTTGTTGTCCAACGTCCTTATTGTAGTTCAGCTTGATTAGTTTCTTACTGTCTCCGTTGCTTTCTCTCTCTCTCTCGCTCTCTCTGTCATTCTCTGCTGCCAACCATATTATATTGTATTTAGCCAAGTTTATGCCACTATAAGCAAATTGAGGTTATGTTGACTCTGTTTAGTGCTTTTGCTTTATTGCTCTTTCATATCGCTTTAGCTGTGATTTTGCTTCGCTCCACTATTTGCCTGATTGATGCGCCCGATAGATTGTTGATTGAGCGCTGAATGTTACAGTTTGAGATATTAAATGTATAAATCTATAATTTTTATGGACGTTTACTTTGCCATCTATAACAGCTGTGATTGCATAAGGCAATCATATAAAAGCTTTATTTACGAATGCAGGAGTTTTGATAAATTATATTTAAGATTACTTTTAGCTGGGACATTAAGTTGTATATTAATTTAAAAGAGTTTGAAGTACATTATTTTTCCTAGAGCACTAAGCTAAGCTTTTACAGGGTTCAAATTTCCAAATAGTGACTTAATGAAATTACTTTCTTTAGAATAAAGTAAAAATAATTATTTTTAAAAAATACTAATAAATAAAAATGAAGAATTCATATAAATGATTAAAAACAATTAAAGAATATTTTTAATTCTGCATATATTACAAAAATTATTGAAATAAAATTTTGTAAATATAATTATATAATAAAAATGAAAATAAAATAAAATATTAAATAAATAAATTGTTATTATTGTATATTGTAAAATACCAATTAAAATTTTGCAAAAAAAAATATAAGTAAAAATGAATATTAAAAGAAAAATTAAGAAAAAAGAAAATTAAAATAAATGAATAGTAGCAATTAATAATAATAATAGTAAATAGTGGCAATTGCTTCTTCGTCTTATATTTTCAATTAATATTTTAAATCCTATTATCAATATTCACATCACTTGTTCTGTCATATAATATACTTTTATGCAGAGGCCAACTCTTTCATTTCGCAATACGCTTACCATAAATAAGAACAACAAAAAAAAGCTTTAAAAAAAGAAAGACAAGAAAAACTATAATCGAATGCGCGCCCACACAATGGCAATAAAATTATATAGAAATCACCGAGGGCGAACAATAAATTCCAAACTGAAATGAAATGTGCCGCCAACTGGCAACAACATTATGTCAAGTGTGCATGCAGGCGACACCTGCAACAGAGAACGGGCGGGAAAAAATTGGGAGGAAGAAAAAAATACTATATATATATATTTATATATATATATATATATTATGAAAACAGCGCTCAACTGCGGAAGCAATGTATTTGGGCGCTTTGTAGCCAGCTCCGATTACAAGCAAAAAAAAACAAAAAAACTATGTATATAGAAGTATGTATGTATGTGTTTGATATATAAAGCTGAGGCTGGAAAAAATCGAACTGTGTTTGGCGCATTTTATACTTTGATGTGCTGTGGCGCATTTGGTGTGCTATTTTTAAAATGTTTGCAGCATGCGCACAGCAGGTGGTGTGACTGTGGCTGTGACTGTGCCAGTGCCTGCGCCTGCGAAACGGGCCTCTGCGCGTCGTCTATGAAGTGCCGCACCAGGAACGTGACCAACTAGCCATGTTGACAAAGTTAAGGCGCACATTGGCTGCGTCCACTTCAAACTGGACAATAAATCAAAGAACATTTGTCATGCACACGCCCGTAACGTTGCCATCAACATTTGCCAAGAGCCATTGCTGAAAGACCTTTCCCGTTGTCGAACATTTTTCGCTTCTACCTGTTGCGCAGGCGCCGCACTGCCTTGTTTATGAGGGTGCTGCTGGCTCTGTTATTGTTCTTGAGGTCCAGCGCTCAATTGATTAGATTAACGGCTCGAGATAACAACAACTGGCTGGCTGGCTGGCCGACTGGCTGGACAAGCAACTGCTACAGTTTCGCTTTGTTACTGACCACAGTCAGACACTGTTGCAGATAGTTCACAATTCTCAGTGCTCAGTTCCCAGCCTCCATGCTTGACCGCTGCAGACACATAAATCATTTTTGTTTATTAATATCGTTTAGTTTTGCCTTCGTCTGTCTACTGCTCTTATGGTGTCTTGTTTTGTCTTTTCAAATTTTAGCAAGTTTGTTTTGTTGGTTTTCAAAATCGATTTACAAATTTATATGCAAACGGAGTTGGGGCACTGCGCAGTTTTATTGAGCTGCCTTGTGTCTGCATTGTAGCCCATAAAAATGCTATAAGCTGAAAACAACAAGCTCTAATAGATATAGATTTTTAACATAATATTTGTGCATTTCAATTGACGAGATAACTAAATTATTCATACTCTTAATTGACAATTAAAGTCTATGCTCAGTGTGAGTACAACAGAAATCTATAGCAATGATCTTGAAAATTTTATAAAAATTGCTTCTGAAAAACTAACTTCAATTTTGCTAAAGATGATTTTTCGAATGCAGTTACTTTCATTAAAATTCATTCATAATGCAGCCAAAATTATATCAAGCAATTCTCTAAATAAGCGTTCGCATTCCAGTATTTTCCATTCGTGGGAAACATTTGAAAATTATCGTTTAGACTTAATTAATTCAGTAATGATAATAGTGAATGCCTTTATTTATGTTTCAACATTTTGCAACGCGCTTTTATCAAATTAATTTGCCACTTTGAAACATTTTTAAAATAATCACTGAAAAATGCAAAGTAAATAAACAAACTGGAAAGAAAACATAAATAATGCCCCACACAGACTCTCAAGTTATTTTTTCCTTCTTTTTTTCTTATAAATATTCATACAAAAGGAAAAAATTGTAAAAAGCGAGTCGGCAACGACGGCACTGACCACTTGAAAGAAAATCAGATAAACGAATTGAATTGAATTGAATTTAGTTAGTCAGTAGGCAGCTGGCATTATAATAATGCGTTACGTTACACATTGTGTAGGCAGACCAGACTCACAGCCAGACCCTCTGGCTAGAGTCTCTCCCTGCTTTGCCTCTGAAACACTTGCGTCGCTCTGACTATTTCGTTCGTTCAATAGGTCGGGTTTTTCTTTACTAATTAGTGGGACCCCCTGGGCCGAGAGATCCAAAATCGAGGCAAAGATTCTGATACCCCGCGGTGACTGCGTCCAGCGTCGCATTAGAAAATTGTTTAATAAATTAATTACCTACCACATCATCGAAATCAAGTGGCACAAGTAGCTAATGTTCCCTCGAAATTTTCTTACAGTTTTCTATAAACTATTTCGTTCCACTGCGTCAAGTTCAAAAGCTGAAGCACATAGAAATTGAGTTCTGGAATTGTATCGTGGAATTGTAGAAGAATATTTTAATTTTAAATTTTAACAAATATTATAATTTTAATTTTATTTATATATAAGACAAAAAAAACTGATAAGTAAAACTTTTATTTTCTTTTGTTATATTATCTTATTTATATTATATATTATATATATATAAAATATAAAAATAAATGTTAAATGTAAATCAAACAAAAAATAATGAGAATAAGTTAATAATTACTTTAGATAATATTTAATAATTCTAAATAATAATAATCAATAAATATTTGTCATAGTAAATATAACTTGTGTATATTTAATATATAATTTGTGAATTATTTTTTATTTTTGCTGCATTTAAAACAAAACTGTTAAAGCCAACTGAGAATGTTTTATTTAAATATATTTTAATAATACAACTTTTGTTTTTAATTTTTTTAACTTTTTCTTCAATATAATTTGCACCATCCAAATTTTTTATACAACCCTCTTTTAAATAGTGTATTCAGTGTTCATACACTGCACAAATTGACATTTCGGGCATTTCGTAGGGTTTATGGTCAATTCAATATCACGCTAGAAATCTTAATCAATGAAAATGATTTGATTAAATTGTTTTCTTGGTTCAAGGCATTGTTGTCAACCTAATCAGTGGGTAAGTCGGCAAGTCGGCGAGTCGTTCACATTTGGGATCGCCGCTTCGTTAGAGCGTCGTCTAGAGTAGAGTTTTATTTCTTTTAATTCCGAAGAAGCAGCAGCAGCGCATGGCACTGGGCCACACTTGTTCTAAATTAATCTTCATTAGGGTCAGCGAGACAATAATGCAAGTGCGGGCGGGCTCGAGGTCGCAGATGTGCCACAGCTTTATGATATGTGTTGCAAGTATATGTGTGGCACATGTGCCGCGTGGCACTGGCGCGCGCAAACTTTGATTGAATTTTCATTAATAATTTTCTGCTGCGGTCGCAACTTTTTCAGCAAATGTGCGCCATAAATTATCGGGCAAAGTGTGAGCTTTATACTCTATATATATATATAGATATATATATAGAGAATTTTTAACTGGAGAATGTTGTCAACTTTTCACTTTTAATTAGTTGTGCAACCTGCAAAAATTTGGGTCACGTTGCACGAACATAAATCAAAAATGCAACTTGTGCAAATATTTGAGGAAAAATGTTTGCCTTGTGCATGCCACCTAAAAGTATGCAACAGTATGTTGCACACTGGGCGTGGCTCTAGTGGGCGTCACAAGCTGTGCAGCTCCTGCGGCTTTGCCACATCATATTTGTATGATGTATATATAAAAACTACTTTTTTTTGGTTCAACAATGTCAAAGTGCGAGCTAATAAAAATTAATTTAAAATCGCCTAACACAATTTATTTCAATCAGCCGCGCATGAACAGCTCACGAATGGTTAATTTCTGATTAACTTTGATAAACTTGCGACGGGCACATTGAAGAGCGTCGAGTCGACTTTAAGCACCTGCCGTCGAACAAAGCATGCAACAACCAGCAGCAAATGGCAACAACAACAACGACTGTAACTTGTCTGGCATAACATGGCCAACAGACTGTTTAGGTTGTACAGACTGTGCAGGGCCAGACTGGTCCAGTCCCTCAGACCCTCAGACCCCTGCCCCTAACCCTGCCCCTGCTCCTTCTTTTAGCACGCCGCACTGTTTCTCTCTGTCGAACTTATCCAGCAGACATGTAAATTATGTTGGTTTTTGGCCAGTTTGGGAATTTGCCGGCATTCGTCCAGACCAACAGACCAACAGACAGCACACAGAGCTCACACCCACTCAACAGTTCACTGTTTTCTTGCTTGTCTGTGGCTGCTTAAAGCGTTTCTAATTTTTCCATTTTTGATGGCGACAGAGAGTGAGGCAACTATAAAGGGCTGCCAGATATGCAATTTAAGGGAAACACAATTGCCACATTATGATTTTTAAAGATTAGACAGTTATAGTGTGTGGAAGATGCAAAAAAGAATTTCAAGCAATTCTTTTGTTGGGATTTCTCATAATTCTCTTATTATAAACTACAGAAATCATGTCTGGAATTAAATATACTGACACATTTTATTCCAGCTGCTTAAGCTTAGCTTAGTTTAATTATTTAATTTTAAGTCAAAATTCTTTTCATAAAAGTATATAATAATATTAAAATTATCGCAGCAAAATCTCAATAATATTTGAGGGCTTAGTTCAATGCTGAGATAAAAATGATATGAAGCGATTTGATATGGTATATGGACATATATCCTCTAGACAGTTTTTCCTTCTTTTTCTGAGGCGGAGTCTTCTGGCAATAATGTTGATTTTAAGTTTGCTAATATAATATCAATATGAAATATTCTCCCCTTGATATAAATAAAGGTTAAGATAATTTAGGAATTTATAGCGGGCATCTCTTAAATTATAAAACTTTAAAACTATCTATTCACATAACTGTAACCCTCTCAAGTTGTGCATAAAGACTCAACTCAATTAATAGTTATCACAGCTATGATTACATGAATACAGCAAAAAGTTGTCAAATTGTTTCCATGCGAAATTCATTTGTAGCTCATTGATGAGTTGTTTACCCAGCAAATACTTGAGTTCAAATTAAGTGTACGTCATTTAAAGTGTGTGTCGATAGGCGAGCTAAACGTAAATAAAGAAATCGTTAGACTATATATATTGCACACACACGCTGTATAATGATAAGAATCTAATCACACCTCATATATAGTTGAGCTCCCGCAAAAGTTTTGGCAGTTCTATTGAAAAACTAAAGATTCAACATGTCAACGGAACTGGGCACAAAAGATGGCATTCTCATTCGCATAATGCAGGTGTCGGACTATCAGAATGTCAAGATATTTATGGGTGGTAATTTCTATAATGGAGAGCCGTTGTGCGCGTCCTCAGGAGAGAATGTGCAGAGGTGTTGTGAAAAGGAGAACGACGAATATCACGTTTCCATGATAGAGGAGGGCACCTGCCTCTTGGCTTTAGACCAGAACAATGCTGGACGTATTGTTGGCTTGGTCCTGGCTGGTCCTCAGATCCCCAGCGATTTGCAGAAGCATCGCCAGGAAGCCGCTGCAATGGAGCCCAATACCTGGGGACGTATTGCCGTGTTTCTGTCTGAAGTTGAGATCGAAGTCAATCTCTTCAAGCGCTACGGCATCTCCAAGCTGCTCTACTCCCACATTACCAATGTGGATGCCACAATGCGAGGCAAAGGGCTGGGCGCACGTCTAGCTGCCGCTCTTATGGAAGTGGGTCGCTCCAAGGGCTTTCCCCTCATGGCAGCCTACTGCTCCAGCTACTATTCGGCACGCCAAAAGCAGGCCTTGGGCATGGAGTGCGTATACGAAAAGGCCTATGCGGACTACAAGGATGCCAATGGCCAAGTGGTTTTCAAGCCAGCTGCACCACACACACATATACGTGTTATGGCTATTAAACTCTAAGTTGGTTTTATTTTGGTTCTCAAATTATTAGTAATAACTAGTTGAATATTGCTGAATACATAAATATTTTGTATAATTTAATTAAATTATTCTTAACTTTTAGTAATCTTTGGGTGTGTGATTGATAAGAATTTTTTTAATGAACTGAAACTTGTTTTTTTTTCGTGTCTCATTTGTATCACTAGGGGCGAAAAATGAGAAGAAATCTTGCATTTTTAACTATCTGTGTGCTTTTTTAACTGTTTCAATATTATACAAAAATAGTTGTTATTATTTAACTGTGACATCTAATTCTATATACTAGCACAGGGCAGTCGCTGTCAACACTTTAGCTTAATATTACAAAAGGCACTGTTTGATTTATAAGCAACAATATTTCTATAATCTTAATATTTATAAGATTGGCTAACACTGTAAATTAATGGCTTATAAAGACAAGCAACTCATTCGCGACAGCATCGTTCTGACAGACATTGTGTCAAGCAGATAAAACCTAGAAGCTTACAAAATTATAAATATATTAAATTAAATTATATATATATATATATATATATATGCATATGTAGGTGATTGCGTCAGTTTGATTATCTTCCATTTTATTTTATACATCTACAGCTGAGCTCAATTCCGAATTCCCTGTCACAACCAAATTCACTTTCAGAATGCCAATTTAATGGACTCTGTCCAACTGAACAAGACTCATGACTACGTTCATTAAAAGTTATCTTTGTCCCTCTCTTGTGGGATTCAAGCCACAACTGAGTAACACCTTCCTTCGGATAACATCTCCGCAACAACTCTCACGAGTTCTCAGTCTAACATCAACACTGCTGCAACAATAGGATGCAATCATTAATTGAGAAGCTTAGAAAACAGACTCTGCTATTAATTTGACAGTATCATGTAATATTATATTAGCTAAACAATATATGTATTATAGTTAGTCGACGTACTATCAATAGCTTTCGCTTTTTCAGCAGTCCTCTTAAAGATAACTATCAATAAAAATACAGCTTCCGAAGTCTTACCGTATGGATTGGATTATGAATATTCAGTTTATCAGTTCACGGAAAACCCCGTACGTTGTATGCATTATAGGCTTATATGTGTTTATATATGTGTGTATTATATATATATTATCTTCATATATTTTATATATTTATTTATTTATATATACTTTATGGTAATTAAACATGTTTGCAGCTTTTTCTTTGCCTTAAGCTGACTTTATCTTAAGCCTTGTAAGCTCAGCCACACACTCTTCCGCTGCAGAGAGAGAAAATGCATACAAAAGCTCTGCAACCGCAATCAGTTTGACAGTGAGGCCCGTAAAATGACAACGATCGTGCGCGAAATGCTTGAGACAGATATCGACGAGGCGAGTTGCTTTTTTCGAGAACATTTTATGAAGCACGAGCCGCTTTTGGAGTCGCACGGCAAATGTCTCCAAGCGAATGCGAATTCCAATAAGAGAGAGTTGGATGAGAGTGTTGTACGAGAGGGTCTCTCGCTGGTTATCGTCGATCAGAGTAGAGGTGATCGCATTGTGGGCGTGGCATATGCTGGCGTGCTGAGTGCAAGTGAGTTGGAGAGCAGTTGGAACGAGCTCAAGCATAAGAAAAGAACGAAATATATGGAACATATCAAATACTTCTTGGTCAACATCAAGAGAAATGCTCAGTTCTTTAGGCGCTACGATGTCTCGAAGGCTCTTTACTTGAAGGTGCTTGTCGTGGATGCCTCAATGCAGCGCCAGGGCCTGGGACGCCGTCTGGTTACGGCACTGATCGATGTAGCTCGGGCCAAGGGACTTGCCCTGCTGGTTGCAACCTGTACCGGCTGCTACTCGACCAAGCTGATGGCGTCTGTGGGCATGGAGTGTGTGCACTCGGAAAACTATTGCGACTTCAAAGATGACGACGGCAATATAGTGTTTAAGCCATCAGCGCCGCACACAAAGGCCAGCATTATGGTATTGAAATTATAGGGTATATAAGAGTGGGGCATATGCATGGAAAACAAATACATTTAATTTGCTGGAAACTTAACAAAATGTGTTTTTAGTTTGAAAACAGATCAGAGATCAAACTGATGTCAGTTAAGCTCTGAGCTTAAATAAGTAAATGTTTTCTATTTTAATAAAAACATTTTTATCAGTTACAGGATATATACTAGTCGACTAGGCCAAGCCTACACCCTCTTCCGTATGTTCTGTTATCAGTTAAGTGGCGCTATCTTGCAATGCAATAGCTAAGAGTTGGCGAACTTAAGTTCAAGTTCAAGCAATTGGGTCTTATTATATGCGATAAGTCCACTCAAATAGTTGTCATAAAACCGTAAACTGGCAGACAACTGCAGTGCAGTTAGTCGTTATAGCCAGCAAGATGACAACGATTGTGCGGGAAATGAAAGTCGATGATATCGATGAGGCAAGCCTCTTTGTACGCGATCATTTCTATGGCCACGAGCCACTGATGCTCACGCCCGGGGATCACCCGTTGATCTATGACGATCCGAAGAAGCGCGAGTATCGCCTATCGCTCGTACGACAGGGCACCTCTCTAGTTGCCGTCGATCAGAGTAAGGAAGGTCGCATTGTGGGCGTGGCATTTGCGGGTGTAATGCATCCCAGCGATCTGGAGCAGAACTGGAGCGAGGTCAATGAGCAGAAGCCGAAGCTGTTAATTGAGCATATTCATTACTTTCTCTGCAATATTAAGAAGCACGCGCAGTTCTTCGAGCACTATGACGTCACGGATGCTCTTTATTTAAAAACTTTGGCTGTGGACTCATCGATGCGTCGTCAGGGACTTGCTCGACGGCTTGTAGTTACGCTCATGGAGCTGGGTCGCACCAGAGGCTATCCCCTGATGGTGGCCACCTGCACGGGCCAATACTCGACGCGTCTGATGGCCTCATTGGGCATGGAATGCGTCCACTCGGAGCTCTATGCGGACTACAAGGACGCGGATGGCAACGTGGTAATTCAGCCGCCGGAGCCACACACCGAGGCGAGTGTAATGGCTATTAAACTGCAGGAAATGCCTTCCTATAATCCGGGACTGTATAAGACATTTTTCTGATAGCACAGTACGAGACTCAATAAGACATACGAGGCTAAGCCAGCACTATATAAGGTATTCAATAAATCCACGTGAAACCACGTGACATGCAAACGTTGATAAGCCCAAGCTTTTATTGATACAGTCAGAAAGCTCACTTGATGTTTAATAGCTCTGTTCTCTGAGTAACTGAAACTCTTTGCGAAATTAAAAAAAAAAACAGAGTGATCTAGCTTGGAGTGCCTGACTAGCAGATACCCTGCAAAGAATTGATATTTGATATATTCTGCGCGTCTTTTAAAGGCGTGGGCTTTACCATGTAATATTAATTGTTGAGCTAGTTTGTCTTCTAGATAGAGTAGCTTCATCAAATCGTTAGAGGGCGATAAATTTACTCAAATGTGTGTATTTGGCTAATCATTAATATCTAGGCTTTGAAGTCGTTTTATCTTAATCAAGAGTATAGGAAATCTGTGTATTCATTACAGAAATCCCCGCAGTAAATTTGTGTTATTCAAGCAAGGTTTTAAGAACACAATCAACTGATCGATTTTTATCGATAATAATGAAACACAATGACTTAAGTAACCCGCCTTATAGACTAGGTTTTTTTTAATATTCTTTAATCATAAAAGTCTATGATAATGAACTGTTTACCATTATCATTAAAGTTAGGTGTTTATGTATATCTTAAGCTCTTCAAGAACTAGAAAAAGTAAATTTACAACACAGAATCTCCTTAAGTATATTCCATTAAGATACTACTGCATATTTCGATAGATGAGTTGAGCTTTGATTCAATTGTGTTTATCCTATGCATCGAGCATGCGACGATGCTACAGCTGCTCGGTAAGGCGTTCAGGGTATATTCTAGTTGGACAATCCGGACTCGAGCAGTTTTACTTCTTTGTTTTGTTGGCCTTGATGTCTAGTGCTATTTTCAGTTATTTTGCATAAGATAATCTGTGCTAAAACTTGGCGAAATGATGCTTTTATGAGCATCAAATAAACCAAACTATTAGTTGACGGGATGAGTAGATGCCTGCCATATCAGTATTGCGAAATCAACACACAGAAAGAACTTGAATTGAAATGAAAGCATGATAACAATAATAACTTAAGCAATTGTCATCGCCGCTAAGATTTCGCAAAATTTTCTAAAAATGTTTTTTATGTTGATCAAAGATAATTCAAAACTTTTAGGAACTGATTGCCAATATAAAAATAGTAAACAGCGAGTTTTTATACTGTTTCCATGTGAGCCAAATTTGATGGGTCGAATTGGCGGGCTGCTGATAAGCTGAAAGCAAAGCGTAAACGATGCACTTGCTTCATGTGCTTCCTCTGGAAGACGATAAGAGCTTAATCAGAACATATAAAAAGTTGCATTTGCCAAAAATTTTGGCAGTTCTGTAGCAAAAACTAAACACGCAACATGCCAACCGAGCTGGGCACAAAAGATGGCATCCTCATTCGCATAATGCAGGTGTCGGACTATCCGAATGTGAAAATCTTTATGGCTGACAATTTCTACAACGGAGAGCCGCTGTGCGAGACAGCCGAAGAGAACGTGCAGAAGTGTTATGAGAAGGAGAACGACGAATATCACATTTCCATGATAGAGGAGGGCACCTGCCTCTTGGCTTTAGACCAGAACAATGCTGGACGTATTGTGGGCTTGGTCCTGGCTGGTCCTCAGATCCCCAGCGATTTGGAGAAGCATCGCCAGGAAGCCGCTGAATTGGAACCAAATTTTTGGGGTCGCATTGCTGTTTTTCTGTCCGCAGTCGAGATCGAAGCCAATCTCTTCAAGCGTTACGATGTGCCCAAGCTGCTTTACTCCCACGTAACCAATGTGGATGCCACAATGCGAGGCAAAGGGCTGGGCGCACGTCTAGCTGCCGCTCTTATGGAAGTGGGTCGCTCCAAGGGCTTCCCCCTCATGGCAGCCTACTGCACCAGCTACTATTCGGCACGCCAAAAGCAGGCCTTGGGCATGGAGTGCGTATACGAAAAGGCCTATGCGGACTACAAGGATGCCAATGGCCAAGTGGTTTTCAAGCCAGCTGCACCACACACACATGTACGTGTTATGGCTATCAAACTCTAAGTTGGTTTTATTTTGGTTCTCAAATTGTCCGTCTTAAGTGATATCTAGTTGTAGACGACTATGAAATCAAATGCATTTTTAGATGTTTTATAGTAATTAAATAAATGTTGTTAAGTATTGAGTCATAATTCATAATAGTTGCAAACTTTGATCAGAGATGATACTGAAATAATTTTTAATAATTAAATTATTAAATAATTTTAATATTTCATTAAAATTACAAGCTTCTAGAAATTTATTGAAGGTTCGTTAACGTTTTGTTCAAATATAAAATATTTTTTCTCTTCTAAAATAATATTTTCCGTTTTATAAATGAAATTTGTTGTAGGGAAAGCTGACTTCATTAAACTCAATAATTAACTATATATATGATTATTTAAATATATATATAACACAGATGCAAGTCGGTAGCTTTCAAGTTGTAAACATTTTTTCTAAAAATTAAATTTTATAGCCAAATGGCAGCAATAATTGTTTAGATCTTTATATAATCAAGATATTAAAAAGAATAACAAACATGATAATAACCCTAGAAAGTGTTTAGAGAGATAAGGCAGTAGATTGATAAGAAGGTAGAAATAATGAACTTTTATAATACAAAGTTTCCAGATATTATTTGTATTGCTTTGAAATGATTCGTGTTTTGCACGATTTAAAATTATTAATAAAGCCATTAAATTTTATTGCTAACAATCGGTCACTTCGGCAGCCCGAACAGCTGGTTATCAATGCGAATGCAGCGATAAGCTCGTTTAGGTATTTGCAAATTGAATCAGTTGGTAGCTGAAGCCTGTGGCCTCATGATGTTCGTTCGCGAAATGACAGAGGATGACATCGCGGAGGCAACTCGCTTTCTGCGTGATCATTTTTACGGACATGAGCCGCTTATGCAGACGCCAGGTGCTCATCCAGTGACTTATGATGATGCAACGAGACGCGAGTATCGCCTGTCGCTAATACGCCAGGGCACCTCGCTCGTTGCGCTCGATGGGGCACGCTTTGTGGGCGTTGCTTTTGCTGGCATAGTGCGCAGCAGCGATCTGGAGCAGAATTGGCTTGAAGTGAATGGACAGAAGCCACAGCAGCTGATCGAACATGTGCACTACTTCCTCGCCGACGTTGAGCACAGAGCGCAAGTATTTGAGCACTACAACGTCGTCGATGCTCTGTACTTGAGCATTCTGGCAGTGGATGCTTCGCTGCGACGCCAAGGACTGGGGCGGCTGCTTGTTGACGGCTTGATGGAGCTGGGTCGTGTCAAGCGGCTGCCTCTACTCTTCACCAGCTGCACCAGCCTCTACTCAGCCCGCTTAATGGCAGCCCTGGGCATGGACTGCGTGCTATCTGCGCCCTATGCCAACTACCAGGATGAGCAGGGAAATGTGGTGATTCAACCGCCAGCACCACACAGCGCGGTCAATGTTATGGCTATCAAATTGTAGTCACGGTGTTGTTGGGAACTAGTTTAAGTGTCTTTTATATTGTTAATAAATTGAATGCAGATTTATTTAACTTTCTCTTAAATTCAAGTGGAGTCTCATGAAATGAAGAGTTCCTTTTAAAGGAGACGTTGATCTGCTGCTGTTTAAGCTGTGAACTCAGCTTAAGTATGGAATCACTTGGCTGCTCAGCTTGTTCAAGATACTATGTTGATATTGTTCAATGTGCCACGCCCCAATAGGAGCATAGTTTGTAGCTCGCGATCAGCTAAATAGTGATTCAGCTGCAAAAAGTTTGTGAATCTAGCTCTCACACGTGTTTTGCTCAGTTGCCACGACCTGAGGTTTCTTCAATTCATAGAAGTTGCAGATATACCTGTATATCGTGCTTATGATCCCGAGTCTCGATCTTAAATTTCAAAGTGGAATATGCAAAGAGAGCTTTAATGCTCTTACAACTCTCTCTCCCTCTCCCTGTCTCTTTCAACTTCTCTGCAAATGCCTCAACTGTAACTTGTACAATTTTAAAGATCTTGCCGAAAAACTTTAAAATATATACTAAAGTTCATAGACTCATAGTCCCAATGGGCTTAAATATATTATAATTTTCAGGGCTATGTCTAAACGAATATGTATTAAAAATTTGATGTCTTTTTGCCAATAAAGTTGTTTACTATTTTTGAAATTTTCTCATGAAAATAAATTAATCATAGCAGAAAAGAGCTTAATGTCTAGGCTCTAAAACAGTATTTACATAACATTTATATATATTATATAATTTTATATAACGAAAATAAAACAACAACCAATATATTTATATATATTTTAACTTTTTTTTTAACTTAGATAACCCAACTGCATTTGACTCTGGAGAGCTATAAATCATAGATCACTGGCCGAATGATGTTATTCTAACTGGAGCAGGCTGAAGCCCTCATGCATATAGAGATTATTAATACAAATACTTGTAATTTTTAAAAACTCTCTCTTCCAACCCTTTCACTTCGAATCCATTTAAAATGCTTCGCTGCTCACATGCAAAATGCAGGTCATTAGTGCAGCGCGCCCGCCCGAGACTGCAGCCAGCGCCCACTCCACGACTAAGGCGCAACCCTTTCGTGCCAGAGTCGCGCACTCATTAACCATTTGACAATAGTAAAGTCAAGTCGCATCACACGCTTGTTCCTTGGCAGAGTTTAAACTGCATTTATATTGTTTATATTTATCTTTTATTGATTTACTTTTATTTATTTAACTCTGAACTCAGTTTTTCTAGCGTTTGCGCTTTTTATTGCAATTTAATTAGATTAAAAAGCCATAAAAATTGTTGGAAATTCGTTTGGCCTTGGGATTTGTTGCTAAACGTTTTTTGTGTCCATTTACTTTGTTTGTGTTTTTTGGTAATTATTTTAAATTATTGACATTTAATTTGTTGCGTCATTTGGCAGAGGCCTTTAAAGTCTTTGCCCATAAACTGGGCGAGCGATATAAAAAATTCAAGTTTATTGAAATCGATTTGCGGCAGTGGCACTCGAAGGGGCGTTGCTTGAGTGGGGCAGCAAAAGTTGTTGCCATTTTCATCGAGCTTAATTCTCGATTTTTATATTCGTGTTGATGACAACACACACACACGCACGTAGATAGAGTGGAACGTCGTACGGAAGAGGCCTGTGTGGCACTTGCGTTGGCCAATAGGGTTGGCTCGTACGTGACCCGCTTAACAAATTGACGCGTACAGCAAGCCTTGTTCAACCACCCAAACCACCCAAGCCACCCGTCGATCGTCCATTCCGTTTTAAACTGCTCTTTATAGTTATTGCAGTTTTATCTCTTGACCATTTCAAAAGTCACTTTTGCTCTTTTTAATTAAAAACCCAACTGCATTTGGCTACACGTGAGTTTGGGGCGTGTCGCCGTCTGCTGCTGACCTTGCCACAATTTTCCCGTTTTCCCACGCACTCCGCTGCCAACTATCTCTGGTATTCGTAATTATTTTTTCTGCTTTAGGAATTTTCACGCTAATTTAGTTGGGTCAACAGTCGTGGACTGTAAAAATTTACAGCTGCCGTTTTTTTGTTTGTTTTTTTTTCTGAATTGAATTTTGTCTTTTCATATTTGTCAAAGTTTTCGAGTTTTTTTCTTAGCCATCAATTAGCATGTGCCGAAGGCTGAAACAGGGGACAGATCGCCCGTCGCAGCAGCTGCTGAATAGAGCTCATTAAATATTGAGCCTCAGACATGGCTAATAAAACTAATCTTGACTGATCTTCGACTCGGCTGTCAGCGAAAATATGTTAATTCATTTATCAAGCTTGTATTACAATGTTTTTTATCATTTTTTTACTAAAATTATGAGTGTTTCAGGTGTATATTTATAGTATATATTATATATATATATTTGCATTAAAAATAAATATGTTTTCTTTAAAGTCTTTGATATGTTTTGGGGAACATCTTGAATCTGTTCTTTTCTTTTCTTCTTGACAGTTAAAATCTTCGTAGACTTTTATAGTTCAAACTAAGTCTTTATTGATGAATTGGAATTAGTTTTTCTAACTTGTTCTATTGAGTACCAATTTTAGTACAATAAACAGCATCTTCATTATGATGTCCAATTAAATTTATAATGAGACCAAAAAGACAATGCTTTTTGTGAAAGATCTCAATTTAAATTTAGCTCAGCCTGCCCATGCGTCTACCTGTGCTAATATTTGGAGATTTGATCAACTTATTTTTGTGGGCTTTCCTCTAACCCGCGATAACTATTCCTACCGTTGGAACTGTTCCTCGATAACTATTCCTACTGTTGGATCTGGCGTCTGGAAGTTTGGAATATATACTTAGGTAACTTTTTTGTTTGTTATATACCTCCAGGAAATGCCTCTTCTAGTATAACCGAAAAGTTATTAGCTAAAGTGCAAGAGACTTGGAATTTGTACAATCCGAGATTTAAAAGATATGCTGAATATATCTACACTCAAGCGGGCGTGTCAAATCGAATAAAAGCTTTCAGCTTGCCACGTGAGCTGCTATTGGACTCCGATCGACCTAAACATTGTAAGTCCACTAGAGGCCAGGCTAATCGGGTCTGACTATATAGAGCTTTGAACAATTTCCTGTCAATTGTTACTCGAGACTGGAATATTAGACTCGTGCATTACAAATTCAAAATATTGAGCTTAATATTGTCTAATGATTGAAATAAAATTGAAACTAAATTGGACTAAATTATCAAGTTGTTAGGTCTGCCTCGTGCCCTCCTTCAGTAACTCCCACTTCGGAGCTTCAACTTCAAATTAGCCTCAACTTTTTACATTATTTTTATCAAGCTGCTATCAAACCTTTATCAATTGAATTGAAGTCGCGCTCGAGACACGTTTTTTATGCTCACATAATTTAATTGACATTGGACATCGTTTAACTTTATCTAATTCAGTTTGATGACCATAAACGTGCGTCGTGGGCCGCATTTCAAGGGCCTTGGCCAAAAATTGAGTTTCGTATAAAGTTTACGAAATAAACAACAACAAAAAGAAAAATAGGGAAAAACCAAACTTGGGAGCTGCGCCGCAGAGGACGAGGCAAAGGCAAACTGAATTAAAAGCTCGTTAGAAGTTTGTGTTTCGGGTTAAGCTTACCTAGGAGAAAGGTTCTGCTTGGCTTATCTATATATATGTATCGTTATATATCGTTATATATCGCTAGATATTTGTTTATTTATGATAGTTGAGCTGCTCGATATTCGCATTAAGATTTTGTTAATAATTTTGAAGTTGCTCTCGCGACGGCGGCGCCCCACGCACACGCTTGCAACATGGGGCACGCACACGCGCACACGCACACGGGACTGTTGCACAAATGTAACACACTAATTGGCAGCCCCACACACATACACACACTCACACACGCACACACTGAGAGTCACACACACACAAGGAGACGCTTTTAAAAATGTCGCGAGCACGCGATTTGGAGACGACGCTGGCGCTGGACGATGAAAACGCCGCCAATTTCAATTGCGCGACACGTTACTCCAGCAAAAGTTTCGCAACGACTACCGTTAGCCGACAACTGGCGCTGCCCCAACGAGCGCCGCAATGTCATCCACACACACGCACACACACAGTAACAGTTGCTCGCACACATGCGAAAGCGAATGGACGTTGAACATTTTGGCATTTCCTTGCGACGTTTCCTGCTGCCAACACAGAGCGCGCGAGAAAGAGAGTGCGAGAGAGAGAGAGAGAGCAGGCAAGAGCATGCCAAGCGAAGAGCATATCATTTGCAAGCGTGCTTGCATGTGTGCGAGTGTGTGTGTGGGTGAGCGAGCGTGTAGGTGCCAGAACGCGAGAGCGAGGTAGTCGCTGTTGGCGTGCACCTGTATGCGACTCTTACAGCGCAACTCAACGAAGGCGGAGGAGAGCGACAGTTGCCAAGAGAGCGCAAGCAAAGTTGTTGCATGTGGAACGCAAGTGGATGTCAAGTGCTTGGCAGAGCGACGCTAGGCGGCCAGGTGCCTGTGCACAGGTAAACCTCGCATTTGTTTATATTTATTAACTTTTAAATTTAATTCATAAAATTATTAAATTAATTTTTATAAAAATCATAAATTTTTTTTAGACGTGAACATTTTTTGCGTGTAGTGTAACCTTATACATCTTATACACATTTCCACCTGCCACATTAAATATTTAATATTATTGATTACATTTAGTAGCCTCAGCCCTCGCCCGCGCGGCTAAAAAAAACAAACAACTTAACGTTACATTGTATTTACTTCAATTTGAGTAGAGGCAAAGAGAGAGAGAGAACGCAGATTTCGTGCTCTTTTGTCGTAGTTGGTGTTCAACGCTCTTAATGCCTTGTTGTGTTGCTGTGTTTCAATGCCGAAACGTCGCGTATAAGACGGAACGTGTGGCAAACGGCACGCACTAAGAGAGCATTTGAATAGACTTTTGCTGTTCACAACATATGGGCCTGTTGCCTGCCTGTTGATGAGATGAGTTTATGAAGGTGTGGTAAGCGACTTCAACTAGCTGGAGTTGTTTGAATTTTTATTAATTCATTTTATCTTGTTAGAAATGTATAAAGAATATACAAAATAAATATAAAATTTAAATAAATTAATTTTATAATGTTTTTTTTCAATATTTTTTTAATTTAGTTAAATATTATTATTTATTAAAATGAAATTTTTAAATTAATTGTTATTTAATCAATTTTAGGTTTTAATTGCTCTACAAATATTTTATTTTTTATAATTTTTGGCTTGTAATTTGTGCCTTAAATTCGATTTGATCAATATTTATATATATATTATAAATAAAATAAAATATTTACTTAATTTTAAAATTATTATATGTGTAGTATATACACTTTAAAATTAAGTATACTTCTTTATTTTATTTGTCAATATATATATTTAGCTTCGGGACAGCTAGTCATTTTAGTTATTAATAATAATTAGTCATTTCCTACTATTTATTTTATTATTATTTTAAGCAACAAATCACACCTGCCGCACTCTCTGCTACCTCTCCATATCTTGAGCAATTAGGGCCAGCTGGTGCGCTTCGTGCTTGACACAAGATAACCAAGCATACGTAGTTGCACACACAGAGCGGTAATCCCCTTTATAGCATTCAATCAACTGCTGTCAAAAGTTGCAGCGCCAAAAGCTTAGCAGCACCGAATTCCAAGACAAACACAAGATATTTTAAATTGTTTTCAATGCAAACAAAAAGAAACTCGAAACAACAAAAAGAAAGCAAAAAGTGCATATCAATCTGTTGACATAATAATAAGAACGAAATATTATCAACGAAAAGTTGAAACATTATTAATTTATGCTACTGGATGCGCGAGTTCCCAACGACAGGGGGCGTGTGAGTGCTGGCAGTTGCTATGTTTGGCAATCGTCGTGAAGGCGGGGCTTCACCATCTGCCTCGTCGGACTTGCCTCGCTTATCGCTGCTCCACTTTTGTTTGTTCAACTGGCAAAACTTTCGATGAGTGCGCGATCTGCGGATGAAAGCGTTTCTATTATCATATGGCCTTGAATTACAGCTTAAACTCTCTGATTGTCAGATCTTAATGACTTCAATATGTGAACTGAACGTATGTGATGCTTTAATGAAATACGAAAGAAATTTCTTAAAGTTAAAAATGTATTAATATTTTTAATGATATTATATAAACTATATATCTTTTTTTTTTAGTTTTTTAAAGTAACAAATTATACAATATGATTCATAATTTAAATTTGGGATTTTTAATTTTTTAAATCTGATATTGTTTTTTAAAATATAAAAAAATGTTTGTATTCAAGTGAATTTCTAAATAAATAATTATTTAATAAATTTCATAGCAAAAAAATATATATATTCTTCAAATCAGTTTTCTTTATACATTTATGATTTATAAATGAAAACAAAAAAAAAAAATAAAAAAGGTAAATTTAAAAACTATTTATGTCCTTAATTTTTTTTAACATTTTTTTATTATATATATTTTTTATTAGATATATAAATATATATGCAGTAATAAAAACATAAAAAATGTACATATATATACTTACATATATATTTATATATTGTATTTTAATTGTTCCTTTAAATATTTGTTGAGCTCAATTCAGACGCAATAATTTATGCATTTTTCGCTAATTAAACAAAGTTTAATTTGATTTCAAAAAGAAAACTTTGTTCAACTAAATCGGTTGTCCATTGTCCCATCTTTTATCTCTATATAGATATTTTAAGTGCGATGCATTCACAGCGCAAAAGTTTTGAGTTTCGCTGTGGAAGAAAATCTTTTGGCGCACACGAGTTTTGAATTTGGAATTAGCTCTTTGGCGAGAGTATTAGCAGAAAATTGGATTTTTCTTTATTGTAACTGCAGGTCTATGGACTGTCTGATGAGTTTTCGTTCAAACAGTTGCGAGAGGCAAAGGACCTTGGCATAGAGGCCATGGATGACCTTCGGTTCAAGGCTTTCTCGAATGTCTGCTTGCTTCATGTTTTTTGGCATCCTCTTTTTGCGTCCCAAAACAATTAGTCGAAGTGATTTGTAAAAATGCCCAAAATCCAAAGTCGGCAACACCTACAGCGAGCCCAACAAAAAGTGAGAAAAACAAGAGAACCGAAACCCTGTCCCTGTCCAGGGGATTAAAAGCCGTGACTTGACAAAAAGTGCCGCAGACAGAACCACATCAAAGTGCCACATGTGAGCCGAACACAAACGAAATATGGAAAAAGGGAATACAATTCGAAAGAGCTCATATCTGTCCATCTAGTAGGAGTGTGTGTGTGTGGGTGAGTAGGCAGTCTTAAAGTCAAGACATCAAAGTGGTTCCTCTGACATTTATGAAGAAATGCGACCGGCAAAAATTGTTGGAAAATCAATAGCAAAGACGGCAAAAAAACAAAGACAAACTGTGAAAACTGAAAGAAAATAAGAAAACAGAAAATAGAAAATAAAAAATAGAAAATAGAAAACAGACGACAACAAAATACGCCGCTGCCAACTGACGTGGCAAACTATTTTACACCTGAGCTGTCGCCCCTGTCAGAGGCCTGTAAAGTATCAAGCAGAAAGAGAAGCAGACTACGTGAGCGAGAGAGAAGTGAGAAGAAAAAACAGAAATGGAAAAGCGCTTAAAATCGTGAGCATTTCCCGTGCAGCCTAATGAAGATATTGGGCACCTACGCCTCGACTGCGAGCATAAAAGGTTTCTAATAACCCCGACAGCCTTGACAGCTATAATAAGGCAACCTGTCATAAGCTGTTTTCAGGCTCGATTGAGTGGGCCCCGAGCACCTGGCAGCCAGCACTCGCGCTAGCGCTCGCGCCGTCTCTTAAAGTTTTCAGCACATTGCACATGAGCCGCATTGCATTTGAGTTTGTTTAGCTGAGGTGAGCTGGCAATGCTTCTACCTCAGCCTCTGCCTTTGCTGCTGAACTTATCGCCAAACTATGCAAAAATTGCTGTCAATATTTCAATCAAAACTGACGCAGTTCCAACTCTTGAGCGTGTGTGAGCCTTGCAGACGGAAGTTAAACGGCAGCTGCCACACAGCCTGGAGACAGTCAGCATAAGGCGAGGGCCAGTCGAGTTGTTCTCTTGAAGATGAAAGACAGATGTACTTAAGAATTTACTCAACTTTCATCACAAATGAATAAGCATATAAAAATAATTAATATTCGAAATATTTGATGTCTTGAGCGCTGATAGACGTAGCTCAACAGCTGTCTTAGGCACTGCATATCATAATTTCAGATCTTTTCTAAGTCATTGATCATTAAGATCTTTCAAGCAAGTAAAAAAAAAGTTCCTTAAATGGGAATTGGAGTTTTGTAAATGGTTTTGAGTTTTGTAAATGGTTTTACTTTTGAGTTAAAATACCTGAATAGTAATAATGTTAAAAAAGTCTCGAATCGTATTTTATAATTTTCTATATACAAATCAAAAAAAAAAAATATTATAAAACATAAGAAATAATAATGAAATAATAATTTTATAAAATAAATATAGATTTAAAGCTCACATAATGTATTTAAAAACAATATATATACATAACATATATATATCGAATTAAAAAAAAAATAATATTTAAAATTAAGTCACTCTCAAATGAAAAAAAAGAGATAATTATTCGTTTTTCCTATTCTGATAAAAAAAATTAAAAAGGTGTTTAATATTAAATAAATCGAAATTATAAACCAACTCTGCCAAAACTAAATATATAATAATTAAGAAATAAGTCTCTTAAAATAAAAATAAATTGCATACAATATACATTTTTAATATCAATATTATAATATATTTTAATTTTGATAATGTTGTCGATTAAATTAAATACAATTAATATTATTATTATTATGATTATATAGATTTTTTAAATGAAATAATTTTATTTGATGATGAAATAATATACCAAGAAGTTATTCAACTAACGTTCTCTTATCTAAATAAGTTCAGCGTTTCGACTCAGATTTCCCACTTTTCCCCTCAGCCGTAGTCTCTTGGAAAATACTTAATTAATCAAGCACAACTTTCATTGCACATCTCGCTAAGCTGTTGGGCTTTAAGTCCAAGCAGCCGCAACATGCAGCCCAAAAAAAGAAGGGAAAAATAAAGGAAAAGGTGGAAATCCCAACAACAACAACAATAAAGCTTGCCAAGTTGTCAGCTGACAGGTAGGCGCCAGGCGCAGGACGCACAGCGAACTGCTCGGGTAACCACTTCAGCCCGTAGCCCGCAGCCCGCAGCCCGCAGCCCGCAACGCACAGCCCACGCCCATGCCCACCGCCTGCAGACATGTCAAGCGTCTTGCCAATGGCATGTCGAGCAAAAATGGTGCCGGGAAACGAATTCAAAGGCTGCCAATTGCCAATTGAAGCCGTAAAGTATGCTAAGCAATTTACTGTGCAACGTGTGTGTGTGTGAGTGAATGAGAGTGCCTGTGCATGTGTGATATGTGTGTTCAATATTTATTGTTGTTTTTTGCCAAATTGTGACGCGAGAGTTGTGACTAAAGTCGTGTGTGTGTGCCTGTGTCTGTGTGGCAGGCTGGGCTCTGTAAGCTGTCTCGCCAGCGGGTGTACCCTGCCGCCTGGCACCTGTGCCTGCATCACCTGCATATCGAGTGCCTTGCATAAGTCGAACATTTGTGATTTCAATTTCGCGCATTAGGCTGTGCGTTGCCCTTGCCAGTGTGTGCCAAAATACCCTAGACGAACAGTAGGTTAAAGCTGATATGACGAAGGAAACGACAAATGTGCTTAAGTCTAGGGAAAGCTAGATAGAATTTTATATATATTTATAAGCTTAAAGAATACAACAAAAAAACATATAAGAATTACAAAAATAGTAATGTATTTATATAATATTATATATTCTGTAGAGAGTCAAAAATAATTTCTTCTGCTTCTATAATTTTTAATAAAACAACAATAAATGTTTTCAGATGAAGCAGAATCTAGTAAAGAAGGTTTGTTTGTGTTTATATAATATTAATATGTATATATATATTCAGAAAAATTAATTAAAATATAATAAAATTATTTTTAGCACCTATGCTCAAATCAAAACTTAATTAGCGCCTGTTTCTGAGCTGCGGATCGAAGTGCCAAAAGGATATCTAAAAGTCAAGTTGTCTGAATACTTTTCTAGTTTTTTTTTCCATTGCGCCTATTGCCAATATTGCCATTTCCGGCATATGTCCAGGCATAGAGCTAATCAAAATGTCCAACACACACACTTCACACACCCACACACACTCAAGTTCAATGCGTTTCAAGTGCAAACTTTGCCTTCGAGTGGCAGCTGATGGACGTGTAGCTGGTCGATGGGGCAGAGCGTAAGAACAGCGCCGTGTGTGAGGAGGCACTTCAGCCGGACATTGGTCGAGCGGAAGTGCTGGCCGTCAGCATTCGTTTCTTTTTTTATATATATTTTCTCTGCCCCATTATTATTAATATTTGATGGTGCGTTATTAGCGCCATTAGCCGCAGAGCCCAACTGCCAGAGCCCAACTCGAAGCCGCTTTCGCTCCATTATGACACGTAGCTTGATGCAGCTTCCGGCAGCTTCCGTTTCCGCCAGCGAAAAACATTTGATAAATTGCCGAGCCAATGAGAGGGATTTTAAAGCAGGGAAGGGATATATTGCAGCTGCTGCTCCTGCTCCTGCTGCTGCTGCTGCTGCTGCACATGCAGATAATGGAAAATGTGTTTGGTTTTTGGCTAAAGTAAACAATATGTTAATAACGAAAGCAAATGCAATAGCATTTCGGGCGGCTGCCTGTGGGTGGATAGCTGTTTTTTTAAAGATTACGTTCAAGATTTATGATAGAGTTTCGGCTCTGCTGGCTTAATGGCAGTTTTATGATTGCCTTTGCCAACGCTTGATTGATAGATGAAGCGATGCATGGCCCCAGCCCGAAAGGTGCGAGCGAGCGAGTGTGTGTGAAACTTTGAGCAATTGGTCTCAGCTGTTGTCGAATTTGTCACATGGCACTTCGGAAAACTTAAGCGCAACTTACACATGTAATAGAATACAGCAAAAACAACCAAGCGAGTCGGTTGCCTGCACCACGGGCCTGCCAGCCTGCTCTCCCTTTGCGAGCTGCAACTCTATGCCAATCCATCAAGAGCTGCATGCATCACACAGCCACTACTCGAATTACTAACAATAACAACAACTAGAAAGATACACAAAACCATCCAGACAAAAACACACACATTTGATAGAGAGAGTGAGAGGGGTGGGGGGAGAGAGTCTCCCCTGAAGCACGCACATCCCAATTGCTGTACGAAATCCCAATCGCCCACCCTCTCGGACACATCCCTTTCGTTGCCTTGGCGTGTCGTCTTTGGGCGTCTCTGTGTGATCCGCTGCAGATGTTTGCATTTATTTTGTAATTACTGTCACGCAATGTGACCATCAAATCAAATAAAACAAATTCCCGTCGAGTGAAAGTGAAGCGAACTCAAGTTTCTTTAAATGCTTTCAACTTTTTCCTTCGGGGTTGGGCTGCAACAACAAGAACTTTCTTTATCGGCAGCAACCCCTCTAATTAATGTACTACTTGGCTCTACTTAAAAGTTCTATGATTTCTGTACCTCATTGCTTAATGAATAAACAATCATGCGAATGCCTTCAATGCACCAGTGACCCAATTTCTTTAGCCTGCAGAGATGAGAAAGATTAAAGAAGTTACTGAAGTCTTTAGCTATAAATATATTAAACAATATGTGGGATGCATTAATTGATTTTTCGATACTTTTGCTTTGCTAAAAAATATATATATGTATATTTTTAATCAGAATCAGCAGTCGAATCGATCTAGCGCGGTCCATTGTCTGTCCAACTGTGCGCATATCCCTCTGACTGTGTGGATGTCTTGGGAGTAGTCGTAGAGTAGGTTCTTCTATAGCAAGACCATTTGCTTTAAATTATTGAGAATACATACGAACAAGCTTTTCTTCTCCTTCAAATTTACTTTCATAAAATTTGGTATTCATATTCTTAAATAATAAATACTATATATTTTAATTATCTCTTCTCTATATAAATTATCTTTACTTTAAAAGCACGCACTGTCCCTGCTAATTTTCTTCTTTAACCCTCCAATACCAAAACCAAAAAAAGATGGTCTCAAGAAGATGAAATTGCTTGTCAATGAATTAAAAATCAATAAATATCTTTATTCATTTGAGATTCTTTAGTTAGTTTCTTTTCAAATTATTCTGCGCTTATCGATATGCTCTACCCTATGGCCCATTAGCCATTAGCTTTTAATTGTTTCTCAATTCTTTCTTTTTTTCAATTTACTCATTGTTTAACCTCAAAGTGCTAAAATCTCTAAGATATTTTTTATTCAAATGCGTTTAATGTAAATGATAAATAAGTTAAACTTAATCCAAAATGCTTTCAAGTGCAATTATTAATAAATAATATATAATACTTTAATATAGTAGTAATTTATTTACAATTTATATTTTTTTTATTCATTTTTCTTTGCGAGTCCATAACTTTGCAGATTTTTGTATTTTTAGCCCAGCGAATTATTAACAAATGGCAAAATAAAAATATAAAATAAATAGATTTTATTTGTTCCTATATACCAACAAAGCCTTAAAATCTAAGAAGCAGCTATATATATGAATACTATTTATTTGCATAATCATGCGTCAAGTGTTTTTTATTTTTGAAAATAATCAGCTGATTATATACATATGAGAATTATTAGAGCTTGTGTTTACACAGCAATGGAAATGGCTGCGAAGCTTAGTTATGTATTTAGGTAAATATAAATAGTTAATATTCATATGCTGTGAAGTCAGCACGCTTGAGAAATGGAAACTTTTTAATAAAGCGAGTTGTTTGGCCAAGCTTTTCAAACAATTTGACATAGTCTTAGCGCTCAGACAGCCAGACGCTTAAATTCTGAGCAGAATGGAAAAATAAAGGAACCAAAATGGAAGTCTGCCATTTAAAACTAAACACGTCTGCCAATATTAATATATATTGTATTTCCGACAGCGCACGAAAAGCAAAAAAAAAACACTTCCATTAATGTCAAAATGCGCACAGCCGAACTGAGCTCCCAGCCTCAGCTCTCAACCCATTTGAGGGCAGCTCCAACTGCGGCTCGGCAGTTTTTCAAAACTTTTCCCGTTCGATACGTCCCGTTTGCTTTTTACCGAACAATTTCAAATGCAACACAGCGCGGCAAGGATATTTTTCACTTTGCTCACAGCCAAAAAGGAGGCAAAAATTATATATGGAATTCACGGCCAGGGCCAGGGCCAGGGCCAACTCCAGGGCCAGTTCGCAGCTTGTAGTTCCCAGTTGGCAGTTGGCAGTTCTTCGTCGTCATCGTCGTCGCAGCGTCTGCCACTTGTTGTTTGGGTTGAATGGCACGCCCATGCCCTTGCCACGCCCACCTTTACAGTCGCCATTTGAGTGTTGCCAATGTTAATCGAAGGAATACAGCAGCAACAACAGCAAATAGAAAGAGGAAGCAGCGCAACAAAAAGAGCTCAGCTCGTCGCGTTATCTCACGTATATGGGCAGACATAAAAACAAATTACATGTCGAAGCGGGCGTGGCAAGGGGCGGCAGCTGGAGCAAGGCGTGCGAGGTTGGCAGACAGAGTGCTGCTTAAGCGGCTTTATGTACAAAAATTGTAAATGGCATTTGTCTCCGGTTTTTTTGTGCATGTGTGTGTGTGTGAACGTGTGTGTGAGTGTCTGCATGCAGCTATTTCCGGTGCTATGGCGGCCAGCGGAAGCGGCTGCCGCTTGTTTTTCCCTATTTCATTTGTTTTTTATTTTCTGTCTTTTGTTTATTTTCCTTTTTTCTTGCTCTCGTGTAGAAAAAGTTTATCAATATTGAAAAGTTTAGCGTGTATTTATTGTTGCTGCTTTGGGCAGGGGCTCTGCCTGGGTCATAGTCATAACAATAAACCGAAGGTTCATAAATAAGTTATTAGTCAATGTCTTTTGGGTTTTGTGTTCACGTTATGGCTTTGCTGGCGCTTCAATTGCCGCTCATTGCTGTTCACTCTGCACTTCTTGCTCACTCCTAATGAACCTGGTCTACGAAATGATGACATTCTGTGTCTATTAAAAATAAAAGTTGAGTGAAGTGCGTTTGGCAATCGTGGCAATCGACTCAATAAAAGTTAGAGTTATACAGATAGCCATTCTATGACTCTAACATCGATTGCTTTTACGTTATTATTCGCAAAATTTTTGATTTTAAATATTTTTTATGCGTCATGATTTTCAAGTGACAGTTGGTTAAATAATGAGAGCTAGGCATACAAATTGTTGAAATAAATTAATTACTTACCCTATAAAATGGAGTTGAGAGTGTTATGGTTTTGTCTGAAAAGTATGCAACAAGCTGAGTCAGGCATAAATAAAAAAACATGAAGTATGTGTATGCTTGATCGATAGTAACCTTCAAGTCGACCTAGCTCTGTCTACCCTAAAGTTTAGTTCATTCATATCACTCTATTTCTTATGAGAGTCATCGACTTAAAATTTTTAAAGCTCAGTTCAGACCATAAAAGTTAGAAAGAAAGAAAAAAGCATCTTCGCTGAGCTGCAGGGTACCTTCTAGTTGGGCACTCCCGACTAGTCAATTTCATAATTTAATTAATTGATTTCTTTAATTTCTAATAAAAAAATATATAATTTAACACTTGTTATACAAATTGTGATTCATAAATATATAAATAATTATATACAAAAGTTCATTAAGAATTTTTCGATCTAAAAAATATTTTATCAATATTAAAAAATGTTAATTTTATATTTATATATATATAAATAAATAAAATGTATAATATTCAAAATGTGTTTATTTATTTATTAATATTACAATAACATTTAAGTTCATAAAACAATAAATAGGTTCTTCTCAAATATCTTTAATAAAATGCTGCCGGGCAACAGCTAAATAAACAAACAAAAATTCTCGCGTATGTTCAAGAAATAATTTCTATGACGTCTGTCCAAAATCGCTAATAATAATCATATGTATTTGACAAATACGATGTGATAACAACTGTGTAGACTTTAGCTAAGCGAAAAGTTTTGAGTTGCTATAAAAACGCAATATTTTGGCGGAATTGGTATCATTCAGCAACTGTGAAGACCTCCGTCAAGATGAGAAGCCACACAATTATTTTGAGCTGTACTCTTTTGGCCATACTTATTGCTTACCTACCGTGCGGAAAGGCAGTCACCTGTGCAGCTGCGCCCACCGATGCCAATTGCGTTGACTGCACTCTAGCTGCAAATCTGGACAATGTTGAGTGTTCGGTTCCAACTACCGTAGTGCTAGCCACGACGGAAGCAATATCAACTACAGTAAGCCCTAGCGATGATGATGATGATGATGATGACTGTCCCTGCCGTCGTCACGGTCATCGTGGCGGTCGTGGCGGTTGGGGTCGCGGCGGTCGCCGAGGCAGGCGCGGCGGACGAGGCCGTGGCAGACGTGGTGGCAGACGTGGTGGCAGACGCGGTCGCCGTGATGATTGAAACTGATTAATATTTTGAATAAATAAATTGGATTATTGAAGGACATTTGTTTTTTGATTATTTTCGAAAACTCTAAATATTAGCGAAAGGTAAAATTGCGCTCTTCCATGTGATTCTCTTGCAGCAAGGTGAAAATTTGAAGCCAGCTATAATATATATGGCGAAAAACTCAATTCATGGCTTTCCTTTGCAAAACACACAATGACCATCTCATTTCTTTAATATACCTTTCTATGTGAATCTTATGATTTCAGGTAATGTTAGGAAAATAAATCAGGGTTGATCAACGAATATGTCTTTACAATCAAGCTTAGCCAGCTGATCGTATTTATAAAAATTTGATAATGTTTATAAAAGAAGCTGGAAAATTAAATAAAATAAATTTAATACTATTTCCAAATTCTGGCAAACTAAGTAAAATATAGTAAATTATATATATTGATATATTTTCCATAAAAAAAAATAAAAGAATAAATATATAAATAATATTTGCTAAGAGACCAAAAATCATTAAAGAAAAAATAAGAATCGTGGCTCAAATTGAAAATAGCATGAAAAGTACTTCAAAGTATGCTTCCCTCGGGAGCAACTACCAATTGACTAAATGGTCCAATCAGATGTCAAATATCAGTCAAAAGACAGTCGTCGAAAAATGTAATCACAGTTCAAAGTCGAAGAAATTGACATAATTACGAGTGCATGGCATATAAATTTCACGTGGAAAGAAAAGAAATCAGAGGGAAAAAAGAAGCGCAAAATGAAGTGAAATTTTAATAAGCTAAATAAAGCGGCAAGAGCAAAGACGCCGCCAGGTGAAAACAGCAAAGAAAAACAGCACGCAAAAGAGAGCAGCAGCTAGTAGAGGCGAGGCGAGGCGACATCGCAACGCATAATGCAAAGCCCCAGACAAATATGTGAGCCCCAACTTCTGCGCACCATCTCTTACCCCCTAGCAGCCCGCAGACAGCGCCGAGATGTGCGCTATGCTTTTCTTTATGCATATTTAAAAAGCCACCCACCCAATAAGTATGCTACAAATAATAAGCGTAGTGAAGCGGCGCGCATTATAAACCAGACTGCGTTGCCACTCCTCCTCCTCCTACTCCGCCCATGGCAAACCAAATGCCCCTGCCCCTGCCCCAGTCAAGCGTTATGCCTGAGACCATTTTAGCCCAAAGTCTACATGGAATTATGCGAAGCTTCTGCTGCCTGTTGTTGTTTTTGTTAATGGAGCAAAGCTGGCTGCGCTGTTGGTATTATCCTGCGACTGTGATTGTCTGTGCTGTTTGTAGTTAAAATGAGCACAACAACAACAATGGGAGCAACAACCAGCAAGCAGAGAGCGAAGAAGAAGAAGACAGAACACGGCGCACCATCAAATGCGCAGCAGTAGCTAAAAATCAGCACAAAGGGAATATGCTAAACGTTTGACGGGACTCAAAAATATGCACAAGAAATAAAGCAAAACATGATGAGCTTAAAAAATGAAAAGCATATAAACATATATATATATATTTGAAGACAAAATATAAAGCATAAATCACGACACATTAAAAAATATATCGGGGAGTCAAGCTACATATATGAAAATATTCTTTTTTTTTTTAGCAAAGTTGATGTCATTGATGAGATTGAGCGAGGTGGAGTCAGCAGGCAGAAGGTGAGCTACACACAAAGGACGTAATGTTTGTCAGGTGAACAGAAGTCTCAAGTATGTCAACTCAAGAAATTGAATCGCTCAAATATTGAAAGAAAGCTTACGGCTCACTTATTGAAATGTTACTTTATGTAAAAAACATTTTTAGATATACCAAAGTTAAGTTAAAGCTGGAAATAATTTTTTACAAATTTGCTTGAGCTTAAATTATTTATGTATATATATAAAATAATAATAAATTATTAAATACAATACTACATGCAGGATTGTTCATATAAATAGTAGTGCGAGTGAGTTGTCCCAACTTTAGTGATAAAGAAAATATTTTGAATATTAAAACATTAATATTGTCATCTATTTTTAACAACTCTTTAAATCAAGCATTTTTTTTATGAACAGCTTATTTTTAATTCTATTCAAGTAGTCAAAAAAATCGTTATTCAAAAAAATAAAAGAAATATGAAATAATTTCAATACTATTTTTTATGAATTCTGAATAGTAATTAATAATTTGAAATTAATTTTAGAAATATTAAGCATTATCTATATAATCTAGATATTAATTATTTACGTAATGTATTTTTAATATATATTATGTCAGTTTTTTCCTGCTGAGAATTATATCTATTATCAGTTTATTTCTTATTTATTGTTCTACAAATTCTCAATTCAAAAGCTTTACTCAGTCAGATTCTCCTCCTAATAGAAATAAGTGCTTTTTGGACTCATAAAATCAGAGAATTAAATACACCCCAATTCGTGTATTTTGACTCACCCTTAAGTTTTAAAAATCACCCACAAAGTGTTGTCTAATGATGTGTTTCGCCCTCTGGCATTTTATTTTTGATTTTTTTCGTTGTTTGCTTTCTTGAAAGGTGTCAAAAAAAAATAGGGAGGGCATAAAAGGCAACTGCCGAATTAAAGCTCTGTGGTTTAGTACAAGATATTTTGCAACGAGCAACAGAAAGAGATGAGAGAATTACAAACAGAAAAAAAACAACATTCAAACATGACATAAAAACTGAAGCGATGAGCACTTACAGCCCCTCATTGGAGATGCAGGCTCAGCGAAAAGCAGATAGAGCACAGCGGCCGGGGCTGGGTTATTGAACTGCCAGGCCGGATCGGACACTAAAACTTCGTACCTTATCGAAATGACAAACAAATTTTAATCAACAGACAACAAGCCGCAGCTGCAACTGCCGCTACTGCTGCTCCTTCTGCTGCTGCTGCTGCTGCTACTGCTGGTGCTGCTGATGACATCCTTTTCGGTCGATTTTAAGCGCGTTGATTAGACGAGCGTCCTGTGAAAAGTGACGCATTGAGGGCTGAATGCACGGATACCGGATAATAATAGCTGCTGCTCATGATGCCAACAGAGAGACGAGCCTGTTTGATGTTGATTATGACAAAGTTGCCTGCCTGCCTGATAAGCCTTAAAACTCTCAAACGATGAGCGTGCAAATTTCTATAAAAAGTGAATTCCAAAAAGTCGAACTTTGTATCTTGTTAGCCGACTAAGGGATTCACTAATTTTAAGGGTGAAATCTGAGAATATACGAAAAAATATGAAAATTTAATATGTAGAAAAATCAGAAAAAAAATTTGAATCTACGAAAAAATTTAAATAAATTAAAATGTGAATATATGACACTTTATGGAAAAATATATATTATGAGCATATGAATATATGAAAAAAATGTATGGGTATAAAATTTAATCAAAAAATATGCAAATATAAAAAAATATATATATTTTATATGAAAATATAAAATATATAATTTCTGGCTTATATATAACAAAATTAATATATATAAAAATATTAATACTGTTCATGCAGTATGTAAATAAAAATACAATGCCTGTTAGCAATAGTAATTATATATGAAAAATAATATAAATTTTTGCGCAACCGAATAATTATGTTAAGCTTTTCTATTGTTGTTTATTGTTTAATAATATTTCAAGAAAATCCTTACCAGGATTTTAATACTTAAATTTGGAAAGTAATTATTTAAAATCAATACAGTTTGAATAGAAAAAGATTTTTCATTCATTTTCATTCAGAATAATATGATATACATACAAATTTAAATATAAAATAAAATATATGATTCCAATTTCTCAATCGGAAGAATATTCAGTTCTATAGGAAAGTACTGAACAGCTCACTAGATCCGCTTCAGTTTATCTCCTTTTTCATACATCTACCAGAACAACTACAATTTGATAAGCCTTTAAGGAAAGTGTATGGCCAACACAATGCGAGAGGCGGAGTCGTGAAAACAAAACAGGATGCGAGGCGTTGTTGCCGCTGCTGCCTCCTGCATGCGACGCACGTGTCGCCCTAAAAAGCCGATCTAATCAAATGGAAGTAAAATGTGTAAAAGGTGGAAAATTTACGCTGAGAAAAAACGCAAGAACAGCAGCCGGAAAAATAGACAAAAAAATAAAAATAAAGTGAAAAGAAAATGTGGAAAATGGAAAATCATAACTCGTCGACTTTTTCTATTTTCATACACACACTAAAGTTCGTGCCGCATGACTAGACACGAATTCGCATCGACTTTAAGCTTAAAGCTAAGTGTACCTTGGCTTGGTGGGAGCGAGCCAGCCCACGAAATGGGTATCATATGCTAATTTCCATATGGTCAAACCCTTTTTGAAGCAACGACCCGACCAACATGAGAAATTTTAATAATTTTCACTGAAGTTTTTGCCTGGCTTCCAGTGCGTTGCCTTTTGGGCTAATTGTATGCTAAACGTTTGGGGGCGGGATTTTTCGGGCGGGTCGACAGTTTGGAGCGACGTTCGGGGCTGGGGCTGGGGCTGGTGCCGGTGCCGGGCTTGGGGCTGGGGCTTTTCCAAAGTTTTTGTGGCAGCTTAGAGTTGGGCCCACACTGGCGACACAGACACAGAGACAGCCAAGGGGCACATGAGACATTGCTGGAGCTTAGAGTTTCGCTGCGAGCCGAACTATCAACATGATAGCCGGGTAATGACTTTAATTGTTAGGGGTGTGCTTGTGATATTTGAGAGGCGAAAACAGTGCGTGGGTGCAGGAGCGAGAAAAGTTAATATCGCCTATGATGAGGCATCGTTTTTTGGTGTATTATTGCTGTCATGTTGCCTGCTCAGCTCTTGTTGCTCGGTTAATTTTAATGATTGTGGTGTAAAGTGAATCTCCTTTGCCTGAAAAATATGTCAAGTTGGCAAATAGCTTTAAGTGGGTTAACTTCACAAAACCACTTCAGGCAATGAGTGGATTGTGGAATATGGAATTCATAATAGAGATATGTCTATATAGGCAAACTAATAATGCGAACTTATACTGTAGGGATAAAGGCTATACTTAAAGAAATAATCATTTATAAAAATATATTCAGATAAAATATAATTTGATCACAAATGATATTGATTCAAAACTCTATCATAATACTACCTAAGATTCTTCTCGACACTATCAAAGCTACTTCTATTCATATGGCTTGTTTAGTTTGGTATTCCCCAAGAATATTTTCAAGTACCATTCGACTTGCCTTTAGGTCTTGCATTAATACGACATAGATTACAGCTAAGCTGCAAAGAACAAACTTTACACCATTTGCCTCCTCTTCTTTCCTCTGCTGCCCAGCTGAAAAACTTGCTCAAGTGGCCGCGTGTCATCTGCTTATGTATCAGCTCAGCCTTTAACTGCAATTCGGAGTCGGACGGAGGCCATTATTTTCACGGTTCAGCGATGCGCTAATGCAAGGACAACGTTTGCACACTTTCTCTTGCTTCCCCCCCTCCGTACCTCCTGCCCGCACGCCCTCTCTGCCGCATCCAGTTGCGGCACCCACGTGCTGCGCCATAATTAGGCGGACCGTGGCAAATCCAATAATTACCGAGCGTTAAAAAACTTTCAAGTGCGTCGAGCACACAACCGCAGAGCACATGTCAGTCGAGCTGGCATTAAGGGAAATGGTGGCAGGGGGCAGGGGACGGCGGGCGTTGCAGGATATGAAACATGAAAAACAAATTGAAGAGCCAACATCCGGATGACGGGCTGACGTTGCTGCTGTTGCAGCAGCAGCAGCTTCTCTACTTGCTACTGCTGCTGCTGCTGACGTCGCCTGTGCGTCGTTGTCAATGCAACAATGACGACAATCAAATGACGTTTGCATCAATGAGCAATTGGCAAACAGGACGAGACAGCAGCAGTGGAGAGCGGTAAAAAAAAGAAAGCGAGAGAGAAAGGCAGCGGGAAAATGATAGCGTGGATTAAACGATTTTTAATGAAAAGCCTTCAGACGGCCGCCTGAATGAATGACAGCGGCTGACACACGCAGCCAAAGGAAGAGGGCGCAGTACACAGGACAAGGACATACACATGGGCACATATGGCACATGGCACAAGCGTACAATGAGAAAAACGGAGCCTCAGCTGCAATTGCCAGCAAATGCAGGGCAAAAAATTGCATGATTGAAAATTGCACTTGAGGCCGATCGAGCGAGACAGCAACAGCAGCAGCAGTAGCAGGGAAAAATGAAAATGAAAATGAAAATGGAAATGGAATATGGAGAATGGTAGATTGAGATGGGCTGCTGGCAGCGTGTATACCCCGAATGAGGGCTATAGGAAAAAGTGAAGTACCCCTTTGAAAAGAAAACAGCGCTTCAATTGATATAAAAGCGGTTTTCTTAACTGTCCAAAAAATGTTGCTATGATGGAATATGTTTGCCTGCGTTCGTGTTAACCCTAACCCTTTCTGTATGCGCTGTGCTGTTTTTGTCAAGGGTTTCGCTGATTGGTTTGCGCCCATTCCCATCATTTAGCTTGTCCATCTTTTCCATCTCGTACGGCCCTTTGTTGTCAAGGTGCGGGTCTTACAAAATAAAGTGAAAGCCGGTCAGCAGAAAAGTGGCCGTAGATATGGACGGATGGCAAGCCCCGTCCAAGTCCACAACTGAGGCTTTGAAGTGGCCCAGCCTGTGTGGCCGGCCAACTTAATGAAGTGGACATATCAGCTAAGAGATGCCCACAAAAGAAGAGGAGCTTGCCTGCCAATTGATAAACAGTCGAGGGTAAATAGAACAAAGCTCAGCTCAGCCAGAGCGCCTGGTGATGGCGACTCGATACGGAACTCAAAAGCAGAGTGCGGTTAAGAAAATGCTTCAAATGTGAACTGAAAGAAGACGGAGATAGCGCTGCATGGACAAAGAGAAAGGCCACAAATAAGGAAATTAGCACAATGTGCGAAGTTCAAGGGAAGCAGCCAAAGGAGCTTTGAGCAGGAAACGAAGAACTATAGAAAAATTCCTATTGAAAGCAGCAATACTTTGAAGATGCGAAGACTTTAGCATAGGCTGAAGGAGCTGAAACAGAAAAAGAAAACAATTTAATAAGCAACCTTTCGATATATGTTTAGAGAACTCTAATCTTAACTTTCATAAATACCAGAACATGCCATAAACAACTCCTCTCTCAAGTATAAAAAGCAAGCAAGGCAAGCAACCAAAGCAAAAAGCAAATGAAGGAAAGTGTAATTTCGTTATCCGGCGATCTACATATATGACATACTTGCCAGACTCTAGCAGACATTAGTGTCATATTTTATCGAATGCAAGGCACCGCTGCTGATAAGCGTGCCCAGCTAGTCCATTAGCATTAGCATTACCAGCGAAGCATGGGCCATCCTTCAGGAGTGCGTCCAACTTGGGTTGTCCTTGCTGTGCGCTGTCCATATCTGCTCGAATGTACAGCAATTTACCGCAGTGCGTGGCCCGAAATAAATAACATAAAATGTCGACAGCACATTACACCCACACACAAGGAGAGAGAGAGACAGAGAGGGGGAATATATGGGGACAGCCGTCTAATTATGCAGCGTTGACAAAAACAAAGAAACAAAGGCACATAGGCGCCAGGACATTTGTGAAACGACCCGTCGTGGGGCCTTGAAAACTATTAAGAAAACATATTTTTCTTTTTCGTTCGCTTTAGAAAATGGCGCACGCGGCGCGTTTAACACTAATCATTGTCATTATTATCGCTGGCAGTGTGCCAGGGCTGTTGGGCAGGACTTGGCAGGACCTCAGTTGCTGTACCCATTAAAAATTCATGATCTCAAGTGTGTAGGGGTCTTTTGTTAGTTTGGGTGCCATATTTCACATTAGCCGACAGTAGCGTCGCCTTCAAGTGGTTTTTCCCTAGAACTGCCAAACAATTGCTCGACATGTGGCTCAGTTCTCTCTCTCTCTATCTCTTTCGCTCTCTGTCTCAATTCTAAATTGATCAAAGAATCAATAAAACGCCAATTAACATTAATTTTCACACACACAGGCGCAGACCCCTTCCAACCTTTTTCCAACTCATTGTTCAATTTGTCAAATAATGTGAAACGCAGTAAAACAATTAGAAACTCTACAAAGAGCGAGCTGCGGCCCATGAAATATGAAACTTGCGCTTTGTTTTGTCAGCTCCCTAAACACAGAGAGCAAAAATAAAGAAATATATAATTAAAATTTAATGCAGCTATTTGAATTCGAGCCAAGCAACTCGAGGCGATCAATAAGTAACTAGATGGGGACGTCAGGCATATTCAAGTAAACTATTTAAGCATTCGCCTTCTGGGTTTTTCCTACGAAAATTGTCTCAACGCATGCAACGCGCACTGCTCGCCTCACTATGCGTGTTTGCAGTTGAGCGCAATTAAACGACATTTGCTAAGGAGAGCAGCAGCGGCTGTAAGATGGGAAACATTTACCCAAAGCAGCGTGTTTGATTTCCCCGAAGGGAATAACCAGAATGATGCACGACAACCTAATGGACCAGCTGTGGACTGAAAGAATCTGTGTGGCACATGCGAGCAGGAACATTGTCAATTTCAAACGATATATTTTGACTTAGTCAATCAAAGCAAGAAATTCCTATCGAGAACCTCTAGTTTCTCATGTCACAGTGACAAGACGACATATAATATGAGCAGTAACATATAGTAAACACAGGCAAAATACACTCTTATGATCTATATTGAGTGCATTGATCACAGACGAATGGGAATGGGAACTGAATGAATGACCCAGCAAAAGTGTTACTAATTGCGGCAGCTATATTTGAGCAGGTTTTTAATTTATTGTTAATATTCTGCTGCTCAAATATTTAGCAAGGCTTGCCATTTGATCTTGAGTAAGCTCAAAAATCTATCTCAATTCTGAATCACTTGTTGCGCTTGATGACATGCAAGCAATGCTGCGCTAAAAGTTGTGCAGTAAAGCACCCGACAACTCTGTCTTCTCACGATGAAGGCCCAACTATTGACGGTGATTTAATTGACATTATGATTATTTTCTCAAATCCTAAGCCTACGCTTATAAGCCCATTACTTCAGAGGAGTTCAAGATCAATATTCAGAATAACAGCTTCATATCAAACCGAGCCACTGCCAGCATAGCCATTTCTATGATGTACTATTCCATATAAAATGGCATGAATGTAGTTTCAAAACATAATTGGACACAATGTAATATCTGAGATACTTTTTTTCTTATTGTGATTCTTTTTAAATTGCATTTATTTGGTCATTCTGTACATTTTGTACTCATTCACGACGTGAGACTAAAATTTGAAATATATACACTCCTAGGTCCCCACGTCTGATTGAGTTTAAAGATGTTTTCGATATGCCCACTAAGAGCGTGGCAAATCGGCGAATACTGTTGATCTCCCATTGATTTACCAGAAACTATGTATACTTGTTCCTTGAGGGCGTGGCAAATGGGAGTAAAAAATAAATAATCCAAAAGTTTTGAAGCTGGCAACAATTAGACCATAAACGAGTATTCTGTACGCTGTAAAACCTGACTGCAAAGTTCCTCCTTGTTTTTATTTAATTTATAAGATAATTTAAATCAACTACATTCTTTGTGTAGTTGTGTGAGATGCAGAGAGACGAAAATAGACAATATATAAATATATTGAGAGCTTAGACAATACTCAAAATGTGTTCCAGAAAATTCATGAACTCGAAAGACTTAATATAACAATATGTAAAGAAGCCCTGACATAGAAAAGAGTAGGATAGTCAATAACAAACTATGGCGATCTATATTAGTAACAAGTTAAATGTTGAGTCTTCTCCTCCAGCTGGCTCGAAGAAAGAAAAATTTAACTTTTGATCTGTTAATAACATTGCAATGAGTCCTACTAAGAGAGGAATGATAATAGCAACTAAAGTGTTTTGATAACAATTGATCATACAATGAAGGCTCCAATAGCACGTGAAGTATGAATAGAACTTGTGCTTAATTTTCGATATCTGTATTTCACACTAAGCATGAGGAACCACTTCGAAATCAATAGGTGGTTGAAAATCCTTCATATCACCTGCAAAGTTTTATGGTTATTGCAGACAGTTTATCGAAATGGTTATCTTTACACAAATGAAAAAGGAAAATATAGAACTTAGTGTCGATAATCTTGTCGCCCATTTCCGTTCAGTATTGGAATTATTTTAGCTCGTTTCGAGCTGTCAATCATGCTGGCAGGCAGCACTCACAAAGACATTCAATACATGCATGACACTCATCCCTCCCGACCCGTTCGGGCGGGCAGTAAAAGTCAAGAAAATTAAAAGTGCATGGCAATACAAGATACTTGCACTTCAGTCAGTCAGTCACAAGGAAATGACATAGCTAGAGCTAGACTATGCTTGTCAGCTAGGGGCCAAACACCTGCCTAATGTCAGCTGCTGTTGAGGTGAGCGACTGCTTAAATGGACTGACATCAAAAATTCAAATTGAAAATCGAAAATCGAAACTACACTAAACAGAAACATGCTACTTGCTGGCTGACACATAAGTATTTCCGGCTTGAATAGTCCCAGAGAGGGCAGATAAGGCATGTCCCGAACGAACAACTTGAAAAGCTGGCAAACACAGGCCAAAGCCCAGAGCCCAAAGCCCAAAGGCAAACAAATTGTCGAGTGTGATAAAAAATAATGCGAAATCCGTAGACCATAAAGCGTTAACCGTAAACACAATGCCGTATAATAAGTGTGGCTACATTTTCCACTTAATTTATGGCAAATATATGGGGCCATCGATAGAGCCAAAAATATGTGAGAAAAGTGGGAAACGGAAAGGCATTGAACGTGAATTTTTAATAGACTTTTAATAACCGAGCTGGGCTGGTGGCTAAACAGAAAGTGTAATGAACCGCAAGCGCACATCGTGCAGACATTTTCCGAATGAAAAGCCATTGAAAGGCGTTGCCACTGGGCAAACAATAGCGGGAGCAACAAAAAAAAAATGGAATTAAAAAAAAGCGAGCGACAAGGCTAAAGCCGTAGCTAGGATGAGACGATGGCAGACAAACAACAATAAAGATAGAAATCAACGCAGACGTGTGCATAAAATATTAATTATCAGCAGTTTACCAGCAGCAGAGCCAACAGCAGCAGCAGCAGCGGCAGCTCGACATATTGGCAATGACTCTGAAAAGTCAGGCCACAACGCCAACAACAAGTAAAAGTGCTGCTAGTCGGGAATGCCTGACTAGTTGTTACCCGTAGTCCTTTAGCTTTATGCAATGCAGGCAAGAAATGCCAAGACTTTTTCAAATCAATTTCAATTAGATACGAAACTTGGAAATGTATCAAAATGAGTATTCATAATCTGTACATCTGTTAGGAATGGATCCATATATATCCTTATATGGTGTGCTCAGATGTCATGGTTTTTTGGAAATGTGCCCAAATAATTAAGTCGAGCCTTTAACTGATTTTAAGAAAATCAATTGCGCGAATCTTCATGTTTGACATGATACTACAATACTAAAGCAAAATTCATTGAAATGTTGTATAATTTTGAGCAAATACAAAAAAGTTAACAAACTAGTTCGGGTATGGAATGCAAGAAAATAAATTTAACTTCGCAAATTTTCTAGCTTGAGGCATGTTCATAAGAACGGACTTTGTTAGATTTACTCAACTAATATTACGCGCTTCCTTATGGACTCATCTCATCTCTCATCCTATAAATTTGTCCAAACAGTATACCCTTCCCAACGCTTTTAAATGGGTATAGCAGCAACTGACTTCGGCAGACGCGTCACGCAATAGAAAATGGCGAAACAGTTTGGCAATGGCATTGGCATTGGCATTGCTTGCAGCTAACTGAAGCTCAGAGCAATGGCTGAGGGAGAAAGAGGAATCCTTAAAATTAGTAAGCTTGGCAGTTAGGTTCAGCCCGTTCAGCTGGCAACAGTTGGCGCCATTGATAACTGACTCCATCTAACGTGCCAGCTACATATATGCTGTATGCAGCTCTGTGGCTTCACTGGGATTTTCCGGCTAGAAAACGGCTAGACAAAAGTGCATTAAACGCAGATGTCTAAATGCCTGGCAAAAAGGGTTGCCAGCCGCTTGGCAGCTGCAGTTGAACAGGCGTGCAGTTAATAGGATCTCATTTGTGTACAGGGTGTGTTACGGTGCACTAATTGCACATAATTTTGATAATCTATTCGAAAGTTTTGTTGCAATCAGGGAGATGGAATATAATAGTTAGTTGAAAGAAAGGGCTAATATTTCTATGTATAACAGTGAAATAAGCAGTAAATACAGTTAGTGAAACTATTTTATATTAGAAGTACTAGATACTAGATACTAGATACTAGATACTAGATACTAGATACTAGATACTAGATACTAGATACTAGATACTAGATACTAGATACTAGATACTAGATACTAGATACTAGATACTAGATACTAGATACTAGATACTAGATACTAGATCCTAGATACTAGATACTAGATACTAGATACTAGATACTAGATACTAGATACTAGATACTAGATACTAGATACTAGATACTAGATACTAGATACTAGATACTAGATACTAGATACTAGATACTAGATACTAGATACTAGATACTAGATACTAGATACTAGATACTAGATACTAGATGCTAGATCCTAGATACTAGATACTAGATACTAGATCCTAGATACTAGATACTAGATACTATATATATACAATATACCATAAATTATATACTTTACTAAATGTGAAAAAGATATATCAGACTCTATAGAGCTATGAATTTTTTATCCCATTTTAAGATATAAATTAAAGCAATATTTAGTAATTCATAGTCCATATAAAAAATCGAGAAATCCAGAACATTTTCATATATTAAGATTTATATATGTATATATATAAATTGAATATTTTAAATAGTTTTTCTTTTGTAGCACACACTTATATTGTTAAATCTCTTTAGCCCTGTCGTATTCCATTTATAATGTTCAGTTTCTTCTGCAGAATGCTGCCCAAGAGGGTTCTCGGTCTGCGATCGGACCCGTGACCATGCCTGTGGCCGTGTTCGTGGCCATGCCTGTGGCCGTGCCTGTGACCACGCCTTCTGCCGCCAGGTCGTCTGTCCCTTGGTGGCCGTCCAGGTGTCAACAGATCATCGTCAGTATAATCATAGTCTTCAGCGATGCACTCAGCATTATTAATGTTAATGGGATCGATGCAGTCGACACAGTCTACATTATCTGGCTCCACTGTACAGGTGACAGCTTCACCCGCCGGCAGGTAAGTGACAAAAATGATTGTCAGCAGCACACAGCTGAATATTATAGATTTGGCTCTCATCTTCGCGAATTGCTTCTCTAATCCAATGATAAGCTTTAAACAATTCGCTGAGTTTTTATAGTTCGATTCAGTTGCTGGAAGATTTGGCAACGTTTATGCAGCTGTTTTGCGATTTGTTATTGCCAAATATTATGAGTGAGCGATTAACTTAGATATTATAAACAAAAGTCCTATTGACATTTCGCTGTTTGTTGCGCTTAAATGTTTAAGCAGTTGTTGTCTGTTTGTTCTCTTGGAGACAAGAGGAAGTGATTAGCGTGGGGAAGTCTAGAGATGTTGTTATAGAACTGTGGCTGTTTGTTGGTATATTAAACATAGATCTATTGAGTAGAACTTAGATATATTGAGTTTAATATTTATGAAGAGTTACATATTTTTTTTGTTTTTAAATTTTTTTTCAGCTTGAGCCAGTTGAACTCAAAGAACCTGCCAACTCGCCTGTCTCTCTATGTGCTTAACCCTGATGACCTAGCATATTTATCCAACCATACATATTAAATCTATTTATATATGTGTATATATATAATTATATTCAGCAGTCTCTTTCCATCTGCATCGTATTTTTCCATCAGTTCCATTTGTCTTTCACCTAGTTAAGCCTTGTTTTTCTCGTCTCATAACAAGATGCTTAATTAATTTTTGTACACTGTGCTGGCGGCGTAGCTAAGCCACCCACTGAAAGATCCGTCATACAGATCCAAATCATGCGTGAACATTAATTCGATTTGCGCAGATGTGTGCCAATCGACGAAACCGTCAAACTACGTGCACCGTACAGAGGACACAGAACACAGGACACAGGACGCCGGACAATGAGGCGGGCGTCGAGAGTCGTCGGCTTTAATTTCGCATATTGTTGACAACAACATAGCGTCGAAAATGATGTGAGTGCTGGCAGGAGATATTCAATGAGGGGTTCGCAAACACACGCACATACACACACACACATAGAGACGTCAGTAGCCTGAGGCAACTGCGCGTACCTGGCAGTCAGCGTTATCTGTAGTGAGTATCCCCTGTAGCTAGGAATTGTCCACTTGGGTCTCGCTGTGTCACTAATTGTGCACAATATGAAGAGAATACCTGAGTGTGTGTGCGTGTGTGTGTGTGTTGGGGGTACTGTCCGCTGCCTGCTGTTGACTGGTGGTTGCTGTCGCCGTTGTCTGTTGGTTTTGCTGGTTCTGCTGGTCCTGCCACTCCCACTCTTACCAACCACTCATCCCACAGCCCGCCTTCTCCCTCGCTCGCTGCGGCTCTGGTTGACCATTAGCTGTGGAGTTTTTTGCCTTTTGATCTACGTTTCGGTGTGTGAGTGTGTAATGCAATTAATGTGATTTTTGGTTGCAAATTAAACGTATTTATCAGCGTTTATCAATTAATTTTCATTTTCATTTACGGTCGACCAGTTGTCTGAGGCTTGACAAATTATCAAACAATGATTAAACATGGCACTTTTAATGCGTTCACATCGACTTTAATTAAATAGAAGTCAGTAAATATATGTGGGCATACACATATATGCATATCCATTGATCTGTAAACGGAAACCATCTCCAGGTCAAACACGTAACCATCTCGCAGCTGTCAAATATCGCCTAAAATCCCCAAACTAAACAATAAATTGTTTTACATGACACTTATGCACTCTCCCCAATTGCCCACTCTGACTCCATCTCTGCTCTACTTGTACTACTCTGCATTGTGGAGTATGTGTGAGCCAACGTATATCATGTTTTATAGACAATCTCTTTTCATTTCTATTTAAATATATTTTACAAGTTTGCTTTTGAGAACTTACATTTAATTGTTGTTTATAAATTATTGTTAAGTTTCTAATATCATAAAACAATTTCTGTGCATTTCGAAGAAAACTTATTGAAAAGTATTTCTCTCAAATTGCATTCACATACATTATATATAATATTAGATTTGTATATATTAAATATTTTTGATTTTATATATATTTTTTTTAAAGTCTAACTGCTTTAAATTAATATTAAGTTTTTAAGTATTTAAATATTTGTTATAACATTTTTTTAGTTTATTTTTATATTTTTTTTAAGTTTGTTATATAATTAAGTTATTGAAAAATAATCTTTTTTATTTATTTTTTCATTTAAAAATTTTTTCAGTTTTCATATATTTAAAATTTTTTATTTTTATAAAAATAAATTGTTTAATATGTTGTTAAATATGCTTAATAATAAATTATTAGTAATTACTCATTTAATAAACTTAGAATAGTATTTAATCATTTCTTATAATTTTTACATAATTGTACCGAAAATTTCCAAATATTTTTATAATTGTACCAATTGATTAAGGGCATCTTGACGTATGATTTGCCCATAGAAGTTATTTTTGGTAATTTATTTGATTTTTGCCACGCCCAACGACTGTGCCCGCCCATCGATCATCCCCGCTGGCCATGCTAATAATGTTTTGTAATTTATTTTCAACATGCTGACAGTCGACGCGCAGTTCGGGCCGTAAATTTGTCGAATTTGCTATTATTTTTGCATGCAGTTGCTGTGCATTGTTGTTGTAGTTGTTATTGTTGTTGTTGCTGTTACACATAATTGATTAAAGGAAATTATATAAAAGGTGCAAACTGCCGCAATTTGATGATGCATTTTGATGGCATTCAGAGGTTTTTGTCGGATTTTCATATCAGCCACACAGCAGAGTGTTAGCAGGATGGATGGATATATGAATACATATGTGTAAGTATATGTATTTGTGTGTATATGTATATTCTCTATTGTTATGTTAGGCTATCTGCTTAGTTGCATGTGTATTTCAATATAATTTTGATCTATTGCAAATGCTATGGAAATCACATGGAATTAGTTAATCAGATATGCTAACAGCTGCACACACATTAGTGTAATTTGAAGGTGGACAGATATGCTGTTTGGGATTTGTTAACAGATATGAAATAGGTATTACAGGATAGAAAATAAATGATAAATATAGCTAAAGATACTTAATATCTATATAGTATGTATACATATATTATATATATATATATGTTAGAGACTAAATTGATGCACTTTAAATGTTAGTTAAACATCGGCTTGAAGAGCTGTTAAGTGGCATTACGTTAAGCTAGGGGAATTATTCAAGGTAGAGTTGCAAAAGGACGAAACAGCGACAGCTGCATATGTAAATACTCTAGAGTTGTGAGAGTTGTTACAGGTGAAGAGCAGCTGTCGTTATAGAAGGAACCATGAGAAGCGGGAGGAGAGACAGCAGGCTCAGTCGGCATATGAGAAGAGAAGAGACAACGCAAATCTCGCTGTGAATATATAATAGTGCGTAAAATGAAGTCAGAAATGCTTTAGAATGCTTTAGAGCCATACAATACCAAACATGATGCCTTGAACCTATCACACACACACTCACACTCATCTACCCACAAACCCCAATTAATTTAATGCAACATTCTCATATTTCGGCTGAAAACATAAAAACCCAAAGAGGAAATAAAATCTACAAAATGAAATCAAATAAAATAAAATTTGGAAAACAAATAAACGCAACCAATGCGACCAGAGTGTATAGAAAAATACTAGATTGAAAAATACCACGTGAACACCAGTTAGAGCGATTGCAAACATTCAATGAATGCAACCGCAATAGTAAATTTTAAAGTCTGACCCACACCCACAGCCACAGTGTAACCGCCAACATTGCTACGGCCCCGCCCCCAGGCGCTTGCATGCCACACAGAAGCGAGGCAAGCAGTAGAAGAGAAAAAAATTAAATTAAGTTTATTGACATATTGCTAATTAGACAGAACATGACAGCGTATCAAGATTTATAGCGCCCGATAAGCAACAGCAGCAGCAGCAGCAGCCCCCAAACATGCTCGCCCCCTGCCCTAAAGGCGGATCAATGAACGCATTCATTTTAATTGGAGACATGGAAAATATGCCAAACAAAGAACATTGGAGAAAATATATATATATAAATATATATATACTCTGCTCTCTAGCCACGCCATAGGAAAGACGAAGCTCTAATTAAATGCACTTGAGAATGCCACAACAACAACAGATGCAATCGTGTTTGTGTGTGAGTGTGTGTGTGTGCTATGGTTCACTGGAATTTATGTTGTGCCCCTCAACTGTCTCGTAAATCTCACAAAAATCCAAAATTTCATCGTCTGCGAAAAAAACTATGTTGAACGAACACAAGAAAAAAGAGCGCATAACAATTTTTTCAGTTGTTGTCGAACATTTTTGAATTTTCTTTTTTTTATTGTTTTCCGGGGGCAATATTTACCTTTTAATAATGCTCGGTGTCTAGTCGTCGCCCCGCAATGTATCCCACATATTGATAAAGGGAGCAAGCATTGCTTCTCTAGTTGTTGTTGTTGTTGTTATTGTAACAGTGGTGCCACGCGATAGCAACAAATATTTTTTGTTTTTGTTGTTGTTTTATGCTCGTGTCGCTGTAGCTGCGCTGTGTGCAGCACACAAATTGCTGCCGTGTGTCATAAATTTTGAGCATAGAGCACCGGAAAAAAGGGAGAGAGAAAACGATGGCAAAATAACTGAATCTAACTGCCACTGAAAATGAAAATGAACAAAATTTTACGAAAAACACTCGAGCAGTTGGTTGAATACTCTTCTTTTTTTGCAAAGATGAAGAAATGTTTTTTTTTTGTGTCTTATACTAATATTAAAAGACGTTGCTTAATTAAAAGAGCAGCAGAAAGTTTGTTGGCCTCTGTGAGCTATATAAAATATCAGAGTCAGACTCGACAGAATCATTGATAATGAAATGATTCATTGCCTTGATATAACTATTCTTTGACATTATCTAGAGCCAAATTTAAAATATATTCTTAATAGAAGTAGCTCACATAAAGCTTTGCAGAATTTATTTATTTTTATTTTTATTTTTTTTTTTTTGATTATTAAATAGAAGCAACACTTGGCCATTGGCATCCTTCTAGTCCACATAGGCCATTTCGTATACGCATGCCCAAGGCCTGTTTTTGGCGTGCCGAATAGTAGCTGGTGCAGTAGGCTGCCATGAGGGGGAAGCCCTTGGAGCGGTCCACTTCCATAAGAGCGGCAAATAGACGTCTAGTACCTTGCTCTTTAATCCAAATGTGACATGCATCCAAGTGCTCATTACTCTTTTGCATATTCCCGCCACAACACACTCATCTTTATAGATATTTCCACCCATTTCTTCCTTAATATTCTAATGGTCCGACACATTCATAATGCGTATCAGCATGTCATCATTTGATTCCAATGCACTTGATATATTGAATGTCTCGAATTCAACTTGAAACTAATTCAGCACTCGGCCCAGAGCAATTACTACGTCTTCTGCTTCGAATTTTTTCTGCTCTTATCAAATTAGTATTATAAAATTTGGCGTGCTTATGTTTTGCAAGTTATCTGAAGCTATAAAAGTAAAATAAGATACATCTAACTGAAGCCTATATGCTCTTTAGCCAATGACAGTTTAAGCTACGACTGTCATTGGCTAAAGAGCATAAAGTTTGAGCTCAAAAGTTAAGTCGATCAAGCTCTGTTCTGGGATCCTTGCATTTCTTGCTTAAGTTTAACTGAAAACCATTTGTATAGAACTGCGTATAAAATAAAGCTTAAGAATATAGAATATCTCCACATTGAGCTGCGAATCCATCGATAGTGGCTCCAGTCGAAAGATTCTTCCCAAAACTTCTATCGTTTTTCTTTAACTTATTCAAACTTTTTATATTAAATACATAAAAAAAAACAATTTTAAATAATAAATTTCATATATATTTTAAATAATATATTTTATTACTACAAAAATACTGAGTTAGTTATTAATAATTAAATGGATTATGAGATTTTTATTCAGCAGAATCAATATATTAAAACTTTAAAGCTTCAAGATTTAATTTTCCACTGAGTTTATTTTAATTGATTTGTACATTTTAGAGGTTGGAAATGTTCCGTATTGACATCAAACAAAAAACTTAATGTCGATGGTGCCATCGATGGTTTAACAGCTCTACCTCCTATATTACTTTTACATCTTTTTACTTTTTTAAACCAAGAATCTCACTTCCGTAACAATAAAATTTTTAAAAGGCAGCTGTTTGCCTCGGCTCTAGACGGCAATTAATTGAAGATACTTTATTGAATGGCTTTGCTACAACTGTGCCATAAAATAGATTTTTGTGGAGAATCACAAAAGTATTGAAAGTATTCATGAATCACTATCAATTGAATATTTATAATTTTTTTACAGCTGTCTCTCAGCTTCATGGCACTTCCCAAATACCTTAAAGTTCGTATAGAGCATCAGCCCTGAAGCACACACATTGTCACATACTCGTAAAAAGGCACGATATCCATTGGCCATTGTTTTGACATATTTTCATTATTATTTGTTGTCTGTTTTTGGCATAGATATGGGTATACTATATGTGACTATAGTATTACGAGTATTTTGTTGCTACATTTGGTTTGCTTTGTCAACTGCCAACGGACATAAAGCGCTGTAATATTGTCTGGCATCAGCTAAACCATGCATTACGACTAAAACGGCCTGATGATATCTGCATCTACATCGACATTGGACGTTGGACATTGGAGCGGCACTACTTAATGCATTTTCCGTGTCGTCAGCTCTAGGCACCCCTCCTCCAGTCCCTGGTCTTCTTTATACGAGAACCTGTCGCACAATTAAAACAAGAAATTACATTGATTTATTTGAGTTTTATACGCTGTAAATTTTCTTAATGCTGCATAAATGTTTAGCTGGATGCATTAATAAATAGTTTGCCTTAGTTGCTATACTTACCATATATATTTTTCCCAAGCATAATCTTGAATTGATTTATGTACTTAACACTTTGCCAGCCCCATTCACAATGGAAGCAGACCACCAATAAATTATTGAAACAAGCCAGTGGAATGAGCCAGACATTTGACTTGTTGTTGTTTTTGGTGTTTTTGTTGTTGTTTGTAAAGCGCTTTTTAGTGTCTTAATTTGTGTGTGTTGAATTGTTAAAGTCTGTTGATTGAAGTGTTGATAAAATAGCTGATGGGGCAATACAATGGATAAGAATCAAAAGGCAGTTCGCTGGGTCAGCCCCTAATCTACGGAATTTTTTTTTTTTTGCCTAAACTGGAATATAAACAAAGATAAGCTGATTAATTATTAAATTAACGAATATTTTCATTGAAAGAACTGCTGAATATTGGACTATTGTGAATCTATCTATAAAGAAAATATTTCTTTTGTATAAAAAATCATTTTTGATTTGATGTAGGTAGGTTCTTGAAAATAGAGCAACAAATTACCTTTAAACCTATTTGCAACAATATAGAAAATGTTACACAATTTCTGTATTTATTTATATAAATATATTATTTATTTATTATATTTATTAATAACACAACAACCATTTTGATATACATGAAGAAAAAGAAAAAAGTAGTATACATTTTTTTATGTATTTAGAACTGTTGTATATATACATTCCTATAAGGACTCTGGTTATTAAGGTCAATATTCATTTTGTCCAGAAAACAGATTATATATTAATAACAATTTTATTTAATGAAAATTGAAATTACTAAAACAGAAACATTTTTCTATTGAGTATTCAAGATCAGTATATTTTTTTGAATAACAAGTATAAAATATATTTAATAATATATATTTCTATATTAAGTAAGTTGAGTTAAATTTTAGCTCTGGGTTTTAAAAACTTCATCTTACGACACTCAAAGACCAGATGGAAATCGATAGATTTTCCTATTATGTTCAAAAAAAAATCTTTATCCTCGTCTTAGTGTCGACTTACATTTGAAGACATAACACTTTTTTCAGACAGGAACATATCTATTGCATATCTGATTGGCCCTTTTGAGTCCCAGCTGTATGATTAACTCTGGTTGGACAAGTCCGCTGTATTTATCAGCCCGTCACATTTACGTTTTGTTCAACAGCTTTGTAAATCTGTCAGAGAAGTCGAGTGCATGAAAAGGCTGTCAGTTGGTGACGTCGCTGATTGTGTTCTTTGCATTGACTGCAGTTGTTCACTCAATGGGCTTCTGTAATCTTTTGAAGATCTCACAGTCAGAGCTCACTCGACTGATCCGCTTTGGGTGCTGTGTGCTCAGGTGAAGGGACTTTTTGTATCTAACTAATGCCCATGCATAAAGGCCTAGCTTATGGCTTAAATCTGCTTAGATAGACCTTGGTGTTTGCATCTACCGAAAAACCGAAGCGTAGCTCAGTCAACAGCTAAATGCAAATCATTTGCAATTAGCACCCATACGGCAGTCAAGCCAATTAGGACATCAGCAGGCGGGCAAACAGGCAGAACCGTGAGGCAGGCGGGGCAAGCAGGGTAGGCAGATTAGGATAAAGGCTGACGCACCTTTTGACTGCTCATGCCAATTCATGCCAATGGCATATATGCCGGGCCAATGTAAACCATGCAAATCCTATAAAGAAACCTACGCCGACTGCGACTGCAGCCAATTTCCGTTTGACGTTGCAAAATGTGTCAACTTTGGCAGGATTACAAAAACGCACACACACACACACACACACACACACGCACGCACCACGCATGCCATTCGTGGCAGGACATGCCCCTTTATTAGTTATCCTAGCAGCCGGCCTGCCGGCCTGCCTCTTGCTCCGCTTCTCGCATATCCTGCGAGCCGGAAATTTTTCAACGCATATGCCAATTTTGCTGTCAAGTTTTGTGTGCAACTTGTCGGTTCTTTGACTCGCAACTTTGATTGCCACGCCCCTCAACCAACCCTGCCCCCTTAACAGCTAACCCACCTTGGTGTGGAATTGTCAATCGTTGCATTTAGTGCCAAAGCCCTCAAACGGTTAATTGAAATTTGATTGTGGGAACCTCCTGCAGTTGTACTTTTGTTGAAACATCAAAAGTACGCGAAGGGTGCACCAATCGAGGGCTGATTGAATTATAATTAGCACCTTCACAGAGCACAAGGCACCACTACTTGTCGTTGCGCGTGGCAGGTGTAAGGCATAATAATTGCTTTGGCTAAAATTATGAAGAAATCAATGTGACACTTAATTATTAATGGGCCACAGCAGTGGACGTTGCTCGTTAACCTCGGGCCTAACTTGACCTGAAGAGCCATTATATGACTATAAATATCTTTGACAGATATATGAGATATTATTTATTCTTGGTATATTTTATTTATAGCAAATGACAATGAGTTTTGCTTAGTATTCCTGATTGATGGAGTCATTGAAAGCTTTCAGTAGCAATGTAATTAATTATTGAAAATTTACGAAAAAATCGAAAATATGAAATATCAACAGTAAAGCAAATAGTCCATTTGTTTTGTTTTCTTGTAATGAATTTATGCTTAAGAAAATCGTTTGATTTAATATTTAATATTTTTTGCCCAATTTCCATTTTTGTAATCTTGACAAATTGTCTTCGCTTATCTAATAATCTCATTATATTTATACAACTTCTTCACTTTTAATATAGAGTTTCGTAGCTTGCATTTTTGTAAATTTTAAGCAAATTGCCCAACTTTTTGATATCATATAATCTCACCTTATATTTCGCGTGAGTTCGCAACGAGTTTTTCGTTCAGTTCCAAAAAAGAGGGAGTTAAAGGGTTGTCCTGAATCGCGACCCCTTTAGCTGGTGCATCATTAGCATTGGCTGCCACCCGCATCTCAGGCAGCAAGTCAATCCCAGCTGTGCTCTAATTTCCAACCCCCGCCTTTACAACGATTCAGCTCACAAAGGTAGCACACCAGCTACAACAACAGCAACAACCACTGCTCGACTCCTTAGCTCCCGCCACAAGGAAGACCTTCTCAGCCCAACCCAACCCCCAAATCGCAGTCATGGTAATCATTTATCAAACAACAAGCGTAAAATTCAATATTTTTTTCAAGACGTCGCCGTTGAGCTGATGTTGGTAAAAAAATTAATTAAATTATGAAATCTTATACCCTAAAGCAAATATTTAATTTAATAACATTATTATGCAGCTCGGGTGGCAAGTGGGCGTGGACGCACGCACCAGCACGCGGCAAGGCACACAAGGTGCAGGGGGCAGAGCTTCAAATATGCAATGCCAAAATATGAATTTATATATATATATATATTTTTTTTATATACACACGGATCCCTCAGGTTGCAGCCGCGCCCAGGATAATAAACCACGCGCGTGTCCTAGGAATAACGTGTTTTTTTTTCTTTGCGCCAGGCGCTTTGCCGCCTGCTTTGCTAATTGCCAAAAATCATTTTTCAAGCGTGCTGCAGCAGGAGCAGCAGCAGCAGGAGGACTCCGTTGAGTTTTTATTTTTTCGAAAATACTTTACATCCAGTTCCAGTGGCTCAGAGCACGTGGCCATGGCTGCTGGTTCCGGGTTTCAGTTTGGCCTGTAAATTCGCTTAATCAAAAAATAAACAAACTTAATAAGCAGCGTGCGTGGCTTCGTGCCAGCCCCTGTTACTCGCCTAGCTGTGGTCGCTTTGATGCACTGCCACGCCCATCGCACAGCGCCCAAATGGAATGCCACGTTGAATAGCCTTAACCCGACTGCGCGCAGTGAAACATCGTGGCTTGGCTGTCCTCTTTGTGGGCTCCGTTGCATGCGAATTACTAAAAATTCAACAACAATGGCAAAAGCCGAACAACAGCACCTCGTTCAGGCTTTTCGACTCAACTGTACTTAACTTGTATAAGGTGTGTCAGATGGGCATGCCTAGAGACTTATTGTACTAAGGGCGAAAATATTTTTGAGCCTATATAAATTTTAATTTAATATTAAATATACAAAATATTTTATAATTTGATTTCTATTTTCTTTTATTAATATTATAATAATTCAATACTTTCAAAAATAAAATGATAATTTAATTTAAATGATAAATGATTCTTGAATGAAGAAAATGTTGAAAATGTTTTAAAGTAAGTGAAGTAGGCTTATCATATTAACAGCTTCATATAATATATTATGCTTGATAATTCATGTTTACATTCAAGCATACGATATAAACTTGACTTCAATAGTTCACTCGAAAGTTGATTGCTTTGAACGATATTGTTGCAAGTCTGTGCAACATTTGAAAGCGCGCCGAACCCACATTTCGCTTTTGTTTTCTATTTTTTTTTCCAATAACTCTTGACTATAAATCAAACTACACGCCCGCTAATACATCCTTCTGTTCATAGATCCATTGAAAAACCAATACTTCACTAATTGCTAGGCTTAATAGGCATTAAAAGCAATGCCCAGCAGCGGGCCCATGTCCAGGGCCTGAACAATGCCCAGCTGGGCAGCTCGGCAGCTCGGCAACTCTGCAGCTGGGCAGCTGCCGTGGGCATTGGTGATGGGGTAAGAGCTAAGGAGTAGCAGTGGGCGCGGAGGCAGGGCACAACGCACGCACAGGATAATAAGCGCACGCCAGGATGCTTTTGTACAGTGCCTGGGCAAATAAAATTAGAAATTTTACGTTTTCAAAAGCGACGTTGAATGGGAAACGCGCCTTCTCACTCTGCGCTTTAAATATGAATGCAAAGCGGATAGTGTACTCCCTCGGCTCGGGAGCGGCGGCTGGGTGGGTGTGCTTTGGGTTTTTCTGTGGATTGTGGTGCAGTAGCTGTAGCTGTAGCAGTAGCTGGAGGTTGAAATGTGAGCCACGGCAAATTGCATAGAATGTGTAAAAGTTGCAGTTGCAGCTGCTGCCTGTCCCGTTTTGTGCTTAGTTCCAGTCCCATTTGAAATCTCTCTCTCGCCTACCTCCCCGCCCATGCCTTGGTGCCCGAACAATTCCATGAAATTAGCTAAAAGTTCTTCTGCTGGGCCTCTAAAAGAGGAAGCCATTTTTAGGCTCAAGCCGCGAGCGATGAATGAGCACAAATTGTATAACAGTTGAGTGGCTAAAAGGACGAGGGGAATCGGAATTGGAATAAGCAAAAGAACGAGAAGAATAACCAGAAGAATAAGAAGCAGCAGCAGCAGCAGCCCATAGCTGCAAAAGCTGTCAAGATTTTAAGAAGAAGCACGTGAAACGTAAGGCTCACAATTCTATGCCAATTTTAATTGAGTGTAAACGGGCGGCGCTGGCCAAGTTAATAAGCTGAAAAGTGGACTTAACGAAGAAGCTAGATGACATGGCAGTAGAGTGGGCGTGGCGTGGCGGAAAAGTGGACAGCTACAGAACAATTGTTGGCAATTAAAAGGTGTGCAATTCGCATAAAAACAAGAGAGAAAGTTGGCGGCTTGTCTTCAAAAGAGTTTAGCAGAGAAATTACTAAAAAATGTATATTAAGAGTTGCTACATATTCAATAAGCAAAGTTGTAAAGGAATTTAAAGGCTTCAAATGAATTGTAGAATATTAGAATTCTATAAAACTCGTGAGCGATAGAAACTCTTAATATAATACAAAAGAAAAATCAACTACAAATGCTAATTGCATAATGCTCATAAAAATACAGCTATTAATATAGGAGAACAGACAATGGTTGAAAATCTATTGTGATGAACTTTAAATGAATTTCTTTTTGTTTATTGTTGGTTGAAAATCTATTGTAATCAACTTTTTCTTTTCGTTTATTATTCCGATTCCAATGTTAGCTCCAAAGTCTGCATAAATATTTGAAAATTTAGCCAGCTGCGAATGGCTAGACTAAAGCTTTTAAAGTCTGTGTTAATCTTAATAAATATAAGCAACTCAGACCATTATCATATTTTACTTTACCTTTCTTATAACAGCAGCGTAAATATTTAGTTTATTCAATGAAATTACGGCATGAAAATTATAAAATTTCAGTGCCATATACGAGCCAAAAGTTCGAAGGCAATCATTCAACATTAGCTAGTTTTCTTAATTAGTTTAAGCAAACTAACTAACTAACTACCACTAAATTTCACTTCATAAATTTATTAGTCAAATTAATTTTATTTAAAAACTTGACGGATATTGAAACAGACCGCCTCGCAGTCAATTGAAAATCATTTGTGGAACGTGAGAGTAGCTTAAAAATCTGTTGAAACACGATTTAAAAATGTCGCCGCGCGCGCGAAATTGAAATTGAAATGCAAATTTCAAATGCGAGCAGATTTTTTTGCTTCTGCTTTTGCTTTTGTTTTTATGCTTTTCTGCCCGTGGCAGCGGATGAAGTGCGTCCGTCTGCTCTGCTCGATGCTAGTCGAAATGCCAGTCACGTCTGGCGATTTGTAATCGAAACGAATCTTATGGTCATGACAGAAGTTTTGAAGTTTGCATAGCAGAGAATCGCCTTCGCAATGAGCAACTGGAGTTGACAGAGAAACGCAACAGAGTTGAAAGATTTAAGTGTGCCATGGACGGGCTGCTCTCTCGACTAGTCGAGTGGAAATTGTAGCGAAGCAAAAGAAAATGTTGAAGAAACATCTGAGACCCAGGCAAAGTTGTCTGAAATTTCCCTTCCATATTTAAATATTTATTTCATTACAAATATATTTAGACCTTGAGTAAAATATATTTTACATTTAATATGCCATCTAAATATATAAATTTCATTTTAATTATAATTTGGTTGAGAGCTCATGCAATGATTTCTAATTATGACTTTTAACTACAATCGTTTCATTCATTTGGAAAGTTCAAGTTTTCAATTAGCTGACGGGCCATTTTCTCACAGTGCCTGCAAGCCGTCTACCTCCCAACCCTTAGCCATCGTTTGCCTTTTGTTCTATCTGCAGCAATGCACATTGAATTCTCGTTTCGATAACAATTAAAAGTTTCGCATTTGAGAAATTAATTTAAAACAATTACAGAGCAGAGCACAAGAGTGTGTGTGTGACTGAGTGAGAGAGAGAGAGAGATAGAGGGAGAGAGCGAGAGTAGTAAAAGTTACAGTTAGAGCGAGAGACAAGTGGTTGATTCTGCATTTGCTGTCATTGATGCAACTTGCCAGTTGCAACTTGCAACTTGGCAACTTGGTAACATGGCAAAAATTGGCAAGCTGTAAAAGTTGCCTTTGGCTGCAACGGCGACAGCGACGGCGACGGCGACGGCGACGACGACAGCGACTGCGCAGCCCTGCATCCTTCTGTTCACCCATTTCTGTGTGTCAAGTTTCATGGCGTTGACCCAATTTGCTGGCTGACTTTTCATTTTCACTAGCTGCCATAACTCTCGATGCCGTAAACTCGGCGACCATAAAGCGACGACAACGATGCCATCGATGACGCTGCTCGCAAGTTGCAACTTGCATTCAGCCTGCTGCACTCTGAATGCTCAATGCTGAATGCTGTATGCGGCAAGTGTGGGTTTCACATTGCCCACCAACTTGGATGCTGATGTGGCACGTTTATGAGCGCACACTGAAAAATCAGCGTTTTCTCTTGTTACCAAATCAAATCAATTATCGCCAAAATCAATTATCCCAGTGACAGAGACAAACACCAAGATAGATAGAGAGAGAGAGAGAGACAGAGAGAGAGAGAGTGAATGAGCAATATGGAAATACTTGACTTTTTTTTGTTCTTTGAGTCTTTCTCCTACTTTGCATGGCAGATGCAACTTCACACAGTCTTGCCACTGCAAGATTTGTGCTGGTATTTGCAACAGTCAAGATAAGTAAAGTCAAGAATATTTATACTAAGGTGAATAAGATGAAACCAAGGCAATCTATTCATTTTTATTATTATATCTTATCTGAATATAAATGGATATATGAAGATTGTTGTACATATATTATTTTCTAAATATATATATTTATATATATATGTATATATGTATTTTCCAAATAACAACTTTATATATTGTAATTTCATTCGACTCATATAAATATATCAAACAAAATCTATGCTTAGCTGTTTAAGTACATTTATCTCAAGTATTATTTATCTCAACGTAAACACAAGCCAAGACTTGAACTCATTCAAATGCAAACTTGAGCTTTTATATTCACAATGTATTTATGCACATATGTGGATAAATTTAAACTTCCATAGGAGTCTGTTTGGTTCGAACGCCTACTGTGTCAGGCATTCATTTCCCAGTGCTGCGAGACAGCGCCTGCTGCACATGAATTGCAGCCATCACGGCAACTGTTGTGGCTGACATTTGATTTTTTCATGCGGTGCACCCAAGGTGCAAGTGAGCTGAGCTGAAGGATGGATGTTAAGGGTCAGGTTTGCATAACTTAAGATGCAAATGAGTTAAAACGAAAGGGTTCCAAATGTCCATTTGGCTACTGCATGAATTGCTCTTGTTGCCTGTGTTGTTGTAGTGCATGATTGATGATAGGTGTTGCTCTATTGAGTTACCTTTTGTTAGATTGAAAGCTAGGAGATTAGAGAGAGTTGTTGCAGGTCCTTCCCCGAGCGTAAACAAGAGAAAGCTATTTGAAGTTATTTTCCTATACATTTGAAACTGTTAATTAATTAATTAGTATATATATATATTAATGAAAATTTTATCAATGTAAAAACTATATTTATTAATTCAATTATTCAATTTGTCGCCTATATTATATTTAGTTAGAATAATATTAGAATATAGATCATATATAAAATAAATATTGGTTAGAAATTCTCGCATCGATTGCTTCACATATATACTTCTGTCTACGATGACATGGCTCGAACCTTGACTATTTACAGAAAAATTTACAACTAGCAGCGACAGCAGCTTGGGTTGCCTGTGGGGCAGCGATATACTTAAATTGTTGGCGACCAAACCCTCATATCATATATCAACAGCAGCCACAAATCTAGCCAGATGCCGGATCATAAAAAACGCGCAGCACAAACAAAAGATCAATGGAACTGACTTTGAATGCCGTTGCTGTGTGCTGACTTTTGTGACTGACTGTTTGTTGTTGCTGCTGCGCCTTAATTAAAAACCAAAACAGAATTTGTTAGGGCCACGCCATAAAAATGAGAATCTCTTGAAATGCAGCCAAAGAGTTGTAGCTACTTGGAACTGTTTTATGGCCCAGTGCATGCTGCATATATGTGGCCATGTATGTGTGTGTGTATTTATGTCCGAGCTCTTTGGGGGTTTTTAACCAAATTTATTGGCTCATTAGGCTCATTTTAGTTGTGGGCATGTTAACAACTTGGCATTTTAATGGCTGCTCCCAGCGCCAATTCAGCAAGTTCTTCACTTCATCTCTCAGCTGACTCCAGCAGCGAATCCAGAAAATCTCCATCCGCTCAGTTGTGCTAAAATTGCACTTTCACTTAGCCCAACATTTTCGGCCAGAGCTTCAATTTCTTAAGCAATGCTCAATTAAAAACAGAAAAGAAAGCATTGCTGTGGGGCGCGACCGAATGCATAATACTCGCTCACGGCCCAAAAGTTAAGTAATTTATTTAAATATCAATATATTAATTTGTGTAAATTGTAGACTTAAACCTGAGAGGAAAGTGGATATTTTTACTTTGCTATTTTTAGTATATCAATATTAACTTAGATCTCAAATTGGGATATTCTAGTGGGAATATCCAGAAATGTTAGCATTTCTTTCCATATATCAAGAGTCTAGTCTAATTTCATACAAACCAATATACTCTCTCCTTTTCGTGAGGGTATATAAAAACAAAATCTAGAAACTTTTCAACTTCAACAACTTGGCAAACAAATGAACTAAATTTTGCATTTTCTCGTCTTCTTTATTAATTTGGGGCTTCCCGATTATGTCTTCCAGCTTGTAACAGCAACGGCTTAAATTCAAAATTTTGATAACTATATTTCTTCTAAGTTTTCTAAAAAAAATAATAATAAATTTTGAATATTGTTAATATATGTGAAAAATTTAATGCTTAATATTTTATATATTAATTTAACTTGAAAAGAATTTTGTTAGGAAATATCTACACAAAAATAATGAATATTGAAAAAAATTGAAATATTGATCATTATTTGAAATTTTCTGTGTAAATTTAAAAAACTTAAATTTTAAAAAATCATTTTGAATTAATATAAAACATAAATATATTTTATTTAATAAAAATATTTGATCAAATATTATATATTAATAATTTTACTTAAAAATATCAACAATAAATCTATTTTAAAAATAATTTTTTTATTATTTTCTTCATTTGGATGCAGCATACATTCGTAGGGTATTTATATATCTTAATGCTCAAACGAAATGCACTTGCTATTTATTTCACTCTTGTTTTTTTGGTTGCTTGGTTCATTAAAAGTTGCTCCTGTGCCGTTTTCAATTAAGCCACAGACTAGGGCCTGGGGTCGAGCAATGCATTGATTTCATTTCGGCTGGCCTAATTGCAAATTAGCCCACTGGAGAGTGCATTCGTGGCCGCGACCAACTCACCCATTCTCGCCCAGTGCTCGTCAAAGTTTGCGTTGAGTATTTTGACAGCCAGCGGAAATCGCTTGGCAAGCAATTAGAAACTGTCAAAAAAACAATCGAAAAGAAAATGAAAAGCGAAAAGCGAAAAGGCGACCAAAGTGCTTAACCCCCAGGAATGCAACACACAAATTTCTATGTCAATTTGGCTGCCATCAATGTCAAGCGGATTTTACTTCTTTTTTTCGTTTAAGTCGACAGTTGCTGCGCGGGCGAAAGAGTTGCCCAGCTTATTTAAATGTAACAAGAGTTGTGTTCAGCATGGGTCGATCGGACGGGCTGCAGTGCACCCATGTCACTTGACAGCTTAGCGCATAATTAAATAACAGTTCCAGCAGCAACAACAACAATCGCTTGTAGTACACCTTGTCTCTGTTGTTGTTGTTGTCTTTTTGACATTTGTCGCTTTTCATTTAAATTTAAATGCCACAAAGAGGCAACTAGCAAATGCAACTTAAATGTGTTTAAAAATCGATTTCATTCCGTCGCTGCCGTCTGCTCTCTGGCAAAAAGTATCAGCTTACAAACCTGGCGAGGGCATAATTTCCAGTTGCCAAAGCTGCGCTGAGCATAGGGCTGCCTGATTGAGACAAAGCAATGCTACTAGAGTGCTTGTTGAAATGCATAGGCATGGTAAGTGCCGTATGATATAGACGACATATCATAATACAACATGCACATGTTTCTACTATATGCGGTTTCCCATATTCATCCATATTCATTGCGCATGCATGAATTTTATAGATCTGCCTCTACAATGAGTCTATAAATCGTCTTGCAGTGCGATACGGGTACAATTGGGCTGTAGGTATATATCAACTGCAAGGGTCTAAAGTTTAATAACAAATCGAAAGCGAGTTGCTAGCGGAATAATTGTGCTGTGTTAACTTACTCATTAACTCATTGAAATTTGCACTTGCTGTATCTACAGCTAAATCAAAGACATCCCGAAATATAATTAATCTTTTTAAGTTCTGCAGTTTTCTTAGCTTGAACCGTACATTTTCTTGTTTTCCTTCCTCATTATTGATCATGATTTTTTCGATAATATTTCCAATCTACTTACTCTTCTGTTGATCCTCACATTACATCTAACCTATACTTAATATCTCCAGCAAATACTATTTCTGCTCCTAATGTGTCCTTTTTTTCTCTGGTATCTGTCATTTATTAATTGAAATCAATTTTCTCTCCTGAAGCTGATAATATCCCTCCTTGTAATTTTGATCGATATAAAAACCATATATTTATTTTTATATATTTAAAGAATTTTTTTATAAATTATTTATTTGCTGCTCATTTTTTATTTATTCAACAATAATTTAAAAATTGGTTAAGTAAAAATACAATAGTATAATTAATATTATAATGTATAACAATAAATAATATAATGATTTAATGTAATAATTTTTATTCCTGTAAATTGTTTTCTTCTAATATTCTTCACTCAAGGAAGCAGATCCAAATAATGTCATAAGTATAACTTATCATAAATAATAAACTTAGACGCCAAGTAATCATAGAGTCATTTATACACAACCAGCCAGTTGTTATAGGCGAAATCATTTGTGTGAGTAGATGACACTCAGCCGTGACGCGTTACCAACGACAAGTGAAACAGACACAGCAGCAGCTGTGGCAGCATCATTATTGCTACAAAGCAATGAACCATTAAATAACTACTAATGCAGGCCATATCAAAACTTATGATAACTGACACTTGACAGGAGCGAATTGAGGCTCCTTGGCGGCTGTCCGTCAAAATGCCGCCAAAATGTCATAATCGGCGACATATGCCACGAACTCGAGTCGAAAAAAGAGAGCCATAACAATGTAGGAAAGGAAAATGCCTTGGCCACAAATAACAAATGAAAACGGAAGCTGACAATTGACGGCAGCACAACAAAGTAAATGAGTTCGGAAAAGGACAATGGATTTAAAAATGACAGCCGTAGCGATGCACGGCTGCCCTTAGCCTGCGGCCGTCGCTTCTGCCTAGCTGCTGTTGACGGCGCCCCGAGGCAGCAGCTCGTCCTGAAAACCGAAAGTCAATTACATAATTACTTCAAAGCGATTTCCCAAGAAAAAGAAAACAGCTACCTGAGCTGACCCAAACGCTCGATGCTGCCAGTGCGTCTTCTTGTCCTTGTTGCCTTCTGCTCGCACATGTGACTTTTGGCCGATTCTCATGCTCAGAAATGTCGTGCGACCCGTGTGTGTGGGCCCCTATCGTAGGTACCCGACGATTACCCGACTACCGCACCAGTGGCCGCACCTTAACCGCAATCCTCTGCCAGCTAATGATGCCTAATGTAACCTGGGCTCTCTCAATGGGAAAATTTATGCGACCTAAGCAACGAAAATTTGTCGGCTCAAATTATGGACCAGGTTGGGTATATATAAAATTTTGTTGTTGTCCATTTGCTCATTTTATAGTTTCCACGGCGCCTTTGTAGCCATGCCTGGCCCGACCACAGGTGCTGTTTGTCTGCAGCTTTAAAGAGCGCAACAATTTTTGGCCTATTACTAAACTGTGCAGCGGGTATATTAATTGTGCTATTCACTTTGCCCTGTGGGAAGGAAATGTATGAGGAGCTAAATATGATAATACATATTGCAGTAGTGGTTTAAGGGAGTGAGCTACACCTCTGTAGACTAATAGATGATCTTTATCATTATTATATTCATTAGCGAGTGCATGAAGTTTTTGATACTCTCCTTTTTGACTTCTTTATCAAAAAAAGCTTTATCTGTTTTTGGACCTTGTATAATCGTGATGCAGTTGGTAGCTTTCGATTGCAGCATTTTTACACAAATTTAAGACAACTTAACATACTTGTTTTTAGTTATGATTCGCAGACATGGGTCTACTTATGTCTAAAAGGAATTCTCATATATGGGTTATAGGATTCAATATTTGTATTTTTGAATATGGTTCGCAAGTGATGTATTTTAGCGTGTAATTCGAGCAATCAATAGTTTGTAGATACAGCTGTACTGCTAGATAATTCTATGCAGATATTTCCAGAAGTGTATATGTGGTATGTGATGTGCCAAGAATATGTTTTGGACTTGAATATGGTTCAGATATGGCAAAATTTTAGCCTGGAATCTGTACTGCTACATTAGATCACAGAGCAACTACACTTATCTTACTTAAAAACAATTAATTTAAAATTAAGTTATCTACCTTTAAGATTTTAAAATAGAAAAAAGTCAATTTAATAAAATAAATTTTAAGATACATTTTTACAGCCTTTGCTTTTTTAATTAAGTATTAAACAATGCCTTATGGCCATAGATTTAATATCATTAACTTAACTTAACTAATATAGGTTGTATTATGACTTGAGCTTTTCTTTTTTATATTTCCTTTGCTATTATATTTATCAATTATTAGGTTCTCAGCTAATCTTATCTTAGTTCATATTTTAGTTAACTACCGTAGCTAGTCTATGCTTTGTTAGACGCATGAATCAGTTAATGATTTGGTTAGTTAGCTTCATTGGCGTATCTTAACTTGAAATTAGTGAATTTCTAGTTCGGCTTTAGAATCAGATTTGGTCTCCTCTGTATTTTTTCGTGTTGAATGTTTTTTTATGCTGCGAGTTTTTATGTTCATGTTTTGTTTGGCCACAAAACTTTCAACTTTTAGCGCCACAAGTTGTCACCATTTGGTTTTTTGGGGAAAAGTCATAAAATCATTTAAATAAACAAACCGTGGCGCATCCCGGAGCTGTGTCTGCTGCTACCCTTTATTCGCGCTGGGTCACTTTTGTATTTATTTACGGCTTTTGTATTACTGACTGTGGCCAGTCGGCCATGGTCGCGCCCATGGCCACGCCCACGCCCACATTGGCTCCAGCTGCAGTTACGTGCAGCAACATATAAAATTTGCATTAAAATTACTTTGATTACAAATTGGTTGTCGCGTTTCGAGCGACACAAAAAAACGCGTTGCGCAAATCCTGTACGTTTCCCATTCTCATTCGATTGTTTGTTGAACTGAATGCCGTCGGAGAGCCTATTAAAAAACGGAAGCTATTTATGCGTAAAGTATTGTATTTTTAAGGATTATTGATTTTATTTGGCCAACACTTTTTGTGCCGCTGCTTTGTGGACTTTTTTGCGCTCTCGCTCTGTGGCCAACTACTGTGGGTAGGCGGATTTTTATTTAAATCGTTTGCGGGAGAAATAACCATTCAGCAGAGTGTTGGCGACAAAATAATATAAAACACAACTGTAATGTTTAATTATTCGACTCTTGTCCAAATACGGCTTAGCAAAGTGAATTTTAACAAAAATCAAATTAAATCAAATGATATAAATGCATTAAAGTACTATAAAGATGATGGCTTTGTCATTGGCAAAAATGCAATTTTGCTTAAAGAGAAAATTATATATATATACATATATATTAGATATATATATTTATATATATATCTGTGAGTATATGAAGTTGACACCTTAGCTGGACCAGACATACAAGTTAAATTGTAAGTGAATCGGATTGTTGTATGTAACTAAATTTGATTATAGGTCAAGAGTCTAACAGCATTTTGAAACCTATAATCAGACTCTGCTTACATTTGCTTAACCAGATAATAAAAATAAATTTTTGTATAATTTAACACTTCAACTTGAAAAGCATCATTTATTTCACTTCTATGTACTTCATTTTCTTCAATAATTTGTCTTAGGAATAGCTTCTTAAGGTTTGCATATAGCAGTTAAAATTGATTCCTTTTTACGAACTCTCTTGAAAAGATGGTGAAATTCCATTTCAATAATTTAGGTCTGACTTGTTACTCATGAACTTTTCACATCACTCTTTTGTACCTTTGTTGTTTGAAAAATATATTCATGTATATGACAAAGCTTCTTGTTTATTTTTAAAGTACCTCATAAGACATCCTACAAGACAGACCTAGACATTCCTGGAGATTATTGCAAAGCCCAAGTTACTCATAACAAGTAAGAGTGCTCCAGTCTGGAGCCCTAGAATGGAGTGCTCGACTAAGAGATACCCTGAAATTTGCAATGAGCTGTTTTTACACTCATTCTACGCTTCTCTTATACATGCATAACTCACAACACATGCACATTAAAATGCGCTTTGCTTACTGCACAATAAAGGATCTTATTGGTTAAATATGTTTACTTCTAAATGGAATTTCGTAATGAAATTTTTGAGAGTGATAATGACATGCATATTTGTTGGCAAAGCTAAAATCTCTAGTTTTTTTTAACAAATTTGTTGTGAACTTAGGAGAAAGGGCAAGGGACTCTAAAATCTGAATAGTAAAGTCCTCAAATCAATGGCTGTCATACCTCTCCTGTCTCTCCTTTTCTCTCTCTCTCTCTCTCTTTCTATCTCTGTAATATATCTAGCTGCTCCCTGTCGACCTACACCGCACACACCGACATCTTTCGCACTCATCTGCCGAAAGAAAAAACATTTTCGGCGATCACCTAAATAATATATATGAAGCATGTCCCGCCTCATCGTGGCGCATAGCCCTTCAATAATTATATCAAGCTGAAACCTCATGCTTACGAAATTCTCCACATATTTCGCTAATAAATAGTTACTGTGCGCGTTGTGGCATCGACCACAACCAATAAAATGAATTTGGTTCAGGCCCCGAGAACCGAATTCGTGAAATTTCCAATGCATAATTCATTTGGCCAACAAATTGATTGGAATGTTTATGCGCTTTCGCAGCAATTCAATTTACGCAGCAACAAATTTGAATTACCTACAAACTCGGCCCCACCCACCGAGTCCGCAAAGCAAAACAAATGAAATGCAATACCGCAGTCCGAGAGAGGCAGTGTGTGAGAGTGGGCAGGAGAGCTGGGGCCAAACAATGCAAAAATTGAAAATCCAGAGCCTGGCTGCAGCTGGGGCACGCGTCGCGTCGCGTCGTCAATGTCTCTTTGCCATAATTCAGCGCAGAGAGCACATGAAAGTAATTTAAAATTGCGAAATTCACAGCCACGCCCACAATATAAAAGCGGCCAACTGATCTGAGCGGAAAAAGAAATATATAAAAGGGATATTTTTGACAGACAAACCGCAGCAAACGATTTTCCCACGCAAGCCAACCTTTCAGTAGTGGGCATATAATCGAAATTGAATTTGGGCAAAGTGCGCGAGAAAGTTGCGAGCCCGAAGCGGAAAATGCAGTTTCCCATCGTTAAAATGCTGAACCAAAAGTAATTGCAATTGCACACGACACGTGCGGGGTGCAAATTGCCAGCGAGCGACAAATAGAGAAGGTGAGAGAGAGAGGGAGAGAGAACATAAAACTGCTGTACTCCTGATTGAGACATATCAGTTGCCATTGCCACTTGAAGCTGAGGTTGTAGGGTAGGTTACGCATATCACACGCATCACAAGCTGCTATCAGCCTGGGAAAGGGAGAGGGAGAGGGAGAGGGAAAGGCAGCGTGTCCTGGGTACGAGGATCTTTGTCTCCCCTGCGGCTTTATGAATTATGCTCTATGACTACTGCGTAAAATGTTTTCATTTGACAATGCCCATGACGCGGCAAGTTTTTTCTCTATATCCACAGATTGGTTGGGTTTTTTTTTGTGAAGGGTATGTAAAGTACTTGAAAAGGTTTTCAATGGAAATGCGTCGCTTTTTATGTTTGTTCAAGGCAGTCGGGATCGCTTGTATTTCTCAGCATTGTATTGTTCCACTTTTAATTAAACAAACTGCCAACAGCAACACATTAATGGGAACAGTTTTTGTGTAAACAGGACAGTTTGGAGGAACTAGTTTTTGCCGCTGGGAAGGTTACGAAACAGGATTGCAAATCAAATTAGTTGAATCAGATTCATATGCATGAGCTGATACTCAAGTGGCGCATTATGCAATTAAATAAATTAAAGATAGACAAATATTTGGAGAGCATATGCGTACAAATGTGTGTTCAGAGTGGCAGACTGAAGAGGACAATAGGATCGAGGGAATGCCAAGCCGGAACACTCGAGTGAAGAAGGAAGTCTTTTTTTTGTGTAAGGCTCTGAGAGTTTAATAAATAGTTAACTATTAATTGAATTTCATTGTAGAAATATATTGAAATGATGATAAATATAGAATACAAATGATCGCTTTGTCAGTTCGTCGCTATTGAATACTTGAGACTTGTAATGTGGAAGGCTGATAAATCAGATATGGTAAATATATCTAAGTCCATTGGGGTTGTGGCAAATTAGAGCTACAAATGTTTTAGTTTCGAAACTGAAATCGTCTACTGACTAGTCAGAGGAAGCTGGCCTGTGTGCTACGAATTTTGTTTAGGTGAAATTTTGATGAGACTCCGCAGATTTGTATTCCATACCTTCAGACTGAACCAGATTGGTTTTGTGTGTAAGCAGTTTTTGTGTTGAAAGAAATTTAATTGAATTGTGAGATCCCCAATTGCCGAGGTATATATATTACTGATATCATAAATATCTTATTTTCGAAAATTTTTAATAATATATATATTTATTTAATTTATTTGTATAATATTTTTGTATATAAATATTTTATTTTTCATTGAAAGTTTTGTTGCTGCACTTGAGTAAAATCTGTTCTCCGCCGTGTTCTTAATTGTATTTGTGAACTTTCCAACACTCGTGTGCAATACTGAGATATATTTATATCGCTTATTTTTTTAATTTTAACTTTATTATACGCAATAGCATTTAGTGTAGAAAAAATATATATTTGCAGCATTTCTTTCTATTTTGCACTTCTTTCAATTATTTTTCTCGTTCAGTTTTCTCATGCAAATAACATTTCATCAGATGAAATTGTTTGCGGATTCATCCAACAGAGCTGAAATTGTTCTTTTTCTATCCATTTTCTTTATATTATTTTTTTTTTTTTGCTTCTGACGGCCACTTGCTGCTGGCCATGAAAATGCCCAGCTAAGTGTAAATCATATTTTCATTTATAAATATTTTAAGAGTATTTCGTTACTAAATGAAAAAGAAGAAGAGCCGGAAAATGCCAAAAGCTCACATGGAATTTTTATATTTTACACATTTTAAACATATTTTCGCATGTGTGCTTACGAAATGTTTTTGGATAAAAACCTAATGAAATTGCTACTCCTCTCACCTGACAGTTAATAAAAAATGATTGAAAGCGTGGTAAATGCAACCGATGCCAATATACAATTGCAGCATTAATTACAGAAATATTTCACGCGATACGCTATTTTGTGTCTGCAAATGCTATTGAGGTATCCTAAGTTCGGCCACTCATACCAGCCCGTTGGCGCCCTCTCGTCCCTGCGCCTGGCGTGTCCATTTGCAGCAAAGCGCACATGCTCGCCGGAACTACATAAAACAATTGCAGAGATTTCTCAAATTCCTTACACTGTACTTTTTACATACACTTACAGTTGAGTATTAGTGCAATGTGTAAAGAAGAGAAGAAGTTTGGGATGAGCTACGGATATTGAAAGGAGTAGATAGTACTTCTTTTATTTTTAGTTGTGTTATGCTTAACCGAAAGCTAGTTCTGCTAAGATAATCTTTGCATCAAAAGCTCATTTAGTTATATTCACAGAATTGATTTAATAATAACAAAATGTTGTCTCTTTTTCTTTTATATTTTGTATTTTTCAAACTCTCATCAACTCGATCTAAAATACATTTAAATCTAATCTAAAATGCCTGCCATTAGAGCATTTCATCTTCGTCGTGCCGTTCAGATTCGTCTAGCAATGTTTTGTTTTACCTTTTTTTAGCAAAAATAACCCGAAATCTCGTCTACGTTCCATCGACCATGTTGGACGAGTGGGTAGAGTGTGGCTTGCTAGCGGCAGGGCATTGAGTATTGGAGCTGCTGGCTGGGGGCCTGGCTTCCAGCATGCCTTTTGCCGCTTTGCTATTTCAATTGAAATTTGCTTATTGCAAAATGGTATTTTGTTTTCATTGCGCACGTTGGATAGTTTGAAGAATTTCCACTTTTTTCTGCAAATTATACTGCACAAGTGTATGGGAAACATAAACCTAGACAGCAACATTGTAACGTGCAAAAGTATTTTGCGAATTTATGTAATAAAGTTACCAAGTATTTCAGCCATAGCGTCATAGCCTGGAACTAGCTCGACAGTTGAGAGTCTTTAGCAGCTATTAGCTATAAAGACTGTACAGTCTGGAATAAATATGATGAACATGTGCTGGGGTTAAGTTGGCAGTCTTGGTATTTATATGTAGTTTTTGTTTATTGACTATATTGAATAGTTATGCCTGTAATAAAACGATTTTATTTTCTCTGAATAGTCAAATCTGTTCAAGACCGTCATACTGCTCGCAATAAATCAAGATAAAATGGAATGAACAAGCAATGGATGCGCCTTTGCAGGCATAAGATATAAGGAATCAGCTTGGCTCTCATCTTGAGTCAGCTACTTGCAATATAGTTTATAATTGGGCATATTGGTATCTTACTCAGATCTTTTCAAGTTTAACTGATTTTCTAATATAGATTTTGGAGCACACTTAACAAACTTTTGACTATTTCGAAGCTGAGACTGAAGAATGTGAGCTTACATGGAATTCCTTTAATTACAGCTAGCCATAATGAACATGACTGACAGATCAGATGACCTTTCTCCTAAGTCATATCTATTGAAATCGTGTGGGCAGTGGATTGCCTCATCAGGTGGCTTAGAGACCGTTACTATCAGAGTCAGCCTCAGCTTGTAAGATATTCCAAATGGATAGGTGTTCAGAGAGATAAACAGATCGACACTATAATTATTGATCTATCACAAGTCGCTCCGTCAATTACTTAGTAGTTCAGGTTCGCTTCCATAGATAAAGCCACTTGTGGCCTAAAATTTCCACTACAGCCATGTCTTCGCCAATAACTTAACTACAAACATATGCAGTATCAATTGCGATATACTCAGACTTGTCAAAACGACTGTCGCTGATAAGCACAACTACACCTAATGCGAGCGATTGTAAACAATAAGTGGAACAGGTCTTTGTGACGATACAAATAGTGAGCACAGACCGAACTTCGCCACGCATCGCATTAATTGGCACTGATAAGGGAACCAGACCGATAGCACGCAACAGTGAATGAATTGGCCAAGGTCATGGCTAAATATTTTGGCCAACATATACATATAGATATCGATGTCTAAATACTTATTGCCTGGTAAACAGCTATGGCAGTCTTCTAAATCTGTAGAATAGCAAGTCTACATTGCTGTAAGCTGATATGCATTTCAAAACTAAATTTAGGTCTCAGCTTATCATGCACTACAATCTATGTGCGATACGAACAGTTTGCTTTTGTTTGTGGGCAAACAATGGTTCGCATTATCAGCAGTGCCTTAAGTTTAGGCAAATTCAATATTCATCTTATTTGCACTCTGCACTCAATAATATTTAACATCTAGTTCTTAGTCTGCCAAGATCAGTGCTCGGTGTATCATCGAACAGTCGACATGGATTCAAAGATTTTTTGCCTCTCGTTTCTCGCGGTTCTCCTAATTAATGGCTCGCGTGGGGCAAACATTTTGGCAGTATTCAGTTTTCCTGCTCCTTCGCATTTGATTGTTGAAATATCAATGGCCAAGGTATTGGCTGAGCATGGACACAACGTCACAGTGATCACATCTCTGAAGCCGCATGTCACTCACAAGAATCTAAATCTTATATACATACCACTTACTGAGGAGCAGCGCAAAGCCCATGAGGAAAGCATAGCCAACATGACTGAGAGAGACAATTCTAACATAATTACATCAATGTTTCACATGCGGAAAGAAATTTTCGTAGTGAATCAAATAAACTGTGATATCATGAAAAATCCTCGAGTTAAAGATCTGTACAAGAACAAGCATAACAAGTTCGATCTCGTTATGATCGGTTACTGCTTTAATAGCTTTCAAATAGGCATAGCTCAGAAGCTGAGGGTGCCAGTGGTACTGGCGACTTCAATGTTCCCATCGGGAGTATTCAACCCAATGCTTGGCAATACCCACTCACAAGCCTATGTTCCAGCTATGTTTCTTTCCGTTGAAAAAGGTCGAGCAATGAGTTTCGGACAACGATTGATCAATTACATAACAATCAATATGGTCGAGATAATTACGTATCTTATTGACAAAGATAATAAAAAATATTACGAGTAAGTGAAACTCACCTTGAGTCATAAAGAAGAAAATATTTAATTATTGACCATTTTTGCAGAGAGGTCTATGGAAATGATTTGAGTATGCCAAAATATGAAGATCTCAACAAAAATGTATCTCTCGTGCTCTTCAATTCTCATGGTCTGAGTGAAGGTCCCATCCGACCCAACTTCCCAGGAGTAATAGAAGTTGGAGGAATTCAAATTAAGGAAACACCCGATCCACTGCCAAAGCCAATTTTGGACTTTCTACAAAATGCTACAGATGGAGCTATCCTACTTAGTCTGGGTTCCCACTTGAAGGGCGCCTATTTAAAGCCAGACACAGTGCAAAAGATGTTCAATGTATTGTCGAAGCTGAAACAGAAAGTCATCTGGAAGTGGGAAAATCTAGATAAAATTCCAGGCAAATCAGATAATATTCTTTACTCCAAGTGGCTGCCTCAAGATGATATCCTCGCCCATCCCAAAATTAAACTCTTCATTAATCATGCTGGACGAGGGGGCATCACAGAGTCTCAGTTTCATGGAAAACCCATGCTCTCGTTGCCGGTGTTTGGAGATCAGCCCGCCAATGCTGACAAGATGGTCAAGGATGGATTTGGACTCAGTATGAGCTTGCTAACCCTGGAAGAGAAACCTTTTCATGATAACATCAAAGAAGTGCTCGAGAATCCCCAATATACAGAAAAAGTGAAAGCATTTTCCCAACTCTTCCGAGATCGTCCACTGACAGCTCGTCAAAGCGTGCTCTATTGGATTGAGTATGTTCTGAGACATCATGGAGCAGCTCATTTGCAGAGTCCGCTCGTCCACATGAGTTTTATAGCCGCCAATAATTTGGATATTTATGCATTGCTAATTTGTCTCATAGTCGTGTGTTTGCTTATAGTTAAACACATCATTAGATATACTGGAAAGTCGAATAGTTCAACGTATGTGAAGAATCCAAAGAAAGTGAAGACTATATAAATTTATCGTAATTACATTTGCATTTAATATTTTATAAAAATCAGAAGAGCTTGACGTGAAAACTTGGCTTATTACGATTCAATAAATAAATTTGTTTAAGTTAAAATTTATTTTGTCATATGTAAATTCATATTTAAATAAATATTAATTATGACAATTTGACTATCGAAAATGAAAATTTCAGGACATCTTACACAAAAACAATATTCTGGGACACTTTTTATGCCATGACTCAAATGGCAATCTCCATCATAGTGCATTTTTAATGCAGATTTCAGTATACCAATTACTTCAGAACATCCAATAGAATTATTTGACTGCTTCGGATTGTACTGTGTATATTTAAACATAATGTTTTTTAATGAATATTATTTTGAATGATATGCTTATGTATGTATTTGTGTTTTGAAATTGTATTGACAGAATTTACACTAATTAACATACATATATGATACACATTTTAAAATATTATATTGTGTTATTAATTAAAAATTTAAAAAAATGTCTGCGATCAGTTCGATTACGAAATATAGATAAAGTATGATGATCGAATTAGGCCTATCTATTGGTTATGTTTGGCTACCTAAACTTTTGATTGATATATATCTATTCTTCCTATTCGTGCAGTCTTAGAGCATGAGCATATAAAGGAATAGAGTTTAATACTTGGTTGTTGTTTTAAAATAATAATGGGAATATTTGAAGGAAGTCATGGTCTTTGCTAATTGAAAAAGGACTCATGTTAACATTAGCTATCCACGATGTTCCAATATTTATTTATTTCAGCTTACCTAAGCGGTCAGACAAATCGGAGGCTGCTGAGAGATCTATGCTTAAAACAGAAACACAAAAGGAAGATTAATTAGTTCGATTTGGAACCGTTCTCAGATGATTACAACTTAAAATTTCCGCCGCAATGCTTCAATATTTCGATAATACAAATAAATCAAAATAAATCTATAACTATTTAAATTTTTCCATTGTGAAATCTGGTTAAAAAAATCTTGGAATAATTTAAAAACGAGATCCTAGCTCCATACTCGTGATCTATGCATGACTCTAGCTCGGATATTCTTTGCCCCATTTAAGAGCACTATTTTATTAATTATCATGATGAAATAAACACTAATCAGGCGTACTAAGCAGAACTTTCTACTAAATTATACAGCATTGTCACTTATCAGTTTAGTAGACCTATTGCTCTGACCGATAAGATCAATTTGCAAAGCACGTTCACCAACTCAGCCAACAGACAGATTAAAAATTCTTGTGAGCGGGCGAACAGTAGCTCATATTATCAGCTCTAATCATTACATTATGTTAAATGATAACCAAGCGTATCGCATATAATGGCATGTCATCGTGAGCTCAGCAGTAGGAATACTTTTAACTGCTAGAATTTAATACGTCGCCCCTGGTAGTTCTAGCTCAGTGCACCACGACTCTTCTATCCGGCAACATGTCTCTTAAGACTTTGTTCCTCTCGTTACTTGCGGTTCTCTTTATCCATGGCTCGAGTGGGGCAAACATTCTGGCAGTATTCAGCTGCCCCTCTGCTTCGCATCTGATTGTCGAAATGTCTATGGCCAAGGTGTTGGCTGAGAATGGACACAACGTCACAGTGATCACATCTCTGAAGCCGCATGTCACTCACAAGAATCTAAATCTTATTTACGTTCCACTTACTGAGGAGGAGCGCAAAGCTTATGAGGCAAGCATAGCCGGAATGGCCGAAAGAGACAATTCTGATCTGATTGCAGCTGTATTTCGCATGCGAAAAGAATTGTTGGCGATGTTTAACAAAAGCCGTGATGTCATGAAAGATCCACGAGTCAAAGATCTGTACGAGAACAAGGATAACAAGTTCGATCTCGTTATGGTCGGTTACTTCTTCAATAGCTTTCAAATAGGCATCGCTCAGAAGCTGAAGGTGCCAGTGGTGTTGGTGACTTCAATGTTTCAATCAGACCTATTCAACCCCATGCTGGGCGATATCCAAACAGAGGCCTATGTACCAACAATGGGTATTTCCCTCGAACAAGGCCAATCAATGAGTTTTGGACAACGATTGACCAATTACATATTTCTCAACGTATTTAAATTATTTATGTATCTTATGGAGAAAGATAATGCAAATTATTACGAGTAAGTGAAAAGTACCTCGATCAAAGAAAATATTGTATCTATTCAAACTTTTTGCAGAGAGCTCTACGGAAATGATTTGAGTATGCCAAAATATGAAGATCTCAACAAAAATGTATCTCTCGTCCTCTTCAATTCCCATGGTCTGAGTGAGGGCCCTATCCGGCCCAACTTCCCAGGAGCAATAGAAGTTGGAGGAATTCAAATTAAGGAAAAACCCGATCCACTGCCAAAGCCAATTGCCGACTTTCTACAAAATGCTACAGACGGAGCAATTCTTCTTAGTCTAGGATCCAATTTGAAGGGGGCCTACTTGAAGCCAGACACAGTGCAAAAGATGTTCAATGTACTGTCAAAGCTGAAACAGAAAGTCATCTGGAAGTGGGAAAATCTAGATAAAACTCCAGGCAAATCAGATAATATTCTTTACTCCAAGTGGCTGCCTCAAGATGATATCCTCGCCCATCCCAAAATTAAACTCTTCATTAATCATGCTGGACGAGGGGGCATCACTGAGTCTCAGTTTCATGGAAAACCCATGCTCTCGTTGCCGGTGTTTGGAGATCAGCCTGCCAATGCTGACAAGATGGTCAAGGATGGATTTGGACTCAGTATGAGCTTGCTAACCCTGGAAGAGAAACCTTTTCATGATAACATCAAAGAAGTGCTCGAAAATCCCCAATATACAGAAAAAGTGAAAGCATTTTCCCAACTCTTCCGAGATCGTCCACTGACAGCTCGTCAAAGCGTGCTCTATTGGATTGAGTATGTTCTGAGACATCATGGAGCAGCTCATTTGCAGAGTCCGCTCGTCCACATGAGTTTTATAGCCGCCAACAATTTGGATATTTATGCATTGCTTATTTGCATCGTAGTCATCAGTTTGCTTATCGCTAAAACAGTCATTAAATATTCTTATGAAAAGATCACTAAAAAGTCGAAAAGAGCTACGACTGTTAAGAATCCAAAGAAAGTGAAGTCGAAATAAATTAATCTCTTGATATTGATTTGTTATAGAGAATGAGTAATAAACACTGTATAAAGTAGGCCTGACGTAAAATATAGTTATAGTTATGAATGATATTTATAAACTCCCACTTTGATTTCATTTCCATTGTCTTTTTATGGATTTGGTAGTTAGCTGATTCTACTTTACAGATGGGATTCGGTATGGTCTTTAGTAGATATAGAATATTCGGCCACAATTTCTCTTTGTACTGCCGACTAAGAGATTTATCCAAATGAATCGCTGGCGCTGCCGATTTTTATTTCATTTGCGTGTTCCATTAATTCATTCGATTATCGGCGCCAACCCTTGCCCCTTCAGCGTAACTAATGGTTGTCCTTTGCGTGTCCAGCCCAACGATTGCAATGGACAGCATGCGGCTGTGCGGTAGGGTCAATGGGTGGTGGGCGGCACATTTTCGTACACATTTAATCGTCTGCCAGCCTGCTGCAAATTCTTAATTAACATATACACACACACACGCAACAATACACACAGACACACACGCACACACACTTGCAAATAAATATTTATCGGCTTTCGCTACTGCGTAACTCACATGAACATGGTCTCGGCTTCGGTCTCGATGCCAGTCTCGGCCAGCCATCCAGTTGGCCGGCCGGCCGGCGAGTTGGACACGTCAACGCATCGTCCTCGGTGCTAGCAAACCCGCATTAAACATTTCCGCTTCCGTTTTTGTCTTTTTCATTTTCCTCCACTCGTTTGTGTTTACACTTTAATTCCCCATTGGCATCTACAATTCCGACTATCAGGAACATTAATGAAGGTTGTTCGACCCCTAATCTAAGTCAATATAAAACCAGCTGTATAATAGCGGACAGTTTTTCTCTAAGCAATATACATGTGATTAAAATTAGAATTATAAAACAAAATTTTGTATGTATTTAGATGAAATGAGTCACTGTTAGCTGTTATAATAAAATGACATATAACGTTATTTCACAGTTAAAGCGATATAAAATTTAAATTATATTACATAGAAATGTATAATTTTATTTATATATAGATATATGTGATTTATATCTTGCTTTTACTATAACCAGAACATTAATCGTTCATTTATTATCAGCCTTATTAAATAATTTATAATTATTATAACATATATTTAATATATTAATATAATATAATATTATAATATAATATGCCGACAATCAAAAAAATTAAATTACATTAAATTACATTTAGCTTCAAATAGGTAGCGGCCATATTCATAGCATATATTAACAAATATATTTTATATATTATATAATGCATATTATAAATAATACTAGTAAATTATAATAGATATTTAATTGCCAATAATATGTTAATGAAGAGTCAAAATAACATCATATAATTTATAGAAAATATGATTTAATAAATTGGTACTACCAACAAAAAAAATTTAAAAAATGATCAATAATATTTTTATTTGAATATGCATTTTTTTTTTTTTTTTTGGTTTATTCCTAAACAATTTATTCATGAATAAATAATAAATGGTAGTCGTCTGCTAGTAAGTTTATTTTTTTTCAAATTTGAATTTATGCAAATAAGTTACATAATTCAAAATATTTTAATATATTAAAATATATATTAAAATATAAAATATATATAATAAGTTAAATAATTTAAAATATTTTAAAATAATCATTGCTTTAAAATAAAATATCTACACATATTTTGTTTTTTTTTTATTTATTTTTTATTTCTTTAGTTTCAAAGGCAATCATTGGATAACGAAAAAATTATATATATTTATCATTAAACTTTTCTCAATTTTGATTTTATTTTGATACACAATTTTTATATATAAGACTTCTGCGCAGGTCATTTAAATATCTGGCTGACTCGTTGCTGCAATTTGTGCTCATATCATACTTTCCTCTGCATTTTTTCATGGTGTTGTTGCCGTCATTGTTAATGTGGCTGTTGATGTTGGCTGCTGGCTGTTGGCTATTCGCGGTTGTTGCTTGGATTGCAGTTGCAATGTTAAGCACTTTAATGAAACATTTTGCAGCATACTGCACGGCTGACTGCCCTGCCTGACTGCCCTGCCCTGCTCCGTCCGATTGTCCATCTTAACATTGAGAAGTGCTGTCCATGCCCACGCAGAGCCATTCTAATGAGTTTTACAGTAGACAAGTTGAGCTCAACAGCAGCTCCGTCCAAAACAAATGTCAAATATTTGATTAGCCCCATTACAGGCGGCAGCCGCTGCCCGAACAGCTCTGACCCACATGCTGGCGCCACAAGGGTGGCTCGTGGTACTCGTCGAACGCCCCAGCGAAGCGAAAAACTTCATTATAATTTCGCTCATTAACTCGTTTCGTGTGTTTTCCACATTTTTACTCATTTTCCTTGACGAACTGATGGAGGAGAGAAAAAAACACTTTTCATAATTAAGCGTTGTAATTTTTGTTTGTTTCGGGTTACTTTTTTTTTGCTTTTGCTTATGGGAGAAAGGCTCTTCGCGGTAAAGGCTTTATTTCCTCTGAAATTTTGCGATTAAATTGTTTTTTTTTTTTCTTCTATTTTTTTGTCTACTTTGTGAAAATGTATACGGACCAAATGTAATTTTTGAAGAAAATTCATTATTTATATGAGCTGTTGAGAGAGCAGGGTATCTATTGCTATTTGAATTAAAATGATGCATCTATGATAGCAGTATTCAAGGGTATTTCTTAGTCCAGCTCATCCTTTTTGAGCTTAGCTCATTTCGCTTTTGGACTTTGACAGGCAAAGTTGTGCTTGATGGACATATGATTGCTTTCGAGTGTACGAAGGCGAGTTTGTCTATTCATATTTCAATATTTCATTAACTGGAACTCATTCATATTTACTGACGTTTTGTGTGGGGAGTGTTTGGGAGGCGTGTTTGGCCATTAGGCGACCCCAAAGGGGCGATTGCCATAATGGTGGAAATACGTTCACACAACACAGAACACACAACATTTACGTACACACACACATACATCGATTGGCATTGTTGTGTCGTCGTTGGATGGAAATTGGCGAGAAACTTGCCAGCTGTTTGACAGCATTGGCTTGACTTGAGGAATTTTCAATTAGTGGCTGCAAAAATGTCAACTGGTTTTCATAATTATGCAGATGACTTGTCAAACTGTTTAATCCACATTCACTTTGCAGCAAATTTAATTGAAAACCCCTCGACGCTATAAACCGATCGGAATCTCATGTCAAGCTGCCGTAGAAGTATGGCATAGCTAGCAAATACTGTCATTAAACGGCTAAAAACTAAACACACACACAAGCCCCCGACCGAAATGTCTATAATTTCTGTACATGGCAGCGACAACAACCAAACCAACTGGCAGCAACCAACAACAACAACAACAACAGCAGCAGCAACTGCTCTTTGAGCATTAGTTATTACTGCGAACTATAATTTAAAATAAATGCCAAAGTAGCCGTTGCTCTAAACCGCAGCCATGAGCACTGCCAGAGTGGGTTGTGCTGTGTGGCAGCAGGAGTGGCAAAAGCAGGGACATGAGCAGGAGCCGTAGTCGGGTAGGGGATGGGGACTGCAGTGGGGGCAGGGGCAAATAGTAGCTATTAAGCCCATCCACTAGCAGAGAGTAGCTGTTGCTCTCACTGCTGCTGCTGTTGTTGCTGCTGCTGCTGCTGCTGCTGCTGTTGGCTTTATAATAAATTTATAAATGAAAATATGAAAAATGGTCGCTGCGTGTTTTTGCCAAACTAAGCAAAATGTTTGGAGCTTAAAGAAGCTCCACAAAATAGAAAATAAAACAAAAATATCCCAGGGACTGGGCTACGGCTTGGTTTACGGTCATCAGTGCTTTGCGGTTGAGCATTTGGTTCTTGCAGCTTTTAAATTTTTGTTTGAAGAAAGCTAAAAGCTAAGTTCTTAAATATTTAAAAATGAATTGTTTGAATAAGTGACAGTAGCTGAAGTATAAAAACTTTATTATGTTTTAATTTCTAATGAAAATATTTGTATATTAACAGGTAAACTTGTTTTCTATATATTATCGACTTTCTTTTATATTAATTTTATTGAATATTTTTGTATATACATTTATAATTTATCTGCGATAACCAATCTAATTTATTTTATTTTTCAATGTAACTATATAAAAATATATGACTAAAAATTAAAAGAAATTCTGTATTTTTCTAATTGTAGATAGGACATAATAATTTATTTCGCTTATTTATTATATAAATATATATTATATATTTATAATTAAATTTTTATTTGTTTGTCCAATTTATTTTATAATTATAGAAAAAATAATTTTTGTTATCCTTAATTTATTTATTTAATTTAATTGTTTTGTTTTGTTTTGTTTTTATTAATAAAATTAATATTTTGACAATTTTAAGCTCAGACTTTTTATGCTTTTCTGCTCTGAGAGTTTACTTTGATTAACATTAAGAACAATTGATTATTATGGAAATGATTTTAATTCGACCTGAGTTAGCATTACTTGAAAAGTAGATAACGATCCTAGTATACAATACATAGTTAATGAATATTGAAGCATGCTCTCTAGAAGTCGCTAGTGCTCAAAATCATTCATCTATAATTATTAACTTGTGGATAGCTGCAGCTGTCTCTTATATATACACTCAATTCACTTATATAAATAATAATAATATTTAAATACATAAAATTCTTGAGGCATTTAAAGTTTCACTTGTAGGCCATGTTTGTGAGATACAATTAAGTTTCTTATCAATTGTGTTAGATTTTCGTTTTGCATTTGCATGAATGAGTCAAGGACTTCCATGTGTTTTTTTATTTCTGATGACATTTCAATTTCAATGTTTAAAACACAAAACTCATCCAACTCGGAAAGTTCACTTGCTCTGGGCGTAAATATAACATATAATATTTATTTATGTGACTCCAGAAAAACTAAATAACAAAAAAAAATAAATATATATATATTTATTTATATGTAAACAAATGGCAAAACTAGTGACACATTTTAAACTATTTGACTTTGCGCAGGAAATGGTAAAAAGCTAAATAAACTTTCACTCTGGGCTTGGAGTCGCAAGGACATGTGCATGTGTCAGGCTGCAAATGGCCGATGGCATTCTGACTAGATACACGTGGTCAAAATGGAGGGTCTCTAGGTCCCAGGACGGGCGCCATTTTGATTAGTTTTTCATGCATTGTGCGTTTGGCTTTACGGCAAGTTCTTGGAACTGACATAGAAAATTAAATCAAATGTAACTGTAGGCGTTGTTGCTGTTGTTGTTGTTGCTGCTGTGGTTGTTGTTTCTGTGCTTGTTGTCTGTACTGTTGTATACTGTTTGGTGTCCACTGGGCTCTGCTCTCTGCGAAATTAAAGTTGCATCTGCCAACTTGCAGCTGGCGGCGATGTCGGTTATAAAATACTAAAGCGGAAAAACTTTCACCATTTTCTTGGCAAACTTTCAGTTGCATTTGCAAAATGTCCTGCCAAGTATGTATGGTCCTCAGGCAGACATACATATACACCTTTATATATATATAAATATATATATATAGATGTGAACATAACTCAAGAGTGGCCCAACACCTGCCGCTAGGCAACGCCCTCTGGCGGCCGGTGGAGCAGCTGTGCTCCAGTTCGCTCCACTCTGCCATTGTCGTAAGCTGAGCGTGAAAAAGAAACATTTGCATATCCTGTGACCCACTTATAATCATTTTTCATGAACGTGTAGTGCAGTGTGGAGGTAAGTGGCAGCCGAATGGCCAACAGCACCAACAGCAGCAACAGCAGCACCAGCAGCAGAAACAGCAGCGACATCTAAGCGCTCCATATCGAAGCTGGGCTATCCAAAATGAGGTTATGTTTGCTCAAGCAACGTCATTTGCATAAAATTATGCAGCTGGAGGGGGAAGCGCTGGGGAGGTGCTTGGTACGAATGCACGATATTCTTATAGACAGAAGCCAAATTATGGAAAAAATTCTATTTCGGTGCTCATTAGCGCAGACCCAAAGTGTCAGCGTAATTAATAATCCAAAAAGGCAAAGGCAGCAGAAATAAATTTCAAATACAACCAAAAGAAAACAATAAAGAATTGTCTAATTCAGAGTGCTGGGCGTTGAGATACCCTGTATACCTATACCTATACTTATACATATAACTTTACCTTTACGCATACTTATACTTATACTTATACTTATACTTATACTTATACTTATACTTATACTTATACTTATACTTATACTTATACTTATACTTATACTTATACTTATACTTATACTTATACTTATACTTATACTTATACTTATACTTATACTTATACTTATACTTATACTTATACTTATACTTATACTTATACTTATACTTATACTTATACTTATACTTATACTTATACTTATACTTATACTTATACTTATACTTATACTTATACTTATACTTATACTTATACTTATACTTATACTTATACTTATACTTATACTTATACTTATACTTATACTTATACTTATACTTATACTTATACTTATACTTATACTTATACTTATACTTATACTTATACTTATACTTATACTTATACTTATACTTATACTTATACTTATACTTATACTTATACTTATACTTATACTTATACTTATACTTATACTTATACTTATACTTATACTTATACTTATACTTATACTTATACTTATACTTATACTTATACTTATACTTATACTTATACTTATACTTATACTTATACTTATACTTATACTTATACTTATACTTATACTTATACTTATACTTATACTTATACTTATACTTATACTTATACTTATACTTATACTTATACTTATACTTATACTTATACTTATACTTATACTTATACTTATACTTTATACTTATACTTATACTTATACTTATACTTATACTTATACTTATACTTATACTTATACTTATACTTATACTTATACTTATACTTATACTTATACTTATACTTATACTTATACTTATACTTATACTTATACTTATACTTATACTTATACTTATACTTATACTTATACTTATACTTATACTTATACTTATACTTATACTTATACTTATACTTATACTTATATTTATACTTATACTTATACTTATACTTATACTTATACTTATACTTATACTTATACTTATACTTATACTTATACTTATACTTATACTTATACTTACCATTATTTATATGTTTTTTACAGATATTACATTTCTTCTGACATTATTCCCTTGCCTCTTCTAACCCAATGTTAGTCTACAGGGTATTCAAAAATATGCTAACACAGTGCTAAGTATTTTTATCATTTCCACACATGACACGAAAAGCGTGCTGTAAGACGAAGGACAGAGGTAGAAATTTATTTATTTGCCTGTAATTAATCAGTGCAGCTGAGATGCTTGTATATAAGAGCGAGCTGGAGAAGGAGAAGTGCAATGGCATTTCGTTTGTTGTTGTTGTTGTGTGGTCTGTCAAGCGGCTGCCTTGTAAATGGTGTGACATCTTATGCGCGCCCGCCCTCCTTGCAGCTTTCATTAGAGCTGCGGCCTGTGGCGTTAAATTTTCCAGCATTTAATTGACAAAACGTCGCTGGAGCAAAACAAAATTCCTTCCGAAGACACTTCGTAGTTGGCACTGAGTGTCAACTTTTGTGGTCTCGTATTAATTGTTCTGGGATGTATGCAAATAGTTGTGAAATTAATCAACGTACACAAATGTGTCCAAAATCAATTCAGTGTAATATTTTGTTTGCGCATTCGATGGAATTGGGTCAACCGATTTACCCTGTTTGGCTCTGTAAATAATCAGCTTAGATCAAATCTATTTTGACCAGCAAAACATTGCAATATGTTTTACTAAATGTGGATGTTGTTAGTTATTTCCTGAACACGCATCTCTGCACATTTTTCATTAAAAATGCGAATACGAATCTCGCCAAGCGTCAAAATGTATTTAAATATTTAAACAAATTCATAGCTTAGCCGCAGATACATGCATATATGAATGTCTGTATGTGTGTGTGTGTGTATAAATCACAAATGTTGAGTATCTGTATAGTAAATTAATGAAAATTCCAACACTAATTTAAATTCAAAAATATAAATAGCCAAAAATGTAAGCAGCCTTTGCATATTTTGAAGCTAAGTTTATTACAGAAATATGAATATTATTTAAGTAGCTTAATTACAGATGGCTCTGATCAAAAATTAAGCTGAAGTTGTGGAAGAAGAGTCAAAAAGTAAGCGAAGAAAGTAGTTTTAATATAGCTGATACATTTTTAGAATTATATTTCAATATCTTCTCTTCAGTACAATTTTCACTCGTCTCACCACAAAGTGCAATTGCTGAATATATGTATGTTCATATTATTCCCAATCGAATTTCGTTCTGTTGCTTTGTCAGCGACCTTGACCAACAAAGATGTCATAACACCATAAAAGTTGAGAGTCGAGAGAATGGGGAAATGGATTTATGCAAATGGAATCAAGTTTATCAAGCATTGGCCAGACATTGTGTCAGTTCATTTATCGCACAGTTACGTATGGGGAAGGACTGACATCGCATATATCAATCGCTTGTAAGTTTTGGGCTGGCGTAGAACGTGACATGAATTGCACTTAAGTGATTTTAATAGTTCACGTGCGCCTTTTGACAAAACGCCGACCGCGCTGGCCGTAGCAGCAGCAAAAGGTGGGAGAGAGGTAGAGGTCGGGTGCAAGGGGCGCGGGTGCACTTCAGGCTGCGGCCGGAGCGCGTTTCCGTTTCCTTCTACTCTAGCCCGGTGTTCAATGAGACAATAGCAGCAGTAGGCCACAATTTCCGCGTTAGCTAAGCAAATTTGCTCTTCGTTCAGATCGAAGCATTGTTTTGCTTATGCCAGGCACGGGATGTGCGTGCCTCAAAACTGTCAGTTTAAGTTCGCTGGCGCGGTCGCTCGCACTCGCTTCGACTCCAGCCGATAGCTCTCCATATTTATTCTACCTGAATTCTATGCGGCTTTCGCTTTCTGGCCGCAATGCGTGTAATGGACACGCGCCACCTGACTTAATATCAATTTCGACTGCCGCTGCCGAGTGCTGTTTAGTTTGTTGCCTCACTTTTTGCTGGCTGCTTTTATTTTTTGTCTCTCTCAAAGTTTTTAAGTCAAATGAATTTTTTATGGCACCAGCAACAGCCGTGGCCAGGTTGCAATCATGGCCAAGTTCCTTGGTTGCCTTTACGTGTTTGGAGTTTTAAAATTGTCGGCCCAGCTCCCCATCGTCCTCATCGTCGTCATCGTCGTCGTCTTCATCGTGTGGGTCATTTGAAATAAATGGTTTTAAAATACTTTCAAGTGTGGCACATGCCAGGCCAGGCCACAATTTGCAAATTGAGTTGATTGCGAGTAGTGTGTGTGGGCGCTGTAACCATATCGACTTGTTGGCTCTACTCTCTGCTAAATTACAGCCCATGCCCGTTCATGGACAGCTAATAAAGGTGCTAATGGGATTATAAGGCAATTATATTGTTACAAAAAAAAAAACGAAGAGACAGACAGCTAAAGTGCATTAAAAACTGACCTGACGCAATGAAAATTTATACGAAGACTTTTACTATTACAACTCTTTGGTATCATTTAAGTTGAGTGAGCACTTTAATACAGGTGTAAGGGGTTTTTTTTAATATATATAAATTGATATCATATGTGTGAATGCCGAAAGATCATGGGAAATGAAAGGCTGGCTCTCTGAAGCATATAAAATTCTGATAAGTATTTCAAGCGGAGTTCATCTGAACAAGTCGGACCAAATGAATATATGCCTGATGGAAATGATAAACTAAATAAAACCAGCAAGGGCAAATTGTAAGCTTGGAGAGGTTAAAGACTAGGCATTTGAAATAACATTTCGAGAGACAAAGATCTTCCAATAGAATGATATTTTCTTTATCTCTTTAAAGTTTTCTAAATCTCTGTTTATAGATAGAATTTCTTCTCTTTCTCTCTAAGCTATGAGCTGTATATTTATCTTTGAAATACTTGGAATACTCCAAACAGAAAGAGAGATAAATCTCTCTCTCTCTCTCTCTCTCTCTCTCTCTCTATGGAAATATCTTACACGATTTCCTTTCTATCACTCTATATGAAAAGATCTCTATGCAGATTTGTCTGTACATTCAATGTAATTGAGTTAATATCAATAACAGTCATTGATTTATTATTGATGAGATCAGTAATAGCTATTATAGCATGACTGCAGCTGCAACTTTTTATCGATTTGTATGAACATGCAAAACCTTGCCTTTCTGCTCTTTCGTTTCAGTTCTTTGACTATTCGCGTCTTTGCTTAGGTTTGGTTGTCTCCTGCCGCTGTCGACTAGCAGTAATATGCCAATCACTGAGAGCTTGGGCCTTTCTCAGGCTGGCCTAAGGAAAGTCATTAGGTCATTAGGCAATAAATAATTAAAAGCCATTGTTGGCAGGCCACGCACGAACGGGCCACACCTCCATTTCCCGAGAGTTGTGGCCAAAATGTGCGAGGAAAATGCGCTAATCATGCGCTTAACATGGCGCACCACAACTGAATTTATCACTCACACAAATTTCAATTACTCGCTAAGACAGAGAGAGAAAGAGAGAGTGAGAGAAATGCTGTGTCGCAGTCTTTCCCCAGGAGAGACTGCTGTGCCGTGTGGAAATTCCACATGCGCGCCAAATCCTAAAAAATGATGGCGAATAGTGCGTGCTCGAAAAGCGATCAGTGTGATTAATGAAAGGGGCAATACAAACGTAAAAAGAAACCCCTTAAAAAATGAACGAGACCAAACCAGAGCAGAGCTGCCAACAAAAATTAGTATGAGAAATTAACAAGTGGCTGCCATTGGTCATGTCGGCTTAGCTCGAGAAGATTTCCAGGCTTAACTGTCGGCATTAGGCACACTTTATAAGAACGAAGCATATTCAGGGAATAACCAACTGGCCAGGCCATATACCACATGCGCACAGCCATATATATGAATATATATACACAATTTCCGGCTAATGTGTGGAATTAATCCCAGTCGAGGCTGCGCTGGCGACAGCGAAAGTCACTGAGGCATGCCACACGGGTGCCACCCTCGGGGTGACCCTCGACGGCTCAGTTACAGGATTAGCATGGCGGTAAAAACAACAACAATGCTCATGGCTCTTTGCTTTTTTGGACAACAAAACGGAAGTGGTTAAGGCGAAGCAGAACAGCGTCGCAGCGCCGGACTAAAGTGACATTCACATTTTACAAGGTCGTTTTCATTTTTTTATATTAATACTCTTAGCTAGGACGGGTATTCGTAAATGGTTGTGATAGAATATACACACTGCATTACTATATCTTTTATATCTGTATCTTATCTTATCTTATTTTGTTCGCTTTTGATTGATGAAAAACAAATTTGTGCTTCATAACCAAATGACTTTCTGTTTCATATCTCAACGTAGATCATTTAATATTCGTCTTATCATTTATAAGTTTTATTTTCATTGGGGGCGATCCACTTGCGAAACTGTTTGCTTGGACTATTGCCCTGGCAGTGTTTGCTTTATATTTGTTGTCATTTGTTGTGTTTGCCGTCGATGCTGCTGCAACTGAATGCACACTTTAGAGTCTAGCTCTCTCTTTGCGTATATATATAGTCTACGGTTTCAACTGACTCTTTGCCCAAAAATTTGATTCAATCCATTATTTTTATTTGTTGTTTCGCGCCCAACCCTCGCATTTCCATTAAATCGCATATAAATACATTTTTCGTTCGGCAAACGCTTTCCATTTCCATTTGTAGATTTCCATTCTTTTGTTTTCCCTATGTTGTTGTTTTATTTTGCTTTTGCGCTCGGTTCTTCACGCTCTCGAGCCAAACATCCCCGGGTGCAGTAGCTGCGTGGTCCCAGGTGTATTTGTTTGATATATTGCGCAGTTATTGCACACGCACACACTCACACACACACATCGGCACAGTTATCCTCACAGTCATATGACGCTGAACCCTGAACGCGTACACGCAGCATTCATCGATCTGGGAATGCATCATGTGCACGACGTATGTCGAAATATCATGCATTACGCTGTTCCCACTCTGAAATTATAGTAATGCAATTTAATTGAGTGTTCGATTACGCGAAAACTGTAATAGGTGGTCGATAGGCACATATGTGAACGGCTTTACTGAATAGGCGATGGCTGCAAAAAGAAAGAAGAGTTTGGAACAGCCATGAGGAGTGGAAGGCAAAGGGAGATAGTTTTATGTAAACAGTGGAAAGTCGAATGTTGACTCAAACTGAATAAGAAATTATTCGTGCAGAAAATCTTTTTGAAAGAAAAAAAAATTGCCGGAAAAAGGAAGCCTGAGTCAGTAGCAAAATAACAAATATTGTCGGTTAATTAGAATAAAATATGAATGAGAGTTTTTTTCAGTGTTTGCGCACTTAATATCAACAACTTATCAAACAGGTAAAAGGTGTTAATTGATATTTTATATTAAGTATTATTTTGTCTTTGAGCACCACAAATAGACTTCATGGCTCAAACGATTATTTACTTAAAATGTTTGTCTTTTGCTTTGCCGTTTATGGTATTAAGGCAATTGTGGAGTGCAGGTAAAATGAGTTGGATTACAACTAATTATGATTAAAATGCTACTTATAAAAATGTAGAATTAATGAAAATGTATACATATATCTATGAAATATTTGAAAGAGACAGAGATAGAGAGACCGATAGAGAGAAAGAGGAAGATACACAGATTTGACTAAATTAAAGACTTGTCCTTCACAATAAAGACGCAGTAGACCTTTAAAGCCTTTTGATATGTTTTTTCTGTGCAGATCTCTGATTTCGAATAGAGCATAATGCGATCAAATGGTTTTTATTGAAGTGAAGCATGAACGTTGTAGTTCCCTAATGGGACTTACACATTTCTTTAATTTTTCTGGAAAACTAATTTCATCTTTCCAACAAAAAAATTTTTATCATTTATCAGATTATCTGCAGCAAATAATACAAAAATTTTAATATAAAAAAAAATTAAAAATATTAATAAGAAAATAAAAATAAAATAAAAAAGAATAACATAAAAAAAAATGTAAATATCTCATTAATTGATAAAATCTTAATTCTGATTCACAGTGATTGATATTTTTAATTTCGAAGCTGATGTAGTCTAAGTGATTTATAGCTGAATGATAGAATTTTCGAATAATATAAAACATTCCATTTTTGAGTCAAGACTGAAAGAGTTCAACTTATATCCTCATTTCCCTCTAGAAGCTGCAACATATAATCATAATTAACAGACTTTTACATTACTTCAATTTTTAAATTCTGATTCAAGTCCCAGAGTGTTTGAAGATTCCTATGTGAAGAGCAATGTATCCAAATATCTCTTCATTCAGATAACATAATATAGCTTTCATTTGTATAAATTATAGCTATAAACAGGTGCATAAGTACACCTGTACAGCACAACAAATACAAGGTGAATACATAAACAACTCATCTACCGGAAATTAGTGCTGAATATATGTTATTATAGCTTTGCAGTTGCACTCTGCCATCGGTGCGCTATCATAATAATCATTAGCAGTCATCGATTTCAATTTCTAGCTGCAGTCGGCAAATGCCCTCTGCTCGATGACCAAGTGCCCAGCCGAAGTTGCCAACATATGTCGCCTCCAGTGTGGGCAAATAAACTCGTATTATTGATATGTATATATACGTTGTGTCCTGTGTCCAGGCACTATGTGTGTTTGCCCAAACAAATGGAAAAAGAGCCAAATTAATGTATTATTATTGGCAAATATTAAACACCTAAATGGAACGCTGGAGCGACGGCAACCCCTAAGCCGAGTCGACACACTGGGCGACACTTGCCGCAAATCAAACCGAGTTGCAAAATGACAGATCGAGGGACTGGCTGTGGCAACAATTAAGTTTCCACATGAACAGCATTTAATGTGCAACTGATTTTCAACATCTGTTTCCATTTTTGGGCCCGGGCAACGGAAAGGAAACGATGCAGACGGAACCATCTAAATTTGGACTCGAATAAAGTGTCAGAAAACATAATTTTGATAGTCGCAGCTCGGAGCACGTGACGCACTTGGCTTGACTCTGCTCTGCTCTCGGCATCTTTACAGCGGCGTTAATTAGCCGCAGCCACTTGATGTCTGTTGCCTGGCACAGCTGCTGGGCTAGGGCGACCGGCAAACCCCATTAAAAAATTCTTAACTTTAAATTGGCTACGTAACCAGGGGCTAGGGTTAGGCTACCTATGCGCCGTTTATGAGGCACGTTTCCAGCTGTCATTCGCTGGAAACAGAAACGTATTCTTGTATAACAACATCTCCGGCTGGTCAGGGCTAATCCTTGATGCATGTCTGACACTTTCTAGTGGCAACTGCGACGGCAACGTCGACGACGGCGATGGCGACGGCGACGGCGACGGAGACAAGTCGCCAAAACACTTTGGCTGCTCATTAAAATTCATCCACGCAGATTATTAACATTTGCATCTAATTTGCATTTGTAAGATACATGGCCGACAATTATGTGGATGCCGCACACACATATTGCCAGCAAGAGGAGCCGCCGAGGGGTTGAGCGTCAGCGTGAAAGGCTGCGCTGTGGGCTGGAGAGGGCGCCGCTTTGACTCCTATGTGAAAACTTATTTATGCATGCGTTTCTGCAAGCAAAATGTCGCCGGCAACACCAACACATACACACACACACATTAGCAGTTGCATAAATTATGTTGGCTTGGGACGCTTAGGGACGCGGGGATGGCCTGCGTGGCGGGTCGGTTCAACGAGGTTAAGTGTAATTAAATTACCAAATTATTGCCAAGTCTTAGGTTGCAGTTTATAATCTGGCACATCAGCCATTGGCCTATCCCTGTCATACAATACCAACGCCTCTTCCACCCACTTCTCAGTTTGTTTGTGCCATAAACAGGCATTAGGCAAACTTTCAATTAGTTTGGCGTTAAGTGGACTCTTCACGTTCTCCAACTGGGCGCCAATCGATGCATGGCAAACTTTGCTTTACTTTCATAAATTTTTGGGGCAGCTTAGTTAGCAGCAGCCAAAAAGGAACTTAACTTCCTAAACCACTTGAGTTAACCACATGTCTGGCCAATTGTTTTGGTTTAGTCAAACCAGACAACGTCTTCAAGCTAAGAGAGTAAAATACGAATTTTGTTGCTTCCTATTGTAATAATAAAACCAAATTAAATGTGAGTGTTATGTATTTATGAATATAACTGAATTATGTGAATATTCAATATAAGATATTTATTATTCAATTATAAATATGTTTGGATAGTTTTAATTAAAGTGAACTTTGATAAGTCTTAGAGACAGAGAACTTATATTTAGTCTAAATATTAATAATATTATGCCTGCCTATAATTATATTAATAGTATTTTGCCTAATATTATTTGTCTCAAGCAATGTCCATTTGCACCCACAGATTTATTGAAAATGTGTGTCTCAGTAAATCGACAATTGGAAAACTTTTTGTTTATCTATTTGTATAATTTGTTCCAGTCAATTACAACTTTTTAAGATTTCTTATTTTTGCATAAGACAAATTTTAAGTTTAATGAAATTTTATATAACATCTAGAAAATTTAAAAAAATTGTTTATTTTTAAAAATATTTTGTGTGAACTAATTTAAAATTTTTATTGTGTTCCTACAAATTTGACAAGAAATATGCAGTTGTAGAATATTATTTGTCCTGAATACAGGCTACAACAATCAATTAAAAATGCTCTAGTCGAGACTTCCCGACTAGGAGATACCTTGAGCCCTGCGAAGAGTCTAAGAACTTACTTCTCTTAATTCCTATTGACTACAGTTTTGGCTTTACTTTGAGAAGTTAATGTTTAATAATTTTTGTTCTAAATGCACTTTTATCAATAACATTTGTGGATAGTTCAATTTATCAAAGTCTCTATATCTCTCTCAATTTCAATACGTTTTACTTTTAACAGTTCAATATCAATTTCAGCTCGTCATTCAGATAAAGAATATCTATAGTTTATTTCCGCTATAACCTGAAATTCCATTTTCAATAGGTTCAGAATATAAAAATTGAATCAGAGTGTTAACAACACAAATGTTTCAAACTTTTCAAAGCTGTTTAAGAAATAAGTGCGCATTATTAATATTCTCCAATGGCAGCACGAATCAACTATGTGCTATATTGTCAACTGACACAAGCAAGAACTACTTATTCAACATTTATTTTGTTCAAACTAAGGAAATTAACATTTTTCTCATATATTTTAACTTACAATAAAAATTCAGTCAAAATCATGACTTAACTGACCTTATCTAAACAAAGAGCTTCATAAACCTGTTCGTAAATAAATTTTAAAATATTCGTAATACTAATAAGTGCCTGAAGTATAATAATTATCATATAAATGTCATGGGTAATATAGCAATAACAGTGCTAATAATAATGCAGCAATCAACATTTGCAGACATTTATTTATCAGCAAATACTTAATGACTACGTAAGCAAGTGCACAATTAGAACATCTCGGGCATGGCTTGAGTAGTTCATTACCCTTTAATTTGTTTCAATTTGAAGCTTAATCTCGCTCTAATCTGTTGAGTAACTGAAAATACTTGCAAATTGGTCGACAGCAAGAGCAACAGCAACATGAACTGATGATTTTTGCACATTTATCAGAGATGTGAGGCTTAATAATAGATAAGTAGACTGAGACGGCAATGGCAATGCAACAATGGCTGCAGCACACTGGTCAAAAGGGCGTGGCCGGGATGAGCTTGGGGAGACCAGCAATTAACACACTCGAATCTCGAGTTATGCAAGTACCAAGCAGCAAGCAGCACGCAGCACTTTGATAGTTAGATAAACAAATAGTCACACACACATCTAGATATATACAAACACAGACAGACAAAGGAAGTCAGAGCAAGGACGTGCGGCAGGAAGCAGCAGTTGATAAGGACACACACACACACACAAACTAATAGTTGAAAGAGGGTGTGGGGTAAAGAGTTCCAAGACGAAATGCAATTCAATGCCAATACAAATGCAAGGTAACATGCAAATTGACAGAGTGAGAGAGAGAGAGAGAGAGAGAGGGAGGGAGGCAGGACATACGCCAGGACATGGCAAACACAAACACAAACAAAAGCAAACAGGCCAACGGCAGCGAGAGGGGCAAGCGTAAGGGCAAAGGATGATTGGGCCAGCAACGCTGTAGAACAGTCAACACATGAATTGCATTAGTTGCAACGGAAAACTGGGCGACAATTTGACATTTTACTCGTACTTTGTTTTTGGCCAGCAACAGGGTCAAGTGCGGACGGAGTGAGCTCTGCGCTATGCAAATAGCAGAAAGCCTTTGGCATTGTCTTTGACAATGAGTTTGCGACGATGACTCAACGATAAACTGTCAAATTGCTGCAATTTAACGCTTGATAAGCAAATCTGCTGCAGCAGTTGACAACTGCGACGTCGACTGGCTATAGGGTATATATAGCCCTGGCCATTGTTCGATTTGGCCATTGTGCGGAAGTCAAAAAGGGGTACATATGCTATGAATCTGTTACACAGAGGTGCATTGCGTGTCGCAAAGGTTTGAGCTGGGTTTCGCGCTGTGCTGGGCCTGGGCATTAAACGATTTAAAACATTTTCATTTCGCTGCCGTCTGACATTTGTAATTATGAGTCGGGGCTCGGGGCTCGGGGCTCGGGGCTGGGCCTGAGCCCGAGCTATTTAAGCGATTTGCTTTATTAAAATCCTTAAGCAGCAAAGCAAACAAACATTTTTGCACAGTATCCACCACCAACCACCAAAAAGATTTTTTGCACAGCTCGTCAACATATTGTTGACTCCTCAATCTGAATGTCCTCGACTGTCTCTGCCAGCCCAATCTCTCATTTGTAGCGAGCGAAAATCTGTTACCCTGTCACATTCGCAGCTTGCCAAAAAATTTCATTCATTCACCCATTCAACGATTCATTCATTCATTCATTCCATTACGTTTCGTTTCGTTTATCCCTTTTATGGCTTGTTTGGGGATTTTCATTATTACAATGACGTCGTCATCGTTCGCAGCAGCAGAGCCAGACTGAGCCTGTTCTAGTCGGGCTTGTTGTGCTGTGCCTCGAGCTACTTTCTCCTTGTCCATGTTTATTTATAACTAGCAATTGTAATTAGGATTACTTTTTACTTATTTGCACAGTTGGTGAAGAGGATCTCGGTCGACGGCTCGCGAGGCATATAAAAAACATATTTCTGCATTTTTACGTCCTGGACTTTGTGCCACGGCATTAAAGTATTTGTCCAGACGGCTTAGTAGGGAGTCGTTGTATCCAGTTAATAGCATGACCATGATGCGGCCCTGATACGGCAAGCAGCAGCTGATGCTCTGAGCCTCAGGATGAGCTAAGATTCTGGCCTGGCATGGCAGGACCATATTATTATATCAATGGCACAGTTGTGGGATACATGCGAATTAGTGGGCATTATCATAGATGAACTAGCTAATGCCTTTGCTCCTCATATTCCAAATGAATCTGTGTACGCTTCGAGCCGGGTGAACAAATTGGCATTGTATAGAAGATTATTTTCAAGCGCAAAACCAAACAATTTTCTCTGTTTAGCAAAACTGAATTCTGAAGAGCAGTATAATGTTCAAAGATTTTTTTCTTGTAAGAGAAGTTATTAACCCTTTATATTAATAAGGAATTGAAATTGATAGAAATTGTTTTTGAATTAATTTTGTATATTTCTGTATTTGTAAAAAAAGTAAAAGAAAATGGAACGTAACTCTACTGAGCCACTTGTGTTTTATCGATAAACAGTTCCTCTCTGTTCTACAATCATATTATACTAACCATAATATTATTGTGGTTATTAATATGCAATTAGCATTATTAATAACTATAAAATCTTAATAATATTTCTTTACTATTATGGTTTCGATTCTAGTATAAAACTTCGAAAAATGCGTTGCTTGGCGATCACAATTTACCAACAAAATATGTGTAAATAGTCCGAAAAAAACTACATTTTATTTTACAATTTCCAATAATACATTTTTATAGTTAGAAAGATTATATAATTATAAAATTTTTCAGTTTCAGATTTGCATACACATTATTAAAAAAATTTGCAATAATTCGTATTAATCAAATTACTGCATATTTCGCTAGACTTCTCTTAAATTTTTATATTAATAGACATAAAGATACTTTAGTATACATAAATATTAATATTAAGCTTTTTTTTATATATGTGAAAATATCTTGAGGCTTATTAAATTTTAATTTTGATTTATACATAAAAATAAAATAAATGTTAAGATTCTGTGTAACCCAAGTCTGCCTTGTCATTCATGCCTTAATCAATTATACTTAGGCATTGCTTAATGGTTTGAAATGGGTTTCTGTGATCATTCTTCATTCAAACAGTTTGTAGAACGGCGATGAATCAATTAAGCGACTTACAACTGAATTGTACACGAAATGAAGCAAAAATCGATTTGTTACGTAGCTATTCGCATTTGTCACAGGCGTTTGCCCCTTTCGCTTCTGGGCGTGACAGTAACCCTTGAGTTTGGCCAACATTTTCGCCATATTGCCCATAATTATGATTATTTCACGGGTTTTTATCGCAACACAATTTCAATTTCAGATAGATGGAGTGCGTGTCGCATCAAGTTGTCAACTCTACAGGCGGGTGGTCAACCCTTTTGGCCCACGCACATAATGCGATAAATAAAGTCATTCAGGCCAACAACAAAAAGAGGACAAACGACGAGCGTTACAAATTGAAGTGTTGTAAAGTGAACAACGAAAAACCGAAAAGTGCAATGGAAAATAAATAGAATAAAATCGTTTAACACTCAACTCAAAAGCCAAATGACAATTTGACGAATTGAGAGAACTTTTCGACCCACCCAAAAAAAAAATAAACAAAATAAATAAAGAGGGCACATGGGGCAAGTGAAGAAAAAAGACACACAACACCCAACAGCAACAAACATTTCACCCATTTTGTGTGCTATTTGGTTTGATTTTCGTAAATGGCTTTCAACTAATTTTCAACAGACAGACGGACCGACAGTCAGACAGTCTGTCAGTCAGGTGAAGGCTTCGCATGCCCAATCAGCGAATTGATGGACAGGCATTCTGGCAGAGCTACCGTACGTCATTTATTCAGTCGAACAATCGAAAGTGTCAATTAAAAGACAGCAACAAATAGCGAATGCCAAGTGCCAGCCGCAACGCCAGTCAACGTTATTATTTTATTATATTTGATTTAAACGTTTCGAAATCGACATGTGCGAACTTTCCCTCCGGCCTGCCCATTTATCGCGTCAACCCTGCGATTTGTGGTTCCATTTCCACATTCATTTCCATTTCCATTTCAATTTCAATTGGCATTTGCGAAATATGCGTGAATTAAAACAGATGTCAGTTGTACCCCTTGGCGGTCATTGATCCCAGTTTCATAACGTGCTCTGATTAATGCCGTCTTAAGCTTAACTTCCCTAGAGAATTAGCTTAATGCTCTGCTTTCTGTTCAGGTTGATCAAAGCCCGCGAGCCAATATGAACAGGCTTCTATCATCCGAGTGCCCGAGGCATTTGTTTGTCTTATTAAATTTCTGTTTATGCAACGCCTTTAAATTAAGACTGCAATTGAATTGCAAATTGATGCGCAGCTGCTTACTATATATACTGATGTCAATGGGGAAGCCAAATAAATATTAAGTATAAAGTATATCGTATTAAAGTATAATCTCTGGAATTAGTGGGAGTAAATTCATAGAAATATAATAATGAATAATCAATTTGGCCAGTGGATTGTTGCTGCTTTGTGTTTCTTCGCAAAAGGTATTTCAAAAATTATCACTAGGTCGACTTAGGTATTGTAGAATACTTAGAACTTTTAATATATATTTTGAAATCATAAGTCTTATGATGGAAACTTCTTTTCAAATATCTTGTATTCTGCTGCTACTGAAGTTAAAATTAATTCAAGACTGCTGGGAGCATGGAGAATCCTTAACCAGTCTTAGGTCACACATTTTTAAAAAATATTTTTGCAACTAGGGTCTTGCATATTGGTGCCAAAGTGATAGACACTATATCAATCATAGTTCCAAAGTTAGAGCATTTCACGAGTTAATTTCTGTGGAGCTACTTCTGTAGGTGGAATAAAATAAATGAATATGTTTGTCTTGGCATGCGGAAATCTAGAATAATTTTAATGAAATATGATGGATCACAGTTGACCACTTCTACAAATATACATATAAATGTTATATACGAAAATAAACATTTTTGAAGCAATTTAGCTGATTTTGTTTTGTGAATGGGTTTGATGTAGTTTCACACAATTTTTATATTTATTGGGATACATTAAAATTGGAATTTTGAGCATATTCTTAAACTCTCAAATTATTTCTTTTATTAGGTAGTGCTATTACTATTACTATATATATGTTAGAACTTTATTATTTTTTGAATCTTATTAAAGTCCTGCTTACCTTTCTTATATGCATTTTTATTATTTTAGAAATTATAGCTTACCTAATACTTACATGATACGAAATCTTTTTTTTGTTGTCATATAAGCTTAAGTTAATATTTAGCTGAAAATTTAATGAAGTTACAATTTCTTCTATTATTTTTGTTTCATAACAAAATTCTAGAAGAACTTATGTCAAAACATTCGATACTTTTCCAATTACATTAATATAATTTTTATAAAAAGTTCCAACCATTATAATAAAGCACTTTAATTTGCAGACTCAATCACGCATAAAAGAAAACAAATGGAATTGTTTTTAAAATTTTTCGTTTTTATTTCAAATTTTTATTATATTTAGCACGCTTTTGTTTTAGTTGCGTTTTTATGTTGCTTTTGTTTTTGTTTTGTTTTGTTTTTCTCGTTATTTATTACCCATTTCGTTAATTGTCATGTGTTTGCTTTGTGTGCAATGTGCATCGATTTGCAGACGCATTGCTACTTAAATTTTATTTAAATAATTTAAATGTATTATTTGTGTTAGCATTAATTATAATATGTGATGCCATTGTTGAAATATGTATTCGGTTTTACTTTCTTTCATACTTGCCAACCAATTTCTACCGTTTGCAATTGGATTAATAAATGAGAGAGAAAAATAAATAAATGTTGTTTTTCTTCATTTTTTTTTTCTTTTTAAATAATTTAATACTAAATATATATATATATATTTCTTGCATTGCAATTTACATTCATACACATAATAAATGCAATTAAATTAATTTAGAAATTAAACTAGTCTACGAAATAAATTAGCGAAGCGACAGCAAATCAGAAATTCGTCTGCGAAACTTGCCACAATTTACAAGGAAAGAAGGATAAAGAAAAACATAAAAACGTTTACAAGTATTATATCCATGTTTTTTACAGTGTACACTTACGCCTGGCTTATTAATTTTTACAAAAGGTAATTTAAACTTAGTTACTAATTATTTAATTTTTTTTTGTTCGCTTTTATTATTATTTTTATTTTTATAATTTATACAAGTCTTGTAGTTAGGTTGGTGATTTCAGTTTTGAGAGTGTTCAGTGTCCAGTGTCCAGTGTTGCCGAGCTGCACTTGCATGCGGAAAGTGTGTGTTGTGTCTGTTGTTGTGGCCAGTGTTGGCAAACATGTTGTGCAATTGGAAATTTGGAAAGTTAAGAACTGTGCAGAAAGTTTTGGAAATCTTTATATATATATATTATATATATAAATATAAATGTATATATATATATATATATATATATATATGTATATATATATGTATGTATGTGTGTACTGATTAGTATATCTATATCGTTCGGGCATTGACAGCTTATATTTGTAATTAACCATTTAAATACGATTTTTAAAAATGTCTAGCTTAATGTTTAGCTCGTTTATTGCTGTTCTTGTTGTTGTTGTTAATTTGAAAACTTTTCGAAGGTGTTGCACAAACATTTTAAATACCTTTTTGTTATGTCTCTGTGTAATTGTTTTTTTTCTCATTTTTTTTCTACTATTTCAACTACTTTTTTCTGCATTTTGTATGTATTGTGTCTGTGTGCGTCTGTGTGTTTGATTTTTTTTTTCGTTTTTTGTTTTTTAAATATTATTTTAACGCCTTAGTTAATATTTTATAAAATGCGGTGTTTACATTTGTGTGTCTGTGTATGTGTATGTGTTTTCCTTTCATTATTTACTGCTTTATTTATTTTTATTTATACTTTTTTTTGTTTTCGTTTAACTACTACGAAGCAACTACGATTTTAACTTTTAGTACTTGCTGTGATAAATTGTATGCGCATTAAACTAAAAAGGAACATATACATGATTATTTATTAATTATACAATACGTTTATTATACTCGTTTATAGTTGATTTCATTTATATGCTTGTACGTATATATATAACATTATTTTTGTTTAATTCATAGTAATTTTTTATAGTCAGAGTCATTTTGTTGTCGGGTTAAATTATAATTAGCATTAAGAACTGAATATATTTTTAAGTTTTTCATTTTTTTTTTTTTTGGGTTTTGTTTTGTTTTTGCTATAAGTAAGTAGTTGAATATATATTTTTAATCACAAATCATTGATGAAAACTTCATTTTAATTGGTTTTAGGCGATGACGCTCTGCACGCTCTCTTGGTCCGTTAAATTCCGTTACAATTTTATCATCATCATCGTCATTATCATCAACGTCTCTACATAATTTTTGACGCGGCATTTTCCATCTGCTCGGTAAGCAAACAATCTATGTATCTCACGGATACCCTCTCTCTATCTCTCTCTAAATTTATACACAGAAATTTACAGTGGGGCTTTAAGTAGTTGGGGGCGGGGTTATATAGTTTAGGGCTAAGGAGTTGTAGAGGCATTTACAGTTAGTTTTGCAATTATTATTTTTGCTTTTCGATTTCTTCATTCGGAAAGGTACTAAAAATCAGTTGAACTCTATTATATATGCTAGTTACTTTCATCTCATTATATCAGTTATTACCTTCGCTTCGATTCGTTTTATAAACAATAAGTGTCGCTAAATGCTAGACCTTAAATTCGTTTTTTGTTTTTCATTTTTGTTGTTTTTTTTTTCAATGTTCTGTTCGATTGCATTTGATCTATGAGAAACTAGTGCCGTGTGTTTTTGTTCTTTAAATATTTTTTGCTTGTTTTGTAGGTTTTTAAAAATTCAGCTCGTTTTACTATCATATGCATTTTTCACTACCTTTTTACTTGCATGGTGATATATACTAGGTATACATACATATATATTTATTTACAGATTATATTCTATAAGTTGTATCATTATCATTATCATTATCATTTCGTTGGCATATATTCGACGCTACATTTTTGCTTAGATATTCGACTTTAGCTAAATTTTGTTTTCTTTTCATTTTTTTCTTTTTTGCTTTTATATCTTTTTACCATTTGCTCAGTGGGTTTAATTGTTCGACGCGTTGTGCTCTCCATATAAGGGAGGGGCGGGTTCTAACACAATTTACGGTATGATACGATAACGAGTACTTAACACTTCTCTATCATATTTTGTATTTTCTAGTTGCATGTCCGTGTAGAGTTCCAGAGCTGTGAAAAGTAAAAAAAATAAAAAAATAAAGTTTTAATTAACAAGTTATATTGTGGAAGATATTATAACTAAGCTTTTAATGAAAATATAGATTGTTAAGTAAATTATACTAAGCTATATACATTATTATTATATAATAAGATATTACTAACAAGAAGTTTATTTTAAATATTATCAATTAAAATATTAAATTAGAAGAATAGAAAAATGATTAAATTAATTATTTCTACAACTTAAAATATTTAAATATTTTTTAATAAATATTTTTATATATTTTTTTATAAATATTTTATATTTTGTAGATAAATATATAATTATTTTACAGAAAAATATATTAATATTTTAAGGATAAATATTTGTATGTATTTTCTAATTATGTTATTCTATAATTTAATGATATTTAATGAAATTTTCGTTCATCTTCAAATTTCTATTCATTAGTTTCCATATTAATTACGTCATCACAACTCACCTCAAATCCATTTAATATGGGGTTTTCATCAATGATACCACAGCCTGTTGTTTTGTGTTCTGATGACACCATTTGCTAGCGGATTTGCCGTTGCTGGTGCCGTTGCAATTCCATTTCCATTTCCGTTCGTATTGCCAGTCAATTTGGTTGCATTTGTTGTCGTTGGTTGGTTAGTCGAAGCTTCACTGTTGACAGTAGCGGAGCCAGCTTTGAGAGCTGCACTCCTGCTTAGATGCACGCCCACATCATCGGCGGGCGAGAGACCCGTTAGTGTCGGCCTCTTATAGTCGGGAGCAGAGCAGCTATTGGCATCTGTGTTGGCCACGTCGCGTGTCAGACGCAGCGCCTTCAGATGTTGCCTCTGCTGCTGCTGATGATTGTCGCGCATCGATGTGGGATTCTTGCTGTATTTGTTGTTGTGCAGCGTCAAGCTGTATTTGGGCTTGGCGGATAGAGTGTTGCCACTGCTGCTCGCGTTGCCACTGCCGCTGCTGATGCTTAGATGCTGCGGCTTCTTGGGCATTGTTGTGGAGGCGTTGCTGCGCTTAATGCCGGCTAGATCGCTGCCAGCGACGGCTGCCTCCGCTGCTGCCAACTTGAGCGAGGCTTCGAACTAGAGATTATCGGGATAGCTGCGGAAATTGTAAGTTCTGGCGCGTTGAAATTCAGCAGCTGCGGCAGCCGCAGCAGCAGCGCTGTTGCCACTGGTATACGGATTGATCATGGGCGCTGTCGACTGGGAATTCATGGTGCCCATGCCGTCGTCGTAGATGCCATTCAGCTGGTCCTGATTGCTGTGGCTGCTCTTGCCGCCGCCGCTGCTAACCGTATTCGTGTTGCTGCCGCCGCTAGCCGAGCCGCCCTTGATGGGCTTAAATATGGCCGTGGTCGCATAGTATTTCTCCATGGGCGGCGGCGGCACCGTGGGCGGCCTAGGGAATATGCTGCTCAGCGGTGGCGGCGGCGTTCTTCGCACATTCACATAGCCGCCGACGCCGGCGGCATTGGCCATTTTCGAAGCCGGCATGTAGTCCTGCATGTGGGGCACCGCATAGCCACCTTCGGGCACATCTGTTGGCGTGTGGCCGCGGGGGAGCGAACGTAAAAGACGCAAAAGGATTTCGCTTAGTCAGGCAAATGGCAAAGGTTGAAAGGTGTGTGTGTGTGTGACATGTGTGTGCGTGTGTGTGTGTGTGTGTGTGTGTGGCAATCGCCGCAAAAATTTATTTGCATTAGTTGCTGGCGGCGCCATATTTTATGGCTCGCAGCGGAAATGGGCGAGCCAAGGGAATTGGGTACCAGGTTGGGGCGGGGGCATTTGGGGGCGCTGAGGCTCTAGCCATTTGGCATACACACCTGTATAGTCTGGCGTCATATTACATTGTAAATCATTAACCGCTGCGTAACCGTTCACGCCGCTCGTATACATGTTCACATTGAAGGGCTCGTGGTAAAGGCTGTTCTTGCCAATGGAATCGTTGTCGTCGACGCTGGCCTGAAACGAAATGCGTGCGGGCAAAGGAGAGTGTTTTAATATAGTGTCAAGTTGGGGTATTTGCTGTGGATATATATATATACACATATTATTACGAGTTCGTGTGCGAGCTAATGGCATCTTTTAGCTCTTTAATGTGCCTAGACAGCTGCGCGTTTTATCAACTTGAATGCATTGCGGCTGTCTAGCTAAGCTTAGGCATTGTCCAGAGACTTTTTTGATTATTGAAAATTAAAAGAGCGAAGCTTGAGTTCAGTATAAATCACGAAACTACATCGTCTTGAACTAAATCAATATTATGAGGAGTTGCCTACGATTTCTTTAGCTAAGTTGGCTGGGAAATTCCCTACAGAGTCTACATTTCTTGAATGCACTGAAGTTTCAGCAACTTCTTCGTGCTTTAAGGAAACTGCCTTAAAGCAGTTGCTTTTAATGTCCTGCTGAACTGCTCACGCTGACAACTTTAAAGTGTTACACACTCGGCACTTAAGCTTAGCACCCACAAGTTGGCGCTGAGGAGCGGAGGGCAGTTTCTGCCGGACCCTAAGGGAAGCCGTTGAAAAGTTCTATTAAATAAAATAAATGCCGCTCGGCGTCTGGTCAAGTGTGTCCTGGCTGAGAACGTGGCAGCGCCACGCTACATTGAACAATTATGTGAAATTCGAGGCAGGAATTTGTCCTCTTTATATATATATATATATATATGTGTGTGTGTGTGTGTGTGTGCGTGTGTGTGTGTGTGTTTGGTCTCACCTTAATGCTATTGCCATTCGGACGATGCTTGTCGACATTGCCGCCCAGTGTATTCGGATTGAAGCTATATTGGAATGCATCGAGTACGTTGCTGCCGCGTGCTCGCTTCGTGCGTGACACGATGAACAGGATAATGGCGACGAGCAGTATAATTATTGTGGTTAGCACGACAATGACAACGCCAATGAAGTTCGCCTCGTTCGGCTCCTGATCGATGGGCCGCGGCGCAATTACTGCAACAACAAAAACAAAACAGAGAAGCGTTAAGAGAAAGGTGAGTCAACAGAAGACCCAAATGCAAAGTGCAACAAATTGAATTGCAGTGAAATGAAAAGTAAATATTGTTCTGCTAAAATAATTAGCAGTGAGGCCGAGCGAAATGGAAAAAAGGCAAAATTGCTAATTGAATTTATCAGGCGAAATTGTTGCTTACGTTGTGGGCCGTTGTTGTAGTTGTTGTTGTTGCTGCTGCTGCCGGTGGCATCGGTGGCGCCGCCGTTTGTGTCGCCGCCAGAGTTGCCGCCATTCATTTTATTCTTGCCATGCTGATTGTGCTGATAGTCGTTGCTCTGCAAAGGATATTCGCGTGTATCCGGCGCGGTGCCCGGCGCATTATTGCGCTGCTCCTGTTCGTCTGTGAAATTTCCCATAGCGGGCACTGCAAGAGAAAGAGAGAGAGAGAGAGAGAGAGAGTGAGTGAGAGCGGAATACAGTTATATAAAGTGCCATTTGTGGCATGAATCTTCAGCTTCATCTTCAAAAGTTGCCGCCTCGATTTGAACATTGCGCACAGCTGCGCTTTCATGATTAGTTTTTTCTTCTTCTTTTTCGTTTTCTTCTTCTTCTGTCGCTCTTCATTGCCCTACACCTTTCGTTCCACTTTAAATTGTTTTGCTTTCGCTACGCTTTTCTTTCGAGACCTCTAACGTGTTCATTTCCTGTCAGACCTTTAGGGTTTTTTACGTTTCTCGTCTCGTCTCGAGCATTACTAAATTTTTACAGATGTTTGATTTGAACAGCACTCAGACGCGTGTCTTATGAATATGCATGGAGTTTTTTATATTTTAATGATCTGGTGCACATGGCGAGACCATATATGTTCTGGACAATACTTATAACAGTTTTTCTACCTACAAAAGTGTCGAAAATTTACTGTGTTACCCATATATTATGTGCTGTAGTTTTGTTGTTCAGTTTTGCTGTTCTTAACTTTCTCTTTAAGTCCAGTGACTATCTATAAGAGTAGAGCTGTTGCGGCACCCTTATAGCTTGAGTTACAATAGGCTTATAATGCTAGTGTGCATGTTTTGTCTATGGCTTAGCAGCTTGTCTCTGTGCCGTAGAATATTATGATTTCTATATGACTGTTTCCACCCTTAGGTGAGTTCTGCTTGGGGCTTAGCAATCTGAGAATATAAACATTTCCATGCTGACCTTATTCCCAGGGCTATTCCGCTTATTAGCTTAGATCCGTCAGGCTGCAGGCTGCAGGCTGCAGGCCGTGCAATGCCAAACACCTGCTTGTCAGGCCGTTCACTTTGATCTCTAATAACCACCGCCGGCCCCACCCAGCAGCTAGAGCATATGGCTCAGCGCTGCAAAGTGTTGTCATTTATCTTCGCTCAACATCTTGAGGGCATTACGAAACAAAGAAGTAACGAACGCAAGGCGGCTCCCGGGGGCAGCTTTTTGCACCGAGCCCAGTCTCCAAAGACGACGCCCCCGGGCAGCCGAAAAATGCCTTCTTGAGTGGGTGACCCCGTTTCTACAGACAGTAAATGGCGTAATTACTGTGAGAAGTTGTTGTTGTGCTTGCTGCTGCCGCTGTTTTGAGTTATGTCGCCTTCTTGGACAGCAGCAGCCGGAAGGACACGCAGGACACACGAAGCACGGCCAGGCATGCCTCTGAAGCTTGTGCTTGGCTGCCTTTTGTTTCGCCAATGCCATTGTCCTTGCTGTTGTTATTTAATATTTTCTTTTTTCTCCTTTCTGTTTGCTACTCACTTCCTACTTATAAAGGCATATCTTGCATCTCTCGGCTGTCGGCCGTCGGCCGTCGGCTGTCGGCTGTCGGCTCTCTGTGGTCGTCATAAAACGTTTAAAATAATTAAAATATTTTGAGCCACATTTATCACACACTGTGCCAGGGTTAGCTTGTAGCCTGAATGTAATGGCAAATATGCCGCATATCCTTTTTTATTTTCGCATTTACTTTGCTCTTGTTGTTGTTTTTTGGCTGCTGTCGCATGCCCTTTTATAACTAATTCTCTTTGTGTGTGTTCTTGTGTGTCCCCAGGGTCTCTATTCACTCATTGTTTTTTGGCCTTTGTATTTTTAGAAACCTTTAAATACAACTCCATAAAGAACAACAACAACGAGAGCAGCCGCAGCAGCAGCAGCAGCAATCACCGCAAGCAAATCTCACAAATTGGGGTTAAATCTCTGCAGTGCCTGATAAAAATATACGCACACACTTGAAAGATGCTGCTCCTACCCCCGCCCACCCTCTCTCTCTCCACTGCTCTCTTTGTCCGTACGTGCGTTTCTTTTGTTTACCCTTACCCTAGTTTTTCCAGCCAAAAAAAGTTTTTGCACCAAAAAAAAAACAACAACAACAATGAAGAGTGAAAAAAAAAACAAAAATAAGAACCAGCTAACAGCTGGTTGCTTGTTGCTGCTGTGGCTGTGGCTGCCCCCCATCGCCCTGACCCAAGCCCCCCTCTGCCCCTGCCATCTTGTGCGTGACAAATGCGTCGTGGTGCTTGTTACTCGTCATGTAATTGCTGCCAGAGCAGCGCAGCATGTGGTGCAACCGAGTTTTGGTCTGAGCTCTGCCTAACGCTTTGTGGTTTTTGCGCTCTCGAATATCCTTGAATCAGCGAAACAGTTGCTGAGACATTGAGCACCACCCAATTGAATGCTTTTCCTATTATCCGCAAAAAGTGCATTGCAATGCTCGCTAAAGCCCTTCAGCTAAACACTGATCGACTACCGATCTTTTGCGTGTCACAGCCATGCCTCATGCAATTCTACAGAACTGTAATGATTGACAGAAGGAACATGTTCAACATGATTATGATGTTCGATGACAATGCAAGATTTGTGTCTCATTGAATCAGGTAAAATTGATTGTTAGCTCGGATGAAGCAAAGGAAAGAAGTAGCTGAAGTAATAATTGAATTTATATGTCGTCTCTATAAAACATGTTCAATCGTTGTCGGTTAGATTACAAGAGTTAAAGATAACCTATTTGCTGTATTGGGTCTCATACTCAAACTTTACAATGCTGTGCCGAATTGATGGGCAACTAATCGATAAATATCGATAGGTATACATTTTTCAAATATTTTTTTACGACGTAAACAATTTTATGAACTTATTTCAGCATTGCGAATCATGTTCAATTAGCAAAATAAATTATTTTGAGCACACTATAAAAATCTACTTAACAAAATTAATTTCTTGGAACTTATGAAATGATGTGAACTTATAAATGATGTGAATTTCTATATTTAAAATGATTTATACATTTCAAATCCTTATTTTCCTATGCTCTGAAACCATTAACATTGTGTAATTCTACCTATAAAATAACTTTTTTAACTATTAAGTTTCCATACTGAAGCTCTCACTGCACTTCAAGCGCAGCCTTTGTAAAACGTGGGTAGAAGGAGAGAAGTGCCTCTGTGTGTGCTTGTGTATGTACATATGGTATTTGCTATGTATGTATATAAAAAAGCAGGGTTCAGGGTATTTCCTAGTCCGGCACCTCCGAAACTTATAACAAAATCTTTTTATAATGTTTGATTTTAATTCACTTTAAGCTCTTCAAAACGTCGTCATTTTGTATTTATTCATAGGATTCTTCTTATATATACTTTAATACAATAACATTTGATTTATTTGCAATCATTTCTTAAGTTCTTATTGCGTTTAGCCTCACTACCCAGTTTGATCCTGACAATACCTTCATAAATTGATCAAGGAACAGCTTGCATTTCTTTCTTTATGTGCATTTTCTTTATGTAGAAGACTTTTGTTTCCCTAAAACTTTCTGCCTGTTTATGCACTGCAAGCAAACGCATTTTATATTGAACTATAAAATCTCAGTTAGGGTTTATTGGCGACTTCCTTCATAAATCCATTAAGCCTACAACGCAGCTCGGTCTGCGCGCGCCGCCATCTGTGGAAAATCCCCTATTGATGCGGCACGCTCTATTTGACTCATCAATCAAATGCCGTTGGCAGACTGACTGGGTTTCGATACCCTACTCATTTTCACACCTACCGCGCATGGATTTTCCTTCGGCAACCTCCCCTCTACAGTGAATCAATGAATATAAATGATCTGCTCGGTTCAGTGACCGATCCTGCGATGTTAACAGCATTGTTGCCCATGAACAATTTGTGCCCGACCCCTCGGCAAATGCGCCATGAAAATATTGTCTAAATATCTGTCGAGGGAGGGATGGGGTAGGAGGTAGCCTAAATCTTTGTCCAAGCATCCTTGCACTTGGTACAATTTAATCAGTACGGGGACACGCTCGGCATTCATAGGAAATGTAGCCGAAAAATGCCATGCATGCATCCCGTCAGTCCCTGCATTGTTGTTTAGGGGGTTGCAGCTACCCCTAAGCTCGACCTGCTGCTTGTTTACTTTTGCATGCGGAGGGACCAGCGTTAGCTCGTCGGAGACCCTTCATTCCGTTTCATGGACTTTGGGTATTTTATTGACTTTAGCCTCCCCACACGAGTTGCCCGAACAAAAAGCAGAAAAAAACACGAAAATTGTCCTAAAGAGATTTTCCCTTTTCGGGCCGCTTATCTCGCCTGCCTCTCCATCTCTGTCGCATTGTTGTTAGCCAAATGTTGGAAAATGTGTTTTGTACTCCCTTTTTGCTCTGCTGGGCCCGAGCCCGGGCAGTTTTTTATCCGGCCAGGCTAAGTGTAATGCATTGCACTTTGTAGCAGTTGCCGTCGCTGTCGCACACTCGAAAATGAAATGAAGCTGAAAAATGCATTTGCACTCGCGTATGCAGTTTTTTCCACTCTACATAGTATGCCAAATGCAATTTTCGGGCAATTTGCGCAGCAATTTTCCGACTTTTTTCTACCTTTTTCATTTGCCGATGCTTAGTCACGTACTTACCGGATATAAAACTGATCTCGGAGAGCATAATCCATTTGACAGCAAAGTACAAATTTATTTTCAGATATTTGCCCACACGATGATGCAGCTTAATCGTAACATCTCGGGCATGATCCATTATGGTATCTGGCATATATGAGAACTGTACGGGCTCGCCAGAGAAGTAGCGTCCACCAATGCTAAAGAAGACTTTAGCATGCACGAAAACCTAAAAGAAGATGAAGAATGGAGGGATTAATAAAGAAGTGAAGAAAGAAGAAGAAACTAATGAAACCAATTCATGAAGAAGCTCAACAAATATTTAAATAGATTAAATAGATTTACTTTGGCTAATATAAATTCAAGTATCAAAAATAATGGCAATTATATCATAAAGATTTGGTTAAATAATAAAAACTTATTCACTCTTTTGATAGACTATGCGTCCTAGTAGCAAAAATACTTTGAAAAGCAGATATAATTATAAAACTAAAACAAATCCTGCTCAACTTGTCATACTTGCCAAACATCAATAATATAGTTTAATAATGCCCTCGAGCTCAAATTGGCTTCGATAAATCATACGTGTTAGGGCCTTCTTTCTCTCTCACTCACCTGCACATCCTTGGTATACATATTGTTCGTATGCAAAACGATGGCGCTGAAATTGCGCACCGTGTCGAATTCGAAAACAATTTCAACGGGTTTACCCAGCAGACCGGGCGTATCATTTCTCCAGCCAATCCATTCGTAGCCTGAAAGAATATCAAAGAAAAAACAAAGCAATAAAATATCATATATGAAAGTATATTTCAATGAAATGTATCATCATTTTGCTGCCCAAAAAGAGAAAAAAAAATAATCAATAGGCCCACCCGGCGAAGCATATGCTTCGGAGTGGCATGTAAAGCTATTTAAGCCAACCAAGTCAATCGCACTTTGGGGTGAAATTTTTGTAGCCAAAAAAAAAAAATAAATAAAACAAACAAATGCGCACGGTAAAGCCCCACATGGGGGATGAAGCCAGGGGGAGCCTCATAACTAGAAATTATGGCCAACGCGACATTTAAGCCATTTCTTTCCACTCGTTTTGTTCGCATGGCCCTAATTTGCCACCACAGGAGAAGGTTACGTGCGCGGCTTAGTTGCCCCAGGAAGCATTTGCGTCACGTTGCAGAAGTCATGCAATATTAACTGCAACAGACGACTCCGCTAACAAGCCCTGAAATTATACAATTTCCATGTTTCAATACAGAAGCTCGTCCACATATCGATGCCAGGACATCATAATCATATTGAAAATTACCATTCAATAGTCAGCGATGAATAATAAAGGTCTGGCAAAATAATGCGCTAAAAACTTTTACACTAGATACGATTCGATATGTGTGTATGTATGTGTGTGTGTGTGTGCGTCTCTGTCGCGCCGACGACGACGACTGCATGTCTAATTGTCTGTGCGAACTTTTCTACTTAAATTCGCACAGCGCAAAGTTTTCAATAATTTCGATTATTGGCCATTTGCCAAAGCGCTAGCCAAATGGCAAAATAAAGCAAGTGTAGCGGCTATGACAGACTGCACAATACTCGCTCGCTCAACCAGAACGGAAGAGTGAGACTTAAAGTGAGACTTTGGATTATTCTAGCTCGTCTACCAACGCGTATGCCCGACTATGTAGCTCAAATCTGGTTTATGGAACTACTACAATATAATATAAATATGATTATATATATACTATAGAACAGCTACAAAGCTACAGGTGAGTATGCTCAGGTACATAAGCCATGGTTTGCCTGTAGAGCGTCTTTTAACTTAGCTGAGTTCAGCTTCATCTTAGATCAGCTATGCATAGCTAAGTCTAAGTCTACCTGAATTTCTAGTCTATAAAGTTAGCCACACTAACTCACAGCCAATATACTCCAAATAAATAGTAAAATATTGAGAATGAGAGTGAGAGAGAAAGAAGAAACGAGACTTGTGAAAATTCGCAGTTTGGCAGTTGCGAAGTTTTGCAGCAGCCGCCGCCGGCAGCTCGGAAATGAATGCCAGTGTTGCCATAAATTATCAAATATGCATAATGTTTACATTTTTACAGGCGCATAGTTCACAGGGTGGCTCAGTTCGGTTCGGTTCGCTTCGGTTGGATTGAGTGCGTTTCTGTATCCGGCCAAGTTTTGCTGCGACGCCAGCAAATAGTCCATAGTTATTATTATTTATTTTTGTTTATTGTGTTGTGAGGCAAATTATTTGCCAGCAAAAACTTTTGCCTGGCCGCGGCTCGGCCACGCCCTTGAACATGAGCCGCACGCCCCCCCTTTCGGGCCCCAGACGATGTTCAATGAAGTGAACTTTCAGCTTGGTCGCCCTGTTTTGGAATTTGCCTTATGCTTTTTCTGTCGGTGAACTTTTGTAATTATTTGATGTTAATCAGTTTTTTTCTATTGCAATAAATCTTTGACTGTGTGTGAGTGTGTGGGCGAACGATTTCAGCAACTGAAAACAGCCAAATTTTCGGGCTAAATATATGGAGAAAGTTTGCACTGTGTTTTTATAGAAGGCGAACCTTTGAAAATATAAAAAAAACCAACCAACTTTTAGCCATTGCAAGTTTTGCTAAATACACAAAGGCTTAACTTTTTATTTGGTGTGTTTTAATGAGCGAGGTTAGTCTAAGTGAAATATTGGATTATTTATGTTTCAGATATAGATTAATGCATAGGGAATATATCTAACTAAATTTATAAAGAGAATTCTGCAGAGTCTAATGTGCAATAAGATGCTAAGTGAAAGAGTTTATTTCATATTTGTGGAAGTTTAGTTGAGAATTATTTAGTTTCGGCAAGGCAAATGCAATTTACTTAGTTAAATATCGAAATTGGTTTATGGTTGCTTGATTTAATTAATTAAATAATTTTATACATTTATACTAAATTTATAGTCTAAGTTTTTCGTGTCTAATATAGAGATAAGGACTTTATATCAATATAACTAGCTAGACTTGAGTGCAAAATTCCGTTGACTACAATATGTGGAAAGAGACTCAAATATTATTGTGTTTATTATTTAAAAGCCGAAAGTCAATGCAGATTCTTTGCTACGATTCTTCTGAAATTTTCCAAAAATCTTACTACATTTTGAATTATTTTTCTAAACTAAAATTTGTGGTCTACTTTAATTCGAATGACGATTGAGATTAGACTCATATAATGCCATATCACGTATTTGTATATAAATAAAATGATATAAAAATATATTTTAGATATACCCATTTACATAGCCAAATTGACTTACCTTTGCCAAAGCCGTGTATATCCGTGCGGAAATTGTCCTTGCCCTTCTGTCCGTCCACCAATTGACCCAAGCCGTCGACATAGCGATCGCCTTGCTCGTTGCCATCGTAGGTCTTGTCCGAAAGATCCACTTCCATGCCACGCTGCACGCCTTTGGGTATGCTATACGAAACAATGCCCTCTGCAAGGAATAAATAAAAAGGAAATTAAATAAAGAGACGCAATTCGTGGAACCAAAAACTTTGAAAACCTTTCAAAGGTAACTCGAGACGCCCACACGTGCATTGAGAATATATATAACATATATTTTTAGATATACGTATTAGTTCGTTTCGTTTCACATCACGTCATGTCACGTCACGACTCGTCACGTTTCGTGTCACGTGACACAGACAAACGAGCGACAAACAAAGCCTCGAATTTCTGTATTTGTGTTGGGTTTTTAAACTGCGGTAAATTTTAAAGTTTTTCCCCCGGTGCAAAGCTGGCAACAACTTTTTCCAGCCTGCTTAGGGGTGCACAACGGGGGAGGGGTTGTGGGTGTGGGGCAGCGGATATTGAGTTACTTGAAACATAATTTCGTTTTGCGGCCACTTTTGTCTTTTGTCTGCCATTTGGTTTCTGCGGTTATTTTTAGCCAAGAGCGGATGGGGGAAGTTTACAGTTTCTGAATTGGGGACTCGAATGTAGGAGGTGTGTGTATTTGGCTATAGTTTTTCAATGTCAAAGTCACAGTGGCTGACACACAACAAAGAGAACTGAGTCATGGCTTCTGTGGTGCAGTTTATAAAGTGGTTTGATGTTTGCTCAAGGATTGTTACAGCTTAAATACAGCAAAAAAGGGAAAATAACACGTGTTGGTTAAGGGCTTAAACAACAAACAACACCTGACGCTAATTACCTAGAGATAAGTATGTACGTTCCACGGCTACAAAACAATTACATTTGTATCGAAAAAACAGGAACAAGAACAACAAGAGTTCGGGTTGCCAGGGCACTCAGAATAATTACACACAAAGCTCAAACAGGCTGGCCAGGGTACGGTAGGGTAGGGAACAGCCTGGCCTAGCCTGGCTAGGCTAATTTACTAGCACTTATATTTACACAGCTGGGCTCGTGGCACACAGGACAAAACACAGTCAAAGGCGTTTTCCAATAATTACCAAAAATCACATAATTATACATAATTACGAAGCAGAAAGCACGAATCGAACTTGGTCAGACAATTGAGTATGGCAACTATGTAAATATGTCTTGGCTGAAGCACTGAGGGTAGCTTCATATTAATTATTATTTAATTTATTTATAATGTGTGGGCAGTTAAACAACAGCAGCAAGGGATATAGGAGAAACGCCACACTTAATTACAGAAATTAGGGCAAAGTCCTTGTCGCGGCCACTAAAGCACAGCGAGCGAGAGATAAGCCTTCATTAAACAAGTACACGACACATCCACACACACACACACACACACACACATATATATATATATATATAGTGTATATAGTATATAAATGGCATATGGGTTATTTAATTAACTGCAAAGACATTTAAGGCAGCGCGTTTTACAATTGCGTCGCGACATCTTTCACGCAATGCCCACATGTAATCGCCCTCTTCGGCTGGAGGATGAGGTTGGGGCAACATCCACTTTAGCCCTGTTATTCGCGTGCTCACATGCGATTTTTATTTGCGTGTCGAGTGAGCGAGAGACAAGATGAAAACTGCCAAAAAAAAAAACAAAAAGGAAAGGAACAAAACGTAGTCCTCGCAGTGCGTGCAACGGCCCCAAAAACTGTAGGTGGAGAAAACAAGCCGAAATCGGGCAACTACAATACACACTACACACACACATATATATAGATATATATATATATATAAATTTATATGGAATGTAATTTGCTTCCCTTTTGCTGGGCGTCACGCAAACGATGTCTGCGAACTTTTGCTGATGAGTCAAATTGAGCAGCAGTTGAATGAATAAATGAATAAATAGATACTTAGCTGCTTGGCGGAACAGTCAACTTGCGGCTAAACTACAACATTTTCGGTCTGAACCATGGCTGAAATTGTTTTTTTCTGGGTTAGCAGATAAGCAAAAAGTTATCAAAACTGGACTAGAACTGGGGATGTCTTAGTGAACCGGAAAGATACGCAAAGGCCAAGTTAAACTCATCTTTCTTTGTAGTTTGGCTATGTTACATCAAGCGAAAGTTATCAAATGCAATTGGCACAGAAATATAGAAGTTATAGAATACAGATTGGACTCTGATTATGTATAACTGCCAATTTCAGAAGTGCTTTATATATATGAAATTTTATACAATTAAAAAGTTTAGTACAAGCTGGCACAATAAGAGTAATATAATTTATAAAAACTATAATAAATCATTTACTTAAGTTATAGATAATACGAAGCTGTTCAAATATAAAGCAAGCCTTGCCATTTATTTGTGAATCATCTTAAGCTCAAGTGTGTCGAAATTAATTAAAAACTGTAACAAAATGACGACTGCTGCCATGCAATGCAGGCAGTTGAAATGTTAAAATTTGGTGAATGAGTCAGCTCAGCACTGTGGTTAATCAATTGAACACGATGACTATATGGACTGAGGCAATGTCAAGTCTTCGAAAACTTTGGAAGAGCATGACCATAGCATTAAAGGCAATGTTGCTGTAATTACAACGCATACATTGAGCCAAGTTATTTCATAAAACTTGAAGCACTGCCAGCTATGCCTTGGCGAATGTTATTCCATACATAATGCCATAAATTTAACTTTAATACAAAATAAGAAAAAACTTAATTTTTAAACTAAATTAATTAAATTTTAAATAAATTTCCCACTGCTCATTTTAGTAAGGAGTCCCACATCCTGATCAGCAGCTGAGCCTGTTCAGCGCTCACAACGCACTGGATTTCATTTATAAGCCACACTAGCTGATTACAAAGCTAGTTAATAGCCGTTTTAGCATGTTATTCGATTTAATCTTCGATTTAAATGCCAACCTACACTCATTTCTCATTTCTCATTTCGTTTTCCACACAACTATTTCACACTCTTAACCAAAGCAGCTGCCACAGTAAGCGCACCTACACAAAGACCATCGATTAAAGCTCAACTTTCAATTTACATAATGCACAACAACAACAAAAATCTTTAGCTAAAACGCTCATAAATTATGCAGCACTCATAAATCTAGAGCTCAACGCTAATCAGTTTGGTGCATTTATAATAAAAAATACAAAATACAAAATAAAAAAAAAAATAAAATGCACTTTAGCATAGTGGATAAAACGCTAAGCCGAAAGGGCTAAGCTTTTGTTAAATCGAAACAAATTTGTATTTAGCTCGATGTGAAATCAGAGTGTGTCACTTGCCCCGAAGATAATCTGCAGCCATGACGTGACCATAGTTTGCCCCGCCATCTGCCCCATTTGTTGATGCCGGCGCTTCCAGAGCGAGAGGAAAGACAGAAAACCTGGGTGCGGCCGCTGCCCGTGTAGGTGTGTCCATTGATTTGCATTTAAAGGCTGAGCATTGGCAGTCGAGTGCCAGAATTTATAGCCACAATTTATAAACAATTATGATTTCGAACTAAATGTCTATCGAGCGCGATAAAAGTCCAGCAGAGTTTTGTCAATGCGCTCGTTACTTGGCAGCTTTATTGATTTCCTTGTCTGGCACTTGTCTAGACCTCCCATAGCCCACGACAACTTATCTCATTTAATTTGCATATGAAATGTGCTGCGCTGTGTACATCTAAATTCCCCATAGCAAATCAGAATGACATGACCGGCCCCATTTGGGGGGCGGTCAGCTTGCATGTCCGTGCGGCAGACCCGAGCCCAGCTCCCTAATTCCTTGGTAGCCATGGAACGCAACCACTAAAGGGCGTGTGCATAGTTCTGACCCCAACACAAATGGCGCCAGTTATCGGGCGGCCCCCCCTCAAACTCCAGGCGCACATTGCGTTAATTTACGGAATAATTTCGACTTCCGCGCTTCGGCTTAATGCCGCTTGTTCCCCCCAGAGGATAGCCCAAAAGCCAACCTGGTTCTGGTCAAACAAATTGACATTAGGCGCGCGTTGTTGTTGCTATCGTCGACTACCTGGAAATTATAGAAAAATTTGTTTGTCCAGACTAGTTATAGTTGTTGTTGCTGCTCGTGCACTACTTGACAATTGCGTGCAAACATCGACAACAGTCAGCCAGACGACAGCAACAGCAACAACAACGAGAACAACTCGCGCTGGTTGTTTGCTGTTTTGGCTTGTCGTCTGCATAGTTTCTCAGCCCGTCTGGATTTCGATTTGGTTTCGGTTTCTGGCATGGGCACAGCCAATGTCTGCACGCGATATTTCTTCTTCAGCTCTTCCTACTTGGTTTTTTTTTCAAGTACATTTCGCATGTTGCAACCAAGAGAACAACGGCAACAAATCAACATTGCGTGGTAGCTCATGTGTTGGCCAAATGTAAAGCAGCCCGAAGGTCTCGAAAGGTGAAGGAAAAAGAGAAAAACACAGGCGCAGTCGTTGCCTTGATTGGATTATGCGCTTTGACTAATACGCTGACCATAATGTCATGTTTTCCTTCAACTAAACAACTGCGATAGGGTTTTAAGACAGAGAGAGAGAGAGGCAGTTGGAGAGAGTGGGGGAATTCACAATTATGGCATTCCGTTTAGGGGCGATAACTTGACGAATTACTGCCATTTCCAGCTAAGTAAAACTTAAGTGTATGCAAAGGCTTAGGCTTAAGAATTGACTTGATATAAGTATAAATGTGAACTTTGGCAACAAACAGAAAATCTGCTTTGCTAGCTAAATGACTTAAGCCCATAGCCAAGAGCAGGCCAAGCCTTATAAGCAAAAATGTTCGCATAGTTTGTTGCCATGGTATGGCGCATCTTAAGTCTTGCTAAAGCTATGCTAATGCACACACACACTCTATGCTAACTACACACTTAAGCCGCTTTGGCTGGCCTAATAGACAGCGACTAGGCTGGGGCCCTGGGCACTCCTTGTGAGGCGGCATTGCAGCGATGATAAATTAACGCTGACACTAAAACTCTGTTAGCCTTTCCGCGCTATCATTGCTCATGTCGACTTTTTATCGCACTCGTTTAAATTCGCCTCTGGACAGCAGCAGCAGCAGCAGAAGCAGAAGAAGGAGACTTACCTTCCCATGGACAGCCGACGATCTCGGCGCGCAGGCAGACGGTGCGATCGTATTGACCATATGGATATATGCGTATCTTGGAGGCGAATATAATTGGCTGTAGAGCGTTCTCCACCTCGCTGTACGTATTGATGTTGCCCGGCAATATCTGTGCAAATGAATGAATGGAATGGGTTGGATTGGGCTGAGATTAAGCTCGAAGTCATTGGAAAGACTGAGGTCTTACCTCCTTGCCCTGTGTGTTCTTCCAGCGCTGCCATTTGTCGAAGCCCGGGCGCCAATACTCGAGCACATAGGCCTCGGTGTACTCCTGACCCTGACCTTTGCCGAAGCGACCCTGCGTCCGTATGGCGGTTATCACGTGCGTCTGCAGCAAGTCCACCTGCAGATATTCCTTGAGCGCATTGGATACCATGTGCTTGGGGCACCAGGCACCGCCATTATTATCGGTTTTCAGTCTGCAAGAAGAAAAGAGTAAACAACTTTATTAATTAGCCGCGTGCAAAACGGTAGCTGCGCGAGCAACCAGTTGCGCAGGAGTTACGCCTGGAAAATTTTTATAAATTAATTGACATTAAGCGTTCGGCACCACACGGCGTTGGTGCCTCACGGGCCGCCGGCCGTAGTCAAAGCCAGCTACACAGCTACACACAGTCTTAGCCACTGACGTTTGTGGCCCCAAAGGAGGGGCCCCCAGGCCACAACTGGAGCTGAAGTTGTAGCCTGGCGAATGCCATGGTGGACGTTTGTCTGGCAGCTCGTCTCGTTCGTTAAGCTGTTGCGGTTTTCGACGCAGCAGGATGTTGTCTATGTAATTAAGGATTAATTTAAGTTAGACACAGACGCCGGGACGGCACTCAGTGTGTGTGTGTCTCTGGCAGCCTCTCTGCTGCCGCCGCCCTCATGCCACTTTAATCAATTTCGCCTTCAGCCTCGCTCAGCCTGGTATTGATATGTTAACCACTACAAATACGTTTTTCGGTTTATATTTCAATTAAGTTTTACATGCTTGATTGCATTTTGGGGCCTTAATGTTTGCCCATTATTCATCGACTGTGACTAGGCCTAGACCCCTCTGCTTGACTCCAGCCAGCATCTGCTGCTAGCTGCTGCTGCTGTTGTTGTTGTTCTTGTTGTTGTCTTTCGCAAATTGCTTCATTTTCTTGCCAGCTGCTGGCTGTACCTGTGCCAGCAGGTTATTGAATTTGATTGCAATATTTATTTAGTGGCCGACATGCGTTTAATGCATTTTTGCAATTTGTTATTTATATATTTATGTGTGTGCGTGTGGCGTGTGGCGTGTGTGTGCAGCGACTGCAATTAGTAATATCTTCCGCATCAATTGAGAGGCTTAGGCAATTTTGTGTGTTGCTGTAGCCATCAAGTGGTCCTTTTGAATGTTAATTAAGGTCCAGAAGGGACTCTACTGACGGACCACCTAAAGATAGTTTTGAAGTTTTGCTTAGCAGAATTTGTATCATTTTATGTCAGCTAAATAAGCGAAGGTTTCCCAATGAAATTCTCATTTATAAAAAATCTATTTAATTATATAATTTTATTATTTAAGCAACAATCTTAATGAGCTGGCAATGTTTCATTTTATGCATGTACTTTTAATATATTAACTGTAATGAGATGATTGTCTGTAGGGAAATGCGAAAGCAGTAGCAGGCCATGGCCATGATATGGAAAATCAATTGAAGCAGTTGGAGGACCACTACGCTCAGCTCAACGCTTCCACTGGCCAGATCCAATAAATCTCCACACTTTATAAGACCACACATACAACTGCATATACGTTCCTTATATCAAATCTCTAACTACAAAAGTTATTTTGCTCTCATACAGACAGACACTGGCCAAAAACCAATATACTCTTCTCGCTTAATGAACGAGTATATTCAGAGCCGTTACAAATGCCTTAAATGCTTCATTGCATAATATTCTCTTGCCCGCAAGCACTGTGTGTGGCTTATAACACTTCCCGGCCATTACCGACTGCAATTACTTTCAAGTGCAGAGATCAAAGTTGCTTTATTAAAAAAAAAAAGGAGCGAAAAAAACTGAAAGAGCTCCCACAGCTGGGCGTGCAAAAAAGTACAGAAAAAGGTCAATTTAATCATCATAAAATTGCTTAGATTTTCTCTCAACCGCCTCCTCGCTGGGGCAGTAGCTCTTGCGCAAATAACCCAAAGGCAGAGCGGAGCAGAGCAGAGAGCAAATCGGAGTGAAATACGTATAAACATCATTTAAAATGCTAATATCCGCAGTTATGTGCATTTCAACTTGACTTTAATTATTGTTATTGCCAAAGTTAACAATCTGCGCCGTCGTCGGCTGCTCATTTCGAGCGGCTGATGGACTGACTAACTGCTGCCTGCCGGGCACTGGACTCGACTCGGACTTGGACTGGCTTTGGCTTCTAATCAAGCGCCTTTTGCTCTCTATCTCTGTCTCTCTCTTTCTCTCTCTCTCATTCCTTTTGGCTGTATGTTTTTTTCTTTAATATGTAAGAGGTTGTAAATTTAATGGCCCGACGGCCGCTGGTCGCTGGGCGAGGTAATGAAAATCAAACAGCGCCAACTGTCATTAAACTAATCTTTGTAATTCAATAGCTACAGACGACCGACCAACATGGACAACGTCAACCTCAACGTCAACTGCATCAGCGTTCATGTTCGCATCCTGTTAGCCCTGCGGCCGCTTAGGGCTCAGATCTCACAGATCTTGGGGCCTTGGGCGGGCGCTGCCGCCGCCGCTCAGTAAGCAAATGCGCGTGATTTGTTTTAAGTGCACGGTTTTTTCTTCTTCTTCTCCTTTTTGTAATGAATTACTTTAAGTTCGTTGCGAGCTGGGGCTTTTGGGCTAGTTAGCTGCCTGGTTAGCTAAGTGCACGGCAGCCACAAATTATAATGCTGCCTGCACTTTTGAACTTTGCAGCATGGCTCTGGAACTTTAGTTAAGCAAATTGCACTGCGCTTGATTGGACTTACTGGGTGGCAAGAGAGAGGGAGGAGGGGAGGGAGAGAGGGAGGCAAACAACACGGAAGAAAAAGACAAAAGAAAGTTTCAGCTAGTTTGAAGAGTTGATTTCGCTATGCAGCAGTCATTGGGTTAAACTAACTCGAATTGGTTAAGGTGAAAGGCTGCCAGCGAGTAGGGCTTTACCAAGAATATTTCACAAAAATTTAAGAATGTGCAAATACGTGAAAAAATCATGGAAAAAGTCTTTCAATTTGAGTTAGAGAGTGAAATGATTTTTGCAAAATATTATTCAGTGGAGAAGGAGTTTGACTCTTAGAGAAGTTTATAGTTGTACTAAGCCTTGGTGGAGTGAATAAAAATATATTGCATAAAGACTTCTCACGCAGAGCACTACTATTTCTATGAACAGCCGATTGCAGCTTTATAAAATCTTTAAAAACAAAATAATTCTAACTTGATTTTGTTATAATTCTCTTCTTTGTATTGTATTCTAAGCAAAAAGTAGGAATATTTCTATTTTTTAAAGGAAATAATAGCTCAGCAGTTGGTTTATATTTTCTGTAGTTCAGCACTTCTATTTTTAAGAACACAACTGTTAAGCAAACTATTTAAATCTACATAAATTATAAATAAAATGTGGCTTAAGCAATGTAGTTCAAACCTACATAAATCAAGTCTCAACAAATCAAAAACTTCAAAGAACAAAACAAATCAAAAACCTCAAACAAATTTCATACTTAAAATTGTGGTAAATCTCTTTGGAGATAACTCGCCAGGAGTAGCATAATAAATACATTGCTTCAGTTGGCATTAAATTTCGAGTCACTTAGCTGCACCACATTGCGCTGTCAATCCGACGAGCACCAGCAGAAACCACCAGGCACGACCACTCAGGTGAGTCAGTCGGCTGCCATTGGCCAACAGCTAAAAGCCCGCAGAGTTGGACAACAACAAAAAGCAGAAGAAAAAAACATATCAAATGCTGTGTGCAGACCTTAACCCCAAGCCCTGAGCTGAGCCCAATTCCCGACATTGTCTTTAGCTTTGTGTAAGTTCAGCTTTACGCGCGCAGCTCTTTAGTAAAAATTCCAGTTAATCCGAGTTGGACAAAAACAAAAAGCAAATGAAGAGCGGCAGCGGGAGCTAAAAAACTGTATATATATGTGTGTGTATATATGTATTTGTGTATGTATATATATATATATTGTTTTGTTTATCTCAACGTGCTCATCACGCATCGTTTTGTGGTTTTACTTTAGTGCCGCCATAAAGGGTTAATGTTAATGATGCCTTTGTGGTGTGTGTCCGTCTCTCCATCTGTCTGTCTGTCTGTCTGCCTGTTTGTCTCACTGGCAGCCAGCCCTGCACTTGAGTGTTTTTTAAGTGCATGTCTATAAACGCAGACGCAGCGAATTATTACAGAGAGCAAAGCCAGAATCTGTGGCAAGTATATAAGATGCGATGTTTGCATTGATTTTGCCGTAACTCACGTGGTAATTGACATGTTTATGGTTTGAATGAGTGCTTTACTTTATAGAGATATAGACTGTAGTATGCCCACTGATATCCTATACTAATTATACAGCTATGCAGCGCTTGATGGTGTCATCAATCATTTGCAATGAGCCAACGCTGGGGCGATTGCAAAACTTCCGCCCCAATCTTTTGACCCGCATTGCCTCACACTTCCCCATACGTTGGCCGACGCATAAAACTTCAATTCAAAAGAAAAATGCGTCAATAAAAAGTAAACAAAAAAAAGCGAGAAAAACCTCAAACTAACAGAAAGAAATCACTAAACTTGTCTAGCCAGCTGGCAAATGCATTCAGTTCAGTTCAGTTCAGTTCAGTTGAGTTTAGTTTCTGTGCTTCTGCCCTTTGCTTGAACCGCCTTGTGAACCGGTTTGCGGTTTGCATTGAAATTGCATTTAATTAGTAAGGGGGACTAGAGGGAAAAGGGCAGCTATTAAACGGCTGCTCGTGCTGTGCTGCATATTCATGAAGCGATTCCGAACAGATTTTTCCCAAAACCCAAATCCGATATCTCTTAAAGCGCGCTAGCTGAACACTGAATATAAATATATATATATATATCTCTCAGATATGCAAAAACTTTACTCTTTATTTGTTTGGTATTTTGATGATGGCGACAACTGTTTGTGTCATAACATAAATTTGTTTTTGTTTTTGTTTTTCTTTTAGTTTTTAGTTTGACGCTTCAAAGATTTCGAATTTCGATTTTATAGACTCTCAGTCTTATCGCACTAATGAAGTTGTCTACTAAAGCTGAGCAATTAAACGAACACGCTGCAGAGTTCATAATAATCTCTGTAGTAGGAGAATGATGAAGAGGGAGAGGGTGAGAGAGGGAGGGCGTGAGGGAAGCCCTGGCAGTAGCTGCGGCAACTGAGGTTTAAGTGCGTGCAAAGCAGAGAAACTTCTCCCAATTGGGCAATAAAAGAACAGTTAAAGATACATTGACTAAGTAAAGAAGTGTCAAAAATAAAATAAAATATTTATACTTAGATGAAATCGTATTCGTATCATTATTCTTAGATCTAGAGATCAGTCTGAATTCTTTACATTTTATAAATTTTGTTGATCTTAAAACTTTTTCTTATCAATTTTTTCTTGTCTAAAAATTTGTATTTGATTTATGTAAATTTAATATATTAGCACTGAAACTCACCTTGCATGTTGTGGCCCAACGAAGCCCGTGTCGTGGGCTGAGCTAGCTGTGATTTGAGCATCTGTAATTGCGCCCGATTCCATGCCCAAAGGCACATTGCATGTAGCTGCAAAAAAAGAGAGGAAAAATAAAAAGAAATATTAGAAAATCTCAAAGAAACAACTTTAATTAATGATGGATGCGCTTTGCAGCTCGCATGGACCGCAGCGACGAGCTAAATGTAAATTTAGCTATGCCAAGTGGAGCTGAGGCAACGCCCATAAAATCTATCAAAATAAGTCAAGCGTCAATTTGACTTTTTTGACATTTGAACGAAGGAGATGGCGGCTGGATGTGGGCACGCCCAGTGCCATTTATGTCGGCTTTGACGGCCAGTGTATGTAGGTAGAGGTAGGGCCTATCACTTTCCCATACGGCTAGAGACTATCTGCTTTTTAAATAAGGCAAACACTTAATCATTGCCAAAGTCAAGCCAAGCCGGGCAGAACGTCAACTACTTTACTTAATTTATTGCCTACCGATTGCATTTTGCAGACCCCATCCCCAGCTGGCCCCAGCTCTAGCCAGCCTTTTGATGTGAATTGAAGTTGAGGCTGCAGCTGGAGCCCCCGCCGCCACCAACAGATGTCTAGCTGGCTGTCCGACTGGCTGACTGTCTGACTGCCTGCTGACATTTTCGCCAGAATCAACACTGATTTGACATGACTTTTGTTGCGCACAGGCACAGCATGGACCAGCTTCCAGTTACCAGCTCAATATACCGACTGCATTGGCTCCTGCCCAAGGTGCGTGCATTCGTTTAGAAGTTTATAAATAAACACACACACACACACACACACACAGAACCTGGACGAATCGCTCTTTGCATTCGCACTTGATTGCATTTGATAGCTGGCAATGCTAATGGGAACTGAAAGCTGCTCTGCAAAACTCTGAAAACTGAGGCTGGGCCGAGATCTAGGACCGAGTCGAGTCGAGTCGAGTCGAGTTGAGTCGAGTCGGCTGGGTTCGGGTCAGAAGCCATTGCGTTGCCTTCAACTGCATATTGCAAGTGTATTCATTTGGAAAATTGTTGCATGTTTTGCTAACTCAACTCAATGTGTCTGGCACAGCAACAACAACAAGAAGAACTTGGTGCAACTAAGGCACTTCCTCTTGCTTATTTGCTTATGTGTTTTTATTTTGGGCGAGGCGGAGGGGGTGTTAAGGGTCCAAAGTGCAAATATTGAAGGCAGTCTAGAAGCGAAGTAGTATTGCCTTCGAACATGTTTATAAATTCGTATTTATGTATTTGGCTTGCTTGATTAACTATAAATATTATGGCTTAGATTTGATTTACTAGACCAGAAGACAAAGGCAGCCAGAGACGCCTCTGTTTATGCAATACGACAGCTGAAAGTTGGCATGAAAACTTGAGGTCGACTCCAGGAAAATGTACATAAATAGCAGACGCAATAGAAAACTAGAAAACTGGGAAACTAGAAAACTTATTCGCAAAGCTCACAAGATAAACTATAAAATAAATTAAATTCATTTTCTTTCTCTCTCTCTTTACTTTTCATTTCAGATAGAACGGAGCGAAATTGATATGAAAATCTTGAGGTATGTAAAACGATTTAATTGACTCAATCAAAAATATATAAATGAATTTATAAAATATTTAATAACAACTTTTAAGAGCATAGTTTATAATAATAGTAGTGCGAATGAGCTGAAATTTAGTGAGAAATCATATTTTGAGGCAAGTTAAAATCTAAATATTTAATTAACATTTTTTTAATAATTGATATAGAAAACTGAACTGAAATTTAGTCAAATATTTTTTTATTTTATAAAAAAGTTTTTACCAGAAAATTTGTTAGAAAATTGTTTAATTTCTTCATTAATAATATTTTTGCTAATAAGATATTTTTATTATTAATATTAATAATATTATTACATTTTTATATGTGCTACACAAATTAACACTTTTATTTCAATGGCTCAACCTTTTAGCTTCTCTGCGAGTATAATCCATAGCTGCATTCTCCAAAATTATTTTCTTTTCTTGTCTGTACTAAATACATATGATATGTCCGTATGTATATGTGTATGTGTGTCTGTTTGTATGTGTATTTATGGCATTGTAATGCTAGCGCATTTGCGTCTTAGACGTTTGCTTTGAAAGTCTTCCCATGCCGCTTAGCTTTTGTTCAGTCCATCAGGCAGTCTTCACAATGTCCCCAGCGGCCTGTCCTCATATCAGCATAGAAATTTATGAGCCGCTGACATGCCAGGGCCATTCAAAGTGGCCATAATCCTAAGTTAGCAGCGACCCCAACTACCAGCTACCATTGCTACTACCACAGTATGGCTTCATTAAGCAACGGCAACTACTGTGTGTGCGTGTGTGTTTGTATTGGAAATTTCTGCACAAAAGTTTAGAGGCTGCATAAAAATGTCCATATGCCAATTAATGAGCAGGAGAGAGAGAGCTTGGGCTGGGACTGGGGCTGGGGCTGGGGCTGAGTCTGTGCCTTGTCAGATGGACGCCCCATGGCGAGCTGGCCAGAAGCCACCAACTGTGCCGCCTGTCGCTGCCCCAGAGAATGATGAGCCACATAAAAATGTGCTTTCAATGTCAATTAAAATACATTTTGCTTGAACTGCAGCAATTCCCCGTCCAAGCCCAGTCCAAGTGCCATTTGAATCAAATGAAAATAAAGCCATTTTCGACTTTAATGATGCCAGCAGCGGCAAATTGATAAATGTGCGCACCTTTTGGCTGGCCAGAGCCAAGAGTTCACTTAGTTTGATTTGTCAGATAAAACGATTCGACGTCTACTCACCAATATCGAAAGCAGCAATTGCTGGCGTATTGAGCATTAAACAGCCGCTGGCAATGATCAATGCCAAGAGGCTAAGGTTCCAGTTGCCATTGCCATTCCAGTTTCTTGTCGGCCGAACGCGACTCTGGTCTGATATCGATGACAATGATGATGGGGATGTGATTGTTGTTGGTATTGAGCGGGAATAGCTAGAGCGTGGGGAGCTGGAAAGGCACTGGCGGGAGAACATTTTGTAGCTAGATTTGTTTAAACTCTTTGCTGATAAACTGTGCGTCATTCTGCTGCGAAAAATTGATAATGGATTGATATTGGCCTAGAGATCTGCAAGAGAGGAAAGAAGAGAATTATGTATTAGTATTTAATATTTTATTTTAAATATAAATATGGTTTATTTTAAAAATAAATTTCAATATAAATTGCTTATAGTTTGTTCTAATAATGTTCTTCTGTTTATTGCCTAAATACACGCAGTCAAAACAAATTATTTTGCCTTTCTATGCAATTCTCAACAAACAAATTCTATATAAACTCCTTTCTTTTTACTTGAATTTCTGTAAAAAAATCATATTTCCATTACAATGATTGGTTAAGAAAAAACCCATTTGCGCCCTTCTCTGCAATTCTCAAAGCCTGTCTAATTGCATTTGTAGCTTGATTAGATGTTCCTGACAGTTGCCAACTTTATCTCAAGCTCGTAAACAATGGCAGCTCATTTCAGCCAAGCGCCTTTCTATGCGCTTCTCATCGCCAACGCACACTCATTCAGTTTACGTATGCGCGGCTCTCGGTGCAAGCCGCTTTCGCTTCTAATTAGTTTTGCTTAGGGTAGTCGCCGACGCCGCCCACATCGCAACTCATTAAAATTAAAAGACATCAAAAGAAATTTGCAAACTAAACACAAACATAGAGGCGGCAGCAGCAGCTGTTGGACTGCGCCTAGAATGTCCTTTTGCAGGTCCTGCGACTAGCTGAGCTTGGCACGTTCGCTCATCTGCTGTCGCCTTTTGTGCTACCTTTTGCCCTTTTTTCTAGCTTTTTATATATATTTTGTGCGGCACGCTTTGCATAAACTAAATAAATTTCTTGGCCGCCCGCCTTACGGCCATGTCATAAAGTGGGCTGACTTGGATTTTGGTCCGTCCACAGCTTTTGGAGGCGGGTCTGGGCAGGGTGTCTGTTGGCAGTGCAGCTTCTGCTTTAAATTGCTGCGCCAGCTGACGGGTTGGGGTCTATGATGCGGCTGCTTCTTCTTCAACTGTAAGCCAGCGTTAAATTAAAGCGGAAACTGGCTTGTGCCGTCCTGCTCTGAGGAGAGATGGAGTGCTCGCCTGTGACTAGGCAGTCAACATGTTTGCTTTTGGCCGCTTTCTATGGCTCACATATCTCTGCCCCAACTGCTGCGTCTCCGGCTCTGGCAAAATTGTTGCAAAATAATGTTAAATGAAAAGCACAAAGTCATTCAGGCAGCCACACAGCGTCAGAGCGAGCGAGTGGACGGGCGGCATTAGGTGGGCTGGCATGGGCACTCGCACATACCGCCGCATCCGCTGACGACGTGTCGTTCCCCTCTGCGGCTACACTTTTTGCTGGCCGGCTTCCTCCGCGTCATCGTCACGCACATTCACTTTGCATTCATTCAACTCGAAGGCGAAGTCGTAGTTGTAGTCGTGGCTGAAGTCGAAGTCGCAGTGGAAGCCTCTGTCGAAGACGTTGTTGTTGTTTCGGCTTTTTAGCAGCAATTGAGTTTGAGATTCATTCACAGTTAAAGCCAAATGATGCGATAACCAAACGTGCTTTCTAATTCCGCAGACAGCCACAGATTGCACAGAGAACCATTCAGACAGCCAACTGAAGTTAAGAGTCAGTTAAAGCTCAAAACTTGACTACTCAAGTGACTGCTATTTTTCTATATAGCAGAGCTCTGCAGCTACCTATGATAGGTGCCTTTTCGACAGAAAGAGAGACCTACCTGAAGGTATATTTTAAAGCTTATGGATAGCTCTTAAGGTTCTAAGATTTTGAAATGGACTTGGCTTAAGGGAAAATTCTCTCTTGTTCTATCTGGTTCCATTGGACTTTCCTTCTCTGAGCAAGTCAAACTTTTCTTCATGCATTTAGACATTTTCCTTTATAGCTTTTCTTCCTTTCTTCCGTAAAGTCATCCATCTTTCGAGCTGCCTCCTGTAATATTACCAAAACTTTACTTTGGCATATTTATTTTTGCATTCCTCGATAGCTAACGAGATCCTCGGCTCAATTTACGTGTAGCCAATGGCCACGCTGTGCTCCTCCTTCGCTGATGTTTATCTAACAAATGTGTCCATTCTGGCTGGCAGAGCTGGCAACCTGAGCAACCTTATCGACTGCCTGATGACTCCTCCACGGCCAGCAAAATATATCCCCACCAAGTGCATGCATGCAAAAAATGGGAAATGGGCAACGTCATGTGGCAATTTGTCACGCCGAGGCAGCTGCTGTTGCTGCAGCAGATACAGCAACACCCGCTCCGAGACGACTCTGCGTGTGTGTTGGTTTTTCCCTTGACTCTTGTCAATAACTCAGCGCTTAATTGCTCATCTTTCAACGTCGCAGGGCGCAGGTACTTCGCCTCGGCCCTAGCGGCAGCCTTTGACGCTCGACGCAGCCGAAACAAATTAGAAAATTCTCAACTGCAGCAGGGAAAGACATAAGGAAGAACGCTGCCTTCAAGCGTAACCAACTGTGTAATGCCTGTTTACAGCTAAGAGTGGAATCAGTTTTAGTTAAACAGAGAGGTTTTTTTTATCGAGATCGGCCTTGACTGAAGAGATTATCGAAAGTTGTGCCTGAACTCTGTATACTTTTAGGTTTTTATTACAGTTAAAGTTACCAGATGTAGATCTGGTCTACTATATGTTGATCTGATCTTCTATATGCTGATAATATGTTGCGCTAACTCTTAAGTTGTAGCAGCTAGAACTTCTCTTAGCTTACAAATTTCAAGTCAATTTAATAAACTGCAATCGATCTTAGATGATGAAAATTCTAGATTTTTAGAGTTGCCAAATAATTCTAAGACTCAATCAGATAAAAGTAAAAAAATCTGTTTAGTTCTGGCAGCTCTCAATATTTTTTATAGATTTTAACCTAAAGTAAGCCAAAGCTAAAAAATAATACAGAAATATAAAAATTACAGTCTGCAGATGGCGACTCCATGAAGCCAATAAACTCTTTTGGCCTCGTAAATGCGCTGCTTGACAAATGCTGCCTGTCATAGTTTTAACTGGCTGTGCTTCATATGCGCCAGAGCAGCCAGCGCAGCCGCAACGATGCACTGAAATAGCGATCTACGAATGCAGCGATCTAGGTATCCGGCAGCCGCCTGCTGCTTGCTGCTTGCTGCCCGCTGCCTGCCACACAATGTAGGTTAAATTAATAGTGACACTCGCTCTGGAGCGAGAGGAGCGCGTGGCAATGCCTTCTGGTTAGCCAGTTGGACGTTGTTGCACCTGGCGGCGCTTTGAGCGCTCTGAGTGCTGCGGGCTGATGCTTGCCACGTTTTGTGGCAAATACGCGGCGCGCTGTTTGTTTTTTATTTTTCGTTGCAGCGCGCGAATATTTCATAAATTGAAATGTACAGTTAGTTAATTACACGCTCAATTGGCTCTAAAAGTGGCATTAGGCCAGGCGTTCGGACCCGAGTGGCTGCTGGCAGAACCAGCCTAGCAATTTGAGCTCAGCGAGTGCATTTTTAATGGTTGTCATAAAAGATTTATCGCCCAATGGTCAGCCAACTTTAGCGCATAGAGGCGTCAGCCGCATATACTCTACGTACACATGTATATAAAGTCAATTCACAGTTGGCCTGTCGATGAAATTGTGATATAATAGCCGCTTGCAAAACCAGCTGCAGCAGCGCAATCAGCGGGAAAGGGTCATGGTTCGATGGAAACTAAATTACTTTTAGATTTTGCAATAATCAGGAACTTAAGATGGATAGAAGTATATTTATATACGGTTGAAGTAGTGCTCTAGTGGAGTATGCCTAACTGGGATATACCCTAACCTACTTCTGGAGTGAGAATAGCTCAGCATAGAAATTTGGAACAGTTTTTCCTGAAACTTATGAATCTAGTTAAATGTGAAGAGTTGAAAAAGTAGAGAGCTCCAAACTTGCATATACCCTGCCCAAATTTTAGAGTAAATATAGTAAGGACTAGCATAAAAATTTTAAAGAGTTTTTGCCGATTCGTCTATGAAACTAATGAATCTAGATATACATATATGAATATATTATTATAATATATATTTATAATATATTATTATAATATTATAAAGGAGAATGCCCAACTTGCATGTACCCTGCCCAACTTCTAAAGTTAATTTATTATATTATCGTACAATAAATCTTAGCATAGAAATGTGCAATTAATAAATCTAGATCAGATTTATCATCAGAGTGGGGAATGCCCGACTTACCCAAACCAACTGCTGGGCTGGAGCTGAGTCTGTTCCTTTACAGCTCCTGCACATTTGAATAAATGTTATACAAATTATCCCAGCCATATAAAATTTTAGAGTATCCAACTAGACGTACATAGCAAAGCAGCAGGAATGACTGAGTTATCTTAAAGAGAAATAATTGAAATTTGTACTCAAGGAAAGGCTAAATGTCTACAGCTGTTCGACACTTAAAGTCAAGCTAAAGACAAGTTGAAAAGGCTCTAGAGCTCTAGAACTTCCGCCATTTCCTTTCTATATACTTTCTGGTATATCTTCCAAGAAGTAAAGGAAGCACAGAAGTTAAATTTAAGAATACGATTTCTAATTTTAGCTCCTTTTCAGCTAAATTTGATCTTTCTTTAACAGTTTGCTAGAAATCTCAATTACCTTTTCACATGTTCTCTATCAAATTTCATTTTCCTTTCATAAAACGCCCCAATTTAGTCATTTAAAAATCTAGCTAACTAGACACAGCTCATCAATCAAAAGAGTTTTCATTTGAAATGTCAACACACGCACACACACACACACACACCTCACGGCTAAATCTGTGTGTGTCTCTGTTAAGAATTAAACAAATTGCGTACCCGCGTGCTGAAAATTTAAACATCAAACTGTGTTTTGGGCTGACTTCCTGATTAACTCGAAAATAGAAGACAGCAACAACAATTGAAAAATGCCCGCAACGAAAATGCCAACGAACCAAATTGATTAATTGATGAAACGCAGCGCAGTTTTCATGGAAAAAAGAGAAGAGAAAAAAAACGCATTTCTAAAGTAGAACACATCAATGAAGCTGGCATGAGAGACAGAGACTGACATATAGAATGTGTGCGTATATATATATATATATTGTAGGCCACATGGCTCGACACAATTTGCATAAATCGAAACACAAAACAAACGAAAAAAGTCGAGCTGCAAATCGGGAGCAAAAGATATTTATCTTGTCTGCCGCGCCGAGTGCTTGAATGAGTGTCAAATTAAATTGATCAATTAAGCAATTGACGTGACGGCTGCTCTCTCTCTATCTCCATCTCACTCGCTGGCTGTCTCTATCTGTGAAAAATGCAGCAAATGAAGGCAGAGCGCAGGGCGCTGGCAGGCAAGACTTAATGCAACTTCTACATGCACAACAAGTGACGCAAATTGTGGAGCGTGCTGAAAAGAGCTTGTGGGAGGCCGGATTGGGCTGGTGAGTGGGCGCACGAGAATGGGCGTGTCAGCTGCTTGTGACAATTTCTGTCAATTCAGCGGCGCTAATCAAGCGAGCAACTGTGCAGCATTTAAATGGGTTGTAGCTAGAAGTTGGTGCAATGGCTGGAGCTGCTGGAGCTGGTGTCTGATAGCTAGACAAATTGGCTGCGATTGCAGCTCGTGGTTGCTGCTGGCGGCTTAAAGCACAACATGCGGGCTGTTTGCCAGCAGCAGACGGCAGCGTCATATAATCCATCAAGCCAGGCAGACAGTTGCAGCAGTGAAGACGCCTCGACGCATTTACCCAGCTGTAATCAAATCAAATGACAACGCAGACAGCAACAAGAGAGAGAGAGAGAGAGAGAGCAGCAACGCTGACTCCTGTGCGCGATTTCTGTGACTATTGTCGCATTTGATGGCCAACACATCTGATGATTTAATAATACCAAGTGAGCACAAGTAATGAAAGAGTGAAGTGTGTTGCCAGCAGCAGCGAGCCAAGTCAGTCTGGCTTAAAGTCAGCAAAAGAAATACTAAAATAAAATTTGCATAGCTGCCACACGAGCGACAGTTGACAACTTTTTCCTATATATATTTATACCTCTTCAGTATATGTGTATATATTTGCCTGGCACACAAGTAGCTGCCGCCTGTCATTCTCTAGTCAAATGTATTCTTCTATTATGCTGACAGTCTGACTGTCTCTTGACTGCTGACTGTTGACTGTGCGACTCTGCGGCTGTCTGTCTGCCACTTGAAAGCCAAGCAGGAAGTTTTTGCACAGGCTTCAAGGCACTTTAAGCACAGTGCATATTGATTTTCTACATGTGCCCAAGTTCATTAAAGTCACATCAAGGCCCAAAAAAGAAACAGAAACGAAAACAAACAAATATGCTCTGCCCACATTCCGACCGCAAATAGACACGAGATGCGCCCACAAATCAACGCCTAACCGCAACGGCGCCAGGGGAAAGATACCCAAAAAACCAAAAAAAAAGAACAAAATTAAAAAAAAAACTCGACGCCATTTTGTCTGTGCCCGGCCATTAAATATGCAAAAAGCAACATGCGAAAAGTGAAAGAAAAAAGTGTTGCATACTTTTAGTTGCTGCGTCAAACCGCAAAAAGGCAGCAGAGGCAACAAAAAAAGGCGCACCGAGTCGAACCGAAGCGAGCCAAAGCGTCGCTCGCAACAGGAAGCCGGAAAAATAAATAAAAAGGCGCGACGAGACAACGGCGCTGCGACCCGCGCCGTTGTCCCTCTGCTCGCCCACCAGGTTCACAGACCGCGAGCCATTCATTAGCATAGACATAGAGCGCAATATTGAATTTCTATGCCTGTATGAGTGCTCAAGGGTCGTCCAATGCGAGTGTGTGTGTGTGTGCGGGGGAGGTCATAAGGTTGCGAAAAAATGCTTCACGCTTTGGCAGCCTGAGCAAATCACAGTGCTGAGAACGAAGACGAGCCCAAGCAGCGCCTGGGGATCAAATTAGTCGAGTTTTTTGAAAAGAATGCGACAAATGTTTGACTCCACACACACATGCACACACACACACACACACACGTATGTATATATGCATGCTAAGTGCTGCATAAAGTGTTTCACAGGGAATAAGAGCGCAGCCAGCAAAGCTCTCTGAAGCACCGCCCTGCCAGTCGTCACATGTCACTCAGCAAAAACAGGAAGTGAATAACGGCAAATGCTAGCATATGGACAGCAGTAGAGCGACAAATTAAAGAAAGTTTCAGGTAAGGAGCTGTATGACAAAGTAATGAATACATATATAAAACTCTCTCTCTCTCTTAAGTAATTTTAGCTGAATATGAATATGGACAGGAGTTAGGCAAGGCAAAGAAGCAGCAGTCAAAGGGTTTTTGGGGGCAGGGATGAGGCTATGGGCATGCGACATCCCTCAACGGCTTGTTAAGCCACAGCTGATAAGCTCGCCTGGGCATTCACTTAACTGTCAATGGTAGAGGCGGCTCAACAGCCACGCCCCCCGCCTGCACAGCACATCCTGTGGATCGCTTTGTCTGCGGCTTGTCAGCAGTCTCGACATGAGTATGTGTGTGGCCCTCTGCTGGAATTTTTATGAATTATATGCGAGGCTGCTCCAAAAAAGAAGAAAAAATAAAAATATGTAAAAATATTTTCGAGGATGACGATGACGACGACGACGACATTGACAATGAGGCAGTAGTAAGTGGCTGCCAGGCGGGCGCAACAACAAAGCGCTGATTGACAGGAAGGCATACAAAAGCGAAGCACATGGACAGGCAGACGAGTGACGAGACAAAATGCCAGCACAGCGGCAGGGCAGGGCAGGGCATAAGCCTGGCCTGGCCTGGGCTGCCACAGACAATCGTTAGGCCGAGCAACGAAGCGTGGCCCAGGACATGTGGGTACGTGGGTACAGACTTTGAGCCCAGTCGTCTCAAGCTCTATCGATTTTCGTATGCAGCAATTGCAGCTGCGAGGCAGCGGGTTCATCGCTGTGTACCGTTAACACTCATTGTTTTCACATGTTTTTAATGATGATGGGCAGGAGAAGTGGAAAGCCTCGCCTTGCCGCATAGCCAGACAAATTAGCAACGCTTGATTAATTTTTATGACGCGTACTGTAACTGAGAGGAACAACAAGCAGCTCAAGCTCGCAGCGAGCAGGTGAGCGGCAACGCCGACCTCTACTCGACGGCAGATACAAAATGTATCTTTCAGATACAAAAAGTATCTTTCATGTGCACATCTGTCGTCTAATGATGCGCAATTAGGCAAATAGCCTCTAATTTGCTGTTGTTGATTTCGTAATGCAGGCAAAGTTTGTTTGCTGCACGTGTGGGCGTGGCATGCAGCGGCTTGGGCCATTTGATTATAGAAATCATGTACTGAACAATTGTGACACAGTTGCCCATACGCCCCCCTCTCTCTCTCTCTATCTCTCTATCGGCAGCCGGAAAGGCGGCTTGTTGAAAACTTTTGTTTTGTTGTTGTTTTGGCTATTTTTGTTGTTGCTGTTGCTGTTGCTGGCCGGGTTAACGTTGACTCGTTGTGGGTTTTGTGGTCATAAAATTTAACGCTTGTTTGGGCTGCTGTTGCTGCTGCTGCTGCCGCTTGCAGGAAGGCTTTATTAGCTGATTGTTTTTATAAGGTAATGGGCATTAAATGACTACTTTGTTGCGGTACCGTAATATGCAGCTGGCTATGCACAAAAGAACCCAAGCTGTGCTGCAGTAATTGCAGTAGAATTTCATATATGTAAACGAAATATGAATGAGGTATTTACTGAGAGGCATTGCTATCCAAATATGAGACAATTTTAACGATTATATATAAATTATATGAAGAGAAGGAATCTTAATCATTAAGATTTAATGTCATTTAATGTTTTGGGAGCAAATAAATACTAGAATAAAGACTCTTCTCTCATTTCTACCAAATCTAGTCCTATGTGAGTGCCCTTAAGATCTAGTCTTTGCATAGTGAAACCTCCATTGAAATGTGTATTCATATAAGAAATTCTTTCGTCCATTACCTCTTTCTTAAAACACAATTATCGCGCAAAGATTCCCAGCAAAGCCAAGCCCTGCTTTTCACACGCAGCGACTGACTTCCTTTTGAGCTGCATCGCTATCTAAGCAACGGGTCGACCCTTATGACATGGTTGCTCGATATTCTGTGATACACTCGAACCTTATATGAAAGAGACACTGAATTCGTCACATGGACGGCCCCCTCCAGCGACTCAGATGCGAATGCAACTGCGACGATTTCGTTGAGCTAATTAACTTTCGGTTACAGTTCACTGCGCAAATTTGCGAGCGGGCAATGAGAACGAGCCAAGGAGCAGGGGACACACACGTAGTGCCACGCATACTCTACATATAAGGCATATTAAATTTGTATTTAGTAGCGCTGAGACGTTGAGCGGAAATGAATCGCCGCTCATCAAGTTGAGAGTCGCTCGCTGACGACTTCCCGCATTTGCTGCCCAGCCCGTCCTTTGTCATATAAGCACATACACACATACACACATGTGTACGTATGTGTGAGCATGTCTAGTGTGTGCTTTGTTGTTTGATCAGTGGACGCATTCGATTCGTAAGAGGCATTCAAGCAAGTCGCAGCTCGAAATTAGCCAGACGCTGTCGTCACAAGCAAAACACAACATTTTACGCATCACAAAATCATAAAACGTCATTAGCGCCCCGTTCTGCTTGGACTCAGGGTCACGAACCCAGCCTACGAATCCATCAAAATGCGGGAAGACTCATCCAAAATAAATTTGGTTTGGTAATTGAGTTCTAAGTTGGCGAATGCACAAACTTATTTTATTTTAATTTCTGTTTCTTTTTTTTTTTTGGGAGTAAACCTTATGCACAGCTCGGCTCATTAATCAATGCTGTGCACACACACCCTCTCGGTTACTCTCTAGCTGTTATCTGGCTTTAGTTTATTTTTTGAAAAAGTTTTGTCATACATGCAAAGTAATTTTTCACAGTCAACACATTTGTTTTCAGATACCAGGCTGACGAAACTTGTTTCACTCGGCGAAGTTAGATACTAAAATAAGGGGCGGGGACAGCCGGTTCCATTCGGTCTAGTCCAGTCCAGCGGCAACTGCTTAGCTCACATCACGCCCCTTTCGGGCACATTAGTCGGCTATGCAAATATAGCGCCCGTTTCCCAAGTGTATATCGTGATGGGTCGCACGCCAGGTGTCAAAAAATATTCGAATGGAACTTGTCATTTCTGGATGGCCGTGTTACCATTTTGCCTTCCTCCCCGAAATGGGCAACATGTTTGCGTAATTAGAGCGAACCCTCTTTAGCCAGTCCGAGGGTTAAGTGCCAACTGTTGTAGCACCAATTTCTGGATCAAATGGAAGCACAGAAAAGGGTTAAACTGTTCTGCTCAAAGTAATCAACCAGAAATGTATCAAGAATTTTTGAACAGTTAAAACACTTTTTCTAAGAATTTGGGTTTATTTCAAAAATAAATGATAGATTGCCAGAAGTCTAAAGTGCACGAAAAATTTTCCAAATGAAGTTGAACTTTTGAAGAAGCATATAAATAGTATACGAAATATTCAATATGAATATCTTGAGTATCATAAAAAATATTAATATCTTTAAACAATTTTTCAATTTCATTAATATTTTAACATTTTTACAGAAAAAATAACATTTGGGTAAAAATTATCATTAAAATTATTATTACAGATAATAAATAAAATTTTAAATATTTAAAATAATAATTATTAATGTATTAATATTTAAAGTGTTTCTTTAATTATTAAATATAACACATATATCATTTAAAACTTCTAAAATTTTATTTATTATATAAAAAATAAAATATTTATATAATAATAATAATAATAATAATAATCAAATTTTAATTAAAATATTTTGACAATAATTTCGCTATAATATATTTAATTTCAAGTTTGTTTTTTATTTATTTATCATAAATAATAAAATATAAATATATCAAAATAATTTCTTTAATTTAAATATTTTAAAAATAATTACATTTGAATATATTTATACTTCAATTTAATTTTAGCTTTTTTTATTTAAAAGAATATATATATTTATGTTTTCAGTTTATTTTAGTTTAGTTTTAACCGAACTAATTTATATACATAAATATAATTAAAGAATTGAAAAATACAACTTTGTTGGACTGCTAAAACTGACAAATTCCCAATTTGTTCATCTGCAATTCACGTCTGTCCAATACAGTAATTTCCTTTGGTCTGCTTTAGTCTTTTTTTAAAGTAAAATGCTTTTAGTGCTCCATTTTCTAAGCTCTGCTGACAGCCTGAAATATTTGGGATACTTTAACAAGCACTTTTTTTACTAATTAAGCGCCCCACACGCTACGACCAAAACCAAAGCGAACTGTGGAAAACTTCAAGTTGTTTCGCCTTTAAAAAAAAAGTGGAAGAAACGTCTGTAGGGGCAAAACAAGAGCAAAGCTGGCGCCAAGTCGTTACATGAAAAAATTCTCAACTACATGCTAAGACACACTCACTCACACACACACACACACATGCAGCACACATAGATACAGTGGCTACTTTTATGAGCCGCAACACTTGAAAATTTTCTCACAACCAGACGCTGACTTTGGCGTCGACGTCGACCGCAAGAAATAATTTCCCTTAGCTGCATTTTTACAACTTAACACAGAGCACTGAAAAAAACCTGGCGAACAATAAAAACAAGAATGAAACTAAAGGAAAAAATGCCAGCTCGCTCTGAGGGTGGGGGCGTGGCAGCTATTTGGCTGCCCCAAAAAAAAAAAAAGAAAAAATATAATAATGTTTGCCTTCTGTTTCTTTTCCTTGGCCATGCACGACTGCCTGCAGAGGTGCTGAGGGGCCGGCAAATAGTAGAAATTGTGGCACCTGTGCTGCGCTGTATCTTTGCAGTCGTGTATCTGTAGCTTGGTATCTTTTTTGTATCTTTGCCGACAACGGCAGCAACAACAACAACAAATAAACTGCCGGCCAAGTTATGACAGTCGGCCGCAGGAAACATTATTCTTAGTTAGATGCTAATTAATTAAAGAAGAACATACAGCCCAGGGGCCATTCGGTGGCCCATACCACGCACACATACATATGGAGCTATATGTGGGCAGACGTTGTCGAAGCAACACGCTGCATGACATACTCTCAGTGCATGATGAGCATAAATTTCAACTGTCCCGCTGCCAGAGTCTGTGGGAGGACTCAAGGCAGGAAGTGTTGCTCTGACCAGAAGCATTAGATAGAGAGAAAGAATCCATTAATTCTGACAGGCTAAAGTTGGCTGAAGTTAAGAATAGCCAGGTACATGTTCTGAATGTCAGCGGCATCGGTAACTTTTGGGAGACCAAAAATTAGGCAAAATTTCGAATTGAAATTGTATCTGAATATGAAATAAAAACTCAAACATCACAATAAATTTGGGATGTATTTGAAGAATATATGAAGTTGAAAGCAGAAAATTAAATTTAATGTGATATATTTAGAGGAATATTTAAGAATTATGAGTATTTGAAAATATTTCAAAAGCATAAAATAATACATAAATTTTATTGAATTTAAATTAAATATTAACTGAATTTGGGATTTTACATAAATATGAATATAAAAATAAACATACATAAAATATTGAAATAATATCTTTAATTTATGAATATGAAAAAAAAACTATTGTTTATTGAGTATAAAATCAAATATCATATTCAAAGCTTATAAATATTTATGTCTGAAGCATTTGAATATGAAATTTCATTTTGAGAGCATAAAATTTATCATATATTTTGAATACAAATTGAGCAATATTCTATATTTAAATTTTGAATATGATTTAAATATGAATAAAATAATTAAAAATAAAAATAAATATTAAAAAAATGTAAAATGAATTATTAAATTAAATTTTGAATATATCTGAAGAATATGAGTAAATAAAATTTGAATATAGTTGCACAATATAAAATATTGTTTTGAGAGTACAAAATGAAATTATAAAAATTAATGTAAAATTTAAACAATATTTATAGAGCATCATATGAAATATGATATTAAACATCATAAACAACATAAATATGTATGTGGAAATTCATTCTTAAATTATAATATGAAATATCTTAGAGATTCTAGAGTTGTTTCAACTAGAACAAAGAATTTTCTTTTGTGTATAACATAAATATTATTAGTAAATAAAACAAATATACATATGTAGGCATTAATTAAAATTATTTAGACTAGAAGCTGAGTTGGAGTTGATTTCTGTGAACTCCAAGTCGAAATTAATTTCGTTTCATGATAACAAAAAAATGAAAATATTTCTTTTAACTTTAGCATTTAGTTCTCTATTAATAGATAGCATTATTATGTTTAATGAAACACACACTCATTAAATATTATGTATGAATATTATATGCATTGTTCAATAGAGTTTCGCAAAGTTTTCTAGCTAAGCTATTTCGTTGCCTATCAAGGTCCAGCACAATAGCATCAGAGCAAACAAGATAACGAAAACTTTGATCATAATGCTAATAAAATCGACCACAACCGAAGAAGATATGCTATATGTATATGTATGTATATGTGTATATATTTTTGTATATACACAGGCAGAAGATGAGGAAAAGTTTTGAAGATTATTATGATGATTGCGCCGCAATGGCGCCTGCAGGCAGGCAGCCCCAACGTGCTTTAGCTGCCAACTTGTTTACATAAATTTTAATTGCTGTAATTATGATTTTTACACGAAATTAATTATGCATGCGCAGTAGTAGCAGTAGCTGCAGCAGCTTGAATATCTTAGATATGTATACGGCAGATTGAGACACGCAAACGATTCAATAAAAACTAATCTTTGGTCTGGCTAAACTCATGGGCACATTTATGCTTAGCTTTAGATCTGAGCCACTTTAATTATGAAATTGTAGTGGGAAAGTAGCTCGTATCTTACAAATACAAAGCATCTGCTGGATGCCAGATAAGCAGGTCGTGTCAGCCTAAAAGATCTTGCGCCAGCTGATAAAGAAAATGGAAAAGAAAATTCATTTCTAGTTTTCAGTTTTTCTCCCACTTTTTGTTGACCTGCTTAGCCGTTTGGCTGCTGTTTCGTATCCATTAGATACAGCAGGTTATTTTGATTGGCCTGGCGCGCTGACAGTTTGACTTTTGTTAATTTGTGTTTAATTAATGTTCAGTGTGGCACACTGAATTCCACACACGCCACACGCCACATGCCACATGCCGCAGCCGAAAGAGTTGTGTTTTAAAACTATTTGCAATCAAAGGCAATTTCCTGGCGACTTGCTCATAATTGCACTAAAAAACAGTTTTATTTATTCGGTTTGTTAGCTTCATCAATCGAAACAGGTTTTGATCGAAGTTGTCCAATAGTAAAATATAATAGGACAGCCAATCGAGAACCCGTCTCAGGTTTACGCATTTGTTTCTTATTCACTCTTCGCTTAATTAAACAATGATTTGTTTATTTATTCATTCATTCGATTCACTTTGTGTCACAAAATGTTGTCATAAATACTGAAAATGAGACTTTAAGTGCTTCGTTTCTATTTTTCGGACTTGATTTACGGCAGACCTTGGAGTCAAAGATGCGACATAAATAATACATTTAATTCAAACAATCAAAACTCAATAAATATGATCTATAAAGTTTTCTAAAATATTGAATTTATTTTAGTTAAGTAAAAAAAATCATTTTTCATATAAATATTACATATGAAATAAAACTGAAATTCATAATTTAAAATGAAGTCAATTTGTCAACAAAAAAGTTGCTGAATATTTTGTAACATTTTGTAAAGTGATTATAATATTTCAATTAGCTTTAAGTATTTTTTTTTAAATCCAATAGAATCATTTTTACTTTTTAAATAAAAAAATAATAATATAAATCTTATAAATTAATTAATATTTTTATAATTATTATCAAAGTATCTACCAATTCAGTTAGTCTTAATATTATAAAAATAGCTTTTTAATATAAGCCAGAAGGGTTTTTTGTAGCTGAGAAAAAGGTTTTCTTTGTTGAAGTTTCAATCAAAATATGCGTTTGAATATTTTATATATATATATATATATATATATATATATATATATATATATATATATATATATATATATATATATATATATATATAAAGTATACACTGTTCTTCTATTAAGTTATATACAAATGTATTAAATATATATATATATTTTTTTTGTTTAAAAAGTTTAAATAAAAAACAATATTTTTAAAAATTTTTAAATCTTTAAACAAAACTTATAAATCAATTTGAATTGCTTTTAAAAAGTAAACTGCCTAGGTTCAATTGACTTAATAATATAACTTTTATTATTATTCTAATTTTGTATATATTCATAGCAAATCTTTTATTCGCTTGTAAAATATATATTTTTTTTAATACACAAAAAGTTGTATTAAGAAATATTTAACTTAGCCTAAAACTTCTATTTTAGATTTATGACAATAAAAAGTTATTTTTAACTTTTATTTTAATGTTTATATATAAAGACATGCTGCAATAAGCAATATTTTTTATTTATTTTGCTGCCTAAGAGTCGAACATTTTTTTCTAACTTTTTATTTCATTCCATTTCGACTTAAGTTTAGTTTTCATTGCACTCGCACTCACCTAATTTGAAAATATTTGTCGCCTCAAATGTTTTCAATCAGTTGATTGTAGATTGTATCCTTTGCTTGTATGCATTGTATATAGGGTATATTATGTATAGTTATTATATTTGCTGTATATATTTTTATTTTATTTTCCTTTTTATATAATAGTTAAAAAGCGTTGCACAAACACACACACAATCAAGAAATGCTAAACACAATTTTTGATAGATTTGTAAATGCAAATTAAATGCAGTCGAAGCTGTTGCAATTATTTGATTTATCTTATTATTACTCTGTTGCTGTTGTTGTTGCACTGTTGCACTGTTGCTCGCAGCTTGTGTATCTTGTGGGTTGTTTTGATATGTTTAGCACATTTCGGCTGTGAAATACTTTTGGCTTTAGTTACATGCCACAGGCAGCCGGAGGCGTTTATTTAACGGCTATTGAACTTGGCTTGCATTGCTGGCGCCGACCGGTGCACAGGTGCCGCATTTTGTTTCGCCTAGCATTGAGATACTTTTGCGCAACTAACAGTATCTTGTATCTGGTAACATTAACTCGCACACGCACACTCACGCGAAGCACGTAACACCGAAACCGTCGCCGATCTGCACAGAGCTGAGCGTTGTTGTTGCCGTCACGAACGTTGGGATGAGACTGAAACTGGACGAGACTGGTTCCACTGTTGCAACCACCATTGCCGACCGAATTGTCGCAACAACGCCGAACGTTCTGCCGCTGTCGCTATCTCTGCCACTGCCGTTGTCGTTGCCGCTGCCGTTGCCGTTGCTGCTGCTGAGCTGCTGCCGTTTCGCTTGTTGTAACGCGCCGAACGAAGGTTGACGAGCGATTGAATTGAACGAACGTTGTAAAGCTGCTCAGGAGCCGCATTTCGTACACGGACGTTCATGTAAACGAGCAACGACGACAATCTAACTTCAGTGTGGAACTCAAACAGAGAGCGACAGCGTTTGGCTGCTGAACAAAATACAGAGATTAAAGCGAGCGAGAGAGAACGAGGCATAGAGAGCGCGGGTTTTTTTTTAAGTAAAGAGCGAGTTTTGTTTGTGGAACGTATTGGGCTGTGCAGTCCAGAAGTAAACAAACAATATTTTAATATTACATTTATCAGTAGTTTTACTTTTATTTTAAAAATAAAGAAAATCATTTAAGCTTCTTAAAAATAAAGGTTTTTCTATAGAAATTTGGTGTTTCATTTTCTATATTTTTTTAAAGATTTTATTTTAATTTAGTTTATTTTGAATTTTTTAATTACAATAGTGTAGTCAAAAATAAATCAATTTTTCATTTACATTTGATAGATTTGATAATTCAGTTCCAAAAACTTAAAAAAAAAATAATAAGTAAGATTTTTATTATTTTTAATTTTTTTTTTTATTTATTTTTTTAATTTTTAACAATTTTTTTTGCTTTTTAAATATTTTACTACTATGTTGGACTCTTTAGCCGATTCACCTGTGCAATGTAACTGTAGCTCGCAGCAAACTTCGACTCTTCATCTCTCTCTTTGCCTAACAGCAAAACTCTCCCTTTTTTGCTTCCGTTCTGCCTTTCTCTTCTGTATAAGCACATCAGGCCGTCATTCTCTTTGCTAACTAGTAGTAGAGTTTTCATTGCCATTTCGTTCCGTTGCGGAACATCTTGGCATGTCAGCGAAACAAAACAATCAGCGCATCTAACTGTTGATTTGTATTGCTATCCGCGAGATACAATTTGTTGCGCTGTTATCAGCAAGAAATTGCTCTTCATATTAATTAATATTTAATAAACATTTTATATAATAACATTAAGTGTATATAAATTGTTATCATCAGCCGCCGATTGCTCAGTAATTTTAAAATCACTTTAATCACGATATTCACACAAGATACAAGAGACAAGCGCAGATACAGATACAAAGCTATAAAGTGCGTAACGCGCCGCAACTTGTCATAATGAGGCATTAAGAAGCAGCTTAAAGCCGTCGAGATTTGCCGCCAGCCCAATGGCATAGATGGTAAGAGAGAGAGAGAGAGAGAGCGATACGGGGCGACGCGGAACGGGAGCAAAAGGGAGAGCAACATGCGATCTCGCTTTGATTTATGACGCCTTGTTTGCGATACAAACTCTCAGATAGAGTCTGAGAGCTATGTCTGAGGGGCACTTGTTGTAGATGATATCGTGGCGCGCTTTACGGTTGCCCAGTTTGATTGATTGGTCCACACACACACCCGCGCACACACATAGAGTGTGTGTTTGTTTTTTGATATGAACAGAGATCTAAGTGAACAACTTTTGTCACTTTCGAATATTTCGACTTGGCGACACTCTTTGTGCACTAGATACAAATCAGTTAGCTGAGCCGGGCTAAGCTGCTTGACCTATATTTTCGCTTCAATGCAGAACACGCACAGAATTATTCACAGTGTAGGATTATCAAAGAGCTAAAGAAATTGAAATTTCAGTTATTTAAAAATGCTTAACTGGTTGAGTAGCTTATATTTCATTTAGTTTTATAAAAATTATATAAAAAAAAAATGTTATAAAATTAAATTTTCAGCAAAAGCTTTATAAACGAGTTTATAAATTTGAAAAAAAAAAAACAAAAATTTTGTTTTTATACATTAATCAATGCAAAACTCAAAATCAACAAATTAAACAACAAATTTTAATTTCAAATGGCTTGCAAAATATTTTGATTTTATCACGAAATTATATTGCACTACTATTTTTATGAACGCAATTGTGTGCACTACTATTTTTATGAAAAAAACATTGTTCATGCAAATAGTAGTAAACGTTGCCTTGTTCATGAAAATAGTAGTGAATGCAGCTCTGGTTATGAAAATAGTAGTGAACACCGCTATGTTAATAAAAATAGTAGTGAACACTGCCTAGTTCATAGAAATAGTAGTGAATGCAGCCTTGTTCATAAAAATAGTAGTGAACACCGCCTTGTTCATAAAAATAGTAGTGAATGCAGTTTTATTCATAAAAATAGTAGTGAACACTGCCTAGTTCATAGAAATAGTAGTGAACACCGCCTTGTTCATAAAAATAGTAGTGAACACCGCTTTGTTCATAAAAATAGTAGTGCAATGTGTGTAAATTGGCTTGAGTTTACAGCTTAAGATTTCTTAAAAGCAAATGCTTACTGTATCTGCTGACTTCTTGGAGGCATCTAAATCTCTGTCTGCCTTATCATAGTTTGTCAGTTAATGTGGAACACTGTTTAGATAGATATTCCCTTGCAGTTCATTAATTTCGCATATCAGCTTATCTGTGAGCTGTGAGTCTCTGCATGTCTCGCTAGTCATATCACACTCTGTCAGTTGCCAAAGAACACACTGCGTTGCTGACTTCTTTCAGGTATGTCCATCAGTTTAAGCTCATGTCAAGCCTGTGTCTCGCTGGGGACGTGTTGCAACTGGCATAGCTGCAACTATCTCTTGACTTCATCTACGGCCGAACAAATGCCGAGTGACAGCTAAATATGAAAATTAAACAGCTAAGATGGGGCAAGGGGCAGGGGCAAGGGGCAGGGGCTGCTCGCTAATCGCCGCGACTCGCCTCGACTCGAGTGATAAATTTATCGAATTGTGTAAATATTCAGTCATGATAACGCGCCAGTTGTCGTCGTCTGCGTTCAGTTAGTTGTGTCTGTCTTCGGGTATTTTGTATATTTATCCTACGCGCTGATTGCATTTTTGTGTAAATTCTTGCCACAATAATAATCAGCCAGGCAGCAAGGCAGCAAGGCAGCCAGGCAGGCAGCTCCTTCGAGTCGTCTGTTTGTTTATGCTCTTGGCAGAAGGCAAACAATGCGACGACTGCGGCGCATGCGCAACTGCTTAGCACTGAGCTATTTGAATGGAAGTAGTACTCTCCCCCCGCCAACCCCGCCGTGCCCTAGCTCTGTCGTCGCTCGGGTCCGTCATTCATATTTTGAGCGCATTTGTTTGTCTGCCAGTTGCCAGTTGGCAGTTGGCAGTTGTCTTGGGCCTGGGCTTGTTTGCATAAATGATAAATTGCTAATTGATAAATTTCTTATTTGTTGCATTTCTATTTTGTTAGTCAATGTTGCTGGCATTTGCCACTTCCTGCACGACAGTAAAACTGTTTGCTCACTTTACTTTCCTTTCCTTCCGAGAATGGCTTCACTTTAATTCATTCGCTTTATTTGACAATTTTAATTGAACAATTTTATTGAATATTGAAAAGTTGTTCAATTGTTTATTAACTTTAAAATTGTGAATTTGTAACTCAGTTTGTTCTTCTCTCTCACTGTGCCTCCTTGATATCCCTGTATCTCTCTTTCTCTCCCTCTCTATCTCTATCCCTCACTCTCCCTTGACAAATTACTATTTCTTTTTGTGCGCGCTCTATCCTCTTTCTTCTTCTATATCTATTTCTTTGTCTCTTTCAATAACATATTCTTTTTCGAACTCCTTTTGCTCTCTCTCTCTCTTTCTCTCGCTCTCTCTCCCTATTTTTTACCCTTCTATCTAAATATAATGCATAATATGTAATTTATTTCTCCTTCCACTCTCTGTCTCTCTATATATGTGTATGTTTCTACCTCCTTGCTTCTGTCTTTTCTTTTGGCTTTTTCTTTCTCTCTATCTCTCTCTCTCAGTCCATGTCTCTCTTTCTGCCTCTGTGTTTATGTCCTTCTCTCTATCTCTTTTTGCCTGTTTATTTTTTTGTTCTTCATTCGCGCTCTCTTTCTTTTGTTCTCCCGCTCTTTTGCTCCGTCTCTTCCTTTTTTATCTCTCACTCTCTCTCTCTGTCTGTCTTATTCTTTCTGCCGTGCATTTGCCATTGCTTTCTCTGAGTCTCTCTCTTTCTCTCTATATATATATATATATATATATATATTTACATGTATGTATCTATCCTCTTTGTAACTCTTTCTCCCTTCTACATTCGTTCTCTCTATTCATCTCTCTAATTCCTTCTTTATCTTTTCCTGACTCTCACATGCTCATTCTCCTTCTCTTCCTCTCTCTCTCTCTCTTTCTCTCTCTCTCTCACTCTCTCTCTCTCTCTCTCTCTCTCTCTATCTCTCTCTCTCTCTTTCTCTCTGTCACTTATAGCCCCCTCTCTCTCCTTCTCTTTCACTTAACATTGTCAGATTTTAATACATTTTTTGTCCAAGTCTTTGATTTTTTAATGCATTTTGACAGCGCATTTCAAATATTAATTAACTCTCACAATTCGATAAATAAATATATATATTTATATTTATTTATATATATATTTATTTGTGAGCAAATAATGCCCTAATTAATTTTGACAGCTTAATACATATATTTTTCAACTTTTCAATTAGGAAGCAAATTGACTTCTGACACTTTATTTTTAGTTATTGTTTTTTTTAAGAACTTGGAAATTTATGGATATGACAATATAATTCAAAATTGATTTTACGTACATCAGTTGAGTTTTAATACAAAAATATACAAAAGAAAAATATATATATTATATTATAGATATTTATATATATTTATTTAGATATAATATTTATATTGCAGCTAACTAGCAGTCAGTCAGTCAGTCCGTAATATACTTTTAATAAGTTAATAACTTATACCCAAGTATCTAATATGCATATTTTTCTGGTAGATAAAGCTGAATTAAATAGAGATTGTGCAGAGTATCTGCCAAGCAGAACAACTAAATGATTTTTTTCGACTTCCTCAACTTGCTACACTTAAAGTATCTTTGAGTATCTTTTTTGGTATCTTTGGTGCTCTGACGGCCTGGCTCATAAATTTCGTTTAACGCGTGCCACTCACAAAGTTTGCGACCGCACTTCGGAAACTTGCAAGTAACTTACCCCGACCCTCCGCCCCCGCCCTTTGCTTCCAACTGCCTTCCGCTTACATCAAATCAATTGCCGGCCCCAGTGTGACGACTCGATATGCGGCTCACGTACGCGTATATCAATTGTTGCTGCCAGCTCTAGGCAAATGATGGCCCAACTTGCCTGCCTGCCTGCCTGACTGACAGACTGAGCGATTGACGGGTTGCCTGTTACGCGGCTTGGCTGTCCCACTGTCTGTATACATATGTGTATATTATATTGATTCTTTATGCATTTCATCAACTCTTTGTCTGCTGTATTAATGTTAAATTTCAGACAACAATTTTAGCAATTTATCAATTTATTGATATATTTTACAATAATTAAGTTGCTTTTTGTGATATAAAACAAAGTAAGTGTAATATTCTCTCATATGAATATGCATGTATAAATAAGTGTGTGCGTGAGCTACGTAAACTGAAGCTTGAGTTGCTCTTTGCTCTTTACGTTTTGCTTCTCACATTACTTCTTAATGAATAATTCTTAGTCCCCACAAATGTCAAAGCTTTTCGTTGATTCAAATGCTTCTCATTAGATGCATGCAAAAACAAACACACATAGAAACTGAACGCAGTACTGAGAGTAAAAGAGCGTAAAAAAGAGTTTCTGAGCACAGGATTTTTTGATCCCGTTTTAAACAGAGAGCACGAGCAAAGTAGAATGAGTGACAGAGACATGTGAGCGGCCAGTGTGAGCGCAATAGATATATCATGTTGTGTACTCTAAGCTCTTAACAATTATTTTGTTAATATGGGCTTAATGAGACAATTTAGTGATTGGTTAGCAGACTAAATGAGTGACTTTTTGTTTTAAGTAAAAAACATATATTCCCAGGCATTAAAGTAAGTGTCGTGTGTAGTTAAGCTACTATAAAACTGTTAACGAAGAGCTCTGCAGCTCTGCAATTCTTAAGGAAAAAAGCTTTTTACTCATAAAACAATTTAATGTGACTGAAAGAAAGAGATATATAGATAAAGAGCGGCAGAGAGCGAAAGCTTTTCTTTCTTCTATATTATCTTAATAAACAGCATAGACACATTTGTTGCTTGTTTACATTTGCTATATATCGTCTGTATATATTATGTCATTTTAGAACTGAAACCGATTTAATCTCAGACACCAGACACCAGCCAACGAGTGCTGCTTAGCAAGGGATGTGCAGAGTCTGTCTAATCCACAACTGCAAACGGACAGACTATAAAAAGCTCATCAGATTGCCATGTAAAGCAGTTCTCGAATTGCTGCAGTGATTCCTAATGCTATTTTGCGCACATCAATGCCAAGCGGAAAGGGAGAGAAAAGCAGAGAGCGAAACATAGACAGAGAGAGGAAGAGAGTCTTGTATTCCAAATATTCTGGCGTTTGTTTCGGCTGCTAATCCCTCAAGCGCATCAAACAGCAAACTGCAAAATGTTGCAGCAAAGTAAGTCAAAATTTAGTTCATGCTCCTCCTCCTCCTCCTTCTCTTCCTTTACTTTTTTGTGTGCTGTATATTTGTTGCAAGCGAAGCTTGTTTGGAGGTGGGGGGACTGGCTAAGGGGCTGGCTATGCGCTGCTCTGGCTTTTGGCTTGGTCCAAACTAAGCTCGTTGATGTGTTAATTGACCAAAATTTCGTACACACTCGCTGGGAGGCAGACACGGATATGTATACCGTTAGTGTGTGTGTGTGTGTGCGCCTGTAACTGAAACTGATGTTTTGTAGCTCAGCTCGCTTGTCGATATTAAATCCCAGCAAAACTTAATTAGAAATTCCATTTTTGGCTTTTGGGGGCATTACACGTGACGCGTTACCAATTATCGACTCGAGAACTGTTGCATGTCTGCCTGCCACACTCACACTCACACACACAAACACAGTGCTCCCGCCTCCTGCTCTGCTCCTGTTTGTCTGCTTCGTTGGCTCCGTGGAGCGTTAAACTGCAACACGCCAATTAAAAATGCCTTTTGATGATGACATGCGCAGAGCACAACACACACACACACACACACACACACACATACTAAAAAAAAGACAACAACGAAAAGTGTAGTAAAACAGGAATCAGAGTAGCTGCAACATTTACCTGGCCTTAACGGTTAAGCTGAACTAACGGGAAACGGACGAACGGAACCGCCGCACGACTGCACGTAACTGCAGCGGAAATGCGTTTGCAAAATGGCGCCGACGTGCGTGCTAATGAACGCTCAGTGCGAATGCAATTGCGAGCGCTGCCCGGCAAACAAAATGGAGCAGCAGCCGAAGCCTCCATAAGCTGCCCTTCCTCGCTTGCTGCCTGCCTTGCTGCCTCTCAGCGCTCCATCACCTGGCCTGATCCATTCATAGGCACGTCATCAATGTTAATTCGCCAAAGCAGCAGCTGCAGCAGCAGCAGCAGCCGCCGCAGCCAACTTGCTGCTGCTGCTGCTGCTGCTGGTGCTGTTGTTGTTGTCTCTATTGAAAAATCACAGGCCTGAAATTGAACACATTTTGTCCATTTTGTGGTTTGTGCAACAGCAGCAACAACAACAGCAGCAGCCATAACATTTGGGTTGCTGAATCAACTGGAGGCTTTGTTTAGTATGCAAGGCAGCAAAATGTTAACGTCGATGTAAAACGCAAACGCACTGCTAAATTCGCCAGCGTAGAGCAGGGGAGAGGCGCATGAGGAGGGCCTGAATAATCACAGTCAACTGTCAAAACTTCAGATGCATGAGCAGCATGATGAACAGCTGCCCCAAACTGTGGCAGCAACAGCAGCGATTTGCAGCTGGCTAAAGAGCTCAGCCAGGTGGAACGTTGACTTCATTTCGAATCAGATTTGGCCAACAGACTCCGGTTCAGCTAATAGAGATTTAATTAACATTTTTTAATTTATTATTTTTATGTGTGTTCTGCTCAGAATATATATCATCTATATCCTATATAAGTAGGATATAGCGCTAGGTCAGCAGGCTTACAAGACTCGCGTTGAAATTGATTTAAAAATCTAATTTTGGGATAAATTATATTAAAAATGGTTGGGTGCTACCGACTGTGGAATACTCGTTCACAGTTGTAACCTTGTTGGTAAAACGTGGAAGCTCTAGCTCCAGATCCTTATAAAAAGTTACCCCAGTTGCGGTGAATATATATTATCTTTGGTCAATCCATAGAAGGGAACTATTAGATGTTTGGGGCATTGGCAGAGGAGATCGAGGGTAACTCAATTACCGCGCTTATATATAAGAATCTTTTAATTAGGAAGTCTGTAATTCATCTCCAATATTTTGCGATATTAGCAAATATTAGAAAAAGCTGGAATATATTGTTTTTTTTTTTCGATTGACCACAGCTCAAATGGACGGAAGTATATCATATCTGGTTAACCTTAACAGTATACCATAATATTAATCTATATTAAATAAAGATTGTATAAGAGTTATTCATATATTACACATATATAGTATGTATAAGTCAATCTGTGTTCATTGTGGAATCTATATAAAATAAACATATTATATAACAGTTGTATAGGTCCGTTTATATCTACATATCTATTATATTAAATATAGATTGTATAACAGTTGTTATTTGTATATATCTGGAACTATTTATATATAGATTGTATAATAGTTATTATATGTGAGTTTATCTAGAGCTTATCTATAACAAATATAGATTGTATAATAGTTATTATAAGTCAGTTTATCTAGAGCTTATCTATAATAAAGATAGATTGTATAACAGTTTTCTAGGTTTATTTATCTGGAATTTATCTATATTATATATAGATTGTATAACAGTTTCCTAGGTCCATTTATCTGGAATTCATCTATATTATATATAGATTAAATCACAGTTTCTAGGTCCATTTATCTAGACTTATTCATATTAAAGATATATTATAAGAGTTTTTCTATATCCGTTTTAGAGGCGTTTATACAGATTGACGGACTTCTCAGAGCTCATAATCAGAATCAAACATAGAGACTTTGTAGGCATTATACCCTATATACCTCTTGATATACCCCATATAAAAAATACACTTCGTATGGCATGTTTGCCATTTGTGCTTCTGCACAAATTTAATTTGTGTGAAATTGAAAGAATTTTATTGGAATTTTACAGTTTCCATTTAGCTGCGCGGCGCTGCATTTCTGAAGCATTAATCATGAGGGGGCGAAATACATATTGTTTCAGTTCAGAGTCTCGGCTGATGCCTTAACTTATATATCATGACTTCCGTTTGGGGCGTGTGCCGACACTTGGCATTCGAGTTTTGAAAATTTAAATAATATTACAGTAAAACTTGTAATGTAACGACTTGGCCGACACCTCGTCGGTGCAACAACGTCGCAGCGAATGGCTCCCAGCTGTCGTAAAAGCCAACGAAGCAGCTTGCGGATTGCCCCGACAGGGCTGTCCCCAGTCATCAGCCCCCTCTCCCCCCTTGGCCCCACGCCACCCCTCCGATTACATTAATGCTTATTTTTGCAATTAAATAAAAATATCGTAAAACGGCTCAGAACTTTTACGAGCTGCGCTTAACCCTTCAATAGGTGTCAGAAATGTGCGTTGCAAATGCCTAATTAGAAATTCATAAAAAAAAAAAACAGAAAAAAACCTAAGTTTCTGCTTCGAAAACAGTTCGAAAACGTGACGCTGTAAAAGTGTCGTAAAATTATTGAAAGAATTTCGAAAGATGACAGAAAACATTTCATGTTTTCTATACATACATTAACTACATATAGATATATATATACATAAATTTGTATGTATACATTGCCTGGCATCTATTGTGGAATGGGCCATAAATTTAGTACACAAATTGTCAGTGCACGTTTCGATAATAATCGAGCGAGAACTGGGCAGGATATTCGAATGGCAAGTCGAGTCGCATCGCATCGATTCAAATCGACGTGGCGATGGCTTCAAGTGGCCAAATGCGACGCTCAACGCGACTCGCCAGTTGCCTTTTAGCTAATTTTGTATTTTATTTTTTTCGTTTTCTTTTGTTTATATTAAACGATAAACAACAACAACAACAACAGCGGCAATGCTCGAACAAATTGTTTTCATTTGCTGTTATTTTTGTATAATTTTTCAATTGAAGTCACTTTGTTTATGAGATGTGCGTTTCGTAGTTTCCAATTGTTGTTGTTGTTGTTGCTGCATGCCGCGTGAGGTCACTTTCAATGAATTGTCAAACGTTTTCTGTAGAACCAGAAGAAGAAGAAGAACTAGCAAGTCAACAACAGCAAAAGTTGTTTGGATTATCAGCGCGAAAGTTTGAGTGAGTTTTTGGAGAAAAGCATTCAACATAAAACTTCGAATAACTTGTATGAATGAAAGATTTGAAATGTTGAACGAGACATACGCGTATGCATGCGTATATATACAAATATATTTATTTATATATATCTGCGTGTTCATGCTTAACTTTAAGGTTTTGGCAAATAAATTTGATGAAGCCTAAAATATACTCCTAAAGCAAAATATACACTAAAATATAAGAGATAAGTGTAAAAAGCTTGAAATATAATAAAGAAAATTATGCCAAAAATAAAACTAACAAAAATAGAAAATTAGATAAGATCCTGGTTTAATTCTCTAACAAGCTAAAGTTAAAGTATTAAATTTACTAAATTAATATTGCCTATTATATTGTTCACATCATAAGTATTTGCATAAATATTATTATTTTGATAAAAATTAAAATTTTTCATAACTATAACGTATATAAACAATTTATATTTAATAAATAATAATATATATAGACATATATTAGTATAACATTATTTAATTTTTTAATTTATGTATTTTTTTTGTTATTTTTCTTTTATTCATTTATTACATTTAATTATTTTTATTTGTTTTTTTTTTTAATTTAATTATTTTTATATATTTTTTATTTATAATATTATTAATATTACGCACATAATTATAATTGTTAAAAAAGTTAATAGAATTCTAAAGCGATATTCTATGACTTTCTTCTTAGATGGACTCCACCTTAAAGGTTAAAGAGGCAGAACGTCTAGCTCCAAGGTGGGCTGCAGCCTCAGAAAGAGAAACATTTTGAGTCAACCTGCAGTAAATGCAGTTTGATAAACCAATCAGAGGAGCCTGACTGAAAGTGCATACCGAAATTAACAGAAAATAAATGAAATATGTATAAAAAAAATGTAAAATAAATTTAAATAAATAAAATATGTCATTTTTTTGCTGTAATTTCAGGAGATATTCCACAAATTTAATTTATATATATATACATAATTACATAAAATTAATTTACTTTTTTTAATTAAACTAAACAATTCATCAAAATGTACCCATTGGCTTCTTTATTGAGTAACTCAATAACTATTAACTAAATTTGAAATTAATTAATATTAATCTAGTCCAAATTGAATTATACTTACTATTTAAAGCTAAACTGAAGGTACTTGAGTTACCAACTCCTTCAGCTTAGACAAGACAACGTCTCCACAGACTCGACTCCCCCTGTTCAATTCCCCAAATAACAAAGCTGCTTAGACAATTTATCTGCTGTGGAAACTTACAATTTATAATCGTTGATCACAGACATTTCATCTCAGTTCATCTGAATTAGTTTCTATATACATGAATTTTCCTTCCCCTATCTCAGACTGACACTGTATTAAAAGAGCGTCAAGTTCTCTTCTGGAGGTAGCTCATCAACTTTTATGCCACGCAATAGGTAAATAACCACAAACAAATAAATTTTTTGCATACACTCGGCATTAAGTTACTTACTATAACTAAAGTTCACATGACAGGCATAAACTCCGTGCTGCCCAGCCCCACTCCAATCACCAGTTAATTAATTAACTAACTCGATGCCAGCGCCTAAAAGTCGACATTAAAATTTAACAACCAGTCAGCCATAGAGTTTATGGCACAAAGCGCACACAGAGAGAAAGAGGAAACCAGCGAATCCGAATAACACGAAACAACAATGCGACCGCAAAACATAATATGTAATATGTAAATGCATTGTGCGGCCATTGTACCCAGTGTAAACTAAACAAATTACAAACTCATTTTCAGCCTCGAACAGCAAAAAATGCCCAAGCTACAAATTTTACTAATCGAAGCGGATCGACTTTGAGATATTGTGTAATCAGTTCGAGTTATTGACATGGTAAGTCAACTTAATATTTGACTTGTGCATTATTTATTATTTATCGGACAACATTTTCGAGTCTTCAGCATTTTTAGCAATTTTATTAATATATTTTATATATTTTTATTAAAGGAATTATTTATTTTTTACACTGCTCAATATGACTAAATTAGAATAATTTTCTATAACTATTTTTCAGTAGTTGTTCATGTTATCGATAACAATTAGATACAGACATTTCATAAGATTTTCAATTTGATCTAGAAACTTTTAAATATTACCAAATTTTACTTCAATTATTTACTTTTAAACGAAAGTCCAAGAGTTATGTTATCTTAGAGTCGCTGCACAGTGGGCTCTGCGTCCATTCTTTGTTGTAAAATTGTAGCTTTCGAAACTCTCAAAAGAAGTTTTAAAACAGTCCTATACATAGGGTGCTTCACAGGTTTTTCATCGATTAGCTTTCCCTCTATACTCTCTGAAGACTTCTCTATTAGATTCCTCAATCAGTTGACAGTTAACTTGAGAAGTTATTGCCGGTATAATATAAACTTGAATTGAAAAACACATTGCAAATCCTGAACCAAAAAGAAAATGATACATGAATGTTGTCTTATAGCTGCACAATAGAATTTTCCCTTGGAAATATTGTTATTTTCTTTTTCAAAAGAAAATGCTATTAAAGATTGCATAAGCTGCAGCATTCTTCGCTCCAAATAAAGTCGCCTTTTATATCAAATTCTTATCGAATAGACACATTCTTATAAAAAAAACATTACTTTCGCTATGTTCATGCTTAAACAATATTTTTATATAACAGTATTCCATACAACAAATTTGAAAACACACACAAAACCTTATTTTAATAATTTGGTATAGTTGCTTTAGAGCATTGTTCGATGCAATCAGCTTTCATAACTTTGCAATACCCTATTTATATTTTATTTTAGGGATATGAAAATCCAATGCATAGGCCAAGCCGTTGCAACCGCGTCAACACGCCATCAACCGCAACAACAGCAACTAAACATGCAATTTTTCCCTCCTGCACTTCATTTATTACATTCCATTTATGCAAATGCGCCAAAATCCATGTTTGCGGTTAATGGAAAAATTATTTATTTAAATAAATTTATTCGACACAGGCAAAGGGCTAAGCGCGACAGAGCGAGATAGAAATAATCCCATAGGTGAGTGTGTGCATGTGTGTGTCTGTATCTGTGTGTGTGTGTGGGTTCAAATGGCTGCTGACATCAATGCCCACTAAATGTGGGCTTGGTGCTCTGTGTAGCAATCGCCATGCATCCACCCATTGCGGTTTGTTTGTGCCACGCTTCAGTTTTGTGAGCCCCAATTGCACTTTGCTGTGCTACAGTTTAGCTCTCCAATTTGTTTTTATAATACCTTATAGTGCTGAAATATTCAGAGAATTGGCTATATGTGTTGCACATGGCTAAAACTATGCTAACGTTCTGAGAGCATACAGAGAGTCTGTCTCGCTCTACAGTCGTTTGTAAGACGCACAGAAAGCGAAAGCTCGCTGCAACCCTAGAATTCTCAACTGGTTAAGGCTAAGTAAGCAGTGTTGCGAATCTGGCTTTTTTTCCGCCAGATTTGGCATTTAACAAACACCAGGAAGTTTTTGAAGAAAACCTGCTCACTTTTTGTGTAAATGAAGAAACAACATAAATAAATAAGTATAATTTAATATTTAATTAACTCCGATTTCAAATAATTTTGTAACTTTAAAGCTATTTAAATATATATAATAATATTCAGATATTCGCAAAAGTCCAAATATTTCACCAACATCTATTGCTGCTTCTTAATTTTTGTAACTTTCTAAAAAATTGGGTAAACTTTGAGCTAATTGCACGAATTTTAAATATTTGCTTTTGTAGCATAATTTGTCCACAAGCTTTTGTTGGCCATTTAATCATTTCATCAACGCAACAGCCACAACAACAACAACAGCAACAACAACAATAGCAAAAGCGTGGCATAATTTTGTGCGCATTAATAACAAAATGGAGTGAAATTAATTTGACAGCGCTGGCTGCAAAAAGGCGCCTTAAAACATAATGAAAACATATTATTTGACGTTAATTTTCGGCTGCGACAAGCATATTAAAAATATGAATAAGCAAATGCCAAAGATGATGACAATAATCATTAGCATATGGACCCGGCCCGAAACTTTGTTGGGTGTTGGGCGAAGTAGCAGCTGCTGCTGCCACGCCCACTTCGCTGACCCAAATAGAAGAGCTTAGTTTTAATTAAATTCTCAGTGCTGCGCAAAAAGTGCGCCTCGATTTATTAGAAAACATTGCCACTGTCTGCCAGCGGCATCCCCAAGACGCTGCCCTCTGCCGACACGCCCCCGCCACGCACTCGTTGTCATCGTCAACGCCTCTTTGTCAATGTCAATTGTTGTGCTTGGGTTCAGCTCAGTTTTTCTCCATATGCAGTCCCTCTGCTGTTGCTGGACAAGCTGCGTTCAAATGAATTTCTTTGCCATTGTTCATAAATATTTTCATTTCGGAGCGCTTTCCGCCTGCAAAGTGTAAATAAAATAATTGCCCGTTCGTTGACATTTGGTTAGGGCGTGGGAAGATAACTATATAATGAGATGAGATCGGCTCGAAATAATGAGCTTATTAAGGGCTTAAGCGTAATTTGTATAAGAGAGTCTTTAGCGCTTTTGATTTAGGAAGAAACTAGGAGATCGGTCAAACAAATGGACAGACTCAAGGTTAGATAGACAGACGGATATAGGTACATATAGAAGGGGACTAAACTGGAAGATAGGTAGACAGACGTATTTAGAGACAAATAAGGAGAACGAAGATGGAGTCTCATAGGGAGGCAGATGGGAAGACGGATAAGAAGACGTATAAGGCGACGAAATACGTGTAAGGCGACGGATAGTGAGAGGCAAATAGAGACGGATAGATAAATGGATAGGGAGAAGCACATTGAGACGGATAAAGAAATGGATAGAGAGAGAGACATAGATACAATGGATACAATTACGGATAAAGAGTGAATGGATAAAGGGATGAATCGGAAGACGGATGGATTGACGAATTGAGAGACGGGCAGTGAGGCGGATAATAAGACGGATAACGAGAGACATAGAGAGAAAAATAAGGAAAATGGTATGGAGACGGATAGGGCAATGGATACGTTGACGGATAGGTAGTCGAAAAAAGATATGGATACAGAGACAGATAAGGAAACGACTGAGGATACTGATAAAGCGAAGAATAGAGAGACGCATATTAAGCTGAATATGAAGACAGGTAGAGGGACGCATATAAAGACAAATAAGGAGTCAAATAAACCAATGGGAAGACGGATAAGAAGATGGATACTGATGTGGATACGACGACGGATAATTAGACAGATATTGAGACAAGTAGGAAAAAGGCTATGAAGACAGAATGGGATACTAATTGGAAGACGGAAAACGGACAGGAATCGAATTGGGCGACAGATAAGACATTTGCAGACATAGTTAAACTAACTGAGGTTATGCTCGCGATCAGGAATATATATGCCACTCATCGTTTAGTTTTTGATTTGACTTTATTGTGTATATAGTGTTTCATTGAATTATTCAAACTTAAAAGCACTTGTATAACAGACATTGGCATTGATACGAATATAACCCAAAAAAAAATTAATATCTTTCCCTTCTTACCTGTCCATCATTTCATGTTGAAAAATGCCCAGTTATTGCAATTTGAGAATCACATAGAAGGACTGTAGAGGGGAGGTTGCTGCAGCTACGTTCACATTTTGCATTTGGGTTAGTGAAGCAGAAACAATTCACCCCAAATTCAAATTAGTCAAATAGTAACTTGCATTCAGCTCGCATGTATCCGACTTTCAAAATGCAATCTCATGCAGTTCAGCCAACCGCAAAGCAAAAAAAAAATGTCTTTCATGCCACATACTAAAACTCAAAACTGATGGAAGCAAAGCGGATTCTGAGGAGAGCAGAGAGAGCGAGTGTTCGGTAGACAACAAGTTGCAACTGTCAAAAATGCAGGTCCAACTCTTGGAATGCATTGACATGTACAAGTATTTATGCAATCGTCGGTTGCTGGCATTTACATTTGACATTTGCATAGTTCTCTATGCATTTTTATTGGTTAGCCGGGCCCACAGGGACAGACACAGAAAGAGAGAGAGCAGGCAGCATCATATAAAAAATTCCATTTAACAGTTTAAGCTGTATGGCTACAGAGACGTCATAGTACGAGTGGAATGCCCGTAGAGGTGAGCTCTAATCTGTGTTGTAGTCATCAGCCAGAGTTTTGGGCATCCAGATGTCAGTGCGACATTTCGAATGAAATTAGTTTTGATTTGCGCAACTGTTGCCATGGCCAAAAGTGTTGCATACTTTCTATTGCGGACTCTCAGCTCTCGGCTTTTGCGGGCTCTGGCATTTAGCATTGTAAATGAGTGAGATCTCTTTGCCATAGGCAGAGGAGTAGGCGGAAAGGCGTGGCAGGAGTTGTCTAATGATGCTACCACTTAACAGTCCGTTGAGTGAAAGCGAGGCGCACACACTTCACAAATGTCAAGTTGAGAATGAAACGAGGCTCGTTGCTGAACACGAGCCAGCGCCAGCGCCAGCTCCAACGCCAGTCGACGTGGCCCGCACACAAATACAGACATTTGGCCATAAATATTTAAACCGAATGCGTTTTCATTCCGCACAACGGTGCAGACATCGCCAAATAAAACAAACTGCCAATGAACATTTTTACCTCATGTATATGGAAGTGTGTATGTGTGTGTGTGTGTGTGTGTGGGGGAAAAAAGTGAAACAAAGCGACGGCCGCCAGTCGCCATTTTGTTGGCACACGTTGCGTATGAATAATTTATTTAATGAACTTGTAGCAAGCGGCGGCTGCTGCTGCCGGCCATAGAACAGCATACGAATATAAAAATACAAATGTGAATACAAATACGAATACGTACACGAATACGAATACGAATACGAGTCGAATATCTACAACTTTGTGCGCTGTAGTGTCTTGGCGAACGCTTCTGCTGCAGACATGTTATAAAGTACTTTTGTTTTTCTTTTGTTTCGGACGATTTGTTGCCGTCGAGCGTTTACGTTTCGATAGTTTTTTTTGTTCTCATTTCCTTTTCTGTTTCGTTTGTGTTCTTTATTTCTTTTTTCTGACAGCCGAAAACTACGAACTGTTCTGCCAGCGAGGGCTGTACGCATAGTTTCCAAATTTAGTGAAACAAAACTGAAAACAAGCTTAACTCGATTAAGTATTGAAATAAAATTGTAAGCTTAAAATGAATCCAATATTTATATATAATTAAAGTAGATGCTAAAATTTAATCGAAAATATTTGCATAGATAATATTTCTTTGAATACTAATTAATAAATATATAGATGATGAATTTTTTTATTTCTTAATCTATTTAATAATAAACAACATTGAAAGGACATTTAAAAAAACTAACAACTATTTTAAAACATCGCCTTACTATTCGATTCTCATGTTCAGTATTTATGCTGCAAGGAAGAAATGCTTAGCATTTTGTGCGATTGGGTTGATATATGTCTGTTTATATGTAAGTATAAATAAATATAAATATATAAATATATATGACTAAATAAAATTGTTACTATTTCCGATAATTATATAAGCAGTTATCGCAGGCATTCATAACAAATCATTTACTTCTAAAAATTATAAGACATTAATACTAAAATAAATTTAATATTTTCACACAGCCAATCAAGCAATGTAAGACTGGAATACTGACTCATCTGAAACCTCCATCATTTTCCTAGCGCTTGCTAAACTTACTTAGTTTATTTAGTTCGAGATGATATAGATACTTTATATATATATATATATATATATATATTTATTCAAGTTGTGAAGCCCATTCAAAATACAGCTAAAATAAAAATCAAATCTTAGCTGTTTTTGTTTTATCACAAATTGTTGTTGTATATGTGCATAAATATGTATGTTTGGTATGAACATATAATTATAAATATTCAAAAAGAATATGCATTAACTCTGCTATGTGATTCTCATAATCATATTTCTTACTTACAAAAATTCTATTCCATCTTTAGCAGGCATAAATCACATCTTTAACAAGCTTGCACAAGTTGCCTTAAAACTGTTTAAGCTACCCTCGTCTTTAACCGATATGAACTCTGCATGTCGTTGTGCTTTTCTTATCCTAGTAATTCAAATTATTTATTTATAGTTCATTTGCGAGCTGGCATTCAAAGCTCTAATGTGCAACGCGTACAGTCGACCCAGGGGGTGCGGCATGTGAGTGGAGCGACAAATTGACTTTGGGCATGGCGGCGGATGAGGCAGGAAATTGGCAGGCACCTAACCAGTTAACAACTTGGCTGACAGTGTGCACATCTTTCAATTAGCACGTCCATTTAGAAGGTAAGTGAGCATTAAACAATGCGCAAAGTTTTAGTATCCATTCGGTTGCATTTGAAGGGGCATACGAATTGCAGTGAGAGAGTGTGGCTTGGCTAACGAGGACAATTATGCAGGGAACCGCAGGCCAGGCCAGGGCAGGCCAGGCTGGCTGCTTGAAAGGCAGCTCAAAGCAATCCACTTAATTTGAAATTTTTGCAAATCCTCTTAAGCAAATACCATTGACCGCAGTAAAACACACAAAACCACAGTCTGAAGGAGCTGCAGAGCTGCTGAGCTGGCAAAGTGGTATAATGGTCCATCCGGGCTGTGGCTGTGGGCAGCTGCCACTTGATATGACAGCTGTAGATACCTTTGCAGCTACAACATCGACTAGTTGCAAACAACATGTTGTCACATTTAAAGACGCTACACAAATTGCTCAAGCACACAAGACAGCCAGCCATTGGATATTGCGATGACAACTTTTGTCTCTGGCATTTGGTTATTTGCCTTCGAGCTTGCGCCCTGTCAAATGTATCTTTCAGCTGCACCACTTCATTATCATCCATTTTACAGCATTCCGTATCTGTGGACATGTATTGTATCCGTTTCTATACGTGAGCCTGTCCAGCTTATGCCAATGACAGCCTCAAGTGTCTGGCAATATATATATTTTGGCATATTAAATTTCATTTTCAATATTCAGCAATGGCATGCGACTAAAAGTCAAGTCTTTGCCTTTGTCTTTGTATTTGGCCAGCTCCTAACGAATGGTACTCCAAGGACAATTAATCAAGTGTGTGCACTGAAAGCTACTTGCCACAGCCTCTTACACCTCCGCGCTCGCACTGTCACACAGACTTTTAATCAACATCAGTTTTGTGCAAACTTGCAACATATTCACTTGAATAGCTTTGGGCTTCAAAACATGCGAATGTTAATTCTAATTAAACATCGTTAGGTCTCAACTTATTCAAGTCTCCATTTCTGAATGGGCACATGGCTAAGGATCGGACAGATTGACTTAGTTCGTCTAGCTTATCCTACCTATCCAAGCCGACTTCTCTCATCCTAGATTCAGGCAATACAATTTGCAATTTTATCAAGATCGCCACATTGCCCAATTCCCTCGAAGTGCATTACGAATTGCTTTTCAATCCACTTTATGCTCAAGATATCGACAACAGACAGTGGTATCTGGGGATTTGCTTGAAAAGTAAATTCCAGGGCAAGAGATTGTAGCGAATTCGAATTTTCTTACGAGCTCTGAACTTCATACAATATTGCCCTGGAATAATACTCTGTTATAAGTGACTTTTGCTGGCAGACCTCATAAAATATAAATACTCTTGATGAGAATGTCGATCTGCATCTAGTTAGCAATATCAGTAAGTTAGAGTCGATTTTGATTTCGTATAGCTATATTCTTCTAATTTCAAATATATGTTCCTATATACCATTTGCAGTACGAGTTTATTTAGTTTTTTCGATAACTTATCCCATTTTATTATTATCGATAATTTAAGTTTGTTTAAAAAACGCAGCTTGAATGCCGTAAAAGCTGGAGACTTCAGATTGACTGTGTTGTTCCCTGTAATAAATGCAGAGATTTTGTACACGTCGCATTTTGGACACCTAATGTACTTCTATGTATGTGCATGAGTATCTTCTAGTCGAGCACTCCCGTCGACTCTAGTCTTACTTATTATTGGCATTTCGTGCTTCGATTTATTATTTCTATTTAAATATTCATATTACTCTGATATAATTGACAATCTTTTTATCAACAAAGGCTTTTGTATTGCATAGGAATTTTAGGTATGCCGATTGAATATATATAAATGGCTATGTTTCAGTCCAGTCACAATTTTAATGTCTCAACAGTTTATATTGTTGTTATACCCTGATCCCATTGAAAATGGGAAATCAGGGTATAATGGTCTTGTGCAAATGTATGTAACAGGCAGAAGGAGGCGTGGCAGACCCCATAAAGTATATATATTCTTGATCAGGACGACACGCCGAGTCGATTGAGCCCTGTTCGTCTGTCTGTCCGTCCGTCTATCCGTCTGTCCGTCTGTCCATATGTGTGAACGCGTGGATCTCAGCATCTATAAGAGCTAGAGACTTGAAATTTTTTTTATTAATTTAACAAATCAATTTATCTATCTGTCTATCAATAATTTTTAAATCAATTGATTTTAAATAAAACTTCGATGAACTCGTTTTACATATGTTCCAGGCATGCAAGGGTATATAATATTCGGCCTACAATAAACCGACTATAGATGTTTTCCATAGCTATCCATATCGATAAGTTTGGCTCAATGTTTACCGCCAGCTGTATATAAATGTCAGTGGCACTTCGATAAGTGCGTGAAGGTTGTTTATTGTTTAAATCTTTTGTCTTAAAGTGCTCCACTTCGGCAGTGCCATAAATATTGTGAATACCTCCTTCGCAGAAATCAAAGACTGAGTCACAGCTATGCCTATATATGTATATATATATATATATATTATATATATTTTGTTCGCTTGAGTTCATTCACCGTTTCGTTGGAAGCTGCAACCCACATAGCTCATCAATTGATGCACTGCCCGTGATATTTTCACATGCAGCGCAGAGCAACAAATCATTAAAAATGCATTTTCAATTTCGTCGCAAGTACCGCACCGAGAAAGGATCAAAAACAAAGAGACCAATAAAATAAGAGTAAAACAAAGGCAGAGCTCGAAACAAACTCGTTTTGTGCTCATCGTCGTCGTCGTCTTCTGTTGCAAATAAAAAGTCGCAACAACTTTCCACCAATTCGGACTCTGGCTGTCAACTGCACTGAGCACTGCGCATTGATATACAGTGGATGCAGTCACAACAGCGCTGAACTCTGAACTTTTCCACTCCCTGCCATTGCAGTTGTCTCCTGTTGTCTCTGTCAAGTGCCGAAGTGAAGCTGGCAGGCATTGCGCTGGGGATTAGATGACAGGGCATATGGCATATAATGTCTGCTCGCCGAAGATTGCGATTAGACAATACTTTCACAAACGCCCAAGATAATTAACGAATACTCCAGGCTCGTTTAGTCGATCAAACTTGGGCTGAGCAGCTCTTAGCCAAGCTTTAACAACTGCAACCCAACTTTGGCATCTCTATTTTTTAAGGTTTTAAAGCTTAATTTAAAGTTGCTCTAGTTCAGACTGCTCGACTAGGTAATGCCCTGAGCCAAGTTAATGTGCAATTGGCTAAACATTTCGTCTTATAACTTCTGTATAACTTAAAGGATTTCAATGACATTTTCAGCTTTTCTATTTATTCTATGGAATATATTTTAGTAAAAATCGATAACATTAAAAAGAGAATGGCTATCGATTATTTAAAACACAGTTGTTAAAAAAAGTCAAGTTTTTAGCTCGTATAGCTGCTAAGATCGACGCGCTCAGCTTGTCATTCTGATCAGAAATATGTATACTTATGAGCTCTGGCACGTCTTTTTCGCCCTGTTACATACAGCCTAACACAACAAATATACCCTGCTTTCAAATATTCAATGCGTTCAGGGTATTAAAACCAAGTCTTTAGAATGTATCGAGAATTTCAAAACAAAACACTCTCAGTTAAGCCCTTCTTCTATGTGGGTAGTCTCATGTTCTGGCATTTCTCGGGTTTTATGCGAGTTATTTTCAGCATTTTACTTAGGACTTAACAATTGTGAAATATCTAGCCTTTAATGAAAATGTTCGGCTAGAGTTGATGCAGATGTATCGCTTGCGGGAAATTAAGAGTTAGAAAATATGCAATTTTGATAAGTTGTTGTAAGCTAAAGCCAATCTACGATTCAGTTTAGTTATAATGCCCTCGGGCTGCTATTTTACAATTTGTCACGCTGTGTGTTTTGGCGGGAAAATAGCCAGATTTGCCACATACATTGGAGATGAGGTGCATGATTTGTCTTCCTTGCATTTTCTCTCGGCAAAACTCGATTTCACTTCAGATATTAGATCTGCTCATGCATTTAATGTATTTAATGCATAATTGCATTGATCTGTCTTCATTACCGAACCAGACACAGAGTAGCAAAAGCATTTTGCTTAGAGGTAGACAACTTTAAGTTGGCAAAGCTGCTTTATTTCATAATCCATTTTACAACTGGTAATTTTTTTTTATTGAGTCTGGTTAAACACTTTATGCCTAAACAATGTTTGCTAATTATAGAAATTTGTATCCAATATTATAATCAAATAATAAAGCAAATAATGAATAATATTCCATCCACAAATAATTGGCTCCAGCAGTGGCGACTCCCTGGCCGAAGTCATATTCAAATATTAATGTCAAATGATTTTGTAGCCAACAAAGCTCATTTCATTGGCATTTAAAGCATATTCCTTTATTTTGCCATGATTTCAGCTTGTGAAACTCTAAAAAAAGCACCCGTTATTTTTAGCAGTTTTATTGTAATTTCATTTTCGATTGCTTTTCACTGGCCACCCTGTGATTGTATATTAAAGAAGACCTTGGATATTGGCAATATAGCATTTTTGTTAGCAAGCTCAGCCATATTTATTGTTTCGTTTGCCTATAAAATCAGAGAATCACACAATCGCAGGCGAAACTTAAATGTTTACGTGCAACAGCAGTAAACCAATTCGATTGGCCGCAGCTCTTGGGCTCTGTATAACACCAGCAGCTCATTTGAGCGCTCTCTGAAAGATTCCCATCAGCTGGAAGTCTCTTCGTTGGTTCCGCTTATGCCTGGCGGCTGATTCTCAGGCGTCAGTTGAGCCTCGCTGCCAGCTTCATTGGGAACTGGCTGCTGCCCCCACGTTTGTCCTTTTGCTCAAAGTAAACATTCGCACGTTTTGCGTTAAATTCATTTCGCTTTTCGTACGTTAAGTGCAGATCTTCAGGCTCTTTTATTGATATCCTATAAATGTGGGAATAGTGTAGGGGTATTTTGTCAAGAGCTCATATAAGACTCACATCCACATCTAGCTCACCTCAAAGCCTTGCATTTCAAACATATTTCTTATAGACTTTTTGCATATTTTTATATTATAAAAATTATATATATATTTGAAGGCTGAAACTGAAGTACAGGGTATCTATGGGTCGGCCTCTGCCTATTAGGTCATGCTCGCTTATTCTTTAAAATTCGTTTTCTTTCTTGCTGCTGACGACGGCTGCGTCTGCGCAGTTGCGACGACTGGGGCACTGTTTGATTATGAGGGCGTCACAGGCCGCCACAGGGCAGCGGGCGGAGATTGGGCTGGGGTCTTGTTATTTCATCAACGTGCAATCAAATGAACGAGAGCAGCAAAAATAAAGCAAAGTTTCTGCGAAACGAGCAACTGCGACAGGAAACTGGTTTAATTGGTTGAGAACGCTGCGAGCTCTTCTCTGGGGAGCTCTGGCACTTGCCAAAGTCAACTGTCGCCTGTTGGCGCTGTTTGGCACTGTCTGCCAGTCAGTCGCTAATACTGGCAATGACATTTGGGGCTTGGCACTCGCAACCATTTCATTTGCCAGCCAACTGCAATAGCACGCTCCACACTCCATGCCCCACGATTCGCGCCTGCGCGGCCGGCATAAATCACATGAAAATCGCAGCTCATCGAACTGTGCCCAAGTTCAATTCAATTCAATTAGCAGCATATTTTACAAAGGCCCGAGCCATAACAGAGCAAAGCGTGCAAAAACAGATACAGATACAGATACAAATGCAGATACAATCCCCAGATAGCGGCAATTTATGAGCCCAGCCACTTGCCAGCATGTGGCCCCCACATAGCCGGGCTTGTTTTGACAGCAAAAAGGCAACGAGTAAGAAAGCTCTAGCCGGGGTGCCCAACTAGAAGATACCCTAAACTTGCCATGCCCTTTTGCAAAGGTTTTATAACTTGTTTTACTAAGTGGATTTTAATGACTTTAATTTTCAGCATATGATCTACATATTCTATTGGCTTGGTTGAAATGCAAACTCTTTCACCTATTGGGGAAATTTGGAGCAGGTATCCAAAATATAACAAAAATCAAAATTGTAATAAATATACATAAAACTAAATACAAAATTGGTAGACTTTAGTTCTTAAGCCAAACGAGATATAATTTAATAACTTCATTTCAATCTTGTTTTTAATCGATAACAATAAAACGATAATAGATATCGATTATTTGAAACAAACTTGATAAGCGCGTGCTATACCCAAACCTACAAAAAAGTATCAATTCTCTAGCTTTTATAGATGCTGAGATAGACGCGTTCACACATATGGACAGACGGACAGCGCTCAATCGACTTAGCTTTTCATCTTGATGAGGTCTGCCACGCCTCCTTCTGCCTGTTACATACATTGCACTATACCCCGATATCACATATTCAATGGGTTCACAAGCTCTTGGTCGGCTGGCAGACTTGCAGACTCCAGCTGCTAGCTCTTGAGTTCCTAAGACAGAAATCAAGGGGCATTTCGTGTTTCCTTTAGCTTTTCAAAAATACTACCCATCCAATTTTCATTGGTACCCAGGGTATACAAAGAGAAAGAGGGCACCCGCTGCTCACGCTTCAAGCTATGCGATCTCGGGATGCCAACGCTATGAATGGGCAGGCTGAGGGTGCGGATCGAGGCAGCGTTTCCATGAGTCGTTCGCTATATGATTGCGTTTGTTGCGTGTACAGAGTTAAACTCTACCTTTTAATTGTGAATTGAATAGATCAGAAATAAGAATTTAGCTGGTATATTTCACATATATTTCAATTGTTAGTTCAGCCAATACTTTCGTATTTTAAAATATACTAAAATTCAAATTTAACACTAACACCGTGATATGAAGCAACGATGCTTCGCAAATATTAATTAATATTGTAAAAGCATTTGCAATCAAGAAGTGAGATGAGGCTCAGAATGGGATTTGATACAGAGAGGCTCTGACATTCAGGTGTTTTAAGTTTTAAAATTTTTTTCAATTCATCTTGAACAATAATGTCCTGCGTGATTTATGTGAACTGTAGACATTGTTATCATATCATCGCTAGCTTGACATATCGATAGTGCGCACTTATCGATTTACTGCAGTCAACCCACCGCCACATTTCATAGTCTGGCGTGCGCTGTGAAAGTGATTTAAGCAAAGGGACTTTGTAGTTTTCGATGAATCTATTTGACCGCAGCACTACATACAGGCATACATACATACATAAGAATATACTTATAGGTGTGCATAGGCATGGACTCAAGCATCGACTCACTTTATACCATATATACGCTTTAACATATACGCTTTAACGTCTTTGATAAGCGTTTATTTCAAAATACAAATTTTCTTATGCTGTCTTCGTGAAGCTCTTTCTTGTACTTCTGTTTAACTTCCTGATTAATCTTTGCTGCAGTTAATCCAGGGTTTAGCAGCACAGTCTTCAGCACGTCCCTCTTCTCTCTCTCGGTCAGCTTTGAGGGCCTTCCCGAGTGTGGCTTTGACTTAACTGAGCCAGTCAAATTAAAGTTATTGACTACTCTTTGGACAGAAGAATGAGTTCAGCCAACAATTTCGCCAATTTCTCTGAAAGATTTCCCTTCATCGCGTAATTTTACGATGAGTTTCCTCAGATCGGGATCAATCCCTTTTGTTTTTCTGCCCATGACGAAATCTATCACCTTAATGACAAAATTTGCAAACCAACACGTGATTGACATCCTTTAATACTTTCTTTACCGTAATATGCTGTTTAACGGTACTAAAAGCTTAACACAACGATTAAGATCAGTGGGTTGTTAGTTTGTACGCATACTTTTTCTAAGTGAATTTTCGTTGTTTTTTTCTTATTTTAAATATAAAAAAAAAACTGTTTAATATTATAAAAAAAAAATTGTTGATAAATGTGTGTTATTAAAGTGTTTTCCATTAAAAAATATAATATTGATAAATATACTATTATTTATCACATTTATTCTCTATCAAAGTCGCTCGTTAGGCCTGTACGCATAGTTTTTCTGGCAAGTGTATATGTATGCACAGATATGTATGTATATGTGTATGTATTTATGTAAGTACATATACATATGTACGTACATACTGTGGCATACCGTACAGCATATTTCTTTGCCGCAGTCAATTCCAAATGGCAACAAATTCACATCATTAATGCAATCACATTGTGCGCGGACACCAAACGACAGATGGCGCCACAGTATTTCGTGCTGCCGCGCTCTTGTTCTGTTTAGCAAGCAAATACGTGGACTTTTGTATTTAACGCAGCTTCCATCACGCCCCATGGACTAGTGTGTAATATCGCTAGTGTACATACATCATTTCATAAATGTGATGTTAATATGTATGCAGCATACATATATGCATTACGTGCATAGATATGTCTGTTGAAATATTTGTTGCTATTATTGAATTGAAGCTCAGGCTCAGCTCGACGACGACAAGTTCCTAATAAAATGGCAGACTTCGATTATTTTATTTGTTTTTTGATTTTAAAAGCTAAACATATTTCAAAAACTCTAGACGAAGAACTATAATAAATTTGATTATTATTATGCAATAACCAGCTGGAAGTACTCTAACAAAGCACATTAACTATTACCATGTTGGGTAAAAGTACCTTCGACATTATGGTTCCATAAGTCATACAATCAGTAAATATTCAGATATAAATAGGTATATATATATTGTGTACATATGCTAGTGGCTTGAGAGGGCTGCCTATTTTTAGGGGAGCTGCTTGCAGCGGGCGTCTGCCTGGCCAGAAGATCAAAGCAGTCAATTACTCAACGCCGGCGATGCCAGAGCAGTTCGCAGCGCGCAGATCGCAACTGGCAACGTGCAACTGTTGCACTTTGAAAGCAGGCAATGAGCTAGAGAGCCGCAACAGCAGCCAGCCAGGGCCAGGCATCAAATCAAATTAATTGCCTGCACAAGTGGGTGTGGCAGGAAATCGAGGCGTCTGCTGGCCAAATGCGGAGCATCCACATGCGCAGATCGTGTGCAGCGATAAGGTGTTAGAAGTCATGTGGAAAGGCCACAAATGCGGCACGTTCGCAGATCGTTGCAGCTATGTTGCCTAATTATGTGAAGCCAGGCAGTGAACTGCCTCCTGGCTGCCTGACTGCCTGACTGCCTGCCACACACAATGCCAAACTTCTCGTCACGCGACTTTCAAAATCAATTTCATTCGACAATAAATAATTTCTTAATAAATTGCACATTCAAAATGCAACTTCCTGCAATTAAAGCCGGCCGGCAACATTGCAACATTGCCGCAGCCGCAGCCGCAGTCGCAGTCGCAGTTGCAGTTGCAGCGAGTGCAATAAAAAATAATTGAAAATTCAGTCACGTAAACGTTTTTCCAGCCGCTGCCAGATCGCGACTCATTAATCCATGGAGCCGCACTCGCTCGTTGCCCCATAATAATAAAAGCACGCGAAGCCTGCTTATCAGCCCCTGCCAATCGACTCGAGAGAGAGAGAGAGAGAGAGAGAGAGAGAGAGAGAGGAACATCATATTTGGGTTAAAAAGGCGTGCATGCAATTTACCATGGCTAGAGATCATCATGATTGCGAACATGTCTCCCCGGCTCGAGCCTGTTCCTGCTCATGCGTTTGATTGGGGCTACACTTGGAGTTGGCGCAGGAGCTGGAGCTGCGGCTGCTGAGTAGTTCGTTAAACGTTTATTAAACTGCCTGCGCCAAGACGCGCAGGTGGGCGTGGCGCACTCTGACAGCATCAAAGTCGAGCAGAAACGTGGCGGAACAATAAAATGTTGAGCCCATAATAAACTAAAAACCAACTAAATCAACTCAGCTGCATGCCAGTTACAAATGAATGCATTGAAAATAACTGAAGAGGTCAGCTTTTATAAGAAGCAATTTGCATTAGGAGGCATCTGCCTCTAGAGGTAAGCCTTTCTGATGGGCCTCACCGAACAAGTAAAAGCAATAGGAAAAGAAATTACTTCTATTTTGAAGCTACTTCCATGCCATTATATATGGAGTAGCAACTCAAAATTCATTGCGAATACATTCACTTCAATGCTTCTTGCGAAACTCCTTTTGGATATTTCCTTAAGATCATAAGAAGTGAAAGCAAATTCAGAGCAAACTGCTGACATGAGGACATGAAGCGGAATTCGTTTTAAATTTTGTGAAGTTATTGCCACACAGTGGACGGGGTTTAGGATATTGATGATGGAATGGCATATCTTCTGGAATATTTTAATAACTATATGGAAGCAATAACCTAAACAGCTAATAATATGTATCGAATGGAAATAGTATCAGGCTTGTTGAGACAGTCTATAAAATAAATGGAATCGTATCCAACATACATCATATTGATATTTTCTTTTAAGTAAGTCAACAATGATGCAATAGCAAAACTTGCTGCATTAAATGGTATTTTTCTTCCAATTTGCCACGCCTTCAAGAGGCGTCTCAAAAAGTTTATGTAGTGAAATTAATTGAGCTGGTCAAATGCAAAGAATTTATCACTTTCTTAGGCACATAATTGTCTTTAGCTAAATCCATAGAATACAGATATATCTATAGAGCTGGCTAAAAAAAAATATGTTATATGAAAAAAATTAAAAAATTAAAAAAAAATATATATATTCCCCTACATAATATTATAACTCTATTTTCCACAGTATTTCTATATTTCAATATTTCGACATAGACTAAATAATTCCTTTTTTTGAGCTTTAACATAATTTTTTGGCACGTTTAACATTTATGTAGAATATTTTACTTTTATGTATAATAAAGTCTTCTTCATCTTTTACTCTAGCTCTAACAAGTTTTGTTGATATTTTTTTTATCAGCTTTTGCCCTTTGTATGATTGAAGCCTTTGCCTCACAAATAGTAAGTCACGTCGCGCTCCCCTCTGCACAGCTCACCCAAAGGCTTCTCCCTCTTCAGTTCTCTTCTCTTGTTCTTTTTGTGTATTTCAATCAAAATCAAGCGCAGACCTCGTCTGAAACCAAAACTTGCATGGAAATTATACGCACAAAACACACAAACTAATTTTCCAACAAATTAGACGCGCAAGTAGAGGCTATCCACATCCACCCACCACCCCCCACCCCCACTCTCCACACACAGCTGCCCAATCTCCTATCCCTGTTCATAATTTATTTGCTGTTGTTGTTTTTTTTTTTTGCGCTTTGGCGTTTTTTTATTGTCCAGCGCAATTCGTGTGCGTAATTTTCTCTGTTAAGTTTGTTTTTTCATTTCCCATGGAAAAACTTTGCTTTGAACAGGGCAGGCGTGCGGGCGTGGCTCTCTGGTGCTTGATTTTGGCGCATGATAATTGGACGAACGGGCGCTTCGCTCGACGTCTGTGCGTGAACCATGCATTGCGTTTCTTTTAGTGGCCATCAAGTGCTCGAAGCCATAAAGGGCGGCTTAGCTTGTCGGGCTGCATTTGATGCGAGCGAACGTAGACGCACATACATTTTCCAGGCGCATGCATCGCTGCACAGGAGACGCAGACAAGGCGGCATATTTGCAGCCAGGTCACGTGACCTTAATTAGCCAAAAAAAAAAAAAGAGGAAAGAGCAGAGAGCAGAGCAAAGTCAGTTGGAAAAGCGGCTGTCGAAATTTTCTTTGGCGCGGTAATTGTGCGTGCCATGTGAAGGGTTCGCAGCTTGAATCGACTTGAAGTTGCCTTTGTGCCATTGTCGACCACGACAATAGTCTTTGTTTGCCTTTGAAACGATTTAACACACACACACACACACACACGCACACTCCGTGTGTGAGCTGCTGAGCTGCTCTTCCAGGAACTTTGAAATTGCTTTCAATTGCATTTGACTTTAAATCACTCGCCACACGACAATCATTTAATTGAGTTGCATTGTCATGGCCCTTGCCCACTGTACTTACTGAGTACTAGACTTTGTGTATTTACTGTATCTGCTGCGCTTTACTGTGCTGCATTGCCAGACACTTGCAAAAGCTAAAAAAGCGCAATAAATTTCAATTATTTACTTAAATGCACATTAAAATAATTCTCAATATTGTGCTGTGTAGCGCAGTGTAAGTCGCATTTAATGAAAATTCCAATTGCCACTTGCTACCGAAAGCGGCATTGCAACGTGACCGAAACACACAGTCTGCTGTCATAGCCGAGAGTTGAGTTAATCAATTATTTGTATTCGAGTCAAATATTTTTACCATGCGATTCTCTGAAATTTACTAAAGTATGGGCTTTTTATTATAATATATATATTATGTGTTATGTAGTATATTATATTTTTACACTTTTAATTTTTCTTTTATTTACGTTTTATTCCATCTTTTTGACCCAAATCTGCTGCTAAGACTATTTGCTTTGCTATGTCTTCATTTGAGTATATAAAGTAGTTTATCAGGAGATATTGTTATGATTGGTCGATCTGGAAAAATATTTAATATGTGTTATAAATTTTATATATAAATATAATATATATATATATATATATATATATATATATATATATATATTATATATATATATATATTATATATATATATTATAAATTAAATTATTGATATATATTTAAAATGAGATCTGTTAAACTCTGAGCACCTTGAACCTGATTAGAACTCAACTTCTCAATTCAAGTTATCCCATTTACTTATGATCCATCAATTTATTATTATTATCAATTAATTAACTATTAATTATTAATTATTATTGATTGAAATTTTTTGAGACATCCTTTGCTTATAAAATAAATAATATTACCCAGTGACAAATTTCCTACAACCGATTAAAATTCGATATATTGATTTGTGGCTTTCTCTAGCAGAACAGAAAGACCATCCAAATTTACTGTTTAGGTTTCAACGATGAGTGCACAGATTATAAAATGCTTCGATTTAGACTGTCTTCGCCCATGCCAATATTTGGTCGTCATTATTGCTCTATAAACAATCCATTTAGATAGTCGTAGGTCATGTAGAATCTAAGTCATTAACTAGAAAAACTAGAAAGATTCCTACTACAAATACTACTACTAATACTACTACTAATACTACTAGTAATTCTACTAGTAATTCTACTACTAATACTACTACTAATAATACTAGTAATTCTACTACTAATACTACTACTAATACTACTACTTATACTACTACTAATAGTACTACTAATACTACTACTAATACTACTACTAATACTACTACTAATACTACTACTTATACTACTACTAATAGTACTACTAATACTACTACTTATACTACTACTAATACTACTACTAATACTACTAATACTACTACTTATACTACTACTAATAATACTACTAATACTACTACTAATACTACTACTAATACTACTACCAATACTACTACTAATAATACTACCAATACTACTACCAATAGTACTACTAATACTACTACTAATACTACTACTAAAATTTGTTTAGTTGCAGCTAAGCCTGCGGCATCTGAATAAGGAATCTTCCAGTTGGAGATTAAATTATGAATCTTTATATTCATATTTATGTTAATGATATTTTCAAGGTGCAATTCGAACTATTTTAAATCAAACTAGATTCAGACGCACATTCGCAACATCAATTTAAGCGAATTTTCCACTCAATTCTCTGTGCGATCTATGCGCTTTTTCGCTTGGAAAATGCGAACAATTAGGTTCGCCTTAAGATTTAGGAAAATGCATTTAATTTTAAACATTTTGCCGTTTCGCTATGCTGTGTGCTCCGCTTGCACAACCAGCAATTGTAGATTTGTGTGTGTACGAGAGACATAAAAATGGATTTACGCTTAATCACACACGAAGGATGCATATTTTACGCTGTGTGCCATCCCCCAATCCCCTCCTCCCCCTCGCTTGCCATACGCTGCTCATTCGCATGCACATTTTGTTCATTAGAAGCTTCAAACGAGCGCGCTGCTTAACCTCTGCTTAGCACACACACGCACACACAGCGACCCAGCCACATCCACGTTGAGCACTTTGTGTCCGCTCTCCTCTGTCCTTGCTGCGTTTTTCAGTTCATTTCGCTAGTCGAGCTCTGTGTGTTTTTTCCCTCCTATTTCGGGACAAAAGGAACCGCCTGCTGTGAGCAGCTTTCGTTGAGCTCGTGCCACTTGCAGCTTTCACCAATGCCAAAAGCATGCGCGCCAGAGCGAGACGGCAGGCAGAGAGTGGGCGAGTCAGCACGAGTGTGTGTTGCTCCCATTAGCCAAAAGGATTTATATTACAAGCGTACACATAAAAAGCACCGCAGGATATTTTGTTTTATGTGAATTTAATTGTTGTTTTAATCCAAAGGTGGTCCAACTTCTGTACAGCTCACTCTCTGACTCTCTCTCTCTCTCTCTCTCTATGCTCTTTGTCTAGTTCTCAAATACGCTCTGAGCTGGTTCAGCGTGTGTTATTTTATATTAATAGCATTGCATTTTTAATAATACCTGAGCACACATGTCGGCTACTTGATTTTTCGCTTTGTGCTGCTCGCCTGTTTGCCCTTTGACCAGAAAAACTGCAATTGAAAAGTCGGTCAAGCGCACGAATTTACCAAGCAACCGAATTTGCTCACTAGCTAAAGCGCATCGAACCCAGTTTGGGGCATCAATAAACTGTATTATAGCATAACTATTATGTAATTATGGAAGCCAACAAAACAGCAAATGATTTTCAACTTTGTTTACCTAGCACTCTTCGAATTGGGAAATCAACTTTTTTTATATTTTAAATATAAATATTTGACTTAGCTAAATATTTATTTAAGTAAGCCTCGATATATACATATAAAACTAGAATACGCGATATTTTGCTGCTCTCTCACCTGGTCACTTTTTGAAAAGTTTGTAAAATATAAACAAAATATTTAAATATTTAGAATTAACTTTTTAAACTTATCAAATTTTATTTTACTTATAGTTTTACACAAAATAACATGAAAATTATTTTTTTTATTCTGTACATTGATTTTTTTAACATATATAAAAAAAATTAAAATATTTCGATTATATTAACTTACTCCAGTTATATACAACTAATATAATTTATAATTTTGTATATTATTTAATTTGTAAATAAAATTAATGAGATAAAATTTAATAAAAATAATATTTAATTTATTATTTTTAATACAATTTTATTAAGCAATTGTGTACTTTTTAATATATATATAAATATTTGATTTTATTTATAAATAAAATAATATACAAAGTTAAAATTATATTCGTTGTATATAAATAGACTAAGCTATTTTTTTTTAAATATATTAATATATCCAGTATTTAAATTTTGTAAATATATATTTTATTGTTTTGCTAATGAAAATTATATTTAATTTAGAATTTTTCGTTAAAATATTACTATAATCTATTTTTGTAGTTAATAAAATAATTTATTTATAAATATTTGTAAATTTTTCTCCAACCTGTGAAAATGTTAGATTTTAAGCAATTTATAAAAGGCTTAAAAATAGCTAAGATATGTATTATTTATTATATTATTATGCAATATTATTATCTATATATGACAAGAAGCCCTACTGGACATCATTACATTTGTCCGCGTGATAAACAAATTTATTTGCAAATCGTTCTTTATTTATTTTTAACTTAATTTCAAATATCTGACAAAGTTAAGTTACCCTGCCTTTTGTATAGAGCAGCTGAGCATAAACGTCAACTGCTTAGAAGACTTTGTCGATTTTGCCCAGCAGGCAGGAAAAACTTAAAAATGCCTAAATAAAATAAAAGGAAGGCAAAGTAAACTTGGCCAAGTTTTTTGAGTAGAAATATCAACGGAAATATGGCAAACACAATTCCGCACACACACACACACACACTGAGAGGGAGTATAACCAACATGGGATCAAAGTGTGCATATCCTGCTTAGCCGGGTTTTTGTAATGTGCTTTTCTAGTTGTGTTGCTGATGCTGTTGTTGTTGGCAACACACACACACCCATACACACATACGCTTAAGCAAGTGCTGCCCACAAAAAAGGGACAATTTGTTTAAAGGTAACGAAAAGTTTTGGCGCTCTCATTTCTTTTCGTCTTTTGGCAGAGCAAACTTTAGGTGCGTTTCGGTTGGGGCGCCTCGGACCTGAAATGCTTTGCATAAACTTGAGCGGCAAAAGTTGAAAATGTTTGTTGTGCTATATATGAAAATGGCAACAACAGCAGCAGCAACAGCAACAACAAACGGCAAACAACAAAGATAAAGTTCAAAGGAAATGTGGCACAGGAAACGCAGCCAAAGATACAGAAAGAGAAAAATATGAGAGCAGACGACAACAGGCCAAAACGTATATCTATATATTTTGATATAAAACAAAATATTAAGAAAGTTATTTCAACAAAATGAAAGTTATGCTCGGCTTTTGCTGACACACGCACACACACACAGGTACACGCTGACTCTTGACTCTTGCTCAGGTATTTTATCACGATTTATTTCATTTAATTTCGAGTAGATTTTGTTTTTGATTTATTTCAAAATTCATTTGATGTGCTGCAAAAGTTTTTGGCCACTTTGTAGTTAATTAAAACACGTTTACAACTTATAGAAAACAATCTAAATTAATAATAAAATCAAATCACAAATTTAAGATACATATCTAAGCCAAAGAAATAAATGTGGCTTTGCTTTTGTTGTTTCTTAGCTGTTTTTCTTAGCTGTTTCCCACAAATCATTTGCATAATTTAAGGCGTAATTCTGGCGCGGTGCCTTAAATTGATATTACAAGCGCAATTTGTGTTTGGATACGACCCATTCCCCCGCGTTCTTTTACTCTACAGATCTCTTTCTCTCCCTGTCTCTCTCATTCTGTGTGCTTTTCTCACTCTCTATGACATTAGATGGCATGGGTGCTAAGTACATGGAAAAACTGTGCCATGGCAACATTTTTCCTCGCTGCCGCCTCGTTTCGTTTCGTTTCGTTTCGTTTGGCTCGGTTTGGTTTCGCTTGTTCAGCGAGTCGTTGGGGCGTGTTCATTCATTTCCTGTTGCGCCTTAAGTTATGCAAAGCTTATGGCAAAGTGAACAAGCTCTAAGTGGGCTGGATGAACAGGCCGAGCCACATGGAAATGAGCAAAATGTTAAGACATCAGCAGCAGCAGCAGCAGCACATGGGCTCATGGAATCGCCAGATAAGCGAATATAGTTTATGAATAACAACAATGTACAAAACTAAAGCAAATCGTACGTGTTTTTATATAATTTTCTTTGATAATCAAAATAGCATCATAGCATTCGCCTGAAGAAGCATATGCTAAAAAATTATATGGAAAAACATTTGGTGGTGTTACTTGAGCCAAATGAAACTAAAGAGAAACAGTTCAGTTGCATAACTTTGTGTTTTTGCCAGCTGCCACAGAGCTAATAAGTATTCTGACATTGAATACATATACAAATATACGTGTGTAAGTGTCATTGTATTGACTGCAGTTCTATTCTTTACAGTTTTACGCACTAACAGAATCCACAGATGGGCACACAGAACGCGTAAAGCGCAACTTAGATTGTAATAAAAATAAAATCTCAATCACTTGGTGAAAGCAAAGCTTTTACTATTGACACTGCATTCGTGCACATACACACACATAATTGTATCTTGGACTACAGCCTAAAAACATCTCCAGAGACTGAGCACACATTGAATCCACAAGTGGTCGCACAGAAGACGTAATTCGCTGAGTAATGAGCTGAGTGCTTTAGTGGAAGTTAAATTGAGCGCTTTTGTAATTAACGCTCGTGCACATATACACAATAGTATTCGATGACAGCAGCCTGGAAGTTCGTAAAAGCGAGCATACATAGAATCCACAAGTGGACGAACAGCAGGCGCAAGGCGCAGCTCTGATCATAAAACTGTGCACCTTTCTAATAGATATTCTGCATGCACATTCACATACTCACATCAGGGGAGAGCGAATGGATATGCAATCCACTAGTGGGAGCAGTAATGAAGCGTAGCTTGCATAGACACAAAGCGATGAGCGAAGATATTTAGCTGAGCGCACTTCAAATGCGATTGCCCTATTTATGATATTTTAAGAGAGCGAGCACAGTGAATGGTGCGAAAGGGATAGGTTTATGGACTGAAGGGATGCTTAGTTGCTTGTATTGAGTGCAAATTAAGCTGTTACAGCATTGGTGCGAAGAGCGAGTGAGTAATATACTAGTATATATGTACATATGTATATATCTTTAATCCCGTTGTATTTTTACCTAATTTCTCTTCTCTGTTCTTTGCGATACAATTGCATGTGTGTTATGGCAGAATGAACGGAAAAGAAACATGAGCAGAAAAATACCCTACAAATACTAAAGTAATAGAGTCAAATTTATAGTATATATATATATATATACTACTTCAAATTAAAATTAAGAATAAAAATATATAAATACCCTATAGATATTCAACATACGCAAGAAAGGTATAATATATATCATTTAAAAAACTCTTTAGCTATAGCTTCCTAGGTTTTGTATGTGGAGTACCTACGCTATATTCCAATGAAGAACGTTTCGTCTTTTGCAGGCTCTTATTTTTGATAGGGTATTCTATAGTCGTTCATTACATATTTTTCCCATTTGTCTTCCTCATTTTTAGCATTCCATGGCGTTGGCGCTTGGGCGTTGTCAGTGTTGGTTATTTGAGTTTTTTTACAGTTTCAGATACTTCATCTTTTGCTGTGTGCTGTTGACATCTGTTAAATACCGCAGAGTTTTATAGCAATTAAAAGCTGCAATTTGTGCAGCAGCTGCGGCGCTTGTGATTACACGAACTACATGAAAATTAATGCTGGCGCTGATTTGTGAGACAGACCCCGGCGCAACTCCTTCCCCCACCCCAGTGAGTTGTTGTGCTACATGTTGCATGTTCATCATAATTGAAAGCAGATGTTGAACTTTAATGTACAAATAAAATGCCATAAAGTGTAGACTACGCTAGCCATGATTGCGATTGCGATGAATGTTGAGCAGCCCCTCGTTGTTCTGTTGCTGCTGCTGCAGCTGAGGTTGCTGCTGCTGACCATCCAAAACCCTGAAAAGATTCAAACAATTAACACGGATTGCACTAGGTTGTGGCTCGAGTGGACGCACATGAGATTGATTTGCCCCAGCAGATAGGCCTGCTGCAAGTAGAGTCGCCCCTGAAAGTCGTTGGCCACGTCATTGCTGCCGCGGCGACGACAGTGCTGGCAGTGGCCGGCGTAGGGCGGCTCGCCCTCCTGCCGCTGGGCAGGCGTGGGATTCGGGCGATTGAGTAGCTTGCGATAGCGCTGGGCCAGCTCCCGCTGGTCCTCCTCATCCACATAGGGATCGTACTTGGGTATCTGGGCGTACTTATCGACGCCACGTCGCAGGCCCTGCGCTGACGAGCAGAACATCTTATGCAGCGGCACACACTCCTCCTTCACACAATCAGCGGCACGTTGCTCGGCGACAGCTGTCGACTTGCGACCCCTCTTCAGACGGGCGCCCATCTCCGACATGTTGGAGATGCCCAGATGGGCAACCAGCTTGTCCCCATCCTCGCCCATCTCGTCCAGCAGACTGGGAAAGCGATCCCGCTGACAAGGCGCGTGGAAGTAGGGTCCCTTGTGACCCCAGACCAAATTCATTCTTACAATTTATTTGCTAGCCTTCAGATCAATAAAATTTGTGTAACGTTGACAATCGACAGAAATGAAATATGAAAACTTGTCGAACGTCTCTTTGATAGATGCCAAACTTCGCTTACTAAGATTGCAGCTTAAGTTTCACTTTTGTGTTTTAGAAACACATGAGGAACCCATTGAAAATGTGATTTCTGAATTAAATTGTTTGGCTGACGTGCAAGTAACAAGCAGAAGAAGGCGTGGCAGACCATGAGCTGAGTCGATCAAGCCTTGTTCGTCTATCTGTCCTTTTGTGCATCCGTCCGTCAGGCCCTCCTCCGTTTATACATCCGTGCGTCATAATATAATGGATACCTGCCTCACTTGCTACCAGTATTTTAAGTACCTGTATATTACTGTCACGCTCTGAAAATTTAATGAAGAAAGTCCGTCTGGAACAAAACTTATTCAACAAATAACTTCGCACAGTGACGCTTAGCAGCGCAGTCCAAGCGCAGTCGCTGCGCAGTGAGCAGAGCGCGTGTATATGTGTGTGTGCTTGTGTATACATGTGTGCATGTGTTTGTGCCTACTGTGCATGTATGTATAATAGAAGCGTAGACTGATGCTAAAAGCAGCTCTGCGCTGAGTCAGGGTATATTCTCGTCGTGCACTGCTTTCTTGTTATAAATAGTTTGCATAATAAGATTATATTTATTATATTATATTTTGTTTATATTTAATGTATTGTTTTAAGCTCACATAAGGTAATTATGTATATTCAGTTAAATGTTGTCAAGCGCCTCAATTAGTGCTGCAAGTCGAATCAAATGCACAATTATGAGCCAATTACGTATATGAATTGCGAGTGTCACAGGTATGTCGGCTTGAATAAACATCAATATCTAATTGTTTGTTAATAAATGTGCAATAATAGCCCGACATATTTGATAATTGTAATTATGGATTATTGAGCTGCTCGTTTTTAATTCAGCTTAAATAGTTTACAGCAAATTCTGACAGATGCCCGCAATTGTTGCTATGACAACAATTATACAGAGTAAACAGAACATTGAGAATGTGTTTTATATATTAATTATAGATACTTTTTTAAGCTCGTAATAATTGTATTTTCTGCCTAAGAGAAATTGACTAACTAGTTGCCAAGATTAGGGGAGCTTAATCTGCATAGAAATTGATTAGCTGAATAAAGGCAGAACGAGACGTTAGCATTGGAATGAGTCTAGATACAGTGATAACTAAAGCTGAGAGTTTAATAAATAAATAAATGAATATGTTTTGGTTTCATTAAATTAAATCAGTTGGAGATGCGGCTAAGACAACTCATTCATCAGTCACTAAATCAACTCAGCTTCTTTTCCAGTCAAAAATAAAATAAAATAATTAGAAATACGCATAAGGAAGAAAGGATATGTAATTCCTTTCACATGGCACTTGATTTGTTGCGGCTGGAAATTAAAATCCATTACAACGAAAGCCATTATAATATTTCAAACCTAAATTAAATGAGAAATTGTGGATACAAAAAAAAAGAAGTGGAGTTGTTCTGGCTCTGGCTCGCAATTGTCAGTTGCGTTGATTAACATTCAGCGAAATCACAATAAAAGTAATTATTTTGATTACAATTCTAAGCCAAAGGCAGGCGGCAGACACATGTCCATGCCAACGTTACATAAACACGCCTGAAATGTGCCCTGCCAGTGGGGCTATGGGCGTGGCAGACACACACACACCCACACACACACACACTCACAACGCACATCAGCATGAAAAATGTATTTTAATGTGTCGCCCGCTCTGTCATTTGGTTACCTTTGCCAGTATTGCGAGCTGCCTGTTGTCGTTTTTAATGTCTTTCATTTTGGCTCGTTGTGGGCGTGAGCAGAGAAGGCCGGGCAAGCAAACAAACCATTAGGCGCATTTCATAGCGTTTGTAAATCATAAAATGCCTTCAAAAATTCCGAAAATTCCAGCCGCTTGCTCGGCTTGCCAACTTTGGCTTTGACTTTCAGCTAATTACTTGTGATTTAATTTGAATTTGTAATTAGCCAGCAAAATGTCATTTTTGTGACAGTTTTGACAGCATGCAGCAGGCAGCAGGCAGCCCGAGCCAGCCGAGGTGTGAGCCCGTCTCACATGTTGGATTAACGCGCCAAAAGTTTTTAATTAGACAGCTCGAAGCAGCAAAAGGTGCTGCTGGGAAGGGTAAACTGAGCAGAAGGCTAAAGCTAAATATATATAAATATATAGAATACTTGTTGATCTCTCGTGTCTATCAAATTATAATAATTATTGAGCACTTGACATCTGGCGAACGCTGTCAACTGCCAAGCGAGATGGAAGTTAAGGCCAAAGATACATTTTTGGCAGCAACTACATAAGAAGTCAAAGAAAAATCACTTAAAATCTTTTGCTTGAGGCAACAAAAGCACAGCACGAAACCATCAACAAGCTGGCCAGCCCACTTGCTCACCTGCTCAGTTCGCCTGGCACGCCCACATCATCAGCAGGAGCTGATGCAGTCAAGTCTAACAAATGGCCGGGAGCTGGGAGCTGGGAGCTGGGTTCGTTTCTACGCAGCTATCTAAAGCTGTTGATAAAGCGCACATTAAAATATATACGTATCTAAGTATCTCAAAGATACAGGTGAGGAGCGTCCTTCGCTTACCTGTCGGAGGGTGTGGGGCGCATTCAAATGAAAACCGTGAGAATCAAAGCAGCAGCCAAGTGGAGCGTAAAGCTTTCAGTGCCCGGATTGCAGCCGAAGTGTCTGTCCGAAATCTAAAAAAACCCTCCGTATCGCTTCAGAGCTCAGAGATTGTCCAGAGAAAGCCGCTGCCGTAGCCGTCGCCGTCGCCGTCGTCGTCGTCTTCCTTGGCATCGCGATGTCGAGTTGTTAAGTTTCATTTTTGTTTTTTTTTTTTTTTTGCCTTCACGTTTCATTTATTACGCAGAGGTTTTTCCATTTCTGTCTTTATTTTTATATTTTTCGTAAATTAAGAATTTCCTTGCTGCTTTTTAGAGCTTCTCAATGACCCCGCCCGTTCCGTTTCGTTCCGTTCCCTTCCATTCCGTTCCACGCCTTATCCCAGTCCCTTAACTGACTGTTGGCGTTATAAAAGCCCAACGCTTCATTGCACAAACATAGTGGCAGGAGCTGAGCCAGGCATTTCTAAAGGCCTGTTGTCTGTAGTTCCGGAGTCAGCAGGGCGCGTGGGGAGTGCCAGCCGCTCCCCACTTAACAGAGCACACAACTTGGCTTGCGGTCGAAGCTCAGCGCTCGACACTCAAAAATTTGCTATGGCTCAAAGAGCTTCGAGCTATGTCATTTCTGCATACGTGAGCATAACTTGTGCCTGTGGGCCCGGCAGGGCGATGGAGGGAGTGAAGAGGTTGTGGTGCATGTTTCTTTCAGCAAGTCTGAAAATGAAATTAATTAAAACAATATAAACAATAGCGCAAAGACATGCCTACAGACAGCGCACACTGTACAGTGAACTACAAATTTTAACCTGTAGCTTGTGGAATATGTAGAGGATAAAGTGAGGACTGATGTAAGGATATATAACTCAAGTACTCGACGGAAACTTAATCGAATTAGGTCAAGTCTTGCAGGGAGACTATTTTATAGATAGTGTTTAATTTCAGCTGTTGACCAAATGAAAGTTTTTGGGTGATTCGATTCACCTTCATAGAGCAGTTAGCAGTCGATTCATGTAGTTTAGGCTTTAAGCTATAAGCACTGAATAGCTATAAATATGACAAAAAGGATGGCAAAATAATAAAATATATATTTTAATATTGCTTAATGAAATATATAAATTTATAACTGCATCTCTAAAATTAAATTGCTTAAAATGTAGGATTTTAGCTTAACTAATTAGCGTATAATATTAATTCATTATTAAGCTATAAAATATAAATATAAATAAATATCTTTATTCATATAAAAAAAATATGCACTTATTTATTGAAGATTCAGTTAAACATTCAGATTTCGATTTAATTTTTTTATTTTATTTGCTTTAATATTAACTTAAATAACAAAACAAAACAATTTAGAATTTAAAATTTAAATTATATTTTATAAACAATATTTCAATTAAATAACATTTTATATATTTATATTTGTTTTATTAGCAATTGAACAAATTTTTATATTATATTTTATTAAAACTTTTTAATTGAATATAAATATATAAATAAATATTAAATATTTAAAAATACATACAGATTTAATTAAATATATTTATATACAATTATTTTATTTAAACATAAATTTTGTTTTATTAAATATATGTTTTATATTTGTTTTGTATTAATTTTTATTATTTTTTTTTTTTTAATTTTAATTAATTAAAAGTTTTATTAAATAAATTTATATATAATATTTTTAATTCAACACAAATTTTATTAAATATTAAAATTAAAATTATAGAATACAAAAAAAATTATTAATCTTTTTAATTTAATTAATAATGTTAATAAAATTTATTGATGTTTTTTCTGCAAATGCAGCTCTAAATTTTGTACCCAAATTGCAGAAAATTTTTTACAAATTTAGCTAAAATATTTTCAGTGCTACATTGAGGCAACATATGGGTTTATTTTGCTTATAGCCAGTGCTCACTTTACAACTTCAAGCCAGCACACCCTTGTCCTAGCCAATCAAACACACACACACACAGATACAGAGTAGAAAATCCTTTTGTAGTTTTTCGAGTGACATAACCCATTGAAAGTCTCATATGAATACACACGGTTCACAATTTAAGCTTATTGTTTACATGGGCCAAGCCAAATAGAACTCATAGAATGGCCAAAAAGTAAAGGAAAGAAAGCAGAGCTGACAACTCTGACAGCGAGTGAAGTGCGCTTCGCTCTCTCTGCTTCAAATCAAAGCAAATAAAATAAGAAAATTATGAAAAGTAGTAAAATGGAAAAGACAAGACAAGAGAAAGCGCTGCAAATAAATTCATCTTGGGTGAGCGTGTGTGTGTGTGTGTGCGTGTGTGTGTGCATTGCAGAATTTGTTGAGTTTTGTGTCTGGATAGCAGTCGGCCAAGATTGGACATTGATAGCGTACGTGGTCAGGCATGCTGAAAGCAGCGGCTCCAAGACGAGAGCGAGAAGCTCTACATGCAGTAGGTCGGGTCTACAAAATATGGCAGAGCCAACATGTTTTAAATATTTATGTGCGAGCTCAACTATTATTGTGGCAACACTTTGTCTTTGGCTTGACAAAAACCGCGCCCACAACGCCGCAGCCCCCGCCCCATATCATTGCGTTGCGGTGTCGTGCGAGACGCGTTGCCTCGGCACACGTTTCGGCAATGAAGCAGGCAGCGCACGTGTGTTTATTTTTATTTGTGGCAATGGCTGAAGGTAGCAAAGAACAGGTGGAAAACCAAGAAACGAACGAGCGACTCCTGACATGTGGTTACCTATGTGTGTGCGACTCTGTGTATGTCCTTTGGCTGTTTGTCTAGAATTTATGTTACAGGCTGCTCATAAATGTCGGCGTTGCCTTGGCGTTCGCCTGATTGAAATTTTCATTGCAGGCCTTTTCTCTTATGCTTAAAGATCTACTGAAAAGTAATTGAAGTTCGTAAAGAATTGTATTTGACATTTTCAAGCCAAATTAAAATTCAATTTGATTATTTGCTCACATTCACGTTTATATACGTATTGCTGTAGAAGCAAATAAATGAAGTGAAGAATTTTAATAATTTTTCCAAACTACAAATTGAAGAAAATTCTAATTGCTTTATAGACTTTTAATATTTTTCTTATATTCGTGCATTTTTAATTAAATATTATTGAAAGTCTTGAGTCCTGTAAACGGGGTATATCGTTTTAGAGCAGTCATGTAACGGTTTACAAGGAAAAGAATTATTATTGAGTAACTTATTGAGACAGACTTGATCTGCAGATGTGCTTGAATCTCGAGAACTAGAAGAGCTAGAGACGGCTAGTTTGAAATATATATACTAAATAACATACACCTGGAGTGCTCATAATTTTTTCTACTTAACTTATTTCATTTACATAGTAATCATAAAAATAAATCAAAGTCCATGCTTCAATATATCAATTATTGAATTCGTAAGTTATTTTCAAGAAGTTTGAGGCAATCTAATCATGTCTTTAGAGGCAGTTTCACCTCTTGAGGTTCTTGAACTACGTTCAGTCTCTGATGTAATTCGATAAATATATCCAGTCTATCATCTCATAGAGCAAGATCATAATGCCTCAAATTATTTTCATAAAAATCTATTTTTAGTAGTTTCTAACTAAATATGCTTGACTTTGACTTGAATCATTTTACCTTTTGCTTTCACTAAAATAGTATATAATAGCTAAAGATCTTAACTTAAAATACACGTTAAGTATAATCACTGGCCCATGGCACCGTACAGGGTATTTGGCAATCAAGCACTTGTTATTTTCTCTCCTATTTTTTTCCTACTTCTGTAGGCAACATTTTTTTAGCCAATTTCTTTTTGGCAAATATTGTTACTGTGCCAACATTTGCTTGGGTCTACATTCTAATTCTTTTCTCTGCCTCTGTCGCCGTCTATGTATCCGTCTCTGCCTGTGTCTTTGAAAGGCTGTCACATCAAATGCAAAGTAAACAGCATCATTAAAAGCTGAGCACCTGTGCAGGTGAAAGGGTTTTGCAGCGCAGAGTGCGGCGTCTGCTGCTTTAGGTTAGGAGCTTTTCGAGCGTGGCAAGGGCTATTAACAACGTTGCCACTTCATTCAAATTAAGCATACGCCGTGTGGAACGACCAGCCAACCAGCCAGCCAGCGACCCAGCGAGCCAGCGAGTTGCCTACGTGCGCGCCACCACAAAAGGCGTCGCATCGCTGCCTTTTTGCCCAATGCTCAAATGTTAATCGCATTTCTTGGTCCGTCCGTCCAATAGGGGGTGTGGCGAGGGGGCGGTTGTGGCATAAGATAAAGGGTTGCGCTTCACGCTGTTCTTTGCTGTTCTCTGTCTCGTCCCGCACGTCAGTCACTCATTTGTTTTGTCTTCTGTGCGCTGCGTTGCCCACAAAATGAAAATGGAAATTGGTTTTCTCGGTTTCTTGCTGTCCTCCACAGGCAACACCAACAACAACAGCAACAACAACATTAATTTCAAATGTAAATAAAGTGACAAATTACCTGAATTAGTGACACAGCGTTCATCGCGCTTTCTCGCTCGCTGCTCCTTTTGTTGCGCCAACCATATTCTGCTCACCTGCTTGGCTCCTCTTCAGCTTCCCTCTCTTCATTTTCATTTTGTTTATTTACTTTTCGTTTTCATTCTTTTCTTTTTGTATTTTTTTTAAATGAGCAATTTTCTGTACTCTGTTGTTGTTCTCCCTGTTGACTTTGGTTAGATGCGTAATTGTAATGCCTGCTAATTACATTTGCAACTGTTGCAAAGGAATATTATGTACTATAGCTAAAGTTATTAGTCGATGCAGAAATGGTTAGCGGAAGGGGCACAGCTAGAGCAAGGGCAATCAGATCTTCTTTTCTACTGTACACAGCTTCACCTTTCACAATTTCGATCTACGAAATATGAGGGATTGGAATGAACACTTGACTCTTTATTAAGTGTTGTTCGCTTCGTATAACAATTTGCAGTTTCCATTTGCTTAACTTTAAAATGAGAGGCTGAAGAACACCTAACAGGCACTGCAGAGATTGGACATCGCAAAAGAAGCTGAGTAAACTCAGCGATCTCATTGATTACAAGCAGTAAAGACTTGATATTTGACAATCTTTATAGTCTCTTCAAATTTAAAACAAAATATTATTTTTTTTCAATTCTAATCTTTCTTTAATTTGAAACATAACTGCAAGGCCACAAATAGAGACTCTAAATTTTATGAACAATATTTTTATCAATACTCAAAATTGAAATAGTTTGGACAATTGGTTAGACAGCCTTACTTTTTCTCTGAAAATGAAAAAATAAAAAATTAATTTAAGGATTGGGGCTTATATGAACATTTGAAAGTCTCCTTAGCCAGGGTGAGGGGTCATGTCAAATTTAAGGTGAGTGTGAGACGAAAAAGAGAAGTTTTCTTGGTCTTTTGTGCCTCCTTCTCTGAATAAGTCTTCTGGCAAGTAATTTAGGATGGTATGCTGATTTTTTGTTTATTATGTCAACTAACAAGAGGAAGTTAAGCTTAAAGAATTTGGGCAGTATTCTCTTGCATAGCTCCATTGAGTGAATCTGCTCTTAAATAGATTCACGTGAGTTTATATTTGTTCTTCACAATTTATTTCAAATATTGAAATTTTGTTAGCTGTTAGTGTCTTATGTAGACTCCAAAGACTCATATCCATATCTCCAAATGTTTATTAATAATTTTCATCCTAGAGCTTTTATCACTTCTCTAAATTATTTTATTTCCTTTTTGCTGAAAAGTTCTTTCAATACGTTTCAGCTCCCTGCATTAACCCATATTATTTATGTTTATTGAGTTATCAATCCTTGGCTCATTATGTTTTAAAGCCAATTTCCGTAGTCAGGCAGCACCACCAGCAGCAGCATCAGTTTAAAGCCTTGACCCAGCGAGCTATTAAATTCAATTATTTTCGAGGCTCAATATTGAATCAAGGCGTTCGGCATCGAAGGAGTCGCATTCGCAAGATCTCCGCAGCTGCACAGCTGTCGTGTAAATATTTAATTTACGAAATTCCATAATAAAATTTTGCCTGGCTTGGCACCTTCTGTCATTGTTGCCGTCGTCGTTGTTGGTGCAGCTTTAAGGCAGCTGGGCTTTCATTTCGCATGCCAATTGTTTGGCAAGTGTCAAAATAATAAGAAGCCACCCCTTGGCCGGGCGGGCGGCCGGACGGACGGAGCAACCCACCACACTCGGGCTGCCGCCCGTTAGAGCATTGCCAAGTGCCAACTGCCAAGTGTCAAAATATTTCGGCAATTTTTTTATGTTAATTTTCTATTAATAAAATAAATATTAAATCAGTGAGGCGGCTGAGGGTGACAAATGTCGCAAGACGACGCCGACATTTGCCAAAGACTATATTAGGAGAGCAAAACCACTAATTTATCCCCAGAGACTGAGACGCAGACGGGAAGGGGGAGGGGGAGGGCGAAGGGCGGCGGGTGGTAGGAGTGGAGTAAAGGAAAAGCGCTTGCACAGCTGCTATCTGCCCCCGTTGCCTCCCGTGCACAGCGGGTGGTTTCTTTGATTTGAGCTTTTCCTCTTGCTTGGTTCAATTTAAATTTCATAAATTTAAGACCCCTCAGCCAATTTGCGATTGTATTATTAAATTTAACATCCTTTTGCCCGGCAGCCAAGTGCGACTAAGTCGTTGATTTTCATGGCTCTGCGGCATTTTCATTTTATAATTGTTATTGCACAGCAACTGTTGCTGATGTTGTTGTTGCTGTTGCTGTAGTTAGTGTTAACCCTTTAGAGTCTTATTTGCCACGCGGCTGCTGCTGCTGCTGCTGCTGCTTAGCGGCTCATTAGCCAAGTTTTATGTTCGCAATGTTGTAAAAGTTTTTGCCTATAAACAAGCAAAGATGATTTCCCTACTAACTGGGCCATAAAAAAGCTGCAAATTTTCTCGAATTTCGCTAAATTATGCGAATCGATGGGAATGTAATTACCGCACTTTCAGCAAGCTGAAGGTCACGCAATGGTCAAACACAATCTCGCGCTTTAAACTGTTGAATTTGTCAGCATTGTGGAGCTAAGCAACGTTTGGCAGTGGCTGTGCAGGTGCTCTGTTAGCCCTGTTAGCGTGGCTAGTGCATTACGAGCTGTGCAAAATGTCTCTCTGGCCCCAAAACAATTTGCCAGCAGCTATTTTGCATTGCATATTTGCAGGCGCATAACTGTCTGCCTCCGCTGCTGCCACAGCAGTTGCGAGTGCCACTGCCACTGCCACTGCTGCCGGAATGTGCAACTCAGTGTCTGGCTAACCCGTTTACCCAGGCTCTGATGCCACCTCGTTTGGCTCGTTGGCTTGTGGCAGCAACGGAAGCTACTTGTTGGGTTAATGACGTCGTAAAAATTGCTGCAGCTGCAGCTGCTGCTGCTGTAAGAACTGACACCGTTAGCTTCTGGCAGCCCCAACGAACTCTCAGGTATAATAATTACGCACAGCACAGCTCTGCTGCAATATAACTCATTGAAGCAGTGTACAAAGTCAACTATATATAGAACCGTTATACAAGAATGGTTAGCATAAATAAGAAACAGCTTAAAGAACTGTAAACTATAACTTACCTATAGATATATAGATATAGATATAGATATAGATATAGATATAGATATAGATATAGATATAGATATAGATATAGATATAGATATAGATATAGATATAGATATAGATATAGATATAGCTATCGATCTCGATATAGCTCTAGCTCTAGCTCTAGCTCTCGCTCTAGCTCTAGCTATCGCTCTCGCTATAGCTCTAGCTATCGATCTAGATATAGATATAGATATAGATATAGATATAGATATAGATATAGATATAGATATAGATATAGATATAGATATAGATATAGATATAGATATAGATATAGATATAGATATAGATATAGATATAGATATAGATATAGATATAGATATAGATATAGATATAGATATAGATATAGATATAGATATAGATATAGATATAGATATAGATATAGATATAGATATAGATATAGATATAAATATAGATATAGATATAGATATAGATATAGATATAGATATAGATATAGATATAGATATAGATGTAGATATAGATATAGATATAGATATAGATATAGATATAGATATAGATATAGATATAGATATACATAGATAAAGATATAGATATAGACATAGATTTAGATATGCATTTAGATAGACGTCTAACTAAAATAATCGATTCTCATCAATGGGCTGAATTATTTTCAGAAAAGTCTTCTATAATATTTTAGAAATTTCCTTTAAAATTTCATATAAATTTCTTTAAAACTTTCCAAGAAAATTGTTTTGAAATTTCCTAGAAGATTCTTCTACAATTTTCTAGAAAATAGTTTAAAAATTTTCTAGAAAATTCATTTAAAATTTGGTAGAAAGCTCTTCCAAAGTTTCCTAGAAAATTCTTTTCTAATTTCCTTGAAAATTATTCTAAAATTTCCGAGAATATTGATTTGCAAATTCGTAGAAAATTTTTCCCACGTTTCCGAGAAAATTGTTCTAAGATTCCGCATACTTTTTAGGTGGTCACAAATTGATTAATCCATCAGACCAAGGTCATTCTATATATAATATATATATTTTTTTATTATATATATATATATATATATATATATATATATATATATATATATATATATTTTTTATTTAATATTTTAATTAATTAATATTTAATAATTTTGAATCATTTTTAAAAATTTATTGAGGTTGTACATTGACATCTCTGCACTAGAACAAGGTCTTTAGATATGGCGGGAATCTATATCATTTATAAACAATTGGTTATATCAGCGAGAAATATATATATATATATATATATATATACATATATATATATATATATATATATATATATAGATATATATATATTATTTACCCAAGCAAGCCATAACTAGCACAGCTCGAATCGAACTGCTTGGAAATGAATTTGAAGCGTCGAAGCTTCATTATTTATAGAACTTTCGTCTTAGCCACATTGGACTGAAAGTACTATGATAAAACTCAATAAAACATAACACAAAATTAATTCCGACAACATTTTTGGGCAAAAAATATTGCATTTTTTGCAAAGTTCCTTTTTCTGTGAAGCAGAGGTGAGTCTGGCGCAGTAAGTCCGAAGCTGGATTCGATTTTTGATTTGGGAGTTTCGATCACAGCACTAAAGAATCACCTCAAGATGTGTGGCGGAGGTTGCGGCGGTTGTGGTGGTTACAGCTGTGGTCCCTGGGCAGCTTGTGGTCCTTGTGGTGGGGCCCTCGGACCGTGCGGTCCCTGGGGCAACTGGACACCATGTGGCTATGGACCAAGCGGCTGCGGGCCCATAGGTTGTGGTCCCTCTGGCCCGGCCTGTTGGCCCTTCGGATTATATACGTGCTAGGCTTTGGAAAGAAACTCAGGAGCTCGCGCCATGCCCGACACTTTCCGGACCTACAGCGGAATACGAGCCTGTGTTGTGTCTTGGATAACAGGTTGTGTTTGGCGCAAAGGCAGCGCAGCAACCATCAACGGCAAGGTAAGCTCAGCTGCTCTGCCATACGGTATCTCAGGTGTTCTCGGGCGGTCGGTTCGGGGCGGGGCGCGGCGCGTGCTAGGCAAATTGAAAATTGCTTGACAGCCGAAACAAAGCACCGCGCGTTGCCAATAAAAATTTTACTGTCGCAGCTGGTTCGGTAGGGGTTATTGTGACGGCAGGTGGGCGCTGTCAAGGCGCGCAATTCAATAACTCGTGTGCAAAGAGTTGTCGACGCTCTGAGTGAGCAGGAGGCTGGCGCTCGATTGTAAACAAAACTCGTAATTTGAATTCCTTGCCGGTTTCGGGACCGAGGGGCAAAGTCGTGACGCGCGTGGCAGAGTGTAGGTGCAATGGCAAAAGCGGATTTCGTTTTGTGTTACCAAAGATATTCTGTGTGGAGTTGGCAATGGGGCGGCCTGTGTGTGCGTGTGTGTAATTTTTTATTACGAAATTTCTCGCTCTTTGTGTTCATTGTTTATTTGGCGGGTGTTTCGGGCTTAGCGCAGAGTTTAGCGCCGGCAAAACCGCCCGCAGAGCCAACAATTGAGCTTTGCTTTATGCCATGTGCCATGCCCCGCGCCCTATCCCTAGCAGCACTTCGCACAAAAGTATGCTATAAAAATTTGCACAGCGCGCAGCATGCAACGAGCAGCAGCCTTCATAATTGCTGCCTTAGTCTCTTATTAAATATAATTTTTCTTTCTAATTTCAGATGCTACTTACAACAGACAAACGTATCTGTAACTATGGCGTTATATTCTAAACAATAAAATTTTACCGTCTTGATCAATTGTGCTTTATTCATTGGAGCTGTGTGTGCAGCTGCTCAGGTGTCTATTTGGCTTTAAGCCTACCAGCCTCAGTGTATGCGTTGTTAACAAGCTAAGGTCTGTTTCTTCCGAATCTGCTCCAGGCGCGCAGAGAAGGGAGAAGTCATGCTCGATGTGTGCGTGTGTGTGGGAGAGTGGGAGTGTGTGTATCTCGCTTGATACTTTACTTTTTAGCCCTTTGCTGTTCGCATTCCTGTTGCGCTTAAGCAGCGCAGAGCACATCTCTGGCAGCTCTATTTGCCAGCAATTTTCATGCTGTGTCACGTTATTTATTTTTTGTCGTAATTTTTGAGCCCTTTCATGGCTGCTGCCAAAAAGTTTTCCTGCTACGAAATTACCATAAAAGAAGCGTTAGGCTCGCAGCCATGTGGGCGTGGCGTTTGTGTATGTATGTGTCTTGCCTTAATTATTTTGTTAATATATTGCGTTATCGCCAAAGTGTAGGCAACGCTAGTCTCCGCTGCTTTTGTCAGCCATTTTATGGCCAGGCTTGTTATAACTGAGCCCTTAATACACAAAACCTGCGCGGCGCAACTAACCCTAAAAAATAAACCAAACAAGATATGGCCTGACTGGTAAGCACACTTCGGAACTGACCGCTAAGCCTTAAAGCGCATTGCGGTCAGTTTTGCTTCTCGTTGTTGCTGTTGCTGGGCAGCTAAATCCCCTTATGTTATTCTTGTAAAGCCCAAGTAAGGGCGCGCTTGACTTTAATGGCACTTTGACAGCAACAGCTGTAGCTGGGGCTCGAACTCACAAAGCGTGAGTGTCACGCACTTCTAGAGCAAATATCTTAAATACTTTCGACATTTCTTATACTTGTAAAACTCGGCGTCAGTTTGAAAAATATGTTGCATTGGCGTCTTCGGGTGTGCCCCCTATGTTGTCCACTTAATGCCCACCCCAAACATCATATGTGTGCGTGTATCATTCCTTGGGGTTCTCTAAGACTAAATAATCCCTTTAAGTTGGCCTTTAACGGCTGCATTGCCTTGCTATTGAAAATACCTTCGCAGTCTTTGCACATTATGAGCCCAATTTGGGCTGAACTATCCAATTAGTTATTGTTTCGCATTAGTTTAGCTGCTGACGAGTTTATTTGATAGTTTATGCTGGCTAAAATATGTTAAAAAAAGAGTATACCATAATCGGCTTTGTGAGCTTTAGCAAAATTGAGCTTCAAAATAAAAGCACTCACACTCACATGTGTATTTTCTTACCCTGAGTCTTGAAATTACGATTGGCGCACAGAAAGCATAGAAAGCGCAAATCGTTCTAAAACTTCAAAGCTCAATTGAGCGCCTTTGATGATCCACACATGAGCCTACACAGTCACACAGTCTCATGTATTTCTGTACCAATTCAAATGGAATCCATCAGAAGGTTGAAAAATGTTAGTTGTCATTGATATGTTAAATAACGAAGTGGAACGTAAGTTGCAGTGTTAACTCAACACTCAATAAACTGAGTAATGTTAACATAGTCACTCAAGTGGAACTTATGTTGAGTGAATGCTAGATCAGTTGTGCATGCGTAACTGAGGTAAATTGAGTAGCTTATAGTTGAGTAATTCCTGTATATTGAGTACTGTAAAGTTGTAAAGTTGTAAAGAATATACCCATACTTACACTTAAAATATGTATGTATTTAATTTGGGTTTTCGTAATTTAATTAAATAATTTTGTAATTATATTTGGCTAAGAATAAAATATATATATATATTATATTATATATGTATATATTATATTATTAATAACGGGATTATTGTGAATAAATATATGTAATTCGACACGAAGTAAAACCCTTGCGTATCGACTGTGATTAATAAGAAAGTTCGTGAACTACTGAGTCTAGTAGTCAAAAGAGTTCAATAACTCAATAAGCACTCCATTAAAATAATTCTTTCTTATGTTCCACACAATTCATAGGCGGCTCGTGAGGTGAAGGAGAAATGCATGTGGCTTTGTGTGTGGATGCTCACGTGTGGATCAGCAAAGGCGCTTCGTTGAGCTTTGAAGTTGTGAAACAAGTTATGCTCAATGACTACTACGAAAGCTTTCAGTTAAGCTGTATGTGTGTACGTGCGGGTGCTTTCATCAACTACTTCCAAAACGCTCAGTTAAGCTTTTACTAAGTTTCGATTCAAGCTGCACTCTACGTATTCTCTGCGCCACCCTATGGATCCTTTGTAAAATAATGAAGAATAAACTTTTGCAGTCAGAGCAACGAAATATTTTTAAGCTTTGAATGCTTCATAGAACCGGAGGTGAACAATACATTTGATATTATAAATGTTTTTGATCTATAGATCACATATAATGCGAATTGCATATTACATATTGTAAAGAGTAAGCTTCCTGATCGGATAAAAATAAAAGACATTACGTTTTTCATTTTTATGGCCCATATTGGCAATTGCGTTTTCTGCTGTATTTATATTGGAGGATACATCTCTTTCAATAAGTAGAACAGTATATTCGTAATTAAGGATAATTTGGTGGAATTGTCGTTTTTTATGCTTTGGACTTGGGTCGGTGCGTCAATAGGTAGGCGACTCGCTTAGGCTCTCGGCTGTATGCAACGCGTATTTTCTGGCAGATCGCAGATGCCCTTGAGTGCATTGAAGTACTTCTCACCGCAGCTCACCTGCAGGGGCTTGCCGTAGCGACAGATATAATAGTTGTTGCAGCTCGTCAGGGAGGCCAGCATGAAACCGTCGGGCTTGGTCCGGCACACATAGCTGGTGTAGAGGTTCATGCTTAGCTGATTCGTTGGTGAACCCATTTGCATCAGGGGCTGATCCATGACTGCAGGCAAAGCGTTCACGGGTCTCGCTACGGGCCTTGCATAAACAGATGAAGGTCTGGCTTTACCGCCTGAGCTTCCAGGAGCACAAACTGTTGTCGTTACTGCTCCACTGCAGGTGGTTGTTATACAGGGAGTTGTGGTCGGGTCTGGCTTACAGGTAGTTGTTGTGCACGTGGTTGTTGTTGCTGGCTTACAGGTGGTTGTTGTGCAAGTGGTTGTGGTTGGGGGTGCACATGTTGTTGTTGTACAGGTGGTTGTGGTTGGGGGTGCACATGTTGTTGTTGTACAGGTGGTTGTGGTTGGGGGTGCACATGTTGTTGTTGTACAGGTGGTCGTTGTTGGTGTCGTACAAGTTGTCGTTGTACAAGTGGTTGTTGTCGTTGTACAAGTGGTTGTTGTTGTTGTGGCTGTTGTACAAGTGGTTGTTGTTGTTGTTGTCGTTGTACAAGTGGTTGTTGTTGTTGTTGTCGTTGTACAAGTGGTTGTTGTTGTTGTTGTCGTTGTACAAGTGGTTGTTGTTGTTGTGGTTGTTGTACAAGTGGTTGTTGTTGTTGTGGTTGTTGTACAAGTGGTTGTTGTTGTTGTGGTTGTTGTACAGGTGGTTGTTGTTGTTGTGGTTGTTGTACAAGTGGTTGTTGTTGTTGTTGTCGTTGTACAAGTGGTTGTTGTTGTTGTTGTCGTTGTACAAGTGGTTGTTGTTGTTGTTGTCGTTGTACAAGTGGTTGTTGTTGTTGTTGTCGTTGTACAAGTGGTTGTTGTTGTTGTGGTTGTTGTACAGGTGGTTGTTGTTGTTGTGGTTGTTGTACAAGTGGTTGTTGTTGGTGTCGTACATGTTGTTGTTGTACAAGTGGTTGTTGTTGGTGTCGTACATGTTGTTGTTGTACAAGTGGTTGTTGTTGGTGTTGTACATGTGGTTGTTGTACAAGTGGTTGTTGTTGGTGTTGTACATGTGGTTGTTGTACAAGTGGTTGTTGTTGGTGGCGTACATGTTGTTGTTGTACAAGTGGTTGTTGTTGGTGGCGTACATGTTGTTGTTGTACAAGTGGTTGTCTCTGGTTCACATGGTGGAGTCGTGGGTTCGTCGCAAGGCGGGGTTGTGGTTACACTGCAGGAGGTGGTAGTGGTTACTGCATCACCACAAGGCTCCACGCTATTGCCAACACCTACAGCTGCTACTTGCATTACTTCAACGCATCCTGTGTTATAGCTAACACAGCCCTGAACCTTCGAGTCATAGAACCCTGGGCAAGAGGTCTCGGTAGCGATACCATTCTGGCACTCGTAGAATCTAGAGCAGCTGCCGGGCACCAGGGCGCGGAATCCATTCGACTTGTTCACGCACACATAGCGGCGATACAGCGTGTTGTTCACGACCTTCACCGTGGGCCGAATATTAGCGGCTCCAGTGGTAGCCACCAAAAGGGCCAGGCAGGCAAGGACTAAAGGGGGATAAAACATATGTGGTTAAGTCCTTGACTTGTCATGTGCCCTTTGCCATTCCATACCGTAATGAGCTCTCATCTTCAATAGACCGGGGAGAGCGGGACAGCTATTCCTGTTGTGTTTGCTTGGCTTGAAACTTGGTACAAAGAATTGCACAAGCTGCTTTCCTCAAATGACATTGTTACCAGGGGCAGTCGCTTTTATATGGTAGCACCGCCAACAGGTCGATAGGCAACTAAACTATGTTAAGATGCCTTATCGACATGTCGTTCTGATAAATGTCTGATAGGGCGCTGCTTTCCGTTGTTACCTTGATATTAACTGCTGCTCGGGATGCTGCGCGGTACGTGATTTTTTTGTTTTTGATGTCTTGGCTATTCGCATATCTTATCAGAAATAAAAATCGCTTGCTGCGCTTCTTCTTCTTTTTCCATTTATTTAATTGTTCACAGTCGGAAATTTGATAAACGGAGCACTCGATTCTGTCCTCTCGTTAACTTTCAAATACAAATTAACATCAAGTCAGATACTTACGGCCAAACCAAGGCACCTCCAGCACCTCTCAGAATTTGGCATCAAGATTGCCAGAGCCAGCAACAATGTGAGTGCTTACCTTAATTCTCCACACAACTCCATTCCTCTCTAAGCCTCCCACTCTCTGTATGTGGTCAGTGCTCCTAATTTATCAAAGGAATTTACCATTGCTTAATTAATTAGATACCCCACACTCAACTCACACGCACACACGACCTGTAAGCGCGCGGATTTAAATTGAATTATCATACTTAAATAGTGACTACTATTAGATTTAGTATGAATGATTAAAGGCATTAGTCTACATACTAAATTTTATATATTTCTATATTCATATATATCCATGCACAATAAAAACGTGGCTAATACTCGTTCACTGTCTGAATTCACAAAGATCCTGACGAAGTGGAAATCATAGCTATAAAACTGCGTAAAATATAGTTTTTCCGATTTTCCATGCCCTTAATAGAGTGGATCAACATTTAGTTAGATAAATATATAGGCAAGACTTGCATAATATTTACTTTTGCGAATTCAATAAGTTAACAAGATAGTATTCCATCCGATTCACTCTTCAAATTAGTCTAAATAAATAAACAAAAGTGTTCTCATGATGAATCTATGTTGATTCATGATAAATCTGTCAAAATCATCCTCCTTCGTATAGCAAAGGGACCAACTGTGTTGTTTCAGTCGCATATGAGGCATACGAGTCAAGCTGTTGGTCATGCACGAAGCGAGATTTATTCTGCATGATCAAGAAGTCTTAGATTTGAGGTTGACGTGTTAATAGACTAGACTCTGCCTGAAGGTAGTCAATAATTAATATGCTTAAATTTGCAGAAGTGTAATTTTCGACTCGCAATGCCTGTAGTGGACTTTAACTTTAACTTTTTTATTTCAATGGCCTCCAAATGCTTTGCATTCCGACAGATAAATCAACAGTCTAAATAAATATGACAAAAAAACCAATATACTCTTTTTGCTGAACGAGTATACAAATTATTATAAATATATATATATATATATATTGACTTACTTAAAATTTATATATATATATAGAGTTAACAAATAAAATATATACCGAATACTGCCTTCTATGCAATTCTCAAAACTTGATCATGCACAAATAATTTATAATCCAATAAACAATATTCATATTACCTTTCATACTATTAATATTATTCTTACTGCTATCATTTAAATATAAATTTCCTTAATTATAAATTGAACATAAAATAATTTAATTATTTTATTTATAATATTTATTTTATTTATAATATTTTATTTATTTTATAATTTTTCTTATCCATTAACCTATTTATCGAAATTGCTAAATAATTTCATCAGTTTGTATAGGAGAAATTGAAGCAGAACTATTCCTATTCGACATTATGACTGGAAATTGCATTAGTCAACAATTAGTCAGTCGTAGAAAGACATTTGAAAATTGCAATTCACTGATAAATTGTCGAAACATGTTGCTGTTCGTGTATTCGCGTATTTTCTGGAATCCCGATGATAACCATCAATGTAGAAAGTTATATGCGACGCGCGTAACAATTACCAATTATAATCAAATTGATAAACAATGGGAATGGGAATGGGAATGGCAGACATTAGGTGTCCTCAATCAATACGTAGAGATGTACCTAAACAAAACATTGCAGTTTCCGATACGAGAGTTCTGCGTGCACAGCGACCTCATGCTCCAGCATATCAAATAATTATCGAAGACGCTGCCTCATTACCATCAACTATAGCCGAACTATAGAGCAGCGGAAGTATATTAACTACAGATGTACGCATCGCCACAAGGACAAAACAATTACATTAAAAAACAAATAAGAATGCTTTCGTGGGGAGTGCTCGACGGGTAGATACCCTGAACGCTGGCGAAGAGCTGCTATTCCAATTAGACTACGCTTTTATAATACATACAGAGGAAACTGATTATGCACACACACCTGCACACACACCTGCAGCTATGATTACTGCGCTTATGTACTATGCTATGGGGACAAAACTGTTGAATAACTTTTTTTTGATGTACTTTTCTTATCAAGTTTTTCGACTTGTATACCTTATAGGGCCTGCCACGCCTACTGCGTGCAATATATATTATAATAATTTCCCATTTTCAATGAGTACAGGGTATACTGATAGGGTATACCAATCGCTGCGCTATGAATATCCTTTCCGTTTGCTGTTGGTCCTAATCAAAGATAAATAATCAGGCTTTGCTCGGCGCTTACTCCGTCTTAAATGTATCATTTAAATTGAATGTCAAGTTTTATCTTTGATTGCTCTTCATTTTATCTAACCTAGACCTCGAGCCCAAGAGTATAGGAAAACCTAAAGATAAGAGACGAAAAACTTGATGAAGTACAGGGTGACCAAATGAGGGCCAAAGAGTAAAACAATAAAATAATAAAAAAGTAATAATAATAAAATAAAAAAAAATAATATATAATAATAATAAAATAAAAAAATTGCATATATAACATTGATTCTGATTTTATTGTGCATATATATCCATGCTTTATATAAAAAGTAATACAAATAACTGTTTAGGCTTTGCTAGAATTGCCTCAAGTTTGGGTTTCCTTCTTGAATTCAGGGTCTTCCAACAGTGCACCTCGAGTTCTTTTAAAGCAATGGGATTGCTATAGTGAACTTGAGATATCCAGTGGCCCCATAGCATATAACTTGATGGGTATTAAAAAGCATGATCTCCATGATGAGATTTTTCAGTTTCGCAAATTTGTCCTTGGCAACTTTCAGCATCGTCGCCGCATCGTTGCATATTGAGACTATTCATGATAAAATGGCAAATCTTATTGACAGTTCGAGGTTATCTATACCCTTAACAGCTGCTGAAATAAGGTCTATCTATTTAGCTATCTATATCATTACTGCAAAATCAACTTAAATTTCAATTCGCAATTGTGTGCCAAAACATTTAACCTACACTAGTTTAAGCGCAATGATATCAATATCCATGACCCGAAAGCAAGTGAAAATTAATATGAAATTAGAATTCAATTTGGAATACAAAAAAAAAAAAAACTAAATTATCAAATGAACATTAAGCGTGGCCAACGACAACGACAACAACAACAAATTGTTAGCCTATAAAAAGTGTTTGCTATTACCGGCAATTACATTAAAATCAGACAACAACAACGACAACGACAACGACAACGGCAATAGCAACAACATGCACAACAACAAAATACATATATAATAAAACATTTCAACGAAATTGAATTGAATTTCTGTAACGACAACCCTTTCAAGGTGGTCGGCCGGCTTGCCGGAAGGTGGCTCCATTCCGGCTGGTTGCGAGCGATACGGTACGTGGTGCGGGGCGATGCGAGTTGTCGGGTTGTCGGGTTACCAAGTGCGCGGGAATTTTTTTTGTTGGTAACTCTACTGGAGGCAACAACTGTGCAAACATTTTGGTTCAGCATTCATTTTTTTGATGCTGGTCAACGCCTGCAGCGCATTAGCCAACACTGGCAAGGGATGGGTGCATGAGAGAGAGAGAGAGCGAGAGATGTTGCGATTGTGTATGTGCTTTGTGGGTCTCTAAACAAAATCAATAATTTCAAAAAACAACTTTAAATATTTCATGTGCTTTCTGCTTGTCGAGCTTATTTATGCGACTTTATTTTACAGTTGACTAAATGCAGCAGCAGTAGAAGAGGAGTTAGCTGAAGCAGCATTTGGAAAAAGAGAAACAAAAGAAATCACTTAACCCTTGAGCGACCCCGACACATGCGAAATTGACTTGAATTATCGAATTTCGACTGGGTTCTGCAACTGGGCATGGTCATGTGGACGTGGGCATGGTCTGTCGAGCGACCCTTTTACCAAACTTGAACTCAAGTTCAAGCAGCAACATTTAAGTGTTTGCGTAAGACAAAGGAAGTATTGATACTCAAATACCCTGTAAACGAGTATACCCTGTGCCATATATATGAGGACAACAATCATTAATCACAGATATCTGATGGCAGTTAGAAGAAACCCACACAAATGTATTTTATATAGTTGCCTTAAAACCTGTCTCAGGAAGAGTAAAGCAGTAGTTGCGCCCTAGATACCCCTTACCAGCTCACTTATAGGATATTAGCAGCAAAAAAGAGCAGCAGAAAATGCGACTGCGAGGGCGACGGGCACACATGACGCGTAGTCGAGGGAAACGAGGGAATCAAACGGAATATAAATCAGTTTAATGATTTTTATGCCAGCGAAAACAAAAAGCAGCAGACAGAGATCGAGCATAGAGCCGGGGAGAGAGGCAAAAGTAGAGCGTGGGCCGTGTTTGCATTGCTTTGCTTGCCGCCGGAAGCGGAAGTTGGCGAAGTGTGCGAAAAAGCTCTGGGAAAAAAAAAGAAAATATAAAATAAAATAAATGGAAAAGAAATGGACGCAGGCTGCTTTAAAAGTGGGCCTTAAAGCCACGCTGCCATGGCTGCCACTAAACGTGGCAATTTCCTTTGCATGTGCCACACTCTGCTGCAATTGAATTGAGTCTTCAATTGGATTACGCGTCGCTTATTGATTTTTCATAAATGAAATGCAAAATTGCCTTGCACCACAGTTGAAGCCTTTTTAAAGGATATACACCTTGGCAGCTGCCCCACACAGCCTGCTGCTGTTGCCATATCTCAACGTTTAATTAATGTCACTGACATTTGTCAACTTGAATTTCATAATTTGCGCCGCAGACGCAGCACAGCGCAGCACAGCGCAGCCCAGCCTAACAGGCCCCCAACCCGGCCAAGTGAGTCGCCAAACCGGCGACGTCAGCAGTGCCGCCACCTGCAATGCCACTCACCCCCTACCCACCCGACCCCGACCCCTTGCCGCCCCTATTGGACTGCCAACATTAGTTTCAATAATAAATTAACCTGTAACTCAAACTCGGCTGCTTATCTTGCCATAAGTCAGTCCAAGTCAGTCCAATGCCTTTTGCACTCCACTGAGTCGCGTACGCAGCGCAAAATTTAGTTAGCAGAGTGCAGTCGACTGTCTGTGTGTGTTATGTGTCTGTGTATGGATATTGTGTGTATCTGGCATGCAAGTAAATTTATTTCAGCACAAGACAAACTCATGCGTTGTCTCAGTGGCATCTTCCGGCGCCAGGTGCTCCGCAGCCACCGAAGCAAAGTTTTGCCAACGTGTGCTTAGCTCTTCCTCTTTGCTTTCTTTTCAATTATTTATCAGGTTGCCAGCAACGAGTTTAGTTAATGCATGCGAAACAACAATGCCAAGCACGCATATTATCAGGGGCCAATAAATTCTCACTAAGAGCGGGGCAGAGCCGAAATCAACTATAAACACACACAACTCTGACAGCAGGTTGCTGGCAGCTCTAAGTCGAGCAAAGTTTTACAATTTGTTTTGTATTTCTGACAATGGAACATCTTCTTAGCTCCTTAATCAGCTGTATTATCTATTTTTTGAGTGGTGTAATTAAATCTGTTCAAACTAAGAACGAACTGATGACTCTGAGCAGAGTCTGAAGCTGTTCTACAATGGATGAAAGATGGCTTCATCATATCACACCAACAGCAAAACGATCGTCATCTGAGTGGACAGAGTGTGGTAAGCCTGTCGCCTGGCAACTAACTTGAAAAGCGAAAAACCATCAACAGAGAGACCTTGGAGAAGGCAAAGTCTAAGGACTTTTCAGCCTGACTATTATTATACAAAACATAATTTTAAACATTTCTGCTAAACATTAAAAAAGAAAAAATATTAATTAATTATAGTTTTCCTTTAACAAAGCTTAAAAAACTTGAATTTTTCTTCTTGCCTGCAATTAATAAAATATATTACAAAAAATCTGAAATTATTTCAACCATTATTAAGGAACAAATTCCCTTTAAAGTAACTAGAGCTTTTGTTAATATTTATATATTTAAATTTAATTAAAATAAATATAAGAAAATAAGAATTTTGATAGTAAAGCTTAAAAACCTCTTTGTGTTTACAATTGCGGCAATTAAGAAGTTAGAATGTTACGGTTGGGGCTACTTAGAAATCACTCTCCACTTCAATAAATATATGTAAGATCTTCTTAGTTTTAGCTGACTTTCAAATACCACTACAAGTCAAGGTGAGTGCTTTTGCGTGGGAGAAGCCACTCTCATTTGATATGTGATGCCCGGCTTCTATCTACTCACATTTTGTTGGTAATCATTTCTGGCATTTTATGATTTATGCCGTGTACGATAACCATATAAATGTATTTTTATCATTCGCCCGAGTCATCAGCGTTTGTGAGTCACAAAGCAAATCCCTTTACAATACGTCGTGTAGTACTCACAAGAACTTTAACGCTGCAGCTCCTCCATAAAGGCGCCCCCACATCATCGAATGCCCGGGCAGACGAACGCATAAAAACGGCAAACAAACGTGCTCATATAGCTCCCTCTCTCCCTCTCTCTCTCTGTGTATGTGTGTGTGTTAAAAGTAACGCTGAAATAAAAATAACTGAAATATGCACACACGCACACCTTTACGACTGGCTGAAGGAGTAAAAACGTACAGCGAAATTTACACGCTAAATGCGTCCCAAAAGAGAGCAAGCCAAAGTCATTAAATGTTGGCCAGGTGTATGAGTGTGTGTAGGCCCAAAAAGGTTTTACATGTCATTGCGGCCTGCCAACAGACACACACACACACACACACTGACACTCACACCAAGCCACACGCATTGCGAGAGAGCGACCCAGAAATTGACATAAATACATAATGAGCAACAATTTCAGGTGCTGCAGCTCCTTGTGTGGGCGTGGCCAAGGTGCGTGTGCGTCTCCACATGTGTATATGCTTTGAGGCTAAAAAAGCGTAAACTCTTACTTTAATTTCCCGCCGGAATTGGCCCCAAAGAAAATGGCAGCCAAGACGCCGAACTGTCAACATTTTGCCACAGCGCCTAGTTCGTAGCAATTAATGCGGCTCCTCAAGAAACTACTTAGACAAAGGGGCAGATATATATATAAGTATATATATATATATATATATATTAACTAGTAAATACTCTATAGAGCGTAGCTTTTTTTTTAGAGTTTCGAACAAGCTAATTTTTATTCTTGAAATATTAATAATGAAATATTAACTAATAACCTCACTTTCTATACTGTTTTTCTTGGGCTAAAGCTAGCTAAAAGATGAGTTTATCTACTCAACGTATCTAAAAATAAGATAATATTTCTTTAACATTTACAAAGTAACAAGACGAAGACTAACACTTGGGCGATAGCAAAGCCTGTACCGGGTGGTTCCTGAGATACCTATATAGATAATATGCTCATATTTTGTGTATTAAACCTTGTTAGTTATTAATTTTAAATAATATATTTTATAGAGCATAAATATACTAAGACGTGAACTTAAATCTGCTACACTGCAGTGGTTAAAATACAAGAAATTCGCTACAAACCAATGTCAATTTTTTTAAAATGTTTTTTTTTTTTTTTGTTATTTTTTTTTTAATAAAAATATGTTGCTATATACATACGTACTTAAATATATATATTTTAATTTAAATGTACAATTTTGTATATATATATTTATAAACCATTTTTGTAATCTCTTGGGTTTTGTGCTTCTGTTCATAATGTGCTTCATGTGGTTGAATTGCATTTTTTATATAATTTTCACAGATTTTTTAATTTATTATACCAAGATTTTGAAAATAAGACGAAACAGAATTTGTATATATTTTTTTACATAACTTTACTTTAAGAATTTAAGATTTTGCTACTAAGAATTAACTTTTAAATGGTTAAACATATTTAAAAACTAATTTAAATAGTTAAAAATATATAGAAATGTACTCATATAATTTATTAAATTTAACAAAAAATTTTAAATAGTAAAACTTCTAAATTAATCTTTAATTTCAATGTATATTTCTTTAGGGGCCTTTTAAAGTTAAAGTTAAAGTTAATTAAAATTAATATACAATCTAAGCACGTTGCCTATAAAGTCTGAAAATCCTGTAAACTATTGAAAAAGCAGAAAACTATAAAAAAATATTGTATATATTTTTATATTTATATTATATATATTAATTTAAAAAAAAAATGTAAAATCATTTTCAAATATTAAATTTTTTTTAATTGCTGTTTATATTTGCAATCTGTCTTAAAAATTTTAATCTTATGAAAGTAAAATGAAGATAAAATCAATTAAGAACTATAATATTTTTGCCTATCAATATCTTCGCTCGAGCCATGATATAGCTGATATGCTCAGAGTCTTAGATTAGGATTTAGAAAAGCCAAAGTCTTTGGCTGGTCTGCTCTAATATTAAGGCCAAATTGTTGGCTGACAGAGTTCACACGAAGCAAAGAATTCTCGTGAGACATTTTCAATTATTTATTATTTATGCTGGGCATGTGAAGTGGGGCGAGCAGTGGGAGTAGCTGGCAACATCTTAGCAGGCGAGCACTAGCCATATGTGTCGTGTCGTGTCGTGTTGAGTCGAGTCGAGTCTGGTCCTGTCAGTTGACAAATTTGCGCCATGTCCTGGCGAGCTTTAATGTGGTCGAGGCCAAAGTAGCAGGCGAGAGCTACGTGAAAATTTCGTTAAGAAAATTATTTACATTTGCAAATTTTATGAGCTTTGTTTGGCAGCGTTAAGGCAACTCTCCAAAGGCTGCATGTTAAATGTAATGGGCAGTATATGAGTGTGTATATGTGTGTGTGTGGGCGTGAGTGTGTGTGTAGGTAGATGGCATGGCTGGGCAGGTGGAGTTTGGCCCACTGTGAACCAAGCCGTCTGCATGTCTTGCTTTCTGGGCTCCACGTGTCGTACTTTTTAACCGTATTAAATTACATCCCTGTTGGCGTTTATTAATGGCGCAAACTTTTAATGAGAATGTGCATATTTAATTGCAAAGCCAACAGAATGAAATGGCATGTGAGACATACAAAGAGAGAGCGGGAACGAGACAGAGACAGACAGAGAGAGTGAGCGAGAGAGTTAGCTTGAGCGCGACTTAATTTTCAAAGCTGTTGCTATCCTGGCAACCGCTACGACTTACTTTTTTTTTAACGCTAGCAACTCTCACTCTCTGCCCCTGCTCCCGCTCTCTATCTGCGTCTCTGTCGCTCTATTGCCGCTGACAACCTTTTCAAGCAATGGGATCTGGGCATGCTACTTAGCGGCAACATCATCAGCATTAATGCGCCCAGCTCGTCATCATAATCAGCGCTGGGTCGCCGACGCAAATTGTCCGTGTGTTGTTTTTGTTGCTCCACCTCACATTTGAAATGTGTATAACAATTTTTGTAGCTGGCATTAAAAGGCAGCTTACAATGCTCTTTAACATGCATTCAAAAAGGGTTTTTAAAATTTGAATACACAGCACAATTAACTCGAGCCACAGAGCCCATACAGAGCTCCTCTTCTTAATGGAGTCATTTTATTCATATGCAAAACTCTCCCAAGACTATTTTGGTAAAGGAAAAGCCGAGCCAATGACCAGAAGTGCTTAAATTTTTCACCAATCTGCGGCAAATGCACAGAAACTATTCGAATGAAACTTTGTTTGTCAAATTTGATTGCTTCTCACACGAAATTATTTAATTACTAACTAATGAAAACTATAGTTAGGCATGCTGCACTTTAAGTTAACCTGTGAAGGAAAAATTCATTCAGATATATATTTTGAGCACATAGAATATGTGGAGTAAACATAGCTTAAGCTCTTTTCAAGAGTTGATAAAATAGCAAATTCATATTGAAATTCAGCTCAGATTCTCTTAATATCAGTCAATCATAATCAAAATGATGTCACGGTAATAGATTCAAAGTCTGTAAGTTATATTAGGACTTATTCCAATGCAAAAATGAATGAAATTGAGTAAACAATTAAAAAGAGATCCGATTCAAATTCGTAGTTCAGGCAGGCTGAGGTATGGCAGATTCCATATTTATACATGATCAGAACGATGAGATAAGTCAATTGAGCTGTGTGCGCATGTTTGTCTTTTAAATAGGTTGAACGCAGAGATCTCTTTAATTACAAAATCTTTGAGCTTTCAAATTTTAGTCTTACCTTTCGTAAGAGCATAGGAGAAGTTGAGGCCTCTCTACTTGAATCTCTTATGCAATTAGTTACGATCTTTAACATATACTCACATCCAACTCTTGTATACCTCCATACAACCATTTTCCACTTGAACAACAGCTTATCCTCTCTCAATTTCTCAACAGGGTACAAATATGTTCAGTATTTGTATATTTATGAAAGTATGACATAATTAATTTTAATTAAATTCAATTCCATTTCATATATATGAAAACTTTTGCTGTCAGCTCAACAACAACAGCAACAACAACAAAGCAGCAAATATTTGTTCGTGTTCAGAGCTTTGTGGCTAATTTGACTAAAGGTGCGGACTACAGAGCATGCAAAAAGCTGCAAAATATTTATTTAGTTTGCGCTAGCGAAATGCTACACGAACTGATATACATTTGTACATTGAGCTATCAAAATGAGCTGGCAAAACTATGCAACCAGAAAGTTGCAACCAGACAAACAATTAATTGAGCTGCGGGCCAAAATGTGTGCTCAGCTCAGTTCGGTTCGGTTCGGTTCGTGCAGACAGAATAACAAAGAAAGAAATACAAAATTTGAGCATTCCGGATGTCAGCGGCGCCAATATAGCTCCATTTCTGTGGCATTGCATACGTTTTGGATTCATATGCATATTCACGGCGTATACGTAATATTTCGACTGTTGCCACAATAGACGGCAGCAGCTATTGAAGGTGAAGCGGACTCGTTGTGGCACGCTCTCATAACACCCGAATGGAAACTGTCAAATAAATGTATTCAAAAATGTCGCCGGCTCGTGCTACTGCAAAGTATGCAATGGTAATGGACTTTTAATGTTTGGCACTCTTACGTATATAGAGCTAAGCAAGTGGAGAGTGGCAAGAAGCAGGTGGGCCAAAGGAAGCCAACTGCGAGCGTTACAGCAATATTTTACGGTTTATTATATCTATGTATATAAACATAAATGTAAATGGCCTCAGAGACATGCCTTAATATGTTTGTTATTGCTATTCTTATATAAGGTATATGGAATATATGAAAGTTTAAGTGAAAAAGTCAACTCTAAGTGATTAGCTGAGAATATAGGCTGGCGAAACTAGAGCAGCTGCAAAAGAAACTGAAATTTAATGGAGAAAGTTATAAATTAATATTTTGATTTTGGTTTTACCTTGAAAGCCACATTCTTGCCGTTATCTAGTACTTGCTGTCCTTATTAAGGTACAGAATAACTGAAGAATTATCTATTAAATACCTATAAGATCAACGGATGCAGATCAGTTTACTACAATGACAAAGCTCTACAGTCGGGCCGTCGGGTGTTGTTAAATGAACCTTGACGAATAATGTAGCCACGACTGTAATGAAAAAAACCTTGCTGCGGGCTAATAAAAAAGCCATTATAATTTATAAATTTATATGAAAAGACTAAGAAATATATATATTAAATATCTGTATGAACTAGAATAACTGATAAATAGAAATTACAACTTCAATGAGCATGAAGGGAACATTTGATAAGGACATTTATTTATAATTCTATTTCTGATAATTCACTTAAAGTATTCATGAGATATTTGACAGTTATTGAACCTAGTGGCTCGTCGCACAATTGGTGCTAGGGAGCAGTCTGTAGACACTCGATACACTTTACCGAGCTCAAGGTACTCAGCAGTCAACGACTCAGTTCAAGTGCCCGCCGACTGCCATTCGCTGGGTAATTTCATACCCAGCAAGAGGCGATAGCAGTTGACTGTACATTACACATAGCGTATTGTCCCACTAAGAATTTATATACAATATTAATTGATATATAATATAATATAAGTGATGTTAATTTGCATATTCAATATAAATATAAAAATAAAATTATAAACCTATACATAAATTGGACTACTGTTGAACCATAAGCAACTATTATGCAGTAAATTGAATCTGTATATTTGTTAGCTTTGCAATTTATACAACATTTATGCATATATTTAAGCATTTGTAAGGTCTTTGGTACAATTGAATAATTAAACAGCTATTGAAATGGAATAAGCTGTAAATAGTTTAATGTATAAATAATTATATATAATGTTTTGCATATATAGTCATATATATATTCTCATGTGATAGGTGTAATATCGATGTCAGCAATCAGACGTCGGTGAATATATATATATATATATATTATTATCTATATTTTAAGAACAATAATTATAAAATGGAGATTAATTTATTGACTTTAAACCAGAAAAAAGTTTATTTCTGCATAATAAATTTTGAGGACAAGCAACGAAAATGTCTTAAAAAAACTTGAAAATCTATTTCCTTATAAATTTGGCAATCAGCGCAGTACTTAGCTCTTCACTTCAGATGAAACTGGTGAATGTAAATAAACTAATTAATGTTTCTGGCTGTTGTGCGCTATGTGGAGCAGGAGTATTCAATGGCCCGTGGAGAGAAGTGTAACATACTCTTATCGGAGACCACAAGCAATGCTGAACTAACTGTCTCGACTGTCTGCGCATTCAACTCTGACTGTCTGAGTGACTCGTGCAAGCGAGTCTGACGGCTCCCGCCGTATGCCGTCTGCCGTCTGCCGTCTGCAGTTCGCTATTTGCCCGTCTACTGCCCCTGTGGACGGGCTTAATAAATGGCTGACATTTAAAGCGCATTCCCCCATTCAGAGCCGCCTGATGTCTGACGTTTTTCTGAGCTTTTGTTTCACATTATAACATACACATTCCCAGGCTGCAGCACCCACACACTTCTCTCTCTCTCTTTCTCTCTCCCTCTCTGGCAGACATCAAGCCGTTTAAAAATAATTTCACTCGCTTCCGCTCGCTGGCTGCGCTTTGACTGCCAGCCAAAAAGTGTGCTCATATATTTGCTTCTAGTCGCCTGTTAATAACCAAAAAAAAACTTGCTCGATCCGAGCTAAAGAGCTGAGCACCGAACCAGTCCTTCCCCCGTTGCCAATGGGCTGTCCACGCAGCGCAGTTACAAATGTTGCATATTCCATGGCGGGAATTGGGGATTTCGGGCCGCATTTCTTTTATTTATAGGTTGACGCGACGCGGTCTCTCGGTTATATATCGCATCTATATGTATTCCTCGCCCCCCTCGAGGGCGTACGTCCGTCCGTCTGTCCGCTCGTCCGTCTCATATCCGCTTGTATGGTCGCATTTCCGTTTCAACTTTTTCGGCCGCTCATGAAAAATGGCAACAAAGAAAAAAAATTGGCCATCCATATGAGAGCGTACGCCTCACTCTCTCTCTCTTTCTTTCTCTCTCTCTCTCTCTTTCTGTTTCAGTGAGGTCTGGGGACTTGCAAAATATGCTCGAGTGGTTTATAATTTTTGCTGCCAAACATTTTTTGCGGCTCAGTCTGCGCTGTTTTTCTGTGTGTGTGTGTGTGTGTGTGTGTCGGTGTCATGGGGTTAATGCCACGCCAGATGAGTTGACAATTGGCGGGTTGAAAGGGCCATCATTTGTTTGGCATTTTCCCACTTCTGCGAATGCTTTGTTCTTTTCGTTGGGCCAGCGACATTTATGGCCGCATTTAAATTTGAAGTACCTTTTAATGAAGCATAGCATTACGCAAAGGCTGCCATAAATAGAGAGAGAGAAAGCGAAAGAGAGTATTATTGCGAGAGAGGGAGAGAAAAATAACAAAAACTGTGAAAAATGTTATAAGACAGATACTAAATCATATACGGAATGCTACACGAAAAACCTAGCTCTTATTGCTTGCACAATACAACAAAAAATTCTGAGAAATATATTTATAAGCAGAAGCTATAAATATTGCAGCTGAGTATTTAAAATCTCGTCTAAGGCATTAAAAGGGAAGATAAAGCTAAGGACTGATATCGTTTTATGAATTCCAATATAATCTAAGCTTCATTATAATTCTCATCAAATAGGGCCGTTTTTGGTTATGCTGATGTTGGCAATTATTTTGAGACAATGCATTCAATACTTTAAAAGAGATGCCATAAAGTGACATAAATTTTTGCTTCTACTACGTACTACATTAATCTTAACTGATTAGGTGCATTGGCAAGGGTCTAGTGCTCTTACAAGGATGCAGAATAGAAAAGCAAATTGTTGGTTTCCACACAGGTGCTTCTTCCTGTGATTATGTTCAATTTTATATTGAATTTATGCTTCTATCTACGCGCAGTAAGCGCAGCAAGCGCACAGGGAGATAGAGCAAAGAAGGGGCGATCAATGGGAGAGCGATGCAAAGGGAGAGCGAGCATATCAAATGTGAATGCCCAAATGCTACTCTTTATAGTGATGATTTCTATATTGTTTGATAATGCCCAATTCAAGTTACTTGATATATTTCAAATAAGGATATCAAATGATTTAACAGCTTCTATGTCAAATATTCTCACAGTATGAACTTTACGTTGGTATAAAAAAAAACTTCAGCTTTAACATTTACAATCTCTATTAAAAGTTTTCAGCTCATATTAAAAGGCAAAGCGTTCTTCTGTTGTTATTGATATACTGAGTCTAAGAATGCATAACAGCATTCTTGTTCTTATATATTTTGGCAGTGATCCCAGCTTCTCAAACTCGTGATCTACCAGAATCAACTCCCTATTTTCATATGCCTCTCATTAGTTCACAATTTGAATTTTATTAGCCGTTGCATTTTCCACTTGGCGCCATTTACAACAGCTGAGCACTTGGGGAAAACTCGTAGCTAGCCAGTGAAACGCCGGGGCAATTCAACCAAAAACTCGGCTAAACTAAACTCGGCTCAAACTCAAATTATAATTACGCGGCCATTGAAGCTCAACGTTTTTGAATAACTACCCCACAGCAGCCATTCAAGGGTAGCTACAAAATTTCTTTCATTTTCATGCCACACACAAAAAAAAACCAAAAAAAATTACAACTGAAATGGTGCGCTGGCCAAATTAATTGAAACTTTATTTGGATTATGAAATTAGCACACGCCCAGTGCTCAGAATTTGGTTTTTTTACTCGAGAATTAAGCGCTTTTTAATTAGGTTTATTTTTTTTTTGGTTGGGGCTTTTGAAGTTCAGCTGGGCGAGGGGCGTGGTGGGATTAAGTGCGCCATAATTTGACGCCAGTTTTTAATTGTGTGTAAAATTGTTGGCAAGCATTTGAAACTACAAAATTGTTGTGGGCTGCCCTAACTGAAAGATGCAATTAAACTTTTCTTTTTTCGGGCATGTGGAAAACGTAATTGAACGGAACGGACGTATGCCGGGAGGAAGGACACGTAATGCCATTTTGGGCCAATCAAGCGTGAAATGTAAATGAAAATTGACAGGTAAGATGGGCAAAAAGTTTTTGCCTAACAAAAATCACTCATGAAATTTGATTGACTGCATCAATGAGTAAATGACTGAACCCATGACAGATGAGAGTAGGCCAAATAAATATCGAAAAAGTTTCGCCTTTGCGGCGGAAATGTCCTGACCATCCGGACTGCTGCCAGCCTCATGAAAATTGACAATCAAATTGCAAATAGCTTTATCTTGTAGTTTGTTTATTTATTTATATCATTTCGTACACTTCCTGCGCATCGGCCACAATGAGCAGAGAAGTCATCTGGGAGGCAGACGGCGGCCATAGTTGTTAAGCTCTCTGTCTGCCTGTGTGTGTGTGTGTGCGTGTGGCCGCCATTTTGATATGGCTCATATGTGCGCACGTGTGTATGTGATTGCCTGTCCTTTTCGGCCTGTTATCCTTGGCTTATGTTTTCAATTAAATATCCATACAATTTTCATGACATGATGAACTACCTAGGAGGACTCCAAGCCAGGTCTCGACACGACTCTCAGCTCTCGCACACACATGTCTGAGTGTGTGTGCCCGCGTGTGTGCGTCTGTCAGTCAATTTATTTAATAACAAACGCACAGCAGACAAACAGAACAGATCTGAAATGTGCTGTATTACAATCAACCAACCAAGCAACCAGCCACTGGGCATAAAAATCTCTGTGAAGATTTTTGAATAAATCAAGAGACAAATATTTTATTTCATTTAATTTACACTCGTATAAAAACGAGCCGAGATAAGGTCGAGCTCATAAGTGATACAAAAATGTTTCGATTATAGCTGGAGTTAAACTTGCTTGCGGGGGAAGAGACTGGGCTCCAAGTATTCGAGTCCCTTGGGAAGAATATCTAAGATCTGACACAAGGCATTGTCATCTGGTCAACTGCCTTGGTTTATCATTTATGTCTGAATCAATCGACATTTAACCGCAACTGCCAAGGCAATTGCCAATTGGTTTTCGTTTCCAATCAAAGCTGCATATTCACTTTTTGTTTGATCGGACAGGCTGACAGCAACAATAAGTTGGAAGCATTAAGCTGAGGAGCTGAGGGGCAAAAGTTAATTTCACTTATGCGAAAAGTGAGGCAAAAAAAACTTTAATGTGCTCGCAGCACTCAAATGAAGCTGATAGGCTCTCTGTCAGGTGAACTGGAGCAGAGCAGCGCAGCTTCTGCGGCTGCTGCTGCTACCCATGTCATTTCAATCAAATATATGTATTTATTTTTTTGTTTATGACAGCAGCAGTGCCTCGACTGTGCCATGATTTATCATTATGTGACTGTGATGGCCCCCACTTGCCCTAACCCCACGTCTGTTACGCAACATAAGTACATGTTCAATATATAATAACATAAAATATGACGGCCTGGCCACATAAATAAAACAGCCACAAGCCGGTGAATATTGTAAATGTTTCAAAAAGGTTACAAATGAACACACGTCATGCAGATGCAGATGCAGACATACACACATACATACATAAATGAAGTGTATGTGGAAGATGACGTAAGGTAGTTTCAGAGCGTTCAGTCTGCTCCTGGCAATAAATAATATTTTCGTATTTATAGATTGCCTAGCAGCTGGCTTAAAGCAACAAGGCAGAAGAATTAATTATTTGAAAATATATGAAGACGACTTAGTTAAGCAACAGTTTACGAATTAGTCTATAGCACAGTTAACAGCACAGACTCTTTCATATCCGATCTCACCATATAGAGATAATTTTTAAAATTTTTAGACTTGCAATTCGGAATATATATTTTATATTATTAGACTGAATTCTTAATTGTTGTTCTTATTATATTATATTGTTTATTGTTTGCTTCGAAAACAATTTCCTCTATTATTGTGGTTTAACATTGATAAGCTTAGGGTGTTGACCTGATCTTATATAATAAATGGGAACATAACATCAATTGACACTCGCAAAAATGATAAGGAATAAATAATGCGAAATACGAGGTTTGCTTATTGAGATGAGTGAAGAGCTTGGATCAGTTCGAAATAAATGCAGTTGTGAAACAGTTGCAAATTCTAGATTATTGAAAATGGAAAATCAGCTCAAGGTGTGTTCCATGTTCATGATACTGATATCAACGTTGAGCTTTGTGGCAATGGAAAGTGCGGTAAGTATTTTCATATATATCATAAACATAAATGTCAAATGTTAAATATTTAAGGAGTGCAAAGCTAAGAGAGAGTTAGATACGCAATGCGGAAAGTATTGCTATAAGATTGTGAAGCCCCTTCTTGAGCACGCCTCATCTGTGTTCCAGAAGGAGAAGGCTCTAGCGGAAATACAACTGAAAGCTAATGAATGTACTCAGACTATAGCAGATTTACAGAAAACAGTTGCATTCAAAGTTGAATTACTTAACTCCAAAGATAAACATTTGGCTTCTCAAGCTCTTTTAATTGAAGCCAAAGATAAGCAATTGGCTCTTCAGACTGAGCTAATCAATACCTACAAAGCTAAGAAGGATTCGATTGAAAATGAAAAGGATAAGAAAATACTAACACTTGAATCTCTAATAAAAGAAAAAGATCTTAAAATATCGGATCTTGAAGTAAAAAACACTGCAAACTCTGCGAAGATAAATGATCTGCAAACGAAGCTAGCAAAATATTTGAAAATGCTAGAACAATCTAGCTGTAAGTCGATCACATCTATAATTAAGTTGCCTCACGTGGAGCCATTCCCCGTGTCCTACGACTACAAAATAGCTGGACCCGGGTGGACCGTAATTCAGCGTCGGATTGGTGGAACTGAAGACTTTAACCGAAACTGGGAGGAATACAAGACAGGCTTTGGCGACTTGCAATATGATTATTTCATGGGATTAGAGAAGATTCATCTACTTACGCAATCGCAGCCGCATGAGTTGTATATTCAGTTAGAGGACTTTAATAATGAAATCCGAAATGCTCGATACACACATTTTCTTATTGGAAGCGAGGAAGAATCTTACAAGCTAATAAAGCTTGGTAATTTTTCAGGAAATAGTGGAGATGCCTTTACGAAGCATTTAAATATGAAATTTTCAACAAAAGATCGGGATAACGATTTAGTTACAAATAACTGTGCGATAGTCCATGAGTCTGGATGGTGGTTTCACAATTGCAGTCACTGGTAAATACCGAAACTGTTTTGATATTGTACATCCTTTTGATCGTCTTGCATTTCTAGTAATCTAAACGGACGATACACATCCGAAGATGTTGGAATAGATGGAAAGAAAATATCTTGGAATTACTGGCATTACAAGCCTCTAAAGTTCACACAAATGATGATAAGTCCAAAGTTGAACTAACTAAACAGTTTAATACATTTAATACACTTTCAATTTATAATTTGAATAATAAATCAAATAAAGTAAAGAATTCATATTTGTCGACAATATAGAAACAGGAGGGAATATGAAATATGAAAATAATAGGGAAACACAATTGATCTTGTTATCTCCATGAATGTGCTGCACTTCATTCTGTATAATAAGACAACTAAAAATGGTCTAGATATTTCTAGACTAATAAAAGCGTTGCTCCTGTAAGATTCGAACTCACTGACTTCGTAAACTTATTTTACTGTCCAAAAGCAGCTAAATTACAAATCAACATTCTAGGACTTTAAAGATCCCTGCTTGCATAACATAGTCCTTGAGTAAATCTTCAGTACCACATGACCGTTAAAGAGAGTTATACTCGTAGGCTAATACAAAAAGGAGTTTTGAGGATAACAACAAAAGTTTGCCCTGAGCTCCATATGGTAGACACAGCCCCGGATACAGTCATCAATTCTTTGTCTTCTATCAAAGGGCATTTGATAGTTGAATATTACAATTAGTTTCTTTTGCAATTATAATCTAAGCATTGTATTGTATGCCATTCGACTGAGCTACCCGGGCACATAATAGACTCTTGATAAGATCCAATGAAAAGTTTTTACTCCTTGGAATGGTTTCAAGAATATTTTAAAAAATATTAAAATATTTTGAAACACGAAACATTTAAGAGTGCTCAACCCGATTTTTTTGGATAGTAAGTAAATTGAATGATTATTCGAAAAAGAAGATAAACTTGTACTGCAAATGCTATATTCGGTTAAGCACTTAAAATGTTTATGTATTGAAAGCAATCATTATTTTTTTGCTTTTCATTCCATTTTTGCTGCTTAAAAGTATTTATATTTATTTTCAAATATTAATGCAGCTTCTTCAGGGGATTAAAACTTATCATTGGTTCTTAATCAAGGAAGTTCACGTGCCCGGGTAGCTCAGTCGGTAGAGCATTGGACTTTTAATCCAAGGGTCCAGGGTTCAAGTCCCTGCTCGGGCGGCTACATTTTTTTGTGAAGATCACGGGAAATACGTTCATATAACAAGAGCTTCAGCAGCAATGCTGTCCGTTTCCCTTAAGGATGACAATAGCAAAAACAATTACAAACTCGCGAAAGACGAGATTCCCGAGTTGAATATAAGACATAATAAATATGAAAATGTAGCGTTGCGATCTCGCAACCATAAGATCTAACTTACCTTTTTTCGATAGCTCATCCTATTTCCTTAATATTGAAATTCACAGAAGTATTTCAAACACTAGTCAGTGTGTGAGTGCTCAAATCGAGAGAGATACTCCAAACCTTTCGAAGTGTTGTACTGCGTATGGTATTTATGGTATTTATGAGTTTTGTGGTTCAAGGATATACATACTATATGAAAATATCCATGCCGACTCGAATGTTGATCATTATCCTGTTCCTACACAAGAACTGGAAATAATTTAGAAAAAAAGGAACTCTTTGCCATCCTATAAACTGACTCCAAGCTGATTTTGAATGCCGCCCATTTCCATATTACCGACAAATATGCATTCTTTACTTTATTTGCTTTATAATTAAAATTATAAATTGAATTTATTACATATATCAAAGTGTTTAGTTGTCAGATTTTGGACTTATCATCATTTGTGTGAACTTGAGTGGCTTGTAATGCCAGTGATTCCAAGATATTTTCTTTCCATTTTTTCCAACATCTTCGGATGTGTATCGTCCATTTAGATTACTAAAATTGTCAAAAAAATCAAAAGGCTGTACTTATTAATTTATTATATATATTATTATTAATTTTTTTTTTTTTACCAGAAACTGCAATTTTGAAACCACCATCCAGACTCATATTTTGCCACACAGTTACCTTTATCGTTAAGGCGATCTTTTGTTGAAAATTTCATATTTAAATGCTGCGTAAAGGCATCTCCACTATTTCCTGAAAAATTACCAAGCTTTATTAGCTTGTAAGATTCTTCCTCGCTTCCAATAAGAAAATGTGTGTATCGAGCATTACGGGTTTCATTATTAAAGTCCTCTAACTGAATATACAACTCATGCGGCTGCGATTGCGTAAGTAGATGAATCTTCTCTAATCCCATGAAATAATCATATTGCAAGTCGCCAAAGCCTGTCTTGTATTCCTCCCAGTTTCGGTAAAAGTCTTCAGTTCCACCAATCCGACGCTGAATTACGGTCCACCCGGGTCCGGCTATTTTGTAGTCGCAGGACACGGGGAATGGCTCCACGTGAGGCAACTTAATTATAGATGTGTTCGACTTACAGCTAGATTGTTCTACCATTTTCAAATATTCTGCTAGCTTCGATTGCACATCATTTATCTTCGCAGAGTTTGCAGTGTTTTTTACTTCAAGATCCGATATTTTAAGATCTTTTTCTTTTATTAGAGATTCAAGTGTTAGTATTTTCTTATCCTTTTCATTTTCAATCGAATCCTTCTTAGCTTTGTAGGTATTGATTAGCTCAGTCTGAAGAGCCAATTGCTTATCTTTGGCTTCAATTAAAAGAGCTTGAGAAGCCAAATGTTTATCTTTGGAGTTAAGTAATTCAACTTTGAATGCAACTGTTTTCTGTAAATCTGCTATAGTCTGAGTACATTCATTAGCTTTCAGTTGTATTTCCGCTAGAGCCTTCTCCTTCTGGAACACAGATGAGGCGTGCTCAAGAAGGGGCTTCACAATCTTATAGCAATACTTTCCGCATTGCGTATCTAACTCTCTCTTAGCTTTGCACTCCTTAAATATTTAACATTTGACATTTATGTTTATGATATATATGAAAATACTTACCGCACTTTCCATTGCCACAAAGCTCAACGTTGATATCAGTATCATGAACATGGAACACACCTTGAGCTGATTTTCCATTTTCAATAATCTAGAATTTGCAACTGTTTCACAACTGCATTTATTTCGAACTGATCCAAGCTCTTCACTCATCTCAATAAGCAAACCTCGTATTTCGCACTATTTATTCCTTATAATTTTTGCGAATGTCAATTGATGTTATGTTCCCATTTATTATATAAGATCAGGTCAACACCCTAAGCTTATCAATGTTAAATAATAACAAACAAACAATATAATATAAAAAAAAATTATAATTAAGAATTCAATCTCAAAATATATAAAATGTATGCTTGAAAGCCCCAATGTGTGTAGAGATATGATTCGGACACTTCTTATTCAATTGCAATGCTAAAACTGGAAGCTCGTCAAAATACCTACAAAATTGTCACTAAATTAGAATTAGCATCAGTTTCACAATTGGTTTTATTTACAACTAATCTAAGCTCTCATTTTATAGTTCTTATCAATGTAGATTAAAGCGGCAGCCACACGAGTTATCAAATAATTAGTCGCATATAACAAATTAGAATTAGTCAAAGTCGTAGGTGAAATAACTTTGACTAATTCCATTTCGTTATATCGGGTCAAAAGGCTAAGCTTATCAGTTCCAGACGAATTTTTCATGAGAATATTTCGAAATCAAAATATATCCGTTTAAAATATTTAAAAATAAAATATAAATAATAATGTAAATATAAAAATTTATAAAAAATAAGTTCATTATCTTTTCGCTTATTCATTGAAATTGAATGTGTTTGAAGAATTCCAAGATTGTTCAAGCCGAGACGTATCTGTCGTTATATGTATGTATTGGCCCAACTTTGTGAATAAACTCTGCACAGCAATTCATTTTATATAATAAGACAGCTGCGAGTGCTCCAGTCGGGAGTTCTTTTTAGCTTTTCCAAAGCAACCAGCATGTATACATTCAATAAATCACACTCAATCCTGGGTGAATTTTTAGATTTATAATGTGTCTTTATGAAAAGGTTTTATTCGTGAGCTGTATGAGATTCATTAAATTGACGTTATCAAAGTATTCACAGTACAAAATATCTCCCGTGATGTTCACCAAAAAAATACGCTCGCCCGAGAAGGGACTTGAACCCTGGACCCTTGGATTAAAAGTCCAATGCTCTACCGACTGAGCTACCCGGGCACGTGAACCTCCTTGATTAAGAACCAATGATAAGTTTTAATTCCTTGCAGAAGCTGCATTAATATTTGAAAATATATATAAATACTTTTAAATACATAAACATTTTAATTGCTTAATCGTATATAGCATTCGCAGTACAAGTTTATCTTTTTTCCGATAACTCATCCAATTTTCGTACTAACGATAATAATTCCAAGGAATAAAACCCATTATTATATTGGATCTTGGTTCCCATGTGCCCGGGTAGCTCAGTCGGTAGAGCATTGGACTTTTAATCCAAGGGTCCAGGGTTCAAGTCCCTGCTCGGGCGGACTTTGTTTTGTGGCGTCGATTTAAAATATTGGAATATTTAACTATCATCAAATGTACTTCGATGTAAGAAAAGTATATCTTGTTGTGATCCCCAAAACTCCTTTTTGTGACAGCCCACGTGTTTAACTCTGCTCAACGGTCAAGAGGTGTTAAAGGATCTATTCAAGGACTATGTTATGCAAGCAGCCGTAGGCTAAAGGCTATCAATCAAAAGCACTCAGTCAACAGCTGAGAGTCAGCTAGAGCAATTGACTTGAAATGTCGAAATAACTCTTGGCACAAAATAATATATTTTATATATTTAGTATAGATATTAATACTGTGGAAATGTTTCACTACATAGAGATAAGAATTGTCAGTTCCAGGAAATACTCGCAACACTCAATTAACAAATGTAGCCGTTGCCAATCAGTGGCAAATCAGTGGAAATCTGGCAGAAAAATCTAAAGTGATATTAAAAAAATGAGAATGAACTCGGCCGCGTACAATTAAAATGGCAACTAAATAAATTAAATTCCAAGTTGGCTGTCATCGGCCAAAAGGCAAACATACAAGTGCCAGCAAGCCGAGGCAAATCAGAGCAGACTGAAAGAGCAAAGGTCCTGACCTCGAGTCTCCAACTCCGAGTTCATGTGCGGGCAGCATCGATGGTCGTCGAGGCGCGCGTTTATTGAATGAAATTAGTCTGCAAATACAGTGTGGCATAAGCCCTGGGCGCATTGGCCTGGTCAACGAGCCGTAAGCCTAATGTAAGTGCCTCCTTGGCTGGCGCAATCTGTGCTAGCTGCCCCGCCCGCCCCCACACATACATGGCGCACAGTCTCTCCCTTGCAGAGTTGTCGTCTGCATTGAAATCGTCCATTAGCTAAGCAGATTAATTGCTAAAAGGTATTTAATTCGCGTCGCTTTTAGATTTCAGCGTTTTATTCTCCATTTCATTCAAAGCTCGGCGTTCAGCTACTCGCATTTCAGCCAGACGCATATTACGCTGTTTCCTTTCATTTTATTTCTCAATTTCTTTTCATTTGATTCTTTTCTTTTATTTTTCGCTCTGCTGTGCTGTGCTTTTTGATAGAAACTCTCAACTTCCTTGGAAATATGGCGTTAAGTATTTTGCGCTACTTTTTTCGTTACTTTTTAATGCTTCATTAGCTACTAATGGAAATTGTGACTTTGCGAAATGCTTTGGCAGCGACTGCCATTAGGGGGCCACGGAGAGGGCCAGAGATTAACAGAAAGAAAATGTGTCACACAGAGGCCAAACAAAAAGTTGTCGAGGCGGAAAGTGTCTTGCCTAGAAATCAATTGATAGCAGCTTCATTTCTTTGATTGAGCTCCACATGATAAAGAAATAGTAGAGAATTCTGTATGGAAAGATTTGACTTGTATAAGCCACGCTAGTACTAAGAAATTAAAAGTAAAATCTACCCAGCAGCAGGGACAACAAAATATGAAAGGTGTTTGAAGACAACGCATAAAAGTAAAAAAAAAATAAAAAGCAGTAGCAAATAATTTTCAGAAAAGTTGTGTGATTTATGTGCAAATATAACACAAAAAGCAACGCAAGTTTTCCACTATAAAAAATGGCAGGGAAAGAAACTCAGAGAGACTAGGCAATGCAGGTGGCAATGAAGTAGGACATCAGGTAGAAAATGAAAATTGCCAATGCAGCTGCTGCCAAGCCAAACAAAGCGAATGACGACCAAGGCAGCACAAACTTGAGGCAGGACAATGGGCAGGCAGGGTGAGAGAGGGAGGCTGAGCAGCTGTAAGGCGAAAGCTGCGCCAGTGAAAGCTGTTCCGGAAAACTTGCTAAAATTATTGAAGTGCAAGTAAAAAAGTAAGTGTGACACTGAAAGTTGTATGCAGCGAAATCGAGAGAGAGAGAGAGACTGTCTCAGTAAGGAACAAAGTCTAAAGCATAAAGATCGTAGGGAAGCTTTCAAAGATCTATTCAATACAAAATATTTAACCACTTCTCACAGCTGAAACAAACACAAAAACTCACACAAAAAAACGAGCAATTTGTGTTTATTTACAAATACACGAGCCTTAATCGAGAGCGACTAGATTGGGAAAGTCATAAAAACGTCCGATTTTATTTGAATATTGACTATATTTATAACAGAACTATAACAGAGGCATTCAAATATGAAATATATATAATTTGCATTTACCAGAGACTAAATGTATAAATATAATGCTCAACTAACTAAAGTTCAATAACGTGTTTAATCCCCTTCATGGGAACAGAGAAGTTTGAAATACTAAGAGTGCCCATGCTCGGCTGCTTTGATCATTATTTAAAACTCTGGGGTCTACCATGCTGCCTTCTACCAGTAACAGACATCCTAATAAAACTCATACTATAGATTTTGCATACAATTGAGCTACCATTAGAATAAATTCAAGATTTACTAATAACAACTATGAGTATAGGAAAAGAAAAGAAATATAATTTGTTACCCACTCATTTAATATAACAGATTGTCATCAGTACCTGCCTTTTAACTAATCTAACTATATAAATTTGTTGCAAGCAGCTTAAAGTTCCTTCTGATTCAGCCAATTAGCTAACATTCTCGTACATCTTGGGATTGCGTTGAATATTTTCCTCCATGATTTTCTTGTGCATAATCTCCCAATTCTCAACCTTTTGCAGAACATCGGGTAAGACTTCGCGTATGCGGAAGCGGTCAAACTCGGGTCCATCGCGCATCTCAATGTTCGTCTTGAAATTATAGTTGGGCGTGTAGCCGTTGAGCTTGAGGAAATGGTCGAAATAGAAGGGCACAATCTGCTCCTGCATGTTGTCTAGCACCATGACAGAGTCTTGGGTAAAGCCGTCGCTGACGACGCCATCGTCAGCAAAGGCGCGCACAAAGTTTCGTGTATTTTCAGAGATGACCACGGGCGGTGGTATAACTTTCTTGACACGCTTTCTCAAGTACATACGCTGCAGTGGTCCAACACGCTTGGGCTTCTTGTAGGGCGGCTCGAGGTTGCGTCGCACCTTCTTCATTTCCATATCGATGCGCCGCTCAACCAGATAGGCCTGCGTAGAGAGCTTCTCCAGGTAACGTCGCCGCTTGCGTAGCGTCAATTCCACTTCGCGTACTTTTTCGATGTCCATGTGCTCGAACTTGCTTAGTATCTCCAGGACAACGGTACTGATGGCCGCCACCATGTCGGAGGCACTGGGTATCACGTCGCTGGAGCCTCGCACCGTGGCGGGCACCACACGACGATAGACTTCGGCCATAATGGCGCGATGCTTTGTATGTTCCTCGTCTGCAAAGGAGGCTTGAATCGGTTGATCGAGATAATGTCTGACGCGCGCCTCCATCTCAATGGCACGATCCTCCATGAAGAATTTCTTGGCCGACTTGCGTGCCACATACTCCTGTTTCTCCTTCAAGTCCTTGCTACACCAGTCAACGAAGGTTTCCAGTCTACCCTGCAGTTCGGTGTGTACGGATAGGGTATAGTGCATTTCAAGCAGCAGCATGAAAGTTTTGTTCTTCAAATTTTCGATGCCCTGCAGGAAGTGGTCAGCACTGGGAAATACCTGCAATACTGGATGCAGATTGCGCATGTAGACGTTATAGTAAAAGTCTCGTATGGCCCAGGCATCATCCTTATCGCGCACGCGTATGTTGACTATGGCACGCTTCGCAATTGACTGGTCATAGGGTTCCAGTTCATACTCAACATCCTCGTCCTCCTCCTGAACTGCCTTGGAATCCACCGCTTCGAGCTCATCGGCATCACCACCGAACTTGACGCGTTTCTTCACCGGCACCAGATGGATCCAGTCATGCTCGGAACGCCATTCCTCCTCACCCAGTAGATAATGGAAGTTCTGCAACATCACACAGCGAATCCAGTGCCCCTCAATAAATACTATGTCCATGTTGAGCATTGTTAGCTCACGCTCCAGCTCACGGTATGTCTGCTTCATTTTGTCGGTTATTTCGTAGTAGGTCTTTACCTGATAGACCATCGTCATAGCTGCATTGTACTCCTTTTTTTCCCACTTGGCGAAGAGACCCTCATACAAAATCTTGGTGTTCTTCATGTCCTGCCAGTGGCGCTCGTTCAGCGTGTCGTAGATCTTGGTGCGCACCATTTTGCCTTGGATCAAAAGCGACTCGTACTTGAGACGCATTGCGACCTTTAATAGTTCGACGCCTGTCTTGAAGTTAAATGTTTTGACTGTAGCACGGTTTTTCAACTCATCTATATAGTTCTCATCGAGGTCGGTGATTACGGAACCAAAGAACTTTTTTGTTTTAGGTCCAATTAACATTTGATTGGCACGGCTCACGGGGACCTCCAGTCTGAGACGCAAGCCGTTGCGAAGACGTGAGCTGAACGTAAAGAATGAATCCTTGGGACCCAACATGGCTGCCTGCTCCTTATGTTGACCGGAGAAAGGAAGCATGCGGAAAGGGTTCTCCTCTTCAGCATCGACGTCAATGACTTCCGCTTGGAAGCGAGAACGGCGCATTTCCTCAAAGGGCACGAGGGGTTTCCGTATATAGTCCAAAGGTATCTTCGTCTCATCCTCTAACATTAAAAAGCTGCCGCTGTCTTTGGATAGATTTGTGCACTCCGAGCTACTAAGCGAGCTAAGGCATTGCTCAATGCTCTTAAGATCCTCCTCGAGATCAGCCTCAACTGCCTTGCGGTCAACCAACAAACGCTCCTCCTCCGGATCAATTTCTTTGGTCTCGTACAGAGCCTCGCGTGTCTCACGCAAAAAGTCCAGATACTGCTTACGTCCTGGAAAGTCAAGGTTCGCCAGCTCTTCAGGATCACGTGAGTGAAATACAAAGTCATAGGGCTGACACAGATCCTGCACTACCTCTCTGGCTCCATCCTTGGTATCAACGCGAGTAGCCGCCAAGTGATCAGCGATCATCTTTTCAAAATCATATTTTGGCAAAGTCAAATCAGTGTCTACATATTTCTTGCAAGGAGGATTTGCCTTGATAAAATTTACAATCGGAACTCTTTCCGGCTGTACTTGTACGGTGATCTTTGGGTAGACTGTTTTGGTCTGATAATGGACATGCACGGTCTTTGCCTGGGTGGGATCCCAATGATCGTGATGATGACGCGCCTCGAATTTGGTCGTGAACGGACGCTTTGGGGTACGTACATTGACATATTTGATATGATCGGGCATTACCTTTTCCAGCAGTGGCATACCTGAATTTTGGATGGCATCATTAAACTGAGCCGATGGCACACGCTCGGTCTCGTAGTTCCGTCGTCGTCTCGGATGTATGTGAAGCGTTTGCTCTCGGAATTCAGGCGCTGGCATGTTGCCACGCTGATCAATGGGCACATTTTCGCCCCCGGCCTTCATGCGATATTCAGGATTATATGCTTCCTCACTGGATGGAGTCGTTTGCTTAAGAACCTCTTGAGGGGGCACCCAGTCCAGATCGACTTCCTCTTCCTTGACATCGCAAGGCGATTGCTCGCGCAATTGTTTCGCCTCTACGCAGGTGAGTCCCAGCAAATTCATTCGCGCGAGCTTTGCCTTGAGGTGCTTCGCCTTGGTCACTTTGTTCTTGAGCGTTAAGTACTCCAAGGTAGTTTCAACTTTGGAAGCGTCCACAACATCGGCATCTAATTGATCTGGTGCATCCGGCACTATGATCTTTTCCGGAAACACATAGCGAATGAGATTGAACTTCTTGACGTGATATTTCAGCTTGGGCTTGACCAGCTTCAGATTCTTCCGAAGCACACGATGATAATGTAGACCGAGGGGCTTATCGATGAACTCTTTGATGGCGCTCTTCTTCTCATGCTTGTGCAGACTCATACCCTGCGGCGGAAATAGATCCAATTTAGGATCATCCGGATCGAGAACTTTTATAATGCCTCGCTCGACGTCCAGCTTGATGGGCTCCTTGCGGGGCGCCAATTGATTGAGCCACTCGTCTCGCGTTAGGCAACCCTTAACCGTTCGCTGACCTTCCATGATCTGAGAGCGATGCAACTTGCCGCGCAGGCCGTCGCCGTGCTTGAAGTGAAAGCCGCGCAACTGAAATTTATCGCCTATTTTGCCCACCTTCAGATAGTCTTCATCATCGCTGCTCTGTTCGCTGGGCGTGGTGCCGACACTGCCGTCAATGCTATCCTCGCAGCGCAATTGATGCGTTGCCTCCGGAAACTTCTTCAGCTTGCCAGTGCGCTCCAGGAAGAACTCTTGAGTCACGCGTGCCAAGTCACGTCGCACGCAATTCTCCTTATGCATGATCGCCTTGAGTCGTTCGGTTTCCGTCAGTGTTTTGGGGAAGAACTTGCGCTTTCGTATCACTGGCGGTATATACTCGAATTTTCGAAAACTGCGCTCGATATCATCATCGATTTTCGCCACATCCTCTTGCAAATCCCTTTCGGCAACTGTGCGTGCCTGAATTTCCAGTTCGGCTGCCTCCACTCTCTTACGCTCGAGCTCTCGCTGGGCTGTACGTTCTTTGCTACGTAAATAAATGTCTTTGTAACGGGCCTCCCGACGCTTGTGCTCCTCGGCGATCTTCGCTTTGTTGGCTGGCTTGTCGGGAGAGCGATATAGCTCGGCGAGCTTAAAGTCCTTTGGTGGCGGTTTGTCTACAACGGGCTTATCCTTGATGTTTGTGTCAAACACTGGAGGTATCGCTAGACGTTCAGCTTGCAATTCGGCCTCAACTTTATTGGCAGTTTGCTTCTTCGTTCGTCGCCGCGTCATATAGCGCACCACTCGCCAATAGGTTTGTTGGTTTTGTTGGTCCTGTTCATCCTTCTCGTATGTATTCTTATAGTCCATGCCCTGGAAGTCCAAATTGACGGGATTCTCCAAATCAATGACCTCGCATATGTGCGAATCGGAGGACTCAGAGCCTGTGCTGGCGCACACGTTGTCCCCATGCTTGACCATCTTGCTAATTAGCTTGAATTGTTGATCGTCCGTCAGTTTCTTGTGTCGTAGCGCACTGGGATTGGCCAAGCAGTGAGTCTTGCGTGGATCTTGTGTGAGGAAGAACTTTTGGCGCACCGGCGCCAATTTGGACAATTGCTGAAAGTTTTCCGGACAATTTCCTATATACGGTCGTGGAGCCCCAATCACGTAGCTAGCCTCGCAGGGCTTCTTCCACTGGTCGCCCTTAAAGTTTTTGGCTCGAGCGGATGGCACATGAGAAGAGTCCATCATTTTCTCTGAATTAACTGATCCCATACTGCTTGACTGCTTTTTCTTTAATGGTTCAGGGGCCTTGTGTGGTAGACTGGACGACGTACAGCTTCTCGCTTTCATATTCACTGTGAAGATTCCGTCACGAAAGCCTGAAACGCTTGAGCTTAGAAAGTCATGCCCGGTTCGCTTGGTCAACACCCGCTTGCCACACACATCGCGCGTTGCGATTTCTGTCCGTTTGATATTCACATCCGGAAACTCTAGTGTCTGAACGGTCAACTGGCGATCCGAATCACGGTGGGAGAAGTCAATATTCTTGAACTTGGCTATTTCAATTTCCCGCTTCGACAAGTGGTGTCCCTTTTTTGGTGGACAGCGGTTTTTCGACCGAGCTAGCTTGGTATTTGACCTGCTTTTCGCTTCGGGCACATATGAATCTCGTACAGCATGGGACATTTTCTGAACGACACTTGCAGCAGCTTTGGTTTGTTCCAAAGATGCTTCAGTGTACCGTCCCTGTGTTCTCCTACTCTCAGCCATTTTTGCACTATTTTTGCACTATTCGGATTTGAAAATATAATATAGCTTGACTGGATAATAGTTTACGCCGTTTTCTTATTGTTGTAGTTCGATAGCAAAAGTGACTGAATTTAGGAATTTAACCCGTGTTACTGACTATGATTTTATTTCGTATTTTACTGACATAATTCTGGCAAGGGTAACTAGGTACTATGGACATACAAAATGGCATCTATTACGAATAACAAACAGGTCAAAATAAATAACAATCAATATGAAATAATATTAATAATATTAATAATAATAATAATAATTAAATGTTCTTTGCAACTCTAAGAAACTGCAATAAAATTGTTAATTTGTATAAAAAGAATTATACAGAAAATGTAGTTAATATTTTTATTTTCTTAAGAAATAAATATATCTATAATTCTTATATTTATTATTTATATATAAATATATACATATTTATTTATGCACATATAGTGTTTAGTCGCACTATCATTTTCATGACCATACCTAAATATATAATGTCTCAATTTCAGCAGTTTTTAAATTTTTTTCTGCAAGTCTGTTCACATTTACCTAAACTTAAGTAAGTAAACATTTTTTTCCATCTGTCGTCTGCATATAGTTTGAGTCCTTTATTTTTATTTTTATTTTTTTGCTGACTGCTTGCTTCCATTAGCATTCAAAAGTTTACATCGAGGACCCATAAATTCAGAATGGTACATATCTGCTTACATGATTTTTATTACATTTGTGGGGGCAGCATTTGCTGTACTCAGCATTCGCTGCTCTCACACCCAAATTTCTTTTGCTCGTACTTTATTTCCACCCTTATCATCAATATTTCCATTTTCCTTATTTGGCATACCCTATAGACATATCATTGACAAGAGAACTTTATGAAGATATGAAATTTATAAGAATGAAGAATTTGTATATATAAATTTTATATTTATAATTTGTATATATCTATTTATATAACAGATATTGTTATGTAGGGTATCTGCTCTTCGATCATTTGCCTTTACATGTTTTCCTTTGTGTGTGTCCTTATGTACCTTGTATACTCATTGTGAACTCCTGCCCGCCTAAAAGTATGCCATAAAAATTGACTGGTTTTCCATTTTTAGCTTGTCGCACTGCGCATTGAGTTGCCACATTTTTCAATTTATTTTTCAGCTCCATCTTGACGTTTTATGACCCACATATGTCTGCCTAATAGGTCCGAGAACTAAGCCGCCATCGCCCTACTTGAATTTAATTAAAATTTATAACGACTTCCATATGCCAAAACGCTCTGCATAATTGCAATCAGTTGATCTAAATATATAAATATATTAATTTCTACCCTCTCCTGGTCCTATTTAAATCTCACATTTATGTTTATTTTCGATGCTCGTAACCGGAAATAAAGTTATTTTTTGTGCATTTTCTATTCGTGCGTCAATTTTAATGCTCGACTCTTTTTGTTGTTGTTGCTTTCAGTCAAATTTCATTGTTTTGATTATTATTTTTTTTCGGACACCCCCCAAGCGGCAAATAAATAATTTATAATAATTTCACAAAATACCACTTAAAGTGCGGAAATTGCGCAACACGAAGCCCCACAACGGACAATTGTGTGAATTTATAATTTTTGTGCAAATTCAATTAAATGTAGCACGTTTGGGGAGCGTGGGGATTACGGCTGCAAATTGGGAAATTGAGAAATTGGCAAATGGGCAAAAATCAATTCAATTCACTTCAAAAGAAATAAATAAAATAAAAGTTGCACTTTTTGCATAGAAATGCAAAATGCAAAATGCAAAACGCAAAACGCACAACGCATTATGAAAACATATTCCTTAATGTTATGCCTGAATATTCTATGCTCTTACAAAAGTGCATATCAATTATTCATTCTATAAAATGAAATTGTATTTGCAATGCATTTCTAAAACATAAGCTTTAGGCCGGACTTAATCTACTTATATTTGAAATTATGGTAAAGTTATATTATTCAATGTAAAGCTAGTAAGCTTTTGGTTTTCCATTTACATATAATTTTTGATTCATTTATGTAGAATTAGGTAGGGCTGCATTAGTCGAGCGACAGGCATATAGAGATGGAGGGATGGACAAAGTGATAGGTAGAGAAAGAGGAAGAGAGTGGATGAACAGATGAGCAAGTGAGAGGGAGAGACGTAGAGAAGCTGAGAGGTATATATAGGAATAGAGAGAGAGAGAGAGAGAGAAATAAAGTGAGAGAGAGAAGATATATAGATAAAGATAAAGAGAGGAAGAGAAATAGAAAAAGAAAAGAAAAGAAAGCGAGAGAGAGAGCAAGAGAGCCTGGCAAAGACAGAGAGAGAGGGACGGAGGGAGATATATATATACAGAGAGAGAGAAAGAGAGAGAGAGAGAGAGACAGGAAAATAGATATATATACAGATAGAGACAGAGAGAGAAAAGAAAAGAGAAAAGGTAGAGAGAGAAAGGTACTGACAGAAACATATGGAGAGATATATAGAGAATGAAAAGCAAAGAGAGACAACATAAAAACCGAAGAAAGCCCGAGGGAAAATAATAAATTAGTAATTAAAATTCATGAAAATCCCGCAGAAACAAAATACGAGTAGCTTGATGAGAAAAATCAATTTTGTTTAAAAAAATATAAGGGAGTACTTAGGTCACGTCTATGCAAGTCTGTGAAACACAAAATCCGGCAGTCAGAAAGACCAAGCAAAGCTCTTATGGACTTGCTAAGAAAAAATGACAACATGAGGAAGTAAGTTATACTGCACTCATTATACTAAGGAAAATCCATTTTAAATATGCAATTACTTAAATACATTCACAATATTAACATCAATATGTATTGGGCCCACATAAAAGAGGGGAGCTTCTTGAGCTTTAAGAATTTTTCAATGCGGCCACGCGGTTTTGCGAGCAATCAATTATCATTAGCGCAGTCAATTATCATATGCAGTCTTCCCACTTACTTTAGCCAATTGCTAATGCTTGTGGTGCAACAAACCTGCTGGAAAAATAATCAAGCCCAACCGGCGCAAGGGTACAAAAAGACAACGCAAGAAAAAATTGGTTAACATTTTTTTAGTTTGCTTTTGCTTTGCTTTCACTTTGCAGCTAAAAAGTTTAATTCAATTAAGAGTTTGGCCTGCGCCGCTGCCTGGATGCTGAAGTTCGCTCTGACGAGAAACCAAACACTTGCACACACACACAACTACACACCTACACACATGTAGCTGCACAGTTGGCCACCCACAGCAAAGTCAAAGTTGCGCTTTTCAATTTTTGCAACATTTTCTGTTGCATTTCCTTTTGGTCTCGTTTTCTCACCTGCCCAGGTTACATTCACCTTTTCAGGATTCATTAAAAATGCATTCTCCTGCCTGCCTGCCTGCTGTGCCAAAAGAAACTGAAAAATTTAAGCAAAAAACTTTTGGAGTCTGTGCAGCGAAGACGACGACGACGACGACGACGACGCCGCGACGTTGAAGGCGCTGCCATATTTGCCATATGGCCAAAGTCTGTGCGGGATTTTCTTTGTTTGGCTATAAAGTTTTCCCACTGCACATTTTATGCCAGACTGCAGCAGCAGCATCAGCAGCACCTCTTAAAGATGCACGAGCTGGGCTGCTGTCAGGTGTTCAGCTTTCACAGTTAAATTAGTCAAAAGAACATATCGAAACTGTTTATAGCTGATATATGTTTGAAATATTTTATTCACTATAAATATACATAGAATGTATAAGATATATTTTGCTACTATCTAGTTAACAACAGCATCTGCGCTTAAAAAAAACTCATGAAATCAAGCGACTTTAGAGCTTTGAATTCAAGTTACAAAGTTATATTAAAAATTTTACAAATATTTTTTAGAATGTCGAAAACTTAATTATTTTAGGGCTGCTCTTGGCTGCCGAATAATGCTTACATTTTGCAAATGCTATTCACAATTAAGGTGATAATAAAATTTATTAATGTTCTAAATATTATCAATAACTTCAATACTTGCTGAAAGCAAATATAGCAAATAGTATCAGACTTGCTGATTCACTCATCTAAAAACTCAAAATATTGGCCTTTGCCCTTTACATCACTAGGTAACTCTTTATTCATTCAATTCTTTGCTAACTACTTTTATAAATGAGCATTCTACAAATACGAAATATGATTATGCGTCTATATAACAATATTAACCCATATATATATTATTCTTTTGCAAATAAACATGTTTTCATTTCGCCTTCTTCATAACCCTTTTTCCGCCTTATGTTTCACGTGCATATGGAATAAGTTTCGCTATGATTATTTTCAGTTTTTTTTTGCAGCTTCTAATTGCCCAGCAAATGTGCTCATCTAGGCTATAATTTCCTAAGCTTCAATATGCATTTTCCCAGCCACTTCACAATTTTATTTTTTCGCTTTTTTCTCTCTCTCGCTCCGCACTATTTTTTTTCACGCGCGGCAAAGTTTTTAATTGAAAGTTTTAAGCTGTAATTGAAGTTTGCCCAGTCCTTCGACCTGTCACGTCCCTCACTGGTCTAAGCCAACCAACCACTACACGTACTCCTTCCATCTCCTCCAGGGTTTTGCCATCTAACATAGCTGCTGCCATTTTGCCAGCCTCTTCATTGCGCACTTTCGGTACCCAGGCTCGTCCTGCAACTTGTAAAGCGTTTTATCCAGGCTCGGCCTGTTGGCCAATGCCTTGGTCGAAGTCCCTTTTCGAGTGAAGCGCAAATTTGCCTTTTGGCCCAGGTATGAAATAATTATAATTTGCAAATTTCGCAGCCATCGCGCGAACCTTGTTTAATTTTGTGTGCAGCAACTTGTTAAAGTCATCCCGAAAGTGGCTGCCACTTCAACAATCTTCATAAATGTGTTAAATTTAACTCGCATTGCGAGTATATATATCCTTATATATGTATAAAGCATATATATATATATATTTATATACATATTCTTTTTTAATGCCTGTCCAGATGAATTTCATTTTACATTTACGCTCGCCGTGCCTTTTCTTTTGTGGCGTATAAAACATGTATTTATTTAATTAAAAAACGCAGCTTTCCTCTGCTGTGCTGTGTTGTGTAGTGTAATAATAACAATAATAACAATTTTCAGTTTTTATTTTTTGTATCTTTTTTGGTTTCCCGAACTTTTAACAACCAATTGTTGTGGCAGTGCAGATATATTAATGAAAATAAGTAAGAGTAAAAATTCAGCCTATGACACTATAAAATGCCCTGCACAGTTAAGCTATTAATATTATTATTTAAAAAATTGTTAGCTAAAGTAGAAGTCTCTCTTTTACCTAACCAATAGATTAAAAAACGTTAATACTTTAACATATTATATACGTATGGATAATCTTTTAGAACTGCTTTAGATCTGCCATATCTTGACAAAAATTTTTCAAATACTTTTCATATGTATATAATCCCAATACAAATGTTTTTGACCATAAATAAAATAAAATATGTTTAATTAATGAATAAATTTTACCATTCCAAATTTTTTGAGCAGCTTTTTTAAACAATACGGAAATAAATATATATTTGAAGCCTTAAAAAACAATTGTTGGTTCAGTTTATGTTTCGTATCTGCAATCTGCCTTGAGCTTTGGTTCGTAAAGCAGGCTCAAAGCACAATGCGCTCTTAATTAAATAAAAAAAAAAGAAAATTCAAACTATTTTTTTTTTGTTATTGATATTTTGCTCATAAAAATATATTTTTATATATTATATATTACAAACATTATTCATTATTTGTATTTTCATGTGACGTTGCAGAAGCCGCACAAGCAAAAGGAGGAAAAAGAAGCTGCCAGTTTTTAATTAAATGTTCACGGAAATGCAGCCACATTAAACGGAAATGTTGAAACATTTAAATGCAAACGAAATGCAAGAACTGAGCAACAGATTCGACCAAACAGCATCTCCCCCGCCGCTTTACAAGCTCTTCTCCTGGACACGCTTTGGTTTCTCTGCAACTTTTTGACCAGCGCATGGCAGGTCGTTGACACCGTCAAAAAAGCCAGCTTTAAAATTGCCAGACACATTTTTAATTATGAATAAAGATTATTTTATGCACTTCATAAGTTTCAATCAATAATAATGAACTTCATAATGGCCATAATTGAAGACTTCATTTATGATATGCAGCTTATGCATGTCGGTAGTCGAATGCTTAAATATGTCTGTTGTCTTAATTTAAATAAATAATAAAATGTATTACAATATTAATGGTATATATATACTGGAATATCAATAGCTTATCCTTCATTGTAGGAACAAGGAGTGCTTATTTGTAACATATAATATTTATAATATATCATAATAGGAACTCTTAATGAAATTACACAGGTCAACGTGTGTAATGTTGTTAAGTGACATCTATCAACAAGTCCAGTTCCTATAAAGATTTATTCTTTTACATCAAACCTGTCTTGTTTGTATACATACATACACATACATACAACTACAATATGCAATGAGAGACTCAACTAATAATAAAAACTATAACAATTAAAATACATATAAAATAAATCACGCCAAAATTAGTTTCTTACAAATATTTATCTGTATTTTAATCAGTTAATCAAACAAAATTCTTTCACGTATTAGAAGTTATTTTATCATGCGTTCTGATTATCCAGCAGCAAACAGTCCCACTTAAAGAGCTGCTAGCTGCTATGCCAGTTCATGGTAATAACTTAATTCGGCAAATTGAATTTGTATCTATATCCAATCAATAAAATACGAGTATTTAAATAATTGCCAAATTGCTGCCATAGAACGACGGCAATAAAAACAATAATCGGTAATGTATGCATTCAATATGCAAAGGTTTTCACTGTTTATTTATGCAATAATGCAACGACAATTAGGACAATTAAATATTTATTTTTACACTTGGCTTCAACTCTACGAAAATTGCTCAAATTTTGTTTGTTTAAATTCTCAAATGTCTGCCATTGAGTGCGTGCTACCTGTTATTCTTGTTGTTATTGTTGTTGTCGCCGTTATTGTTCGCATTGTTGTTGCTGGTGTTGATTTAACGAGTGCATTTGAACCGCAACAACAACTTGTTCAAATTTTCGCTTTTGGTTTTGTTAAACAAACTAGCAACAACAACAACAACAAGCACTAACTACTAAAAGTGCTGCCACAGAGCCTGGCACTTTGTCAACTTCATGCAACGGCAAATTGGTAAACCAACAGCAGCAAAGTGCAAAATGAACAACAATAACAAATATAAATATAAATTAAATAAATAGAAACCGCAAAAATTAATTAGCATGCTAACAAAATAACAAATAACTAAAGTATATTAATTAATCACGAAATATAATATAATAAATAAATATGTACCCCTTTTTTGTGCTAAAATTTTGTTTTTATAATCTGAAATGAAAGTTTTAGTTTTTTATTTAAAATTTCATCCTCTTTCATCATTATAAATTCTCGCACATCAAATCATGTTTCTCTTTAATACGAACTTAACTCAACTTTTTTAGGTCAAAAATACTTTTTGAGCAGTTTAACTTATGTAATTTTGTTGTTTTGCAAAACTTGAATGATCGTGAATAAACGTAATTTATATAGTTAAGGCAACACAACTTTACACTAGTATATAGACAAAAGTAAATATTCAAACAAATAAAATTTAATTATTAGTCTAATTGTCAAAAACTGTAGTCCTGATTATATGGAATTATACAAAATTTAATGAGCTAGGCTCGTCTTTTTTATGTGAGTGTGTGTGAGTAAAGTTAAATAACCAATTTCTAGACCGAAATAAAGAATATATTGGCACTAGTGTAGTGTATATTAAATAAAATATATATTTATGTAATAGTTTATTATTTATTTTTATTAACTAACAATATTTACTCAGCTGCACTCACAATAATTTAAGACATTTTATTTACTAATAAAGAAAAAACTTTATAATATATATAATATATAGGAAAAGTATTACGCAGACAAAAATCAACAATTTCTAAATCAATTGATTCTAAATAAAAATGGAAGAAACTTAGCTTAAATTTAATGAAAAAAAATCATTTTTGTGTAAATTTATTAAAGTGAATTATTACATTTAGTATTATTTATATGTGTCTCCACAGTCAACTCAAACAATTTATTATTTAGTATTTTTATTCATTTTTATTAATATTTATATGTATGTGTATATTATTTTCATTTCTTGTTTGTTTTTCAATTTGTGCAGCCTCCTTTAATATCATTTTTATACAATTTAAAAATGTTAAATATTAAACTTGTGCAGACAGTTCAGTCACACACTCATGCGACCATAATACTAGCTTGATAAATACTCTTTTTCCACCACAAATCATTTCCTGAAATACTCTGAACCATTCGGCCTCTCGTTCTTTCCACAGTGCGTTATGTGTTATTAAAACCATTTTTAATTGAAAATTAATTGAAATATCAATTGCAATGGCATTAAAATGTATCTGGCTGAATCTGAAGCTACAGTTACCTACACAGAGACAGACAGAAAGAGAGAGAGAGAGAGAGACTTGATTCCCATTATAATAATACTGTGACATTTTGTGCATTTACAATTTATTATTATGCCATTTCATGTGGCATTTGTGTGTCTGCGACGGTGTGTGTGTGCTTGATAATTTGTTATACAATAAATTAAAAAAATCCATTTTGATATCATGTCAATTTGTTTGTTATCCGAGTGCACACTGTACGAGTCGAGCCGCCAACTGAAAATCAATTAAAACAACGCGGCGATCATCGAGTGGCTCCATAAATTAGCCAAGCCCAACAATTTAATTGAATTAAGTCCATTTACGAATCTGAATTATACTATCATTAAATTGCACCAAATATGTCAAGTGCTTTGGCAAACAGTCAATATTCATCCGCATTAAGCAGCCAAGTCCCTTGCTCCAAATCATTTCGCAACTAACAAATAAATATTATAAAAGCAACAAGACAACAAGAAAAGAATGCAGCAAAATGTTACCATTCTAAACTTTGTGTAAAGCCAGATAAGAATGCTCCTCCTTGAAGAATATAAGAATATTTGTATGAAGTAAGACAGGGGCTAAAGCCCCTGACTTGTAATATGTTTTTTTTTCCTTTGCAGTTCGGCGTCTCATTGACTTGTTATGTCCTAAACATAATAAAAATAAAGCTGACTTAAGACGACAGAATCATACTCTTATATGCGCCTGTATTTCAATTTATCCTAACATATATACTTCAGATATTGAAGAAGCTTATAAAATAGAAAAAAATTATTGATAAATCAATTCTCCTCACTTCTTCTTCTCTTATGCAAATGACCTGAATTATAATCTTCGATGCCAATTTAACTCTGGCTTTGAGCCATTACAGTTTAAAGTGCTCGCTCAAATGCTTAATACTCTTATATACTTTAGGGACAACTTTGTTCTTAAGCATATACCACACACAATAGTCATCGTACAGTATTTGCTACTGTAGAATGAGATATCTTTTGTGACCAGAAAATTAAGTTCCCAATGTTATTAAAGCGTTTCACGCTGATAATTTTATACTACCTTAAAATGCTGAAGCAAATTTGTTATGTAAGTTCATGTAATAAATACACAAACTATGATTATTTTCGATTCCAGATACTTTTCCCATTACCTTTAATCCGAATTGCAGTTAGAACTTAATTTGTGCAATTCTGAGTCAATAGCTTCTCAGCACAATCGACTGCTAAGGTAACTGGCTGTTGGCATTTAGCATTTTGTTTCTTTTCAATAAAACTTGAAGCAAACCTCAATAGATTCAACAGCAACAACAACAGTAACAGTTCGTTAAGCGAGAGGCAATAGTACGTAAGCGGAAATTGTTGAAGCCATTTGGGTATTTCACAGCAGGTGAGCCTTCATCGAACGACCTCCCATAGAGCTACAAGCTGCGCACTCGCTTACTCTTAGGAATAGAAAAGCCAACAAGGTGAAATTGCAAATAACAAAGCAAGCAAAAATTCAATTCAAGACATTTCTAATAAAACTAAAAGATTTAAGATTTTAACAAAATTAAATTAAATATTTTATTAAGGTAATTTTAGGTAAGGTAATTTATTTATTAAGGTAATTTATTATAGGCTTGCCATAAATGAATTATATTTGGCATTTATTGGATCTAACTAGGAACTTGAAGAACATCTTTTTTTTTAAATATAATAATATATGATAAATAATATTATAATAATAATATTCTCAAAAAATATTAGGTATATAAATTGAGATCAGAGAACCTTCGTATATAACATACATAACTTAAGATAATCAAATATAATAAATCTAATCATTCGAAACTTTGAATAAATCAACTCGCCTGCATATGCTTAAAGTTGATATAAGCTCAAAGCCTGTCAACACTAAAACTTAATAATAATAATACTTACTTGAATAGACCATTTGCAGCTGCCTCTTGGCAAGCTAAGTCTAAGATCTAGCCAAAAATTGACAATCATTAGTCAGCTCCTCTGAATTGAAAGTGGGAAGACAATTGCTATAACTTCTTTGTTTTGTTGTTGTTGTTGTGCTGGTGCTGGGCAAATTACGAGCCTATTGTGTTTGGCAGTTGACAAAAAGAAGATGTGTGAATACTCGGCTCTAACTCCCCGTTGGCTGACGCTTGGCTAATGGCAATTTTAATGCGCACTTCCGCCGGAAGTCAAAACGTCGCCGTCGCCGTCGTCGTCAGCGTCGCAGCGGGTTGGCAGTAGCCAGTTTTGGTAGCTGAAACAGTCAGTCAGTCAGCCACGTACACACTCGGAGGCAGTTCGGCGTTAAAAAGACAAATGACAAACACATTTGCACACTATTACAACTGGAGCGAGAGCCCGCGCGTGTTGTCTGCTTTCTCTTTCGTCAGCCAGCCGCCTCTCACTCTCGCTCACAGTCTCACTCTCGCTGCGTGTCCCATTTGGAGTCGCAACAGGCGGTCATGGCACAGGCACATAGATAACTGTCGCTCTATTTTATACACACTACTTACATGGCAGATAAACACGCATGTAAATGTGCCCACGATGCGAGTGGGTGGCGGAGACAAAGGACACCAGAGGCTGGCATTAAAATAATGTTAAATTGCTTGTAGTATTTGCTCCTGTTGCCTGCTGCTGCTGCTGCCGGCTGCCTGCTGCCTGCTGCCGATTGCCTTTCCTGTCCGCCTTTGTTTGCTGGCATCTCATTGTAGTTGTCCTTCGGCATGTCCTGCCTGCCTGTTGTTCTTCTTTTTCGTTTCTTTTTTGTTTGTTATTTGTCTTCCCTTTTGCAGTTTTTCGTTGCGTGGCGTCGTAATTCATTGTCCCCGCCTCCATTAAAGCAGACCGTCTGCATATTTTATTTGTTGTTGTATTTAAATGTGCTTAAAATGTGGTTAAATGTGTTGGCGAAAGTCGTCGCCGTGCTCTGGTCGCATTTCCGTTTCCGTTAACCACATTGCCAACCGAATGAAGTTGATTTTTAAGTTGCAATTTTTGTGGCCACGTCCTCGAATTGTTGCCTCCCTCCCGAACCGTGCAATGAGACTTGCAAATTAGTTTAGATTTGTATCCGAAAAGCCAGTTGGATTTTTGTGGTTCTTCTTTGTGTGTTTACATTTAGTTCGTATTTTTTAATACCCTCAGCTCATTCAAATTTAGGGTATAAAGGTTTTGTTTAGGTGAATGTAACAGGCAGAACGAGGCTCTATATTTTATTTTTATTTTATTCATCAGATAAACTGAATTGATCTCGATTAAGCCCTGAACTTTGAGACATATAATCTAATATATATATATATGTGTTTACAACAAGCCTACAACGCTTGGCAGCAGTTCTTAAAAAGGCTTCAGGGTATTTCCTAGTCGGGAACTTCAGTCTAGAGCTATCTTATTTGTTTCTATTCCTTTTTTCAGTTTTACTTTTTTGGCTCACATTTAAATGCTAATTGGATTTGGTTTAATTTCTCTAAATAAATCTTTTGCATCAACTATTAGTATCAATCAGAAAGAAAGAAAGTAATAGAAAGCAATAGAGAGGCAGAGAAAGAGATATGTATTGAAATGTGATCATAAAATTGCAATGAGAATAAGTTAAGTTACATTAAAAAGTAGATAGAAGAGTGCCAAACGTCAGTAAATATTTTGTTTATGCTTTGAATAAAGCTTCAATTTGCTTAGACAACCTACTAAGTAAAGCAGACTATTTCTGAAATATTCGTTTAATTTGAAATTGACTGATTCAGGAAGCTGGCTTAGTTAAGGCTTAAGCACATCTTCAACATTTGTTTCTTTTCCAAGTAGGCCAAACTTTTCTCAACAAACACAAACTCTAATCAATTACAAACAACAAAAAGATTTCAGTGTATACTTGTATCAGTTTCGAAAGTATTTAAGCTCTTCCCAGTTCCGTTCAAGTTTAAAAATAGAGATATTATTTAAAATAAAATCACATATTTTAAAATGCATTATAGTTGAACTGGCTTTGGGGTGCAAAAGTAGCAAAGCGTGTGGCGTGCTCTGGGTCCCAAGCGGGCAGCGTAAATATTTGCGAAAACCGCACAAAAGTGAATGCGATTGCAAGTGATTGCACCAGCGAATGCACTCTACTATATATGCATGAGTAATTAATTTAATTAATTTGTTCATAATTAATGCCAACGGCAAAATTGCAAAACTGTTGCAACAGCGTCAAAGATGGCCAACAAAATGTTTTTGTTATTTATGAAAATGTCGTAAATTTTCTCCATAATTTTTTTTATTATTTTTTTTTTGTCTTTGTACCATATGTATATATACATATACTTATATATATATATATTCTTTTTGAACCTCAACTCACTCTGCGCGACTGACTGAGCCGCTGTCATATTCATATTGCAAGTATGATGCGACTTTTTGCAAGCTATTTGTTAAATATGTCAGTTTTAATATGCCACACGCATTTTCACTTATTAAGTGCGCTTCATTCAATGACAAAAATAAAAAACACAAGCAAAGCGAAGCTGAAAAAATCGCGCAAAAATTCAATGCAATGCTTTGTGCAATGATGCGTATGCGTGATTTTTAATCAACCCGCCGCCCAGTCGACAGATACAACAGATCAACTGGGCGCCTTGCTGCCTGCCCACGTTCATTTAAAATACATATATATCTGCGTGTAAATATATATCTCTTAATACATATATTTCATTTCATTATATTACGTAAATGCTAAAATAATACAGTGGCCTTGAATCCGCATTCAACAAAGGTAAGAATTAAAAAAATACCTGCAAATTGTATAAAAGAAAATGAAATTGAAAAAGGTAAATACAAAGCAGATCCAATTCATACAAAATTGCAAATTAAAACCGACCCAAAAAAAGGAACGAAAGCTTAAGTCGAAAAATATATAAAATATGTTTCAGTTAATCAAGCAGTTAAAAGAGCAAGAATGAAAATTAAACAGAAAAAAGATAAATCAAATTAATAATAAAAGCAAAGAGTAAATATTTTATGAGCAAAAATAATGAACATATTTTTAAGCAATAAAAAACAATTTAATAACTTTGGTTTTTAAAAATTAAAAAAAAAATTAAGTAATCAAAGAAATGTAATTAAATAGTAAAATAATATTAAAATACTAAATAATAAAAAACGTAGACTTAAAAGCAAATATAAGTATAGGTAAGTTAAGTAATATGTCAAACATGAGATGTCATTAAACAAAAAACTATAAATCAAAATTTCTATAAGTTTATACCATTCATATATAAAATTGAATTATTTAACAAAAAAAGAACATGAGCAAGAAAATAAAAATTATAATAACTAAAATTAAATATTAAAAAATAAGTGAAAGAAAATGCAAACTATGCTAAAGAGAATATTTAAAAGCTCTGAACACATTAAAAAAGTAATTCAGAATGTATGGCTTGTGTCACAGTGCATAAAATAATTAAAAAGTATATATACCATATAATGGATTGTCAAATGTGCTTGATATGCTGTAGCTGCCTGACTGAGCACACACACATATATATACATATATACATATTTATATTTACATACCGACATTCGCTTACATTGAAAACGATTTGGTTACCGTGTGCAATGGGGCGTATGAGCGATTTGTGTATATACGCATTTTAAGTGCTTTATGGTTAATGACACTTATGGTTAGCACATTGACAAACCCAACCAAACAGCAGCTAGCCACAAATTTATGCAAATTTACGTTTGGCCATAAGCAGGGGAACTCCAGTGACCGGCAAATACTTTAAGCCCCGCCCTGCCAACTGCACTGCAATCACAGTCTCCAATGCTGGCAAAAACTAATTAAAATTACAAATCCACAAATTATTTTCATATTCTCTTCATTGACTTTGCCAAATGGCAAAATTATGCAGGCTTAAAAATTAATAGCACATAATGCGGCACAAAATACAGCAAACAAAATGGCAAAATTGCACCGGCACACACAGTATGCAATCAAAGAAGCTGAAAAGGAATAGAAAGAGGACGAGAAAGAGATAGAGAGAGAGCAAGAGCGAGAGAGTGAGTGAGATGTGCAACTGTGCCATTAAATAATTGCACATGTATCAATTGGCATGCTTACTCAATTTACAGACAAACAATTTGAGCTGTAAAGAGCAACGGCTTGATAAAAATCTATTGCATACTAATAGGCACTTCAATTCAATTCGCTCACTTAGACAGCCTCACATGTGAGAGTGTAAGTGTGTGAGTGTGTGTTTGTGTGTGCTGCAGTGCACTTTACAATGACCCATAATAAAGTTTGTTTGCCGCTCTGTGTCTGCCAATTTGCCCATTTTGTGTTTACTCAACGCGCCAGAGCAAACAAAACGATGCCAAAAGAGCGGCTGAAACGGAGAGAGTGAGACAGAGAGAAAGAGAGAGCGCGTACCTTTCGTCAAGTTAACATTGTGGGCATACGTTATACTTTTACCTGACATTATTTCCGTTATTACGACAGCACCCGCATCTGCTTCGTGCTGCGTGCTTCGTGTTCCCTGTTGCATGCTATTTGGCGCATGTTTGTTTCTCGACTGGCTCCACCAACACCAACAGTAACAAAGCGCGCTCTCTTAAAGCTCTGCTCTCTTAAGCGTTCCACATGCACATGGGCAGCACTGTTCGCCTTTTGCAGTATATTTTCTTTGGTATTTTTTGTCTTTTGGCTGGTTGAATCTTAGTTTTAAGTGAATAGCTTTAGTTCTTTGTAAAGTGTTCATATACATTATTATTTGTATGTTAATTACTATTCTTTTTACTTTATTATAAATATTTAATTTTTGTTAGATATATAATTATTGGACTTCTATATCAACCATTAATAAAATAAAAAAATAATTTCTTATGATTTTTATATTTTATTATTCAATTTATTTATTTATATTTCTTTAATAAATTAATAGCTCTAATATTATTATTTAATATTGTAAAATATAATTTAAATAGACTCTATATATATTTTTTACTATTTCCTATATTTTTATGCTTTCTTTGCTAGGTGAACTCAGCTAAGTCTTCAATCAAACATTTGACATTTAAAACTTTAAATATTATTAAAATATTTAATACATCTTTTGTTTTATATATTCAAAAACTGCCTCAAGCTATCAAATAATCACATCATCAATGCAACAAGCATTAGAGCTTCATTGCCATTTACTTAATAACAACTCAGACAGACAAGTAGGAAACAAGTTTGGCTATTAATTAGCCATTTGCACGTTATTCCAATGCCAGTTCAGTAGCTCTTGTCGTCAATAGATGACCGAGCTGTCACGCCCCCTTGTTTCCTCACTCACATGTCAATTGCAAAAGTTATGGCCAGCATGCACAACGGGCACAGCATGCAATGTAGTCATACATTTAATTTTTGAAGTCCGTTCTGGCAGTTTGCAGCGTTTGTAGGCGCAGCTGTAGCGGCGGCGGCGTACAGTGCGTATGAGTGACATTTAATTAGTACGACATAAGCATTGCCATAAAGTACACTTCGAATTGTATTTATTTGCAAACAAACATGGCGACAAAGGACACACCTACACAGACACACAACAACCCATTTTCCTTTGCCCCTCCCCATCCCTCACTCTTTCTGTCCCTCTCTCTCCCTTTCGCTTTACATTGAGCGGAGCAGCAGGCGCAACTTTTGCGCTTGTGTGTTTCGGGTATTTACACACATTTCACACCGACAAGCACACACGCTTATACACCCACACACACACTCACACACATACTTGAACAAAGTGTAAGACATTTATAAGCAAATATTTATAACGCGCGCCTTGCACTGACGCGAACAAGAAGTTCAAGAAGAGGAAGATGAGCAGAATGAGCGAGAGGAAGCAGGGGGAGGGAAACTGCAAAACAAAATAATTACAACATAAATTAAGCAAAATAACCGCAGACGCGTAAATGTTACTTCGTGACTTCTGACTGAGCGTGTATGTGGGGGGCTAAACATATGCTACATGAGATTTCTAATAAAGTGAATTTAAGGTGAGCCAAGTGACATTGCATGAGGTACGCTGAGAGTAAAAGATGCTGTCTTATATCAGTTGAAAACTTAAGATGACAAATATAGTATATAAAACTTGTGAAGAGAAGAAATTAATTTAAAATTTATTTGAGACAAAATAATGCAATTTTTATCCTCTTGAGGTATGTATAAAAAAATATGGAAATAGTATCAACATTTGAAAATATATAATTATTTCCATTTAATGAGTTAGTTGATTACTTAATATAATGATGTTATACAATGTTCTATATGATGTTATATATGATAAGGTAATTTGTAATTTATCTTCTGAGACGCATATGCTCTTCAGTTAAGTTTGGTTAAGAGTAAAAACGTTTAGCTTGTCGAGCTTATATACAAATTGTTTAATCATAAAGGTATAACAATTAATAATCATGAACCGTGAAATCATTAAATACTAAAATATTTTTTTGCTTTCTCTTTATGGGCAAATTTTGTTGTTTAATTAGTAGAGTTGATGGCGCGCAAACGTAAAGTAATATATAATGATTAATATAACTTTAGAACGCTATCAAAGGCAGGTCGAGGGAATATTATATACATGCGTCTGTACTGCTGGTTGTTAGGCTGATAGCTAAGCAGCTTTGATGGGTTTCTGGTCTGTTTAAGTGCGAAGGGCTGATGACATGTTAAGCTCTCTGATATGACTTGGTTCCGAACTTTCCATTGTGTTGCTAATTTATTAATTATTATTCAAATTTTATAATATTTAATAATTTGGTATTACTTTAATGCAAAAAAATTGGTAAATTTTAAAAATAATATAATTGACTTTGTATAAAATATAAAACATATTTTAAATTTGAATTTAATATGGAAATAATATAATAGGCGAATATTTTGTACTTTATCAGATTTAATAAATATTTAAATTTGTTATACTTATATATATGTTCTGCATCGAAATTCCACTTTTATCAACTTGAATTGAAACCTCTCTCAATGGTCTATTATAAGTCTTAGATAGAGCTTAGCTTAAAATTCTAGAGTATTAGATATGGACAGCGCCTCAACAGTTATCACTCAATTCAGTCATATAGTCCTTCAGTCTTTCCTTTTCGCTGCTTCGGTAATTGTTAGCGAATTTTAATAAAAATCATTTTTGCGACAGCCTCAGCGCTGACAGCTGTCTGTGAAACTTAATGCCCTGACAAATGTATACCCAAAGGCTGGTATGTTCTGGCATTCGACTGGATGCAGGCAGCTTCTCTGCTGCAGGTTTTCAGTTACGCAAAGGAAATGAACGAAAAATGTAACAACAAAACATACAAATTGAAAAAAGCAATGCGAAGAAGACGACAAAACATGCCCACGCCTTGGCAGGAAGTAAGTGCCCCAAAATGTATGCTACGCTACTTCGCACTCAAATTCGCATTCGCTTTCGCCTTACCTCGCCTCAAATGAAAGCAAGTTAATTTGATTTGGAAATTTGGAAATTTCCAAAGCGCAGTTGACAAAGTAGGCGCAGTTGGAGGTGGCGCGAAGGCAGACGGCAAGTGGGAAATGGGGAATGGTATCTCGCTTTTGGTAGCTAATAAACGTGTCGCCATTGTCGCTCAGGTGACAAAACAAGTGGCGTGGAGTGAAGCACAGGTGTACACGCGTGTAGGGAAGTCAAGTGAAAACCAAGGAAATTGAATATAAGTTGATAAATCTTACAAATATGGAATGTTCTAAATGCTCGCGGTTACAGTGGCACAAATCAAATATCAAGTTGACTTTCCCACTTAAATTCAATCATGAAATACATAGTTACAAAAGAAGAAACTAACTAAAAGAAAAGCTTATAGAAAGCCAAAACAAACATGACCATAGATCTAGTATCAGATGACTTGGTTCAACTCAGTCAACTCTGTCTCACATATAGAGCTCAAGGTCTGCCAACGAGGAAGGCTTGTTTGCTATAGTGCCACAGAGAACACATGATACTGGCGATCAAGTCAACTTATAGAATAAAACTCAACAGCTCAATGTGATCGATAACTTAACTTAACTTTGGTAAATCATGTTGTGTATTGATTGATATTAACTAACTACTAGAATGATTCTCCGCTCATTTATTCGCAAGTCAAATTAACTAATTAATTTGATTTTTCGCCAGTTTTGTGCTGCTTTCGTTGCACTGTGTCCTTGAGAGAAGGCAACCCAACACATTCGTAAGTCAGACAACAAAACAGAAAGCAACTTTTGGCAGAACACTTCGACTTCTACTTCCACTTCAATACGCCTTCAATGCGCAGCTGAAGCGACGAGGAGAGCGACAACAGAGTCGACAGCCTCGTGGCAGCTGTCAAGCGAGACAAGCTGGCGAAGTAGCTGCTTCAATATAAATAGCTAACTGTATACCTGAGCCCAACCGTACCCTACCCTACCCTACCCCGTTCCAATATTCATGGCAACGCACCAAGGACGCTGACAGAACAGAAAAGTACATCAAATGTACATTAGTGCGGTAGTTAACTTATTCATGTACACAGCAACAGCTAGGAAGCCCAATGGGCTGACACGCCTCCTTTTGCACAAGCTCCCACTCAGCCACTTGCCCATCTTCCTACCCTGTTTCATTTTCGTGCTGTTGTATCACTTTTTGTCGCCGAAAAAAAGTGAAGAAAAGAAAAGAAAAGGTACAAAAAATGTCAAATGAAATATAATAAGGGTACATCGGGACTGGCTGTGCCTGGGAGTATCTGCTTTATAAGCTGACTCCATTTAACTCCAACGCACTTGAAGCTCGACTCCGACGGCGCAGCGGAGTCCTCCGTCAAGTGTGTCCTTGGCGTGGCGACTTCACTGCTGTCACTCGGCACTCGGCAACAGACAGACAGAAAATTTGTTTTGAGTTGAGCTCCTGGCGCATAGTTCGCAGTTTCGAGTTCGAGTTGCTGTCGGTTAGTCTCTGGTTGGCAGGGGTACAAAAGACTTTGGTAAGTATGAAATAAAGTCAAATTCCAAAACGTGCCCCGCCCCAATCCTTCTCACAAGCTCACACAGCTGCCAGGTAGCACCCGCCCCCGCAGACTACCGACTGCCGACTGCCTTAAAGACGACAGCAGCTGCAGGTGAAAGTTTTGTCTAATTAAAAAATGCTTCTTTGGCAAGAAAATTGCGGCTTCATTGGGTTCACCCGCTACCCAAACCTCGATGCTTACAAGCAGCTTAAAGAATCAAACAATCTAAGCTAAATATATATATTATTTATGTACATCTTGGATGCCTTGGATACACCTCTACAACGTTTGAAGACGGTATTGTCAGCGGACAGAATATATACAAATTGACAGCGGAATTGTATAAAATGTCAGATGCTCAGTAGTAGATAAGTTATGGTAAATGATTTATTCACTATAGGAGCAAGAAATTCATTCGAGTATTGAAACGTATTGAAACAAATAATTGAATTAAAATTTCATGTTTCTTAAAAGGAAATCGCCTACGACTTTCATTCAACTTTTCTTTTCAGCGCCCACGCTGCGTATGCGTGCTATGACTCTTCTAGTATTGAAATATTTATGGCACATTGAAGCATTTGCTTGAAGTCGTGTCTAGACTTTGTTCAACATTTGCCAGCTTAAAACAAAGAGACGTATTAAGAGTGCAGCAAGCGTAGCGCCGCGGGTCAACTTGGGAAGCGTAAATAATAACACAAAATTTGTTGCTTTTCTAGCAGTGGGCGTGGCCAATAACCTTGAACGAGCCACAATAACATGAAGAAGAGCCTGGCGGCACTTAAAATGCACTCAGCTAAAATGCCACACATGTAGCAGAGGCAACAAACATCAACAACAGCAGAGCCAAATAGCCAAACAGCTAAACAGCCAACGGGCCATCGGCCAATGGTCAACAGAGCAAAAAGGTCATTGAAGTAAACGCAAACGAAAATAAAACTGCAAATAAAATTAACACGCACATCAAAATGCAAGCAGCAGCAGCAGCGGCAGCTGAGGAAATCAAGTTGTGCGAATACAAATTGACAGCACTGTGCATACTTGGCTGTGGGCAAGGGCAGTCACAGTCACATATTTAACATATATATATATATATTTTATTAAAATAACAATAAGTCTAGGAATATCTACATAAATAATAGAAAATTCTGTCTATTTTGTTTTCAATTATTATTATAATTCATTCATTAATTACGATTAAAATGCAAATTCAATTGAATATTTGAGCAGCTTAATCTTTATTGATAACTTTAACAGCTGCTCAAATATAGTTCAACAATTTATTAGCTAATTTGTTCATATTATATGCTGGTTAATTTTTTTCAAATTTATATAAAATTAATATAATAAATAAATTTAAAAAATTTTGAAAGATATTTTTTAATATTTAAAAAATTGATTGGAAATTTAGTATACAATTTATACATATATATATATATATATTGTACAATAAGAATACTGAAAAATAATATATCTTTCTTTAAATCGTCTCAGAATAAGTAAATATTGACGTTAATTAAAAAAAAAAAATTATTATGATGAGATTTAATTACAGTTTACATTTACTAAGTTATTGAATTCACTCAGTAAAATTTAAGCTAAGGATTTCATATAAGACCAGGATATTTGCCAATCAATTCGTATTTTATAGCAGTGTTTTTCTCTATATTATTAGTCTGTTTTATTTTTATATGTGTATATATGAAATTTTAATTATGTATTTTGGGTAACCTAAAAAGAAACAATAAAGAAAGAGAATTTTTTAAATATGGAAAATATTTGTATAAAAGTCTCAGCTACTTATTCAAGCATGAACACTTCTCTTAAGTAAGATCCAATAACCTTCGCTTAACTTAAATCATAAAAATATCAGAGAGCAAATGACTACAGCCTTTAAGAATACGAAAGGAGCTTTGAGAACGGATTAAGAAGCTGAACAGGAAAACAAGTGTAGCCATGAATAAAATAGTTCAAATCTTGAATAATTCATGTCTATAAATCAGCTCAAAATTAAATATAAAATAAGTACAGTTGCTTATGTAAACTCTCTCTTACTTTACTTAAGGCATATGCTACTACAAGCTATTTTATGATATTTATTTCTTCTTTTAATAATCGATAATACAATAATATCACTACACATTTTATATAAAGCTAAGCTAAACTCAACTGCTTCGAGTCTGATTAGCTTTTCCTGTCCTTATACGCAAAGCTATTCACTCTAGTTTAAGCAATAGTTTAAATACGTTTTATACCTTGTTATTCTAACGATCAATCAAGGAATTTTTTCATCAGCATTGGAATTAATTAAGTCATATTACAGGCACTTAAAGTCCAATAAGTATTGAAGTGCTCTGGCAAACCTCTTTCAAAGTATATCAACTACTTCACATTTAATTTGGCAAGCTCTTAATTATTTTCTTCAGTGTTTTTTTCACTGACTTGCCACAACTTATGAATTTTGGATGCATATTAAATTGAATTGGCAAGTGCTTCTGCCTTTTTTTAACCGACTGCCATCAAGCACGCCTCGCCCGCCCCCTTTTCCCAGCCCGCTCACATTGCCCGTTGCCCTTATCGTTGCAATATACATTATGCAGTGCCTGCAAAAGCAAATTTATTTAAGTTAAAAGTCAACACACACACACACTCAGCCCCTCAGCTGCCTGCACATTTGCACACGTAATGTCATACTTGGACCCATGCCCGGACCCCCAAATGGCAGGGCCACGCCCATTTACTTTGGCAACGCCATAAAGTATACAATGGCATTGGTAATAAACCGCAACGCGTCATTGGCACTCGCTGCCCTCGCCCTCGCCTTCCCTGTCTCTCTCACTTGCACCTTGCCAGGCCTGTGGCCAGGCGAGCGCCTGGCTCGCTCCGTTGGCCTTTGTATAACGTGCTGTGCGTCCTGTTGGCCCTGGGAGATGTCTCGCCTCCACAAAATTATGCTGCACACACACACAGCAACCGGGCATACAACGCCTTTGTGTCCAACTTATTGACGCGCTGACTGACTTCAACTTCGAGCTGAGCTGACTTCAATGCATGCGGACGACGTTGATGCCGCCGGCTGCTTGGCTAACTGGCTGACTGGTTGACTGGGCGAGTGGCTGACTCCCGGGGCTGATGGCTGGGCCGATTGTGCAACTTCCTGGTGGCCACGCTCCATGGCGTTAATGTTTGCCCATATATAGTCTTTCTATATAATGCATAACATTTTGCCCGCCAGACGCTGCCAGACACAGTATCCCTTCCCTCCCTTCCGACCCTACCTCCCACCCCATCTCCTTCGCTCCATCAGCTCCTTTGTTGCCCGTTCAAGGTGTTGATATAGGCGTTGGCCACTGCTGCTGCTGCTGCATTTGGTGTTGTTTGTTTGTTTGATTATTGATTGAGCGCTCAACTGAAAAACAGGAAGACATACAAGCTGAACAGCTGATTTTCACTAACTATCGACTGGTCAAGCCATTGTTGGCCTTGAGGCGTGCAGTTGCAAAACAAGATGCAGGCATTCAGCTCCATCTTGAAATGTATCTTGTCTTAGTTATCAATATATGTAATAACCTGTCTGCCCCTCCGTAAGCAATCTCGTAAACTACAGCACCTAGAGAAGTTATTGAATTGTACTGCATGCCATACTTAGTGCCATTTATCATTATTTTTCGATATCGTTTAGTATTTACCTATTATTTTATTTGTACTTGCCTTTTAAGCAGGACGTGAGGTATCAGAATTATTAAGTTGATGCCTATGTTAAATATACTTTAATATGCATATTATAATAATTCCTAATTTTTCATACATCCACCCATTATCCCTAAGATTGAGCAATTTATAAATGGAGCTTTGCGAACCTTTTCATATACGATCTGAAAATTACATTCTATCGCTCTCTCTTTCTCTCTCTCACTATATGTCTGTCTTTCTCTATCTCCCTCCATCTGTTTCTCTTTCTTTCTTGCTCTCTATCTTTCACTCATGCTCTCTCTCTCATTCCCTCTTTCACTCTCTCTATTCAAAGCTATGACTACGTAAGAGTTATAGCTTGAGATGGGTAGTTCGACAACGTCAATTAATGATAAACCCAGGAAGTTTCTGAAATCAACTCCTTTAGCTTGTTTAAGCATCATCTGTATACCAAAATCCTTATATATATATCCTTATACTTTACTACATTCACTGAATAAACCCTTTCAAATCAATATCAAATAGTTCCAGTTAAACGAATCTTGCTATTTGCTAATGTAGATAACTACAAAGAAAGTTTGACAACAAGAAACAAAGAAATCAAATTTAGTTCTTAGTAAGACACTTAAGCATCAAGCTAAGCTAATTGGATAGAAAAGTTTGTATAGCTTCATTAGATATGCTCAACTTTGAACACAGAAATTTTGATTGAGTTTCCCATTTGGCTAAAGATTTTTCAATACTAATGTCTTAGCAACTCGTGTTATGGCTTTAGAACCTGCAACTGTGTTGCATACTTCATCAGCTTAATAGTCCCTTGAAGTCACCCACACGCGATTTACCATCAATTCAATGAACTATTCATTCACATTGGCGGAAGTTTTTCACACGCGTCTCCGCATGCCCATAAAACCAACTCCGAAAACAACTTCAACAGCAACTCCAACTCCAACTTCAACGCCCGCTCCCACTTAAGTTTTAGCTACAGCTACAGCTACAGCTTCTACTTCATTGTCATCGTCAAAGTAGCACTAACGGCATTATGCAAGCGGCGCCTCAAGTGTCCTTGTCGTGTTCATGCATGTCACTTCGATCACTTCACAGATTTAATCAACTACCCGGCCAAAAGCTTTCCCCAGCCCCCAGCCCTCTATGCATAGCTGCATACGCTGCGGGCGCATTATGATGTGATGTGCTCTATTATATTCATATTTTATAGCTACTTACATTTTACTACTCAGGCGCTAACCCAACTGCCAACTGCCAGCTGCCAGCTTCTGTTACTTCTTTCTTATTTTTCATTTTTTTCTTACTTCTCTTTCTTTTACGTGTTCCTTTTTTTAGAGCTTGTATTTTTGTTGCTGCCTTCTTTTCAGTGTGGCTTCCATTGTTGTGCAAATATTTTTTAGCTTGGCGGCACTTTACACGCCTCTTTCGTTTTTTTCTTCTTCTCTATCGTCGTGTAAATCCTGGCAGCAAGCGCTTGTCTCTCTCTCTCTCTCTTTGTCCGCCCCCACTGCCACGCCCAGCATCAACAGCCAGCCTATCCAAAAGTGCTGCCTGTCTACTTTTGTTGCCTGTCAGCGGCGGCAGCGACGGCGACGGCGTTGCCATCCAGTGGGTGTGCGGCTGTGAGTGGGTGTGTGCGTGTGCTTTTAACATGTCTTTTGTCATTTTTCTAGTTTATTATTATATTTTCTTGCACTCCCACACACACACTCACATGCACAACAAGGCGAACCTCGTCCACGTCCATTTGGCGCTATGCTACATAAAAATGCATCAACCGCAAATTTTTTGTGTTGCCTTTATGATGTGCCTGCCTGCCTGCATTTTACCCTGTCTGCCTGCGTCGATGTCTGTGTTCATGTCCTGCAGGCGCTGGCAGGACACGCTCTTTGTTGCAGCTGCCGCAGTTGTGGCTACTTTTCCAATGCAATTGGCGCTCTAAATTCCATTACTCTCGCATTTGCTGCACTGCACGCTGGGCAATTTTCTTAAATTTGATTGAGCAGACAAAACTCCTCCGGCTGAAGCAGCGACAAAAATTTCCTTTTAACTAGATTCTATAAAAAGTACATAAATATAAACTATACTATAAATATATATATATGTATATTTCAAAAATACATTAAACAATTATATATGTATATATATATATATATATATTTATAGAAATATATATGTCGAATCGGTATGATATTAAGGCTTGATTTTATGAAATTAAGAACAGAGTCTATAAGCTGTTATGTTGTGATTTCCTCCTACTGTTCGAATAGAATTTGAGAGAAGCTGCCAGCTTATATTAAATATATTTTATCGGAATGAATTTAAATTTTAGTTGTACGCAAATCTATTCTGTATGATATAATTCTCACTGCGCGGGAGACAACTTGAGTCGATGCTGAGTTCAAGCGAGTTGAAAAGGCACTTGGTCCAAGTTTGAATTATGTAGAGTTGAAAAGTACAAAATTATAATGGAGCATATAAAATTTAACACATTCACACGATCTATATATATGAGAGAATGGAGTTTGAGCAGGAAAGCCTAGCGTAAGCTGAGAACTTGACATAGACTTGACATTGACTTAAACTGTATTAAAATTCGAGCAATTGATGAGCTCTTATCATGAGAGAACTGTGCAGTCAAATTTTAACTTCACAGTTTCGGAATAATTCATGATTAAATGTCAAATCACATAAAATATTTCAGCAGCTGCATGTAATCGATGACTGTAAAAACTACTGCCAAATAGTTCTCGGTAAAAATATCATCTTAAGTTGCTCGTACTTTATACAAATTCTTAGCAGTACCTTGATTAATTTGAATCACTTACATATTTAAGTTAAGCTCTCCAACTTCCTGCTTCATTGTTATCGCTAATAATGCAATTGCAGCTAAAACTAATGCCACAGCTGTTTTATTAGCATTGGCTGGTTGAAGTTTGAAAAGTGGCTCAACTGGCGCCTCTGAGTGACCTGAATCTCAATTGCATCTTCCACTCCAGCTGGAAGCTAATGCCAATCGACAGAGCTGTGGCGCCTTATGTGGCCAGTGTCCAGAGCTCGGTCATGGGCGGGAGCATGGTTAAAGAGGGGCTGGAGGCAGGCTTGCCTTTTTGCAGCTGTAATCAATATGCAAACAAACCATTTGCCACAATAATTACAAAGTAATGCAGCGTCCGGCGTGAAATGTAAAAATAAACGGCAGCTGCTCGAATCCAATGATGACTTTGGCCAGAGCCGAGCGAGCGGGTTGGAGAGCAAAAGCTGAAGCTTTCACTTATGGTGGGCCATATCGAGGCCACCGCCAGACCCCGGCTCTGATGATGGCCATGCGCGAGCCAATGATGAAGCAATTAATTTGCAATTAAATCGATGATGCAATTGCAAATAAGCGCAGCGCAAAAGAAGCGACTGCAAATTGTGGAAATAAAAAACAAAGTACTGGGAAGGGACAGTGGCCAAATGGTAGAGTCTTAACGGCTATTCAATGCGCTGCAGTTGAGCGAAGAAGATGCGAAATATGCTTTACTAAATATAGATTTTTATAAATTTAATATCGAGTAATAAATGAAATAAATAAAAACAGTTATTTTTTATAATATATAAAAATTTTGACTTATGTAAATAAAATTATTATTTAATAAAAGTTCTATAACGGAAAAAAGGTTCAAAAAAATTAAAAAAATAAAATTAATTTTAGAAAACTAACTTCAAATTATTGTACTTATATAAATAATCTTAAAATCTTATAGTTTTAGCTATAGAAAAAATTGTAAACTATTTTAATAAATATTATTTGCATGCGATGTAGGAGAGTTAATTAGCTAATTCTGATACAGCAATTTATATTTTATTTATTCTATCAAATATATATCATATTTCATTCCATTCAGTAAAATAAATATAAAATAAACACAGCAAATTTATAATTTATTTACAAATAAATTAAATTTTTCTGATAATTCTGCTGATAAAACTAACAATGAGTTCGTCTTATTCCATTTAAAACTAATTTCTTACAAAGTTTTATTTGGAAACTGAACCTAAATTTTTGGAAAATGTATCTATGTATTACTAACTTAAATAAAATAAATATTATAATTGAAAGAAATTCAATTTGATTATAATTTATGCAACTTATAGATGAAAATTTCTTTATCATCAGCGCATTGTAGGGCATTTGGGGTGCCAAAATAAACCACGGCACTGCGCATGCAAAGGGCGGAAAAGTGGCAAAATTAATGTCCACACACAAACACATTCACACACAGAGAGACACCTACATACACAACAAATGTTGGCACGCACAGTGGTGCGAATGATGTTACGGTCAGTGAGGCGTTGGCTTTGGCTACCAACAACAAATAGTCCAGGCCGACTTCTCGCTGAAGCTGATGCGCATTTTTCACGCCGAAACTGCAAATCGATCAGAGGCGTGCTGGGGCATGGGCGTGGCCGGGCTGTGCTGGTTTGTTGTGGAGTTGGCGTTTTTCCATCAACTTTGGCGGTTATTCAATTAAAAATTACTTTATTTGTAATTAAATCGTTTGGCATGCTCACCAGCTGGGCGCCCTGACGCCCGCCGTCCGCCGCACTGTGTTCAGCTGTGGCGGCCATGCTGCATTTCCATATCCTGCTCTTCTTCTTTTTTTGTTCATAGTAAAGTAACGTTTTGTTAGAAAATCGCTTGGGCTGCATTTTAAAATGCAATTTGTTGGGCACATGATATTCTCTGCCGTTTTTTCTATCGACGCCTCTCGTGGCTGGCACACAAATCACGGCAATTTATTTATGACACTATTTACAATAACGGGGCGCCAGGATTGAGCAGAGACAGTAGCAGGAGCAGCAGCAGCAGCAACAGCAGCAGCTGCCAGGCGCCTCAATACAGAAAGGCATACACATTATAGCAACTAGGAGACAGCAGAGAGTGGCTTCTTCTTCCACTGCTCCCTCACCTACATCTGCTGACTGGTTCCACGTGCACTCTACTTAAATAACAATTTCAATATATTGAAATTTACTTTGTCACATGAAAGCTAAACAGCTTGCACTCAGCGTCAGTCACGAAGCAATACACAAGACTAGCCCAGCTCCAAGCTCCGCCTGCCCCCACACCCAACGACAACCCTTACCACCAACTCAACTATGTGACTTGTTACCCATCCAACGCGTCCCTCGTCACCAAGTGGAAAGTGTTGGAAAAGTGCTGCCATTGCAGGTTTTCATTTTATGCTATTTACATTTTCATATTTTGCTCTGCGCCGCACCGCAAACAATTTTGTAGCTCGACTTTGTTGTTGTTGCTATTGGAATACCCTTACAAGAAAGCAGATCCCATAATATGACAACATAATGTATGCCTTTATTTGCATATAATATATAAACATGAAATTCTATTGTGAAGACATTAGAATATAATATATTTACTACTACTATTTACTACTTTAATAAAATGAAATTATTATTTTTAACATAAAAAATTGTAAAGAAAGCAATATAAAAAAATATATTTTGCAGAAAAAATTCAAGTAAATTTTTTAGAAAAATCTCACATGAAAACTTTTTCGAACTAATTATATAATAAAAATAGTATTAATACAAACATATTTTTAAATTATTTTATTTTTAATGTCATTAAATATGAAAAATAGTATACTCATAATTGATTTACAAATTATATACATTTTCAATATTTTAAAAAAAATATATAAATTTTGATAGCACTAAACATAAATACATTTAATCATTACTTTAAATTATTGATATTATAACAAATGTTTCAATAATGCTACAATAATTCATTTTCCTCAACTCTTACTCAATTTAATAAAGTTTATGTTGATATTTTAACTATAAAAATATATATGAAATAAACAAAAAATAATTTTAAATATTGAAAATAAATAAATAAATAAATTTTTAGCTATGTTCTATATTCAAACAAACTTTTCATATAATAGCTTACAGTAATATCACATTAATAAGACCCCTTTTAACAAATTCTACTTCATAAAAAGGAATTTTAGTAGAGTATCCACACGTCTGCATTACATAAAAGTTAAATTTTGTTGTTGTTTCCGTTTAACATTTCGTTGTTTTTTGTTTTGCTGTATTTTTTTATTTTCAATTTTGTTATATGCTCGTCGTTGGTGGGCTGCCTCTTCGGTTTGGCGACTGCTACTTCTGTTTTTTGTGCCCATTTAGTCGTTGTTTGCAATTTTTAACATCGCATACTCCAATGGCATGGCATGGCATCGCATGGCATGGCACGCTGCCCGGGCGGCTGGGGCCTGGGTCGGTATCCTTTCAAAAAGGGCATCAGGTGTTGCACGTTGTGCAGCAGCTTATCTCAAATGATTTATAAACTACCAACAGTGGCGAGGCCAAAGCCATTGTCATTGCATAAAATATGCTAACAGTACAGCATAAAAAACAGGACAGAGCACAGTAAAAGAAAAACACGAAGCTACATAGAAAGAGAGAGAGAGAGAAAGAGCGAAAAACATCCATATGGAGTGGGAAAAAAATGATGGAAGCTTCTGTGTCTCAGCCAAGCATCGATTTGAAATTGAAGTCCAATTCTTAATGGAAACCGAGTATAACTTGAAAGGTATGAGCTTACAAGGACACAGGTAACAAATACAGTTTTGGTTGTAACTTTAATTCATAGAGAACCAAAATTCATTCACTAGTTCACTGAAGTGTGAAACTGATTTAGGCGATTGAATGATGAAGTTATTATGAACAGAAATTATATGGCATATCGATGAGAAGTATTTAAAAAAAAACCATATATAAATTTTTAAACTATTTCGCAGATCTGAAGAACCTTTTCCTTAATCAAATCTATATATATTAGAATATGTAAAATGCTAAAAAAACAGATAAAAATGTTGAAAATATTTCCGTTGCAACAACATAAGCTTAGCATTCTTAGATAAAATACAACTATTTTTAGCAATTTCAAAAATTCAAAACAATTCAGCAGCTAAACGACTGATAAAATAGATATATAAATATAGAAAATACCAAAATCATCCAGCTTTTATGACATCAAAATCAAATATATATTTAACATATAAAAAAAATTATTATAAATATAAAATTATATTTGCAATATTATAAAAGCCTATAAATACCTTAAATACGATTTTTTAATTTTTGATTAGGGTTTAATAATATAATTTATTATTGCATTTTGAGATTCCATCAAAAGCGCTTAAAATAATGTAAAAAATTACTTTCAATATTTTTAAAGAAAAGAAATCGTCAAACTTTACGCCGCAATTACTCATAATGAGGAAATAAGCATATATACATGTATATTTGCACATGTGTCTTTAGTTATATGCATAAATTATCTGCTCAAATAGCTGAGAGCAGCTCTCATCTATCATCTGTCGAGTGGGATCCTCACCCCATTGACAATCGACAAACATATTGCACACACTTGGCACATAATAAGCCACTCACTAATTGTTGCAGCTTAATTGAGGCTTACGCAGTGTCCGTCCATAAGCGTCCGATCGTAGTGGAGTGGACGGCGCCCAATCCACATTATAGACGCTCAATTTGTTCATAACTATGGCTAACAAAATAATTATTGTTTAAAAAGCCGTGCAAACTAATGCCCAGTGTTTGGCCTGCAAATCTCTGTCCCGCCCACTTGTGGGCGGTCATTCAAATTGCCTGAACTGCTGTTGTTGCTCTTGTTATTGTAATCGTTGTTGTTGTTGTTGTATTAAGACCAAGTTTGGCTTGTCTAATTAATTTGCATTTAGCGCACAGGCCTTACAGTGCTTTGGAATCGGCTTTTGGGTCTTAGACGGCATACAACTGCGGCATTTGGCGACTACCTCCTTAATGCCACGCCCCCCTTGCCTAACTACCCTCTGTACACACGCACACATGCATCCCTTGCTGCATATGCTGTCTTTGTCTCTTGGGCGATTTATGTTGACTGCAATTTTCAGCTGTGGTGCGACGCAGATAACTAAGCTTGATATATATACATATCTCATATAGATATATATATATACAGATATGTAGGTACATATTTGTATTTGAGGCTCATCCAGTTGTCGCTGCGCTTGTTGTTGTGATTATTAACGATTATAGTCCTGCTGTGGGCAGCACTACAAATGCTCATTTTATTAATTTGAATTACATTCCATGATTGAATGATTGAAGCTCGATTAATTTATTATACAAAAAATTTGAATTTAACAATTATTGGACTTACGTAAATTCTTATATATTTTTCATATCCTCTACAATCTGAAAATAAAAGAAAATTTCCATTTTCAATTATTTATAAATAAATAGTATCTTAGCTTAATTTTTATATTACTTAAACATACATATTTATATTAAATACTTGGTATCTATAGTGTATAAATATATATATATTTATATTGCATTTAATTATTTTATAAATATATAAATATTAAATATTAAATAAAATTGTAAATATTTTTTAATATATTTTCAACACACTTGGTTTAAATATTTTTTATAAATATATAAATTTATTTCATTATATATGTATATTTTATAAATATATTCTTAATAAATTTATTATATTATATTTATAATATATATTTTTCTTAATATTTTTTAGAAATATTAATATATATATATATAAATATTTATTAAAATTATATTTATATTATATATAATATTTTTTTCCGTGTTATTAAAAATTTCACAATTTAATTTTTGATTTAAGCTTTAGCCTATAGTAAAAAACACGATTTAATAAAGCAGCCAACGAAAAATATTCACTTGTCTTAAAATTGTTATCAACCTATATTCTCTGTTGTACGCTTCAATATGAACTATATTCTCAGTTATCTTTTGTATATACATATCTCTGTATTGTACCCATTGGCACATTAAACTTCAAAGCGCCTCACACATAGGCACACATAGGCAAAGCCATTGAACCGCACACACAGAGACACATTTGCCCACCCACATAGATGTGAGCAGGTGGCTGCTGCTCTCATCGAAGATACCCCTGGCCATGGGGCTATACAAATACAAGACGGCAAAAGCATTTATGGCATTTTGTCGTTAGCTGTGCGAACTATTTGCCTTGAAACGACAACCACGGAGACAATGCCGCAACAACAACAGCAACAAGACGACACAAATCATCGAGAGATGCCACAATAGCGCCCAGAACATGCCAAACAGAGACACCAACATGGGAGAGAACAGAGATAGCTACAGCTGAAAAGCTTAAACATATGCAGACAAAAGTAAATCAATCAATCCTGGAATTAACTAATTGCGTAAAGCAATATTTATGAATAATTAATGAGCTCATAATGCCGACCAGCATGTGTGTGTGTGGGGAATGGGCGTGGCAAGGGCAGAGTGTACTTAGTTTGTGGTTCGTTTATCTTTTAAGCATTGGAAAGGCAATTCGTATGCCGCCCGGCCTCAAACCTGCGGCTGGGCTGACTATTAAGTGGGCCTTTGAGTTTCTGGCTGAGTGCAAACTTGAAACTATGAATATTAGTTGCCTACTTTATATAATATTCTATGAATTTTTAATTAACCACGTATGTGTGTGAGCGAGTGTGCGTTTGTTTATTGTTGTTGTAATTTGCAAACATTTGCATAAATCAGACCAAATATTTTGCATACTCATTGATATACTTGATGGCTTTTTTATTTTGCTTTTGAGTAGAGAAAAGACCTGGTTAATTTATAGCTGAAATGCATGTAAATTACCTCGGGGCCAGGACAAAATGCAGGCAACGCAGATAAGTCGCTGCCAGAGAGTATGCAACAACAATTTACACAGGCAAGCGACAACAATAATAACAACAGCTATGACAACATTTACATTTCATAAATTCAGTGCAAATAATTCATAAATTTAAAACGACAAGAAAAAAGAGCAGCAAAAGAAATGCATAAAACGTATAGAGGGAGAGAGAGAGAGAGAGAGAGAGAGAGAGAGGTAGAGCAGGGAAGCAGCGTTCCCAATCCTTTAGCACTTCCAAAAGTACATGAGCATATGAGCTGTATATAAGAAAAAACAAAAAAAAACACAAAATAAAAATCAACTTCAACGATAACAAAAACAACAACAATAAGCGACATGCGTGTAAAATATTTACACATTTTTAACTGAATATTAATTTATGTTGTTTTCCACTGTCCAGTATTTCACTGCCAGGCTCACTCTTATGCACTCTGCCTCTCTCTTCCTCTGTGTCTATCTCGCTCTGCGGACTGCGAGCTGACAAAAATGATTTTATACCCTATACTAGATACCTTTATATGGTATATAGTACATTCTGACCGACATTAAACTTAATTTATAGCCAACAAAATTAGTTTATTTGCAGATTGATTCAAGAGCACGAAAAGTACAGCGAGTTCTGTTAGTCTAATATTAATTCTGATCATATTTATAGATCCTATAATAGTTGTTATTTAAGGTATTACACAATTCAAATTTTTCTAAATGCTCAAAATTATTCTAAGCAACTCTCGCTGACTATGAATTATTATGCAATCTTTTTTGTAGTACTAAACGTGATTTTTATATAAGATTACACAGCAGAACCCATAGCAAATAATATTTTTTTCTACCTGAGAAGCGAATGAAGGTGAGAGAAATAACAAAAGCTTTTTCAAATTAAGTCACAAAATTATCTAGAATCTGATTACACTGATTACTGAAATATAAACAAATTTTAATTTCAGCTTCTGAGTTGGAAAACTTTTAAGAAATTTCAAGTTATATGAGTCAAAGAATATACTAATCTGATTTGTCTTTATTAAATTTATTTATTTTATGTAGCTGTCTATAGTAATAAATATAGAAACATCTAGTTTTTTTCTTTTCTTAAGTTTCATTAAGAGTAGTAGTAAATTCGTCGCTCAAAAATTGCCAACTTTATTGAAGTGGTTTTTGTTGTTGTTGTGGCCGCAGCAGCTGTTGACACATAAATAAATGCATTTTGCAGAATTCGTGCGCTGCTGCCGCCGCGTATTACTCTTTTATTTGCAGGGAACAATCCATGAATTTAAATGCATTTTGCCGACAAACATTTAAATAGAAAAAATACAGAAAGCAAATTTGAAATGCCTAAAAAATCTATTAAATTGAAGTAAAAGCGGAAACATTCTAAAGAGCAAAGGAGGCAAATGGGATAAAGGAGTTCTTTGCTGAAAGACCAGACGTTGCATAGTTCTCGGCTGGCTGCCAAAAATGTAGCAGGCAACGCCTCACTGAACTCAGCGATGGAAAGAGGCGGACATTGGATTGAGAGGCATGGCAAACGCGTCTGGGCCTCATAGTTTACATTGACACGCGCCTGCATGCAAATAAAATCATGACAGCCAGACAGAAACTCGTGAAAGCTGCCAGGCGAGCGCAAACTAAACAAGTAAAAGAGTTTGGCTCAGGAGTGCCCTGCCAGCAGACACCCTGTAATCAAATATGCTTTCAATCGTTCTTGCCCGCTGTTAAACATGCGAACACGGCATCTTAGATTCAAAAATATAATACTTTATATTTCTATTTCAAATTGGGGTTAAGCAAATTTCCAAAAAGTGAAATTTTTGTATACCTGACTCTATATGCCAAATTGGATGATTCTGAGTCGTAAAGCGAGTCGAGTTATGATTCAAAAATAAAATTTTTAATATCACTATCCGATGCATTGTAATGGGAATAGAGAAATTGAGCATATTTGTTGAATAAAACGATGAACTTCTTCTATACAAAGTATATATAAATAAATTTAAAAAAATATATAAAAAAAATTTAAAAATTTCTAACAATTTTAGACGCTTAAACGGACTGATGGATAGGACTAGATCAGCTTATTGATGTATCTACAAGTTAAAGCAAGTCAACAGACAGAAAGCCACATAAACGGACAGGTTATCGGAAGGACATATCATCGACGGTCGGACAGACAGAGGCTACATCCACTCCACAACAATAAATATACATATTCATCTCAAGCATACATAAATACATGATACCCTGCTTAGCCACATTCATGGTTTTCAGCATGTAAAAAAAACACTCACATTCACTCACACACATAGTCAGTCTCTCCTACAGACATTCACATTATTATTATTATTGTTTTGATTTCCCTGGCTGAGTTTGCTTAAATATTTTTTCTTAATTCTTGAACTTGACAGGCTGCCCGCCTCTCTGCAGGAAATTGGGGCCTCGCCATAGCTGCATCTATGGCATAAGGACATTTTAGCCAGGCCGTGAGGCTGGCCACTTGACTGCATTGACTGCTGCTACTTTAGCCGCTGTCATGGCCATGCCCATGCCCAGAGCCCACGAACCAAGTCCACTTCATCTCCTGTTGTTCTCGTAGCTTGTTTGTTTGCCTTGTTTTGCTTTTGTTTTCGGCTCGGTCTGGACGAGTGCCAAAATAAAAATATTTTATTATGCCAAAAAGAAGTTATGTCGTCTACGAGCAGACCCTTTCGCCACTGGGATTACACTAGGCTCTTCGTTGGCTTTGGCTTTGGCTTTGGCTTTTTGCTCTGCTCTGCTCTGCCTTGTCTGCCTCAAAGCTGTGCATTTGAAAGTAGCCACAATTTGACAACATTTTTTCTCTTCATCTTCTTGGCCAACTGTTGTGGCCAACAGCTTTATGTATTTTGATATGAAAATTTATTTTTGGCAACAAATTTGCTTTCAAAATATATATAAATATATATATAAAACATATATATTTATTTATTGAATGCTATTTTAAACGGCAATTGATATTAATAATAAAGGAAAAGAGTTAGAAATTGAGAGTTAGGAAATAACAGAATACTTGAATGTTAACTACGTAAACTGCTTAAAATATGGAATTTAATTTTGTTTGAATTTGAAGTTAGTTTTTCCTATAAAATAAAATTGTATATATATATTTTTTACAAACCATATTTATTTTATTTTCCTATTAGCTTTTTAATATCTAAATATTTTGTAAGTTTTGAGATGGCCACAAAAAGTCCAAAATTAATTTGCAATTCACATTCTGTAAATTGTTTTAGCAATATATATATATACATATATATATATAACAAAATTTAAAAGTTTTCTGTAAATTTTAAATTTGAAGTCACTTTGGGCTATTCGTGAAAATCAGACTGGATTTTCATTATATTGGTTATATATTTTTACATTACACAATCTAAAACCATATTTAATTAAAAAGTTTAGTTCAAATGTCAATAAATGTCAATAAAGCAGACTTTAATGGATAGGAAATCTTATGACATTAATGATTAAATTTGACATATGGATCATCCGTATTCCAAATGCGACAATTCTGGTTATTTGAAGTCGGCTTAATCCATAGGCCTTAAAATGCACAAGTGGACAGTTTGTCCGCGTTGCTCTGCTATAAATCTATCTATTCCCAATAAAATTTTAAACTAAACTCAATAGAAAGTAATAAGCAGCTGTTTAATAGGTTGTCCAAAATAGTGTTACCAACTCAAAGCATCAACCTCTAAAGAAAACACTATTTATAAAATTAATGAATGTAAAAGTAAAAATTTCAAATTTATTATTTGGACTCAAATATGCTTATAAGTATTTCAGGTTATATGTTGCACTATGTGCTTTGATCTAATATCAATAGAGTTACACTATTTTGATTAAAGAGAAGAACTACAATATATTGAAGTCAAATTTCAAAAAGATTTTACATTTTGAAGTAAAATATAAAGCTAAAATTCAGCAAAACAAAATTTCTATTATTAAGACTCACTTCACAAAACACTTTTTGGCAAGATGCAAGTGCGACGCTACGTGAAAGCTATTTAGTTAAGCCATAAATATATATTTATATATGTATACTATTTACTATATATTCTCTACTATATAGAGGTATACAATATAGAATCAAGCATATCATCTTTAGCCATTTTATGCCGCCTTCAATTTTTCTGCAATGTTCATTTGCTTGACGAATGTCACGACAGAGAATGCCAATTTGGCCACCTATAAAAAGAAGTTTATATTAAGATTTGGCCAACGGAGGTCACAAATTGTGTGTCTCACTTTAATATTGGTGTCCAGGCTGATGGGGAAAATGGAGCCAGCTGTAAAACGTATCGATTGCTGTACATTTTGCAGAAAGTAGATCAAGGCTGACTTGTATGGCCGCGTCGCATCAGACCACTTTGATTGAAACAATGCTAAGGCCAGTTTCTCGCAGTCGCTTTCGATCAGATTGCAGGTGAAACAAAAGGGAAATGTCTGGAAAAAGAGCGCTATGATGTAGGCAATCGATGCAATGCCCGTCCACAGATCCACGAAGAACATCAAATTGATCATGGTCAGACCGAAGAGCAGACCAACGAAAAGGAACTGCACAAATGTCGTTTGCGATATGCAGGGTCGCATAAGATCGCAAATTCTAAACAGATAATTGATTAAATAACTTCTGTACAAAGCCTAAGCCGTGCTTAAAGTTACTTCAGTATTAGCTTGTGATCCTCGATGCAGCCCCTCAGCGCAAAATAGTTCTGCTCCTCAGACATCGCGGGATCAGTGCGCAGATTTTCGATCCGTGTGCAAAGTAGTTGCAGGTGCGAGCGCAGCGCAAAGCCAAAGATCAGCGGATAAACGTCGGTCAATTGATTAAAGTAAACGCCGGACGACATAAAAAGATACTCAATAAAGGAGGCGATCAGCAGACTCCAGGGCCCATCCCGCCAATCGATAAAGTAGTTATACAAACGCCATGGGGTTAATCCTCTGCACACAGATGTTAAGTACGTTAGGGTCACAAAGATCGTGTACGTGAACTGATATAAGAGATAAATCTTATTGCCGCGTATGACTGCGCGATGCACGATAATGCGCTCCTCGTCCGTTACGCAACGCTTATCAATCTCATCCAAGAGCTTCTTCAGCTCCATGAGACGCCAGACGTTCAAAAAGGATATGATGCCACGGGTGAAGGCACCAGGCGCATTGATGCCCGCCTGCAAGGAGGTGAACAGCTCTCCGGGCGTGAAGGTGCTAAACTCCTTCACATAGGTGATGCACAGGCCGATGGGCAAATAGCCAGCCAATCCTATCACAAATATCGTCCACATCTTGTAGACACACTGATATTTCTTATCGATCGCCTGCGGCACCCAGCCCAAAGCCGTCATTCCGTACTCCAAGTACTTAAAGCCATCTCGACTGGGCATCAGGTCCGTCGGTGTCGGCTCCCGCAAATACCTGAAAAACATTTTCACTTTTCACAAATATTTTCCGAATTCGCAGACAGAGGCGACCAGAGAGCAGCTCCAACTATGCCCGTCGATTGGAGGGAAAACCCTTTATATATGCCTTTGCCTGCAGCTGAAATTAATTGCATACTATATAATAATAAAACTATAAAGTTTTTAAATATAAATAATTGTAGGTGTTGAGAAAAGAAGAAAACGTGTAAGAAGGAGCAGCTGTTTGGCATGTGCCGAACTGGGAATACCCTTAATATGCAATTCAGACGAGTCTATAGTCTAGATAACTAGATAATACTTTAGAATATTATTAAAAAATTTTAGAAGATTTGTACGGAAATCAAATTTTTTGCAACTATCAAATTTCTGGAATATGAGAAAGAGGGAATGCCTTTAATTATATAGAACTGTAAAATGTTATTCATTTTACAGCGATTTTCTGCTTCTTTTTGCAGGCAAAAAATATTGAAAAAACTGTCGACATTTTACTAACCGGGAATTCCCCTAATAAACTGAAATGTAAAGATTCCTATACATATTATAGAGTATTATAAAGTGTGTTTGTGGAAATCAAAAATGTAGCTCAGAGTCTCTGATTAAAATTGATAATGATAGATAATAAACTAAAGTTTATAGAGTCTAAATAATAAATATGTTTAAGGAAACAAAACTTGTAGTAAAGAGCAGTAATCTGAAAGATACTGAAGAGAGAATACCCTTAATAATATTGAGTACAAAACGTATAAAGTCTGATAGTGTTCTAGATAATTTATTCTTCTCTATTTTGCATGCTATCTGCAACAGACTGTAGAGGGAATAGCCTTGATCAAATATAAGGTATAAAGTCATATTTAAAATATAGAGTATTCTAAAATATGTTTATGGAAAACACATGTCCAGCACTGAGACCTTGTCTGATAGCAATAGAAAATTATGGATAGAGCATGATGATGGATAAAAGTTTATAGAGTGAAAATAATACTATCGATTATTCTAAAAAATGTTTAAGGAAACAACTTTATATTTAAGAACAAGTAACCCAAATGGGCTGAATAGAGAATACTCTTAGCAAAAAATTGATTTTAGAGAGAGTAAATAATACTTGCGACTATTGTAAAAAGTATCTTTATGGTCAGCTCCTTGGCATATGAAAATGAGGGAATACCATTAAATAGGTTGCCATTTGAAAACTTTTCTTTAAATATATAAAAACTTACGAATACTTAGAAATATTTTTATATGCTTTTAATATTCTCAATCTTAAATAGCAAATAAAATAAAACAAAAGTGATCTACTCCATTCTTCTATTCCCTCTGATTGCATTAGATAATTTCGAGCAATTTCTAGTGCCTTGCAGACAACAATATAACAATACCCTTTCCAATAGAGCAAAAGGTCTTAATTGTGCTTCAATTATTTATATGTCTTCTTGCTGTTATATGGCAATTGTTTACATATTTAAATCTGTGTCTTTTTATTGGGAAAATAGTCATCGGTTTGTATAGGCGCAGCCAACATTTTAGTTAACGAATTCCTCCCCTACGGGACTCGAATGTTTCTTAAAGCAATGTCTTTGTACAGAATATTTGATTTTCAAGTTGAATTCATTTAAAGCAAGCTACGAAAGGGTCCTGCAACTGCATTAATAACTTGTTAAGCAAATATGCAAAAATATTTAAGACTTTACGAATCTGAAATTCAACACCTTTTCGCACTATTTGAAAGCATAGCACGTGAGAGCGTCGCTGTTGGGTGTGTGTGGCTGCATAATACTCGTCCATGAATCAAAGGTAGTTTAAGTTGAAGTAAATGTTTTATATGCCCCAATGGACGCACCAAATAACTTAAAGTTCTAACTAACTCAAGGAACTTAGTAGCTATAAAAGTGAGGAAAATATGGCTTTTCTTATTTTTATAAATATTAAGGCAGGCTCTATATTAACTTGGCTGTAAAACTGAGCAAGAAAATGCTCATCGGATTTGCCAATCTCCCAAAGGGCATCATGTGCCCAGCTCTAAACATTTTTAATCTTAAGAAAATACAGTTATTGCAGATTCGTTATCATATATATTTTATTATATTATATATTGTTCCGGGCCCTATCCGCCAGTTTAGCTCTCAATCATCAATGCTTTCATTCATACAGCCAGCAAGATTCACAGTCAAAGCTAATATACCCTTCACAATTCGTGAACGAGTAGAAATATGCAACTGAGAGAAGTGAATGTCTCGGGTGCTGCAGAGCATATCCTTTGGATATACACACGCCCCTTATGTGTGCTGCCCTATGATTATTCCGTGCAGCTTCTGCAGCTCTTTCATTCTCATTTCCGTTGCACAAAGATTTGCATTGCGATTATTTCTGACCAACGCAGAAGTTGTTGTTTTTTTATATACACAAAATAAAATGTCGAGTGATGTTAATGACAGAACAACTGCCAGAAAGGCAGGGCAGAGCGCAGTGAAGACAGCGGCTGAAGCGGATGAGTAAAAAACGGCTTCACCTGCAGCCAGCTGCCATGGGCAATGGGTGCAGCCTGTGGCTGGCAAGGATCGCCGCAAATGAATGGCATTTCAGTTGTATGCAAGGATATATGCAAGGACCACAACAAAGGCTCGACTGGACTCGGTCTCCGGCTTGGGCCGGCAAGCGGCTCATTATGCACAAACACGTCACCGAATGTTAACTCCTGCCGGTAGATGGCGCCGGCACATGAACTGCCCAACGATAAGTCAAACTCTGCATCGCCCAAAAATTCTGGCAGGCTGAAGAAACGGCAAACGAAGAACTTTGAGGTAAGGCCTGCTACTGCGGCAGCAGCTGACGATGATGCGTGACATAAACCACAACGCCAGGACCAAAGCCCACAGCACAGATCCACATGTCCGTCCCGCCGGCTGACTCACAAATTTGCACAGCGTCGCATATTTCAGTTGTCATTTTTGCTGTTTTGCCAGTTTTGCGTATGCCAGAAAAGAAGGCGCCGTGTGCGAGTGTGTGTGTCCCGGATACTTCAGCTGCTGCTGCGCCCTTTGCCATCTCCCATTCCTGTTTATCGTTAAGGTACTCTCGCCTCCCTCTCCCTCCCTCTACATCTCTCTCTGTCTCAGTCTCTGTGCTGGGTAGCGGCATTTCCGCTGGCAACGCAGCTGCGGCGGCAACTGCCACAAACAATTTTGACATTGCGCTGCTCAGTTGCGGGACGTTCCATTGCCATAGCCAAGCCAAGCTGAGCCTGCAGTGCTCCGGACAGGATGTGCAAGGATATTGTGAAATCAACGTAATGGCGGAGCATTAACATGCATGCTGCGAAAAGGCGACAGGTAGCAATGTCCGGGCAAGTTGGCCACAAAACAAGAATCACCAAATATGACAAGATAACGCACTTTTCATACACTATAAATCAAGATTTCCAGCTAGAAGCAAGGTATATGCTTCTTGTATAATAAATCAGTTAACATACTCGTAGACTGATTGACTCAATAAGTAAATTAGGCAGGTAACTTAGACTAGTTGGTAAAATAGTCATGCAGCAATTATTTGCAATAATTGAAAAATAAATAAAAATATATAAATAAATTATAATAATTATAATAAATAAATAATAATAAAATAAAAAAATAATAATAAATAAATAAACACTTAAATAAATATATGCATATTTTTATCAATATTTTATTATATAAAACTTCATTATATAAATTTAATAAAATATATATAAGTTAATGCAATTATAGTATTTTATTAGAGGAATTAACGATAAAAATAGTTTAAAAAATTAATAAAATGTAAAAAATATATATATTTATAATATAAATATAAATGTTATAAATAATATATAAGTAAACATATATAATTTAAAGGATTATATTAATTAGACTTTATTGTTTCAGATTGCAATTTAAATAAAAAAAATTAAAGCAGAAAAACAATTTATTATAATTTAATTTTGTTGTTTCTTTTTTGTTGATTCAATTAAACGATTTCTTCTTTAATTCCCTGGCAGTCAAATGCTATCATTATTTGAACACTTATTCGCAACAAATCTCAGACGAAAATCCCAATACCTTCACTCGTCCTGGGTATTATACAAAAAACAGATAGAGTATAGGCCACTGTTCGCATTATCTTTGGCATGCTGCTCTTTTTCATTATGAAATTATAAATATTTTATTTTATACTGAAGCGAGGACAGCACTACCTGTAGAGAGCAAGACAGACAGAGAGCGAGGGAGAGGGAGTGTGAGAGAGAGAAAGAGAGGTTCAAGGGGCCAGCAGTCTGTGTATTAAATTCCATTGCCAATTGCAGGCGACTTTGTTTTGCTGCCAGCTACGTTTCAATTTTAAATGAAACATAAAATTTCACTTGCACGCAGTGGTAAAACGAAGACCGAAAACAAAAAAAAAATATGTATTTTGTGTGTGTGTGAGTGGGTGGGTGTTTGTGTGTGTGTTTTATTAGTATTAGTAGCAGCTACATTAAACTGGGACAGAGCTTATTCTATTGAGCTGAACTCTACGCAGTTCCACCACTACGGCCAGAAAGAATCTGTAAAAATTAAAAATTAGTATCACCATACTTATGGCTAATCCAAGGTTCCATTTCCGGGAACAGCGTGTATGTCCGCCTGCCAAGGCAGCCATACTTTTTGTGGCTCGTCCTTCACACTGGCGTCCATCCTTGCACCTACTAGCAAGGTGTGGAGACCTTGGCTTCCAAACTATTTGTTTGGCTGAAAACTTAAGTTCGGCCTGGTCCTTGGGGTATGAGCATGGACCGCCACTCTTAGAGCACCGCAGTTTGACCACCTATCGTTTTGCTGGGTAAGCCGTACCCTCAGCTTACACCTATATTAATTTTACAATTCCACAGTGAAAAACTGAGGCTTAATTGAATTTTCCAATGGAATACCATGCAGACGCGTTCGTACTCCACGAAACACCAGCGTGTGTCTCTCTGTGTGTGAATGTTTTTCAATTTCAATTGAAATTTACAAACCACTCAAATGACCTTAAGCTACTTTAACATAAGCTGATGGGCGTACTGTGTGGAGGTGGGCGTGGCAGCGACATGCCGCACAATAAAAGCAAAAGTAATGCCAAAAGTAAAAAGAAAAAGAAAAATCGTGAAAATTTCATAAACCAAAACTCAAACAGCGCCGAAAGTTAAGTAAAAATGTAGGTAACCAATGGCTAGGGGCTCTTCTGGGCACGGCCAAAAAAAGTGAGCCGCCCAGCAAAAGTTATGGCCATTTTACACACACACACACTGTGTTGAATCGCCTTTTGCCAGGTTGTTTCGGTTGTGGGGCTTATTTGATTTTTGCTTGAGTTATTACACAACTGGCAACTGCATAAACACGGCAACCGCAACGCCTCCAGCATATAAATTCAATTTAAAAATATATATATAAAAACATACATACATATATATATATATACATATCGTATATCTCTGTCCAAATAGCGAGGCTCCATTGAAGCGGCTCTGCTGTTGATTTTTCCATACAGTTATTACCAGTTTGGCAGTTCAAAGGAATTTCCTTTGATTATGTCCGCCGAATTTTATAATAATATTTATTAAAATATATACTAAGTTAGGGCTACATATGTATATACTAATGCATAACAATAATATTAATAATAAAATTATTATTTACAATCTTTATTATTTTTTACATTGCATTTCAAATAAAAATTTAATAAATTAATAAAAACATTTTAGTTAATATTTGAATTTTTATATAATTTTACTTTAATTTTATTAACTAAATTCAAAATATTAAATTAATTTTAATTCAATTAAATTAATATAAAATGTAAATGTAACCATAAAAATAAATATATAGACAATAAAACATATTCAAACTAAAAAAATGTATGTTATATATAAAATATATATGCAAAACATAATATATAATTATATTTTTATTAGTTTTATCACTTTTTTAATTAATTACATTTTAATTAAATTTATTATTTTAATTTCTCCTTTTCTAACTTATAAGCTTTATTTTATAGGCCAAAAGTAGTTTCAGATTATGTTAATAGTTGGAGTTGAAATACATAATATAATCAATATAAAAATATAATAATAGTTATAATTAATAATATGATCTACATAAAATGCTTTTTATTGTAATTTTAAATAAGCAAACTCGATACGTTGCAGAAATTTTAGTTTCAGATTCGAACTCAGGAAGCCGATATGGTATATATATGCTGATGGATGAAGTCTACATATATATAAAATGATATAGTCTAAGTATACACAGAATAACACAAAATTTTATAAAATTATATAATTTGTATTATTTTTTTAAAATTTTTTATTTAGTTGACATTTTATCATTAATACTTATGTGTTTTCGAAATTATTTAAACTAATAAAAATTAGTTAAAAATATTTCAATTAAGTATAAATTCATTTAATAAAGTTACTGAATATATAGTTATATATATATATATATATATATCATTTAAAAATATATAATAACGAAATATTCTCAACGCAAATGTTGTCAAAAATTTGTCACATAATTTAGCTGAATGAAAAAGAAAAAATTCTGGTTTATTTTTTCCATTTTGTAGTTTTATGGCAAATATGCTAAAGTAAAATCTCAATGATACTTTGGTTTCTTTACGGCAACAGCAGTCGACGAGTTCGGTAACATCCTGGCGCAGGTTGCCACTGAAGAGAAGCTTTCGTGGACCATTTTAAATGGCGACAGCGCCAAAGAGAAAGGGTGACCCACGTGAGTAGTGTGGGCCATAATAAACTGAATCGTCCTAGACTATGTCAGTCATCTTTGCAGTTGCCACAAATTCATCGCAAGATCTAGTCACCGATCAAGCCTCGGGTAGACGAGCTGAGCAAAAAGTCTATACATTTAACAACGAGAAATCGGCTCATGCAAAGCCCGCCTCATCACCCACGAAAGATGAGAAGGTCAAGCCGCAGAAAACGATATTGGAGGAGCACGGCATCATCTTGGGCAAGGTAATTGGCACGGGGAACTACGCCAAAGTGAAGATCGGTTTCTCCGAGGAGTATGGCAAACGGGTGGCTGTTAAAATCATATCCAAGGTGAAGGCACCCACTGAATACACTCAAAAGTTTCTGCCACGCGAAATTGAAGCTGTGAAGGGCCTGCACCATGAGAATCTGATAACATTCTATCAGAGCATCGAGACGAGTCATAGGTAAGCCTCTTGACTTCTACCTTTCAATTCGTATCAACTCATCGACTCTATCCATCCCCCACCCCAGAGTCTATTTGATAATGCAGCTAGCAGAGAATGGCACTTTGCTCGATTATGTGCGCGAGAAGAAGTTCTTGGACGAGGCACAATCGCGCACGCTATTCAAGCAACTGATCAGTGCCGTTGAGTACATACACAGCAAGGGAGTCGTGCATCGGGATATCAAGTGCGAGAACCTACTGCTGGATGAGAACTGGAATTTGAAGCTGATCGATTTTGGTTTTGCACGCAAAGATACGCGCACTACCGAAAATCAAGTAGTGCTGTCAAAGACCTTTTGCGGCAGCTATGCATATGCCAGTCCAGAGATTCTAAAGGGTATGCGCATATACATTTAGATATTGTTCAGGACTAATTAGTATCTTCCCACAGGCGTTGCCTACGATCCATTCATGTCTGATATTTGGGCCTGTGGCGTCGTCTGCTATGCCATGGTCTTTGGCCGCCTGCCCTACGATGGCTCCAATGTGCATATTCTGCTTAAGCGCATCAACCAGTCGCTAGTATTCCCCAAGAATCCGATAGCCAGCACCGAATGCAAGCACATGATCATGCACATATTAGCGCCCGTCAAAATAAGATACACTGTGCCCCAAATCAAGGAAGATGCTTGGCTGAGCAACAAATAACAGACAACATATTCAATCGATTTGCCATAGTCCAGTTCTCACTGTTGTCGTAGCAAAAATTAAACAAACAAATATTTAATATAAATTTTTAGTCAATAAAACTACACAATTAAACCAACGTCTGATATTTTTACAAATTTTATCTGAACAATCTTCGACATAATATAGATTGTAATAAAACAAAAGCTTTTTAACTTTGCATTGATTCTAATTTTATGAACAGATATCAATTTTAATTTCAAATTCGGTTTATTTTATGAACATCAAGTTTCTAGTTCACAATTTTGTATTTCGCCACCTTCTTCAGGTATCACACAATTTATAAATAAATGAGAAGTCACTAATAATTATTTAAAATATTTGTCTTTTTTGGTCAGTCTCACTACACAGCATCGCTTAAAGATTTGTCTGAAACATTGTTACTATTTTATTGTAGTTATTGTTATTGTTATTGTATTTATATTTCATTTGTGTTGCATTTTATCTTTATTTAAATTTAAATAAAAACCTTATTTTTAAATAATGAAATTCCCCACAGCACGCCCTCTGGCGCATGCCGCGTGCACAAGTTGGCAGCTCTAATGTATGTCGTGCGACCGCCACAATGCAGCGATAACACAAGCTATCGGCTCTAATCGAGTGTGCCGCGCTTTGTAAAACTTATTTAAAACAAATATAAGCATTTAGCATAATTAAATTATTTAAATAATTTATTTTTGCATAATTTTCAAACTTTTTTTCTTATATATTAACCATATACTTGGATCATTTTATGGCTGCCATGACTACAATCGGTTGCTCTGGCAACGACAACTGCCAAAACGAAAAATTAACAAAATAAAAAGTTACGCGATTTGTTTCGTGCTATGAAAATTGTATTTAAAAACTACAATCAATATATGTATTGTAAGCAAAGGTGCTAAATTGATGGCTGAGGTGCACGTAATTGGACAACTACTGAAAGCTGTTGACTTCGACGAGCCACATTTGTACTGCAAGTGGAGTTTGCAGAGCGGTAAAAAAGGAGATGAGAATATATATAAATTTACTCAATTTCTTTTAACTAACTTAATTAGGCAACGCCTGGCGCTTGGTGCAGGGCGAGGTGCAGGGTCAGACGCACGTCTCCAGCCATCGCCTGCAGAACAGCTCCGATTTCGCTCAGCCCATCGACATTCATTTGAGCACCGCCGCCCTGCAGGGTTGGCCTCGCCTCCTCGTGGAAGTTTACGCCGTCAACGTGCTGCAACAGTGCTGGCCCGTTGGCTACGGCTTTGCGCACCTGCCCGCTAGGCCAGGCGCCCATCGCTTGGAGATAAACACCTGGAGGATTGCGCCAAGCACCTGGTGGCAGAGCATCAAGGAAAAATTTGGAGGCGGCGGCGCTGCCTTGCATAAAACCGATTTACTTTACTCGGGTGTAGAGCGGTAAGTGCGAAATGACACGAGCTTAAAGTGTCACAAAAAATACGCTTTCAATGAGTCTTAAAGGCATTAGCGGAGCTTTTAGGTAATTCAACTTTATTAAACAACTTTGAGGGACTTTGAAATTACGTGAAAGCTTAAAGCTTAAAGCTTTATTAGCATGAGTACAACTAATTTTCTTGCCAGAGATTCCAATTTTACTTACGTGAAGTTAGATTTTGACAAGAAACTTAATCTAAAACCTTTAAATGAGCTTAAACTAGTGAAAACAAAATGTTAAGTTAATAACAGCCTTGAAAGCAACCACTGTTAATCGATTCTCTTGCTTTCTGAAGCATCTTTATATAGAGTCCATAGTTCGATAAATTACCGAACTTAACATGAAAGCGGAAGAACTTAAACCGATGAAGATGGGACAATAAATACAAATTGTTTTACAATATCTCAGGAAATGAGATAATCGAAATATATACTCGGTTTTGTTCTTCTCTTAAATTAAGATAACTCAATAAACCTCTCAACTAAGATGAATCAATAAATTGTAGTCGCTAGTGAAGTCGCTAGTGAGGTCGCTAGTGAAGTTAAAGATTTCAGCGTTCCACAGTTTTCAAAATATTCCAAAACTCTTTATCTGCTTTACAGATAGAAGTTCAATTTCTGTGCTCTTTGGGGGTGTATTTCTGTCGTGTGCGTTCTGGGTGTGTTTCAGTCAGAAATAATATATTAATATTAATATAAATATATTCTATTCGTTTTTTTCATATCACTTCTGGGCTACAAATGTAGATCATTCTCAACTTAACAGCTAGAGTCTGGCAATATATTCTAATTAATAAGATATGAAATTTACACTTAAGAAGCTTTAAGTTGTAGAACATCATACAGATCATATCTCTTCTTGGTCACCAAATTTGATCATATTATAATCATATCATACGCACAGAATTTAGATAAGACTTTTCCTATCTATCAAGTTTCTTATCTATATATAATTTTCCCACTTTCTCTACTCTTCTCACAGCTACAAACTGCAAACACGCAGCTCTGGAAAAATAATTGTGGAACTCAATTTAATATTTCGCAAGTTTGAGGAATACGGGGTGGAATTTAAGTAAAAATATGTTAGACTTAAAGATGTTGCTAAAGATCGCCGTATTAGGCTTCTGCCTACTCTCAGCTCCAATGCAATGCATCAAAATTGGCGTCTCGAAGAGCGACAACAACAGCGATGCAACAACACCACTGACGACAACAACAACAACAACTACAACAGAGTTTCTAGCAACAACAATTGCAACTATAAACGATGTGGAAATCAATAGCACTGGCAGCTCCTTGCCAGACGCGGCGAGCACTCCCAGTCAGACCTTTCCGCCAAGACGCAAAACATCTAAGCCACGGCCAACTCCAAAGCCCACCAAGCGCTTAACGACGCCAGCAACAACAGCTGCTGCTGCTGCTGCTGTTCCAACAGCAAACACCTTGGATGCCAGTACATCGCCGGCCACTGCGTCTCATCGTAAGGACACTCGCCTTTATTACTGCGCCTGTGACTTGCAGGACGAGCTGTGTGAAGTCAACTGCTGCTGCGATCGCGACTGCTCGCAGGAGTCGCTGCAGGTCTTCAGCTGTCTGCCCGAGCAGCACACGCGCCTGGAGGACTTTCAGTACAATCATGGACTGCCCACGTGCCAGATCAGCGACGGCTGGCTCTGCGTCTTTCGCAGCCACACGAAGCCAGCCAAAATGAAGGTGAATAGAGGCGAATTGACTTTTCGCTTTTATTATAAGGTTGAGACTAGATGAGGCTTGAGGCTTAGATGATAAACGTTAGTATTTTTATGTGGTAAGATGTGAGCGGCTTGGTAAGTTAAGATATAGTGTGCATTGGGTATACTGGAGATGGCTTAAAACGCTGTAATAATAGGTTATCAACTCATCTAGTTTCCTATAGCAGAGACGACAATCTGTAAAGCAGTTCATATAATGGCGAAGTTAAAGCAAATTCTTCTTAAGTCTTTAAAGCTGATAAACTCTTACCTAGCACTGGCAATTAGACTAAGCCTCGCTCTGGATCGCTGAGTTATGTACTAAGAACCAAGAACTCTCTCAGTAGAATGAAACACAATGTCAAACTGCTTCAACTCGTGTTAAATCTTATAGAAATATGATACATAGTTTTTAAATTTTCAATTAATCAAAGTCCTGTTAAGTATACAAATATTTAATTGACTTATCAATTAGTCCAAATATTTTTAAAATTAACGAAAAGCTTGCGATATAAATATAGACATATATATATATATATATATATATAGACACTATAGTAAGAAGAGTTAATTAACAAAAATGAAAATTAAATTATAATGATATAAGTTATGCGTTCAATCAACATAGATATAGATAGGTATATAGATTTTCTATCAAAGATGGTTGAAAAGTGAAAATTTTTATTTGAGAAATAAAAAGTTTCGGAAGACTCTTAGCAGAAAAGATTAATTTTCGAACTTGAACGCAATAAAAATAGAAATTCAGAGTGTAATGCTTTTGGGAAATCGTCTGTAAAAGGCAGAAGAAGCCGTAACAAAGTCCATTAGCTGTGATCTACTGTTTCACTAGAATTTCAGAAAATGCTTGAAAAAAATGAACAATTTAATTTAAATATGTTTAAGCAATCACAAATACCTAACATGATAAGAGATGTTAACATCTTTCGATCTACTGTGCGAGCACCTCTCCAAGACAATTAATATTACACAATACACAGTTAAAATAATTGTAATTTTAATCTTAGTAAGAAAGTATATTTAACAGGTCTTTGATTATACATTCCATTATAGGTGATCTCAAAATACTAATAAAATGCTTCTATTTTGACAGACGGCAAGCAACATCTTCGATGCAAAGGACTACAATAGATGGCCAGAACAGTTGGATGCATTTGAGACGCCGTTGCCAGCCACACAGACGACATCGCACTACAAATTCGGACAAGCGCTGCAGCTGTGGCAGCCCGAGCGCAAAGAGTTGGCCAGCTGGGAGCTGCCCCTGGCCTACGAGAGCGCCAGCTGCCAGTTGCAGCAAACCTTGCTCTATCTGCAGCCAGTGCAGAGCAGCTGCCTCATTGGCGATGCTTCGCAATTGCAAATGCATCTCTGGAGCCTGCTCAATGTGACCAGCAGCTATCAGTTGCTGTCGCGGCCCAGAGAGCCGGAGGAACAGCAGGTGCATGGCCTCAGCATACAAATTTGCCAGCAGCTGCTGCTCCAGCCCAACATACAATGTTCCGAGGCCAATGACACGCAAGTGGATCTCATGGTGGACAGCATTGAGCTGCAATTGCTGCACAACTATACACATATTTTGGCCGCAAAGCTGCTGCTAAGGGAGGCCATTGTGGGTGATGACACTGCGGAGCTGTGGCTGAGCTATGCGCTCGTCTACAAGTCTGTTCATGAACCCAAGACGAAGCCCAGCTCTGGCTCGCTTGGCTATGAGCTGGGTGCGCCCATTCTGCTAGCCATGCTGCAAGGGGACAACAGCAGCAAGGCGCAGCAGCCGCAGCAGCTGCTGAACTACTTTCGGACTGGCAATGCCAGCCAAATCAATCAGCACTGGTTGATGCCATGCACTGCCAGCGTGGAGCAGCGCCATGCCGTCAGCTTTGGCATTGATCTGACCAAGCAGTGTCAGTTGAGGCAGCTCACACCTGTGCCGCAGCATGACAATCACACGGACTACTGCCAGCAGCTGCAGCGGGACATTTGGCGCCAACTGTTGCCCTACGATTGCACGCAGCTGGATCAAGTGGCGCAGACGTTCGTCTCCCAGCTGGGCAGACCGCAGCTGGACAAGTGGCTGCCACTGCAGCTCAGCTATGTCGACGGTCAGCTTCAGCAGCCACCCATTCAGGCCATCTACGACGCGCAGCAGCAAAGCCTGAGCTGCCGCAATATGTTGCTCAGCGTCAGCTATGAGTTCTATGTATCAGAATTGACGCTGCTCGAGGGACAGGTGCCGCATCAGAGCGTGTTGCAGCATGCGCGGCTAGTGCTGGGACAGCGCCATGATCTCGAGTTCGATGCGGCCGAACAGCAAGTGCAGCTGCCCCTAGCCGTGTCCGTGATGTTCTTCAAGGCGCAGAATAAGCTGCAAAACAACTCGAATAATTTAACCATCGACTGTTGCTTGCTTTTGATATCTTTTGTAATTCTAATGATTGCAGCTCACAGTTCCCCGCTCAGCTAGTCAGACCAAAGCAGAACCTAATGTTTATAGTAAAGCTATTCCAAAAAGCTGTTCCAAAAACTAAGATTAAATATGAAAAATTGTACACGATTTACTCTTAAAGCAATATATCTTAAACAAGACTCAAATATACAACAAAATTTAAATACCTTAACTACATAAATATACGACAAACTTGCAGAGTATAAATTTAGTCATATTTAACTATCATTATCTACACTAGTCAGTAAATGAGATTGATTATTAAATAATTGAATTCATTGACTGTAAGAGCTAAGAAGCTGTGTACCAATATAAAAAGCTATAGCCAGCTGATCTCTAGAGTCTCTAGCGTGAAAGAAAGCTCAGTGAATAACTCTTTCACAACATAGCTATATGCAACAACCGATCAATATAATGTAGCTAAAAGATCAGAAAATATAAAAAATGAGATTGGCTACAAAAAGAACAATTTTATATGATATAAGCACTCAAAGCATAAACAACTAAAAGTAATACTAAATCCACAAAAAACCTGGCTAATACTAGAACGAATCAAATGAGTTCATAAAACTGAATAACCTACTCTGTTAACCCGTGATTCCTTAAAGCATGAGAAGAGCAGTTAGAAATATTTGTAAGATTTTGATATCCCAGCTACTGGAAGCACACTTAACTCGGATGGAATGCGTTTTATTACAGTAAACTAAAGTCAATAAATACATCGCAGATCTGCATACATGGAGCACTCGTAGCCATTTCAGATGATGTCCCTGCGGCACTTGCGCATCTGTTTGCGCAACAGCAGCGCATTCAGCTCGTCCTGTTTGCGCTTCTCCTCCGCCTCGAAGGCAAGTCTGATTTCTTCAGCATCATTGGTGGCCCTCTCGGAGATCTCGTGCACCTCGCGCAAGAAGTCGAGCACACCCTTGCGTATCAGATACTGATAGTTCATGGAAGCAGTGTATTTGATTTCGGTGCCAATCACGCGACTGAGCTCCATCCAATGCAAATAAATCCAATTCTCGTTACGCAGATCCTTGACGCTTTGGTAAACGGGCACGAAATCATCAATTTTCTTAATAAACACTTTCGCCACCTCCATGATCTCGGCCTTCTCAGAGAAGTTGTCCAGCGATTGGACGAGTTCACCGCGCAGATTCATTAAATTGTTCCACACCTCCTCGAGCTCAATCAGTGCAATGGGATTGCCCAGGGTGGCATCCTCCAATTTCTGAAAGTTTGCACAGGCATACCATAGCGTTCTATAGGGCTGAAAGCTCTCCATGATGCTGGTCAGAAACGATGTGGAGAGTGGCTCCAGCTCGAAGAGCTCTTGACGATATTGCAGAGTTTGGCCCAGCTTCTCCAGTTCTCTGATCACACCCGATGTAAGTTTGATGTCCACCGATGTCTCCTGCGCTCGATTGGGATTGAAGGCGAGTGAGTACGTTTGGACTTCGTCATTCAGGGATTCGAGACGCTCCTCGAAGACCTGGCATTCACTGTAATGCTGACGCAAGAATTCCTCAATATCGATCTTTTGCTCCTCCTTCAAAGTAGACAAACGCACAAGAATCTGATATGGCCAGGCAAAGGCGTTCCACTTCATAGCAAACTGATGATCGCTCAAATTGTAAAAGAAACTATCAAGCAGATCATACTCCAGCCAAAGCACCTGGATATCGGCGCGCAGATGTTCAACCTGTTCGGGCACAGTCAGCGCATAATCACGAATCTCAAATAGATGCTCAATGCTTATGGGTCGCAAGGCGATCTTATGGAACACCTCCTGGCAACGATCAATGATATTATCAGTCGACTCGTACATGCGGTCCACGTAATACTCAAAGATGCGCCGCACCAGGTCAATGTACTTCTTGATCATGAACTGCTTCAGATTGTCCACGTTGACGTAGAATGGTCCGATGGTTATGAATGCTGGCAATATTTGACGAATCTCCTCCTTTTGTCGCTTGTACTCCAATATGTCCCACTTCACCTGTGACGAGGGCTTGCACGCAGCTGCATAGTCTTTCATAAATTCGTTGACATTTAGCAAGTAAAAGTTGATGAATCGCTCGTAGTGGCGGGCGTAGGCCTTCAGGGGCAACACAGCCTGGGCATAGCAATTGCGCATTAGTTCATGCTGAGTTAGGAATTTATCCTCGATCAGTTCTACGGTCAATACGAATAGATTATGGGCGAATTTCAAAGAGCTCATGACATCCGCTTCAATTGTCCGCACACCCGACACCTTCTCCAGTCCCCGCTTAAAGACGTCCATTAACGAGGGCTGAAACTCATCCGGATTTGTGGAGTAGAAAACCTTCCGATCCTCATTAATGCCAATTGTCAGTGCAAAGACGGGCTTTGGAAAGGGAAATTCCGTATCAATGAAGTTACTTGTCCACTTATAATTGCTCTTCAGGTTCAGGAACTGCTGACACGGATCACAGACGAGATTTGCGAAGTTCGTCAGCGAGGAGAACAGCAGCACCTCCATTGACTCCTGCATGCGAAACTTCACCTGCAAAAGGAATTGAGAAATCTTGCACATCTGATAGACAGTCCAATTGTTCAGCGAGATGTCCAGCCAGCCCTTGCCCAGGGCACGCAGCACCAATGTGATCACAGTCGTCAGCTGCTGCGGCCAATAGACCTTCAGAAAGGTCGAAACACTATCGCTGTGCGTCTCTTGCGACTGCAAAAAATCAACCAGAGCCATCGGCTTATTGAAGGTGCACACGAATATGGTTAGCGTCTCGATGTGTTGGCATTGGCTAGCGACGGCCATCATGGTCTCGATGCTGCCGGTACAATAAAATAGGCTAGTTCTTAGCCAGCCGTAGCGTTTCTCCTTAATATTTATTTCAAGCGCCTGTAGCTCTCGTCGCTCGTGATCGGCAAAGTCAACTCGGGCGGCCGTTGGCATAAACTCCTTGAGCGAAATATTGCGGAACTGTGGAAACTCTTTGGGCATGTGTATGATGAACTGTTCCAGCTCGTAGAGAGCCATCAGGCGCTCGAAGACAATGTTCACCTCGGAGCGCAGACGTCGCTTGCACTGATCAGAGACTTTGGACTTCTGCAGCACAGCTTCAATGGGCTTAAGGCTCTGAAAAGTCGTCGATTCAATATCGTCATGGAGCACACAGTCCACAATCAGCTCCATAAGCATCAGTTGCTCGCCCTTGTGCCGTTCGTGCACAGCCGACTTGATACGCTGGATGTATTTGTGCGGGTCCTCGGCTAGGAACATGAACTGCAACTTGGGCACCTCGTAGCTGCACTCATCATCCATCGAGATGAGCGTCCAGAGATCGGTTTTCTCATTGTAGAATGTAACCGCAGCCGTAACCCAACGACAGCTGCGCAGACTTCGATTATAGGGCAAATAGGCGCGTGCCGGCAGCGGATAATGAACATCGCCAACAATGCCCAGCTCAAACCAGGCAGCCGGGGAGCTAATGTCATAGTTGCTGTCGTCGAAAAAGCTGAGAGGAAACTTGTGCGGAAAGGCAAATTCAGACATCAAATTATATTGCTCCTCGGTGGGCTGCAGCATATCGTCGGTGAGTCCGGCTTTCTTGAGCTCTTCAATTAGATTAATTTTGCTGTATTGTCGACGGCGGCGATCCACGGCCACATCCTTGGGCAGTTCACCCTTGGGCACGAAGCGCGTCTGAATGACCTTCGGCAGTATCGTGGGCAGTGGAAAGCGGTAGACTTTCCCATTCTTACCCACTAAGGTCAGCCAACGTTGTGCCTCCTGTATGGGATAGTGGACGGGCGTCAATTGTTCGCGCGGTATATGCAACTCTTGGAAATGCTTAGGTGCTGTGCCAGGACGTGGTGGCATAATACAAATTGCTGCCGGAAGAATCTCATCTTCGTCAATGGATTGTGTACTTTGAACAAATACAGATTGCTCACTTAATTCCTCCATTTCAAGGTATCAAGATTTTTTTTTTTAATTCGAATATATTCCTGATATTGTGTCGTAAACTATGAAATAAATGACATAGTTTGTGGTGGCGTCAATTTCTTAAATCATTTTCTTGTTTAATTATACATTTTTAAAATTTTCAAGCAGCGCGCCCAGTGGAATTTATATTAGTTGACTACACAAACATATAAAGTTGGCAACGCGAACGTTACATATAAGGAGAGAGTAAACATATCTTCGTTTTTCAGCACTGACAACAACAGTGATGAGCAAATTTAATGTTGAATTCTTGCAGCTAACTGTGAAGACATATGTCAATTTAAACACATCCCAATTATTATAAATGATGCCGATTTTAATTAACTGCATATGTACATCACGATTTTACTTAGTATGTTAAATATCACACAAATATTGTGACTCTTCATTCGATACTTACGATATTTTATACCACCTCTAGCAAGTCACGTAAATATCGTTCGCCTCAATTAAACGCTAGTTCGTTCGTGTGCAACAAAAAGTAATTTTTCAATGGAAAAGCAAATGAATTAATTACGAAAACTAATGAAAAACGCAAAAGAAAAGCCATGCTAAACATATGCATAGAAAGTAAGTGAAAAATATTGTGCATACTATGCGAAAATTCTGTGTGAAAATTTTCAACTTTCTGCTCGAGCAACGGTGCTCCGCTGGACAGAGAGAGAGCAAAAGCCCGTGAGAGCAGAAAAAATCAATAAAAATTGTCGTAGCATCGCGATTGAAACGAGCAAAACAAAGAGCGCGCAACGAATGTGCGTGAAATGAGGGAAGCGCTAATAAGAGCAGCCGTTAACTGTTCCCGTTTCAGTTTCAGTTTCAGTTGCAGCTACATGGCCCAAATGCGTTGGCAGCAGACAGGTGTACTCAACAGAGCGAGAGAAAGATAGTCAGAACGGAAGTCAAATAAGAAATAAAAAAATCGTAAAGTTCACAAGAATAAAGCAAACAACTGCGCGAAAAGTAAACTGCAAACAGCTGTTACAGTTATTGTGTGGCACAATCAGTGTAAATATTTGTGTTTGATTTATGAAAAAGCTGGCAAAGCAAAGGCATTTAGTTCACTTAACCCTACTGAACCCACAACAAAGCGCGTCACCCACGCTTAAGCATTTACTCAGTGCACGCACACAGACAAAATCATATGTATGTACATATATATTTGTATATAAATATGTATGTATATGTATATATATCTTAAGTTGAGCCAACGCTCGCACGTTCGTTCACTTTGATGGGTGCGCGTATACAGCAAACATTCCGCCTTTAAATCGAATGTATTTCGCAAAAGCAAAAACAACGGCAACGGCGAACGCAGCGATAACAATTGAAACAGACAAACGGCAAAGCTTGCACCGGTGATTCACAGCCGACGGAGTCGCTAATTAAAGCGACTGTGAGTGTTGGCGTCGGCGGCAATTGAATGTGGAATATACATTGAATATAGAATATAGAATGTCAAACAAGCTTTGATGATGTGATTTTCGTATCCGACTAAGTAATTCAATTTTGTTTTGCGCATTTGCAGTTTGAGCAGCAGCAACAACAGCGACAACAACAACAACAGCAGCTATGAATGTTATGCGAAAGCTGCGCGGCGCTGCCAGCGCCAGCAGCAGCAGCACTTCAGGCGCCAGCAGCAGCAATGCCAGCCCAAACGCTGTCAGTGCTCCCAATGGACGCACCGGCGACGAAGCACTGCTCGATGCACGCATACAAATGAGCCTGGCCACGCTGAAAAAGCTCTTCAACGAGTACACACATCCCAAGGAGCCACTCAGCGAAAATGAACGCGATGGCAAGCTCTATGAAATGCTGCCATTGTTTTGCAAGGTCTGTAAACTTTACCATGTCAACTATATATATAAATGTGAATGTTATTTATTGATTTGTTTTATGGCCACAGGTGTTTAGCAGCTGCCCCGCCAACGATATGAGCGAAAAATTCTGGGATGTTGTTGCCTTTTGTCAACAAGTTTCTCGACTGATGGTCAGCGAGATACGGAAACGTGCATCAAATCAAAGCACAGAGGCTGCCTCCATTGCCATTGTCAAGTTTCTCGAGGTGGAAACAACGGAGGATACCAGCAGTGGCTGGCTACTGCTAGCCACACTGAATCTCTTGGCCAATGGCGATGTTTCGCTTATACAGGTTAATTGCAATCGATATTAGAGTTATGTAAAGAGATTAGGAAAATATTCGAAAACTTACACAAAGAAAGAAATAGGTAACGATAGAGAGGCATTGTAAATTTTTAATTCTTATCAACATGGGAATTGGTATTTCCGCATTAGTTCATTTATAGACCAGCCCCTAGGGATTAATGCATTCATTTGCATTTGTTGATGTTATATGTTCAGATCCAATTATACATATTACATTTGCCTCGTAATACACATATATTATATGTCTGCTACAGATAAGCATATAGCAGGAAGGCAAAATAACTGACCTCCATATTTATAACATGATAGCTGGAATTACTTGAATGTCAACCATACCAATAATAAGAAAGAATAACAATCTCTCCATATAAGAAGTATTTGTCATGTATAGTATATTATGTAATTGATTGACGCAGATTGAATATATAGAAACCGTTACGCCGCTATGTTATCATTAAAATTATTTACTGTACTTTACTACAAGTTCAGCTCTTAAATGATAGTTTATTCATTATTAATCAAAACATATTTTCCTCTTAGGTCATGACAGCTGCGGCAGTGCCCTCAACTTTAGTCAAGTGCTTGTATCTGTTTTTCGATCTGCCCCAAGTGGAGGACGATGAACCACCTGCTGATGGTGAAAGTGTCAGCGATTTCAATGCGCACGAACGTCGCACCTTGCTGCAAAAGGTATTTGTACAGCTGCTGGTCAAACTGTGCTCGTATCCCTACCCAGCCGAGGAGCTGGCACGCATGGATGATCTAACGCTCTTGTTCTCCGCCATCACCGCACCCTGCCCCATGCAAAATATTGTCTGGCGCAAAAATGCAGCCGAGATACTGACCACCATCTCGAGGCATGGCCTGACCGATGCCGTTGTTACCTATATACATTGTAAGTATATTTATATATTATATATACATACATGCCGCTAACCTTTCAATTCTCCTGTTTCTTAGCCAAGGGCTGCATGGCGCTGTGCGTGGATAACATGCAACGTTTGGCATTTGGCAATCCTCTGGAAATAGTCGAAATGTTTGTCACGGTCTTTTGCTTTCTCAAGGATTCTAGTCAAGTATCCCAGATACTCATGGATGACTTTCGAGCCTCTCAGGGCTATGTGTTTCTCAGTGATTTTTTGCTCAAGTATGTTGATTATTCACAATGTTAGCATTAGCATAATACCCTGCAATATTCCACAGGTTCGACAATCCTCGCAGCCAAACCCTGGAAATTCAGGCCGCTATACGCAACCTAGTGCTAATGATCTCATCGCTCTGCATGTGTGGCTTCTACGAGCTGCGTCCGCCGGCTGCCCAATTTAATACGGCTTTCAAGTTGCAGAACTTTCAGCTGCCGCAAGCTAGTTCACGCGAAACTTGTGTGCGGAATGTTTATGCATTTCAGGTGCTACAAACGGTCTTCCTCAGATCGACAACACCTGCGCTATGCTGCACCATACTGGATGCTATTTCACGCGTGTATCACTCGGAGAACGCCAATTATTTTATACTCGAATCGGAGCATACGTTGAGCAGCTTTGCAGAGCGCATACACCAGAAGAGTCCACAAATCCAAGAGAAGTTCTACGATCTGCTTGAGTTTATAGTCTTTCAATTGAATTTTGTGCCCTGCAAGGAGCTAATCAGCTTATCACTGCTGCTCAAACACAATCAATCGACATCGTGCAGCATCCTCTGTCTTAAGACTCTGCTCAACATTCTGCGCCACAATAGCGTGTTTAAGGATGTTTATCGCGAGGTGGGAATACTGGAGATATTTGTCAGCTCCCTGAATCGATATTCAGATCATGTGCGACAAATCACAAAAGGCGATGATTCGCTTGTGGTACAGCTGACAGCTGAAGAGCCAGAGGACCTGCTCGATACACTGGGCAAGCTTGTATTGGAGGCTTTGACAATGCTGCTGGGCGGCGGTGCCAGCAACAATGCTCAACTATTTCGCGAATACGGTGGCGCGAAGTGCGTCCATGAGTTGGTCAAGTACAAGCATTGTCGTCCCCAGGCGCTGGGCATTGTACGCGAGCTGATACTCTCCGCTGGTGGGGACGATGATATGCTCTATATACTCTCACTGATGCACAGCATCAGTCCACATCAAGTGGAGTTCAAAATCCAGATACTAAATATGCTTTTGGGCTGTCTTAAGGACTCGCATCGCACACGCACCGTATTCCGCAAGGTGGGCGGCTTTGTCTATCTAACCAGCGTCTTTGTCTCGCTCGATGGCAGCATGGCACAGCCTCAGCCGGACATTGCCCAACAGGATCTCATTCTCTTGCTGCAAATTGTCTGCCAGACGTTGGCCACAGCCATGCGCTTTGAGCCAGCGAATGCCAAGTTCTTTCATCAGGAGATCTGCAACAGTTCGCTGTGCGACACGTTGCGACTGCTGGGCTGCTTTGGTGGGGACACCACGCTACAAGACTTTACAGGCAACTATGAGCCGCAACAAACGCTACTCAAATATTACCATGACGTATTTAGCGGCGATATACTGAGCTTCAGGTGAGTTCATATATTATTCTAAATTATATTATGGCATTTTTTATTGGTTAATATTCCTTTTAGTTTCTCTGACAATGTACCCAGCTCGTTGTCCTACATCTGTGTGGTATTTCGGCTGCTGTATAGCATTGCCTTGGACAATTTCGAGACGCCCAACTTGAGCGGAGTCATCACGCTCTTCAGCGAGACTGCGCCTCATTCAAGGTCGCCCAGCAAGGAGTTGGCTCCGCCCGTGCACCCCAGTCAACTAAATCTTACACAACCCGCACCCGAGCCACGTATCGTTCATCCCGGTGTAGTGCTGTGCATGCTGCAGCTGCTGCCAGGTGTGCAGCATGATACGGCTCCGTTGCAGGCCATCCAGCTGCAGGTGTATCTAAGTGAAATTATCAAGTCGCTGGTGCGCAGCGAGCGTAATCAGCAAATAATGTGCGACCATGGACTGGCCGAGCAGCTGCTTAAGCTGACACGACGCGCTTTGGCCGAGGAGCAGCATCCATTGCATGTCCCAATGCAGTATATACTGGAACGTCTGGCGGCGCAGGCGCTACAGCCCACAGAATTGCGCCAATTTCTGCGTCTGGGCGAACCTCTCTCCTGTGCAGATATTGATCTACAGCAGCCCTATAGGCAGGGCGGACCAGTGCCCCTGACGCGCATCAAGACGTTGGTCTCGATGACAACACCTCGTGATTTTCGTGCCCATGGCTCTAGCACGTTGCCACCATTCGTGGAGCTAGACATGTCAGCCGAAGGATTCGGTTGCCTCTATTTGCCATCGCTAGCGCCACAGGCTACAGCCACAGCTGGTGGCACAATTGATGCGAATACGATTGGTGGAATCGGTGCCGGCGATCGCATCTTTCCACCACAAACAGGTCTCAGCTATTCGACATGGTTTTGTGTTGAAAAATTCTCCGATCCCAAGGCAGATCCGCATTGTGTTAGGCTCCTTACGCTGGTGCGCACCATTCATAATCCACGAGAGGAGAATCTGGCATGTTTATCCATTTTGCTATCAGCCAGAGACAAAGCCATTGTTGTATCCACGCAAGAGACACTCGTCACGCCTAGAAAAAGTAAGTCGACCGTTGGTGACTTATTTCTGATGTCATTTCATTCGTATCATTGTTTGTTTTTATCGTTGTCATAGGAATTCTTTGTATGCACATTGACTAACTAAATCCACTTTTATCATTTATACTTTGCTTTACTTTCATTTATTCGATGATATCATTTTCAAGAGCTTTCATGACTTGATCAAAAATCGTATGATAAATAAACTTATTTATCACAGCTTATATAAAGTTGCATAAACATTTATTTGATAGAAATTCGATGAGGTATAGAGAATTTGATATTGAATATTTGTTTACAATTTTATTGTCTAATCAAAGTAGAAATTCGCTAGATGAGAACTTCCTCATTTCACTTCATAAGCCATTTTTTATATATAATTTAATTGACAATTTAACTGTACTCTCAGGTATCGGCGACTGGGAGCCAGAAGGTTCGGATGATGGCATTGCTCGCATCTGGTGCCCGGATCTCTTGCACGAGGGCCAATGGCACAATTTGGTTGTAGTGCTCAATCGTGCCGTGCTTAAGAACTCCAGTCTCTCGCTCTACCTGGACGGTGTGCCCATGCACACGCAGAAGCTGCACTATATAGCGCAGCATCCGGGCGCTAGTAGCGCCAATCTAACATCGGCTACGCAGATCTTCGGCTACATTGGCACGCCGCCCATTTGGCGTCGCTATTCGCGTCTGTGCTGGAAGCAGGGTGTCTGCCATCTGTTGGAGGATGTGCTTACGCAGCAGACGGTGCAGACTATCTATCAGCTGGGCCCACACTATATGGGCTCGTTGCAAGCGCCACAGCTGGGCAAACAGGCGGAGCCACTGGCGCCCCTGGTGCCCGAGGATCGTGTGCTGCTCGGCCTGAATGCTAAGGCGGTTTCCAAGCTAACATTGGTTAAGATACGCAAGGTTTACAGTCGGGCGGATAACAAGAGCATTGCCAAACAGCTCAATATGAATTCTCATGAGAATGCCACGCCCATTAAGTGAGTAGCTACCAATGGGTGATCCGAACCATTTCTGTATAAGCACTTTTATTTTCCAGAATCCTTCATAACTCAGCGGGTCATTTGGCTGGCGCTGGTCGCTCTCTGGGTGGCGTTGTGGTTGGCTATTTGGGAGTGCGGGTTTTCAGTCCACATCCCGTTTCGGCCATGATTGACACCGTCGGCGGCTGCAATGTGCTACTTGGGATTATTGCCATGGCCCAGGACGTGGAGTCTCTGTATGCGGGCGTCAAGGCGTTGACGTGTGTAGTGCGCAGTAATCGCGCTGCACAGGCGGAAATGGATCGCAAACGTTGCTATCAGACGCTGGGCATGTTCTTCAAGAAAAAGAAACATTTGCTTAACTCACACATTTTACATCTGACCTTTGGCCTGGTGGGCACGGTGAACAGTGGACATGATATGTCAGCCATACCGAATGTGACAGCATTTCAGGATTTGTTGTGCGACTTGGAAATCTGGCATAATGCACCAAATGGTCTTTTGCGCTCGCTGCTGGAGCACTTACTCGAGCTGGTCGTGGAATCGAATGAGAAAAAACAGAACGTGAAAATTATGCGCGATCTGCAGCTGCTAGTGAAACTGTTGCACATTATAGCTCACATTCAGGATCATTCCACGCGTGAGATTCTTTTCAGTCTACTCGAGACGCTGCTTGGTGGCCAACCACGCCATACGGATTTGTTGCTCTTTGGCCAGTATGTAGCCGCCAAGTTGCCACGTCTGCAGGACTTAAATGTAGAGCGTGCTGTGCTACTGCCCAGCATGAAGCAGCCAGCCGAGGATCAGGACGGTGTGGCGCACAACATTTACTTGCGCAATCGCTGTCTCTCGCTGCTGCACGGCTTGCTCTTTACGCCTCGAAACACCGTCAACTACGTCATTTGCGATGACATATCGAAGACGCTCGGCATGGATTGGCTGCTGCTCTTCATGCAGCCGCACGTTCACTTCACCACAGTCATCATAGCCGTACGCATTCTAGTTGTCGTGTGTGCCAATGAGAGTTTCCTGGTTCGCTTTCGTGATGCCACCCACAATGGAGGCTATTTACGCTTCACTGAAATGGTTTCGCAACGCAAAATGCTCGGTTTGGGTGCCCAGCAGCTTAATCAACGTCCCAACAATGGCACTGGCACTGTCATCGTGGCCACGCCCCAAAATACAATACAGCATCTGCCCACGCAGATTGCGGGCGAGGTGCGCCCAGCGGCTTTGAATATCCCTGGTGAGTCGATAAAATATGAATCTAATTTGCTAGAATTGGAAGTTAAATTGAAGTTTAAGAATCTATAAGGAAATTAATTAATAATTAATATTCTTCACTGTCCTCAGTTATGTATCTATTAATTTTTATCGTTTGCTTATTTCCTTACAGGTTTCCAGTTGCTTGAATGGCTCATGCAACACCATTTGGACGTGCCGGAGCTGTATTTCCTCGTGACGGCTTTGATAATGGGTCAGCCTGTTAAAGTGCTGGCCACGGAGCATACGAAATTCGATTTGGATCGAGTGTGGTCCTTCCTCTGGGGTGCACCAGTCTCGGCCAATACGCAACTGCCCAAGCTAAGTGTCTGTCCCGAAGGCGTCTGTGTGCTGCTGGCCATGGTGCGTGCCATTGTGCACGGTGGCGACTGTGCCACCTGGCTGCATAATCACCCGGAAACAATTATTCAGTTGCTGTTTAGCCTCTATCAGAATCTCAGCGATTTTACGCCAGTTATGATGGCAGCAGATGTGGTCACCTCTCTGGTTGCGGTGCTCTTTCCGCAGGTTTCACGTTCTGGCGACTCGGAGCCAAACAGTGGCACCTCCACGCCCACCGACGGCACGGGCAGCAGCTTTGTGCTGCCTCCGCCGGAAGCGCTACACGCAGCTGTGGCCAATCAACCGAAATTAACAACGCATCCAGTGCATAAGTGCGTCATTGACTTTTTGCGCGTGATCGTGGTGGATTCTTTAGGACTTAACATGCATGGCAAGGCAACGCCTGTTATAGATCTAGTTCTAGACGCCGCACCAGAGACATCTGAACTGCCATTGCAGGTGCAATACCAAACTCAGATCATTATCGCACTCATGGATCACCTATTGGCCGCCGATGTTCTGGTGGGAGAGCAAGCAGCGCTACCCTTGGTTCCACTTCTTCAAAGTCACACGCAACACATTGCCCCAAATGTGTTCTACCTGACGGCCCGAATTGTGGACAAGTTGTGGCAGGGCTGCCTCACGCGGAATCCCCACGATATCTTTGACTTTGTGATCAAGCTGATTGGTCAGGCCAAGCGGAGATCCTCTTCATTGTCGCTGGAGCAGTTGCATCACTCACTGAATCGGAGTATACTCTTTTTGCTTTCCCGTCCCACCGATGATTCGATAGCCGAACAGATGAGCGTTTTGGAAGCGCTACACAAAATCATTCAACATCGTCTGCTCATCTTTGGTGCCGGCAATCACGAGCTCGAGTTCATTGGCTGTCTCACCTATTGCCTGATGCAGCTGACGGCTGATATGAAGATTATATTGGAGCCAGCAACAAGCAGAAATACCACCTGGCATGTGAATCCACAAACGGAGACAACGGAGCCCAAAGACGAGGATCTCAATCAGTTGCAGGTAAGTGGAAAGATCAACTTCTCCGGAATAAACATTAATTCATTTCATTGAATCTTTGCCAGGGTCGCAACTTGATTGTGGGCGCCGCCTTTCGTGTTTGGGAGGAGTTATACGTGTGCAAGAAGCCCGCCATTGAGGAAGTCTTTAAGATATCGCTAACCCCACCACCAGCCAACTCTAAAGCACCCGACTTGCAGACAACACGCGAACAGGTCATGGAGCTGGCCTCTAAACTGTGGTTCAATTATGTAGATGCCGAACGTAAAGCCTCGTATCGTGTGCCCTGGGAACTGCACAATCAAATACAATCCAAGATACAAAAGGTAACGGGTGGACTGACCCGTTTAGCCAGTCGTTCCAAGGTGAAAAAGGATGAGCTCGTGCGCACCAAGTCAAATATGAGCCGCGAGTCAGCGTACGAATGCACGGGCATACATGTGCAGTTGATTAAGGATTTGCTGGAGCTGCGCACCAAGCAATATCAGCAAATGCTGCAGCACACGCAGCGCTACGTCTACCAGGATTGGGTGCAATCCGAAACGGAACTCACACGTGAGCGCGGTTTGTGGGGTCCGGCGGGCTGTTGCACGCTGGACAAGTGGATAATGGACACGACCGAAGGACCGCATCGAATGCGCAAAAAGACAATGCGCAACGAGCTCTTCTATCTGCACTATCCATATCGACCTGAGTTGGAGCTAGCAGACAATCGTCAGCTCAAGTACAAGGTGGCCTCAAGCTTGGATAGTAAAATATACTTTCTACATGGCCAGCAACAGCCTCGCATCTTGGCAGAGGCCGAGCAGCATGCGATGCAGCAACAGTCCTCGCTGGAGGCAACGAATCCGCATCGCCTGGAGGCAAGCAGTTCGACATCGACTCCACCGCCGCCTATCTCGCCCAAACTGTTGGCTCACGGTGCACCTTATCAGGAATCACTGGACGGCAATGCCCAGGACGATGATGAAGAGGAAGAGGACACATCCATGACCAGCGAAAATGAAACCTTTTTGCGTTTGCTCGAAGAACAAGAGAAGATCAGCTTCATGTTTCGCTGTGCCCGTGTTCAGGGCCTGGACACCTTCGAGGGTCTGCTGCTGTTCGGCAAGGAACATTGCTACATTGTGGATGGTTTCACGCTTCTAAAGAACAGAGAGATACGCGATATTGACACGCTACCTCCCGGCGCCTACGAGCCCATCATACCCAACTCGGGCGGCCAAACATCGTCGACCTCGCGCGCTGTTAGCCACAAGCTGAGGCAGTGCTCCAAGTTCGCCTACGAGGAAATACGCGAAGTGCACAAGCGACGCTACCTCCTGCAACCCATTGCGCTTGAAGTCTTTTCTGAGGATGGACGCAACTATTTGTTGAGTTTTCCGCGAAAGGTGCGCAACAAGGTGAATCAACGGTTTCTGGCCCTGGCCACCGCACTTAATGATAATGCCCAACAATCGGTGGCTGGACAGAAACGCACGGCCAGCGTGGAGCAAACTTCGGGTCTGTTCAGCGGTTTGATTGGTGAAACGTCAGTGACTCAGCGCTGGGTTCGTGGCGAGATCTCAAACTTCCAGTACCTGATGCATTTGAACACACTCGCTGGTCGCAGCTACAACGATCTCATGCAGTATCCGGTGTTTCCCTGGATTTTGGCCGATTATGATTCCGAAGAGTTGGACTTTACGAATCCGAAGACATTCCGCGACTTTTCCCGCCCCATGGGCGCCCAATCGGACGAGCGCTTGGAGCAGTTCCAGAAGCGTTTCAAGGAATGGGACGATCCGCATGGCGAAACTCCGCCCTATCACTATGGTACACATTACAGCTCGGCCATGATTGTGTGCTCCTATCTGGTGCGATTGGAGCCGTTCTCACAGCCATTCCTCAAATTACAAGGCGGACATTTTGACTTGGCAGACCGTATGTTCCATAGCATTAAGGAGGCCTGGCTATCGGCATCCAAGCTAAATATGGCTGATGTCAAGGAACTAATACCCGAGTTCTTCTACTTGCCCGAGTTTCTGAGCAATTTTAACAACTTTGATCTGGGCACCAAGCAGAATGGTGAAACCTTAAATCATGTCATATTACCACCCTGGGCCAAACAGGATCCCAGGGAGTTTATTCGGCTGCATCGAAGCGCTTTGGAATGCGATTATGTTAGTCAGAATCTGCATTTGGTAAGTTAACTGTGCGTTACAGACTTACGTTGAAATTATGAGAATTGCATAGAACTAAATAGTTGGATTATGGGTAGCAGAAACTCTTAAGTTCCAGCAATATTTCGTATATTTTGAAACATTTTGATTTAGTAAATTTCTCTTTTTAGTGGATTGACTTGATCTTTGGATGTAAGCAGCAAGGACCGCCCGCTGTGGATGCAGTCAATGTGTTCCATCATCTCTTCTACGAAGGCAATGTCGATATTTACAAGTAAGTTAAAGCGTTAAGATACACAAAAGAAAGCATGCTAATGGCTATTAACTCTTTTCTAGCATTGATGATCCACTTAAAAAGAATGCCACTATTGGTTTCATAAACAATTTTGGCCAAATACCGAAGCAGCTATTCAAAAAGGCGCATCCAGCCAAGAAAATGGCCAATGCGCGACATTCGGCGCTGATCGATCCCACGGCTTTGATACAGGGCAACACGACAGTGCTGCAAACGGATCGTCTGTTCTTCCACAATCTTGACAGCTTAAAGCCTAGTCTACAGCCCATTAAGGAGCTGAAGGGGCCTGTGGGACAAATTTTGCAGCCCGATAAAACGGTCTTTGCTGTTGAGCAGAATAAGGTGATGATGCCGCCATCGTATACCAAATACATTGCCTGGGGCTTTGCTGATCATTCGCTGCGCGTGGGCCTTTACGACACGGATCGCGCCTCGTTTGTCTCCGAGGCCGCGGCCCAGAACTCAGGCGAGATACTGACTTGCGCCTGTCCCAATGCCAAAATGATTGTGACAGCCGGCACCAGCTCCGTGGTGACTATCTGGAAATTCGATGCTAATCGCAAAAGTCTCAGCGTGCGCCATTCACTGCATGGGCACACGGATGCGGTGACCTGTTTGGCTGCCAGTGCTGCCTACAATGTCATTGTCTCTGGATCACGAGATGGAACTGCCATTGTTTGGGACATGTCACGCTTTACCTTCGTGCGTCAACTGCGCGGACATGCGGGCGTTGTGTCCGCCGTTGCCATCAACGAGCTAAGTGGTGAAATCGCCACCTGCTCGGCCACCTGGCTGCATGTGTGGTCCATCAATGGCGATGCTCTGGCCATGGTAAATACGTGTGTGGGTAGCGCCGATCGCATGCAACAAATTCTGTGTGTTGCCTTCTCTCAAATACGTGAATGGGATCAGCAAAATGTGGTAATGACGGGCTCCACAGATGGCGTTGTTAGGGTGAGTGAGCCATCCGTAAGCCAATCCAACCGCTTTACTCATTTATCTCATTCTAAGCAGATGTGGTCCCTGGAGCACACTCAAGTACCCATTGATCGCAAGCTGAAGCGAGGCGTGGAAGTTACCTCGCAAGATAAGCCCGATGCAGGCTCCGTTGATGAATCTCAGAATAAGCCAGATAAAATGAATATTTTCAAGCAAATAAAGAGCCTTTCACAACCTGAGCCAGAACATGGTTAGTTAACGCATTCATTCGATTAAAATCTTAACTAAAACTAATTATATATTTACAGAGATTGTAAAGTCCGCGTCGGAAAGCAGCATTTCTGAAGCCTCGCAACACAGCAATGAGTCCAGCCAATCTGTTAAAGTGGAAACCACCGCAGAACGTAGAAAAAGCTCCATTAGCGGTGCTAAATCGCTGCATGAAATGAAATCGGCCACGGTAGAGGGTCCCAGCAGTAGCTCAGAGCACAAAACGAATGAAGGTGAGAGAAATAAAACATCATTTCCGATAGCATTCTCATATATTTCCTGTATGCTCTTTACAGAGGAGCACAGCATTCGTCCAAGCAAATCGGACACCAGCTTAACAGACGGCTTCGTTCTGCTGGACAATGACAGACATCGTGGCGAGCAGGCACTTAGAAAAGGTGCTTAAACTGCAAAATCTAAAACACACCCAAATCAGCAAACCATTTATATTCCTTTCTATCCAAACGCTTGGCATTAACATATTCATATCATATCATATTTTCCCAGGCTTTAAATGGCAGCGTCAATTAATGTTCAGATCAAAGCTAACCATGCATACGGCCTATGATCGCAAAGATAATGCCGAACCGGCTAGCATAACAGCTCTGACGGTATCCAAAGATCATAAGATCTTATATGTGGGTGAGTACAGTCAGAAATGAGCAGACTATACTTTCAGAACATGTACTAATAATTCAAATTAATTGCACAGGCGATGCACGTGGTCGCATTTTCTCATGGAGCGTTACTGAACAGCCAGGTCGTGGTGTCGCCGATCATTGGCTTAAGGATGAGGGCGCTGAGCAGTGTGTCAAGTGTCATGTGAAGTAAGTTTGCCTTCTAAATAGAGAATTATATGCTATAAAGAGCTTATTGAGTGACATCGCAATCTGTCTATCGTATATCTCCTTTAGAAAACTTGTGCTTTTTTTAATCCTAATACTAATTTCATTTCAGATTTACACTATATGAACGAAAGCATCATTGCCGTAATTGTGGCCAGGTCTTCTGCAACAAGTGCAGTCGCTTCGAATCGGAAATATCGCGTTTGCGCATTCTGAAGCCAGTTAGAGTTTGCCAGGCCTGCTATAGCCAGTTGCGCTCGAATTCCCTGGATAATTAAGAAGGGCCTATGATTACCTATGATTTAGTAACGAATTTCAATAACTAAGTTTACTTATGGCAGAAAAAACTATTGTAACTGTAAAAGACGTTAGGGGCATTCATTTAAATACGACTAATTTATTTATATATAATTGTATATTTATTTATAATATTTTTAACCAAAAACAAAAAGTGAGTTGCGCTAAAAAAACAACCAAAGGCTGTTATATGATTTTAAATATTTTTTCTAGTAAAAAACGAAAGTTGTTGCAATATTATTTTATACCTAATTTTAACTATTTATTATACACCGAATAAAACAATAATAAATATTGCTTATACGCCACAATCATTGACAATTTGTAGTGAAGTATTAACTAAATTGTGTAATTATATAAATTATATTAACACTTAAATATATATATAAACAATTTGTGTGTGTAGCATCAACATTTTTGCGCATGTATTAAAGCTGCTTAGCGATGCGACCAGCGCACAATAATATTTTGTTAATTGAAATAAATAAATTTAATACACAATAAAGATATATATATATATAAATATATATATATATAGGGAATGTATGTAGTAGCTAAAACAAAAACAGAACCCAAACTCAATAATTAGCTTACCAAATAACGCAAACAAGCACCGCCAGTTATATCAATTACAAAAAACAACTGAACTTTAATGAATTTTCTAGTAAATATTATAATCAAGCTACATTTGGAGACAGATTTTTACGGAGCAGACAGAAAATGAAAGAAAACACCTAATTAGCACACACAACACACGAACCTCACACAAATATTTATACACATATACAACAACAAAAGGAGGAGAAACTACTTAAGCCGAGTATTAAAATAAAAAAGACATTTTACTTCCAAATTAATAAAAACGATTTAACTAACAACTAACAAGCAATGAGTAACAATGTTGATGTATTAATTGAGTCCATAGAGACAAAAGCAATATTATAAATTGCTTATAAACTAAACAGAGATATAACTAAAAAATTAATAATTAAAGCTAAAATTAAACAAGAAGTTTGGCACACTCTTAATATGTGCTGTCAGAGAGTCTATAAACTTTCATTTTATTTCTCTTATGCTTTGTTCTCTTACGAATCTTCTTTATCTGCAGCCTCTTACTTTGACTCTCTTAAACTAAAGACGACTTTGTATATATAAAAGACAAATAACGAAGCAAACAATAAATGGTAATTAGAGCAAGTAATAATAATAATTAGATAAATAAAATGGTAGTAGTGGTAATTGAAGACAAAAATTAAAAGATATTCGGTATTTTGTAGAGCATCTACATGTTGCATTGATAATAATTTACAAATATTATATACATGTGACGGCTATATACAAAAATTTGTGTTGTTCTAGCAACACATACATACATACATAACAAATTTCAATTTAAATAAAGCAAACACTCCCATTGAGCAGATTTGATACGGCTCCCGAGCCCAAGGAAACAATTACATACATTTTCAAAGACTTAAAAAAACAAGGCAGTAAGGCAAAATAAGCACATTCTACAACTAAATAAACGCAAAAACACATTTCAAGAACTATCCAAAGACTAAGCCAGAAATTCTTACATTTCAAAATAAAGAACAATTATACGATGGAGAAACCCTAGCCAATTAAGTCCAACACAAGAGAACACCATAGCGAAACAACACGAGTAAAACCAAACCCAAATAACTATTAAATATTATATTAAAATATATATATATAAACATATATATATATATTACTTGTTAGTTCGTGTCATAATATATGCGAAAAAGCAAAAATGCAATTTAATAAAATGAATAATGTTAAAAGAAACTGTATTTCATTCATTGGGGCATAGAAAAGGTGAATATATAAAAATATTTAGGATTTAAGAATGAATTCTTTATTATTATGCTAACAGAAGCTTCTGTTTGATACACTCTTAAACACTCTCTTGCTTGCTAATAGCACTTAAGAGAGCAGACACTCATTGACTGTTGGGCAAAGCTGGCGTACATACTAAACACAACACAAAGTTCACAACCATTGCAGTTCTCCCTCTTGTAACATCGAAAAGTACGCTACTTGCATTTATCCCAACACACGACAAACACGAGATCAAATGCATCACAACGTTACTGTATTATATCCCCCCTTTCTGGCTTGAGGAATAAGGCCTGCACACCAAATTATATATGGAATGTGTTATACATAAACCATAACACAAACTAATTAATCAATTGTATTTAAAAACTATTTTAAGCGCACTCTCGATTTAATAAACGATCACAGCCCACAACTGTTTTCCTTCCACACACACAGCTCTCCTTCCCCTCAAACTCACCCATGAATAGTCAACGGGATCCAAAGCACACACTGAGCGAAAAAGACAATTCGTGAACCACAATTTGTGGATTAAACCAAACATGAATTCAAATAAATGTTGCTTTATAAATAACTGAAGCAAATGAAATCTACTATATGAAAAATCAGCACAAGCAACCTATGGAGCATACGAGCATCGTATAGCGGGTGAGGCCAGATGAGAAACATGCATAAGAGCAACCAGGACGCAGTCTGATCCCCATTCAGCGTCCACCCTCTGCCCAGTGAAGAAACTACATTTTTAGTTCTTTTCTCCCAAGAGAGCCATATATATTATGTACGTGTAGGTGTGCTTACGTTTTTGTGTCCATAGAAAAATGACTGTTTAAATAAAGTTGCCATTCGGTGAGGAGATGTACATGAACCGAATTCACGAAATCACGCGCCGCTTTGCCAGAGATGGAGCGTCCAGCTCTTCATTGCTGACGTCCATTGTGTGTATGCCAAGATGACCGATTGAGTGACCTGTCGCGCATGCAAAAGCCACCAGGACAGCAATTGCCACCAGGGCAACCTGATGGTGGAGCTTGTGCCGATCCACCCATTGGGCAACAATTGCCATTCGGACAGCTAAAACTTTGCCTGGAACCAAACTGGTAGCTGTTATTTGACGAATATCCATCCATAGTTGCTTTGCGCTGAGGGATCATATTTAACATACAACTTTAGGTCTCATAATCTTCGCATTATATATGTTATTTTCTAATTACCTGCACAGAGTTTATTTCACAGTCGGCAAATCGGTGCGTTATTTTTCAGAAAAAAATAACAAAAAAAAATTACTTTTCTGTACTGGAACACTGCTGATTTGTTTGAGGTATACGAAAAGAATGAGCTACTTGGCTACACATCGTTTAGGGGTTAGTCCAAGCAGCGATGACAGCAATTCGTTCGCCTGCTACGTTTCGAACAAAGTTCGAATTAACAACATTCCGAACTGTGTGCAGAGCGCATGCGCTGCAACTGACAAAGTGGTGAGTTTTCTGCTCTAAGAGGCGTGGCTAAATGCTTACACGCACACAATGAAAACTGTGGTGGGTCGGTGAGCGGAGAGAGGTCTAAGAGTTTTTGGGGCATAGAAAAAATGCGACTTCTTGATGCCGCAAATTTGGCATGTGAGTGTGCATATATGTGCGTATATGTGTGCGTGCGTGTATGTATGTGTGTGTACGTGTGTGTTTGATGGGAGGAGGCGCCGAGCAGCAGGTTGTAGGGTATGAGTTAACGCTGGCGTTTCGTCAAATGACTTTGCATTCTGACTGGTTAATATAACCGCAGGATTGTATCAAAGCGACGGGCTGGACTCAGCTTGCATATGTGTGTGTGTGTGTGAGTGCGGAACGGTTGGATTAGTGTTTAACAGTATATGCGACTATATAACCGGCGGCTACTAAATGGGCTGTGTAATAGCTGCCGCGCTGCATCCCACTCGCTATTGCCAAAATACCGATTTACAAGACTCCACCCACAAAACGGTAAACATACATATATAGAAGACGTTGACCGCTAAGCCGAATCCTGCCTACACCAATTTATTCGCTATATAAGAAATGCTAAATATATATAAAATATGTATAAATACATATATCTAAATATATATATATAAACGTGTGTGTGTGTGTGCAACCAATACACAATGTCACAAAAGTCATTTCAATTTAGATGCGAGTCAGTAAATCAACCCCTATCAACATACCAACAACAACCAGCCAGTGCCAGCTCAGAAAACGCCATTGCGAATTTCTCACAACGCACACACATTTACACACTCGAAAAATCACCTACACGCACACACACACATGCATGCACAGCAGCACACATATAGCCAAATACGTACATACACTCATACATCATGCAAATGACATATTCTTGACTATCCCCAACTGACATACGCTACACAGAATTCTTGAAGCACTTAAAACCTATTCGATTTAGGTGGAATATAAGAGAATTATAATATATTATATATATTAAATAGCATTCTTTGGTTTGCGTCTTTTATGTGTGGATTTTGAAAAAAATTTATTTGCATATAAAATTCAATTTTTAGTTTAAGAATTAAATACTTTTTAAATAATGAAAAAAACCAGTTTATACAAATACGTTTTATTTAAGATTTGAATACCTAAAATTAAATGTAACAATAGAAAAAGAATTACCAAACATTTAAATGAAAATGGGAAGCAAAATATTTAAAAATTAAACTGAAAATTTAAAACTTAAAATAAAAAAAATATTATAAAAACAAATAAATAAAAACTTAATAAACGTATGTAAATTTTGTAAAAATAATTAAGTTTAGTACACAAATTTAATTTTATTCAGTATACAAATTAAGCTAAAACTTTATAAAAAATCCGTTTATATTAAAAAAATAATTAATATTAAAATCATATTCATTCGCTTTGGCTCTCTTTACATAAACTGCAATCTTAAAATTCTCAAATGTTTATATATTACCAAAAAGAAGGTGAATTAGTAGTTAAAAGCCAAGTTTGTTTGTTGAATAAGGACTCTCCTGAAACAGCTTTAGGCAGAAAACCTGCTCAAGTTTTAGATTATTGATTAACAAATAGTTGACTTGCAAAACCTATAAAATTTGAAAACTAGTAGGAATTATTAGAATATTTATTTATTTCAATCTTATTATGTTAAGATTATTATTGTCAATATTTTTAATTTTTAATTTTATTATTTGTAATTCTATTGTAAGCCATTAGACTTTAGATAGCAAATGCTAGTTAACTTAAAAACGTGGAATATTAAGAAATATTAATAAATAAATAATAATGTATAAAATAAAATTCTAAATATAAATAATATAATACAATATTTCATCAAAATTACTAATATTCTCTGTTTTTCAAACGAATTTTCACACTTCAACCATTTCGATATGCCCCAAATTGTAGCGCCATCACAGCTGAGATCCTGACTTTAGAACTAATAATCCGACAGCCTACAAGCGCAGGACGAACCAAAAAAATAAGAAGAAAAGAAAAAAGTAGCAGAAGAAGAAGAGGAAAAGAAGCCACCGAGGCATCCGCCCGAAGAGCAGCAGCAGTCACGATTGCGACCTCTGCTGGCAAAGATATTTGCTGAGGCACAGATACAGAGATACACAGTCGAAGAGGGTAAGCGCAAGCAGGACATACATATATAAAGATAGAGAGAGTGAGAGAGAGCAAGACAACAGATGCCATTACCAATACAGTGGCAGAGCGACGTCAACGTCAGCGCCAGCGACGACGACGACGACGATGTCGCCTCGTTCCGTCGCTAGCTTTTCATCATTCTTGACATTTTGTGGTGAATTGTCGAAAGCCACAGGATATGTCGCAGTGTGCGTGTGCGTGTATATGTGTGAGTGTACTACAAAAAAAAAGTAGGAAAATGGTGGACGGCAGGAAGTCTCCTCATTTGCTGTAATCGCATCAGGCGGCAGGCGCAGAAAAAAGGGCGTTTTCCGGTTGGCTGCCCGCCTCTCCAGCCCTGCCCGTGTCCCTGGCCGAACCCATGTCCTTTGCCGTTGCATACCCTTTGTGGCGCCCACTCTCGCAGGGGATGAAATGTAACATTTTGTAGCTTTTCGTAAATTTTCGACTTTTTCGTCGACGTTTTGGTTTTTCGCAACGCGCTGCGCTTTCCACATTTTCATTTTCATTTTCATTTTGCATTTTCCTCATTCGGTTTCGGGTTTTTCCGTGCTGTGCGCTGTCCTGTGCTGTGCTGTGCTGTGGCTTTGCTGTAGCATCGAACCGAGGGTGGGTGGTTGGGGTGGGTTTTTCTTCTTTTTTTTTGGCTGCCTTTGGCTTTGCTCTGCATCCTGTCAAATTGACTGCAAAAAAGGACCTCTCCTTTGGCAGCTTCACTTTCGTAATTGGCGGTCTGCTCTGCTCTGTTCTGCTCTGCTCTGCTCTGCTTTTGGCTCCGGCTACGGCTACGGCACCGGTTCAGCTTCAGCTACTGCTGGCTGCGCCATTCACAGTTGGTCCGTCAGCCAAAACGATCCGCATCCGCTCCGCAGCAGCTGCGTCGTCGTCGTCGTTGCTGTTGTCGTCGTCGTCGTCGCCGTTGTCGTCCTTTGCGTCGGCAAATGCATTCAATATTTTTACGCGTGCGTTAGTCAAAAGTTGATTTGTGATTTTTCCAAGTGCTAATTGTGCTCGAACTAAAAATTAACATAATCCCGATTAAATATTTCGTGTGATCAGCGCAGTCATCATAAACTTAAGCACGCTGGATACTTTAGGGTTTAAATATTTCCATCAGCGGAAAATGGGCACAGGTAAACTTCGCAATCTCACCGTAACACCGTCGGAATTTTCCGTAAAATAAACCATTAAAGCCGTCGCTAAGTTGGAGCAAAATAAATTATATATTCTACGATAAATAAAATATTTTAAGAACATTTGTTCAATATAAAAATATATTTAATTAATAAAAGTTCAAAGAATAATTGAAATAAATAAATAAAAAATTTTAAAATCATGCTTCTTGTTTTAAACGATAAAATTGAAGTCAACTATAAATATAAAAAGAAAATTTGTTATTAGCTTGCTTAATATTGTTTCGTTTCAATTCTTGTCGAATGAATTTTAAATTACACTTTAAAGAAAATTTTATTTTTGTAGAGTTTATATTCAATAATTGAAATTTTATTTAATTAAATATTATAAAAGAATATGTAATGTTAGTTTTACAATTTATTGTTGATTTTTATTAGTTGCTTTTAATAATTATATTTCATATTTATGAGGAAAACTATAGTTTAATAAAGTGAAAAAATAAAAAAATAAATATTGAGACGCAAACTATACGGAATGTAAATTTAATAAATATAAAGAATATTGTTATAAATAGTAAATATGATTATATTAATTTATTAATAATGGAAATATTAATATAACCTTAAAACATTTCAAAAGCATTTAAGAAATATATACTTCAATAATAATTTGATGATTCTTTTATATATTTTTATTATATATTTTATATATTTTTTTATATATTTTTATCGATATTATTTACATGAATATTCTTAGCTTAAATAATGTTATTATAATTGTGTTTATTATGATTATTATTCATACACATATTTATTAGTATTAATATTATAGTATTTATTAATTACTTAAATATTTATAGTATATATATACATATAAAATATATAATATTTATATATATTTATTTATTTTCATTAAATGTTCTATTATTTTTTTATTATTATTGTTATTATTCTTTAAATCAAATTTTAATTTCTATCTCTCAATCATTTTACTTAAAAACCGCTCTTTGGCTCAGTTTAATTGTACGAAATCTGTGCCTTCCCTTCTGATCCAACTATATACTTAACACCCTTTCAATTCTTAAATTTAGATATGCGTAATTCGCAATTCCCACGCCCAAGCCGAGCAAATCCCACGTTCGCCCACACCCACTGAACTGAGTGGGGCAACCTTTTTAGCCTATGAAAACAGTGCAGAGATTTCCATACCGGTCAAAAAGCATATTGTAGAACAGTTCACACTAAGCTATAACCCACTCGCACGCATTATGCGAAAGTTGACGCAACTTGCTAAGCTAACAAAAAAGTGAAATGGAAAGAATAGAGAAGCAAATGCCATGGCATAAATAAACAAAAATATTTAAAATCAACAACAAAAATTTTTAAAAAATAAAACAGACAACTGAAAAGCAACAACTATATAGATTGTTGAGTGCGCAACCCGAAGGGGTCAGGGTCAGGGGTGAAGGGCGAGGCTGGGGTGCCGGGTGTTAACACGCTGCGGACAATTGGCGATGCGCAGGGTGTGAAAATTGGCAACACGCGTCGCAACCAGAGGCAACCCAACCGACAGTTGACAATATGTCAAATGTCACAAAGGACAAAGGACCCCGCCGAAAAAGGACAACAACAAACGCAAACGGGCGCGCTTTATTTTGACAAGTGTCCGAGTGTTCAACTTAATTTGTGAAGCGTGTGTGCCGCCCGGCAAAGGGCTAACACCGTATAACTTGCATTATGTGCTAGCTTTGTGCAATTTTCACTTGCTAATCCGCGACACACTCACACACACACACATGTGGCAGGCAAATATACGGCAACAGTGCCGCAAAGTATGCAACAACTTTTGTGCGTGCCACAGCGTGTTTACCTAACGTAGGCTTTGACGCCGAGCTTAGCTCTTAAATATAAGTTAAATATGCGGATATATTGCGACACGAAACACTCAAACACAGTCTCACTTGAGTTGGGGGCTTAGAGAAATGTATTTAGCCAATTTAGCAGAAGCCGAAAATAGTTGAAGTTGGTCATAGTTAAAAAATCTGTAAAATACAGAATTTATTAACTATTTCTTTTCTTGGGTTGGTTACAGTCTCATTGGGCCTTATTTTCAATAGGCCTTAACTTTTTAATGTATATTACATTTTATAATAAATTCTCAACAATTTTTCTATTATATTTACAATAAGTTTTAACTAGTTAATTGGCCCAATTTCATAACATGTTATCTATATTTTAATCTTTTATACTTACGATATAGCAAGCCACATAGTAAAATGCATCGATAAATATGTTCAAAGATTTTTTTATTTCAATTATTTATTTTAATTTTTAATCTATTATAAATTAATTTAAGTTTCATTTCTTTCACTAATCCAAATTTAGACCCTATTTTTTATTATTCGTTATTATGTTATTATTTTTATAAATTTCCATTTATATCCATATATTTTATATTTATTAATTTTGAAATAAAATACTAAAAGAAAATAATTCCAAAAATATATTTTTTTTTATTTTTTCTAGCTTTGTTTTTTTTTTTAATTTTATTCTAGCTCAGGAGAAACGATCGCATTCAAATCATACAAATTAAATTCCCTTCGAACTCCACCATCAGCCTATCAATAAGTGCTAGAATTCCAGCAGCATAATCTAAATAGTTTGATCTAGCAGATAAATTACCAGTTAAGTAGGCTCAAGTTCGAATCTCAGGCTAGAATATGAAATTTGCCAAAATTGAAATTATTATTCAAAAGTTATATAAGATTGATGCACGCAAATTATATAATGGACATAAATAACACTAGCTAAAAAAATAATAATAATATTTATATATAATAATAATAATTTAAAACAAATAGTAATATTTAAAAATGGTAAAATATTATTTCAAAAATGAAAGCCTGGCTATAAGACAGAAAACTCTTTGAAACATCTTAGCAAAACAAATACATATATATATGAAATAAGATAAATATTATATATTTATAATCATTTTTACCATTATATATACATCTCATTTATTTATATTTTGTATCTATATTCACAGCTGGCGATCGCCTGCTGGACATACCTTGCAAGGTGTGCGGCGATCGCAGTTCGGGCAAACATTATGGCATCTACAGTTGCGATGGTAAGTCTAACAACACTGTACGTCTCTCTCTCATTAATGGATTTTTTATGTTGTAGGCTGTTCCGGCTTTTTCAAGCGCAGCATTCATCGCAATCGGATTTACACCTGCAAGGCGACAGGTGATCTCAAGGGTCGCTGTCCTGTGGACAAAACACATCGCAATCAGTGTCGCGCCTGCCGCCTGGCCAAATGCTTTCAATCGGCCATGAATAAAGACGGTAAGTGAACGGGGCTTTGGGCGCTAGCCGCAAGTCTTTGTTTTGCTTGCCAAATTCATTTAATTATGCAACAAATTAGCCGGGTTTGCTACCCCGGCATAAATTACATTAAACTCAAAAACCAAAAATGCCGCAAGGCCTCCGCCTGCCGCACCCATTTCTAGCTGGAGTCTTCACAGACTTACATGGGCCTGCTCCAAGTGCCTGTGCTCCTTTTGTTGTAGTTGTCATTAAGCTGATTATAAATTATGCGCAGCTCTCACTCTCCCCATCAGGCAGAAGGCAGGCAGAACTCAAATGGCGGCACTTGATTTCTGAACGACATTCTTTGTGTGTAGTGCATAAATTATGGAACGTGACTTTCATTTGCCAGCCAGTCAAGAGCAAAGTGGCGTTGGCAGGGTACAATATAGAGAAAGTGTTTTCAATCAGACACAAATTGAAAATTTTTGTTAATAGATACGAGAGCGCAAGTAGATCGCAAGATTCTTTGTCAGATTGGGCATATTCTCAACAGCTTAAGGGAAATGTAAAAGAAGCTTCTAAGAAGTTAGTTTCACTTTCAATCTTTTCAGTTATACAAAAATATTGATATATTGAATAAACTCCTTAGCAGTTACACAAATATCTTATATCATATATTTTCTCTTATTTTTATAATATTTTTTTTTATTTTTAAAATAATTATAATATTAAATTTTTACCTTTAACATTTTTCTTTCTCGCTTTGCTGTTGAAATCATCTACAACGTGTTGTATTTCTATTGGATTCTATAATATGTAAAGAGTAATTTTTAAAAAGTTTGTTAAGTGAAGCTAAACTTTGTTCTTTTTACTTGTATGATTTTGAGGGCAAATTTAATAAAAATGTTTATAAATTCAAGAAAGGAAGAAGGATATTTCTCTTTACTTGATTTTCACTAATTCAAATAATTTCGGACCAATCAAAATTCGGTCACTTGTTTATTTTATTTATTTGTTTTTATTTTATTTATTTGTTTATTTTATTTTTTTATTAATGTGAATATAACTTTTTGGAGGATTAACTTAGATTAATGCTTTTTTCGATATATTTCAGTAGCTACTTAAGTTATCGATGACATCGAACTGTTAAGGTATTCAATAAGGTTGCCATTAATCATAAATCATCCTAACCTATTGAATTTAATTGCTAAATTATACACAAATCATATTCTTTATAACAAATTAAGCATATTGTGTGTGAACTAGCTGTGACAAATATATTTAAGAGCTGGTTTCATATATTTTACACCTTATTATATATATATAGAAATATATATTCCAGGGGCTGGCGATATAAATATATATAAGGACATTTTGAATAGATGAAACTATAAAAGAAATAATAAATGTATTATTGTTGGAAGAGTAGTTCTGAGCTGCTTATTATTGTGTAGACATTTATATCTTCTGTTACTTTGACCTTGGCTAAGCATTTTAATATTAAAAATGTATTTATTAAAAATGTTCAGTTTTTTAAATCCGAACTCAAGGTATTCTTAAGGTAGTTAAAAATCTCTTTTAAATGAAAAACATAAGAGTTGTATAAATAATAGGCCAAAACCCTTGCTAATCCATGCCTACACAAATCTCTTAACTCTCTCTGCCTCCTCTAGCTTATCCTTTTCTAGACAATCCTCAATAATTTCTCTTCCTTTCTGCCTTTCTTATACCACAACTGTCTGGCAATAGATAAATGTAAATAAGTTTCACTTGAGTCACTAAATGATTTGCATATTACTAACTTGTTCAACTTTATTTTGGCCATTTGCGATTGACCAAGCTTTACAGACCGCTTTCGCACCCATTTATCAAGTACAGAAACAAATTGAATACAGCCCAAACTGATACGAACAACAACTCAATGCAACAATGCTAGCTTTAAAGCTCTTAAGCCAACATTAAATGTAGCATAAAAACACATGACAACGTCGGCAATGAAAGCAATACACAAACATCTATGGCTATATCTATGGTTATATGGCAACGGCTCTATGGCTACAATTTACCATTTAGCAACAATCATTGATGGGTTCACTGCACAGGACAACAACAACAACAACAACAACAGCATCAGCAGTAGCAGCGGCAGCAACAGCAGCCGAGGGGGACGAACAGCGTGAGAATTGTTGCAGATTTTCTCACACGCAATTCGCCTTTGGGTGGGAGTGTCGATTGACAATGTGCACTTAATAGCGGATTACATGCATTATCCCATCGCTGAAAATGCGACTAAAATGTATTGACAATCAAATGATGATACCAAACTCAGACGTCAGACGTCAGTCGTCGGACGCCAGACCCACAGACCTTAGACCTTAGACGACGTCAAATGCGAAATTTCTGGGCACACGAACAGAAGATTTGTTCGTATTGAAGCGAGTAGCAAAGTTAGTTTACGGCTTGGGTTAGCAGTTAGCTGGGTAGTGGTTAAGACACGCCCTTTAGCTTACGCCCACTGAACTTGCCTGGCCAAAATAACGCTCTCTAGGTGACAACAATAGCACAACGGGCAAAAGCACAACAAACCAAAAAAAAAATAAATAAAAGCAAAAATAGATAAAAAGTTCGAAAAGCCAAAGATTAGATACCCTTACACTAGAAACTATATGAACAAAACATTTAATATAAATGTTTTTAAAAGCCCCTTTTGAGCGCATGTTTGGGCACATATTAGTACTATTATTATTATATATATATATTTAAATATATTATAAAATATTATAATATATATTAATTATAATTATATAGGAATATATTTTTAGGCTTATAATTTGTAACAAAAAAAACCTTACATATATTTAGGACCTGAAGCACAATGAGTTTGACCTATAAATCTTGTTTTTTCCCAGACCTAGACTGAAAACTTACAAAATTGTACAAAAAGATTTACTGGCAATAATATCTTTATGATTTATTTATCTTTCAAGATTCATTCTGCATCATAGTATTAATCAAAATTTAGAACAATTAATCAAATTATCCCAACATAAAATTTATATACGTTTATTTTTTTTACTTTAATATTTTTAAATGTGAAAAGTTTTTTATTCGTTACATTTTACAAAACTTTTTTGAAGATATAAGGGATATATTCATATATATAATTTATACAGCATTCATATAGATATATATATATATATATATATATATAAAGAAAGTATAAATATCTAAAGAATTATTAATATTGATTATTGATTTCTTTAATAAGTTTTATATTTCCACACGTATCTTTTCTATTTTTATAAAAATTGTATGAAAAAAATGATACAAATTTTGATTTTAACAGTGACTATATCTTTTCATAAAACTTGTTTAAGTCTATCAAAAGTGAAAACAAATTTTGTATATACTTTGCTTAGCCCTCAAATTGACTTTAATCAGAAACAATTCTTGCCTTTTTCGTAATCTCAAATCTCATTTCATTTGTAAATAGCAACAAAAAGAAAACTGAACAATTTAAACTTACATAGATCTGTCAAGACATATTTTAACAAGCTATATAAAATATTGTTTATTTTATAGTCTCAACGTTTATTTAATTTGTAGACGAAAAGGACAAGAATATTCGGACTGATAGACATAACTAAAGCGACTCAGTTTGTCATAAGCCTTCTGCTGTCTGTTACACTTACACAAATATAAATAAATAATAATAATACATATTAAATATAAAGAAAAAAACAACAACAAACTAAAAAACTTTCTTTGATAAATTGAAATTTAATCAAGTAACACTATATTTTTAAAAATATCGAAATCATATGTAAAACAACTGCCACGCCTTGTCACATACCGTCTGACAAAGTATATTAAACGCTTTTCACTTAGAGCATCAAAATTTTATATACCCGAACATGTGTTTGGACTTTTTCCTTGTGCATTTTCTTAGTTTGCCGCTGGAAAGCCTCATGTTAGCTGCCTTTTTGGGGTTTTTCTTGGCTGGTTGCCGTACATAAACAATAAACATACACAGCCATACACACTCACACACCCACACATACACCCACCCACAGTCACACACTGACAGTAACAGCGTAGCCCTTCGCATAGACAAAGTGCTTTTGTTGTTTAGAGCAAAAAGCAAAAAAGCCACAAAAATCGTTCAAGGCACGTTTGTGTTACAACATAAGAGTAGTTCTCTCTATATATACAATACCCATGCCTCTGTCCCTCATTTTTTGAGCTTGTTCTTCTTCTTCTTCTGTTCTATGGAATTTATGGGGCTGGCCATGTGGTTAGCCATTTTCAGTTGGTTTCCATTTTGTTTGCGTTCTGTGCGATGTTGTTTTAGTCTGATTTCTCGATGTTGTCCATAAAGTTAATTAGAAAAGCTGCCAGTGTTGCAAAATAGTGTTGCACAGCGCTAGATAAAAACAAAAACGTTTTATTAATACAAATCTCTCTCTCCCTCTGAGGCAAATAAGTTATGATGGGAAAATATGACAAACAGCGCACATTTTCATTTTACTTTATCTGCATCCCCTCTCTTGCTCCATCTCTATCACTGCGTCTGTCTTATAAATGTTGGCCGCTTTGTATGGTAATATTCGAAGGAAAAAAAGGCGACACGGCGAGAGCTTCCCTTAACAAATTATGTTGCCACTTGTCACATTTAATGGTATTTGCATTTGTATACCAACAAATGGGTGTCAGGCATCATCATCACGCATAGTGATGATGCTTGCGCTCGCTCTCTCCTTCTCCCTCTCTCTCTCTTGCTCTCGCATCTCATCTTCTTAGATTCTTATTTCTTTACAAATATTTACGCGGCATTTTAAGCGGATTTTTCATTTTGAGTGATTTGTGTCGCTTTTCCAAATCCCATTCGCATCAAGCGAAAAAAAACGCTAGCAATAAAATGTCCTTTTGCGGGTCGTCCACTTTACTGAGTGGGTGTGCGGCAGGGTGAGGGTGCCTAGGAAGGCGTGTGCGTGTGCATATTGAGGTCTTCATATTTGCTGGCTGCGTGATGAGCCGAAAAGTGAGCTCTAATGGCTCGGCCATTTGATAAAAATGAGAAATAGTATAATATATTTAGGATATATACTATGTAGAGGCATTTACATTTGCCTTTTAAATGTATATATCTTTCATGTTTGCAGATTAAGTATGACAAAATAGTTACCATTTGCAGATAAATTATTCGCTATTAAAATGATTTTTATTTTTATTTTAATTTTGTGCTTAGTACTCGAATTGAAATTTTTCAGACCATTTTACAGTTAGTTTACAGCTGACTCAGCGATGCTCCAACTTCTTTAATCCTAATTACTAATCAGAATTTCCTCGTATTTACAAAAAACTAAATTGCAAACTATGGAAATTTTACTTAGTCAAACTGCTTCAATAAGCCACACACTCCAATTCCTTAAGTTCCTATTATGTCAGCTCGATATATTCTGACTTATAAGTATATTTGACTTGCTGCAGCATTAAAATGACTTTCGAAAGGAAAATTTAGCTCTGCAAGAAAATAAAAAATATTTTAATTAAAATATTAATACAAAATTCGAGTCAGAAGCCTGACAAGCACTTGCCCTGCTTTTGTGATTTGCCTTGTCGTTGCTCTATGTCGAATCAATGATCGTCAAAATTTACTTTCAGTTTATCTAGGCAATTGAATTGTAACTTTAGCACTTTCCATAAATTGAAAAGTTCACAAAGCTAACAGCAAACAGAATGCTTAACGCAAATGCCTGACAACTCTGGCCAAGTAACAGATGCAGAATACACAAGATAAGCAACAGCAACAACAACAAAAACAACAAGAACAACAGCAACAACAAAAGACTGTAACAAATTCAGTCAAGTGCAAATTTAATGAAAAAGGGAACTGCAAATGGAAAATTTTCGCACTTTATAGTTCTTGTGCTCCATCTTCCACGTCTTCATCTTCCCCTCGACTGTATATAGAGTATACATTTTGCAGCATACTTCTGGGGCAGTTAAGCCCTTTTGTCAACTGACTGAAGCGCTGAGCTGTAACTGGGACGCCGTGTTGTCAATCGCCTACGTTTGCGGTCATAGCAAATGAAGTTGTTCTTGTTTATGTCTATCTCTAAATATATATATATATATATATATATATACATATATATATATATAATCGACTTTTTGGCGACTAATTTCATGACCACATTTATATGTATTGATTTTGGGTTGCTGTATTTATATAAAAACATGTTTATTTCTATATACTATATATATACATGCATATTTATATACGTATAGGCAAGCAGCTTTTAAGCTGCCCGCTTCACACGCATTTCGCCCGCCATATTACGTATACGCACTGCATTCACACATGACTGCAGGCCATGCCACACACAAAGCAACCCCACACACACACACACACACACTCGTATGTTTACATGCGAGCTGCAGTGCTGCTCTTAATTGACATTATAGCCTACTACTTTATGTGCATACACTTTTGATAGGCAGTGTGCGACATGTAAATGCGCCTGGCTTGCATGTGTCACACACTCACACCAAACAAAATGTCCGTGTGTGCGTGTGTGTGTGTGTTTTGGTGTGTCTGTGAATGACAAAAGTGTCAGTGTCAACATTAAAAGCGGATTTAAAATCACTCACTCACTAGGCCCTGGCGACAGAGTCAGAGCGTAAAAGCCTTTCACCCCCTGCTCCAAACTCGCCTCGCACCCAGCTCAACCATGCAGCTGACGCATTGTAAAAATGGAGCGAGGCAATGGCAAATGGCAACGACAACGGCAACGGCAACGGCAGCAAAAGTTATTGTTAAATATTCAAAATGGGCTAAAGTTAAGGGTTATGCATAAACAAATAAGTAAATCACAAGGTGAAAAACTTTATATGCATTTGCTGTGCGACAGTAAAGCCGAAAATTGTTAAACGGAAACTCATTTGCACATTTATCGAAGTCTATTTTGAAGCTTACTCAGGGCAATGAAACTTCAATTTAATAGACTCAAATAAATTGAATTCCCTAAAAAGTTTTATATAAATAAATAATAAATAAAAATGCAAATAATGAAACAAATACAGCTCTCAGTCCAGCAAGATGAGTTGCTAGACAAGTTAGATAATGTAAAGGACGAGTTTATTTAGAAAACTTAATTGTAGCTCAAATCTCGGCACAGTATTTTAATCAAGTTCAAGACCATAATAGACTGATAGTTTGTCACTATTATCAGATACTTATAATATAATAGAGAGTACATACTCATCCAAACAGCCTGGCTAGATATCTTGGTATTGCACGCAAAAAGCTATGAAAATTAAAACAATATCGATAATTTGATCCTTACGTTAGCTCTGATATGAAAGAAGGGTTTTTCACTTCTGAGAGGACGCAGACATTGATAGCCGCACAGAGTGATTGACAGTCAGACGAGCAGATAGACAGACAATTGAGTATTAACTCATTTGTTGCTACTGCTCAAAGTTCTATACTTTAGATAGTCTGCGCACGATTTTTCATTTTGAACTGATTCAGTGTATACTCAACTATCCTATTCTGATGTGAACATCAATGCAAATGTTTCCATTTTAATATTCTGAAGAAACAGATAGAGAAAGAAACACACACAGTCGAGCAGACAGGTTGATAGTTGGTCTCAATTATATATTAAATAGTCGACAACGACTCCTTCTAATGCTCCTGCAAATTGTACCCATATTCAAAACAAATCACTATTGCACCTGTGCACAGCAAAGGTAATCCTAAGTAGATTTCATGAATTCCGTGAAAAATAACAGCTGTTTCGCTTCCATATAAATACAAAACTCCACACATATATAGCGAGTTCTTATCAGTTATTGCAATGCAATTGGAATCGCAACTATAATCGTAGCCCACGCAATTTGTCACTTGACTGGCTGCAGCGCTACCCCTGGCTCGAGCGCTGCTTGAGCTGACATAAACAATGGGCATTATGGACTATTATGCACTTTACAGTTGCTAAGCCAAAGGCGATGCTCATCTGAACAGTCCAGCCCCTGGCTGCAGGGGGATGAGTGCCACCCCCTCATGCCGTTGCCAACCGCATCGAATCACTTCAAGTGTGTTTTTTTCTAATTTCACGGTTTATTTTTTTTTCTTTTTGTGTATTTCATTTCAGTGCTACATTTAGCTGTGTTGCCTTATTTACTTTTCATTTGCCTGCCAAACAATCGTATTTTTATTATCTGCAGAGCTATAAGATAGCAAATACCATATATATATATATAACATATATATATATATATATTTATATATATCGGTAACACACTCATTACGAGGCTTTGCGCTTTTCAGCTTACGAGCAGCGGACAGCAGCAGTCCAGGTTCTTGGACCCCTCCTCATTGTGGGCTGCCAGTTGATGATCATTCATTGGGATTTTTGCGTGTCTCGGTCGTGAAGTCGGCAAGCGTTCAGCTCTGAGAATTTAGCAGCTGTTACACTTCACCTCTATCTCTCTCACTCACTCTCTCTCACTGTCCCTTTCTTTGCCACTTATCATTAATTTTTCTACCGCATTTCTCTGTCTGGCATTCTGACGTTTTTGCCTTTGCCCTAGCTCTGGCCTCGTCCCTGTTTTGACATAATTGTTTTTGCTCGAATGCGTTTGCACTTCCGCCCCTCACTCACCCGCCTGCCTCCTGCCTCCTGCCGCCCGCTGCCCTAATTAATTGATTAGCTTCAGCAAATCGGTCAATATGTTTTCACCGTTTCTTTTACTCGCCGTTTTTATTGCTCTACGCTTCGAGGATGCGTAATGAGTTGCTAATTAGATTTGTAGATACCTTTTTGTTTTTGCTTCTCTTCAGGTTGTCCTGAGAGTTTGGGCAGGTGTTGCAAAGTTGGCAAATATGTTAAGTCAAACGTAACAATACTTTGATTTAAGTATTTTTTTCTACGTTTTTTTACAATTAATATATGTTTTTATATAACTCTTTTAGGTAGTTTTGTGTTTTTATTTTCAGAATATTAAGAAATATGTTTACTTAATTTGGATTTTTTTTTAAATTTTCTATGATATTTCTCAGCATTTTAATATTATTATTAAACAATTAAAAATTAAAAATAAAATGTTTACAGCAAATTCTGTCTATATGTTTATTATTTTTCTAAGTCTTAGTGGCAGTTTAAATTGTCAAAGAATGGAAATAGGGCAGCTCAAATACTTTGAACAATTTTAGGTTTTAGAATAAAACTTATTTCAATTTCTATACACCTAATCTTCTTTCTTCCTTCTGCCTTGCAATTCTTCAATTGCTTCTGAAAACTTTAAAGTTGCTTCTAGTACGGCATCCCTCTAAATATATTGAGCTTACTATTGTTATTTTCTTATATTATGAATGAACACAGCTGTAATTATTGCTTTGTCTATATCATTTGATAGCTGCTTCTTGAAATTAAGTTAGGTGCGCATAGCTTGACGACTTTAAGAGACCCCAAAAAGTTAGACTTATTTCATCATTCTTCTTTAGCAATTTTACCTCATTTCTTTCTTATCTGTCGATATCTTCCACATGAAACTGAGTTTTATTGCACATAGCTTAGGGACTATAATACTTGGAGACAGTTAAATTGGTATTCGATACCATATATGCAGAGTCTGACGTCTGAATATATCAGTTGTTGAAAAATGAAAAAAGCTTTTAGAAACTTAGAAAAACAATGCAAGATGTGGTGCAGGACTTCTGCTAGTCAGGTATTTAGGAATGGGGCTTATTATTTAATGAAACTTACGAATCTTATTGAGGTAAAGTAAACTTTAGAGTTAATAGCAAAGTTGTTACTAAATGTTAAGAGAAGAAAATTTAATTTGATTTTAGCGACGAAGGTTTTTCAAGAAGACTTCGATGACTGAAATCACGAGAAGTCATCAGTAAGGCAGACGATTAGAGCTCATGTGATGTATATGATGATGGGGTGATATATGATGATAGATGTGATATGATGATAGGGTTTATAGACTTTCGGTTATCTCAAAATTTTGAGATAACAACTTTTGTCCTGTCCTCCCAGATATGTATTAATAATAATATAATATAAAATATTTTTTACCATAATTTATTAAAATATATATATATTATATACACATAGTTTTTAATAATTAGCTAAGTTTCGCCTCACTTTAGCATACCTTGAACAGTCTCACAATTCCTCTAAATTTGAGCCAATGACCTTTATGGCGGCATCTTTGACACCAATCGCTCGAATGCTCGCATAGCCGCAAGCAAAGTAGGAAAAACGCCTTCAGCTGATTTGATGCTGTGTGCCGAGGCAGGCGGCATGACACGACTTTTGCATTTTGCATCCATAACTTTGCCAGCAATCAAATCAGTTAGAGAGCGACAAATCTTGCTCTGCTTCTTCGTCTGCTTCTTCTTTTCTTTTGCATCAACTTTGACAGCGCTAAAACAAAATGGCGGCGCTTCAAGTTAGAAAAAGCAGCAAAAGGCTCTAGGAGCTGGGGGTGTTTGGGGGCGTCATAAAAAGCGCAGCGAAATAAAATAAAAAAATTTTTAATTTTTGCTTATGCCCTTAATTTTTTGCCTTTTTCACACGTTTCTTTGTTTGAGCAGCAAGAAATTGTGGAGGAAGCACGAAGGCGTCGCGTGCAAAGGGTTAACAATTTGGCCCAGAGTCTTTGGGTCTGGAGGGGGCTTAGTTGCCCAAGTCGAAGGGGGGAAGTCTTTGCGCTGAACTTTTTATTTTTGATGCAGACCGCAGTTTTTAAGAGTCTGTCGGGCGCTGAGAAAAATGTTGTCGCAAGTTTTGCCAGCTGCCGCTTAACCCGCAGCGTAAAAATTTGATGAGTTTGGCATTTTCTTTAATTGAAATTTGTGATCTTTTGAAAGCTTTGTCGAGACCATAAAGCTGGAGCGCGGTAGCTAGTAGTTTTCAAGTGCCAAAGGCGCCGTCAACTGGCTGCAGTCACTTCAGCACAGACACTCACACGCACAGTCGCTCACACATGCGATTAGCTGCGGATTAAAATGTCACCCCTTTTGCGCTGCGTCACGCACAAGATACAAGGCTACAAACGCGCACGCTATAGATACATTTAATTACAAACAAATAAAAGTCATGACAGCAACCCACACACACAGAGAGAGAGATGGGAGCATGTGTGTGTGTTGGTCCGGGTCCAGGCTTGGGGCATATGCAACAGTTCACACGACCTGGCTGCCACTACTAAAGGACTAACATTTTGTATCTTTTCATGGGTATCTATCTCTCTCTCTCTCTCTCTCTCTCTCTCTCTCTCTCTCTCTCTTGCACTCTCGCATTTTAATAATCGGTTTATTATGCCTGTGTGTATGTGTTTAGCTGCTTATACAGAGCCAAGTGTTATTTGCTATTTGCCTACGCAGAGCCAGGTCCGACCCACACTTCAAAGCGCTGACAAAGTTTTTGCCGGGCAACAAAGAAAAAGTAACAGAAGAAAGCCACTCAAAGTATCTTTGAAATTAACTTTATTTATTTAACTACTTAAAAGCAGATTAACGCAATTACACACTTCAACTGATTTTATGCAAAACAGTTGAGCAAACGCACACAAGGGACAAATAAAAGCGTAGTCAGATCCTTAGACGGGATAAATGTAAATGCCGCAAAAAAAGCAAAATCAGCGAAAATAATCTATTGAGAGTTCAAGACATTTAAGATACATTCAAATATAAGAGAAAATAAGTGAAATTCGTGCATTTAAATGCTATCAGCTTAGCCACATTTGCACTTTTCCAGCTTAAATTGTTGTTGCTTCACGGAATTTAAAGGTAATTACCTTAATCATAATCACCGTCTTGGGGAATGGCTTAAGTTTATATTATATCATTTTATTTTATCATTGTCCATATTCTAAAGATTTTTTAAGATTAAAGATTTCTCAATTGTCTATCTATATGTAACATATTATACGACCTGCTGAGTAAAGTAAGTAAAGGAATGGGTCATAATCCTAGTATATCTGAATATAGAGATATTCCTAGTATATATAGTGAAGTCCATACTTCACATATTGAGTTTAGCTGTAGATATTATAGGGTGGCCGAATTAACACTGTAAGAATATATATTCTATAATCAATATTTGAAATTCTTTACGTATTTATCAATTCATAAATAAATGGCAATTTATATTGAATATTTAGAAACTTTGACGATATTATTAGCTGCTGAGATATATATATCGAAAAGAGTATCACTCTTGCGTGGTCACAATTTATAAGCTCTTTTTCGCTATATAAGGCTAAAATATATTAATAAGAATTGTATCTAAATTCTAAGTCATTTATTTTAATCCAATGGAGTTTTCGGGAATCAAATAATTGCAACAAGTTTTTACTAATAAACTAGGCTTATGAACTCTGAAAACATTTACTTTTGTTATGTATTTTTATGAAAGAATTTAATACTAGCTTTATTGTAGCTTTTGCTCTTAATTAAATAAATTTATGTAGATAAACTTTAATTAAATAAATTTTAATTAAATAAATTTAATTAAATTAAAGGTTGTATCTAGTACGGTATCCCTCTAAATATTTTGATCTTACTATTGTTTTTTTTATATTATTAAATTCCACAAAATTTCCAAAATAAGTTGCCTTCAATTTGATCTCTAACTATATTTTTGATATACCAAAAATAAATTCGTAGCTGAGTCTATCTCAAAGAATTTTTGCTCATAGCAAAAAAGGTTTGGCTCAATAAGAAGTAGTGTATATTTCTTTAGAAACTAAAGTATTAAGCTGCAAATGGAAATTTTACTGTTTATTAAAACTCTGAATCCTTGTAAAATAGAAGAGTTTCTATGAGTTTCTTCTGAGTAGAAGCTATAATGTTCTAATTTATAGTGGGGATATATACGATTTAGGTTGTGTCTTCAAACATATATAGCAAATAAAAGGACACAGATTTAATTAAAATTACATTCGTTAACAAAGTATATGGTGTAGTATATATATATATATATATATATATATATATATACATGCAGTAACATATATAATATATACCGTAAATATCATTCCAATTCAACTGCTTCAATGTTGCTCATGTTGAGCCGAAGCTAAACATTATTCAAATTGAATTTGTCAAATGAAAGTAAAAGCAAATTAGTCTGAAAACAGTTTCAATTCATAACAGACCAGTTATGCTAACTATAACATATCGCTACTTGATCGTCCATAATCAGAATCCCCATTTCCGCTTTATATTTACAGCTGTTCAACATGAGCGCGGTCCACGCAAGCCGAAGCTGCATCCCCAGCTGCATCATCATCATCATCATGCAGCGGCTGCAGCGGCGGCGCATCATGCAGCCGCCGCCCACGCCCACCACCACCATCATCATCATCACCACGCCCATGCGGCGGCGGCCCACCATGCGGCGGCAGCCGCAGCCGCCGCTGCTGGACTGCATCATCATCATGGCACCCACCTGCCAGTGTCGCTGGTGACCAACGTCTCCGCATCGTTCAACTATACGCAGCACATTTCGACGCATGCACCGCCGGGTGGCTTCCATTTGCCCACAGGTGCGCCACAAGGTGCGCCGGCACTGACACACCAGTCGCAGACGGGACATGCGGGGCAGCAGGCGGGATCCCATGCCACGGCCTTTCACCATCCGGCACATGGCCACTCGCTGGGTCCACATGGAGCTCTGCAGAATGGCAATAGCAGCGGTGCACTCGGTGGTGCTGTCACTGCTGCTGGCGGTGGGTCAAGCGTTGCGATGACCTTTCCGCCACATTTACTGCATCACAATCTCATCGCCGAGGCGGCCAGCAAGCTGCCCGGCATTACGGCAGCCACGGCAACGGCTGTGGCTGCTGTCGTCTCCACCACACCCTATGGCCAGGCCACGTCGGCGGCAATCGCTGGCAATCACAACAACTACTCTTCGCCCTCGCCCAGCAATTCCATACAGTCCATCTCGAGCATCGGTTCGCGCAGCGGCGGCGGTGCCAACGGCGCTGGCAGTCTTAGCCTGGGCAGCGAGAGTCCGCGCGTTAATGTGGAAACGGAGACTCCGTCGCCATCGGCATCGCCGCCCTTGAGCGCTGGCAGCGTCTCGCCGGCGCCCACGTTGACAGACTCGCAAAGCTTGGCGGCATCCAGCGCATCGCCGCATCCGCCCCAGAGCTCCACGCACTGCCTCAGCGATAACTCGCATCAGACAAACAATCCAACAACGCCGCCCGCAAATGATGCGCTACTCATGCACAGCATACATGTCAACAACAACAACAATAATAATAACAATAACAACAACAACAACAATACGAGCAACAATAAACAGCTTAGCTACACTTCGGGCTCACCCACGCCCACAACGCCCACACCTCCGCCTGCGGCGCCGGCAACAACGCGCACCAGCAGCGCCTGCCACGGCTCGAACGGTTTCTTGGAACTGCTGCTCAGTCCGGACAAATGCCAGGAGCTCATCCAGTATCAGGTGCAGCACAATGCGCTGCTCTTTCCACCGCCGCTGCCACAGCAGCTGCTCGACTCACGCCTGCTCTCCTGGGAGATGATGCAGGAGACGACGGCTCGTCTCCTGTTCATGGCCGTGCGCTGGGTCAAGTGTCTGATGCCATTCCAGACCTTGTCCAAGAACGATCAACACTTACTGCTGCAGGTAGCTTACACCGAATATCGATGCAGTTTATGCATAAGAAAACTTACAGAAACATTTAGCCAGCTTAGCTGAAAATAAGTTAACATTTCATCTAGGGAAGTGGAATTTACTTGAAGGGAATCTTCTTATTTGCAGCTTAAGATTAGGCCTTTAGTTTCATTTGCCATTTTACTTTTTAGATTTACTGAGCGCCTTTCAATAAACAAGCTTTAAGAGCCTAGAATCCATAGAATGATAAAACAAGTAACAACCTTACAACCAGATGCTAACGACTGCATGATACTCGCTCACAGCTATATCGATGTTTTGCCCTTTGCCACTCCCCAACAGACAAAACCTTAGACTCAATAAGTCTTTACGCAGGTAAACTGCGATACAATTGCAAAGCTTGACATCTTAGCTTGAAACTGAGAAACACATTTATTTTTACTTGACCACGCCCAAAAGTCGTAAAACAACATTTCTTAGGCCAATATGTCAATCTAAGAATCTGAGCTCACTAGGGAAATCTTTATTGACTTTAGCCTTAGAGCTGTAGAAGATACAATTTTATCTTCTTTTTTCAGAGCTGTATAAAATACAGGCTGGGGCAAAAGTAATCGCACTATGTAATCACCCGATGATGTGATAAGTTACACCGAGTTTAATTACTGTGATTACTTAAGAATTAAAGCAAAAGAGAGTCGGCTGATTACTTCTGATTCATTCATTTATCACAGCTTTAATGAACGTCGATATATTGACCATAACTGCTTAAGCTGGAGATAATATTCACGAGTCTATATTTCTAGACTGGACGGGCAATAGCATATTCCTAAAGCAATATATTTTTTCCATTCATGAATAAGCAGAGAACCGCAATGAACAGCATTTCCTAAGTATTGGAGATAGACTTTAGGTGTTTGTTGAAACATAAGAATTAGACAAGGAATCAGATGCAACTAAACAAGGCATTATATATGTATGAAAATTTATGTATATATATATATATATATATATATATATATATATATATATATATATATATATATATATATATATATATATATATATATATATATATATATATATATATTACATTATATAATATATAAATTAGAATATTCTGCTCAGTTTCGAGCTGCAAATTGTAAAGAATTTTCCTCATTTTGCTAAGCATTCTTTTCATTTAGAATTTTTCCAAAGTGATCTCCAGCTTGGCATCTCTGTTAATCTTATATCTTTTATCTTACTAGCATACATAGATCTTGAAAGCATTTTTGAGTCAATCGAATCATATTTAAATAAAAAGAGCATTTGCTTTACTTAAGAATTTTACATTTATTTCTCAACTCTAGCAATAATTGATTAAAATCCAAATACAAATTAACAATTTAACAGCCAATTAAACTAGAAGTTATTATATATATATACATATATGACTATCATAATACAATTTATAATTTTAATTTCGAAAACTTAATAACAACATTTCATCTCTTAACTCTCTTAACTAGGAATCCTGGAAGGAGCTCTTTCTGCTCAATCTCGCTCAGTGGACCATACCCTTAGATTTGACACCGATACTGGAGTCGCCGCTGATCAAGGAGCGCGTGCTGCAGGACGAGGCGACGCAAATGGAAATGAAGACCATACAGGAGATACTCTGTCGGTTTCGGCAAATAACGCCCGATGGCAGCGAGGTGGGCTGCATGAAGGCGATTGCGCTCTTTGCGCCCGAGACCGCCGGCCTGTGCGATGTGCAGCCCGTGGAGATGCTGCAAGATCAGGCGCAGTGCATACTCTCCGATCATGTTCGACTGCGTTATCCGCGACAGGCGACGCGCTTTGGCCGGCTGCTGTTGCTGTTGCCCTCGCTACGCACGATACGAGCGGCGACCATTGAGGCGCTCTTCTTCAAGGAGACTATCGGCAATGTGCCGATAGCACGACTGCTTCGCGATATGTACACCATGGAGCCGGCGCAGGTGGACAAGTAAATGATGACTCGCTGGCTGGCTAGCTGGCTAGCTGGCTGGCCATGGGCGTGGCGTGCTTCCAAATGTAATCAAAATCGATGCGCGTAGCATTTAAGCGGCAACAATTTTTGTCACTTGCAAAAATATTTTTGCTCCAACTAAACTAGAAAGAGAAAACTTATAAAAAAAATATATATAAAAGGAATGAAACGAAACGTTGATAAAAATAAAAGTAAAAAATTGCGACTGCAGCTGCGACAGTTCACAGCGCGTACAGCGTTCATGTAATAGATACATTGCCACGCCCCTCTGGGCGCCTCTGGCTGCTTTCACGTTGATTTATAGCTCTGTTCGCGAGTTATTCGCTACTTTTCACTTTTTTCTTGCTTTCTCTCTCTCTCTCTCTTTCTACATTCTAACATTTTATTTTTTTCGCTCTGCACTTTATTTATCTTTCATTCGACGTTTTGTCGTCGCTTTTCTAAAAATTGCTCATGTTATTTCAGTTGGCTGGCAAGCAAAACTCACCTGCAAGCCAGCCACCCAAACTCTCCCGAAGCACCCTTGACCTGCTGCAACAATCAATTGCCACCCAAATCCACTTGCTGCTTTGCCCCGTTTACCATTTACCCTTTTTACATATTGGCTTTTTAGAAGAGAGTCTTTTAGCTATGTAGAGCGTTTTATACAGCAGTTAAACAGGCTTTATGTTAACAAATTACTCTTTATAAATTCTTCGAAAGGAGTCTTTATAAGAGTGTTAGCAGAAACTGAGAGATCGCTGTTAAACAGCCCAAGCTAAGTCTAGTTAAGCTAGTCTTATATATTTCGAAGACTTTTTCGAAGAGTTGTTTAACAGTCTTGGCTTTATGTTAAGAAAAGCTTTGCATGTTTATAAAAGTGTTAGAAGAGCTTCAGTAACTGCTGCTTAACAGCTCAAGCTAACAGTTTTGAAATTATGTAAAGTTTTTGTAACTTTTAAATTCGTTTTTTATAAGAGAGTCTTAAGCATTTGTAGGAAATCTTATACATTTGGACAAAGGCTATAAAACTATTGTTTCACACTCATGGGTTTCTCTAATCGAATTTTTGGCTACTCATAGAGGAGCGTCTTATATGTTTATGACTTTTAGCTTTATCTGATCAATGGCTGCTAATCAGTCTAACAGTCTAAGATTTATGCAAGCTTGAACTTTCAAATTGTTTCTTGAGATTAGAAGAGAGCCTTATAATTTTAGATAAGCGTTAACAGAACTTGCTCACATTATACTTATATTCTCAGAAGTTCGTATTAAACATCATATGAGTTTTGGCAAAGCCTGCAAATCTTTACAATCTTAACTAACAGACTGAGCTTTCTTTTTTTTTTTTTTTTTTTTTTTTTTTTTTTTTTTCGTTTTTATTTCTTTATTTTGTTGCAGCTTATTGTCTTAGACTCTATAGCGCATTTAGCTCTAAACCTTAACTAATGGGAGGGCAGATATGCCAATTATTCTGCACTTGTAGCTACTATCTTAATTAGTTCTAATATTGTCTAGAGGATGCAATCTCTTCAGTCTTCGCCTATTGTTGTTTATAGCCAGGTTGCTTGCGAGATGGTTAGGATGCGCTGCAAGTCTGTCCGCGTATCTTGAACTGTGTCGCCCAATGAGTTCAGCAACTGTGGGAATTGCTAAATCCCTATGTAAGACTGAGTTTCTTACAAACCAGCTGGCTCCAGTCCATCTGCGTAGTGCTTTATTCTGCAGGGTCTGAATTTTGTTCCTTGTAGTCTTCGCCGAGGAGCCCCATAGAGAGATACCATATACGAAGGTTGGGACAACTATTGCCTTGTAGATGGCGGCCTTGCTGCTGTAAGACAACTTGCTTGAAGCTCTCAGCATCCAGTCGAGGGTTTTTAGCTTGCTTTTGCATTTTGAGGTTACTTGACTTATGTGCGCTTTAAAAGTCAGCCTTCTGTCAAGAGTGATACCAAGGTACTTTACTTTTGAGGCTTTGGGAATAGTGGGCCCCAATGCAACGCTTGGGCAATCTCCTCTTCTAGTGGCGAAGGTAGTATGTACAGACTTTTGTGCATTAATGGTGATACACCACCGTTTTGCCCAGCGTCCGAAAGAGTCCAGATATTTTTGTAGTGAGTCTGAAGCTTCTTGCGCAGATACGTGACGTGATAAGATGGCGGTGTCATCTGCATAGGTCGCTATGAGTACTGCATCTGTACTTCCTATATTTGGCTCGGGAGTTGGCATATCTCCTGTGAATAAAGTATAAAGTGTTGGGCCTAGAACACTACCCTGTGGTACTCCAGCCATAATTGGTCTAGTCAAGGATACTGTTTGCCCCCTTGACACTTGGAAGGTTCTTCCAATAAGGTATGAGGATAGCAACGCGAAAAATGGGGCTGGAAGGGTGGTCCTCACTTTCTGCAGCAGTCCCAGGTGCCAAACTCGATCAAACGCCTGTTTGATGTCTAAAAAGACGGCAGAGCAGTACATCTTTTCTTCAAAGGCTCCAAGGATATGGTGCACAACTCTGTGAACCTGTTCCGGTGTTCCATGCTGTCTCCTGAAGCCAAACTGATGGTTTGGAATGGCCTCCTGGCGTCCCAGATGTGTCAGTACTCGTTCCAGAAATATTCTTTCGAATATTTTGGAGAGTACTGGCAACAGGCTAATTGGTCTGTACGACTCAATTTCTCCCACGGGTTTGCCAGGCTTAGGAATCATCACAATCACGGCGCGCTTCCAGCAGGCTGGAAAGTGCCGGATGCGGAGCATGGCGTTGTACACCATAGTTATGTAGTCTATGGTGGAGTCAGGCAGTGCTCTAAGGACTCTGCCGTTTATTAGATCATATCCAGGGGATTTTTTTGCCTTCACTCTTCTGATGTGTTCAAGAACCTCTTCTTTTGTACATCCAGTTATCTGGTCTTCAGCTGGGAGGGGCGAGAGAACGATGTCTTCTGTTGCTTCGATTTCTGAGGCCTCTGCGGTAATCACCGGCGTGAATTGGTCTTGAAGGTGGTTTGCAAAAGCCTCAGCTTGAGCTTCGTCTCCAATGTGCCAGGAACCAGAAATGCTCCGAATGGGATGACGTCGTATTGGCTGCCGTTTGAGCTTTCTTGTAAATTTCCATAATTGAAACTCTGCGTCAGTGGGCGATTCAGCTCGTACCAGCGCATCGCTGATACACCTCTTTTGAAGCAGGGCGAGAGCAGCTTTAAGATGCCTCGTGGCTTCGTTGTACATGGATTTGGCATCAGGCGTGCGTAATCTTAACCAGCGTCTCCTGGCCCATCTTTTGTGTATTAGTAGGTGTTGGGCCTCCAAGGTGAGGGGGATGTTGTACGGAGACTGTTGTCTTGTTTGGCAAGATGGTGGGGCGGCTTGGTGCGCAGCTTTGACTATTTCTTCCTGCAGTTTGTTTGCTGCGTAGTCCACGTCTTCAGGAGTGTTAAGTTCCATTTCTATGTGCAAAGAGTAATGGAGCTCGCGCCTAAAGACTCCTAAATCTGATCCTGCTGGCAGTAGTTGTTTCCTAATGGGCAAGGGCTGTGGCTGCGCGTGGATTGTGACTATTAGTGGCAGGTGGTCAGAGGATAGGTCCAAGGATTCTTCAATGGTCAATTGCCGGTCACAGATGCCTTTGTAGACAGCGAAGTCGATTGCCGAGGGCCTGTGTCCATTAATTGGGTAACGGGTGGGGGCTCCAGTCGCCAATATGCTGAATTGTAAGTTTTGAATCGCCTCAAATATGACTTCTCCGCGACGATTCGCACTATTGCTTCCCCAAAATGGGTGCCATCCATTCCAGTCGCCGCCGATGAGGGTCTTATTCAACCTTTGGCCTAGAACCTGTTCCATGTGATGATCACACAGACCAGTGTTTGGCGGAAGATAAATTGACGCAACTTCGATCGCTCCAATAGACGTAGGCAGGGTGATGGCTGAGACCTGCATTGTTGCGTTGCAAATTGGCAGTAAAGGTGTATGCGGTATTGTTGCTCGTATGAGGATTGAGGATCCACCAAAGCAGTTTGCTCCTTCACCATGAGCCTGATAGTGTTCGTATCCGAAAATTTGTGTAGTGGGGCACTCATGAGTTTCTGTTATTAACATTATATCTATGTTTTCTTGTGAGAGAAACGCAGCCAGTTCCTGAGTCTTGTTTCTCAGGCCATTGGCGTTCCAGATACCCACACGTAAAGCCATTATTTGTAGGCAAGCTTGGTTATGATGGCCATTAAACTGTTTAGCATGGTTGCTTGTTGGGATTGTACTTCTCGCATCGCTTTGAGCTCGGCATTAATTGCGTCAAACTGACGTTGTTGTTGCTGAAGCATTTCAGTGAACAAAGTGTCACTTGTGGTATTCTTATTTGACGGTCCACCTCTAGCGGCCTGTGCGTAAGAAACACCACTAATAGGCGTTGCAAAGCTCGTGGCTTGGGTAATGCTCCGGGGCCTTGTAATTTCGGAAGCAGTACTCGGACCCGTAGACGGTGTTTGTGTGGGACTCCTTTTTTGTGCTGGGGATTGCAATTTGCGCAACCGCTTGTATACTTGGCAGCCCTTATAGTTGGCTGGGTGCTGTAACTCACAGTGCACACAAGTTGGTGCCTGGTCCTTTTCGCGGGTGCAGTCTTTGGATGCGTGTTTCCCGGCGCAACGCACACATCTGGGAGCTTTGTGGCAGTAGCGTTGTGTGTGTCCAAATTCTTGACAGCGATGGCATTGTGTCAGGTCGTTGTATCTTCTTGGCAGTTCCACTGTGCAGCGTTGCCTGCAGACAACTCGAATGTCCAAAATTTCTTTGTTGTTGGGGGCCTGAGCCACGTCAACAAAAAATATATTTAGCGGTGTTTTGTCCATACGGCTCAGTGGGTTGTGCACATTTGTAATTGTGTGGCCTTTGGTTTCCAATTCCTTTTTAATTAGTGTTGTATCAGTGCTGGAGTGAAGCCCTTTGAACACGACTCTATATGGTTTGTCCTCCTTAAGCTGGTAGCAGTGGAACTCCAATTCCAGCTTAGTAAAGTGGTCTATAACTCTGCGATAGTCCTCACTGCATTGGGTTAATACACCTATGTTATTCTTCTTTGGCTTAATTACGTATGATTTAGCATCAATTACTTTATCTATTATCTGTTGAAGTAGGGCCACAGACTTGATGTTTGGACACCATATGGGGGGCGGACGAGGTTTCGGAGTAGTTTGCTGGTCGGTCAATACTGGGGCTTCTGGAGCTACAGGTGATTCGCTGTAGTCTTCATCTTCTTCTACGAGCAGTGAAAATCGATTTTCTGATATTAATGCTGCATTGCTGGTGCTTGGTTCGTCGAAGATGAGCCTTTTCTTGATGGTTTTTGGTGAATTTGGCTGTTTACGTTTCGTGTTTTTGTTGTTAGTGATGCCTTGCACGGAGGCGATATCTATTTTTGAGTTTATTGGCATGATGGAGGCTTGCCTATTTGCCATCACAACGTTAAGCTGGGCTTGCATTTCTGCATTTACCTTTACAGCTGTAGCGAGGTTATTGACATTAGATGTCATCGCGGATTGTGCTTTTGAGTGCAGGCGCACTCGCGCCAAGCGACGAAATTTCGTAAATTGCAATTAAAGCAATTGAGTTACGCGGAAGCAAGCGATAAGAAAACGCTGCGTGTGCGGTTTTTGTTGCTGTTGCGTTGAAGAATGCACCGCAAAGTTCTATTTTTAGAACTCTGCAGCAGTAGAGCTTAAGCGAAGGCTGTTCGAATTCACGTCTTTACAGGTCGAACGACTGATCGCGATTGACTGAGCTTTCTGCTATGTTTCTCATACATGCTTAGCGCTCTTGAAGAGTCTCTTAACTTTAACATAACATTCGAAAAATGAGTAAGACTTGTCTAAGCATACAGTCTAAGCCCTGTGCTAGGCTTTCCATATTCCTTAACAGCTACTCAGCAGAACAGCTACTATACAGAAAGTCAGCATACTCTTAACATAAAGCTAAGTTATACGTCATTTTAGCCTGATTATCTAAATCATCCATAGACCCCTTCTATACTCTTATCATCTTCGCTTTGTCCCGCTTCTTTTGCGCCATTCAATTTGACTGCTGTCTGTGTATATAATTTTCAATTTCATAAATTTTCTGCTGCTCTCTTATGGCAATTTTCATTTGGTCTTCGTCTTTTTTTACGCTGTTTAGAAATCGTGGAAAATGAAAAAATAACTTTGCCGCAGGTCAAGCGCCAGAACGTATGCTGCATGTTTTGTCTTTGTTACCTTACACACATTTGTTGCTTTAATGTTTCAGTTAGTTATATGTATACACACAGACACACACACACATATATATATATATATATATATATAAAGGAGTGCGTGTAACACATATAGCATATAGATATAGACTGGTGCCCAGCTTTGCTTTTGAGTTATGCCAAATGCTAAAATGCTTTTTAATTGATTTTGCCAGCGCGAACATTGTAAAATGTATCAAAATGTTACCACAACTAAAAAAAAAAAGTAATAATTTGCAAAGACAGACGAAAAAAGAAATATTTAGATAAACAATAATAGTTGGAAATAGTATGTAAGTCGCAACAGCTGTTGGCTCCATCAAAAATATATATGCAAACTAATTATTATGTATACAAAACCAAAAAACAAAACCAAATATTTAAATAAATTTAAATATAATACAAGCATAAAACTTTTCCTAATTTTTTCATTTGTGGGAAGCTGAAAATGTGGTCGAAAAGGGAGTTTGATTCATGCCACTGATATTGACACAAATTTCTATCATTTCTAGCAAATAATCTAATCTAATATATATATATATATGATTGAAATCAATAACATTTACCTGATAATGAGATGAAATATACATATGAGAAGAATATATATATATATAGATATATATATATATTTCAATTTTCAAATAATATTTTAGTTTATGTATTTATTTTTAAAATATTTTTTTTTAAAGAAGAACCAAGCAGACTTGCAGAACACGTTCCAATTGGTAAGTTTGATCTTAAGTTTTTTAGCATTAAAATTGTGAAAGTATCTGTGAGACTATTACTTGTTCTTTACTCATTACATCTTTATAATATATATTATGTATTAGATATTTAGATATCTTCCAATAAGCAGTTGCAGTTGCATTAAAGGTTTTTTGGACATGGTCTAGAGTATGGAAACTGAGCACATGTATTTGTTGTTTGTGGCACAACAGACTTATGTAAATTAATTTAAAAGATATTTTAGCTTGACAAGTATATAGTAAACAATCTATTGCATTCGACAAACATTCGACAAGAGCATGTCGAACATGTGACTTGATGCATTTGGGAAGGCTGAATTTCCGCGTGACTCGATCCTAAAAAGATATCTGCTGATTGCTTTGATATGAATAGGCATATGTGCATATCTATTAAATTTGAGATAAGATAAGCAATACAAGCCAGGCTTTATATCTGTATTATTCATGTCGATTGTAGTATATACTTCAAGCTCTTTTCTTTTGAAAGGCAGACAGAAAAACCAATATATTTTCTATCGGTAGTATGCAACTACAAACTACAATTTTTCAAACTGCAAAAATTAGCTTCTGTTAAAGGGAAAATAGATGTCAACACCTTTTGACTATGATTTGTTGACCGCAGAAATAGCATAGAAAGTATTAATTTAATTTGCTAAAAGATTCACTTATTTGTAGACAATTGCTGCAGTTCCTTAAGAAAAATTAAATCAGATCTTGTTCTAATATAAAAATGAAATTTGATTTTCTCTTTGCTCACTTATACCAACTACTGCAGTTCTCAATAGATGAGATGTCTAATGAGAAGCTTAAATAGCCTATTTAGCCAAGTGAACAAAATAAGTTTCTGGCTTGTTAGTCAAGTTTGAAAATAAAAGGCTAATACTTTATAACTATACCATACTCATTAATAAATAAAAAGAAAATTGAATAAATAAAAAAATATCAACTGACCTATGAAATTATTCAAAGTGCTCCAATTCAAAGATGCTTTTAATAAGGTCTTTGATCAAGCTATTTAATTTGAGTGATATATAAATATATATATAGTGAGTAAATAACGTACTTTGACTTTAAATCCGCATATTTTATTTCCATTTTTATATATTTCAACTCCTTTAAGGTAAATATAACTCAGTTATTTGCTCCATCAATGTGCGCTTAGAAATATTCTCTGCCCGCTTTACGCTGTCTACTTTGCTTGTTGCCTGTCGGCGCCTGTCCTTGCCTAATGCACTGAAAAAAAAGTTACCAAAAAAGAAACATGCAAATTTCACTGGCACTAAACAAATAACAAACGCAGCCAAAGTAAATTGTGTTAATGGAAGTAGCACAAAAAAATAAAAAATAAAATACAAAAAAGGCAATTAAAACAATTAAGTGACGCCTTCTTTGGGCCACACTATTTACCAAGTTAAAAAAAAAAAATATAATGGGAAAGGAAACCAAAAAATGATGGCATTAAAAAAGTGCCAAAAACATTTCATTTGCTGGCCAAGCGAGCAACACAAATGCGAATATAAAATGTAAATCATAAAAAATATGAATATATATATATGTATATATCTATATATGTATATCTATGTGTATATATATCTTTATAAAATCCGCAATTTGTATGCTGTCGCATATTTTGCGTAATGCATAAGCATTGTCCAAAGGCCGTGAAAATGGGGCGTCGCTGGGCAGCTGTCATAAATACTTGGAGCGAATGTCTTTCAATGCTTTGATAAAGGACATATGCGGCTCTATTATTGATGCCTGCTGCTGTCATCAAAGGACGTGCCATTGTTTGAAGCGAGCGTCTTGATGTGAAAGGTAAGACATTTGCTTATTTTACATACACACACACCAAGGGAGAGAGAACGGCAAATGCCTTTGGGACACATAGTGTAGCTGTTGTCCAGAATGGAACCGCACAGACCGCTCGCTGGACATGTTGCATATATACCCTTTTGGCTAGAACTTACGTTGTCTTTCATTTCTTTTCACACTTTTTACTTGGCCATGGGCAATACATCTTGCACCACAAAACACAAAATCGTCTTAAGTATTTTGTGTGGTTTAAATAAAATAAAAATAATAAAAACCATTTCTCTCTCTCTTTCTCTGTCTCTCTCACTGGCTCACTCTGTGTGTGTGTCTGTGTGTAAAGGGATAAGCGCCGTACATCCGCTTAACGTTGTATATTTTCTTCGCTTAGTCTTGTCTTGGCATTCAATTTGGGTCTCGTTTTGCGTAAATGATTTTATTTCATTCTTTTTGTGGCTGGCTGTAAAATTTTGATATACTATTATTCTATACCCTCAGAAGATCCAATGTCCGTCATTGTTTTTTATGAACACACAACATATTACACAACAATCCAATAGATGGCCGCAGCCCACCAATCAGCCCACTCCCGCTCACACAGCATCATCATCATCATCATCAGCCGCATGACATGGCCAAAAAGGTGGCAACTGCTCTGCATATATTGGACATGGCTGTAGCAAAACCCACGGCCATCTAATAGCTATGTGAATTCGGCCACTTGTTGTCCTACACATGTGGGCGTGCGTGTGTGGGCGAAAGGATTGATGTGCGCCACATGGTAATTTGGGCCTGTGCATAGAAATTGCGCATACGCCTAGTGAGGCGTAGGCAAGTTCAGTATCTGAATGATTTAAAAACAGTTTTTTGAGCTAACTCAAGTTTCAGCAGCCTAAAGCAAGGACTTTGTTCAGCATAGCTGCGGGTATTGATAATAAATTAACAATAAACTAGGAAAGAAAAGAAATTATATTAGAAATTTATCTAATCAACTTAGATACAAATCTGATCGATCTCAGCCAATAAATTAAAAGGTAACAAGATTATGACTAAAATAAATTTTCAATAAATAAAATTACATTCTTCACATGAGTTTATTTTTCAAATAGAATTAGACAAAACTGATGAGCTGAGGGCTAAATTTTGTTGCGGAATATTAATTGGATTTGCTATGATACTAAGACAAATAAGAATGCTCGAGTCGAGAGTGCCTGACTAGGAGATACCCTGAGCCCGGTGCCAAGCTCCGCTTATTAACTTAATTTCTCTTGAATAAAAATTGCAGAGCATACTTTTAATAGTTATAGTTCTAGTGAAATGGAATGGAATTTTTCTTTTTTGTGAATTGGGAAATTATTAAAAATTGGACATATTAATATTTTGTATACTAACTAAGCGAGCTTAGTTTGCTAATTCGATCCTTAACTAATGACTAATAAGCCAAAGCCAAACATAAATCTTATGATCATTGATATGAAATTAGGTTGAGTTATCGATTACTTATATGAGTCATCCTACCTTACAAGAATATATACAAAAATTTAACATTTCAAGTCTCTAGCTTTTGTACTTTATGATATATATATCAAGATATATTTGTTTCTATATATATACTTTTTGGGTCGTATTAGTGGGTATTTTGAAATAAAATATTAAAGGTAAAAGTATTTATGACATATTTTAAGTGTCGAGCTATTGTAGTAAGTGCAGACAAATAAACGCACAGACACAGATGTGTCTCACTATATTCTGAATTTTCATTCCAAAGTTTTAAGAGTTTTAACTTTGATTATTTACACATTTTTATAAATTTATTATAAATAAATGTAAAACTTGTTATACTTCACTTAGTAAATATATCTTAATTGATATTTATAGTTGCATCGAGATAAATGGTAAATTGTATATAAAACATATTTTATGGCTCTTACGTTAACTAACTGCAATTATATGGTTTTCGCTATGCAAAATGAATAATTTTATGCCTGCAATTGACACTGAAATGGCTGAAATAGAGCTTGATAAATAAATACAGAAATAGCAATATAGTAGATATTATTTTCTTAACGTCTTGCTTTCGTTTTTATATTCATTTTTATTTTATTTTATATGATCTTTATCTGAATTCAAAAGAAAAACTTTTAAAAATTATTATCTGAAATATAAATATAATTATAAAATGAATAAAAAATGAAGAATTAATTTCATTTATTTTTAATATATTTTTATTTTTATATTTTATATTTATATATATAAAATTGTTTAATTTTAAGTTTTCCATATTTTATTTTTGATTTTTTAATTATGCAGGAATTTATTCAACAAATTTAAATTAATATAATAACTCTGTATAGCGTGCTACTCTATGCCTCCCTTTGCGCTTCTCAACGCAGCTTGTATAAAAACAATTTATCTGATCTGAAGTTTCTATGAAAATTTCATAGACTCTAGCGATATACGTATCTATTCAGCGAATTCTGTTGTAGTTGTAGTAGTTGTAAAAGTAATCACTTGTTGATGAGAATGCACCTCATTTACGTATTTCAACGGAATGTACTTTAAAATTAATATTTAGCTATAGAGATACTTAGATATTATTGCACCTATATACATTTCTTATGACCTATAATTATAAATACATATTGAAGTGCCAGAGATTATAAATAAAAGGTGCAAGAGTTTTTGGACATTTGTTCAGCTGTTTAATGTGCCTGGACAGCACTTAATCGTCGTTGCGATGCTGCAGAAAATCACATTGCGAGCTGCTGCTGTTGGTAGCATTGGAAACAAGCCAATCCGCACGCTATACCAGAAACAGAACCAGAAGCAGAACCAGAGAGTAGACAGAAGACCCGGACACGGACACGGACACAGACACGGACTCAGACACAGACGCAAAGCAGGAGCAAGTCAGGCCACGAGCATAACGTGCAACTTTCCAGCTTTCGCCGCAATCAATTTTACGGGTGCACAACAACAACAGCAGCAGGAAACGGAATTAGAGCAACCCCGAGCATAGAAAGCAACCCAACCGAAAACCCAAACCCAAAACCAACTCGATGCGACACGATTCACCCACCCACACACACACACACACACACACACTCACACAGCCATAGATGAAGGGCCAAACAGCGTTAGACACGCAACCGAACAGCGCTCAGCACGTGGTCCAGCTCACATGAAGGTATTAACGCGTAACAACATCGCTGCATGATTAACCTTCTGCATTGGGATGTATGCCCGTCAGACCATTGACGCCCATTGCCAATGTGGGCGTGGCAGCGGTTAGCCATGACTCTGGCATAGCTTTTGCCATGTTCTAGTCGAAGGCTTGATGTGCTGCAGCTATGACTGTGCTCTGGCAACAGTTACAAGAGCTAATCGCCCGACAACTCCTGCAACAACAACTCTAGCGAAATCAATTGAAAGCAAAACTCAAGAACTCACTGAATTTTATAAAAATAGTATTATTCAATAAACATAATTTGAATTTGATGAAAGATTGACGAGACTGCAGAGCAATTTGTTTAAATTTTGGATCTAAATTCAAAGTAGTAGAGTATGAATAGGGCGCTTTACAAATCTTTCCCTATCCGATCTACTGCAAACTTTTGTTTCTCATACCAAATTCTAATCAAGTTAAGCTTAAGATTTCATTACAAATTTATCACCTGGCCGTACTGTGCGATTCTCATAATTGGGCAAAACTTTAAGTCGGTTAGCTTGATCTCTCTCTCTCTCCTCCTCTTATCCTTTCACTGTCTCTGTCTCTCTCTCTCTCTCTCTCTCTTTCTCTCTCTCTCCCTCTCTCTCTCGCTTTTCATCTGTTTCTCTGTCTTCCTCTCTCTTCTTTTCTTTCTCTCTCTTCCTCTATCTCTCTCTCTCCCTCTCTTTCTATTATTATTATTATTTTTTTTTTCATTATATTTCCCATAAATCGTGCCAGTTTCACCCATCTTTTACTATATCAGAATTACATTTTAAAATATTACTCAAACATTTGCCTTTATTAAGTCAGGTATGCGGCATGCATTCAGCTATAAACATTCATTTATGCATTACCAAATTCAGTGTTCATATACGAAGACTTAATGAAAATTTTATTTTCAATTCCATTGGGAACGAAACCAAATAGTCTCGGAATAGATAAAATGCCGGAATAGACCGAATCACGAATATGTGTCACAGTATCGTGAACAGTTCCAGTCGCGTCACCAAAAGCTTTAGCTGTTTGCGATAGTGCCCTTTGGACAGCTTTTCCAATGTCAAAGTCAGGGCATGCGGTTCCCAGGCAGGGTGTTCCGTTGGTTGGGTAGAGTAGTGAAAGGAGAGCTATGGAATTTAATACATTACTTATCAGTCCATTTAGCTAGAACTGCAAGATTGCCACATACTACCAACTATCAGCCATATTTGAAGCGTTCCAATATTCATGGTGTACACTGTCGTATCGCTAATATTATTAATAATAATAAGTCAGGAATACAATTTTTTAGTTAGTTATAGTGTGTCCGATTGATTAAGATGCGACTAAAAGTATTTACCACAGTTCAAAGTCATGCGAACTTTATGTACAAATATAATACAAATAATACAAATGTAAATTTGAGTTACGCGCGCACTGTTAACAGCTGTAGCAGCTAACAGCAATAATGTTTAACAGTTTATTTGAGCATAACAGAGAAAGGGAGTAAGTAATGCAAATTGAACAATTTTAGTTGCATTTCTATTACAAATTGTTTAAATATTATTTTAATATAATTTAATATATCTTTATTTTTTTATTACAAATATTTACATATTAACTTTCTCTTTTTGAAATACAAAATAAATCTTTCCAATAATAAATCTTTAAAATGAAACAAGAACACACCGAAGAGATCAGAAAACGTCTAAAAATATTATTATTCACTTTTAATTATATATATTTATGTATTTGCTTCTATGAAACAAAAAATATATAAATCATTTACGGCAGTTTACCCCAACAACAATTGAGAAATATATAAAATTAAAACATCCGTACGTAAATAAATAATTAGTTAACGATTCAATTAATTTCAACATTTAAAGAAATTTAAATATTGGCTTTGACTATGTCAATACTGTAAATCATTCGATTTAACGTTGCACGCTATCGTCGTGCAATCAATAGTATGTTATCGATAGTCTATCGGTGCATAGTCTTGCAAATACGCGTTTACTAAATAGTATTTATTAAACGTGCCGTGGTTTCGACGTGTCAGTTCGTAGTAAATAATTCGCAAGTGCTAGTCGCCAGTTCAATAGAGTCTGACACGCGTACAAATCAATCACCGAAGTAATATACACTTTGCCATACAACAACAACAACAGCGACTACAACAACAAATACAATAACTAATAACAGCAGCATGGCGGAAAAAGTAAATGTTTGCATTGTTGGCTCCGGCAACTGGTGAGTGCAGTAACAATAGAAACAACAACAACAATAACAATAACAAACTTGCAAATTATATAATGCTTGCATATTGCAACTTGGCCTTTTAAACCTTGTTCAGGGGTTCGGCCATAGCAAAAATCGTGGGCGCCAATGCATCCGCATTGCCGGAGTTTGAGGAGCGCGTCACAATGTTCGTCTACGAGGAGATGATTGATGGCAAGAAGTTAACGGAAATTATCAATGAAACTCACGAGAATGTTAAATACTTGAAGGGCCACAAACTCCCACCAAATGTGGTAAGTAAACAGAAGAATAAATAATGTAGAAAAAAAACAAAACAAAATAATTAGTATCCATTACGTTGAGTTGCTAATTGAAAATCGTAAATAACAAGTTTTCACTTATGTAATATGCGCATTAGTATTAGTTGAATTATTAACAACTGCAGCTGCCCCTTACATAAAAGACGCCGCTGCCTTGATCTTGGCCGTGTCGTCGTGCAGCCAAATTATCTAATCAGACGAACGAGCGGGCGAAACATGCATACATATGTAGCTATTTTTACAACCCATCAACCGTTACTCGCTCTCTCTCTCTCTCTCTCTCTCTCTCTCTCTTGTGTTTTTTTTTTTTTGGCCACCGCTGCACTTTTGTTTCAGGGCCAACACATCAACAAAAGTTTCACCTTGCTCTGACGTCTGCACATTAAATAAAAACCTTCTCCTCCTGCCATGCTGGCAATGCCAGCTCAGCGGCTGTCTTTGACGTAGGTCAAGGCCGGCTTGCACTCGCTCGCGCACTTTTATACTCCCTCGCTCTCTCTTAATTACACTCTCTTAACTGTTGAGTGTAAAAATAATTGTACATGTCCCAATCGATTGCAACTTTAACATTTACATAGTTCAATGGCTCTTGCGTTATGTATTTATATAAATTTTTTTCAATATAAAAGCATATATATATTTGTTTCTAAATATGAGCTTATTTATAAATATAATTTGCACAGCTGAATTGATAAGCTTCGCGCACAGCACTTAACTGTTTGTGTTTGCTGATTATAGATAAGCCTCAATGTTTACAGGTCATGTTAAACACGCTATTTGAGTTGTCTAGATAAAGTTCGCACCAAATACTATATATGTGTGTTATGTAGCTCAAATGCTTAACAATGTGGAATTTTCCAAACATTAATTTAAAATTTCGACTAGAACAACTGGCGCTGCAGAATTGATAAAAATCAAATCAGAAAACTAAATTGTTTCTATGTCTGTTCCTTTTGTTTTTTTTTATATATATATACATATAATTGAATGTCACACATACCTGTACATATATATAAATATATATTCACGCACATGTAAATTTGTATAGCTGTGAGTTTTGGCAATCTTTCAATAGTGAAAGCAAGCCAAAAATACAAAAACAATTTGGAAAAATAAATGCTATATATATAGTAGGCGTATATATAGTTTATAAACAAATCAGCATGGGCCAATGTCAAAAATGCAGCCAATTCGCAAAGTATTCATCAAATTAAGTGTCTAGCGAGTCAAAGAATATAGAAAACTATTTCATTTTTAGTTACCTGATAAGCGATACAAAACTAGTACAACGAATTTTATTTGACTCGCTTTGTGCGTCGAGTCTAACGGAAATTTATATTGAGTTTTCTGATAAGCATTTATTTATTCTATGTTTATAGCTGCAATAAAGTAGCATTAATATGTGCCATTCATATAAGAAAACAAGTTGGTTAATATAAACAGATATACATTATATGTATATATATATATATCTTAGGCAAGATAATATACTAAACAAGTAAAGATTTCGATGGACTTTCAACTGAAATATATATAAAAAAAAGTAACCAAATGTTTTTGATAAGTCAAATTTAGTTGTTGGAACTAAAATTAGTTTTCTTATACATTTTGAAAGTGTTGCTTAAAAGGAAGTTCCTAATATTAAATTTAATGTTTATTCTGTTAAATCTTGAATTTAAATATTATAATTTTTCTTATATTGATTATTTCATTTTTGTTTTAAGAATTAGCACAATTTAGCAAAAAAAAAAAAACAATTTATATATATTTAAATTTTTACAAGCAAACAAGACGTTAATAATAAATTTAGTTCCAGTATATTTTTTGCAGATGCATTTTGTGAAAAGCCATTTTTACTACTAAATATAAAAAGCTTAGTTTATGCATTTTTAACTTATTTAATTTGAAATGCAAATAGCTTGCAAAACATATATATATATATATATGTATATATATGTATTATAAAGCATCGTTATCCAAAGCAGCGCCTGAACTTTATACTATTTATGAACTGTTCATAAGTAATCGTTATGTAAGACTTGCAAACCAGTTTTGAATCACAAAACGGCAAACTGATCAATAGCGAATCGATTCAGCAAGCTGGTGACCAGAGTCTAGATGTGAGACAAGCCTCTAAAGTAGGTATACACGTGCGTATGCCATGATTTCCATAGTGATATGAAACGTATTTCAAAAAAAGATTTCACAGTTTCCTTCATTCAACCTTGAGCTTATCAGAAGTAACTTTGCTTGCTTATAAAAACATTATTGTTCATACACAGAAACTTATTTATTTACTCTGTAATTTTCAGGTGGCTGTGCCCGATCTGGTTGAGGCTGCCAAGAATGCCGATATACTAATTTTCGTAGTACCCCATCAGTTCATACCAAATTTCTGCAAGCAGTTGCTGGGCAAAATCAAGCCAAATGCCATTGCCATATCCCTGATCAAGGGCTTCGATAAGGCTGAGGGCGGTGGCATTGATCTTATTTCCCACATAATCACCCGCCACTTGAAGGTAAGCTCACATACATGTATACTGAGTGAGAAGGTGACATTTACCCTATCTATCCCACTGTTCAGATACCATGCGCTGTGCTAATGGGCGCTAATCTGGCCAACGAGGTGGCCGAGGGCAACTTTTGCGAGACGACAATCGGCTGCACTGACAAAAAGTACGGCAAGGTGCTGCGTGATCTCTTCCAGGCCAATCACTTCCGCGTCGTGGTCGTCGAGGATGCCGATGCCGTTGAGGTCTGCGGTGCTTTGAAGAACATTGTCGCCTGTGGCGCTGGCTTCGTGGATGGCCTTAAGCTGGGCGACAACACCAAGGCAGCGGTCATTCGTCTAGGTCTTATGGAAATGATACGTTTCGTCGACGTCTTCTACCCAGGCAGCAAGCTCTCCACTTTCTTTGAGAGCTGCGGTGTGGCGGATCTCATTACGACGTGTTATGGTAAGTCACTAAATTTTTAGAGTGAGTTTCCTCTTACGCCCATATATTTCTATAGGTGGTCGCAATCGTCGTGTCTCCGAGGCTTTTGTCACATCGGGCAAAACAATTGAGGAGCTCGAGAAGGAAATGCTCAATGGCCAGAAATTGCAGGGTCCGCCCACTGCCGAGGAAGTTAACTATATGTTGAAAAACAAAGGCTTGGAGGATAAGTACGCTCTGGAAGCTAAACAGGATTCAGATGAACAATATTTAACTAAATTCAATTTCAATCTCTTGCAGATTCCCACTGTTCACAGCCATACATAAAATTTGCACAAATCAACTTAAGCCTAAAGATTTAATTGATTGCATACGCAATCATCCAGAGCATATGTAAGTGTTGAGTTGCTTTTTGTTTTGCTTTTTGCACAGCTGCACATGAAACCTTTAAAGAGTTCCTCCCGTAACTCCCTTCCTCTGCCTTTTTATCCAACAAATACACACAACTTTATGAATTTATGATTTTTTTTCTATTGTATTTAATTTGCTAATTGAGATTGCTATCCTACCTGTAACTCCTGTTTTTTAGTTTACTTTTATTTCTTAGCTTATGCTTTTTATATACTTTATATTCTTTATTTAGTTATATAACTTTATGCACTTAAACTATTAGCATGTTTTGTTGATCTTTTGATTTAATCTAAGTTAACATTAAAGAAGACCTACAACGACAAAAACTGATAAATAAAAATCAAAATTCAAAATTTCCAATTAGTCAAATATTTCAAATAAGTTTTTAATATATTCTTCTACAAATATCATTCATTCCCAATTCCCATTCATAGTAGCTCACCCATAGCTTAACCCTACATAGATCCCTAACAAACTTCCATTTCGTATACATTTTTACAAATTCAATTAAACTTTTATGTTTCATCAACAACAAACAAATTTGTTTTCTTCTCTTCTTTTTTATATGATTTCTCATAGGGATACGTTCATCATGCCGTCGCCAAAACTCTAAACTGTGTTAAACACCAAAAATTTAACAACAAAACAAAGTTTATAAAGAGAGAAAAGAAAATCGATTGTAAATACTATTTGTTTATAGCTCCAAGTCAATTCATACTCACACACACACGCACTTGCTACCAATATACACGCATATATATAAAGACATATATATTGTAGGTATTCGCAAAACGCTTCCTTCGCCTAATTTCAAACACACATTTCTATATCTTTTATATTTACGATTATATTTGTGTTCATAAGAAAAAAGTCAGTGTCATATTTGTTAAACCATAATGAATTTTGTTAAAGCATTAATAAAGTATTTAAATATTTTTTGTACATATCAAAAAAAAAACAAAAACAAAGCATAATTAGGAAAAATATTTTTTAATAAAACATTTAAAAATAAAAACAATAATTGGCAGCTACAAATCGGCAGAGAGCAGTACGTATCAAAATTTGATATATTATTAATTAAATTTTACGTTTGTTTTAATTCACGTTTGTATTTGAATGCAATTTTGAAATGTTTTCGTTCATCAATTTGCCGAGCACTTCTATAAATAATGGCGTTTTGTTTTCTATTCCGCAGGCAAACTTTGTAAAATAGTAATTACAAATTTTTAAACGTTTTTATGCACCAAAAAAACTAAAGCAAATAAAATGCAAATCAAGAGTAAATAGCTAATTTTTCAGCACACGTTTAAGAATCCACAGAAGCAACTCAGTTAACTATTTCTACCCAGCCAACGACAAGAATGTGTATAGGTTGTTAATTTAATGTTAAATATATTAAATATCCAACGCATATCCAGCGAACCACAGAGAAACGAACAAACAAACCAATCTTGAAGTCTGCCTTTTCTTTTAACTTAGTTAATAAAAATATAATTGAAAGTAGCGAGAAATGTGCGCATGTACCTAAAAGACAATTGTAAATACCAACATTGAATTTTACGATTACAAATACAAAAACAACAAAGGCGTAATAAATGGGAGAGTAATGGTTTAATTTAAAACAGCAAACGGAAATAATTGCATTAGTAAATCCTAGTGATATTATTAAATTGAATGGCGTAGCGATAAATTATAAAAGTAAAATAAAAATATGTTAAAAAGGAAAAATTAAAAATATATGAGTTTGTTTGGGGCATCATTTGCACATTTAAAAATACTTTTGCTGGCGCCTTGGGTTTAGGGTAAGTATAAAATAATCGATATTTACACCGATTGCTCATTAACAAGCAGCTGTTCTGTTGACGCTATACAACACTTAAATTACAACCCTGTGTTTACGTTTCTTGCTGACTGTCAATTTTTAGCAATAACAAAAGTTTTTTCATTGCCAGTGGAATATTTTTTCTCATAAACAGGATAAACGACCAATAGAAATGTAAAACTGTTTGTTATATCGCTAAAAATTAAATTAGTTTATACAAATATGCGTCGAACATGTAGGACTTTGCGTTTTATGTGAACTGGACAATGGCGTCGTAATTGACTTTTGTTGTTCTCAGACAGATTGTACCCAAATCGTAAACATCGAAATAGAACTAGGTGAAGTACGTGGAATGCGAAGTGCAAATTATTTTTGTGTCTGCGTGAATGAATGGCTGCGTATGTATGTGTGTGTTTATTAATATATTGTTTGCATTCTTTTTTCAGTTGATAAACGGAAAAAGCTGCAACGCATAAAGCTGATTCACTAAGACGAACAACAAAGCGTAATTGAAACCGCATCGTTAAATTCGTTTGAAATCAGCTGTGGAAGCTCGCGCTAAGTTTGCATATATGGGTTACACTTGGTAGAGAGCAATGGACCCACAAAAGATCACCGAATTGGCCAACTTGCTGCGCAAGAATGGTGACAAAATCCTCAGCTCTGAATTTACCTTGACCTTATCAGGTGAGCAGTGGCAGGCCATGCATGCATTTGGGACATGACTAAACAGAGACCCCACCCTTTCAGTTATTTTGTGCTAAGCTTGATTAGATTATCAGCCAAACCAATTTTCTCACAGACACACCTCTACAATTGCAGGTCCCCTTTTGCGCGCTTTAAATGATTCCTTCACGTTGATCGCGGACAGTGATATTGTCGCTGGCGGTGGACTTGGCACCTTGCAAAAGGAACAGCAAGCCTTCCAAGTGGTGAAGCCCATCAATGCTAAATCGAGCGTTTTTGCCGATTTGCAGCTGCTTCATGATTTCGTGCAGAAGACAACACTGTTGAAGCTCAATTATTTTCCCAGCGAGCATTACTTTGAGGGAGCCATCGACATATGCAAATTTCGAGCCTTGCGTCGTTTGGAGGTGCACAAGATCAACATATGTCAGGTGGTCGGAATTCAAGCATTGCGCGCACAGCTGCAGCAAATAATTTGCATCAAGAGCCTAAACAATGTGGACGATATCATTACGCATTGCGGAGGCGATATGTCGAATGGTTTTGTCTGGAACGAGCTGCAGTCGGCCGACTTTAGCTACAACAATTTGCGCTCTGTGGACACAGCTCTGGAGTTTGCACAGCACTTGCAGCACTTAAATTTGCGCCACAATAAGCTTACCAGCGTGAGGGCCATCAAATGGTTGCCACATCTTAAGACGCTCGATGTGAGCTACAATTGCCTGACTCATTTACCCCAATTCCATGTGGAAGCATGTAAGCGGCTGCAAATGCTTAACATAAGCAACAACTATGTAGAGGAGCTGCTGGATATGACGAAGCTGGATGCGCTAACCAATATGGATCTGTCCGACAATTGTTTGCTGGAGCACACACAGCTGTTGCCGCTGAGCGTTCTTATGACGCTCACTGTACTCAATTTGCAAGGCAATCCTTTGGCCTGCCATCCAAAGCATCGTCTGGCCACAGCCCAGTATTTGCATAAGAATACGGCGACAGTGAAATTTGTGCTAGACTTTGAACCGCTCTCTAAAGCAGAAAAGGCATTAGCCGGCAGCCAGCAAATGCGATTTGCGGGTTCTATGAATCACCGGCTAGTGAGTAGTCATGTATCCATAAATAGTTCACGGGCATCTGTCAATACGCCAGCCTCAAGCGTGGGCTCGCAACGCTCGTTCTCGCTCAAAGGCAAGGATTCCTCATCGGAAGCAGAGCAAACAACGGTTGATATGCAAATCGGCAAGCGACGCCTTAAAACTAAAAAACCGCGTACGGTGGAAATTGCTGAACATGGAGATGAAGTTGCAACAGAAGCCGTTACAACAACAGCATCAGTCGAAGCAGCTGACCTGACACCAGAAAAGCCACAAGAGACAACCGATGGCAGCCACTTGGAAACGAAAAAGCAAATTGAGACGCTGCGTCTTAAATATGGCAACGAGTGGTTGCAGTCAGGTAACGCGGAGCAAATGTTAGGACTAGATACACCACAGCCTAGTGAAGAGGATCGTCATGTGGCACGCCAGCAGTTCAATGAATTTCTGGGCGAGTTTTCGCCTTCAGCACAAGAGTCAGAGCCTACGTTTAACTCCACTCCTGCGAACAGCAGTAATTGGAGTGACACATTTAGTACAACTTTGACACCCATTAAGAAAGAAGCCAGCAACGACACGGACTCCAACAAAACACAGCAAACAATTTACGAATCGTGCAACAACAGCGTCCAGACGGAATACGAGAGCATGAACAGAACGATGTCACAGGAACAACTCACAGAGCCTGAAGCTGAAATGGAGCAAGAGATCGATATTCACAAAGCAGTGCTAAAATGCTATTCAGATGCGACTGCAGAGGAGGAAGAAGAACCAGGTGAAAACCTTTTCAAAAGGAAAAACTCGAACCAGTTTAAACAAAAATTTATAATCTTTTAGTTTCTGAAGAAGAGCCCGACGAAAAGGTGTATATTGTCTACCATGAAAACAAGGCCACCGACCCATTGTTCCTCACAATATCCTCTAACTATGTGCGCGAAAAGGATGCGCTCACCGAACGGTTAGATATTATAAAGCATAAGTTATGTTATGAAATCTTAAATATATTCTATTGGCAGCACCAAGACAAAGTGGAGCATCAAAGTCCTCGAATCATGTGAGCGAATCAAATCGAATACGTTGCGCATCAATTTTGATACAATGCAAAAGGATAAACAGGAGCGTGTTTACTGTGTAGAGAATGCACTGTGTCAGGTATATCGAATACATAACAAACCAAAGCAGATGATTAATAAATTGTTATTTTACTTAGGAACTGGAAAAGAAACTGCGCGACATTCTATCGCAGCGTGATCTCACTGAAATGAATATAACCATCTATAGCTGCGTCAATTGTGGCATTAGGTTTACCAGAGAACGTAAAAACAAGAACTACAAGACAGCGGGTACAACGATTTACAGTGAACTCTACGCTAAGAGCGACTACTAATTCAATCCTTTTTTGCACAGAGCTGCGTTGTCCGGATTGTCGCAGTTTGTTTGTGGCCGAGGTGACTGATGAATGCGGCTCGCTGGACAAGCCCAAAGTCGCTACGGTCGAGCCGAAGCTATCGCCGGCATTAATTGTAGAGGAATCACCTGTCAACACGCCGCCGACTGTGCAGGCGAAAGAGGACGATCAAAGTATTGGCAAGTACTTGGCTAGTTTGCTATTTTATGTAGATCAAATTGTGGAAAACATTTAAAACGGATAAATTGATTCAAAAACATTTAACATGTAGTTTAGTGTAACATTTTCGAACCATTTTCAGTTTTCTAAACGGCTTTTAGTTAAATTTTTTGTGAGCTTAGATTTCGGCTTGTTTATTTTATGACTTAACTATAATTGATATTATATTTTATTGATTATTACTTTTATTTCTTTTTCTTTTTGCATGCTATAAAACACAAACACACATATACACACACACACAAACGTACACCTTAATCACACTGCAATTCGAATGGCAAACTGAGGGTTAATCTAACTTTTGTATATTCTTATGTATTTCTTTGGTACCTTTCGCTCACCCAACTACAACTACAACAACAACTTTAATTGTTACAATACTATTTTAATTATTTAGTGGCCAACAGCAGGCTCATCGCTAATAACACACCCAAGCGTAGGAGTTTGATGCAAACCACAAAAAGTTAATATGCCAATTTATTGTATACGTATTTTATACTTTGTATATCTTTGTTGTTAACAACAATTTGCATTTGGCTTCTTGTTGTCATATGAAGCAGCATTTGGGCATGAAAAAGCGAACAATTAACCAACTAACAAAATTAAATCTATTCCAAATTTTTGCAATCATTGAACGCACCATAAAAAGAAATTGCGCTACATTTCACTTAAGCGAAAGCAAATCAATGCTGCTTCAATTAGAGAGAAACATTATATTCTGTTGTGTGTCAAGCGAAACTAATGTTTCTTAATTGTTCTTCAGGCTCGGCCAATTCACTAAATGAGAGCAGCTCCTGCTCGAAGATAACCAATTCGCAGTGCTCCTTCGATTCGAATCAATCCGTTGTGGGCAGCTCCAATACGGACCGTGATTTGGAGTTTCGTGCCAATGAGAGCGACGTGGACATTATCTCCAATCCGAGCCAATCCAGCATTGAGGTGTTGGATCCCAGCTGTGCCCAGAGTGCCAGTCGCAAAACATCTGAGGAGCGTCGCATATCCCAAATGCCCAATCTGCAAACCATCGACGATGATTTAAGCCAATCCCAGAATTTTATTGAACGCGAACAGACCAGATTAATTTTCGAGACAGACACAGCGGCTGCGACAACCACAATGGACACAACAGCCAAATCTAAAGCATTGGCGCATGTTCAGCTAACGGAGAGCAGTTCATCGGGTTCGGTAACTGATAGCATTTGCACTACCTACGAGCAGCAGGCCAAACAACAGACACCGGACAAGGCGCAAAAGCAACCAACCGAGGACGTCAACATTCTGCAGAACTTGTTGATGGCTGAATCTGGAGGAAGCTCAAGCCACATACACAACAACAACAACAACAACTATAAAGAGGTGGCAGCTGCAAATGGTCATCATGAAAGCAAACATATAAAAACTGCAGAGGATCCACTTTTATCACACATGTTTGGCGGTACGTATAGAACAATATAAAACTATAATAACTTTTATAAATATTTTATTTTAAAAATATATACGAAATAGGAAAAAAAGTACACTTATAACTTATAATTGTTCTCTAAAAAAAGCAGAAAATCTGTTAATTATCTAAATCAATCAAATGTCCTTCAAAAATATTGTGTAGGAAAACCAAGATAGAGTCAATCTATAATCTGCCTTAATTGGTCTTTTGAATATAGATTTAAAAACTAGCTGGGTAGCTATATTGCCAAAGAAAATCTGTTATGAAAGACTAAAATTTCATATATTTTCATCGTTTACCCGTGAGATGGTAAAAATGTGATAATAAACCAGAATAAATCATAATTTATGTTTCCTAATATTATATATTATATAAATATAATTAATATACTCCAGTCTCCAATAGCTAAATAATATCTTAATTTTAAATAATCCTTTATGAATTTAATTCTTTACAGCACTTTTCCAATCAACCACCAAGCTGATGTCGAGCTCGAAAAAGTTAATTGAAACGGAGGCTACTGCCAGCTCAATGCAGCCATATAAATTTAATTATAGCGATTACAGTGACATCGATCATCGCTTGAAGCTCTATTTCTATCAGAGCAAATTCAAGGAGGTGGGCGAACACTTTAAGTGGCTGGCCAAGGGTCGGATATACAATGAGCAAACACAAACGATGCGCGACGGTATATTGGTTATTTCCACCAGCAAGTGTTACCTAATGGAAGCGTATGCAGATCCCCAGGATGATGTGGCCAAGTGGCTGCGCCAGGTGATTTGTGTGACAACGAATCGTATGACACGCATACGACTTTTACCCTGGAAACTGGGCCTGTCTTTCACACTACGGGACTGGGGTGGCTTTGTGCTAATACTGCAGGATACAATGCGAACAGATAATTTGCTATTTTACCTAGCAGGTAAATGGAATAGGCAATCAACTGTATATAGAAATATATTTATTTTCTATCAATTCCTTTGTTTCGCTAGAAAACCCGTTGCCCAAGGAGTGTGAAGTTATCCAGCATCCCTCGAATGAAGTAATTCAGCGTCTCAGTTCACTAGTGGCTGAACCAATTAAGATTTGTGCCATATTGAGCGGTTGCCAGTGGACTAGTGGTCAGGAGGAAGGCCACTTTGAACTTTGCACTCTGATCACAACCGATTCACAGTTGCATATTGCCGGCAATGGCAAATTCAACTGGATGGCATCCAATGAGGAGAGGCAGCCGCCAATCGAACTTTCGCTAACGCAGCAAATGAGCAACTTGGTGGAGGTGGACCGCTTGACGGATATCGAATATAATGTAAATTTCCTGGATGAAACCGAAAACAAAAGCGAAGTTTGGCATTTGCAATTTGAGACCTTGTCCAATGCCGAGCTGTGTTTAAATGCCATTGGCAAATCTTGGGAAGAGCTATTTGGCGTACAATTCAGCTATTCTGGAACGTAGTATTTCTCTATTGATGTGGGACTAACTATTTTGAATATCATATCGAAACAGACAATTTATACATAGCTAACAATTTTTTTATGCAAATATCGAAATTGAAATGTCAGCGTATTTATCCATTTATATATATTTAATGGATAAATTGAGTAGATAGTATATATAAATTGAGTAGATGTATATAAATATATATTTAATTATACTAATTTAAGTATGCAATCATGGACAATATTCACGCTAAGACAAGAAGTGTAAAATATGTTTGTGTAATATCTATTTTATATCACACTGTAAAATATGTACAGAAAATAATTCGTATAACCTATATATATATATAACCTTCTTATAACCTAAATATACTTTAATTGCCAAGAAGGCATAGTTAAAGCCAAACGACATACATAAATCTTATACTAATATTCATAGCTTGTGTTTATCAAACAAAGGCTTGCATTTTCAGCAACTAAATGAATTGCAAATTTTAGCTCTTTTAGATATTTCGAATAATGTTTAAGGAAAAACAAAGACTATGCCATTGAAGTGTCGCAGCAAAATCTATTTAACTGTTTCAGAATTACCTAATCATATTAATTCTATTGCCATAGATCAAGACAAAAGTTTTAAATTGTTGAAGGAATACAAGTAATGCAATGTGCGCGTATCTATCGTTCGATAGATGTCGCTGTTGGTAGCAATTAAACCACAGATGGCGCCACAGGTACCGTTTGACATTTGATAACTTTTAATAACTTAATAAATATAATCGAACGTTAAATCTTATTTGAAATTAACTAATATTTATCTTAAAATCAAAATAAAATTATAAATATTTGTGTTATGTACATTTATTAATTGTATTTGAGCTTTACATTTCAATTTAAACTCTTGCCGCCACCTAGCTAAAGTAAACCTCTTTAAATATATATATTTATATATGTACAATCACTGTCAACCTTCGTGATGATTTTATTTATCACCCAATTGTTCGGCTATCCAATCGAGATGCTCTTCCTTATAGCGCGGGTCGGCCATAATCAAAGCCGTTGACTTAGAAGTATAGTAGTAGTAAACGGACACTGTTAAGAAATATAAAATATTGCTTTATGTGACAAACTAGAGGGAAAGCTTGGAACTTACTAAGGCGCTGCAGCACGGTCAAAGCATAGAGTGCCAAAGGCCATTGCTGTGTGGATTCTGATGGTGGCAATCGATACTGGTAAATAGTCCAGGAATGCTGTGAGGCGGACAGCAGGAAGTAGACAGTAATGCTGAACAAAAATAGCTTGCAATTGCGTAGGATAATGTGGGAGGCGCCCACCTGGTAGACGCAAGTCGAATGTAGAGCCAATGTAAACAGCAAATACTCAATAATAATGAATGCGTCTTGAACACTGTAAATGATAAGGCAATATCTCAATTAAAACACATTCTGTCCGAACAACTCTTGGCACTCACATGAAAAAGAATATAGCTGTTTGAAGCTTATCCTGCGACAGCCAGGAGCCGAAAGCATTGAAGAACAAATCAGCCGCAAGCAAAGTGAGCTGTAATGCCACCAGCCATGAATATCGACGTAGCGTTAGCTTCATTTTAAGATTTCGATTTGGATTAAAAGATAACTTAAACTTTCGTTCAATAAACTGCCCACAGGTCTCTCGCTTATTTGTTTTGTTTGTGCCTATGTTGTGTCCTTCATCCTAGTGACGTCAAATGCGCCCACGCGAGCATGCGCGGACACACATTTTAATCGTCTATCGATAGGCAAAATAACGATTTGCGATTACGATAAGCTGCTATTGAAACTGTTAAAAAACGTAACGTAAAGTAACAAAATACTAATTTGAATCCCTTTTAGCAGTTATAACAAATTATAAGTTCTATTAAAAATGCATTTCCAATGAAATGTCAAATATTTATACTATTATTATTAAAATTATTATTAATAATGTATAAATTACGCTAAATCAAAAAAGCGGCAAGTGTGGACACTGCGTTCACGTCATACTCAAAACTTACTTCTTGTATAGCAACTCTCTGCTCTAACTAATGTAGCGGGATCAAAAGCATCGACGTCATTGTCGTGAGCGGAGGCTACACTCATACACATACCTGCATAGCCCTCTCTATTCACTTCGCTCTCTTTAAAGAGCTGGTACTAACAGGCCAAATATACAAATAACAGGATCGAAAGCATGAATGAGTACAGTCTTTGCACAGAAGCTCTGTGAGAGGTCGCCTGAGAGCTTATACGCTTACTATGCTCTTGTTTACTTACATTTTCTCTTTCAGATAATATAAAGTATATGTATATATAATATTTAATGAAAGTTCATTTTGTAAGTTACATAATTGAAATAAAAATAATATTGGAATAATGTTCAGTTGTTTATTTTATTTCGCTCTCTCGTTATTTTTATATTATTTTAGAGATAACGCGCATATTCAAACGGATGCGGTCGAGCTCGTCGCAGATCCTTTAGCCCTAGTCTGGAGTGCCTACGAAATATCACATAGTATTGTTGATTCAATTCTGAGTAGTAGTTGCTTGGCAACAGATGTGTCCAGCTGAGTTCGACTTGGTTGGGTTCCAGAAAATTGTACAAAGCGGAAAGTGATGACGGCTCAGATTCGACAACTGCTGCCGCTGCTGCTGCTGCTGCTGCTGCAGCTGGGAAACCCGAATTTGGGGTTAGCCGATAAAGCAGTGGTAGCACTAACAATAGTGTCGTCAATTTGGCCATTTGGAATTGGTGTTAGCCGGTCAGAGATTCACCCTACACCCTTCTCCTTGGTTACGCTAAACCGAACTGCAATTCCATTTGGGATCGTCAGCAGTTTGCACTTTTTCGCTTTGTGCTTTTTGCCTGCTATTGGTTTCTTGGCACTTTCCTATTTTCCAATGTGCTCAGCGTTTTTCGACAGGGCTATAAAGCGAAGAGCCTCGCCAGTGATCGACTACAGTCAGCCATTTGATTCCATTTCGAGCGCAACTTAAGACAGCACTAATTATAGCAATGGCATTCAACATTGGACATATCTTTCTGGTCACGATGCTGGCTGTGGTCTGCGCTGCAGAGACGATTCAATTGCAGCCAACGCAAGGCATCCTGATCCCAGCTCCTTTGGCCGAGAACATTCGTGTGTCGAGGGCTGCCTATGGTGGCTATGGCGCACCAGCTGCCTCCTACTCCGCACCAGCTGCTCCATCATATGCGGCAGCAGCTGCTCCATCATATGCCGCACCAGCTGCTCCAGCCGCGCCTGCCTACTCTGCACCCGCTGCTCCAGCTTACGCCGCCCCAGCACCAGCACCAGCACCAGCACCAGCCGCTCCCGCCTATTCAGCACCCGCGTCTATTCCATCCCCACCGTGCCCCAAGAACTATCTGTTCAGCTGCCAACCCTCACTGCAGCCCGTGCCCTGCTCGGCACCAGCTCCCTCCTACGGCTCCGCCGGCGCCTACTCCCAGTACGTTCCCCAATACGCCGTTCCCTTTGTGCGCGAATTGCTGTAATTGATTGATATTGACACTCGACATACCTGTTCCAATAAACTGAAGCTATAAAGAAAAAAATTGACTATTTGTGGTTTTATTGATTATAGATAATTTTAATGATATTTGATTCTCTAAACTAAACTTACAGTTTTTAAAGTAAATATCAAATTTTTATAAGGATATAACTATAGCAAATGTTTCTAGAATTGCTATGACTTAACTATCCCAGTTTAGCATTCCCATATATTCCTTAAATGAAATGCATACGAGTAGCTCTACAGTTCTTAATAGATCTATGTAAAATGCAGTTTTTTTTTTAATTATACAAATTTATTTTTATCTATTGTTGCCTGCCACTTGCTGCCTTTAAACAGTAACATTTTAAAAGCTTACAAAAATTGTTTATAAATATATTAATTAAACTTTTCATAGACATTTCCAGACGAAAGCGATTTTATTAATTTTATAAAATTTATATAATAATATATATGTGTACAATACATACAATTTTCAACACAAAAAATCACACCTTAAATGAAAACTATTAAATGTGATTATTCTAGTCATAGAACATATTTTTCTTTTTAAAAACAAATTTGAAATGTATATATAAATATATGAAATATTTAAAAATAATATTAATTATTTAGTGTGTGTATAAAAAAATTAAGTAGAAAAAAATATTTTTTTAATTTAAATAAATAAAATTTTAAAATAGTTTGTAATTCATCTTTAGATTATGCAGATGACTCGTGATATGTGTTCTATCTTCAGTTAAGCAATTGTCATTGCCTTAACTTAACTTTAGAGCACTTCAGCATTATAACATTAAATATCTTTATAGACAAATTGAAATTGTTTTTCTAGCTAACTTTCTTCATTTCAACTTTTGCCACAAGCTCAGCTATTTATTGATTATGACTAATTACGGCACACAATGTGAGCAGCTCGTCTATAGAGTTATTTTTAGAAATTTACCCAATGCACTATCTACAGACTTCCTTATCGATTACACCTTCGCCTTGCTACTCTTGCCTAACTGTAACAATTTGAGAATTCTATGCTTGCAGCTTGTGCAGAGAGAGCTTAAAGACCAATTGCATACAATGAATTATATTAAATTATTACAGATATTCTATATTTATGTTATTCTCTAGTTGCAGACCTATTTTATTAATAAATAATGAACCAATTCCTATTCAAGCAATTTTAATAACTTTAGCTGAATGATAAAAACACTATAAACAAACAAGAAAAATCTTTCTAGAATAAATATTTAAGAGACGATCATATTAAGTATGCAAACATCTTAAGATCTGAACAACCAGAATAAAGTATAATATAATTATTTCTATATTCTATGCCTGCCCATCTTATTTTATTTGAAATGTTTTCAATTCAAAGACATCTGTTTTCCAGCTGTCAATGTTTTCAAAACCCAACCATAATCAATCAATCTGTGTTTGCCTTTTCGGTTGACATCTTGCCTTCGCTCTAGCTGATAACCATCCACCCCGAACACAACAACATGAATGCAATTCTTAAGTTTGTGTTTTTATTTTTAGATATCAATATCAGTCCTTTGGTCTCTCAATAGCCACAATTGCCAGCTGGCGCTGCGTGGCCACAGGGCACAGGCTTCAGCACCGCTTCACAGGAGAAGACATAGTTTTTGGCACAGGGAGGCGATGGAACGCTGGGCGCCGCATATGTAACTGGCGCTGGCTGTTGTGGCTGCTGTGGCTGCTGTGGCTGCTGTTTCTCTTCTGGCTCCTCCGCATTGTAGCTGCGTCCAAAGCCGCTACTGAAACCACCGCCAAAGCCTCCGCCAAAGCCCCCGCTAAAGCCGCTACCGCCAAATGATGGCCTGCCGAACGGCGGTCCGCCAAAGGGTGGTCTACCAAAGCCTCTGCCCGGCAAATTGAAGTTATTCTCCACAACGACTTCCTGTACGATTTGCTGTTGTCGTGGTTGACGCACCAGCTCCACATTATCCCCCAGCTGGTCCGGCGTATACAAGCGTACGGGTATAAAGCGGTACAGCTGCCCAGTGGGGCTGCGCACACAGCGGCCATCACATTGGCCATTGACCAGGAAGACCTGGCAAAGGGAACTCAGCAGCAGCAGCAGCGCAAAAGGCGCCCAGTGGGTGGCGAACATGGTGATCTGATCAGTACAGGCAGGTAACTAAACACCTGAAATACTATGAAGCTGTAAACTGAGACTAGCCAGCAATTGGGTGCAAACAGTTGCTTTTTATTAATGCGAAAATTTGCAGCGTCAAGCGGAAATGCAGCTCAGGCCAAATAGCACACAATGCTTCAAGGTAAAGCATTTGGGCTAACTGGGTTACTTGGTCAACATGGGGCCAAGGCTAATGGCGTCTCAAGCACTGTTACCATGAAATACATTTCCTTTACGCATCCTAAACAAAGTCTGCAGCCACATGTCAAAAACTTTGTTTAGGCTGCCGGCAGTTCCGGCTGGCCAACATCTGTTAGCCACTTGTGTATATCTTGTTAACAAACAAAGTTAGCTTCGGCCATTGAATGGGGTTGTCAACTTTATCGCTTATTTTGCAATCAACAATTCTTTTACTTTCTTTACACAAAAAGGTCAAATCAAAACAAAATTAGCTTGGTTCAAAGACCTCATCCATTATATGTGCAATTTTGTTAAAATTTTATGGATAAAGTGGGAAAGCAAAAGTGCTTAATAAACATATATACGCAATATATATTATATATATGTATATATATATAACTACACAATATGCTGATCTAAAGTTTCTTGCCATTTTTGTAGGCGTTGCTCTTGATTTGGTAAAGCTTGCTTAAGTTTATGTGGCTCAGAGAACTGTAAAAATATTGTGCTTAAAAAATGTACAAGCTAAGTTAAAATGAAAAAAAAAAAATAATAAAATAAAACTTTTGTACATAGTAACAGAATTTCTTTTTTTATATTTATGATATACTCTAACATGTCAAAAGAGAGCATATTGACTTTGTGTCTCTAGCTGTGGGCACATAAAAGTCGTAGCTTAATTTGGAATAAACTGTGTTCATATGTTGCCTTGTCTATAGAATCTTAGGATTTTCTTAGATACGCCCATTAAAGGCTGGGAAAATTATATAATATTATAATATTATGTTTGGTAGAAATTTAAAAATATATACTAAATATATACTCTAATATCTATGTTAAGCTTATATGACTACGACCACGCACAGAAAAGCGCCTTCTACAGTTTCTCTATCTCTTAAATCCAATTCAAACTGATATATACGCCTTCTGTGAAGCGCTAAGCGTGGCTTTACAGAAAAAGCTGATCGAATGGGTCTAGTATGTTCTCAAGCTGATATAAAATTCAAAAATGTGGCTAAGTGTGTAAAGGACATCCTGTTTAAGGGTAAGAGCTTCGAGTTATAAAAGAGAAAAGCTTGCTCCGCTTTAGATAGAGTTCTTTAAAATTCAAGTCAGAAAAATATTTTGGAATGAAATGGAAATATTGCTATGTCAGCAAATGGTTGATTACACATATTCCTAGAAGGGTATTGATACTTACTCTACTCATGCTTTTCTCAAAAAAAATAATTTCAATATAATACCAAGCTTTAGTTTAGCTCTCAATAATCTCAAGTGTAAGCAAATTGTTTATTTATTACTTTTGATATATTACATAATTTAATATAAATAAAAAATGTATATAAATAGGTAGAATATAGTTAAAGTAGAGTTCATTTAATACCTGTAAAAAAGCACGTTTGTAATTCAATTCCACAGAAAAACGAAATTCGTTTCACTTTCATTTGGAAGTTTGTCTAATGTTTCAGATTAAATAGAAATTGATATTTAATTCGATACGGATTTTATTGTTTGATTTTAGTGGAATAAATAGTTACTTATACCCAGGTATTGGATGACAACTTAAAACGAACAATTCAATCGAACAGCTGCTTAATCAGCAATTCTGAAGAGCTGTTTAGCTAGAGTAAGGCTGGAAAAACGTGAATAAAACATTTGAAATTTATAATTATGCAAATAGATTTATTGATTTTTTTTAACATTTTCTTTAAGCATGGCTAAGATTTTGGTTTCTCGGCAGCTTGGGAAGCCGTGTCAGATTCAAGTCCTCAGATGCGTTGATCTTCTAGTATTGGTAGCCGTAGGCCTGGGGCAAGTAGGCAGCGCCGAAGAGGTTCTGCTGATGCTGGGGCACGCCGTAGTTAGGGGCAACATAGCTGGCCACGGGCGAGGAGTAGGCACCGGCAGATCCGTAGCTGGGAGCTGGAGCGCTGCATGGCACTGGCGCCAGATTGGGCTGGCAGCTGAACAGGTAGTTCTTGGGGCAGGGAGGAGCTGGCACACTGGAGGCGCCGTAGCCGCCGGAGCTGCCGCCATAAGCCGACTTGCGCAGACGGGTCAGATCACCGTAGCCCTGGCCATCAGACTCGACTTCCTGGTTGGCAGTGGCCACCGAGCTGCTGCCAGTGGGATTGGGCAGAGCGGAGGCGAAGATGGTGATGAGAGCAAAGCACACGAAGAATTTCATCTTTAAGCTGTTGATTCTTTAGCTGTTACCAAAGGTGACTGATGCCAACTGTTAACCCACACTCGGCTTATATAGCTAAACTTTGTCAAGTTGGCACAAAACGAACGACAAGTGGCTTCGACTAGTCTTTTACCTCTGACTTTCGCTGAATCAGCTATCGTTGATCACCCTTTAAAGTGCACTAAGACTAGTATTGAAGTAAAGCAACAATTTGTGCCACCATTTGCATTTCAGCCCATTACTATATGGACTCACATATATTCTAACTGAATTGGATTATATATAATAATTAAAAGGGGTAAAAGTATGTCATCCTATTGTACATCTGCTTCTATCTTAACTTAATAACTTAAGCAAAATTATCTATTGAATTAAGAACTATACTTATACCTATACCTATATCTATACTTATACTATCTATACTCATGCTCTTGCTTAAGCCAAAACCTAGGCTTCCTCTTATACTCTATCACATAGTTAAAGGAGTATATTAATTTCATGCAAAGTCTGTCTTGCTGCTCGCCTGTTGATCTGTGCCGATCTGCTCTTTAAAGTGGGGACTTTTAAATATATAGATTCGTCTTGTAGGATGTTGAAATATGCAGTTAAAAAGACCTTTAAAATGTATAGGCAACATTTCTACTCAGATTTGGGCTATGCTCTTTTTTTCACAATTAGCTACAAATTCATAATTTCATAATTAATAATATTCATAATTTACGCAAAGGATCCTCCACAATTTTGCTGGGGATCGGCAAACGGAGCTATAAATACGCCAATGGGGTCATATCACATCTTAAAGTAATGACTTTGTAAAAGGTGCATATGCTTTTAGACTACGAACGAGTATTATACAGTCGAGACCACCCGAGTGCAATGCTTTTACTTATTACACTTAGATCAATGTAGATACAGACATCATTTTATCAAGCACAATGCAGCAGTTTGAAGGACATTTCCAAGTGATATATATTAAGCTGTAATATTGAACCTTTTTCTACTCTGTCAAATCAAAAATTCTATATGATTTTCAATTTCCAAACACAAAACAAAGAAAACAAAAATCGCCAGCAACTGAAGTTATTCAACTGGCAAAGGACAGACTCACACCATTTGGCTAGGCAAGGGACACACATACTTTATTGTCTATTGTTGATTGATATATTGTATATTGTATATTGTATTTTGTATTGTATATTTTATATTGTATATTGTATAATCCAGCTCAAACCTTTGCTTCACTCTTAGCTCAAATGTCAGCCATGTGTTTGTAATATTAGAGTTTTTTATAGATCTCACTTCGATGGTCTCATAAATGTAATATAATATTGATGGATGATTAATTCCTATGCCAGCTACGCAAACTTTCCATATATTCTTGCTTTCATAGGAACTAGTTTATAATAGCTCAATTGCTCATATAATTTATAGCTAAAAATAATAAGCCTTGCTACAATTAAATATAACTAGACTCCCAGCGTATAATTGGCTAACTGACTGGACCAAGTCAAGAACTCATCTGAATATCAATCCCTAGGATGCCCATTTCTAAACAGCAAACAGTTGCCTTAAGAATTCTAGAGCAATAAATCAGAGTTGCTTAATTATTAAGAACCCACTGCAAAACCAAAATAGACGAAACCCATTTTACGATTGTTTATCAATTTAATTGAAGCACATTTTTTTTTAAACATTTTCTTTAAGCATGGCTAAGATTTTGGTTTCTCGGCAGCTTGGGAAGCCGTGTCAGATTCAAGTCCTCAGATGCGTTGATCTTCTAGTATTGGTAGCCGTAGGCCTGGGGCAAGTAGGCAGCGCCGAAGAGGTTCTGCTGATGCTGGGGCACGCCATAGTTAGGGGCAACATAGCTGGCCACGGGCGAGGAGTAGGCACCGGCAGATCCGTAGCTGGGAGCTGGAGCGCTGCATGGCACTGGCGCCAGATTGGGCTGGCAGCTGAACAGGTAGTTCTTGGGGCAGGGAGGAGCTGGCACACTGGAGGCGCCATAGCCGCCGGAGCTGCCGCCATAAGCCGACTTGCGTAGGCGGGTCAGATCCCCATAGCCCTGGCCGTTGGCACCCTCAACATCAGATTCCTGGGCTGCAGCGGCGCCAACATTGCTGCCACTGCTGCTGCCAGTGGGTGTGGCCAAGGCGGAGGCGACGATGGCGAAAAGGGCGAAGCACACAAAGAATTTCATAATGAAGCTGTAGATGCTGCTTTAGTTACCAAAGATGACTGATGGAATTTCCAATTTCCCGTCAACTTTATATAGCTCGACAGTTCTTCTGCCCTCTGCCCAGCTGGCACAAGTGGCTTTAACAATGTGCTTTGGCTTTGAAATTTTGGACATTTCTTAAATTTACGCTGAGTTGGCCGAAACATGCGACTTGAGTTCTTTTTGGGGTCATGTAAGCGTGTATGAATTCTTATTTTTTGTGTTGTTGCTTAAACTGGGTTGGCGAAAAATTCTAGAATGAGTGGAAAATGTGGCCACCGAGCTGGGTGGGTGGCTTGATTTTGACTCGTTTGCATGTTGCACAATGCTAAACGTAGCCTCATTTCATGAGCCAGCTCTACTTTAAGATAAAATAGCTCACCATTTTGCTAGCCATGTGAATATTTTCATATTTCGAAATACATTTCGAATTTGTGTTGAGTTAACAAATGATTAACACTTGGAAAATTTTTCAAATCCAAAATCCAAACTTAAAATTACTAAAATATTCGATCAAATTATATTTTGAAGATAGCAAATATTTTCTAATATTGTTGAAGCATTCACTACATTTTTAAATTATTTATTATTCATAAAATATATACTAACGCTATTAAGTCAGCTGCTTACAATTTCCAGTTGTCTGGCATGTTTATTTATCTAAAGCTCGTAACAAAATGTTGATTAGATTTTGCATGTCTAGGAAACAACTGGGGAATTCTTTCGATAACGCGACTATCCGATCACTCACCCAGTTTCAAAGATAAAATATATGAAAAACCTAAACTAAATCTGTTATGCGAATCTGTTTACAATGCTTGTTTGAATCAGTTATCTATAAAATTCTTTGTTCGTGAGTCTTATTCTAAGTATAGCACATGAATACTTTATTAATTTCCTGCTATCTGTATAATTTTTGTGGGAAATCTTTATATATTTTTCTAGAATATATCTGCTATATTTTTATTTTTTTTTAATATTCCATCTTAATTTAAAAATGTTCTAATTCATTTTTTAATTTCAAAAATTTGTATGCATTCCATTTTATTTATTCAATTGCTTTAGCTGCTTTTGTATGTATATTTTATGCCTAAAAATAAATTTATCCATATACATGTGCAACATAATTCATATAAATTCTACAGTTTCATTTATTTACTATATACATATATACATTTTTTTTACTTATGCTTTTTTAAATAAAAAAAATCTATTAAATGTATTTAATATTTATATATATATATATTTATTTATATATTTAATATTTATTTCAATTTCTAATATTTCTATATATAATATATATTTATTTTGTGATTTTACAATATATTTATATAAGACATAAATCAAAACGTTTATTTATTTCGTATCTAATTCTTAATAATATCTTATCAAATCTTATAAAATATCTTATCAAATTTAAATTATTTTATTAATTATCTATGTATATTTAAATATATAACTTTTTTAATTATTTATTTATTTTTTGTTTTTTTTTTTAGTTAGTAATTTTTATTTATTAATTTTTTTGCTAATGTATTCATTTATTTTTTATTAAATTATATTTTTGTGTATACATACACTATTTATATATATATATATATATATGTATATATATATATATATATATATATTTCTTTATGATTTATTTCTACGCTGTAAGAATTTGTCATAATTTTAAAAAGTATATACAAATATAAATAAAAATAAAGCATACATATCATTTGATGATTCAAAATGAGTCAAAACTGAGCGAAGCGACTGCAAGTGCCAACGACCCACATTTTGGTTTGAGTTTCGGAAATTTATTACATACAACCTCAAAGCAGCTACATAAATACAAAATTAAATATAAATTTCGTAAATGTAGAAACAAATGAAAATTTCCACAACATTTTTTCTAAATACAAACATTTACAGTATGGCCACAAAAGCCCCCCGCCAAAAAGCAACCACTGCGATTGAACAAACCACAAATTCATATATATATTTATACATGTATATATATACTTATACATATACATACATAGTGGTATGTGGCACCCGGACTTAGTAGCTCCCATACAGTCCAACGCCTCGTAAACTGCGGGAAAATGCATTGAGCATAAGCAAGCCGAAAGTTGAATACACTTACAGGCAAAACAACTACAAATATTGTAGGTATTTTTTTAATTTTACAATATTTCTTGAATATTTGTTGGCCCTTGTTAGCTTAGAGCTTATTTGCTTGCTGGTTCAAGCGCATATATCCTCTTGGCAGTGCATCGAGATCGCTTCATTTGGCATCAGCGTTGGCGGCGACATTGGCGCTATTTTTGAGACCCCGCATGCGGTGGGATTGCAAGTGCCCATCAGCAACAGCAGCAGTAGCAACAGCAGCCGAGGCAACATCATCGATCAGCCCCCCTCACTTTTTGGAGAGAGCTGCGCACACATGTTGTTTCACATGTCTGCTGTTTATGTGCTGTTCAATTTTTAGGATCATTCTGTTTGTACACTCACTCAATTATGCCGGAGAGTCGGCGGCGCTGCTTCTGAGAAAATCAGTGTGGGGTAGTTTTTCGTGAAGACAAGATCCCTGATCTGGCGTATCGTTGCGCCAGAGTCAGTCACTCACTCACTTTCAATTGTTGCTCTTTGAACTCTGTTCTCGAGTGGTTGTGAGATCACTTAATAACTCAAGACACAACTTAGCGATGGCAATGTCTACAGATATAAACGAGTCAACTGATTGCAAACTAATTTAGATTAATAACATTTAGACCAATAAACAACTTGATATTACAGCAGACACCGAGGTGTCGAGAGGCACATCAGACTTGGCTATATATGGTCAATGTAGAAGTACAATCTCCAAATCGGGTACAATTTCTATTATAAATAACTCAAAGTACTTTAAATTTTATCTTTTATAACTGTAAAATTATTGTTTACTAAACTCAAATTTACTTAATTATTTTTGTCTGTAATTTTATGCATATAATAAAATTTCATTTAATTTATTTGAGATTAAATTATTAACTAAATTAGTTTAATACATGTATAATATATACTTATATCTTAGTTAATTTTTAAAAAACGCTTATTTATCATTTCTGAGTGTTCCTAAAAGCCAAATGATATCAACAAATTGAGAACAACTTTTCCAGAAATTAATTTTCGATATAATTTTTTCAGCGCAAGTGCAGCTTAGTCGAGATATAGGAATATTAGGAATTATTTATTTCTTAATATTCTAATATTCTATAAATAATTTTTTATATACAAGTTCTTAGTTTTCTTATTCCACAACCAAAATTAGCAAATCTAAATGCACTTTGTACTTTACCACATGAGTTTAAGGACTTTTATCTATACTTTAGTATAGTCGATAATTATTTTGAGCACCCGCATGTATTTGCCTAGCTTACTTAAAACACAATACATCATAAACTGTCTGATAAATGTCTGCATATTACAAGAATCCAATTCCAACTCATAACATTCATGTAAGCAAAGGGCTAATAATTTTGAATAAGATTACTTATATCAGTTTTCTATTCATTAAATGGAAACTATTCCAAAATAGAAATGCATGTTAAGCCATAAAAACCCCAGTCCTGCACTACACAATACTAGTTCAACTGCAGAATTGTCTGTTGACTAATTAAAAACAAATAAATTTATTGAAATTTTCCAACAGCTGAACTGAAGAATTTCCGAGTCTCTCTATACAGTTGGTTGACATTCATATAACTACAAAACTTTGTGAGCTTAGCTTTAAAACTTTCGAAAATATAATTTTATTTTTATTTATTTTTTATCAAAGGTACTTTTTAGGTGTGTCTATGTACGCTTTATTTAATAAATAAAAAACCAGCAGCAATGCATTAATTAAATTTGTTGATTAAATTTATATATATATATATTTACTGAAAGGATAGATACAGAAGTCAATTTTGTTTAATTTTAAAAAGACTAAGATACAGTAAGACTAGAGCTGGAATGATATAGAAGATATTCAACTGAGTTCACTAGGCGTGCGGTATTCTGAGCATGTACAGCGTATATGGTATATTTATATATATAAATGCACTCAGTCTCCAGAATATGACTCAAAAATAATACGATAAAGCGATAGTGGTTTGCGGAACTATATAGTATATTAATTTCTGATTTGCCACGCGTTATTAGGCGTGCAGTAGAAGAGGTGGAAAATAATACCTATATTATATAGGCTGTCTGCATACACAATATATCAAAGTCTCTTTCGAGTCTATAGGTTAAAAATTTACTTATTAAAACTAAAAGATAATATTAGAATAATGCTAATCATTGAAATCAATTCAGCTAAAGAGAAATGCCATGAAATATTAATAAATTAAATAATTATATTATGAACTAATTAGAATAAAGACTTAGGTTAATTAAGTAAACTAATAAAAATTACTTTGTATACACAAAGTACCAAAATGTAAAATCTCATGATATTAACAGAAATTAAAAAATAAAAAAATTATTACTTTACACTGATTGCTTTATCAACAATTCATAATGGATTTAATATTAAAAAATAGTTGCTATTCTTTAGTATGAATAATGAAGTGAGTAAATCCAGCATTAAACTAAATAGTTTAAGATTGACGAAACACAAGTTGAGCTAAATAACAATCGCTTGAGATACTCAAATGAACTCAATGATCTTCGCTGACATCACACGTTGCAGACAAAGTGAAGATCACTCAGAAGATGCCAAGCAATTGAATCAGAGAAACTCACTTGATCTTTGGCATGATCATACAGCGTTTGCTGATTACGTCGTAAGATGTGAAGATCTTGGATAGTTCATCTGCAGAGTAACCGCTAATTTATTAAGCATATTTTCCGCTCACTCAACAGGCGATTAGATTATGTAAACGGCGTCACGCTCTGTAGCGATGAGATGCATGCCTCAACAAACGATCAACGCCCAGACCTAGATCCAAGACAAAGTCTTTGACTAAATGTAGCAAGAAGTGCGTGCCACATGCAAAGTGAGACAATGAAACAGCAAAAGACGTGGATGACCAGCTGAGTGCAGGCCTCCGCCTTCGGCTGCGGCTGCGTCTGCGTCTGCGACTGCGACTGCGGCTCTGGTTGCCAGGCTGTACACCAACGGCAGGCAGGCAACTTTCACTTGGTCACGGTCATGGTCAGGGGCTCTCTGGTACATTACCCGGGGCCTGTTATCGCATTTCATAGCCCCGATGCTTGATGCCCGCATAGTGTTGATAGGAAGTCTCTGTTTATCTTGTGCAATTTGTTATGGAATTTGAATTTGAAAACGAAATGAAAACGGAGACCAGCCAACGACCAACTGACTGACTGACTGAGGCGATTATGGCTCAAATTCTTGCCAACGTCATCGTCCATACATACATACATGCATATATATAGATAGATATGAAAAGAGAGGCATAATAATAACAGGAAGAGGCAGCAGAGTAACAAATCGGCTCCGCACATATGCGATAAATACGAACCGATGATGGGAGTCCGGGACCTTGACAGCTCAGACAAAATATATACATACACACATATATATATATATATATATATATATATATATATATTATATATATATATACCCTTGCCGATAAACAGCTACTGTGCATACAAAACGGAAGTCATCATAGCACGCAACTGCAAAAATTCATCTGGGAAGCTGCATAGAATTTTCTCAACTTAAATAACTTCGTTTGGCAATTTTATTAAGCGAATAACTAAGTTAGTTATTCATATACATTTTTTTAAACATTAAAAAATAAAATATTATATATAAAATATATATATATTAAAATAATAAAATATTAGTAATAATCTTGCTTAAAGCAAAAATTTCAAAATTCTTATTCTAAAAATCTTGAAACTTAGAAAAATATTTTACAATTAGAAAATTATATCAGAAAAAATTAAAGAACAATTTTCAAAATTAAATCAGGCATTGTTAAGTAAAAATTATACATATACAATATAGAAAATATAGTTTCTTTATAATTAAATTGTAAAAAAATGTTGGAAATATTTTCTTATATTTTTTACTTTATTCTTACCAACTCATTGTTAAAAAAAAGTACGAAAAAAAAATATATCAGAAGAATATAAAACTTTCGTCAAAAATAATATAATATATATAATAATATTTCTATATTTTGATGAATTTATGTTGTATATTCGCTTATTTGTTTTTAATTTTTTATAATATTAAATTGTGCATCAAAATATATTCACAAAGCAAAAGTTCGCAGACTTCTTGAAAATTTAAGATTTGTTTTAACATATCCTTCATCAGCATCGGAGACTGGCTTAATCATCAAAATGATGTCCATTTTCGTTTACAAGATCTCAACGTTTTCGAAAATATTAAGAGATAGAAATATCTAACGAATTAATGCATAACATTTTTTAGCTGCAGGAGTTCCTATATTCATTAAAATATATTTCAAGATTTATTAATTATTATTATCTACGCAAATTTTAAATAGCTTATTTTAATGTATATTTTATATATATGTATAATTAAATTTTTAAAACTATAAATTGATTAAAAATGTTGATCTCAGTAAGCTAAGAACTAGCTTCTAGGCACATTTTCTCAAATATCTCAGTATTATATACATTAAAAACAGTTTGGAATGTTTTTTGTTATCTCTTGATTTTCCTTCATCTTTAAGCTAAAGCCAAACATTTTTTAAACACTTTCTTACATTCTTTATCAGTATACACACTCAAGGAAATGTGGGCATTTATATCTATATGAATAAATATATATAAAATAGTCTGAGTTCAGCTCTGCACAATTGTAATCAGGTCTATTATGTATAATTCTTGTTATGAATATATATTGAGTATTTGAATAAATAAATTAAATGAATTCTGCTGCATAAAACTTGAAGCATGATGAGATATTAGCTCATAAAAAAACTCAGCTCCTCAAGAAAAATTACAAAGAAATATTCCTTCTTAGTGCATAGAGTCATTGTCTTGAATATCACTTATATTTAAAGACAGTACTATATTATACACATTTACCATTGGCTCAAGTTATAAAAGTTCAAGCCAAGCTAAGCTTGCAGCATTATTAACCTAAACCCTTTCAAAATTATATTTCCAAACATAATTTATATAATTAGCAATAATATCTAATTATTCAGTTACCTAAATATAAAAGTTCTTATCCCTAAGATCTGGAGAGCCATGAGCTGAAATTCATGACTCGAAATTCCCACGCCCCAACCAATTTGCAAATCAATAAACTGACAATCCAAACAGCATTTACATACATTTTATTTACAGTTAAGTCTTAATGATCTTTCCAGTATTCATCTACTATATATATTCCTTTCGTCCAAGGCCAAGCGGTAGTTGTATTCTTGGAAGAGTTCGGGTGCCACTCGATAGGGTTGATCAATAAGAGACAATCGAATGGGCGTCTGGCAAGAAGAGGAGCTATAGGCAGCTGCTGGTGGTGTTGGCTGTGGTGCTGGTGGCGCTACATAGGCAGGAGCTGGAGCTGGTGCTGGGGTTGGTGCTGGGGCAGGTGCCGTTGGGTAACTATAGAAAGGCACGCTCCATATGGGCATGTAACCTGCGCATGTGGGTGCATTACAAGGTGCGGGTGGTGCTGGATGTGGGGCATAAGCAGGATTTTCTAGTGGTGCTGGAGCTGGTTGCTCGTAAAGCTGCTGTGCTGGTGGTGGTGGTGGCTGTTCTGTTGGCTTCTCATAGTTTAGCTCCGACTGTTTCAACTGGTTGGCCAGTTCATCCTTAGCAGCGGGCGAGGTCGACAAATAAATAATGGGTTGATATACGATTTGCGGTGGCTGTGCACCACTGTAGGTCTTGGCAGGTTGCGCATACTCTTCCACTTTGCTGTAGCTCTCTGGTGCTGGTGCTGGTGCTGGGGCAGGCGACTCAGGCTCATAGCTCGGTTGTGGTGCCGGTGGTTCATAGCCGGCGGCTGGCGGCTCAGGCGTCGCGTATTCTACAGCTTGTGGTGGCGGTGCTGGTACTGGTGCTGGTGCCACATAGCCTGCATCTCCATCGCCGGGACCATCGTAGCTGGGGTTGGGCGTCTCATAGCCGCCGCTAGGTGGCGCTGGTGCCGCATTGTAGTCAACTGGAGCCGCTGGCTGTGGCTGCTGAGGCTGTGGCTGTGGCTGCGGCTCAGATGGACCATAACCTTCGCCGCCATAGCCAGGAGCAGGTGCTGGAGCATAATTGTTCAGCGGCTGCTGGCCACCACACTGGCCGCACTGACCCGCACACGTATTGCCCCACAGATCGGGCAGTTTCTTGAACAGTTGCATTTGCTTAAAGGGATCCAGTTGGTTCAGCTGCAATCCATTGCAGTTGTTATTCGGGATGACAGGTAAGCCGGGCGGCAAATTATTATTGTAGAGCAAATTATTGTTGTTGCCGTTGCAGCAATTGTTTTGTCGAAATAAGTCTTCCCACCACTTCATGAGCGATCGATTCGTACGCTTCAGTTCAACATTTGGACCCACTGTGGAGCCCGCATCGGCCATCAGGTAGTACAAGGGCTGGCCAGGTGTTGCAATGCTATTGGACATGCTAGCTTCATCGCGCTGGAGCGCCTGCGCCTCTGCGCACCAACCAATGAGGCAGCAGCAACCGCAGAGCAATGCGACCTGCAAACAGTTCCAGGAATTGTGCATTTTGCGTTGACGTTTCCAAATTTAACCTCGTGTCGCGAATTCCCAACTGCAACTATTCGAACAAACTTCGATTGCATCGAAATAATCGTCCAAAGTGGCCCAAAAAAGTGCTAGACTTGCACCTAAATACCCTGACCACTGAAGGCGTCACAACTTGGGCATAGTTGGCTAGAGAAACTAGTCAAACTAGTCTGATATACCTACATCTATATCTATATCTATATCTATATCTATATCTATATCTATATCTATATCTAATCTATATCTATATCTATATCTATATCTATATCTATATCTATATCTATATCTATATCTATATCTATATCTATATCTATATCTATATCTATATCTATATCTATATCTATATCTATATCTATATCTATATCTATATCTATATCTATATCTATATCTATATCTATATCTATATCTATATCTATATCTATATCTATATCTATATCTATATCTATATCTATATCTATATCTATATCTATATCTATATCTATATCTATCTATATCTATATCTATATCTATATCTATATCTATATCTATATCTATATCTATATCTATATCTATATCTATATCTATATCTATATCTATATCTATATCTATATTATATCTATATCTATATCTATATCTATATCTATATCTATATCTATATCTATATCTATATCTATATCTATATCTATATCTATATCTATATCTATATCTATATCTATATCTATCTATATCTATATCTATATCTATATCTATATCTATATCTATATCTATATCTATATCTATATCTATATCTATATCTATATCTATATCTATATCTAATCTATATCTATATCTATATCTATATCTATATCTAATCTATATCTATATCTATATCTATATCTATATCTATATCTATATCTATATCTATATCTATATCTATATCTATATCTATATCTATATCTAATCTATATCTATATCTATATCTATATCTATATCTATATCTATATCTATAATCTATATCTATATCTATAGGGTATCTGAGCTTCTACCTTCCCTTGCATTACTTTAATTATTAACAATATTCATCGACGACCTGAAGAATCGTTTGGTTTTTCATGAATTTCGCAATGGATGTGTTCTAACCCGGTTAGTAGAAATCCAATCGCAAGAGCTGTGCCAATTCTGGTCAGAGCTTACTCAACCCAAGAGCTTGACAATGGTCGAGGTACATTGACTTGGAGTCTAAATTGGATTTGTATTATATATACATATATATATTTATATTTTTTTATATATTTATTTAGTTTTGGTTTTGTTTATTTAAATTGTGTTACGTGCTTAACATGAGCAATCAGCAGATTGCAGCTAAGCGCTGAGCTCCACTGGGCCCGACTTGTTGCCAGCAAGTAAATGGGTTCCTGTTTGGTCCGTGAAGCGTAGCTGCTATACAGACGTGCGCCAGTGTAAGACAAAATGCGCAAAGCCCCCAACGGAAGTATATAATACATCAAAGAAAAGGTATAAAAAATAAACTGCATAATAAATATGTACAAGAGTATTTATATAAAATACTTCCTTAAGTGGCCATTGGCTTATTCATCGGCAATAAACTGGGCGTCAAATACACCATTGACTTGGAAGACTCCGATCGAGCACAAAGCGTAGACTCAAATTAAATAAGTAAGAGTGCTCTAGACGCAAGTGAACAGCTCGTAGATACCCTGTAGATTGGTTGGGAATGCAGTTGTATCTGAAATATATGATTAAGCCTGGTTTCAACTGAGCTTAAGACGTAGTTTTGAAATAAAAATAATAAAATATATATAAATAAATTAATAAATATATTTACATATTTTTATTAAAAAAATTTATTTTTGGTACTTGATTCACAATTATAAAAAATATACTTATACACATGTTCATTAAAAAAAATATTATTTTTTTGGCATTCATCGACTCAGAAATAACAATGGTGCAGACAGAATAAATTATAGGCACTGCTAATTGGAGAAATCTCTCCATTAGCCAATATAATAGCATGCACTAAATATGTTATAAAATTGCTCATATATATTATTTATTTATATATAATAATCTAGAGTATTGTATAATAATAATTGATAAGAGATTTTCACAATTCAGCAACGAAATTAAAAATTAAAATATATTAAATTATTAAATATATATATATATATATATATATATATATATATATATATATATATATATATATATATATATATATATATATATATATATATATATAATTTAATATATTTTAATTTTTAATATATATGTATATATATAATATATATATACATATATATATATATATTTGTAGCAAATATTCCGTCGACTCTAACTGCAAGTGATTCAGAAGGCGCTGCCAAAGAGCTTGAATCATTTCCTTCTTTAAACCCATAGCAATACATTTAAATATAAATTTGAATATAGTAAATTTATATGCAGTTAGTCAACTATATGTGAATAACAATTTAAAGCATAATTATAGAATATAAACACTCGATTTATATCAAATCAAATATTAAAAGCAGCAAATGTTAGATGTAACTGTTTTTATTTTTATTAAATTTTTGGTTTCTATATGAATATGTATTTATTATATATGCTTTTATTTATTATATATATTTTTATTTATTATATACATTTTTATTTATTATATATATATTATTAATTAATATATTTTTATTTATTATATACATTTTTGTTTATTATATATATTTTTATTTATTATATATTTTTATTTATTATACATATATTATTAATTAATATACTTTTATTTATTATATATATTTTTATTTATTTATTATATATTTTTATTTATTATATATTTTTATTTATTATACATATATTATTAATTAATATATTTTTATTTATTATATATATTTTTATTTATTTATTATATATTTTTATTTATTATATATATTTTATATATTTTTTCTCAGATACTATGCATCTGTCAATGTATTTTCCAATGCTCGAAGCACTTCAGAGAATTATCTGATTTGTGATTTTCTTCAGTTATTCCTGCGTCCTTATCTGCTCAAGGCAGGAACAACAAAAACTTAGGGCAGGGACGTCTGGTATTATGTTGTTAGCAACATCATGATTGTGTCTTGGCCAAAGACACTCCAAAGAATGTCATAGCAAAACAGATGTCAAATATTAACTTAATGTTAAAATTGACAAATGTGTTAACATAACTGAGTCACATGAGCAGCGAGTTAAACACATTCAAAGTTGAATAAGGCCAGATTTGAGATACTTTTTGAGCAGACCTCGCACGATAGCAAGCACGATTTTGTCCTATTTTATGCAGAGTTGGCTTAGAATAGTATATAAATACACAGAATTCAGTTAACTATGAATTTATGAACTGCAAAACATTGAGCCAAAGACGATACTCAGTTGTGCCTTTGGAAGAATGGAAAGCACTTCTTGGCTTTATACATATCTGTATCTATCTATATCTTATATCTGAACATACACAGCGCTCTCTTCGAAGTTAAATAACTAATTGGCTTTATTGTTGTTTAGTTTTTTTTTGCACAGTGTAAAAACTTATACTAGTTAAGATCTACAATCGGTGAAGATATTTGCGCTTCTGGGAACTATTGTTGCTGTAGCGTGCATTTTGACGCTTGCGCTTGTTGTCGGCCTTCAGTTTTTCCTCTCCTTTCTTGATCAGTTGTTCGGCATTGAGAGCTGAGTCCGAATCCTCGTCATCGTCGGCCTGAGAAGATGACTTTGGCGCTTCGGTGTTTTCGTGCTCATCTTCATCGTCGTCCTCCTCGCTTTCGCCTTCGCCTTCGCCGTGGTCAGCTTCAACTTTTTTCTGTTCATCCGATTCAGGGGTGGCACCAACAGTTGATTCAGTTGGCTGCAAGCTGTCCTTAGTAGTTGGCGCTTTTGTGGAGCTGCTGGACAAGTTCTGGGTAAAGACATTGGGCAGCGCTGCTGTTGTCGCTGTTGTCGTTGACGTTGCACTCACGTCGGGTGCACCGAACAGGCGCAGTCTGGTGGGCTGGTGAGTCGTTGGCACTGGATCTCCTAGAATTCTATTAAAAGGATTAAATCGATTCAGACTGCCGAACGGACCAAAGGGATTCAGAACTGGCGCTATGCCAAATGGTGCACCCACTTGTGGAGACATGCCGAAAGAGGCGCCAACCTCAGGAGCTCCGATGCCATAAGCCGGTCCAGCATGCGAGCCCATTCCAAAGGCAGACCCCACATGAGGCGATGCCAAGCCAAAATGTGGCGCTACCTGTTGATTCATGCCGTATGGCGAACCCATTTGTCCCGCCAAGCCGAATGGTGCCCCAAAGGGATTGCCCACCATTGAGTCACGTGCCGCAGAGGCAGGCCCTGAGCCAGGCACAGCCAAGTAATGCGTCGGCTGCTGCTGGCCATAGCAGGGCATGGCTATAATCACAGGCTGCAAGCTGGGGCACGGAGCAGGCGTATTGAAGCTAGCCGTGGAGTCCGAAGGCGTCGGACACGGACAAGAATTGCAAACATTGCTGTCCACAGTCGAGGCCTGGCCGTAGGGCACAACGGAGCCACTCTTCGAATTGCCATTGTAATTGGGCTGCCCCGCCGGCTGGATTTGTGCTGGTGCATAGGCTGGCAAATATCCTGGACATGTTTGACCAACTGGCAGCTCCGCAGGCGCTGCAGGCTGTGCAGGCGCCGTCAGCGGCTCATTCTGGTCCAAGCTGGCATAGAAGGTGCGCATGATCGGATCATCGTAATAGGGAGGCGGCTGTGTTGCAACGGTCGGCTGCTGCAGCTGCGTCTGCATCAGTGGCATCCACACCAGTGGCGGTGCAATGCCCACCATCGAGTCCATGCCAGCAGTGGGTCGCCTGTACTGCAAGTTGAGCTCCTCCGGTCGAAAGCCCACATCGGGCACAGCCAGCACATCCTCACCCAGTCCGGCATGATAGCGCCTGCCGTCGACTAGTGAGTCATAGGCATTGCCATGGCCATTGCTATTGCTCGCTTGGCCGCTAGAAGGCTGCGATTTTGGTAACGGCGCTCCCTGTGCAGCTGATGGTATTTTCTGAGCTGCTGCATCAGCATATGCAGTGGCCGTGGCCGCTGGGCGTGCGCCTGCTGCATTTCCGCGTGCAGCTGCTGCTGCGCTGCCTGCACCTGGGTAAGGTACTGCTGCCATGCCATATGATTGCGGAGCAGGCGCAGATGCATAGGCAGCAGCAGTGGATCCAAAATTGGCGGCATGGGGTTCAGAATATGACGTCGCTGGCGTCGCCTTCGGCGTGGACTCTTCATAGTTGGGCCCGATCGGATAAAACCCAGCCCCAAAGCTGGGAAACGATGGAAACGGCGTCTGAGCATATTGTGGATTATTTGGCGCCGCTTGTTGCTCTGGCTGCTGATAGCTTTGCATGGGTTGTTGCATCTGCGGCTGATCGTCGCCACGTGAGAAGTCGGTGCCCTTGCACATGAAATAGGGCTCCTCCTGCGGTCCGCTGGGCTTGATCTCCACACAAATTGTGGTCAACGTACGCTTGTTGCGATGCAGCGCCTCCAGCTGCTGTTGCTGCGCCGGCTGCTCTTGGGCCAGCCCAAGTGCCAGCGCGCACAGCAGCAGCAGCAGCAGCAGCTTCAAGTGCTGTGAATAATTGACCATTGCTTCCGCTTACTAACTTCCGTTGCTGCCGACTGCACTGCTTTTATACTCTGGAAGTGTTGCAATCGTCAAAGAGAGTACTACAAGAGTTAGACTCCCCAATGGATGTGAATCTGAAACTCCCACAACTCACCCACCGAATTCTGTGTAATCTTTCGCAATCCGTGCTACAGTTCTGGGTGCAGTTATGGCTTAGCCCTTTCAGCTGCACGGGTAATTGAAGTTTCTTTCGCTCGAAATTCGTAACACTGAATAAACACCTTTAAAGCTCTGCATGGTGCACGAACCTCAGCCAGAGGGTTCAATATGAACTGACTACACTAAAACATGGCAAAGTCGCGCAAATTTACTGAAGCAGAATAATATAATATACAATATAATAATAATATATTATACAATAAAATTAGATCTTGTAATTTATTATTGTTTAGCTCATAATCCTTACAGCTAAGATATAATACTAAAACTTTGCTTATATATAAACATTTTATTATTTTATTATCAAGTGCATTTTTATTAATTTGCTAAAAGCATTTCAGTTTCAATTTAAGAGTATTTCGACGTTGTTATAGCTGTTTCTTTAGTTTAGTTCTTTCATTAAACATTCAACATTAATTTGAAATTTCAGCACTTTTTAGCGCACTTCAATTTCGCGTGTTGCAGTTCAACAAACTCTCAAATTGCCGTTCAGTTTGTCCAGTCAACATTACCTACACAGCTAATAAAATATAGATAAACACGTATATATAGAGATATATATATATATATACATATATATGATATATACCTACATGTATAGAGAGCTATTGAGTGTTAGTCAAATTGGTCAGTTGGTCAGAGAGTATTGGATTTCATCAAAGTGTTTTATAGTTCAGCATAAACTGACCTGACTCAGCAGCCAAAAGTGTTTGAGTGCGAGGCTCTATTAGTAAGCAAGCTGAGCTGCTGAGAGCTGAGCAGCTCATCTAGCAATGTTCGCAGCCAAATATAAATCGTGCGTGTGTCGGGAATTTCAAATTAAGCAGCTCCCCCAGCCGGGCCTGTCGTACCCCTGCGTGCAGCCACAAAACGTCACCTTCATTTAACAAAAGTGCTAAACGCTCTTCAGCGAGAGGCAGGGAGCAAGCCAGGCAGCGAGTTCAAGGCAGTAGGAAACGCCAGTTTCGCATAATATATAGGTGTAATATGTATGGGCGCGTGCTCTGCAACGTTTTTGTTGTTCCCTCGCTGTCTGTCTGACTGACTGACAGCGCCACTTACTCACTCATTTGCTCATTCAGCGGCGGCATAGACAAAGTGGCTGGCTCTATGGCCAACTCCCCTCATTGACTGGCGCACTGACTGACTAACTGGCTGTCTGGCTGGCTGGCTGGAAGCCACACCCAAGTCGAGGACGTGGCGTATTTCGAGGGTAGCCTGCGTTGCCGTTGCACGGCAGCACAACATGTGTTGGCACACACAAAAACACACATGCATACACACACACACACACACATTCTAATCATCATTATTTTCAATAAGCAGTTTATGCAACCACCCCACGACGGCCCCTTATACTCTTCCCACCTATCTTAAGTTTTGGGCGCGGTCGTTGTGGCGTGCAATGTCATCGTCATCAAGTTCTTCGTTCTTTTTAATTTGCCATATCTACCTTATCGCCTATAGTTTTCATACCATTTACCCACTGAAAGTTACCACCATAGGGTATAATAATCTTGTGCAAATATATGAAACAGGGCATCTGACGTAAAAAAGGAGCAGCTTCTACACAGTGTAGAACACTTCAACATATTTAAGAAAAAGCTTTGAATAACTCTCTTATATTCATGCTCTCTCCACCTTCAACGTATTAAGCGGCAAATGCAAATGCAAATATGCGCCATTTTGAAAAAGCTCTGCAGCAAAAAAAAAATGTACTATGTACAAACATGCATACATATGTATACATGTAGATTTGTTAATAAGATGTGTGCACATTGACACACTGAATTTGAACTTTAATTTCAAATTTTTACTTTGAAAGATGAACAGTAGAAATAACGAGTACACACGATGGTCGATCAAAGATGCATACATGCACAGTCTTTTTTCACCGAGTTGGTGTAAACACTAATCCAACTTACATATCTTACTCGCTCTCTCACGCCATTGACAGGCACGCTCCTTGTCGGAGTGTTCTCTGCATGAGGTAACGGGATCAAAAGCATCAGCGCATTAACGTAAGCGCAAGCTACAGATGATGTGCATGAATAAACTCTCTGTATGTCTCTCTTTGCAAGTAATACAGCATAACAAAATAATAACAGGATCTAAAGCATCAGCAACCACCGCATTGCCCACTCTTTGGATAACTCTCTCTTCAGTCCGCTTTTTGCTGACACGCAAATTGGCGCAGTAAAGGATATACTCTAGTGCATACTCCTAAGTCTAGCTGGCTGAATATGAACCAATTTATAGATATGAACCAATTTTAAGTTAAACAAATGTGCAATTATCTGAATAAATTTACAATTTATATGTTCTGCATTTCATAATATTTTTTGCAACAATTTACAATTTTCAGTGAAAAATCGTTACTTCCGGACTCTATATAAATCATTATACGGAGACCTGCGGCTGCCACCCACTTTCACTCTCTTCAGACGCTTTCTCTGGTGATGGTTGCTTTGTACTCTGAAAGTATCACAATCATCAAAGAGAAAACTTCCCTTTGCTGGTAAACTTAAATTTCTGCAACTCGTTAAGAGATCTATGGAATCTTACGAAATCTTTTTGAATATGTATTTTTTAATTTCTTTAAGAAGAAATTCGGAACAGTGAAGATACCCAATACAAAAATAATCTCTAAATTCAGACAGAACAACTCAACAGATATTCCCCTTAGTTAGTTATCATGTACGTACATGAGAAATATTGGATTTTAAAACCAAAGTAATTTTGTAAAGCTGCTTGTCCGATTTTTATTTTAAATTTTCAGTATGCCTAACATATATTTGATTGAGCACACATACAGAGAAATTTTAGTTTTAGTTATTAATTTTTATATTACGTTATTTAAAAATGAATGATAAACCGTTGTCGAAATATCCAAATGAAAGCAGGTCCCAAGACCACATGTCAGTTCCGCAACATGGCCTAACGTTTGTATCCACCAATGTTAGAACTCCCTTTTTGGAGCTCTACATAACGTCGGTGGTGTCAGCATGGATTCCCGAGTTAGTCTGTTATCCGATGGATTTAATGAAGACCCGAATGCACATTCAGGGCGAGAAGGCAAGCAAGACGTATTCGAATTTGAAGAAGGTTAGCACGCTTGGCACTGCGATAGGCATCGTCCGCAATGAAGGCATACTACATGTCTACGGCGGTCTTTCAGCCATGTACTTTCGCCACTCGCTATTTACGGGCATGAAGATGTATTTCTATGATACATTGCGTGATGCATTGATCATACAGGATCGGGACGGCAAGCCCAAGCTGACATTTTTGCGCAGTGCCTTTGCTGGCATGTTCTCAGGTGGACTTGCAAATTTTATTTCCTCTCCCGCCGACCTGGTCAAGGTGCAAATGCAAATGGAGAGCAGCCGACGCTTATTGGGGGAACCGCCACGAGTCAACAATGTTCCACAGGCTCTAATATCCTTCTACAGAAAGGGTGGTATAAGAGGCCTTTGGAAGGGATGTGTTCCAAATGCTCTGCGAGCATCGCTTGTGACCCTCGGTAAGTAGCAGCAGGTGCAAAAGCAGGAGAATTAAAAACTCCATGAGCTATGCCAAAAATGTAGCGGTTATCGATGATCAGTCGAAAGTTTGGGCATATCTAATATCTATGTGTGTAGAAATACTAAGGGTATTCCCTGTCTTTAAATCAAATATTCAAATATTTAAGCCACGACTGACCCGACTGTGTAAGTGTGTATGTGTGAGCATGTGTGTTTGTATGTGTAGAAGGCTGCCTAAGCGCAGCCGAACGTCAAATGTACATTAAGCAGAGCGCGTGTGTGCTTGTATTGGTTGCTGTCCAAACGCAGCTGCTGTAAAGCGTGTGTATGTGAGTGCATGTGTAGTAGACGCAACCGAACAACTGCGCAGTAAGCAGAGCGCATGCGTGTGTGTGTGCGTGTATTGTTTGCTGCCCAAGCGCAGCGGCTGCAGAGCGCCCAAGTGTGTATGTGTGTGTGCATGTGTAGTAGGCTGAACAAACACAGCCGCAGTAAGCAGAGCGCGGGCTTATGCGTGAGAGTAAATCTGTGTATGTGTGTATATAGGCAAGTGTATTTGCTATGTATGTGTAGTGATTGGTGCATCATCGCTTCGCCGAGCTCAGGGTGTCTCCCAGTCGAGCTGTCTCGACTAAAGCTCTTCTCCTTGCCTATATCTAATGTACCTTTTCCATTACCATTACCTTTACCTTTTACTTTTCAGGCGACATTAGCTTCTACGATCTCAGTAAACGGAAAATGATGGCTCTTTTTGAATTGCCAGATGATCGACGGGTTCAGTTTATGGGTGCAATGATAGCCGGTTTCGCGTGCGCCGTGCTTAGCACACCAATGGACGTAGTCAAGTCGAGAATCATGAATCAGCCAATCGATGAGAACGGACGAGGAATACATTACACAGGTACTATAGATTGTTTCCGAAAGCTGATCCAGAAAGAAGGTGCCTTTGCCATGTACAAAGGCTTTTTTCCCTACTGGTTGCGCATAGGTCCATGGACATTAATCTTTTGGACATCCTTTGAACAAATTCGTAGATTCCGTGGTGACGAAGGATATTAGTACTAAATTAGTGTGCCACGGGCACACAGTCGTGTTAAAAGTTACTAATGTCAAAATTAGTTTTATTTTGTCGTTTGATTTCAATAAAGTATCATTTTCAAATTATATAAACAATGAAAGGAGATGACATTGATTACTGGAACTTGAAGGCCTCGGCGACGCCACCAACTCCAAAGCTCGTAGCCAATTCCCAGGAGGAGATCAATTTGAAAAACCTATTCATGCTCTATATCAACACTTTCATTGGCGCCAACATTGCGGAGGGATGTATGTATTCCTTGGATGTGGGCAAGACGCGGATGCAAGTGTATGGCGAGGAGCAGAAGAAGACGGGGGGCAAGCACCGCAAGATGTTTAGGACACTCTATGGAATTGCGACTGAGGAGGGCCCGAAGGCCTTGTACTCTGGATTCTCGGCAATGGTTCTACGGAATTTCATATTCAATTCGATGCGCGTAATGCTCTACGATATATTTCGCCGACGATACATCTATGTCGATACGAATCAACAGGAGTGCATACGCATACATCACGCCTTCCTCTGTGGCAGTGCAGCCGGATGTGTGGCCCAAGCATTGGCCAATCCCTTCGACATAGCCAAGGTACGCATGCAAATGGAGGGCAGGCGCAAACTGTTGGGCCTGTCGCCGCGCAGCACCAGCTTTCCCAATGTGCTGAACAGCATCTACAGGAAGTCCGGTGTGGTCGGCATGTGGCGCGGCGTCGTTCCCAGCTGCATGCGTGCCTGCCTCATGACTGCCGGAGACGTTGGCGCCTACGATCTGTGCAAACGCAACCTGAAGAAACATTTGGGAATGCACGAAGGTATAGCCCTGCGCTTTGCGTCATCAATGGTCGCCGGACTAGTGGCCAGTGTGCTCAGCAATCCTGCGGATGTTATCAAGTCGCGCATGATGAACCAGCCCACGGATGAAAAGGGCAAAGGACTTTACTACAAAAACTCGCTTGACTGTGTGGTGAAATTATTAAGAGAGGAGGGCTTCTTCAATCTCTACAAAGGGCTAATTCCCTGCTGGCTAAGGTTGGGGCCCTGGTCGGTCCTCTTTTGGCTATCCGTGGAGCAGTTGCGCGTCTTAGAAGGACAAACTGGTTTCTAATACTCAACAAATCATCTTGTTATCCAAAATTCAGAGTTCAAGTATCCTCAAATTGTGAAGTGATCGTTTTTAACATGTCATATTTTCTATGTGCCAATTTCTATTTTAAGATCTCGCAATTGTTCCAATTTGACACGCCTGCACATATATATATATATATATATTTATATATAAGTTTGGCTCAACTGCAAGTGAAATAGTTTTTATAATTAGTCAAGCCACATCATAAGAAAAGGAAGAATTGTATTTCCCGATCACATCGTACAAGTAATCTCGATGTTACCCATACGAAAACTGACTGTGCTGCACGACTAGCAGATACCCTGCCATGTGTTTCCAGTATTATATACGTATAAACAAAATTTGAATATTCATTACATGAATACATCTATTGTGGCATTCAAGTTACACTTAAACGAGAACGTCAACATATCAACTTTTATCGGCAACGGAATTCGGAATTCGACGAATGAAAAAAAATCAGAAAATTTCAATACACCGTAAAATTAATTTGTGAATTCGATTTTTTAATTAAAAAGCCAAACATAATTTTAATTATTAAATAAATTTAAAATGTTTAGTAATTCAAGTTAAAATATGAGCCAGCTTTATTTTATTTAAGTTTGCAAATTTAAGTTAAATGACAGCTCGGATGGGAGAGAAAACACTGCAAAAAATTATATGCACGTGTCTATAAATTAAAATTTGAATTCCAAGCTTAAATAAATCACAAAAAAAAAAAATGCGAGGCCGAGTCAGCTTTATTTTTTATTGAGGCTCATTCAAAACGTAACGTATTACAAATGGCATTTAAATAAAAAAAAATTAGCATATTTTATTAAATGAATTAATGCTTGTCTTGATTTCTAGCTGCCGTTAGAGCTATAAAACAAAAACAAAGCGACAAACACGAGTCACAAAATGCTATGGGTAAAAAAACATCGTCAGACCCAGCCAGTCGGGTAAAAATAGCTAATAATATGTCTTGATTAATTGTGCAATCGATAAAAAAAAGCGTGAAAAAAAGAAATTCATCCAAAAGCGAAAGTGGCGAAAAAAGATGTGCGAAGAATTTCTAATTTGGGTCAATGTTGCGGGCCACGAAGACTGAAAAAAAAAGAAGAAAACTCAAAAGAAAAATGCTGAAAATGTCAATTGCTGAGGCGCAAGGCAGCTGCCGCCAGAACATGTACATAAAAAAGAAAATATTCAAATATATGCAAACATATTTCTATATTTTTATGCATATTATTTCTGCAAAATACTTGCGCAATTGCGTCAGACATTTTGTTTTAAAATACAGTAGATCGATTCCACGGAGAACACTCAACAAAATAAAGCTTAAAGATTGCTTTCCACTGATAGCAGCGAGTTCATTGAACTATCGATTCGCAATCTTTGACGCGAAAGCCAAGCCAATGGACTATGGGTGAAAAGCGCGTTTTATCGGCATAAAGTCGAAATATTGATAGAACGCTTTTGCGAGAATTTATTATTTATTATATACGTAAGTAGTCCAAATAGATGAGATCCAAAATTTTTTTGCTATTTTTTGCAACTCTGCTTTATTGTTGATAGCAGAAGAGAATCCAATTCTGACTAAATTCTCAATAATTTCAGTAATAAAAATATCTTTTTCAGTTGATGCAACTTTTATTGAGATGTTGAACACATTAAGCATATTAAAAAATAAAAAATTCCAAATTTAATTATGCCCAAAGAAGCACTCATTTAGCCCATAGTGCAGCGACCCAACTACCTTTTATAAATTAAAAAAAAAAACACTGTTTTGTATCATTTTTATGAACAGGATTTTTCCCATGTTCCGTTTTTTATTTCAATAGTATTAAAGTATCGTATTATATATGGTTTTTCATTTCCTTTTTTTTTGCATTTTTTTTTTAATTTTTCATATTATATATTTAATATTTATGCATTCATTTTTTTTTTGCTTTAATTTCTGATGAATTTTGACGCTTTTATGGAGAAAAAGAAATGATGGGGACAAAATGTTGGAAAATGTTGGGACTTTTGTTTAACTAACATAAAAAGCCATTTATTTATGTATGATTTAAGTAGTTTTTAAATGTTTCCTTTTTTTGTATATTTGATTTGATTTTACTTTCATTATTATTTGCATGCATGTTAATGTGTGTTAATGGCAAAACTGAATTGCCAAATTCTTGATTCCTCCGTTGTTGCTTCAGCAAAGATCCTGTAAAGCGCTGGCAATCAAAATCAAAGGCTGGCGGCAGCGGCGGACAGTGTTGCACAGCGTTCGAATTACGCGTCATTTGCCGTTTATCGCTTATCGATAAATGTGTATGGTATGGTACGTTTTAACGTTTTCTTTTTTTTTTGTTTTTTTTAATGAATATTGCAAAATTACAAACATGAAAAGCGCATACAGAGAGAGCAAATGGCGCAAGTGTCCAAATATATATGTATGTATGTATGTTTGTATGCATGTACGTTTATATGTATGTATATGTATATATGTATGGCTAGATGAGACGGTTTGGAAAACGGAATATGTGTGCGTGTTGTTGTTGTTGTTGGAATCTGCTTCTTCTTTTTCACTCCTTCACTAAAACTCCCCAATGATGAGCATAGACTTCAAATATGGCTAAAAGAATGTTTATTCTTTTTTGTTTTAGTTTTGTTTAGTTCTCACTTTTTTGTTTCGTCTTTAAATATTACACAAATATTCTCAAAGTTCTCTGGTATAAAAAATTGCCTAACCCACTGCGCGGCTGCTTATTTATTTTGTTTTCTTTTTGTATGTGTCTGTATTTTCCCTGCACCATAAAAATAGAGCTTCATGGTTCTCCAAATAGTTTACATATATAAATATATATATATATATATATATATATTTATAATTCATTTATATTGGTTGGTATTTATCTGTGTCTGTGTGTGTGTATGTATGTTCGCTGCTGCTTGACTGACTTGACTTATCGTTCTTTCTTTCTCTTTTCCTTATTCTGTTTCTCAATAACCTCCCCCCTCCTCTATCTCTATCTCTTTCTCACTCACTCTCAATTAGTCTGTGTATGTTTTTAGATCGGTGTATATATATTTGTGTACTAAACTGCTGTACAAAAAAGTATTCAAAAATTTGCCTGCGTTGCTTTGCGTTTGTTGCTTCTTCTTCTGTTTCTTCTTCTTTATCTACTTCTTTTTCTTCTTCTTATTCTTGTCTTGCTTACAAAATGCTTTCCAATACGTTTTTCTTTTAGCTTATGTTGACTGTAAGATTTTCTTTGTTTTTTTTTTGTTTTTTTTTTTTTATTATTATTTTTATCGTATGAACCAAAAAATGTTTAAATATAGTAATGCAGAATTTTATAATTTTGTTGTAGGCGTTTTTCGGTAATTAAGATGTTGATGCTGTGGATGGTTTATAAACATTCTTTGACATTGTTTTTTTTGCAAGTTTCAGATCTGTTTGACCACAATTACCTTAAAAATATATTTTTTTTCTTGGCATTTCTCATAAATTTAAATATTAATAATTACTTTTTTCTTCTTTTTTTTAGTTATTTAGTTCATTTACGGTTTCTTAGCGAATTTGATGTTTTTTTGTTGCTGCTGTTGTTGTTGTTGTTTGTGTAGGTTGGTGTTGATGGTGTTGAATTGTTGCTTTTATATATTTTTTTTTTCATTTATTTTCTAGTACCCGCAAGTAATCAGATAATCTCCAAGTTTCTCCACCACAGAAGCGGCCTGCTGGGGCTGCACAGGATCCTCATAGATGGAAACAATGACGGCTGCAAGAATGAAAGAAAAATAATATGGAAAATTAATAAATACATAGATATGATAGCTGGCAACTAGACCCACCCCAGCAATGCTATCGATAGCACAAGGCATTATTAACCCTGGCCAAATATGCCAATGAACATTCTATACTAAACATTCAATCTAATCATTAGTAGAAATCTCTTTAGCTATTTCAACATGGCTACATAATTATACTCACACACACGCACATACACATGCACTCTCATACAAACATCGTCAGCCGCTTATCCGGTTGACAATACAGCACACAGAAACGAATGAAATAGAGAAAGCACAAGACATCAGCAGCAATAGAGAAACAAGAACTAACTGTATTTAACACAACATCATCAGCAAGAAAATTATGAATAAAACGCTCAATAAAACAGCGTGGAGAGCAGAGAAAGAGAGATAGAGTAAGACTGTAGACCAGGTGAAAACCGGACAGACCGGCCACAACAATATTGAATGACAATTCTTCCAAGCTGCCAAACAGTCGGCAACAAACATTGAAATACTGATGAAATGTAAACGAATCGCGCCTCAAATCGAAGTCAAGTGGATGCTTGTGGCAGGCTGAATAGCCGAGTGGCTGACCGGCTGGGTCGCCGGCTTACTACATTAATCAATTGTGCAGCAAATTGTTGTTAACCCAATTGATTGACGCTCCAAGCAAATCAAATCAAAGCCAACCAAATTTCCAACTGGGGTCAATAAACCAAAAGTTAAGTGTCATGTCGCGACGAAGAAGAGAGCAAGCAAACGAGACAAAGACAAGCATACAAACACAGCCAGGCAAACTCACACACACATGCGCGCACTTGTAGCGCCCTCCTGCACAACATGCTAGCAACACCCACACCAGAGCGGGCAATAATGGCAATCGATAGCTGATGATTGCGATAAAAAGCTGTTAATGTGCCTTGTTTGCCTGATAGCGAACAGAATGCTAATATAAAATTTCATTTCATATTTAATTACACAAATTTTGCGCCGCATGCCTTGAAACATTTGAAGCGTACTACTTGTTGCTATATTAAACAAGCATATCAAGTTGTATTACAGTTTAAACGCTGTTATACGCGCATTTTAATTGCCAAAGCACACATACACATACATGTATACACGCATACATAGACAATGTTAATGCGATGGCCATTTGAGCAGCGTGTAATTTGCGGTAAATACATTGCTCGGTAATTTAATCGATAGTAAGCTTTGTGCGATCAGCTGTTCAAGTGCCAACAAAGACCAGCCTCGAAGAGCTCAAATTTAATGCCAAATAAAGACAAAGCAAGTGGCCAAAGAGACTAATCCAGGCGCCAACATGCAAACGCACACACATAACAGTCCGCTAGGTCAACGCAAGCGAGACAGTCAGAGAATGGGAGAGCGACCAGTTTTGCCATTTTATGCCTATTTTTTTTTTGCCTATTTCCATTTATATGCTACTCGCTTGCTTTGGCGCTTTTGCTGCTGCTTTTGCGGCTTATTCTGTGCAACATTTGCACTTGAAATGGATTATGGCAATAACCTTGAGATTTGCGGCGGCTGCTGCAGCGGGCAGCAGACTGCGACGCCGCGCAACAGTTGCCGCAAAAAAATAGATGTATATGTACGCATTCACAAACACACAAACACATAAATCAAACTAGACAAATATGGAAGACGACGCTGCTGCTGAACCGTCGGCAAAAAAGCTGCAAAAACAAATTTAGTTTCATGGCACTCACACACATGATCAGACACACATACATATATTATTAGACAGCTGCTTTCTACAGTTTTCACGACATCGAAAAAGCATTTTGGGCACAAGGTGTAAAGCAAAAAAAAATATGAGTGAAAAACGAAACGGTGCTCCATTTGATTTTACCAGCTATTCGAGAGCATTTGAGTGTATGTATGAATGTACGTGTGTGTGTGAATGTATATGCGCGTACGTGTGTGTGTGAGTTTATCTATGAATGTATTCGTGCATGTGTGTGTGTGTGTGTATAACAGGAGGTGCCACCAGTTGACCGGAAAAATGGAGCAACAAACTGCAGAGGCACGTAATGATTGCCTATAATTTACAGCTCGTTACGTTTATTGTTGTTGTTACGTGGCACACTATGAAGCACATTAACTGCACATTTTATACAGATGTAAATCATTGACTCTACTGCTCTGGATGTTATATGTTTTTCACTTATCAACATTCTTACAGCTACTGGCAAAGTCAAAACACTTATCTTGAGATTATATGCTTTGCACCTATACATTATTCAAACACACACGCAGCAAAAAACTAAAGGTATTGCAAAAAATGAGCAAAAAGCTAATGATAACAGTGGTAAACTGTCAACGATTATAGCCCATGCGTTCTGTTCATGTTATCGTTTCTGGCATATTCCCCAAAATAAAAAAGTCTAAAAAAAAAAGTACCACATATAGTCGACAGCTTATTACTTGTGTGCAAAAACAGTTGGCAACTCTGACTTTATTTTCCTCGCTTTTTACTCACCTTGTGTCGTCTTCATGCAGTGCACACCGCTTCTGCCCAGTTTTGCGCGCACCACGCGATCTGTGCCTGAGAGGTAAATGTACCGTTGGCCGGCTAATGTCACGCCGTTGCTGGTAAGCAGGTCTTGTTGATCAAAGCCGCTTATCAATTTGGCCAGCTCCTCCTTTGTGACCTGTATAGAGAGAAAAGCAAAATGAAATGGAAATTTTAGAATGAGCAAAAATATTATAAATATATAGTCAATTACATTTGGATACCCTGCAAGAGGCATGAGGCACGCACATGTACCATAAATTTTATAAATTTATGCATCCTGCGTTGCCGTGCGTGCAAATACAAGTTTAATATGTGTTCTTACAAAGAAACAGTATCAGAGAGTGAGTCGTGTGCCAGCTTAAAACACATTCATTTTGTAATCAGCAACAGCCCACTCAAACAGGCTAAAGCCCAATATGAGGGAGCGAGAGAGAGCAAAAAAAACCCACCACTGCCTACATACACCACCCATAAAATGAAGATGACGACGACGGCGACGTCCACCATCTCATTAACAAAATACGATACACGCCGCTGCTGCAGCAGCAGCAGCAACAACAAGATGAAAGGAACGGCTGACCATTTGCCTTGATTTTGTAGTTGTAATAAGCAAAAACTAGTTTGCCAACACTTGCAAAGGGCAGAGTTGCCATGCCCCACGCAAAATTTTATTAACATTATTTGCAGGACAAAAAGTTTGCAATATTCTCTCTTACTCTCCCACACTTCTTAATATTTTTATGCGTTACCAAGCGCCAGAAAAGTTCGCGAACAAATTAATAGATTTCAATAGATACGACATGATTAATAATTAGTCATTAGTTAACTCGTTGCGGCCCATGCGGCAAATATGTTAATGACACTCGAGGGGAGAATGCGCGACCGAAGAGAGAATATTGTCGAAAAAACCTTTCTAGAAGTTTCCAATGCGAGCGTAAAAGTCCGAGTGTATGTGTGTCTGAGTGAGTAAGATACAGAGAGAAAGAGAGAGATACAGAGAGAGAAAGAGACCGCTAACACCATAAAGCCGGTTTTGCAAACAAAGCGGTAGGTATGCCAAAAATGTTCAATAAATTAATCAAAATCACTCAATTAATTTAAGAAATGCACACAAATAATAGAAAAGGCAACGACCACAAATAAAAAAAATTACGCCGCGTGCTTTTTTGCTAATGTCTAGCAAAAAAAAAAACAACTTTTTCCAAACGCAGTTTTGTTTTTTAAAGTGCAATGAACAAATAATACATATATTTGTACTTGTAACAGCCGGTTTTTATGGCACAATCCATTTGTGCATATATGTATATAACGAAATTAAAAACCAAAGTATAATAAGTAAAAAGGCGTTATTGATAAGAGTCAAGAACTTTTGGCTCGAAAATCACTCACTACCACACACGCACACAAGCATATGTATATAATAATAAAAAACAGTCTGGCAATACCATACAGCAGCTGATACTAATTCAAATAACTAAAATTTTAACGATGAATCACGATCAAAATATTACAAATCAAACCATTTTAGGTACAAATGTAGGTAACTCAGCCAGACGAACATAGTAAGTAACTGAGAAAGCAATAAGCCACAAATTAAATAAAAATAAATAATAAAAAACGACCAACAAAGAAAAGAGTCAAATACATAACATCGAACGGAGGCCAACCACAAAATGAAAGTGAGATTCATGGATGTACGCGAAACCGTGTGGAGAATTGCAAGCACAACAAATGGCCAAAAAACGAAGGTTGTTTCTGCTGCTGCTTATGATGATGATGTTGGCAATTCAAATATTTATAAAAAGAAGTATCACTTTTACCCATTTCAAGGCTTAAGAAATTGTATTTACTTTTCTTTAACAATTGCTATTTTCCCTGTGCAGAAACACATAATTTGATCAGTGCACGGAACTAGTTAAAATAAAACTTAATTTCTTTGGCATATGTAAATTTGTGTGGACCCATAAATTATCGAAATCGATGAAAGAATTATCGATATTATTCGCGGAAAAAAATGTTTTACAAACAAAGCGTAGGGGAGTGTCCCAAGGCCCCACCCCTGGTAAAGAAAGAGAAGAATGAAAAAAGAAAAAAAAAAACAAGCATGAATGGGGCACGCAACAGACGTACAAACAAAGGATAAAGTATGAGGAGTCAGCAGGAAGTTGCACAAACTCACTCACACACATACAGTCGTACATATAAAGTAAATGCGAAAACGTGGCTCGCATATAAAAACGTAGACGCTGATGACGCGGCACTGCGGTCGCTGCGTTTTTTTTGAGATACATTTCTTCTTTCGTTTCTCTTCCAATCAACTCGAAACTTGCGCGTTTAGTTTCTTTTTTTTTCATTATTTTTAGTGATAAAAAATTGCTAACAGAGGAAACAAAGATAATAAACGCACACATATGCACATCAATCTATTGAGTGAAGTGCTTTGCCTGTGCATGTCTGTTGATAAGAGCAAATAAGGCCGGTTAGTTATTTTATGATATGCGGCGAACGGTGAGCCGCGTAAAAGGGCAATGTCTCTCTCTCTCTCTCTCTCTGTGTTTCTCCCCTCTCTATTTATACTCCATCTTCCGTTAACAAGAGCTCAGTGGAAAAAAGAGTGCGCGCAGGGGATAAACAGCGCAGCGCTATCACGTCAGTGTTGAAAAGTGCACAAGATACTCGGGCTGGGTGCCGGCCAACCCGCTATGAAAAATTACTCACGCACACACACATACACACGTATATATACACACATATATATATATATATATTTATATTCACAGACAAAGGCTGCGCTCAGTTAGTGCAAGCAAACACCTTTCATCAACTGCACTCCAAATGACGAATCATCTTTGGCTCAGCACTCAATTGAGTGACTAATCCACCTGAGCATATTTCTTTTTAGATGAGTCACAAACTAATCGAACTTTTTTTTGCTATAGATTATGCACAACAACCAACCAATTTGTCCAGCTGGGCCTAATTGTGCTATAAATAATGAAACTCTGCGACAGCATCTCGGCTAGTTCGTTATCAGTCAGTTTGACATCCACAGTACAACAGTTTTACAGGCACTCACGATTTTTTTTTAAGTTTTGCGTTTGTTAATGTGGGTGACCGAGACAGACGGTTGAGAGGCTGAGCAGTGGAGAGCTGCGCAATCGGCTGTATTGGCGATAGCTAAAGAGAGAGAGAGAGAGAGAGAAAGAGAGAGATTGCAAGAGAGAGCTCTTGCAGGGGGTGCACACCCATACAGGGTGGGAGTTGCTTTATCAAACGAAATAAAAGTACAAATGGCGGACGAACAGTAAAAAAGCATTAAAACCCCAGTAGAAAACTGAAACATACTAAACTTACTGAAGTTAATACCTCATCCAAACATTTAATAATGCTTGTAAAAAGACAAATATTCAACTTATTTTGATACTTTCAATTTACATACTATAAATTTAGTTTATCAATATACATAGAAAAAAAAGAACACATTTTTAAGTTTGTTAATTTCCAAAGCCGCATGCCAATGTCACCATTAAAACAAACATTACAAATGTTTGTTCGCTACTGAAATTCATGGCTCTGGACCAGTTGACGAAAAAGTCCTCCTGGGGTATATACTTTTCCCTAACACTATTGCGCTCTCTTTGTGTGAGTGGGTGCTGCTGTGCATGTGTACGTATATGTGTGAGGATACACTGTTGTTGGTCACACCCTTGAACTTGGTAAAAAAGTTTCAGTGTCGAAACGCCGACGACAAATTTCTGGGCAAGATTGGTGAACTGGATTAACGCTACTCACCTCAAAGCCGCTAGACTGCGCCCAAATGTTGCCATCGTGTCCGGCAATGCACGCCTTGTTAACGCACTGCGAGGCCAAAAGTTGGTTATCGACATAATCTTGCCAGCTCATGATTGTAGTTTGTTGTTGTATTTGTTGTGGTGGTGGTTAAAAACTATTAAATAGGTATTTATGTATTTGTTGTATTTTACACACGCGTTGCTTGTTTCAATTTCTTGTTGTTATTGCTGCTGTTGTTGTTACACACTTTTCACGCCACTAAAAAATTTAGTTAAGCGAGAGTGAGAAAATCGTGGATTTTCTACGTAATTTGTTTAAGGAAACTTATTTAAACTGCAATGAGAGAGGGTAGAAAATAGAATATAAGGTGAAATTAACGATAATTTGGCGATTTAAAACTTTATTCCTTTATATAAAAATCTGAAAATTTTCGCTTTTTTGTTTGTGCGTCGCAACAGTCGATTTTTACTATGAGACTCGAAAAGCAGTGCATACTTCTTTCTTTTTTGTTTTTAAATTTGCTGTTTCTTCAAAAAAACGCACACACACTAACACATCCAACGAGAGATAGCACACACAAGCACACTATGAGCAGAGAGTAAAACGTACATAGCAGCAGCAGCCCCCAACACGTCCGACTTGCACAGAATGACAAAAACGATTGAATGCAAAATGTTGTTTAGTGGCTCCAAGCATGGAAAATTGAGAAGAAAAAACCCACTCAGAGCGCGCGTGAGTCACAGCTGCCGCCGACGCTAGGCACTCACCCACCGATTCACTCGATGAGTGCAATGCCAAAAACTGTGCGCTGGAGTTTGTGTGCGAGTGAAATGGCATATATGGCCGTTATAAATCGCCGGTCGCGCAATGCAAATGAGTGAGTGAGAGCAGGCGATGACTCAACAGTCTCAAGTCTCCTTGCCTGTTTCTAAGAGAGCATGGATATATGTGTGTGTATGTGTGTTATGAATCGGCCTTTTCTGGCGCAGCTTGAGCGTTTTTCTGGCCGGTCGAAAAGTAGACAACGACGATGGTCAATCATAAATTAAAAATAGATTTTTTAAATTTAAAAATGTACATCTTTAAGTATATGTACAAACAAATCTTATATTTATCTATATCTTCGGCAAATTCTACTCAACAAAAAGCTCGCCGAAAAAACAAGATCACAAGGCCAGAAACCAATTTTTGACAAGACTTTACTTGCAATGACAGCAAGACACCGACCGGCTGCTTAACTTTTTCACTTCTTTTTGCACACTTATATACATACACCTATATATGTGTGTATATACATATGCGCACAGCCAACGCCGTCGGCGAATATACGCATATATGTAAGTATATGCGTGCGAGTGAGTCGGCCTTTCATTTGTAACTTGACATTTTATTGAAACTACGCCTCGCTGCTTACATTATTGTTGTAACTACGACTGCTGGCCACACAAACAATTATTAATATTTGCACACATTAAGTAATTTGCAATTAATACGCTTATTTTCTTAAAATTCAAAGCTAACTCACACTTTTCACACGCTGTGCGATGCGGCGATGAAATTAGACTGACTGTAGGTAACCAGAAACATCGATAGCATCATTAAATCGATATTTTCATAACGCAATTGGAATATACGATGTATTTATATTCGATCTATTGAGAATTTGAATAATAAGCAAGCGACTTGGCATAATTGTGTAACCTAGGCGTATTATATATTATTGGTATTTAAAGCCGTTTATAAGGGAAGACATACTACTATTAAAACAGTATTAGTTTATATTCCTTACTTTAATTTCAAGTAACTAGATCTTTATAAATACCAATATACAAACTGAAAAATACTGCTATTCGATAACAAACAACTTCACTCAATCAAAATTATCCCTTGAACATTTTTATTAAAAATGTTTTATTTTCATCCAGAAAATTACAAAAAATACATTTTCTTAAATCAATATAGATTGATTTTCATCGAATGGCAGCACTAATGCCATGATGTTCTTATTTCGATTGCAATTATTAAAAATTTTATGCTTTTTATAATTTAGAAAAATTCAATAAAGTTTGCATTAAATATTTATCAAAATAAACACATAACTTTTAACATTATCATACTCTGCGTATCCAGAAAATCGTGTGGAATAATTCGATAGTTGAAGTTTAATATATCGATAGCTGGGATGTTTTCCTTACATCACTAAAAGTTTTGCAAGATGGAGCCTCTTTTGCTTGGTTTTAACAATCAGCAGCACGTGTATAAAAAGTGCCAAAAAATAATCAGAAAATGTTAGTATTATTCAACGATTTAATTCATAATAAGTGAAATACAATTTAACAAAGCAGTTTGCAAAATTTTGCTGACAAAATTAATCCAGTTTAAGTGAGCAATACTACTAAAAACTGCATTTGAAAATTTAACCCAAAATGTGAAACACAAATCGAAAAGAATTTTTACACGACGACGGCGGACGTTGCGGCACGAGTGACTGGCACTGCCGAAGAGAAAGAGAGAGAGAGAGAGAGCACGAGAACGAGAGAATTCAGTGGTTGTTGATGGTGTGTGTGCGTGTGTAATGTTGGATAAAATATATATACTTATATATATTTTTTCTTTTGGAATGACATAGGCTTAATAAATAACAAAGAAAATAAGGCACCCGATGAATTCCATTCGAGGTTAAATGAGTTTATTGCTTTGCAAAAAAAAGTTCGTCTGGTTCGAAGCAACAATGAAATCTTGCAATAAAATACATTTCGCTCTCTCTCTCTCTCTCTCTCACACACATACATACATTGACTCATAGTCACTGACTGGACATTAAAATGGACAACGACTACCTATAGCTATTCAATGCCAACGCTGCTATCATTAAATACTTATTCATATTTATATACATGCGTGTATTTGTGAAATATGTATTTTCAGAATGCAGGGAATTCACAGAATCTTGGTGGTTGTGCCGCTTTTCTCACCCTCTTTGGATGTCATTCGCTCTTGCAAGTGGTTGAAACGCACGCCTTAAATTTGCCTGTTGGCTCACTATTTTCTTGCCTGCTTCGAAGTTTAGTACCTTCTTTTTTTTGCCTACTTTATGCTACTATTTCCCAAGTACTACGCACATGCAACACTGCAGTTAAGAGTTGATAGTTTCCTACTGCTCCGACACATGCACACATGAACAGAAGCAACCACTGACATTGATACATCTAGTGTACTCTTTCGCACACACACACATTAGTTGGACGCGACAGTGACGACGAGACGCTGCTTAAAAGGCCGCCTAGCGGTCGTTAAAACTCACACTGGCATTCGCTCGCAATCGTGAAAATACCGCAGAACAGCACGCACAACAAAACACGTTTGTGTGCACTCTGTAGAAAGAAAAAAATTTTCGTTACAAATTTTTTGACATACAACTAATACAGAAATTGTTTAACTGAACGGTGCTTAAGCCGTCGAAATTCAGTATACAAATTTAACTAGTCAATTTTTTATTGTTGATAATGTAAGTGTTGTTCGTGCCACCGCCGTTGCTGCTGGGCTTGCCTACTGCCTGCTGCTAAACGCTGCTGTCACCACCAACCCGTCTTTGTCGTCGTTTTTGCTACCTTGGTTGCCAAGCGCAGATTCGCCATAACCAAAAAAAAAAAAAAAAAAAAACGAAAGAAAATTTTCAATTTACTGCATTACTGACATCGTTTTGTGTTTTTTCTCTCTTCGTTTATGTTCTCATAGGGATGATCGAATTGAAATACCTCAAGATGGTCCCGCTGGCATGGACCCTGAGGGCGTCATCGAGTCGACCTGGCATGAAGTCTACGATAATTTCGATGACATGAACTTGCGCGAGGAGCTGCTGCGCGGCATCTATGGCTATGGTTTCGAGAAGCCATCGGCCATTCAACAGCGCGCTATCATTCCTTGCGTGAAGGGTCGCGATGTCATTGCCCAGGCCCAGTCCGGTGAGTAATTTATAAATCAAGCAAACAAACAAAGCAAAAAAAAAAAAAAAAAACAAATTTTGCTTTAATGTGAAAGTGTAGAAACTTTTTTTTTGTTATGAGGGCGCATCGCCAGCAGCGTATGATGACGATAACGGTGACTCAGCTGTCTACTGCAGCTTGTGCTCTCTCAATCTCCTTCATTGAAGCAAACACACACATACACACACTTGAAGTTTTCTACTCTCTGCTGAGCGCTTGCGCGCCACTTTTGTGATCGTCTTTGCCGCGTTTTTGTGTGCTCTTTGCAAGCGCGTAACTAGAACAGCGTTGCCCATACTCAGCAAAAATATGTATATGCATATGTATTTGTATATATATCTATCTAAGCGTATGTTAGCCAAAAACGCAATTAATTTCAAGTATTGATCAAGCCAGAGTTCTGCAGAGAAAGCTGTTTTAACGGATTAATCTACTTAGTTGGCAATTTTATGAAGTTCTTATTTTTGTTTTTAATGGTAATTAAAAAAAAACAAAAACAAAACAAAGTTAAAAATCAATTTTGAGTTAAAAAATTGCAGCGATAAATATTTTATGTATGATTTATAAAATACCATGGGTTACTAACCTGTTACTAAAGAATGTTCTGTTTAGCTACAGATTATATAACAGACAACTATATATTATAGATTCGTATCATTATCAGTTTCTAATTATATGTGTGGTTTTTTGGCTATTGTTTGTAGGTACTGGCAAGACTGCCACCTTCTCGATTGCCATTCTTCAGCAAATCGACACGTCCGTTCGCGAATGTCAGGCTTTGATCCTGGCACCTACTCGCGAGTTGGCCACCCAAATTCAGCGTGTGGTTATGGCACTTGGAGAGTACATGAAGGTGCATTCGCATGCCTGCATTGGCGGCACTAATGTGCGCGAGGATGCTCGCATTTTGGAATCTGGCTGCCATGTGGTGGTTGGCACACCAGGTCGTGTCTATGACATGATCAATCGCAAGGTGCTCCGCACGCAGTTCATCAAGTTGTTCGTACTGGATGAGGCCGATGAGATGTTGTCGCGTGGCTTCAAAGATCAAATCCAGGATGTGTTCAAGATGCTGCCACCAGATGTGCAAGTGATCTTGCTCTCAGCCACCATGCCACCCGATGTACTTGAAGTGAGCCGTTGCTTTATGCGTGATCCAGTTAGCATTCTTGTTAAGAAGGAAGAGCTGACACTTGAAGGTATCAAGCAGTTCTACGTGAACGTTAAGCAGGAGAACTGGAAGTTGGGCACATTGTGCGATCTGTACGATACGTTGTCCATTACCCAGTCGGTTATCTTCTGTAATACCCGTCGCAAGGTAAGCTAATACTCTCAAATATATGAAGCCTATCATTTTCCTTCCCTATTCCCTATTTCTCGTTTACTGCTTCAGTCTAATCTTAATCAAATGGTATTGCGACTTGATATATAATTCATTCATTGTCTATCCTACACAGGTCGATCAGCTCACCCAGGAGATGTCTAGCCACAACTTTACCGTGTCGGCCATGCATGGTGACATGGAGCAACGCGATCGTGAGGTTATCATGAAGCAATTCCGTTCGGGCTCTTCCCGAGTTCTGATTACAACTGATTTATTGGCGCGTGGTATTGATGTGCAGCAGGTATCGTTGGTCATCAACTATGATCTGCCCTCGAATCGCGAGAACTATATTCATAGGTAAATTAAATACATATTCTAAACTCCACTTGTCAGATATCTAAATCTTTAAATTCATATTCAATTTTAGAATCGGTCGCGGTGGTCGTTTCGGTCGTAAAGGTGTTGCGATCAACTTCATTACTGATGATGATCGAAGAATCCTGAAGGATATTGAACAATTCTATCACACTACTATTGAGGAAATGCCTGCTAATATTGCCGATTTGATTTAAATATTTTGTTGAGCAAAAAAAATTAATACAAAATAAACAAGAAAAAGTGAGTGAGCTCTTCTACAGCAAGGAGTTGCGAGAAAAGTGCGCAAAATATATTTAAAAAAAAAAAATAAGAACTTGAGAACTAAAAATTAAATATTTATTTAAACAACAATACAAACAGCAGGAGCAACAACAACAACAGCTGCATCAGCAAGGCGACAACAAAAGAAACTACAACATCCAAGAACCTAATTATCAGTAACAAGAACAACATCCGCTGGCTGGCGCTTTGCTCTAATCCTCTATCTATTCCTAAAACAACCAACCAACAGAAGTAGAACAGCTGTAACATCTGATATTTAAACACTGCGTCGTCAACAAGCAACAAACAAGTCTAAACTATATAAACGCTAAAACTGGGATAAAAACAACCACAACAACACGAGGACAACACCTTTCGATTTTTTGTGTGTGCAGCGAACTGCAGCAGCAGCAGCATCAACAACCACAACATTGTTTTAGCCTTTTCTAGAACTATTGATAAAATATATTAAAAAAACAATACAAAAAATATATGTACACAATTTTATGTTTAAATAGAACACATACACATAGATACAGGCTAAAAATAATAACAGCAGCTGATCAATCGGCCAAGTGACATCACAGTCATCCACCCACTTACAGACAGAAACACACGACCCACGCCACACAGCTAAAAACAAAAACATGCGACAACTGCAAGCGAAAGTGAGTGCAAATTGCTGTGCCGCATATCAACAGCACATTAGCAAAAGCTTGGTGCCTAAAACACAACGCATCAGTTTCATGAGCATAATTTTAAAATTATTTGAAATACGAAATTTACATAATGTACTACTACAGAACACAATTATAAATTATTGTATAAACTGGCTAACAAAAGGCAGCAGCTGTGTATTCATTTTGCTTTCGACAGGTAAAAAGATGAGCTGCGACAGCTGCAACTTTGCACCTGCATTTTCAAAAACCGAATTTGGAGTAGCGACATGATATAGGTTGGCAGCACCTCCATCAAACACATTCAGCTGCTTATTTATCGATATTTAAGAAAAGCATCCATGTGATATTTGACATTTACCAACACTAATTTTATGCGGGTGCCTGTTCTGTATTGTTGCTAGTGCCGCTTCATTTACAGTTTTCACTTTGTCAACGTCGCGTTGCTGCCGCTGCTATAGAATCAAAAGTATTATAAACCGGTCGATAATGACAAACAGCTGGCTGTAGCCGACATATTACTACACTACAACAACAAACGACTCCGAGCAACAGCAACAATTAATAAATAAAAGTCGAAATGGGACAAAAAGTATCGCGCAACGATTTCGAATGGGTTTATACGGAAGAACCGCATGCCTCGCGTCGCAAAATCATACTCGAGAAATATCCGCAGATCAAGAAACTTTTTGGTCATGATCCCAATTTCAAATGGATCGCCGGCGCCATGGTGCTGACCCAAATACTGGCTCTGTTCATTGTCAAGGACTTGTCTTGGCCGTGGCTATTGGTTTTGGCCTATTGCTTTGGCGGCATTCTGAATCATTCGCTCATGTTGGCCGTGCATGAAATATCCCATAATTTAGCCTTCGGTCACAGCCGTCCCATGCACAACCGCATTTTGGGCTTCATTTGCAATTTGCCTATCGGACTGCCCATGAGCATTTCGTTTAAAAAATATCATTTGGAGCATCATCGGTAAGCTAAACGACTGTTGATTTGATGACGTTATTTGTATATACGTATGCATACACATGCGCTATGTGCCGGTTGTATATTATATATGTATATATATAGTCAATTTAAATCTGTTGTATGTATTTGTTTTTCGGGGCGTAGCCTATAGAAAGATTCCCCTCACACTGTTGGTGTACACGTTGATTGCTTGGAAAACCGGCAGAGTCGTTTTGCAACACTAAAAAACTGCGCTCAGCGAAAATTTCCCTTAAAATATACATATGTGCCCTTTTTTTCTCTTTCTCTCTTGCACTTTTTTTCTTAAATACTAATCAACGTCTAAGTAAAGATTTAGAGAAAAATAGGTTTGTTTTTGTTTTTTGCTTTAGTAAGACTATTATCAAAGTATTTCAAACATACTTCCTTTTAAAATGTCGACATTTGTGAGTCAACAGTAAATAATATCTAATAAAGGAGGATTTGCGTATATGCCGATATGCACGTTAATGATTGCGATAAGATTTGAAAGTTTATAAGATTTAAGCAATTTATGCATATCAGAAACAACGTAATTGAAGAACTGTTCCAATTGGTCACGTAGCCGGTCGCAATTTATTATTTATTTATTTATTTGATTATTTGTTTGTAAATCATATGGGAAGTTTATTTTGTGCTACGAACCCTCATCTGAGTCATGCGCTCGAGTTGTTTAGTTTATGTGCATTTAATGCCGGCAGTTTGCCGGGACGGCAGAATGCCAATTTAATGACAGAGCAGTAATCGATTATTTACTGAGCACTTTAATATCAAAATTCTTAATTTTTTATATAATCGAACCACGCGTTGCTTCTATTATCCAATACACTTCGAAGTCCTTATCTTCTTAGAGTGCAAATAAACTAAAATCTCAAGTTCTTCAATAAAACTTGACCGTTATGATAACAGTTAAAGAATGCACTACTTTATATGAGTATGTTAGCTCTTATATTTTACTGTGCTTACATTTGCTATTTATCTGTTAGTAACTTTTTATGTAAATAACATAGGTGAAATGAAATCTTTAACAGATATTTGAATTGTGCTTTTTAGTTGCAAGTAAATAAAAAATAAAAATTGTTGTGGTTCTGTGAATGATCGAACGTTTGTTTAAATATAATATTTGATTGTTATTATCAGCGTTAAACTGGTTTTGACCACTGCATTCTGCAGCTCATATTTCACAAACGCCGCATTTTTATTTGTTTTTTTTTGATAACCCACAATTGAGTCACATGGCGAGTCATGGCGAATAGCTCATTCGGCTCACGTATGTCTGGCAGCCAGGTGTTAACAATTAGTGGGTCGCGTTTATCTAATCTGTTAGTTACTTGAATGCCTTGTTTATGGGCCCTACATCCCACTGATAAGGCAAGCAACAAACTTTAAATAGAAATGTAGTTTTAAAGCAAAAACTTTTCCATACAAAGATTTTCCTGGGAACTCATTCTATATACGATTCTTATAATGCAGATATAACATTTCTTGGTATAAATAAGTCGATTGTTGTGTCTTGAATACTCATTGAACAAAACTTGAGTCTAGACAAAAATTTTCGGAATTTTAAAGTCATTAATTGATAAAACAAATTACAAACATAATAAAAAGATAACGCCTATATATTTGTTGCCAGGCGTGTGGTTTCCCCACATCAATCATAATTAATTCGTCAATTTTCGGTTGTTTTACGTAAAATTAAGTGATTACAAACAACTCTCTGATTCATATAATAAACGTTAGATTAATTCTGGATAGTTTGTCGCTAAGTTAAGTATTCTAAGAGAAAAATTAAAAAAATCTAATGAAAATAAAATTTTGAGGCAATTTATGAGGAATCTTGAGAATTTTAAAAAGGAAGAGTGCAAGGCGAGGTACTTTAGATATAGCTAAACGCTCCTTTGCTTCAATATTAAAGTATTTTATCACCAAAAGTAAATATTTAGAGAGGAAGAAACTTTATAGCTTTTCAGTAAAAAAATGATTCTCAAAAACTTCTTGAGATTAAATCGATTCAAATAAGAATTCCATTAAAAACTTAGACTAGGCGCTTTCAAGTGATTAAGGAATATATTTGTATATATATATTATAAATATAATAGCATATATATAAAATCATAACCCTGAAGAAACCATTTTCATATATAAAGATTCAACCTCTTCATAAATCATCCAGTTTAACACAAAAAACATCTAGCTTAAGTCATTTTATTATTATTATTTTGACACTTAACTAATATTCTATCTATACTCTGCACCATTTACAGTTATCAAGGCGATGAGGTGATCGACACGGATATACCGACACTGCTGGAGGCGCGACTATTCGATACGACATTTGGAAAATTTCTGTGGGTTTGCCTGCAGCCGTTCTTCTACATATTCCGTCCGTTGGTGGTTAATCCGAAGCCACCGACACGCCTGGAGATCATCAATACGATCATACAGTTGACATTCAATGCGGCTGTGGTTTACTTCATTGGTTGGAAGTCGATGGCGTATCTACTGATTGGCTCGATATTGGCGATGGGCTTGCATCCAGTGGCCGGGCACTTCATATCGGAACACTATATGTTCGCCAAGGGCTTCGAGACGTACTCATATTACGGTCCACTCAATTGGATTACCTTTAATGTGGGCTATCACAATGAGCATCACGATTTTCCGGCGGTGCCCGGCTCCCGGCTGCCAGAGGTGAAGCGCATCGCCAAAGAATTCTACGAGACGATGCCGCAGCACACCAGCTGGACGCGCGTGCTCTACGATTTTGTGATGGATCCGGCTGTGGGTCCATATGCGCGCGTCAAGCGACGACAGCGTGGATTGGCATCCTAAGATGCGGCGCCCACCCAATTCGTATGCGAATGTTGCAATGATTTTACTAGCGGTTTCCTGGCATCATGTAATCTCAGTGTTTAGCTTTAGAACTAAGTAGATATTTTTATTTGATTTCTTCTCTTGGTCATTCTGTCAACTGGCAACAGGTGCAAACTAAACGCAAATTCGCCTGCCAAATCCTAATTTTTATAACTGATTAAAAGATTTGTGGCTAAAAAAGTGTGAAGCTTTAGTCGACAAGGTGAATTGATTGTTAAACTATTATTGTTACCTCAGCACACAACTAAAATAAAGGCATGTTATCAATTATGATTATTGTAAATCTTCTGCTACAGATATGATTATATGAATATGTGTATTACAAAGCAGAGGAATATATTATAGTGCTTTAGTATTTTCTAACTATGTATGTTTAAAACTAATGCCTAATGCTGCAGCACACATACACACACACACACACGATGTACCAACTATTTTTGATAGCCTCTTGAAACTAATATCTAAAAAACAACAAACAAAAACCAAAAAACCAAAAACTAATGTAAACTCAACTGCACGCGGCATTAGAAACTATATATACAGATGTGTATATATGTATATATATAACGATTGTGTACTATACTTGTATGTGTAATAAAGCAAGATATCAAGTAATAATGAAAAATGTTGTTTTGCTTAACTCAATTTTCCGCTGGTAATTATATGAACACATATATATGTATATATATCTGATCACATACTCGTGTCATGTGAAACATGCAACGCGTAATGCCATTTCCTGATTGACTTCCAATTTGAAGACTGATTATCGTACGCGACAAAATAGTGACAAACAATGATAAGCGCGTGAAACGACCTTGACTTCTTTAGCGATTATGTAAGGCGGCAAAAATGGTTTTATTTGCCAATTTTTAATCGGTTTTTAAACTTGACGAGAAATGGTAAAAAAATAAAATTTACCAAATGTGATTTGAATGGATCTGGAAACAAATTGATAATTCATTTAAACTGTAAAAACTGTAAAAAAGAATTTGACTATAATTCGCTGTATTTTTTTTATTTTTTATATTAATAAGCAAGATCTGCTTAGATTCAAATTTATTTAATTTATTTTAATATTTTAATTTTGGTATTTGAAATTCGTCTTTTGTTAAATATATTTTGACTCATACACATAAATAATAATCTCGCACAAAGGCATTCTTTCTAATCTATATAATATATATATAGAATATAATCTCTAATTTATTATCTTACAATGCAGAATTACTATAAAACTATATATATCTATGAGGAATCAGATTAACTTAATTAAAGTTTTTGAAGATTTAAATAATAGATTTCAATGAAAATATTCAAAATGCAGAGTTTAAATAACAAACTTTTCTTTACCAAAGAAAAAACCTAGAAAACTATTTACAATTCTCCAATCAGGAATATATCGAAGAGAAGTAAGTTCAAGAAATATTGAATGAATCAAATATTACGTCTAATAAATGATTCAAGTCAACTATGAGTCAAAGAAACTTTGAAGACTTTGAAGATTGTGTATTCAAATAAAATCGGACATTAGTTCTTATATAAAAATTCCTTTAAGTTAAGCTGTTAAAAAAATCCCAGTATTTTGTTATTAGCCAACACTGAAAGGATAAGTTCATGTCACATGCTTACAATGCGCACAAAGTAGTTTGTAACTTTAACTACGACTGGCTCTACTTAGACAAGTAATCTCCATGGAAATCGGTGCACAACAGTTGAACATGGCCATGAAAAGAACAGGTGTTAACTTTTTATTCATACCAAAAAAATTTTTGGCACACTATCGAAACATTTGCCATGTACATAGCGACAAAAAAGAAAAGAAGACAAATATGTGTGCAATTTTAGCAAATATTTTTAGAGTGTTTACAAACAATAAGCAGTGATAACTGTTTTCCATATAACAGCGTTATCTCAGTGCCCAGGTGCTTCCCATTAGTCTAGTCCTGAGGCCCAACAAACATAAGCCGGTAAACGATGATTAACGGGTTATTTGTCATTGGCGTGGCGCACGTGTTGGGTGAAGCGTAGGTCATTCAACGTTGTCGCGAGAAGTCAATCAAGGTGAATGCAGGTGGTAACTTGGATAATTGATTAATCAAAATAAAATGGGTTAAAAATATGATTAATACTTCGATTAAAAGACGCCCTCAATTTTTTTAAATACTATTTATATATAATTTATTTATATGTATAATAGAATTACATATTGTGGATTCTTGTGGAAACGGGGCGGGGGTTCTAAGGTTTGATTTGTTGTTTGTGGTTTGTTTGGGTTCGTTGAAAGAAATCGTACAGTGTTAGCTTAATTAAATAAAATGTTTTGCGCCTTAATATTTTAGGGTATTTTTCTTCTTTCGTTTCGCTTCCTCTTTCTCTTTCTATTTTATTGGTTTTTCTTTTTTAATTTTGGGTTTTGTTGTTGATAACCCGCTTCGATATTTTTACACGCTTAAAAAATGATTTTACAAAGTTATTTTTTTTTTTAGTTTAGTTTTTGTTTTTTTATCGCATAGTTCTAAGCTTTTTGTTGTACGTTGAGAAGTTATTTATTTTTTTGTTTTTTGCAATTTTTTTTGGAGATTTTTCTGTTTTTTTTTTTCAAAGTGGCTTGTTCTCTAATCAGCTTACTACATTTAAATTAAAAATTATACAATTTACTTTTTATTTTTTTCTTTTTTTTATATATATTTCCATTTATGTTTAAATGTAAACTTAGCATTAGGGCTGCAATTTATTTATATATGTTTTTTGTTTTGTTTTAATGATCTTTTGTCAACAAATGTTTTGTTTTTTGTTGGGTTTTTTCTTCTTTAGATTTATCTGTGCATTATTTATGCTACATTATTTTTAGTATAATTTTTTTAATTAATTAAATCTTTTTGTAGTAGGAAAAAAAAAACAAATAAAACATACAAGAGAAAAATTGATTACAGCGCGCCACGCGTCCAAAAATTATCGCATATCAAGTTAATGGAAGATATATATATTTATATATATTTATATATATATATATATATAAACGTATATATATATGTATAAAATAACAATTAGATTTTACTTGGCTTTTCACTTTAAGTAAACAGAAAAACTGTACAGAAGTAAAATAATATAATTTTCTTTTTTGTTTTTAAATTGTTCTTTGAATGAAAAAATAAAAATAAAATAAAAAATAACGTAAAAAACGCGCGCGCGTCGCACAAAACTTAAAGCGAACACAAACTGTAAATTAAATTAACAAAAACTAATAGTAGCAGGTAATGGTAAATTAAATATATATATTTATATATATATATATATATATATATATATATAGCTATATATATTTACATTTAGTAAATATATAAGAGAACGTTAAACGAACGTAAAAAATGTGTACCGCACCTACACATACAAAATTTGTTTATATTTTGCATTTTACAGTTGAATCGAATTATTCACTTAATGTTGCTGCTCAATTGTGTGCTTGCGTGTGTCAGTGTGTCTGTGTGTGTGTGTGTGTATAGATCTTCTCTGCATTTTGAAATACGTCTGCGTAGCGTTATAATAGCAATAATTAGTAAATATGTACTACAAAAAACGTTTAAGTGACTTTTTTACTAAAACTTAGTAAATACCGTTTAACGCATAACGTTGCGTATGTGTGTGTGTGTGTGTGTGTGTGTTTGCTGCTTTATGATCTGTGTGTACGTTCTGTCTGTGTGTGTGTGTGTTTGATAAACATGTGTATAAACACTGCGATAGCAGTTTATCGATTAATCGAAGGTGCTGCCAACCGTTGTCAATTTGTTGTTTTTCTTTTTTTCTTGCGATCTACGTCGTTCCATGTTTTCACTCCTCCATTTGTTCTTCCTCTCTACCGCGCCGATTGCGCTGCTCGCTGCTTCCCCGGCGTCCCTGTGCTCAGCGTTAGGCTGCTGGTCGTCGTTGTGGTCACCGTTAAACTGCTGCTGCCACCGGCAACGCCCACGCTGACCGTCTTGGAGCAGCGTATACATATATAATCATCATCAGCCTTTATCTGGCTGCGATTCAGGCCCACACAGTACATGTGAAACCATTCGTTGCAGCCGCCGTCGCACTGCACCCAATCCACTTCGCGGCCTGTGGGCTTATGGCAATTCTCGGCGCGGCATTCCTCTTCGTCGTCCTCCTGTGCCGTTTGCTGTGTGCGTTGCGCATGCTTCTTTTGACCGCCACCTGTTGCTGGATTGTTGTTGCTGCCAGCTGTAGGTGTGCCGCCGCCACTGCCACCACCACCGGCGCCTGCATTGCTATTGTTGCTGCTGCTGTTGTTGTTATTGTTATTGTTGTTGTTTGTTGTGGTTGTGGTGCGTTTGCGTTTCTTGTGCCCGGCCGCTGGTATAGGCGTCGCTGCTGCCGCTGCAACAGCTGTTGCCGAGCCCGGTGTCGTTGGCGTCGTCGCCGTCGTATTGCCACCATTTGCCTGTTTATTCTCCGCATCGGCATCCACACCGGGCGAACTGCTCGCCTTGCTGTCACTCTTGCGTACCGCCGCTGGCGTCTTCTTGCCTGGCGTCTGTTTGGGCGTATTTTGTTTCTTGCGCGGCACAGCAACATTTGCGCTGTTCGCATCATTGGAGCGACGTTTCTTATTGCGCACCGCTTGAGCGCCACTGCCAGCGCCGGGACTTGGACTATTTTGCACGAGTAGGCTATCATTGGAATCCTCAGCGCCGCTGTGTATGCTGGATGAGGTGGTCAGTGTCGTCGCTGCTCCCTGACTTTGCTGCTGACGATGTTGTTGCAAGTGCTGAGCCACTCGCGCTTTAGCCTCGGCCTGCAGCGGTGTAGGCGGTATTGTTTCCAGTATGCGCCACAGCTCTTGCGTCTCATCTAGCGATACCTCTAGTAAATCGCCCTCCATCATAAGCTCGAGTAGGTTCTCAATTTCGCTGTCGGAGAGCAGCTTCAAGAGATCAGTGCTGCTGCTGCTGCTGCTGGTTTGCGCGTTGTTTTGAGTCAAGCGCGGCAGCTGTTCGTCCTCATCATTGCTATACCCGTCCTCCACAATGCGTAGCCGGCATTCATCATCATCGTCGTCATCATCCACATCGTCCCCATCCTCATTATCTGACTCAGAGCGGCCCGTGTTATTGGTTTCCTGCTTGGACAGGTTGTGCGAACGTCTCGGCTTGCGTGGACTACTTATATTGCCCAACACGGCGGCACAATTGCTGCTCTCCGAGCGTCGCTTCTGCTGTTGAGCCAAAATCGCATCCAGGGCGGCGCTCACATCGGGACTGCTTAGCGCCTTTCGGGCACGATCTTGCCAATTCATTGCCCGCTCCGCCAGGCAACGCAACGCCTCATCCTCAGGTAGACGAATGGGCAGCTGCTGCAGCTGCACAAGCAACGGCAAAATTGTCTCCAAGCGTGGGCGCTTCGAGCGCACACAGCTCGGACATAGCCACTTGGGTTGCGCTGGCATTGATGATGCTCCGCCATTGATTGCACCGCCACCGTTGCCATTTTGTTGCACCATCAGTGACTGGGGCAGCGGTGGCACACAATCCTCGTGGAACCAATCACGGCACAGCTGACAATTGTGCATCAGACCACGAAATTCCGACTTGCACAGACAGAAGACATCGCGTAATGGATTCTTTGACATATTCTGGCGCCTTAAGTCGCGCATATCGCGCAACTCTTGCTCCTCGGCATGCTTAAAGCTGGCCACAATTTCGGCGGGGTTCTTGTCCTTGAGGAAATCATCTTGGAAACGAGGCTTGAGATCCGAGTCAATATTGATGGCATCTGCTCGCGGCATCAGCACCTCCAGCAGCGTATAGAATGTGCCCTTCCTCAGGAACGCACGTGCCGTATTGTCCTTCCACTGATGTGCACTATTCAAATGGCCCTGCATGCGACCGAGCTCCTCCAGCTGAATGGGTATGCTGAGGCCGCGATCAATCATCGCCTCCAGCGTATGACAGTAGGTGACATGATTGTTTTGCTGCAGCTGCTCCACAGAGCGCAGCCATTCACGAGCCTTGCGCAACGCATCCTTCAATATACCATGCGACGGCACCTGCCCATTGATGTCAGTGGCGGACTTCAGAAACTGCTCAATCTCGGCCAGCTCGTGCTGTTGATTGAGTCGTCGGAAATATTTAGCTGCCTGTGATTCCCATGCCTCGATCGCAGCACCAATTTGCTGCAACTTGCGCATCTCACGATCCACATAAGGATCTGTTGGATCCAGATCAGCGGCTGCCGTATGCAGCAGAGTCTTCACATCATTATAGGTCAGCTTGGAGCTGGTCTCGCGCAAGCCTTGGGAGCGTTTGTACCATTTGCATTGCTTGAGACGCTTCTGCAGATGATCCAACTGCTGCAGCTCAATGCGCAACGAACTGCCCTCATTGATGAGCGTCTCCAGCTCATTCTCTTCCAGCGCCTCCAGTGTTTGCTGCAATTGGTTATCGGCACGTTCCACAAACTGCCGACCAAGCACTAAAAGCTCACGCACCGAGGCACCCTCATCGATAATGCAGCACAGATTGTCGATTTCCTGTACAAACAGCTCCAGCTCCTCCATGGTCAGTTTATATTGTGCTGCCTCCTGATTGTGATCGGAACGGGTGCGCACCTTTAATATATACATATATAAATCATATAAGAATGTAATTTTATATTATATAACATATTCTATATAGCATATAGCCTCACTATTTTAACCACATAAATATATATTGATTAAATAGTCTGATCAAATTGGTAGTACGAGCTGAAATCGATACTATTTGGGTTCAAATTGAGAAGGCTTTACATATAGACATTCAGTTATAAAGAATATAAATGAAATATAAAGCAAATCTAAGGTTAATCATAATATTAAGATTTATATTACACATTATAAATAAGGATTTAATTACTAAATGTATATCAATGATTTACCTTATTGATGCCCAGTTGTTGGATGACTGTAACACATTTCTCTGCCTCTATGGCCGCTGCATTGAGTCGATCAATGAGCAGAGATGAAGGAAACTTTTTGGTCTCTGCTTCCTTACAGAGCTCCTGCAGCTCGGACAGGGTCACCGATGTCGGAGTGTGGGCATCGACAATGTCGCGACAACGCGACAGCCAGCGCTCAAAGCTGTGCGCCTTAACCTTCAACTTTTGCAGCATCAACGGCATCTCGTCCAGCGTATAGCGATAGATGAGCGTATGTTTCTCTGGCGCACAGCCACAGAGCACAGTATAGTGGCGCAGGCAGACAATCAGCTTGTCGTTGCACTCGCAGGCAACGGCCGATAGGAAGCAGGTTGTATTGCACTCCTGGCAATGGCGCTCATCATCATTAACCAGCTCGAAGGCGCGACGTTCGGCACGTGTGACGCCCCACTCTAGCAGAGACTTGCGCAGCTTCTTTTCGGTGTCAACCATTTCGGCCATGTCAATGTAGCAGGCGGTGGCGATGCCAAACGTCAACTTGGCCGGCTCTAAAGCCATCTTGCAGACGAGCTCGTCGTGCGAGAAGACACAGAAGCGACGCAACATTGAATAATGATTGACGCATTCGCGTCCCATTTTCAGCCAATCCGCGGGCGCAAAATTGACGGCCTCGGCAAAATTGTAGCCCTGATTGAAGCCAGCATGATAAGCGCGCGGAAAGGTAATTACAAATTCGCCAGCATGCTGATCGGTGCGAAAGACGGGCACACCATTGTTCATTAATATGTTGGGATTCATAATGGTCACCAGCTGATGCAGTAGATCGGGCTGCGAGGAGAAGAGCTCAGGAGCGGCACGCTTCATCGTTTCTTCAAACTGCTCGGCACAGGAGCCGGGCACACCGTACCAGGTCTTTGGCTCGCCCCAGTGCAAATAGTTAATCGAATAGCTCCAGTGATCCTCGTTGTGCCAGCAGAAGGCAGCAAAGCACATGCCCACATACATCCACGGCGCATTCATGCCGCTAATATCAGCATTAATGTGTCCCAGTATCGAATCCTCTAACAACGGAAGATTATTTAAATTCCAGCTGGACTCGGCGTACTCCTGATCACCGGGCAACAAATAATGTGAGCTCTTTGTGGGAAACCCGGAGCCGTGATCCATTGTATGTAGATCTGCGCCATATTCCACAGTCACATCCTCATCAATTGACGAAACAATGCGCCAAAATTCACGCTCCACCAGCTCCGTGGGCACCAAGTGCACCGGTTTGCGAAAGTATTCCTGCTTGAATTGATCGGCCATCTGGCCAAATTGCTGCAAGGTGTACTCTCGCTCGGCCTGTTCGAAACCAAAAGCTTCCTGCGGCTTGCTCACCTCCTCCACAACGCAACGCGGGCAAAGCCATTCACCTAGTACGGTTGAATCAAGGAAGAAATAAAATGATTGATAACTGATTAACAACTGACTCAAGAATTATAAAAATCTCAATTATTTCTATATTTTGAAAGGAAAAGTGAACAAAATAGAAGAGATAGAACTCACCTTTCGGTATGCTGCTCAATGGTGGCAGCAAGCAGAAGGTATGATAGCTATCATCGCAGCCATCACAGAGCAGCATTGACTCTTCGACATCGCCCCGATTGCAGATATGACAGATGTACTTCATCAGTGGATCGATAAGCGGCTGCTGTAACTCAGTGGTCGCTTTCTTTTGGGTGGCGCGTGTATTCGGTGTAGCTCCGCAGCCAGCTGATTGGCCAGCACCCGCAGCGGCACCCGCATTGACAGCATTAAAGCTGCTCAATAGGTCGCGCTTGAAATCCTCCTTGGTTTCAGTTTTAATGGTAATGGCAGCCGCACCTGGCTTGGTGTTTAGGCCGCAACTGGCGTTCGAGTTGCCAAAGCGCTTTGAGCGACGCGTATTGTTCTCATTGGGCGGCGCGATTTGCTGACGTGTGGGTATCTCATGGGCCTTATAATCTGTGCCGGCATCCTCGAGCTTGACGGGCGTTGCGTTTACTGTAGAAGCTGCCGCATTAGGTCCCAATACTTTGCCAGACGTGTACACCTCAAACGGATGCAGAATACGTTCGTAATGGGCTTTTAGTGTGGCGCCCACACTTTTGCTGGATGGATACTGCATACGATTGGCTACCTTGGCCCATTTGCGCTCCTTGGTGGTCTGCTCCATGCCACCCTCCTCCTGTACGATGCGATGTAATGTATATAGATCTAGGGCTTTACGCTCTACCATCGGGATTTTTAGAGAGGAGCCTTGCAGCTCCCAAAACTTGGCGATGTGATCCAAGAAATTCAATTTGACGCGCGTCTTTGCCTCCAGTTCGTTGAGTCGCTGCACGCGCGGCACAAAACGCAACTTGTCAACATCGACGGCAAATGGCGGTGACCATTTATCCGGCGGTAAGATCTTGGCAATGCCACATTTCTCCGCTATGGGTCGAATCTTGCTAATGTATGCCAATGGATTCTTAAACTCTTCCGCTGTCGGTCGAAATACTGGGCACTCGGGCGGTGTATCAAAATGGAATTCCTCGTTCTTGCCCTGATCGAATTTATTACTGCTATGCGGCTTCGTATGCAACGATTTCTTGTGCACCGTAGGTGTTGGATGCGGACAGCTGTTGTGATATTTCTTACTGGCCGACACGCTGCTACTGGCATGATTCATCGGCACGCTGGGCATGGGGCGTTCTACGGAGCTGGGTGGCGCTGATATTGGAGTGCCAGAACCTGAACCGCTGCTACCACCACCAGCTGATGTTGGCATCGATATTCCTGTCGACGCTGACGAACCATCATTTCCCGTTGCAGCTGATTCGTTATTGTTGTTGCTGTTGTTGTTATTAATATTATTATTGTTATTGTGGCTGCTGTTTGTATTCTTTTTGGCCGACTCGCTGCCACTTCCGGTTGAGTTGCGGGTGCGCAGGCGTCGCGCTGGTGTTACGGTGCCATTGGAGTTGCTATTGGCGCCTCCTGTGCCGCCACCGCTGGCGGCTAGATTGTCCGCCTCGGCTTTGGCGGACATGTGGGGCTTTATAGATTTTGAAATGAACTGCTGCAACGGCTGCTGACCTTGTTCAGCTCTGCAAATGAGTATAAAATATCGTTTAGTTCACAATTAAAATTATGATAGAAAATTTTCGTTTGTATATATATTTATTTTTCAATAAACGCTTCTATTAGTTCTATGTACTTTCTGCTTGCTCGCTCAAAATCACAGTTATTAGTAAACGTACTTCACTGACTTCCGTTTACATTACGTTTGTTTCTAGTTTTTTTTGTGTTTGGGGTTGAAAATCCACAATCTCAATAAACATAGCCATTTTCTAGTTTTCGGCCTGCCTGCCAAGTGTGACCAGCAGACGAGCACAGTTCACAGTTACAAGTGTGTGCGTTTGTATGTGTGAGTATGTGTATGTGTATTTGTGCAACACTTTTCAACACTGCAAGAACAAGCAGCCAACCTTTTTCATATGTTTAAACGCATGAACGAACGCAAGTGAAAAGTTGTAATTGTAATAGTGTGTGTGTATGAGAGAGAAAGAGAGAAATTTATACACACAGATACACCAAATCACGCACAACCCCTCTCGGACTAGCAGGCAGGTAAACAAAAACAGTAAACGGCATTTATAGAATTAGTGTACGTGAGAGCGCCTCTCGCCGTTTAAATGTGGGGGTTGTGTGGCATTAAAATCGGAGACTATTCTTCAATACATACATACATACATGTATATACATATATAGAGAAAACATACGCACACTTACAAGCAATTGCACTGACTGCAAGCGCATTTGTATTTGGCTCAGTTGGTTCTGATGCTTGATTACATTATCAGCCAGCGTTTCTGATATTGATAAAAATAAAATTGCAATAATTTAAAATGTCTGTATGTATGTATAATCATAATCAGCAGATAAACATCAAATTACAGCTGGACTACAGGAAACTTAAATAAGTAATTTAGTTTTTTGAATACTTTTATTAAAAAATTAATATCTAAGTCTAATTAAATTTGTTTTAATCAATAAAAATATAATATTTGTAATATATTTATTTGATTAGTTGTTTTCTGCACATTTTTTGTTTATATGACAAATATCCATAAATTGATATATAAAACTATCAAAAGAATTTTATAATAAATATTACCTGATTTCAGTCTGTCTTGGGTTTTAATGCTGATCAAATCAAAAAAAATCTAAGCCCATATATATAGTCTAATTAAAAGATTTAAGCTCTATTAAAAGTATCGATAATCAAGGAAAAATTTGTGACCCACGAGTTGCGTTAAATTTACATACACAAAACGATAAGTGGATAAAATTGTATTTAGCTTTTGGAAAACTTTCTTTTAATTATGTATGTATGTATGTATGTACACACACATGAAAAATCTTAGCACCTGTGAAGAGTTTCGGACTGTTTGACCGGGTGGCAAGCAAAGCGCAAATAAATGGCACACACAACACATACTTGCACAAATGACAAACAAACTCGTCTACGTGATCAAAGAACGCCTATCGGCAACTAGGGGCCAAAGGGGTGGGGGTGGTTTTGAGCTTGCGACGGTCTGTCGTGAGAACGACTGAGAGAAAGAGAGTAGGCAGTGAGAGCGAAGCGAATGTGTGACTGGGAGTGGGAGTTAACACGGATGCAGCGCACTGTTGCAGTGTTGGTAACGCACAAACAACATTTGGCATGTTGTTTTTATTTTGCAATTCTGTTTTGCTCACTTACACAAACAGAAACACAATACACATAAAAGCCAACAGGAGTTTTTTTATTTGCCATAACACATTTCATCGTGTTAATTGTGTGTGTATGTGGCGCATGTTAGAATCGTGCAACAGGAAAAAATTAATTTGTTGCATAGAAAAATGGAGCGCACAATACAGATACACATACAAATCTATACATCTTTATTATTTATTCATACGTACGTTTGTATATGAGTGTATATGCACACACAACATTACTTTGCGTGTATGTATAACATAACGACCGATAGCAAAAAACTTACAAATTCAATACGTATGTATGTATGTTTATAACCATACATACATATATATGTAAAATTCTAAAACCATTTGTTCTGCTTAGCGCACGCATATGAACCGGTAGTTTAGCTGTTACTGCAGCTGGGAAAGCTCGTACTTTCCAACATTAATTGCGTATTTCCAGGCAAAACTACTCGGCCACATGCAAAATGTTTATATTTATTGTGTGATGAAATTGAAATAGTAAAAGAAGCCATATTGAAAAACGTCGGTGTCGGCATCGACGCCGGCAGCGATGTTAAAGTTCCGGTTAAGGCTTTTTTGCAGCGTCCAAATAGACAAAAGGAAGCCGCCGTAGTAGTCGCAAAAAGCTTTGCCTTTGGTGGTTGTTGTTACAATTTACACACACACACACACACACATCTATAGCAAACGGTTCGGATATAAAAGTGGGGCGACGCCGCCACCACCACCCCAAATAAAAAGAATAACGTCAATGCATAACCAGGGAGTAAGCGAGTACACGAACAAATTTCGAGTATGAGTATTGTGTAGCTCTGTCATTTCCTTGATCACAACGGACAGACAGACAGACAGGCAACCAGACTCTATCTGTCAGTGTGAGAGCAACGAGTACCGTTTTATGTGTACATACATACGTATGTACGAATGGGAGATGACACGGGCAGCGCGTGAGTGCGTATGCTTTGAGCGTTTGTTTTTAATTTTTACTATTTTTTCCTTAGCCACACAGCTTTTGCTTTAATTGACGTTTGCAAATTATTGATTGGTAAAATGTGAACGCTGCGCGCTTGCCAACTACGAGAATTTCAGAGTCTTGACAAAGTTGGCAACGTTTTTCGTCAACCTATGCTGCCATATTGATCGTTAGGTTCGTGTGTATATATGTATGTGTGCGTTTTGGTGGAAATAATTAAAGCCTAAGAGCCGCATGCTGTTTTAATCTAAAGCGCCTCACGCACACAAAAAGGGGTTTTATATAATTTCCATTTTCAGTCGAACACAAACACACGTACGCGAACTTACACACACACATACACTCACAAGCGCGCACAGGTATATACATATACGTATAGAAACACACAACAGCATTTATCTATACATACATAAATTTGTATGTATGTTGGTATATTTGTATGTTTAGTGAAATTAACACTGAAAGTCGTTTTACTTTGTCAAATGCAATTGATTTAATGTACTTTGGTTAGCTGCATCTGAAAAACTCTGCTCACAAAACAGTTTTCCGTTGCCAACCAAGCCCAGTAACAGCAGCAGCAACAACGACAACAACCAACATCAGCAATGTCTACTACAAAAATAGTAAGCAGTTAACAAACGTCGACGTCGACGTTGTGGTTTTTACGCACTGTCCACCATATTGCACATTGAAATGTTTTATGTTTGTATGTATAATATATGTATGTTTGCGCATACATCGACGTGTGAATGTGTGTATAAATGCAACACTGTACTTTTTTTTATAAAATTTTACACTTTGCATAATTAGTCGACAGGCCTGTAATTGAAATTGATATTCAAGCGTGGGATCACAATATTTGGAGGGATTAACTGCGCTAGACACACACACACACGCACACAGGAGGCAGGCAGCGACGTCGACGGCAACGTCTCTGCTATGATGGCGACCAAAGGCTGAGAACGCACTTTACAACGTCGGTGGTGGTGCTGCTGCTATTACCTTTCTGTCAATGTATGAGCTTATTAAAAATTCACAAAAAATTCACGAAAAATATTATATCAACGGTGTGGCAAAGCTTTACCTTAACAACTACATTTTCACTTTTTATTATATTTTTTTCTTTTAGACTGCGCTGCTAGCAGTGGCCGCAGTAGCAGCAACCGCACACATACAAGTTTTTTCTTCTTTGATTAAAACGCGGGGGGTTGATTCCAACTGTCTTTTTCAGAGCGCACTATAGATTTATATTAAGTTTCGCTTGATTTGTTGCAACGTTTTGGGCATGCCGTATTATATATATGTGTGTTTTGTCCATATTTCGCCTGCTAATTAAACAATTTCTGCTGCAGCCATCAGCAAAACTCACACACGCACGCATACACAGAGGGTAGAAGTGGAAGAAAAACTAAACTCACTGTCGTCATAGGTAATGGGGCCGAGCACGCTGTTTGTATGCGTGCACTTGCCCAAAATATCTCATAGATCCACGCACACAGCACTTAATCAATTCTATTTGTATTTAAATGTTATATTTATTTTTCCTGGTACTGATCTTTTCTACTGCCTTTTCAACTGCACACGACGATGAAAATCAGTGTGGCTAACTCTTGCGTTCAATTTAATACCGCAGTGCCGCAACAGCACACACAGAAAATACCAAAGTCTATGTAAATAGTAACATAAATGGGGGAGTCTATTCTGTTAAGTGGGCAACCTATTATGTTAGTTGTATAAACAATAGCCTTGCTTACATGAGATGACTCTGTTAAGTTAAAGAGTTATGGTGTTTTGTCGTTACCTGGTGGAGTGAAGTGTTCGGTAGAGCAGTAAATACTGTAAAACCAAGTAGATACATATGAATTTATACACTAGTAAACAACAGTGTGGCAACGCTGATTGTCAGACAGTGGCAACTTCAAAGCTTGCGATGTTAATAACAGACACTCAAAAAGGCTAACAACTATCATGCTTATCGTACTAGCCTACAGGTTTTCTTATTTGCTGTTCTCGTCGCACAATTGCTAAGTCGAAATCTGTGGCTGGTAAACACAGCTTTTCGTTCTAGTAAAATAAAAAAAAAATTAAAAATAAAATAAAATAAAATTAACAAAAATAGTAGTGTACGATAGTAGCATAATCATTCCGTACCAATTAGCAATCGTCAGACGAGCTGTTGTTGTTGCCGCCGCCATCGACTCTCGGAAAAATGCCCGCAGTGCGCAAATATCGTCGCGAAACAAGTGAAATCAGTTGCTGCCTCAAATATTTGCTCTTCACCAGCAATGTAATTATCTGGCTGACCGCACTTGTGGTGCTCTCCGTTGGGATTTGGGCCTGGACCGAAAAAGATATGTTTCGCAACATTAGCAAGCTAACATTTATTGCATTAGATCCCGCTTTTGTTCTCATTATATTGGGAACCATCACCTTTATGTTGGGCCTAATGGGCAGTGTGGGTGCACTGCGAGAAAATACCTGCCTCCTGAGCGCTGTAAGTTATACAAAATTTTCTTTGCTCCATATAAACAATATACATATATTAAAGTCGCTTTATAAATTATTTATTTACAGTATGCTATATTTCTGAGCGTTCTACTGCTAAGTGAAATTGGCTTCTGCGGGCTTGCGTTTGTGCTCAAGGACAAAGGCTGGGTAAGTTGTTAACATTTACGCATAGTAAGCTGCATACTAATTAGTTGGCAAAGTTGAATTAAAGCTGCGCAAAGTAAACAAATCTGACTAAGTCGTTGCTAAGTTGATTTTATTTTCATTATTTGTTTATTTGATTTAAAGTTTATTTCTATTTAATATTTAAAAAATATTTTAGACACATTATTTTTAAAGTATGGTTTTTTTGTAAATTATACTTAAAAAATATATTGTTTTTATTACAACCTATATGATATTTTAAAATATAATAATTGTATTTTTCAATTCATTTTGGTTTACTTAGTAATATCACGAAATATAGTGTGCAATATAAATAGTTTTAAGCTCAAGAAAAACTAATTTAATGATATAAATTTAACAATTATAATTATAATTAATATTTTAAATGTATGAAAAATATCTTCTATTTTTTTGTAGATCAAAGATCAAGCTACAGAAGGTCTGAGAGCTTTTATCAAGCATTATCGCGAGGATCCGGATCAACAGAATCTGATTGATTGGATACAGGAGGATTGGCTGCAATGTTGCGGCATCGATGGGCCCAAAGACTGGGATAGCAATAACTATTTCAATTGCTCCTCAATAGCGATTGGTAGCCGTGAAGCATGTGGTGTGCCCTTCTCCTGCTGTCGCCGGCGACCGCAGGAGGTGATCAAGAACAAGCAGTGTGGCTATGATGTGCGCAAGGAGGGCTACGTAAGTTGATTGACAACTAAGCTTCGCTATAGATTTTTCAGGCTTAATCAATTTTATATGCACGCATGCAGCCAGTGGATAGAAATATACATGAGCGCGGTTGCTTGCGCGCTGGAGAGGATTGGCTGGAGACGCATTTGATTGGTGTGGCTGCCACAGTTGTTGGCCTGCTCATCATGCAGGTGCAAGAGTTTTACAATATATATGTTTCTTTTAGTTTTATATGCATATACATATATATATTTTAATGTTTATATATCATGTTGCTTACATTTAGAGTTTGATGCTTTTGTTTGAGTTTATGTGACTGGCAGAAAACGATTTCTAGACCATATTAAGACCCCATATTCGATCTAGTATATTCCGTATGCTTCCGGGCAAATCCCGAATCCTTTACGATGTTTCTCTTGTCGGAGGAGCAGTTCTAAATTCCTTAAAAGTGTTTATTCCATAATATTGATATACGCACTTTAAGTGTTATATTAATAACATAGACTATATCATAGATTATTCTTAAGTAAACATACATAACGGAAAATAGGTTATGTATATTTACTATGTACTATGAAGAGAGATAAGCTATACTGTTTTCATGTAGCAGATCAGCGTGGGGTTAATTTTATCTACTAGTCAGTTCATGGCTTCTCTTACTTGTTTTCAATATAAGTATCATATTTTATTATTTAATTTATATTTATTTGATTTATTTTCATGTCGTTATTTGCAGTTTACGCCGCAGGGCATGGAGCTCTCAAAGATTATTTATGAGAAAGGCTGCGTTCAGGCTGGCGAAGAATGGATTGAGAATAATTTGATTATTATTTCCACGGTCGCTATTGGTGTTATGTTTTTTCAGGTGTTTAGTTTGTTTTGAATTTGACACATATTTTTATTTCAATATACTTGAAGTGAATGCATTTACTTATAACGTTTTATTTGCCTTGCAGATTCTTGGCATTTGTTTTGCGCAAAATTTGCGCGCTGATATCTATACACAAAAATCGAAATGGCACTGACAAATGGCGCACGCTGCCCCCACAGCAATTTAGAAAGGTAAGCGACGTACACAGATAGCAAACAGCAACAGCAACTTTAACTACAACAACTATAACTACAACTATGCATCATCTAAATCAACGCTTCGGTTAGTTACCTATACTATAAATACCTAACTATATGTATATATATATTATATATATATGTATGAGTGTCTACTAAACGCAAACGCATTCCGTCTTCATGGACATTGACTAAATATTAACTAGGTTGCCAAATTTTTTGCTGTTCTACGTAGGCTTCTTTTTTACCCAAAACACACACATACTAAGAAAGCAGAAAGCGAAAAAAAAAACAATTTTCTATACATTTTTACATAAAGAGACGTATATATATATATATATATATATATATATATATATGTGTATATATACTTGAAGAAGAAGTAAATTAACTCGAAATGCAGCTGTGATATATTTTTAGTAAATGTATAGAAATGAGACGAAAAAGCTATTCAAATATATTTCAAATGCAAATAAATTTTCCAGAATGCAAAACTTCGGCAAACCGAAGCGAATATAACCTAGCAGAATGTATAATATTTGCTAACAAAATATCTATCACATTAGATGGATAAATCTACATTCCAAACCAATATTATACTGCTTAGAGGTATCCAAAAACAGAAAATTTCATTTCAAATGTAAACAGCAAAAATCTACCACTATAAAACCTATAAGATATATATAAATATATATATATATTGCAGTATTTTTTATAACACTAATGAACAAAACAAGTATGGAAACTTTTATGTGGGGGCACTTAAAAATAAAAACAAAACAAAATAAAAATATATACAAATTATAAGTAGTTTGCTGATTAGATTTTTGACGAGCTTAAATTGTACGCGCCGCATGCAGATTTATGTAATAAAATATATATAGTAATGATATAACAAATATATTTTTACATAAATCATTTATAGTTTTTTCCGCTTACGGATTTCCTAATTTGCAATTAACATGTACTATTGCATAATACATACATAATATAAATGAAAAACAAAAACCTGTCTTGTGTTCGTTATAAGTTTTACTTTTGTTTTTAAATAAGACTGATGTCGAATTAGTCGAAACAACTTTTGCACAATGAACTAATGTTAACAAGTTATGTATAAAATATATATTTGTTTAATCTATGGGTTGATAGGCATCCTTGTGAATCGCCCTAACTATTACTAAGCTTTGTTTTCCATTTCGTGACTATTATTAAGTTTTAATGTATTTCGAATCTGTTAACATACCTCTTGTATTTCCTCTACTACAATACTGCCCTAAAAAACATGTAGAAACACAAAAACCATTTTTTTTATCAAATTTTGATATTAAAAGGAAAAACATTTAATTATATTTCGAAGAATTTACATTGAACACCAACTGAGTCTCTTTCAATTTTTGAAATATATTTTTGAGAATATCGAAAACTAAATGTACTTAATACTCTACAAATGTATTTAATATGCTAATAACAAAAAACCAGAAAATAATGTCTCGACGCACAAAATAAAATATTTTTCCTATAAAACAATTAAATTATAAATAAAAAATTAAAAAAAAAATCTGAATCTCCATTTGCCAATGAACAAAATATTTATTGAAACGAGAATTAAATTTAAGAAAAAATTAAAATTAAAATTAATGAATTAATTTGAGAAACCAAGGAAAATAAAAAGAAATTCCTGAATAACGAAAGAGTCAATTGAAAACGAGCTAAAATTATAATAAATACAATGTCAGTCAAACAATATTGAATTAATTAAGCAATGTTTATTATAAAACAAATGTAACAGCTAAGATTAGCAAATATTATATAAAAACGCTTGTCAAGGTTGTTGTTGCGACAGCAAAATCAATAACTGCTTCTAAACAACAAAAAAAAGAAAACGCTTGTAAATGGTAATAATAAAAATTAACAAAAAACTGTTTGACGTCTACTTTTGTGCCTCGCTGGACTCTCCATCCAGCTGAGCAACTGCATCGAATTGCACAGCCGGCAGCTCAGCGCCGTTTGTGGTCTTATTGCAGCGTTGATACTCGATCAGCACCAAGGAATTAGAGCCCACTTTGAGCAGCTCATTGGGCACATAGAGCGTTATCTGTGGTCCAGCTAGCGGCCAGTAGCGGCCCAAATTGAAGCCATTCACGTAGGCCACGCCTTTGCCCCAGCCAGCCATGTTCAGATAGGTGTCGCCCACTTCAGGTACCTGAAAGCTGCCCGTATAGAGTATGGGTCCGGTGCGTAGCAGCCGCTGCTTAGCTATCGATGCCTCGAGCGCTGCATTTTCTGCCAACTTCTGATGCCAGCTCTCAATAGCGATCGCCTCCAGTGGATAGCCTGTGGTTGTCCAATTGTCCAGTGGCAAAGCGCCGCCGTTATGTAGTTGAAGGGTCACCTTGCCAAAGATACCCTTGGTGTCATTGGCGCGATCATAGTTAATCCGTCCCTGATTCTCTACGAGCAGCTGCAGTGTGCTGCCCCAGCCCTTGCTCAATGGCAGCGCATAGATGCGTGCCTCCCGGGACAATGTGCCCACCAGCTGCTGGTCGACGAAGACGTGAGCTCGATCGCGCAGATCTTCCACCTGTAGCAGCGTCGGATCCAGATCCAAGCTAGGAAGCGGTGTCTCATATAGCAACAGGCCGGAATACTGATCCATTTCCTCAAACGATTTGGGCATATCGGACTTGACGGGCGTGCCCTTGGACAGGGCAGCGCGTCCCTCCGTCGAGAGTAGCTCCATTGAAGGCGTCAGCTCCACTTTGCCATATGCTAAACGCTTGGCGGGATTTAGTGTAATATTGGGCGGGTCAAGTACCTCGCTTATCACTTGCTTGATTAATTCATATTTTTTGGTAACTCCGCCCGCCTCATCCATAACGGCATCGTAGTCATAGCTGGTTATGTCCGCCGCATACCCAATGCCACCATCCAGATCGTAATTGGCGCCGGCTGTAAAACCAAAGTTCGTGCCGCCAAAGAACATGTACAGATTAACGCTGGCATTGTAGCTGAGTATGGTCCTGAAAGGCATAAGCAGAATATTATAGTATACAAATGCTGATATATTTGGTTTCTTTAAAGGTACTTCAAAGCGCTGGCCACTTCGTTCGGATCGCGTCGCTGATTCATCTCCTGCCAATGCGTCAGCCAGCCAGGATAGAATTCCGAATTGACTAGTGGTCCAGTAGGCTGTACGCCGCGCAGATATTCCCAGATTTTGTCAATCTCATGAACTGTATAAGAGAAAATGTGCTTGAGTGTAGCTTGAGATGATTTGAGATTGACCTTCAAGAAGCCGACAGTTAAGATTGGCTTAATCTTATATAGTTATGTACACTTATATAGTTATAAGAGTTGAGCTTTTATATATGTCTAAAATTAAGCAAGCTTATTTCATTTTACTAAAATTATCCTTGTGAAGGTAGTTTTAATTATATATTTATACAAAAATTAATATATTTTCAATTTAACAAATATGTATAGTTTTAACTGCCTCTACCGAAGATCTTTTAAACTGCAATCACATGTTTCTACTCACTGCGATCAATGCCAAAGTCCGTGGTAGCAAATACATTCTCAATCTTGCCGCAGTGCATCCGTTCATTTGGTATATCCACAGTGAACAACAACGCCTTATTTTCCACATATTTATCAGTCTCGTCGCGCAACCAATTCAGATACTCATGATCGCAGGCATAGTATGCGGCATATTCATTCTCGACCTGCACCATGATGATCTTGCCACCGTTGCCAATTAGCAAATGCTTTAGGCGTGGCATTAGCTCAGCGTACCATTTGCTTACCTCAGCCAAATAATTGGGATCATTTGTGCGTACTTTGATGTTCGGATATTTGGTGAATAGCCAGTGGGGTAGGCCGCCCTGTGTTAAATTTCAAATTTGTGTTAAATTTCAAATTAGTCATTTCAATTTGTTATCTGACTTATGTTACTTACGTTATCGCGCTCAGCACAGATATATGGACCGGGACGTAGCACTATATAAAAGTTTTCTTCTTGAGCTATTTCTAGAAATTTAACCACATCGGCTATGCCCTCCCAATTGTATTCGCCATCATGTGGATTATGTAGCGACCACTCAACGTAGCTGTTAACGATAAAGGTAAAAAATTGTAGATACATTAAGTATAAATAAATAAGGGAAATAGCTGAATCTCTTCAGATATGTAAAAGAACAGTTTACTAGATAAAAATATAAATATATAGATATATATGTAGATAATATTGTTATTTATATAGATAGACTGTTATATTATTATTGAGAAACATAGAACATCAACTACTTTTCTATATAGCTAGTCTAGCATTTTCCTATAATCGGTGTTTCCTATAATAGTATGCGAGGTCTTTTAATGTACAATTTAATGAGAAACATAAATTAGTAGCACAAAATCAGAGTCCCACATCTTCATTCAGGCTTGCTTAATTTGAATTTCCCTTGTAAAGTTCAGCCTTGAGAACGTTTTGTGCAATTACTTATGGATGTAGCTCAGTGTTGCTTATCATCAGCTTGTAAAAGTCAGAGCTGTAAACCCATTCATTATATTGATTCATAACTTTTAGTCAGCCTTGCAGTTGCTCAAACCAAGCCATAGTCACGTCCTACGGCTTACACAACTATCCTATCTAAAGCTACTACTCACGTATCCAATGCATTGAGACCAGCTGCACGCATTGTGCGCAGACGATTTCGCCAAGCATCGGGCAGAGCCCGGAAATAGTGAAATGAGCCGGCGACATAGCGAAATGGCTGTCCATTCAGTAGGAAAGTGTTTGCCGTGTGATCAATGCTGAATGCGGGTGTTTCCTGATGAAACGAAGTTATAGCGGTTAGCCAATGTTCAACAAATTGACCCACTAAACTTTTGTTTTTTAGCTCACCTCTGTGACGTCATTGCTGCCGCTGAGCCCCACGCAGAGGCCCACAGTCAGCGCGATCACCAAAATTATAATGCCTCCACCCATGGCCAACGTTAGCTTACGAGTGCAGCGAAAACGGCCACTGCTGCCACTCATGGTTGACTTAAAGTTTTATGATCAAGCTTTATTGGGCTCGAAAGCTACAGTTGAACACCTCAAGCTTTTAGCTTACTTCAAAAGTTTCTCTTCTAAGAGCTGGTTTTAAATAACAACCGCTAAGTTGCCCTGGTCGGTCGGCAATGTCAATGGGTTCTGGCGCTTTAATCGCTCACTTCACGATATATAAATAAGTACGTGTATGTATGCTGATAAGTGGGGTCGCCTGGAGTGTCTGATAAAGCTAAACTAAAGTGGACTGCACAATTTGTTTGTCATTTCACAAGACGAGTGTGTTGTTATTTCGGCATTAGCTCAATTAGTTATAAAAGCGCATATCTTGAGCGCTTTAATCGCATCTAAGCGATAATCCCTATCTATGAAATCTGTTTCGATTGTAGACAAAAAATATAAATATGAATATATGAAAATATAGAACTAATTAAGGCATGTGAAGTGTTTCCAAATTATATTTGGCTATTATACTTTCGTTTTGTTAGATCAAGTTTTCATATCTCATCTGAGTCTGTACAGCTTAAAAAATGTATTTCATTTTAAAGTTTTTTCCTAATTCAATATTCGTTCTGAAGTTGTCGCTCATTTCATAATAAACTCAGCTTCATTAATTCAGTAAATTGTTGACTTCCGATACGATTTGCTGTTGTTAAGTTTGATAACTCTATAAATATAAATTCATATTTCATTTCCCTTTGTCTTTCACTTATATATATATATATATATATATATATTTATATACGTCTACATAGTATAAAACACTTATCGCTATTTAATTTTCCTTTATTTTCTTTATTATAGTTTACCGCACTATCACTTATAAAATTGCAAAAAATTATATTATAATTATAATTAGTATACGGTTTACACTTGTTGAATGTATTATGTATGCATTTGATTAACTGTATATTGTCGGATCTATAGTATGTGTATATAATACTTTATATAGTTGGATTAGATGTGTCTTTTAATTACTAGACTATAAATGCCTTTGGTAGTGTGCTTCAATATTTTTGGTTAATGCGAACTCTCTTAGAGAATCCGCATATTATATTAGATGTAAATACATTTTGATTAATTTCAGCTTGAAATTGTGTTTTTTTTTGTAAGAAATGTTTTAACAATACTAAGTAGTTTCCATGGCTTAACTAAATTTTAAATATTTTTTGTTTTTTTTTTTTTTATAAATTATTTGAACTGTAACAAAAGCGCTTCTATTTTTTCTTTGTATATAAAATTATACATACATAGGTTGAGGTAGAAACAGCACAAAATTACAGAGAATTAGATAAAATTGTGGTATAGCTGAAAATAGAAGGACTAAGGGACTAGTATAAGACTTGTATAAGTATTTTTTTTGATTGTGTTAAGTAATATCTTAGCTTAGAAACTAGAGTCCGTATAATATCGTTGTTTACTTATTTGGTTTCAGTTGGTTTTTTGTGTCACTAAGCGCTGACGCTGCAAAATTTATCGGCCATCAATGTTAGCACCTTCTCTAGTTTTCCATGCCGATCCTCGGGCTTGGCGGTGGCGCCTGAACTACCCCACAGGAACTTGACGTGAAACTCAGTGCTGTATATGGAAAGTTTTAGTTATTAGCTAAAAAGATTCAATTGCAGGTTCTAATATTATACTTACCGAAATGCATCCGCTAGCAGTTCATCTAATCTTGTGCTTGCCTCCTCCATTATAATCTTAGCATTCTTGCGATATAGATCCAAATTCTTAAGGAAGCCACGTGATGCATCCAAATGCTGAAAATTGATGGTCATGCCAAAATCATCTGCTTTGGATTCCCAGGGTGCAATGCAGGTATTATAGAGTGCAGGGCGCTCATCCACATTGCTGTGATCGATAATGTCCATCACGGGTCTATCAATGAGCAGAGCGTAGAGCAGCACATGGGGCACAGTTGTGTTTGGCGCCTGCGGATTGGAGGCTTCATTCATGCTGCTTAAAGTGGGTCGAAGTTTGGCCTCAAATGTAAACGCACTGTCCGTGTACTTTTGGCGCAGAATGTGCCAGGCCTGATCCAGTTTTTGTATCTAAAACTCAAATTTAAAGATACATTGGAACTCCATATCCATTTTAAACTTAGCCAACTCACCTGTTGCATGCACAAGCCCAACATAATGGCACAAAACCCAAACAGATTGCCCAGCGCTGTTTTTGTTTCAACCGCAATTTGTATCCACTTGCTGAGCAGCTCGGCGCGATCCAGATCCGTTTGACAGGTCAGTATGGTCACGGCAACCATTAGCTTGATGCATTGCGTTCGCTCAATGATGTCCTCTCGAAATACTTTGCCATGTGGCAGAGTCAGCAACTCCAGACCTGAACAGCTTAAATAACAATCCGATTCATTTTCAGGCTCATCCAGAAATAAGCCCACATCGATGCGTGTAATGTGCTCGGCTAGTAGCTTGGGACCTGTTTCCAATAGCATCATCTTGAAAGTGTTCAAAGCATCGCCATCCAGCGGCTTATTCTCCACTGAAGGCAACAGCAACGTACTAAAGTTCTCAAAATCAAATTTGCTGCACTGCAATGCGAGGGGACATATTAGTCAAATATTATGAATATAGCTAGTGCTAAATATATTACGAGTACTTCGGTAAATCGAATTGTTACTTTAACCGGCGAAATAACGTAACAAGATTTAAGCTTCAACGTAAATCTGAATTGCGTTGCCACCTAGTTGCAAAAACTGCGTATGTTTCTCGATTGTTATATTAAATTTGATCCCACATTTTTAAAACATAAGTTGAGTCTGTTAACGGTAATATGCGTAATAAAATCTAATTTAAACTATTACAATGCTGTCTAATCAGTTGTGGCAAGATAGTTGGCAAGATATGGCGAGATCTTTCAAATAATTTAAAAAGTCGGGCACTCTTTTATATATGGCGCGCTTGTTAAGTTACAACAGCTGTTAAGAAGCTGTTACAGAGCTGTCTGTCAATATTTGCAATTAACATTACGCTACCAATTATAATTAAATTAAATCGCGTAAGGTGGCAATACCGTAATTCACAATAGACCACTATGTCAGTTGTATTGAAATTTTGAAAACTGGTAGTGCTTTAAAATATTAATGAACTTATGCGCTTCTGAACAGCTTTTGGCAATTTGTTTAAAAATTACAGTATTAGGTTGTTACGTATATTGTTGAAAATATATACTTTGCGTTCTTACCAGCTTAAACTCCTCAATGGGCAATGTAAAGAGCTGTTCCTCAGCGGCCAAGGCATCAAATTCCGTAAAGCTTTTCAAAGTGCCATTAGAAATTGAGCTGCTCATAAAACGAGGATTTTTGATAATGACGCCGCCACGTTGTATGCTCAGTTCACTGATATCACCGGGTGCTGAGTCCCCTGAGCCATTGCCTGAATCCGAACCGCTGGCCTGATATGCCAGCATAGCGGCCATTGGCTCCTTACGTGGCTTGGGCGGCGGACTCGGTGGTCGATCGGGCGTATCGAGACTGCAATTACGCGCCAAATTGCAAATGCGTGCTGCTGCCTGTTGTCGCAGCGCCTGCGCTGCCGAAGTGCTCGGACGTGGCAAGGACTGTGTGCTAAACTTGTGTTCCAAGTGTTGCGATTGCAACTGCATATCGCTGGTGGGATTACAGCGTGCAATGGTCTGAAAACGTGCCAGGCCATGGCCATTGGGGGCATCTGTTGCGGCAAGCTGCTGCTGCTGTTCCTGGTGCTTGTTAATGTTGCACACAACCATCGCCTGGGCTGGTGTCAAGCTCTGTGAACGTTGTTGCTTCTTACAGGGTAACCTCGGCGGTGGCACATCCCGGCGCACTCGTGGTGGTGAACAATGCGGACTAGCAGGCGTTCCAGCCTGTTGTTGCTGCTGCTGTTGCTGTTGCTGTTGCTGCTGCTGTGGCTGTGTTGTTGCAACGTCACCACTTAGTTGGCCAAAGCGAAAGATTGCGGAGCCACCTGCATTGTTGCCCATGGGCGAGTTCAATGGACTCAAACCACGCAATCCCGCCAACATTTGTGTATGCAGCTGATTGCCCACAATCTTGTGGCCATAGAAGGATAGTGGATATGTGCGATTGCATGGATATTGTATCAAGGCGCCCGAGGCAGCTGATATTGGTTTGCCCGAGCCCACGTAGAAGGTGATCAAGTCTGGCACCGTATCGAAGGCATCCTCCTCAAATTGATACTGCACGCGCTCGTAAACAGTCTCCGGCTGTAAAACCAGCTGGCAAATAAATGAAGGAAATGTGGTTAGTGTGATTCATGTAATATTTGTTGTTTTTATACATATTCTATAATCTAAACATTGATATACGATTGCCCACTCAATCAATATATAGCTGGAAAAATTCTAATTATTTTTAAATAAAAACTTATACACGGAAAAATACGATTGGATATATAGACTTAATCTGTAAATACTGAAATTTTCTTCAAAATATGGATAACTTCTTAAGTGGACTCTTCTTCAATGCAACACACTTAACGCAACATTTGACTCTTGAACTCACCTTGTTGAGCACAAAATGCAGGACAGCTGCTTTACTGCGACAGGTGAGCACGTAGTTATCCGGCTGGGAGGCGCAATCCCGCACTAAGAAATCTCCCTCTCGCTGAACAATCTCTTCGGCACGCTGACGTGGCAGAGCACCGTGGTACCAGGCATGCGAGCGCAATTCTCTGGCATCTAAGCTTAGTTCCCATTCGAGTGCCTTTTTCAGCGCAATGGCCTCCTGTTGCTCATTGGGATTGGGCGAGGCTGCAAGGGGCGTGGAAACGTTACTGTTATTGCCGCTTTCCATATCGTCGGCGTTCTGGCCCCAATGCGGACTGTTGCACTTGGAGCGCGGCTTCAATTCCTCATAGCTGTAAAGAGAGAGACAGAGAGTGAATTATTGCACTTCATAAATTTCCCTTATTATGGGAAATTTATTATGCTTGCGCTCTGTGTATACACGGCCGGGCTATTGTTGGAAAAGGGAAATCCGCTCCCACAGGATTGTTTCTTGGTATATGCGAACTTTTGTCTGAAGTTCAAGTGCAAAAAAAAATTACGCTAATGTAATTGTAGTAAAAATTGCTTACGCCTATTTCCCTCAGAATGTTCAGATTTGTAAACTAAGCTTAAAGTGTTTATAATAAATAATTGTAAATGCTTTTCATTTACAAGTTGTTATCACTCACCTGCTACGCCCATTTTACTAGCACAGCTTTTCGTTACGGAATATATACGCAGGACACGCCTCAAATAATTTTCTTTTAATGCTATCAGACTTTATATGGAAACAAACTTTTGTATTTAAAATAAATTGTTTTATGTTCAGTTTTATTTAATATTTGTTTTTTTGTTTATTGAAACTGTAAAACTTTTAGTTTATTCTTATCTTTGGCTTTTCTTATCGCATCGAACTCGTCTGCACTCTTTGCCATCTAAATTCGCTCTGCGTTTTTGGCCCACCCTGGCACAAGTCGAATGTCCTTGTGAGGGTTGTTCGCTGTGCGCGACTTGTTTGTGTTTTGTTTTAAGATTTTTATGCCGCCTGCCTAACGGCATAAGGCTTATTGTTTCTTTTTTATTTTATGGGAAATTCTTTGGGGCATGCGCAGAGTTTTTGTTATTGAAATATGTTTAAATGTAAGAGGGGCTGGAGAAGTGGTTGTTATTAACTCGGGAGAGGCAATATGCGGGCAGGCAGGCAGGGAATCACGAGTGTCAGCAGTTGAATGTGGATGTTAAGGAATTGTGGAACTTATTTAAGAATTCGTTATATTTTAAACAAATGTATTGTATATGTAAGGTTTACATGACATGAAAAAAAAAACAATTTTTTAATTTATATATTTTTTAAAATTATTTAATAATTAAAAAAATACTTTTGACACACATTATTATTAAGGTTTATTTTGGTGTAGATATATATATTATTTCTTATCAAGTTAAGATTAGGGAATAAAGTCAATTCTGAAAACTGATAACTAGCAAAATTTTTATAATATTTTATCTTAAATTGTGATCAGCTCAAAGTGAATTAAACCTCCCTGCTAACTGCCAATGCAATTAAAAAAAAACTAAAAACCTATAGGCCAATCCTCATTAATGAATATATTTGATACATTGGGAAAAGTTTTTCACGCAACTATTTGAGTAAAGATATATCAGAACTTAAGTTTTAATCAGTAAATTTACCAACAACATGCCTCGAGCTAACTTCTGCATAAGTTTTCTACTATCTAGTCAGTACTTTGTTTAGCATACTCACATAGTTGTTGTCTCATCGAATGTCAATTGCTTTAAGACCTTGCCACTTTTGGTGGTAATCACAGCTGCTCCGCTGCTTTCGTTGCTTTCAGCCATATTATCGGGATCTAGATAAACCATTGGACAGGAACTCTTGCGGCGTGGCACCGCACACGGAGCGCTTCTCATGGCTGTTCTCAGATAAATCAGCTGTAGCTATATAGATTGGCACCATTCACTAATTGCCGCCACTTACCTTCCAAATTCATGGACTGTCTACGCTTGGCCCTCACGCCCAACAAGCTGTTTAGCATTTTCTGGCGATGGGTAATGCTGCGTACACCCAAACGTTTCAAGTCTCTATCGGTTACATCGCCAACATCATTCACTGTTGCATACATTTTCAGGTTTTCTGTTTGAGCGGATGTGACACGTGAGTTACTGCAGTTTGCTGGAGAACAAAATAAACTGCTGACTAAACTGACCTTCATATTGCTGCAGCTCGAGCAGATTTAGCCATTCGCTAATGCTCAATCTGGAATTGTGTATGATCATGGCAACGTCGTCGCGTCGTCTACCGGAATTGGGATAACGAAAGTTCCACAGGATGCCTAATTGAGAGAGAGAGAGGGAGACACTGAGTGTTGTAATTGTATCTGTAAGATACATTTTCAACCTCTTATATCACTTACTGCTACGTCTATTTGTCGCATTCCGCGAGTCGAGCTGACGCGTTTGCACATTACCCATATTCTCAACAATTTCTACGTAGTTCTCAGCGTTTGTCTTTAACTATATTAGCTCTATAATTAAGCCGTCACATTGCCGCGCGTTCGTTAACTGAAATTTCAACCGCTCACAGCGCTTAGCCTCAACAAACTGAACAAACGAAGCTCTAGCAAAACATTATTGACAAAATCCAAGGCCTGATAAGTCGCTAACTAAATACTCTAACCAGCTAAAGTAAATTGTTATGTTTTTATATGTATATTTAGTACTATATTTTAAGTACTATAATTTAAATTACTACTAAGAATTACAACTTCAAAAATAGTTAGAGAAAACAAAGAAAATTTTTAAAATTTTAAATTTTATTCTTAATAATTTGTAATATTTAGCAATATTTTTTATATTTATTTAGAAAATATTTTATTTTGTATTTATTATACTTTAAATTTAAACATTTTTTGAGATACAAAAATTTTTTGTACTTAGTTTTTAATATATAGTTTTATTTTTAATTTTTATATTTTAAATTTGTATTAACATTTTTTTTTAAATATTTTTAATTTAATCAATACTAGTAGATAGATATAGTTTATATTCGTATACTATTTTTTTAACAAATGTGCTTTATTTAAATATTTTTCCTTATTTATTTATAATTTTTAATAAGCATTAAATGCTTTTATTTATTTAATTTTTCTTTTTATTGCATTTTGTTGTACAAATATATATATTTTTCAAGTTTGAAAAAACTTATTTATTTATTAAAAAATGTTTTATCTAAATACTCATCTGTTTAGTGATATTAAAACTAATACTTAATATATATTTTGTATATTTTTTATTTATGTAAAAGTAATCCTTTGCTAACAAACATATTTAGAAATTCTTCGTACTCTTTGTTAGAGTATAACAATAATATTATTACGAGCTGAAGTAATTTTTCAATGTCGTGCGTCAATAATTTGCGCTCACTGTTTGCCTAATTGTCTCTCTGATCCGCTACGGCTGATGCCCCTGCGCTTGACCAACTGCTGTTGTCGTCGGGTATCGGGTATCGGCTTTTATCATTGTCTAGATTAGAAGGTCTGCTCGTCGCAGTTTCGAGTTCTGCTGATCGCAGCGGTATATCTTTAATTAAATTTTCGGTTGTTTATTATAAGAAAATGGCATTGCGTGTTCTGCTATTGTTTACTCTGTGCCGAAGCACAATAAGAGAGCAAAGAGAGCATTAAGAGCGAATTGCTTTTAATGATATATGAGGTATTAATATGTTGCTTTATCAATTATGAATTGCTCAGCTAGTTCCTAATTGTTTGTTTTCATAAGTACATGTGGTCAGATCATATTAATTAACGAATATTGCTGGTCATTAGTCTAAGTTATTATACGTAGATCTGTGCCTTGATAGCATCTACGCAATATGCTCTTTTCATTGTTTGTTTATTGAACAAAATTGATAATTATCTGATGTATTTCATAAATCAATAAATAAAAGCATTTACGTTTAATAGAATTTGGGCTTATTTAGGTTCTCTTTTATGTTGACTAGCAACAAAATACAATTGTAATTGAAAGACAGCGCAGTGATTACTAAATTGCATGCTCCGTTCCTGCCTTTGGCTGATGTTTCTGAAATATCCAGATTATTGCTTAAGAAAATGCCTAAAGAAATTTTGTAGTATCTTACCATATATTTTACTATTAAAGACTTTATGTATCATGTTGACGAGCTTAGTTGATCTAATAATTTCGTATAAATGCAGCAATCTCGTAATTCAGAAAAGCTATTTTGAAATACATGTTTATATGCATGCATAAGATTAAATATTGTTTCGATAATTTATCTTATTTATCGATAACTTAAAAACGGTTACTTGAATACCCAACAAGCTAGATATTTGAAACTTATTATGTATACCTCTGAAATGATTACCTTGCTCTTTCCCTCAAATTTGCAAAAATCATATTTCAAATACTAGAGACTTGTGCTTCGGCACATACGCACATTGGAATGTCATTATCATGATCCTGATTTGCTTGATTATCTATATCACATATAATATAATTTAATAGTGAATTATCATCATTATTTTTCATATCATCATAAGCAGCAATATTATTATAATTTATTATAAAAATTTGTATATAAGTAACAGATGTTGAGACTTACCAGCAGCAGGTTAGAAATGCAAGCTCTTCAGCAGCCTCTTCTTTTAGTTCATTCTCAGTCATCAGATTCTCACTCATGGAACTCAAAAAGAGCGTTATCTAGAGAGTTTTGGGAGCTAACATTGACACTCATTCAGTAAAACTAGTAAATTGTTTCTGTGGGTTGAAGTACATATATGAATAAAGCAAAAAATATTTTAAATGGACAGACAAAAGAGAGACGACTCAGTCCAGTATTGTGGAATTTGAATCCCCTGCTTCAAGTCTCAGATTGATTAATGATTGTTAAATTGTTAGTGACGCAGGATAAAAGTATTTGCCAATCAAGAATCAGACTACTTTTTCACAAAGCTAAATCTATAACTGAAGGAAGAAAAATTAAATTTTTGATCTAAATTGTAGAAAACGCGTTCACTCCAAGATACAGTAACATCAAAACCCTTTTAAAAATTTTAGTCTTAGCAATTTTTTACCCTGTGCATCGTCTAAATACAAAATAAGTTTAAAAATTCATTTTGTACAGTTAACATTTATTGTTCATTAAAGATAAGTTTTAAATGGCAATAATTTAAATTCGTTTTTTATATAAATTAATTAAGCTATGAAACAATCAAACTTACGCTACAACCGAATTTGATTATGGTTAACAATCTCTATGAACTAATTAATATAAAAAATATGTTATTTATATATTGACTTGCGGCTATTCAACGACATCAATTTCAATGTTATCATCGTCGTCGGCTCGTTCGCTGAGCTCCACGCTGGAACAGCTGTCGGAGCTGTAGTCCAACATTTCGTGTGGCCTTGCTCCAGCTCCAACTCCAGTTGTGACCAGCAAGGTCTTCGCCGGGCTGTTGCTGGAACCCATGGGCTGTGGCTGTGGCTGCTTCTCGTGTCCGCTTTTTAGATTTTCGCGCGTGTGACGCCATTTCATGCGCCGATTCTGGAACCAGACTTTGACCTGCAAATTGGTAAGACTTCAGCGCGAATCCTTCTCTGTGGCTGGCTCTGCCCACAACTTACCTGAGCGTCTGTCAGATTCAGCCGTGCGGCCAACTTGCGTCTATCCGGTTTGGTTATGTATTTCTGTTGCTGGAATTGTATTTCGAGTCCTTTTCGCTGCAGATTTGTGAACACGGCTCGTGACCAGGAACGTTTGCGTTTGCTGCCATTGCCATTTCCATTGCTGTTGCTGTTGCTGTTGCTGTGGTTGTTGTTACTGACGCTGCTGTTGTTGCTGCTGCTGTTATTGCTGTGGCCGCCATTTTGTAATGTGTTTGCGGCACCTGTTGCCGCTGTGGGAATGTCCAGCAACTGTTGATGCGCCGTTTTGGCCATGAAACGTTGCTGCTGCGTTAACTGCAACGTCTTGAGGCTATTTAATGGCGCCAGCAGCGCAGCAGATGTTGGGCTGTGCAACAGCGTTGCTGCCTTGTGTTGTTGTTGTTGTGGATGTATGTGTTGCTGCTGTTGATGATGTTGTTGCTGCTGCTGTTGATGGAAACGCATCAGTGCGTTCGTTGCCAGCGTAGGAAATGTTGTTGCTGTCGATTGGATAAAGAAAATAATGGTTTACTATAACAATTTCTTGAAGGAAATATATATGTATATATATATAAATATATACAAGAAGTTCACATACAAAATCGATTTTAAGGATACTAAATAAAACATTCCATTTTTATAAAAATAACTCTATATATCTATATCTTCGGGAAACAAGGAGTTAATCCCATACTCATTAAACAGTGTCATCTTTATATAACAAATGTAGCGTCATTCATGTAGAGTAATATAATATAACCTTTAGTAATTGGCTTTAAATAAATATGCACATACGATCTTTACTTCAAAAATACATTATTATTGACAGTTCGTCAAGTAGACATTACTTTAAGACAATTCAAAGATCAAAGGTGTATGAATTCAACTGTATCCTTTCGAATTTCACATATTGAATTTGCTGTGCTTGTTAAAATCCTAGACTTAATTAGCTAACATATTAATCTTGTCCTGTTTCCAGTCACTCACCTAGCCAATGTGACCTATGCACTCATGCTTGTATGGGTCTATTTTATTTTCTGAGCTCAGGTTTGACTCAAAGTATTGCAGTCTTTAAAGCTTCGCCTAGAATTAATTTCGAATGAAAACCTCGTTCTTATAATTACGTTACAGTTTAGAGACAATAAGAGTCACTTTTTTGAAACATCATCAATTGGGAACGACGGGAATAATAAAAGCATAAAAAGAAATCAATTTTATCATCTTTCGTTCCACTTCTATCAAAATTAATAAATTTCTTTTAAAATTCGCTAATTAATTCAACAGATTATATATTTCTTAAATATTTATTTTCTTCTAAATGTCTAGTTGCATTTGTTTTCTGTTAATTTGTATACATAAATAGAATGTAGGTTTTCTACTTTATCACATATCCAATTATTTTTATATTATTCGCCACGCTCTTTTAGAATATTTATTTATTCTGTTCAATTGGCGCGTACTTTGGGAAAAGCTTTTACATTCCATTTTTCATATCACACTTCTTTATTTATTTGTACACCTAGACACTCAACATCCTCTATAAGCTGATATCCGGCGGGGCCTAAATATATATAAAATATATGTATATAAATATAAATATTTTGCAAAACAATTTACGCATTTCCTTAAACGCAACATCTAAAACTCAATAATATTCGATGTGAGCAAATATTAAAATACAATTTCTAAAAAAAAATTCAAAAAAAAAAAAAAGAATTTGAGTAAATTATTTTCAATGAAACGCACGTTGAAAATATTTAAATGAGTTTGTTTATAATAAAATTTTCACTTAATTGGAAATAATCAACGTTGCGGGTAAACAAATTGTTTACAACACAGCGCCAAAAAAATCAACAACAACAACAAATATAAGCCAAAATACATCTCAGTGGACCAAAAAAAAATTATTTGGGGTAATCGAGCACGACATGGGGCACGAGATTGCGGCCGGGTAGCTGGGCCAAGTGTGTGGCTTGCAGCTAAATGTTTTTTAAATACTCTACAGTTTTTCTTCTTCCTCCTTTTAAACTAGTTTATGCATTTTTATTGGTTTTTTTGTTGGTTTTTATAAGTGAGATGTGCGCACGGAAATTTCAGTGCGTAAATGGATTTCGAATTTGTTTGTGCGCGCGGCATGCGTCTAATTATTTTTCATGGCGCATTTTATTTACTCAAAACTCAAGCGATCTTCTATCTGTGTATTTACATTGCAACGGAAATGCAGCTGTAGCTGCAACTGCAACTGCAACTGCAACGGCAACAGCAACTGTAATAACGCGCACGCCTTCAGCTTAATTGGCCGGCATTTGGCTTATGTCAACCGTCAACGATTTCTTATAATGAGTTTCCATTGATTTTCAACACCTTGGCGCACCTTAATTGCCCCACACACACTCACATCGATACCTTTTTGTAAATAATGCTGCAAATGTCTTAATGAGTTAAATGATCATCTAGGCATGGCCAGCATCCCGCATCCTGAATATTTGTAGCTATCCTACAAATTTATGACCTGCTTTAAATTGTTTCGATTTATTTTCCAACGTACAATCATATTTATGGGCTTGCGAATATTTTCTGAGCTCGTGTAAACACTCGCATGCATTTTCGAATGCAATGCGAATAATTGCCACATTGTATTGCCATAAGAGCATCGAGGAAGTTATGGGTTCGCCTTAACTCAGGTGCGCAATGGGGAGCAGCAGGTGCAACACTTAAAGAGATCCCTGACCCTGATTGAATGAGCATGGAAACTGAGTTTATGCTTCCATACGACAGATAAACTTTGTTGCTCATAAATTAACTGAAATTGAAATAAATATCTTAAATTATAATATGGAATAACAAACAATGCGTTCTTGGGTATCAACAAAAATGCGATAGGTTCAAGGAATTACTTTGTTGGCGGACTCGTTCTGATGTGTAAAAATATATTGGCCTGCGTAACATAATCAGGAATTTATACTAAAGATTAAAATTCAGTTATGAATTATAATATTGATACGATTTTTTTCACATGTGAGTAGAGTAGAGTAGAAAGAAATCAACATATAAATGAACGCCAATTAACCATGAATATGTAGAATATAAATTAGTTTTTCAATTCTTAAACTATAGTATAATATATATATTTTTTATTAAAACTTTATTTTTTATAGTCCGTAATATGAAGTATTTTTATTCGGTTTCTTACAAGTTCAAGCCTTAATTTAAAAAAAATCAAATCGTATTACTTTATGTCTTCATCAAAAACATTGTTAAATTGCTATTTACGCCTTAAGATTTGTATTTCCAAAAACAATATTTTAAGCCTAGTCATTTAGATTTGCTTTAATATTTTGCGTAATATTTACATATATTATTGTTTCTGCAAATGTATCGTATTAAAAGGCTATATCTATAAAGTTTTTACGGTTGAATTAATTTGAAAATTCGAAAGATAAAATAAACCTGATTTTTATATGGTATACAAGAGAGAGAGAGAGAGGCAGAGAAAAAATGTAAGAGAGGGTGCAAGACAGTTAAAGAGAAATAGAAGGAGAGATAGAAAGAAGAGACATGGATGCGAAAAAAAGAGACAGAGAAGTAAATATAGAATGGGAAGAAAAGAGAAAGAGAAAAAAAGATAGAGATAGAGAGAGAGAGAGAGAGAGAGATAGAGATAGAGACAGAGAAAACAAGAGAGAGATGAATAGCGCTGGATTGAGACAAAGCATGAAGGAAGTGGAGAGAGACAGAAAGATAGAGGGAAAGTGGAGAAAGGAAAGAGAAAGACAATGAAAACACAAGAGGAAGGCGAAAATAGAGAAATACAAAACATGAGAAAGGCAAGTAAACAGGAAACAAAAAATTAGAAAGGCAAAGAAACGGAGGGAGAAAGAGAGACACTCATCTCTAACGGTTTAATTTCTATTTTTATATTTATAATATATAATATAATAATATAATATAAGTCTAACAAAAATATTTTAATTAATTTAAGTATAAAATTCAAGTACATAAAATGAATGATGCTTATCTGATCAGCTTGTTGCATTTGATTATGGTAATTTAACAAATTGGTTGATAATAATCGTAAAATTTGTATAACTTGCTATCAAGATCTGTATTATATTTCGTTTTATGCTGTATAGCAAATCAGTTTGCTGATAGAATTAAAAAATAAGAAAAACAAAGGAAATCACAAAGTTTTTTTATGGCGATCAGTACAACATAAACTAAACTAATCGCAATCGATTGCAATGAGGATAATTACAGATAATTCGATTTAAAAATCAACAACAGAAATAAGTTAAGTTGGTAACTGATCAAAATGATGTGTTGAAATCTCATGGAACACAAAAGCGACATGAGATAAGCGTATCATAATAAACCCCAACCGCTACGAGCGATCATAAGTTGATCTGCTGCAGGCGTTGTTAAATGAAAGCGCTCCTGCTGCTGGGAACGCTGGTTAATATGACAAACCTGGCCCAAACAAACAGCATGGCCAATACAAGCCAACACGTATGCACTGTGTTGATCATTGATCACAACGATCTGAGAGACACAAGCAATTGGATTAACATATAAATTGTAAATTAATTAGGCAAGCGGCGCCAAATTATTGGCCCCGACCCGCAGCATAAACGAAACGATTCATAAATAAGCACAGCAAGAAAAAACACGAAGAAGAAAAATAACAAGGAGAACAAAAACATACGTGAAAAAGAGATCTTGAACGATCCATCGACCGATACATCGATCGATCGATCGCCAGCCAGAAAGGAAAAACAATCAAACAAACTACTCAACACCCATGAAACAACAGCAACAAATATAGTTGAAGATGAGAGAATGCGAGACCTGGAGCTGAGTGGCCTGAAACTGTGACTGGCTGGGCCCAATGGTTTTTTATGATGTGCGATGCGATGCGATCAATCCATCACAAATGAATGCAATGATCAGATACAAAAAGCTCTTGCTCCCGCTCTCGCTCTGTGGTTCTTCCTGGACCTGACACCACAGGTAGCTTAGCTGGCCACCACAGTGGGTGGCTGTGTAAATAGTTGGCCTCGGTTGGCCCCTAAAAATACCACATAGCTTCAATCAGTCAGACAGTCAGTCAGCCAGTTAGTCAGCCATTCAGTCAGTCAGTCAGTCAGTCAGAGTGGTGCATGTCATTAACTTAAATGGCTGCCTCAGTAGTTGGCTCCGCGGCGCTTCAATCTATCAGAAGATAGAAAGATTCCGCAGCTTCTTCTGGCTAAAGGCTAAATGCTCTCTGGCCGAACGGAACAATTCATTATAGTTGGGATGGATTGGCTATTCCTGAATGACGGGGGCCAATTGCTCAAGCAAATAAACAAATTTGCTTCAATCGGTTTTCCACAAAAGTTTCATTTGTTTGCTGCCAAGCGGGCAGGCAGTTTATTTTCAAAGGCCGATTCTTAATTTGTTCATAAATTGTTGTTAATTTGGTTTTTGTTCTTTTGAATTTAATTTATTTAATGTTGCCCAGGATTGATGAAACACTTCAAGCTCTCGTCTGTCTGGCTGATGTGTTATTTCTGTTGGCCTCTTTGCCGTCGATTGAGGAAATGTCGAATTTAATGCCACGTGCTAATTGGCATTTCATTTTCGATCTTCGTGTGTTTAATGTGTTTAAGAATCATTTAATTTTGATAATAATTTCCATAAATTGATGGCCTGGCTAATTTATTTTAATTCGCTGCTAATTTGTTTGCATCTTTCAAAGGAAATAAAGGCGAAAATTTTGTTGGGTGATATCATTTTGGATTTTTGGGCATGAATAAATTCAGTCGCGTGAAGCTTTTCAGGAAGTTTTGCAATGAATTCACAAGGAAATTTGCCTTAATGATGATGTTATCCTTTTAATTTACATACTGATCAATTAAAACTGATCGTGAATGTAAAATTTTAAAATTTAATAGCAATAACTTGAATTTATTTTTAGAATTTATTTCTCAATGAGAAAAAAATTTAAAAAAAAGAAAAAATAATTTTGTGGATTGTAAGATCATATAATAATGATCACGATGCTAATATTGATTATATTTGGGTTCAAAAAATCGGGAAACTTTTCATTTAAATACTATGCAAATTTTAATAATTTTAATTTATTATGCCTACAATTTTGCTTGAGTGATAAGTGATCAGTGATTAGTGATCATTTCTTATATATTTTCTTAAGTAAGACTATAAGAAGGGAGTTTAAAATTTAATAATTAAAACATATGTATGAAGTTAATTTCATATTCATTGCGATCAAAGATCATAATTGAACTCATCAGAATAACACTTTTAACAGTAAATAATTTATGGAACAAATTTGTGTTCTCGTTTATCGTATTATCGAATATTAATACCCCTTGAATACTTATTTATAATATTAATTTCAGGATATGTTTTTGCTTAAAAAGCGTGTAACATGCATTATGTATCAACCGTTAAGTATATCTTGCCCTGACTGTCTTGTTCATCCGTCCATCTAGCTATGTATTTATTGATGCAGCTCGCCTATGACTAGAAGTTGTATGCTAAGATCAGCCAATAATACGCATTGATTACTAAATTAAATCCATTGATAATTGACTTGCTTTAACGAAATCGATTTTTAGTTACTTGAAGTATAGCAGCTGCTCGTTAAGGCTGCATCCTATCCGGTCTGGCACAATGTTATTTATTTTTTCACAAAACATGATCTATTTCTGCAGACTATTTATATCCTGAACCCATTGAAAATAATAATGTATACGTAACAGGCAGAAGCAGGTGCGACAGATCAAATTTATTTTACATAATCGATAACTATTCCCATTTCATACAAGGCATGAAATATGTTAAATTATGTTGCTTAATTGTGTGGAAATATAATTAGGATACATATTAAATAGACAATGATAATATACAATTTATAATATTTAGTTTCTGTTGTTCAACATTTGACAATTGATATTGTTAAGAAAGCTATTAGTATTTAAGGATATGATTTCTTGTGAGTCTAAGTGATCAATAATTAGTGACTGTGTTTATAGAATGATGTAGTACCCATTTAATTATTTTTTTCTCCGCTCTTATGTCATCTTTTTCTTCACAATCTTTGGCAATATTCGTTTCAATGACTTTGTGTTATACACACTTCCGGGCGCAGCCTTCAACGCATGAATCAATTGGGACACTCAGCCTATTTAACACCCTCTTGATAGGAATTGTGTATAAAACAAAAGAGAGTTACCCTAAAATTAGGGGCACCAGCTAAACAATTCAATACACAATATACAAAATATATTCCTCACTATTTTTCATATAAACAAGATCAAAGTGCACAGGCTGGTTGGCTGGCTGGCTGGCTGGCTGGCTGGCAGACAGTCCATGAGTCGTCCCCATATATACAAAAACAGCAGGAAGTAACGTAAATACGGTTCGACGAGCAGATATCTATTTGTCGATTTCAACAAACGAATTGTTTTCGTCAAGAAGAAGCCCCCAAACAGTTGGCAACAATAATATTGCACAATATGGCCGCAGATCAACTAATAATTCCAATAAAAATGCACGATTTATGACCCAACCATTTGGCTGGCAACAAAAAGTGTTTCAAGTTTGATTTCCACGAAATGTAAATTTTTACAAATGCGTTTGCATTTGCAGTTTATAATAGTTTCGAATAGCCGCAGAATGTGTGTGGATTTGATTGGCAAATGGGATAAGTTCTTAAACGGTTCGTCTTTTGATCGTCTTGCCAAAGCTAATGAGAGGATGTTGAACTTTAAAATATAGATATTTATGGCACTTATGGCGGAGGATTATAGATTTGCGTTCAATATACTTTTTAAATTTATAAATAATGTTTTTTTCTATTGCTTGATCATACAACTTTGTAGATCTTGACATTCATCCTATATATATTTTATTTTATATTGTCTATAGTTCTGCTAACGTAAACATAGATCTGTTAGATCTTTTGATATTTAGCTTATAGATTTTATTACAGATATAGTAATATATGATAGTCTTGTTGATCATACTGTTGATCATGATCTTGATATGTTTGTTATTGATTTCATTCCAGATCGTCGAGTAACATATTGAATTTTTTTTAATATAAATATCTTAGATCTTTTGGTATTCTTGAATGTATACTATTCAATTCATTCTAGATAGCGTAGTTACATTTTGAAATCCTATTGATAATATTAGTCGAAGCATTGTTTGTCTGTCTGTTTGTCTGTCTGTGTCTATGCAGCCATTAAAACTAGAGATTTGACATTCGCAACGAGAATACATTGATGCCGTCACCAGATAGTGTTGAGAGAATGTATTTCTTCAAACATATATAATGATATTTAGGACTCTATTGAAGCTAGGAATTTTGGAATACATATTAGTGCTGACAACCCCTGACTAAAATTATATAGCATCTGTATTTACGCTCACTAAGACATTGTTAAATCGAGAAAACTTTATCATCCACAGCTTGAATACTCTAACCACAAAATCTGATTTAGTATTATTAGATTCTTCTTTGGTCGATTAAAAATGATAAGTTTACGACTTTTAAATCGGTGATAAATTTTATATAACTATAATATGCTGCTATATAGTTGCTTTATATTTTAAATTATAGATGCTATGCCCATAAGGGGCGTGTCAAATTGGAAAACCCTGTATAATCTACAGTATTAGAACACTCGTTTTCTAGTCTTCTATCTACACAGTAATCAACATAATATTCTTACCATGCTCAGCTGCTCGAATGGGCGTCGGTCTCAGCACCGACTTGTAATCCATATATATGCCCGAATAGAACTTATCTATTCCCGCATAGTTATAATTATGCGCATTTGCTAGTCCTTGGGGCGCAGACATGGGAGCGTGCTTAGCAGCTTCTGCTGTCTGTCCAAAGCAGCTGGAAAATGTGCAGCAGGCATAGACACTGCCATCACAGCATTGTCGCGAGGACGTTGGGTTTGGTATGGGCAGAGGATCGAGGCGCTCGGCGCTCAATAAACGATCGACACTGAAACTAAGTTTCACTTTGGTTGTGTTGCTGTTGCTGCTGCTGCTGCTGCTGCCATTGCTGGTGAGGGATGTATTCGAAGCTGTGACACTTGTCGCTAAACGGGGACTGGAAACTGAATCTTTGGTGGGCAAATCACTGTTAGAGTTGGAACCGTTCTCACTGTCCATGGGATCGTGACAAGGTGTTTGCAACTTTATGTCACAGTCGTTAAACACATGAGTGCTGAGATTCTCGGGCACACTTTGTTCCATGTTTGCACTTTCGTGTAGTAACATTGTCACACTGATGCTATACGGTATAATTATACGATCATGTCACAAAGGGAAGAAACACCGTCGCTCAAAAGACACGTTTGTTGTACAAAATGTTTATGCTGGGCGGGGGATTCGCATTCAATTCGAACCGTTTGCTAAGACAACCCACACGGAACTGATCGCGACCGGGCCGGGAGCAAATCCAAGCAGCGATCATCGATTGCCGCTGGGCCCATACGAATAAGTATTGTGTTAAAGTAAATCTCGATGATCGATACAGTGGGTCACAGTGTAACAAAAAGTGCGGAAAATGTGTGACAGAAATGTTGCATATATACATATAGTTGTGATGTATATCTAACATAAGTAAAGCTTGATTTTAATTAGTTTTTATTATTTATGAAACACAAATCAAATGTGGCTTAGTATCAGCAATGCCTTCAATGTTAATAATCAATAAAAACACATTTAATATGGACTTGACTGTGACATATATCATAATATTTAATATTTGATTTATCTTCCTGCTTGTATATAACAGAAAGATATAATATACGAAATAAGTAATAATTATTTCCATTCATTTTAAAATTTTTCTGCTACAAATTCATTTAGCATTATGCAAGTTATGGATAGGCAGCTAAAACACGTAATTTATAGAATATATATTAATTTTACTGAATGTTAAATGTAGCTGTTAAGCATTCATTTGTCAAGAGAATGTATATATATCTAACTAAAAAAAATTGACATCATTTGCATTGAAAACTTCCTTGAATATAATCTAACTGTTAATATTTAACTACGGGATAAAGAAATTGAACATAGAAACACATGAAAAATGGCAAAAGCTGTGGAAATATTAATTCAAACTAGATTTAAATATGCACTTAAACTGCTTTATACTAATTATTATATAATATTAAATTAACTGATCAGAATATGAGTAATGCTTAAGAAATTGACAATAAGATAAAAGATTAGATCATTTTCTTTCAATAAACAAAAACTTACTTTAATATAGAAAATTTTAATAAATTTAAATAATATATAACACTAAAAAGTAAGACTAATTATAAATCTTTTATATTTAATATATATACATTTATATATTTATATATATATATATTTTTTTTTTTTTATTTTCTTCTCGTATTTGCCCCACTGTTGCTTATATGAGAAACTTGCTCTACACGCTTTGGTTGTTTACATACAAACAGAACGCTGTGTCATTAGCTCAGCCAGAGATCGTTCGTTGATCGCTATTGAGATTTGTTTACCGATTTCTCCATATGTTGCCGTACTCAGTGCGCACACATAGAGAAGATGTATACACACACACACGCACACAGTGAGTTCCCTAGCGCCTACAACTTATGGAGCGACAGCATGGCAGCTGTTGGCCAATGCGAACGATCCATTCAGGTGGGCGGAGCCACAGACGCTATCGCCGGCAATGCTTTATCTCTTTCCGGCCTATGGGCGTGTGTAATGTTTGTATGTAAATTGTCTGGAATTGAGCGATCTTTGCGCAAATGCCTGTTAATAAAGTGGGTAATGGTGCCGAGCGGCTTGTCGAGTCATAAATCGCACTGTATTCTATAGACCCTCATAAATCGTATATAGACCCAGACAATAGCAATTTTATTGAAATGCATTGCATGTTCGCTGAAAAGCAACAACAAAATTGTTTGTGACCCATTAAAGAATGGCGAAGTTAACTTTGTGACCTGCGCGAATATTTAGCCTATAATCGGTATTAAATATTATATATATATATATATATATATATATTTTTTTTTTTTTTATATATATATTTGCGAAATTTGTTTTGTTAATCAGAATCAGAATCAGAATCCCTGGCGTGTCGGTACCGCCCCCATCGCGCCCAATTGACCCCGAAAAAGAAAACAACGAATATGCAAATGCAATCACGGGAAACGAAAACAAAATAAGGACACGTTAACCGCTAATGCAAATGTCAAATACCCTAAAAACATTTAAAGACTTCTTAAAAGTAGCAAAAAAACATTCTTAAGAAAAGTAAAATATGAAAATATATAAAATTAATTTTAATTAGCAAATGCATTATAAACAGTTGGAATTTAAATTATATTTTTTTAGAATTTATAAATATACGCATTAAGAACATGATTTATATAAGCATATGTAGGAAATATAAAATATTTCTTACTTTAATTTATTTATTTGATGATTTAATTTATTAGATTGATGATTTATTTATTATTCAGAAAATATTTTTATATTCAAAAATGTAATTTATTAATAAATTTAATTGAAGAATAAAATAATATAATTAATATACTATATATGTATATAGGCTACTTATATGCATAAAACTTTAGTATAAATATTTTGTGTTGAGTATTTTAATAAACGTTTTATATTATATTTACATTTGTATACGTCGACACATTATTTTGCTAGAGGCAATGTAAAACAAATTCACTTATTATATAGGACATATATAAATATTTTAATAACATATTTGGTATGAGATTTTTTTAAATTTTAAAAGTTCAATGTATCTAGTTAAATATGTCATATTTGATATCGCGCTAAACAGAATATTTGACTATAAAAACAATTCAATTTTAAAGATTAACAGATTAAAGATTAAAATTTTTTTGATGTATGCAGAAAAATTAATACAATTCTGGCACTTATTTCATAAATATTTAATTTATATATAAACATCATATACATAAAATTCAATATTTAATATTTGAAGTCCTTCACAATTTGCCGAAGCACTATGCCCTACTGCCCTAGAGTATAGAAAAACGCAACCAAGCAATGTAAACAAACACGAACAGGATACTCTTGGGGTATGAAAAACCGCAATCAAATTGACTTGGGGCAACTAAATTTGGGTTAGGCAGGACACAGTACGTGTCATCCGCTCGAATGGAGTCGTCGTCGTCGGCATCGTCGTCTATGTCGTCCTCCTCATGCACGTCGGCAATACCAACGCCGCCATTGCGTCGCAATTTCGACATAGAAAGTCTCAGCATCAGCGAGTTGCCCGATGGCAATGATGAGCAGGACTTTACCTTTCGTTATCCGAGCTATATGTATCCCGATGTGGAGTACGACAAGAATGATGTGCCGCTCTCCTTTCGCGCAACGCCGGATTCGCTGTTCAGTCTTTGTGCCGCAGTTGTGGATGCCCAGGCACGCACGGAGGTGTTCAAATGGAGCATAAATGACGTTGCTGAATGGCTGCGTGATTTTGGCTATCCGGAATACGAGGTGGGTTATCGGCGAGATCGAAATATTTGAGAGTCTTCATTTCGAGTGCATTCAATAGGAAACCTTCAGGGAGAACTATATCGATGGGCACAAGTTGCTCAATCTGGATGCCATAGCTTTGGTGGCCCTGAACATACGTGACTTTGAGCATATACGGCACTTGGGTCGCGGCATACGAGCGCTCTATCGCAAGGAGCTGCAGATGGCAACCGAGACGAAGAAACAGAGCGAAGTTTATAAGGCATTTCGATCACGCACTGGACGCAAGTACGAGGGCTTACGTGAGACGGAGCTATTGGGTCGCATGCACATGATTCGCTCGGTCTTCCAGGACCTCAACGAATGGGAGCTAATGGAGCTGCACATGGCTCGCACTCCGGTGCGTCGCTATCGTGAGGTAATCGCTGGCTCGAGGCGCTACAACCTATACGGCCCATCAACGGCACGCAGGTCCCCATTAACAATGGACGACGGCGACACAACAAATTGGTATAATTTTGGCAATTGTTATTGAGTTGCCAAGTAGCAAAGCCCAAGCCCACCAAGCAATTATTAAACTCTGTTAACTATTTGTTTATGGTATATGTTGAGCTTGCTGTTTGTTGTTTACTTTTGGTTTGGTGTAGCGTCGGACTGTGAGACCTTAAATATGATTAAAGCATTGCTATTGATTGAAGTTCAATCTCTCTTCTATATATTACAATTTTCTTTCTCATGAATATCAAAATCATTTAAGGTAAAATGTTTATAGTTTTTAAGATGATTTGACTTAGTTTTTATGCTCAATATATCTGACGTAAGCTTTAGAACAACAAAATCTTAAGCTTTATTTCAATATGAATTTGAAGACTATCAATTTTTAATTATTATTTATTTTATTATTTAATTATTATTTTATTTATTATTATAAATATTTTTATTATATGTTTGCAAATATATGTATATTGTTGGGCATCTAATAAAATTTACAAAACTTTTGTTGCTATGTTTTTTGACTGCAACATTTCAATATCTTAATGACGTCTTCAGACCAATTGTGTTTAAATTTTTTTATTTATTATAATATTTTATTTATTATTGGTAGTTCTGCACTCAGTAAGTGCCGGGACTGTCACATATGTAGACATATGTACATGTCTTATTACAATAATTTTATGTTTTCAATTGAATTGAATTATCATTTATGAAATTTAAAATTAAAATTTAATAAATCTCAATCTCAAATCTCTTGCGTATTATTAAAATACATCTTAAATGAAAAATTAAAAATACTGTGCAGGCAAAACTGTATTTTAAATGTTTCTTGTTGTTTGAATAGTTTAAAATGCTGAAGACTTTAATCGCAATTTTAAATCAAATAAAATTTTACAGACACACACAACGACTGCCGAATGCTCTGAAGCTGTTCTTGCTTTATGCTATTAAATAATCGGCGCATGCTATATTCATCTATGTTTCATGAGAAGTGCTACAAAGCAAACAGATTGTATCAATTTGATATTTTTATATATTTAAAAATATAGTATATTTTTCTAAGGTTTCTTAGGCTTCGGCTCATGCTCCTTTGCAAAGTTCTATCTGTTCAGTTTATTCAGTTTTTATATGTTTGGAATGTACTTTATCTCTTGTATGCATATATCTTGTAAATTAATATTTTTTATACTCGTACATCTGACGAATTAGCATTACATTTATAGAATTAAATGTTGGCGATGAACATAAATTCACCTTGCCCAACTTGGTAAAAAAGCCAGAAAATAAAAGAGCAAGCTTTTTCTTTTTATAGACAGATATATCAAAACATAAATAATATATTTTTGTATAAATAAAACATAAAACACAATTTTAAGCTTGTGATTATAGATTTACAATTTTATAGCCATTCTCATGCCTCGTTTTGTCTCAAATCTTTCATTCGATTTTGTATGTAAAGGTATTTGATGAGCTTATTGGGGGCGTGACAAGTGACTAGCTGCACTTATCAATTACTTTAAAACGCGTTTCAAATCTTATTTACTGCAGCACAATGGCTGAGTGGTAGATCCATATAAGTCAACGCCTTTTACACCCTAGTGATATCAGTTTGTATATGCAGCTTTAAGTATTACGTATTGCCCACAAGTCAATAGCTACGTACTTCTTCCCCTACTACCCCTACACCCCTTAGTTTTTGAGCAATCTATTTTGCCTCAAAGCTCAGCTAATATCCATCAAATTAGAGTCAAAACTATTCATGGCAACTAATAACTTCCTGTTCCATGTTCCCCCCACAATTGCTCTGCAAAAAAAATTGTGAATTTTTGTTGCTGTTGCTTGTGGGCAATCAGTCGACACGGCGATCACTTATCGCGTTGTACTCGTTGTTGTTGCTATGTTGTTGTTGTCTTGTGTTGAGTTGTTGCTGTTGTTGTTGCCGTCTGCATTCGCGTCCCGCTCACGTGTTCAAATTTATTGATTGTTCTGCTCACAAGACACGGCGTTTGTGTTTTGTTGTTGTCGTCTCCCCTTGTCTCCTACGTCTGAAGCTGATCGGGTCCGGCGTCCTGCTGAGCGGCATGGGAGACGTACGTGTGGTCGTTTTATGTTATATTTTTCGACATCTTGTGTGTGTGTCTCCACAACGGCGGGGCAACCTATGCAACCTTAGACGCAACTCAAGTCGAGTTAAGTTCGATGCGGAGCTGAGCTGAGCTGAGCCGCTGGCTCCAATGCAAATCGTGGAAAGTGCAACGAGCTTTTATTAACTTATGCGCATTCAGATTACCTTAATAACTCGTTCCGTTAACACTTTATTATGTTCAAGGCTCATAAATCGTTCCATCACCCGATCGCAGTTGCAGACGCTCAGTCGATGAGCTCGAACGATACCCATTGCCCACTGTGGACGCTGGACGGATTATGATTTATCGCATTTTAATCAATTTAAAATGTTCAAAAAAAAAAAACAAACGATACAAATCGGAAGAAATTATGAATGTGTTGCTGTCTTTAGGCTCCACAGTAGGCCAGGCCCACAGCCAATGACAAGCATGCAACAACAACAACAACAGCAGCCGGAGCAGCAGCAGCAACAACAACAAGAACAGTCTTGACGCTGCGCGTTATCCAACGCGTACCTCGTTTGTATTTCACTTCTCGGCCAGACTCTCAGGTTTCCCCCTTTTTGCTAGATTGTGGATACGAAAATTTACGCGCGCCACATTAAGCCTGGATGCACTGCTCTCTGGGGGCACAGCAGCCACAGCCTCTGCAATGAATGCGGATCGCGTGCTGTGCCTGAACTCTCACAAGCTCTGTTGCCTGATTTTTTTCGTTTGCTTTTTTCTGGCTCGCTCGACGATGGCAAAGCGACGATTATGATGATTAAAATTGATAAGCGAAATATTTTTATCATTTCTCAAATTAACATAAACCATATGCGATTATCACACAATAAGCGCAGTGCTGCTTCTTCTTCTTCTTCTTGTTGCTTTTCTTCGAGTTTTTTGTTTGCTTTTTATGCGCTTTTATGGCCACCTTCGGCTGGAAGCGAACACAACTGCGGCTGGCTTTTATAAGTTATGGCCATGCGGCGAAATTATGGCAGGTCGGGCCAGGATTTAGTCGCGGCAAAGTGTCAATGCCATAAATTTATGAGGATTTTGGCCAACGGTCGCTCATGTCATGCAACTCATATCCGACTCTGGCTCTGGCCAAAACATGCGCTCCTTCAACTTTTCACATATTGCTGGCTAAATCAAGTTTATGCTATACGAATATATATATATGATATATATATATATATATATATGTATATGTAATCTAGTGTTACTTAACTTAGCTTTTCTTGCCTTCATTGCTGCGTGGCTATAACCTCTTGACCTTATATAAATGGCATTTTGAGCAGGCATTCGTAGAAGAATAATTCAAATTAGAAAAATTCTTTTGTTTAATAAATACAAATAATAGAATTGAAATTTAAATATGTCAAAAATAAATAAAAAAAAATAAAATAAAAAAAAAGTGTTAAGAGTTAAGTGAAATTGGGAAAACAAATTATTAGCTTTCATTAGTTTAAATCTTTTTAAAACCTTAAGGCAGCATACGGATTTCGCATATGAAATGTTTGTATTTTAAGAGTCGCGTTTGGAAATAAACTCATGCACATATAATAAGACAAGTTTAATATAATATAGTTATATTAAATATATAATTCTATAAATCGTAACAAGTCAAAGATTTGACTATAATATATCTAATATGTCTTATATAAAAGTTTGTTTTGCTTTGTCTTTGATTGTAAAGATAATTTCATATCTAAAATTTATGAATTAAATATATTTTTATAATGTATTTGCAATTCTAAGTTTCTCTTTTTGTTAGTCAAAAATCAAATATGTCTTAAATAGCTACTCTTTAATCAATTGCCTTGTTAATACTCCTGATAAATAAGTCCATCATATTTTCAGCCCTTAATTATATTCCTTTGAGAAAAGTAAGGAGCATATTGATTTGATGTAATGTCTCTGTTTTCCCTGTGTCTATATGAACTCAAACCGTTCCATTGCTAGTTATTTTTAAGAATTGCAATTTGTTATGATCGTTTCGACACACCGACTAAGAGCGTGGCACAGCGGGATCGGCTATGTTTGGTATAAGAGAAACGCTAATACGTAAGATGTGTAGAAAACCAAACACTATAAAAGTATAAATGGTATATAGGTAAGCACATTGGAAGCGTTTCAGACTTTTTGAACTCCTTTAATTACAGAAGGAACACAGAAGCAACTCTATAAATAGAGTTTTAAATGATATGGCTTATCCATTATGGTGTGCCAAGTCAGGAAATAATAAGTTTTGATCGTGAACTCGTATTATGCAGTCAGTCATGTTGGACTACAACATTCTTGCTTGTCTTAATTTGTTTTGTTTTAGTTTAGAGTTTACTAATAACAGAAACCAACCGCATTTAGCAGCCAGAATAAACTAAGCTCAAGGGTTTTAAACATGCTCTACCGCAACTCTATATATGAGGTCCTTTAACATTGAAGTACTAATTTGATTACCAAATTAAATATTTCTGATTCGTAGTTACAAAAATAGCTAATAAATGAAGAGATTTACTACAAAGTCATAAAAGCCATACGACAATTTTAAAAGTAAAAACAACCATGAAAATATGTACATTTTAAGCAAACACTATTCCCATTAAGTCTCTAAGTTTAGAATCTTTAATTGAATCTAAGCTGAAACAAATTAAACTCCTTTGTTGAATAGTAGAGTTTTTGTCATCATAACTGATGTTTCTCATAAATTAGATAGTTAATATTTTTCTTCTCCAGCTTCACTTCCTCCCGTTAACTAAAAAAGCAACAATATTAAAAATAATTTGTTTTATTAGACTCTTAACTAAATTATGCTAAAACGGTCTGAAACGTCTCGATTTCTTGAGCAGCTCAATTTTTTGCTTATCTTCTTCATATTTCTTACGCAGCTCGACAATATTTTGCATTTTGCTTTCACGTATTTGAAATGTATAAAAGTTTTTGAGTTCCTTGGTTTTCTTATCCTTTTCCAGTTTACTTTCGATGCGTCCAATAACCGATTCCTTTTGCTCAAAGCCCGCATTGCGTCCATCTTTGCCCACTGTTACCCAACCATCGGGATCGGCTTCGCTTGTTTTGGCTGCTGCTAACGCGGCACGTTCTCTTTTATCATATCTAGCCATATAGGCATTGATTTGGTTTTGCGTCTTAGCCACATCTAATATAAAGTTATTTACGTAGTCGTCGTGCCAGAGTTCCATGCCCGTTTTGATTAAGCATTCGCCGCTGCTGTTAAACATGTCGATGCTGTCGATGGCTAGAGCTCGGCCGATGCTGCTGCTCTTCTGAAATACTACGTATGCCACCTTGAATTTGAAAGGTGTCTGTACATTCGAGAAGGGCACATCCATTCCTTCGTACCAGTTGGTTGTCTCGTCGCGTCCTGGTTTCTCGGCAAACAAAACGCTCTCGACGTTGCCTTTACTCTTGAAGAATGTTTTAAGGCTGGCTTCTGTTACATAGGGAGGAACATTGAGCAGAAATAAAGTGCGGCCTTTTGGTTTATTAGGATCCATTAAACGTATGAAATGTTCGCGCATGTAAACGCTGTGACAATTCTTGGCATCCGGGGTCATACGCAGCGGCACAACTGTGTGGGGTATTTAATAACATACTTATATATATATATATATATATATAACTATATTCAATAAACACTTACCTCTATATCCCTCTATTTCAGTCATATTTAATTTATTTAAAGAATCGTGTTCGATGCTAGTGTAAACACGTTTTGTTTAAATTGTCGAGGTAATATTGCTTACAGCTGTTTTAGTTAGCGCAGCCAACTTCACGTCCGACCAAACAGCTGGCAGCATTATGCACATACGAATTACATTTTGTTACTAAGTGGCAACGCTCTACACATAGCGCGTAATTTTGAAAATCAAACTTAAGAGCAAAATTATTTAAATCTAAACTATTAAAGTGCTGCAGCTCATATAATTAACACAGCTATTACAATTTAAAAATAAATAATTTAATCTCTCTTGCTTACATTAGAAACTTAACAAATCGCATTAGCTGGCACAATTCGCTCAAATCCAAAGCTAAGCAAAACTTTTTCTCTCATCCAAAATGGCAAATAATTAAACAACCTCAGCAGAAGCTGCAACGGAAGCGGCACAGCCACAGCTAAATTGTTTTCTGTAAACTTTGCACGTATTTTTGTTACGTACAAAAATTTGTTTTCCGCTGCTGTCCGGCTTCACTCCATGTGAGTGTGTGCTACAGTTGGGCTCGTATGTATGTGCCCGTGAAATGGTCCGAAAAACAAAACTGCACACAGGCCACAAATGCAGCAAACCAAACGCTGTCCAATCCCTGCCCAAAAGCAAGCTGTGCTAAGCCACGCCCATTGGCCACACAACTGCGTTCATTTAACCGAACCGAAAAGCGGAAGTTTGTCATGCACGTTTGGCTCGTGTCGTGTCCTGTGTCCTGTGAATAGATGCTAATTAATTGAATGTGCATTTTTTTGTTGTTGTTGCAACAGCAATAGCAACAGCAACAGCAACAGCATTGTTATGTGTGTTTTAAGCATATTTACGACAATTTTTAACCACAACTGGCATGCAATCTAAAGAGTCATAATCCGATATATGTTTTGTATGTAAAGTCTTTTTGGACAACTCATGCATATTTTAGCATTCATTAATCAAAATTCCTTCTACTAATTGCACTGGCAATTGTAGCACTGTTTTTGGCCAACGCACACACACGCATCTACACACAGGTAAATGCAGTCTCTGTCTCGTTGGGGACCACCTGGCTGGCTGATTGAATATTGCAATTTGAATGTGGTTTGATTTTGTGCAAGTCTCAAGTGTAATTAAATGTGCAAATGAATACACACATGGCAAATGCAATGTGCATATATCATTCAATATATGGTATATATAATTTGCCAGATAAGCTTTAAGCAGATATATAGAGTCATATTTTCAAAATTATTCTGTTCAAATTTACAAGCCTATTAAAATCTCGACATAATAAACAGGCACTTGTTAAACTTTTTTCCAATTTTATTTTTTTTTGGCTACGTGCGCATAATTTCAAACAACATTAAAATATGCCCCAAAAACCAAAAAAATGAATGTTTTGAATATTTTAAATAGCACATGGCACGTGCTCAACATTTTTTATTGAGGGTTGAGCATTTCGTGCTAACAAAATCCTTGACTAATTAGTGTCTGGCTTGCGCTGCCTGCCGAATGGGGCCAAAGGGCGGTTCACAACCTCCCCCTAGCTTCCCCTATACGACAGCCCGTATTAAAAGCATTTTGATGAACTTTCAAGTATCTCACACATTAAAACAAATGTGCGCATCTTTTTTATGCTCGCTCAGTCAGTGCATGGAGTATATTAGTGCTGTGCAGACGACAAATCGTTTCTGCTGAGTTTTATTTTTTGTTTTTATTATTATAATATTAAATTTAATTATTATTATAATATTAAATATATTAATATTATTATAATATTTAATTTGATTTATTTATTATTATATTAAAATTTCAAAAATAAAGCTGAGCATATATAGTCTATATAATCATGTTTATTTGTTTATACAATCTTTAAGCTAGTACCTCTTTAGATCGAGAATCTGCTAGAGACATTATAAATCGGAAATATCCGTGTAACATTTTCTCCAAAACCCAATATATTATGACGTAATATTATATATACAATTTTAAATTTTGAAAAATATCAAGCTTATATCTATCTATAGATAGATCAGAAATTATATACCAAGGGGGTGGCATCTCAGAAGTAGAGCAACTACATCTATGTTGAGCTTCGTCTATAGACCCTGAACGAGTATCGCGCAGTCAGTTGTGCTCGGCTGCAAAGTTATGTTGAGCGGGTGCTAAAATTAAAAAGAACTTTTCAAGTTGCGAATTCATTAAAAATATTCGCTTAGCTGAAGATTTGTTAAAGCAAATTATGAATCGAAGCAAAATTTTGAAATAAAAGCGAGAGATTCGCTCGGCAGCCATGAATTATAAAATTCGTAATCTTAATTAAATTTATGACCCTCTCTTAAATAAATATTTATTTAAAAATCTCATAAAAACTGGAAATTGCATTTGCCACTCTAGCTAATAGAGTTTTTCTCCTTGATTTAATGCAATCGAAATGTTTCCGGCAATAGCCAAATCCCCATATCAAAACTTTCAATGCCCTTGCGAGAGTGCTTACCTGTGTTATGTTGGTCTCGTAGCTTTAGAATTTAGCCAATTGTGCGTAAAAAGTTGCTGCACGCATGATTTATGTGCGTCCATTTGTGGCACGCAATTTGTGCCACAAGCGTATCAACAAATACACACACATACACACACATACATAAATATGCTCCGTGCAATTTGACCTGGTCAAAAAGCATTTGCTGCCACTTTTTGAAAATCCATTGCTGTGGCCATTTAAGGCGCGTCACGTGCAACAAATTTATTTGGCTCCCACGAAATGCTGCGCGTCGCTTAACAACATTTTCCAAAAAATAATTTCAAATGTGCAAAAATCATTGTGCAATCAGAATTGCACAAATTGCGTGTTTATATATTATTAAAATATTCGATTTCAGCCTGAAATATATTATTATTTTTAACTTGATTGAATCAAAATACAGCGGCCTAAAAGTAAAATTAATATTAATATTTCGTAATTGTGCATTTTAAAGTCCATGTGAGTCGATTAAATCGACATAAAATGAAGCAAAATAATAAATAATAAATAAATAAATAATAATTTTGAATACATATTATAATATTTTTTTTAAAACTAAATTAAATATTTTTTTTGCAGGCCTTTGATCTATAAACCTCAAATGAATCAATTTTTGCATATGAGTTTAGGTATTTGATTCTAATGACAATCGTAACTGACTGTAAGCCAGGTGAACAAACAAGTATTATCATTGCTATTCAGTTTCTGATACGAAAATAAATAATTACGGGATACGTAGATATAAAACACGCTTCAACTATTCATTTGGCTCATTTGAATGCCAGCAAATTGTGTATAAACAAAATTACCAAACCATTCGAACGTGACCCGCGGCAAGTCAATGCGATTTGATAGCCTGCCGTATGGAGCGGGCAGCAAACAAACAATAATCCTATGGTTGGGACTTATAGCTGCCATAGCTTTGCTGATTAATCGGGCAAACACTTTGACTAGGCGCTGCTGCTTTCATTAATTATGCCCCAACGAACAGGGCCAAGGAAAGCGAAAAAAGCACAACTTTTCGACTCTCATTAGTTGACATGCCACGCCCCCCAATTGAGATGGCGATAAGCAGCCAATAGGGGCGCAGCCGGATATTGTGTGGACAATACTTTTCAAGCTTGGACTTCGTTTGCGAAACTTGCACAAAAGGTTAAAAACTTTGCTCATTAATTATGGCTGCGAAAAGGAAAATTCGTGAAGAGCGCCACGTCGTCAACTTTTGTGAATTGGCTATTTGTAATTTATGCTGCATTAATTTTTATTTACCAATTTATTAAGCTACTTCAAGGGGGGCACACAATGGAAAAAAATTAGCTACAGATGCCATTAGCGATAGCAAAGGCCATTTTTTTGGGGGGTTGAGTGTGGCAGGGCATACGCCCTTTAGTCATTTATCACGGATATAAGCAGCGAGTGCCGTAAAAACCAATTTAAAGTAAATTAGCGCAAGAACGAAGAGCTCGGCTGTCAAACTGTGTGCAGACAGTGCTGCTAAAACCGCAACGGAAACTGCCATCGGGGCGGAAGTGTAGAGTGGCATGCGTACGTGTGGGTGTGTGTGTGCGTGTGCATGTGCGTGTTTTAGAGCTGGGAATTCTAGTTCAATTTGATAACAATGAGTTCAAACGTGCATTACTGAGTCGCGCCGGTTCATAACTTTAATAATATATAAACGATACATATGGAAGTGCGCTCACATTTTCGATAACTGAACAGCTCAATAGAACATCGCTTAGTCGTTCATGATCGACATGAAGTAGCTCAATAGAACCTTTCGTTAATGCACAGCTGAACAATTGGAACTCAACGAATAGTTCTGAGTAGAAAAGATTATTTATAGCTGCTTCGTTCATTTACGCTGAACAGGTTCAGTGGTTCACTGTAATGACAATCGAACTTATTCTGAACAATAAAACACAGCTCTAGTCTGTGTGTATGCGTGTGTGTTTGTGGTCGGGGCTCAAACGAATGCGACGCGATTTGGGCAACCTTACACATGTTTGTGCCGGCTTTAATTCCCTATCAGATCACGTACGCGGCGCATGTTTAGCAGCGAGTGTAACTTTCCCCCCTGTATAAACCCATTCTCATTCCCTTTTGCCACCATTTGCCCACCTTTGACCCAGCTGAATGGCAAAGTCTTGAGGCACACCACAAATAGTGCAGAGATTGCGCCTTGGAATTTATTGCACGTGGTAAGTTGCTTGGATGGGTTCAGTTATTCAGTTTCAGAGCTTGCCTTTGCTGCACGGACTGCAGATTAGACGTCCTGATAGACACAAAATGGTTTCCTTTCTTCCTTTTTTTTGGTATTCTTTTATTTTTTTTTTGTGTCCTCCAGTTAAACTTTAGACATGGACAAAAATTTATTGCTGCCTAACTGCAAGGATTTCGCTTGCGTTTTGTTTGAATGAAGTTGCCTACTTTGAGGCGCCGTAACTTGATCTAAATGGGGTTTCAGGGTTGAGCTTAGCTGCTCGAAGTTTGTGTTTTGTGGCTGGCAAATGCCTGAGAGCGATTTGAAAATTTGCCCAAGTTTTGACTGATGAATGGAATGAAACAGTTAGCAGAAGGAAGCAAGGAGAGGGCTACCAATTTGTTTAGATAGTTGATCAGAAGATTAAATTGTTTGCCGACGGTATTAGAGGAATGTCAGGGGATTAACTGGTGCTTTGTGCCTAAGGGAAAGCAATTAAAATGGCTCTTAAGACAGAGTCAGGTACAAGTCAGTTTTCTTTCTTAACTTACTTCAATATGCTATTAAAATTTATTAATTTTTAACTCCATAAATGAAAAATGTCGCCAAGTGAATTGCCACGTGTTAAATTCAAGCACAAAACTAAAACAATTGACAAAATTCAAGTGGGAGTTGGGAAAGCTGAGCTGAGCTGAGCTAAGTTGAGCTGAGCAAAACTCAAAGTTCTGTGGAAGAATACTTGAGCACCAAGAGGCGACAGCAACAGCAACAGCCGCAGCAGCAGCAGCAGCAGCAGTAGCAAATCCTTGGGCCAAGTCACAAAATGTTTGCCACATTGTGTGAGGGTAAAAATCTTTTTAAAACAAATTTCTGTTCATGCTTCATTTCGTTGGCTTTAAATTTGTGCTGTGGCTTAACTTTTTGATGTTTGGAGTAAGATTAACGCCAACCAATGGCCCCAACCCCTGGCGACATCCTAGCTGGACCTTTATTGACGTGACATTGTGCGTGTTACGTATAATCTACTTTCGAGTAGCCACAAGCAACACCCATGTCCATGTAATCTCTGCTTCCTTCTGCTATTTGCCCATGTGTTTTGTCCTTGTCAGGGACAGAAAACTGTAATTTTATGCAAAAGAAAATGTGCTGCATGAAACTCTCAAGATAATGTACACAACAATTTTTTGACATTTTCTTTTTGGGGTTTTTCATTTTTATGCATTTCGTAGATTAAGCTGGCAGCAGCAAAAATATTATGATTCAACAAAAAGTGAAAAGTGAACAGTGAGAGAGAGAGAGAGAGAGAGAATTTACATCAAGCAAAAGCTTAAAATAACAATAATCTGCATAAGACATAAAAACATAAAGTTAATTAACTACTTAAAGTTCTGCGTTGACAAAATCAACGAGAAACACGTAAATCTTTAGAGCAGCATCGATAAAAAGAAAAGGTTCAAAACTTTTACTTTTCATCAAATACTCATAAAATCAACATTCACTTATTGCCCAAAATAAGTTTGGCCTAAACTTTTCGGCTATAAAAAGCCAAAATGCATTTCAGAAACAGCCTCAGTTCAAATTGTGAAAATGCAGGTGACAGTTGCTTTGCTGCTTGGATTTGGTGAGTTGAAAATTGCTTAAATTTACATCAAAGTATAGTTTGATAAATGAAATTCATAAATTTCTATTTCTATAAGATATCAATTTAAAAAGATTTTTCTTCTTCTAAAGTCAGTTAGAGTTAAAGAAAGTCAAAAAATATCCTTTACAAATATTTCCTTAAAACTTTTGTTTAAAAATTTTTTTTTTATTTTCTTATTAGCATTTGAAGATTATTTCGTTATAAATTATATAACTTTGTATATATACATTTTTAGTTTATAATAGACCTTAACATTGTTAAGCAATGATTTATTGATCCTTCAACCCATTAATATTGTAAGCTTAGACTATATATATTAGTATTCTTTTATGTTCAAATCAAACAATTGTCAGTTATATTTTTGTTTCTTAACAATATTATAAATTCTTTATTTTGATTTTCTGCAACTTATCGATCATTAAAATCGATTAAGACGCTTCTTAAACTCATCTGCAACTAACTTCAACTAAGACTGTTTTGTTATCAGTTCAAAGTTATGACTTGAACTATTCTATAATTCAACTCAAAAATATGCTTCCACGATTCTATGGGTTGCATATTGATTTGCGAAAGAAATCCTTATAAGCTTCATCTGTTTCACTCCTGACATTTAAAAATATTAAATAAAAATCAGCATTAAATCTTTTGTGTCAACATTTGACAACGCCTTAGTTCTCTCGCTGAGCACACTGGAGGCCCGTCCTTGGAGCCCTAGCGATCCGATGCAGCCGTCATTATTTCAACTCTACAAGAATCAGAAGCAACGTAACCTGGCCAAAATACAGCTAATGCCACAGAATGCCATCAGCTTTGTGGGACCCAGGCAGGCGACATCTCTCGAAGATGATGATGACGCGTATTACGCAGACGACTACGAAGCTGGAAATGAAAATGCGCCCGTAGACTACACGGAATCTGAGGAGGACGATGATGATTACGGCTGGCGTTGATTGCACAAATATATATATGTATATATACATATGTATTTCAGTAAATATTTATGCACATACAAATTGTAGCATTTATTTAACTGAAACTTGGTTGGGTAATTAAATTTATTTGAAATTCAACTTGTCGCATTGCCTGGCTGCTTGGCTGCTTGGCTGCCGGGCTGCTTGGTGGCTGCTGCGCATTCATTGAAAAATCCGCAACTAATTAGGACACGAAGCGGCAGGAAGTACACGTAGACATAGATGAGAATGTGTCTTCCTGTGCTGCTGTCGCCTCTCTCTGCCTGCCTCTGCGATTCTCTGCCAGGCCAGAGATAAGCAACTCGAGTGTCGTCTGTCGCATTTGCCCGGCCAGACAGACAACCAGCCTGCCAGCCAGCAGCATGCAAAAATAAATAGACTCAGACACAAGCAGAAAACAAGTGAATAGACTTTAAAGAGCTGAGAGACTTGAATATACCCACACTTTGCTTACGCAACTCATCAGTACGCCTAACAAAAGTCATGCAAACATGACTTACAACTTTTGCAATTAATATGTCAATAACAACATTTTAATTAATGTTAATGTTAATGTTTAATGTTTTTCGAATTTTTGCGCGTCTCTAAGGCTAAAATATTCTATAAATATAAGCTGTAATAAAATGGAAATGTTTCTATTAATGCAAATATAATACAGATAGAAAGAGACAAAGATAGTGAAAAAAAGAAGAGTGAGAGGGAGAGTGAGAGCTTAAGATAAGAGAGTGGAAGAGAGTAAGCGTAAGATGAAGCAAAAAGAAAAAAAATAAAAGATAGACCACAGTCTTTCTCTCGCTCTTTCATTCTTCATCTCAGTTTCTTACTGCTTTCTTATAGTGAGCGAGAGAACGAAAGAGACTTAGAAAAAGAAATACAATGAGTGAGAGATCATTGTTTTCCTTTTGACGTTTAGTGTCTCGTCGTTAGGCAATGACATTAAGCAATCCCGACATTGAGATGCCCTGTAGACATCATGAAATCGCTGGATGCAGGTGTTTCTACTCAACTCACTCAAAGGCAAACAATAAAGGCTGAGAAAGTATTAAGAATATTCATTATTCGAGCTGTAACAACGTTATTTAACTATACTAAAGAATATAGAATTAATATTTAAATATTCTTCATCTGTAAAGAAAGATTCATTAGTCTCGACGTCTCAATGACTCTAGGGTATTTATGAAACAAGTAGCTGTGGGAGTAGTCATAATTAACTGACTGACCTTAATTTAATACAAATTCTGCTCTCCATACATTTATATATACTCCAGTCATCTCAGACAGGCCTGTTTGTGTTATATTTTTGGAGCATGTCTTGCAAAGACATGACTTAACTTTCACTGGCTTGTTTAATATTTAAGTTAAACGACGAAACAACCACATTCAATTAGAGCTGTCAACGCGGTCAATTGGACTGACACATTGTTTTTGCGCCCACTTAGTAGGGTCGTTGGAACCCAGGCGACGATTCGATACTTGCGAAAAGTATTGATTAGTATTTGAATAATAGATGCACTTGGGGGGCCATGCGGCCACACTGAAGCATGCTGGGCGCTTCACTGGGTATCCATTGATAAACTGTGCAGCGAATAAATGAAGCGCTTTGTTTGTTTATCGCACAGTATCTCAAAGAAGCATCCTCCATTGGGGGTTCAGTTCAGTGGAGGCCTTGCCGGGTAAACCACTCGAATAATGCAGTCGAGCGTAAACTGTTGATGCCCCCAACACACCACCTCCACCCCGCCTCCTAGCTCTCTCTCTCTCTCTCTCGCTCTCAATCGAGGGGCGGCGTGCAGAACTGTCCTCGAGTCGGTCCTTGCACAAAATTTACATTTAATGAGGTTTAAGTAAGTGTAAGGTGCGAAAAAGTCATTCGAAACGCTTCGCCAGGCTTTCAGCTTTAAGTGATATGCCCTGGCCTGGGTGTGGACAAATTGATATTAAATGCAAATTTTATACCCAACGGTGTGAGAGGCATTCGAACTATTGATGCTCTCATATTTAATTCATTTGCTCACTGATTTGATGAGAACTCATTGAAGATCTCTCTGCAATTAGAGCCTAGGAAAAAACAAATTAAAATCACCTATAAGAAAATTACTTAAAATAGTTTATGATTTTCCCATGATTTTTATGATTCTCCTTTATATTCATAGATTATAAGCGATTCTTAGGCTACTTTAAATATATTTTAAAATAATAATTATAAAAAATAAATAAATTGATTTTAGCTGCAGCTAAATTTTAATATAACATTTTAAAATAGTTTCATAAATAAATATTTCATAAATATTTCAACAGCTTCATGTTATCGATAACTGAAACAACTGCTGATATGAAGTTATCGTTAATAGTGTTTGGCTTATAGTCCTTCACTAGGTAAAAAGAGTATATTGATGCTAACTCTTCGTCTACCTATCCATTCCCCTATCCGACTGGTCATTTATCCGACTGTTCGTCAATCCGTATGTCCGACTGGCCATATGTGCTCTTCTGGCTCATTTCACTTCTATTGAACCCTTGAAGACTTGAAATGTAGAATATATATAGTGCGACGTGGTACATAAAAAAAAGAAACTATTTCGTTCACAATCTTAGAAAGTAAGGCTTTAGACAGTTAAGTTACTAAAGATCGTTTCTTGCGATTGATAAAAAATTATATATCTACACCCAATTGGGGGCGAGGCTTTTCGGAAAAAAAACTAGATGTTCTACGGATTTAGAGCTAAAATCCACAGATAGATTGTTAAAAATTTGATATAAAATGAATTTTGGCTCCGACAATCCTCATTGTTTATTTTAATAGATGTAATAATTAGACAAACTAATACAATTTTTATTTACAAAAAATGATTTATTTGTTTATTATTAATTAGTTTTTAATACACAAACATTGCGCTGATATTTTGTTTGGCATGCACACGTAATACACACGGAAAGTTCCAGCTTTACTTTCATTTAAAGTCAATTTTCCTCCTCATTTTGCATTTCACTTTAATCACATTTTCCTCTCTTGATTTTTTTGTGTTACGGTACTTTAGTGTAAATCCTGTGGCGTTCGATTGACTTGTGAATGATATCTGAATCTGTTTTACTTTCTTCATTCAAAGAGCGAAAGCTTCTTACATGTGCTTATCTGAAATGGAAATCATAGCTAAGTCAATATACATTAATTAAATTTACTAATAGAATTTTTGAAGTGCTGAAATGTAAAAATAGAAATATATAAAAAAAATATAAATAGCTCGAAAAACAAATACATATTATAAAACTCTAGACAATGCCCAAAACTTAAGCCTCTGGGAAATTGAAATCTAACAAGTTAAGGTGCTCTAGTCTGGAGTGCCTGACTGGGAAATGTGCTGAACACTGTAGAGTTGCTATTCCAATCATTCTATGTTTGTTTTATACATACATAGCACTAGCACATGCACACACACAGACACTGCGACTGCGCTACGGCTGCAGTATGGACTTTGCTATGTTAACTTAATTGTTAAATAACTTTTCTTCTAGACTGTCTTAATCAAATTTGTGCGTATTTGCCAAAACGCAAACCTTTAATTTTTGAAATATGTTATGAAGGGCGGAAAGGGGGACGTATCCAAAATCCATATACTCATCGCAGCAGTCCCTCAGTAAATTCAAAGTCTCAAACAATTCTGCTACTCAGCAGATTAGCTCAACTGATCGATTCTGATCGATAACAAGCAAATAAGATATGTTATCGAAAAAAATAAGAAAACAAAAATAAATTGAACTCATTTATGGTTATTTTCTTGAAATTTAAAAATGTTATTCGTTAAGATTTTTGTTGATCTTGGAATATAAATTGATACATTGCAGACTTGAATATATATCTTGTCATAAAACCTTTCTCACAAGTTAAGTTTAGTTTTCTAAAAAATAAACTAAAAGATACCCTCAAACATATTTTCTAACTTTTTAAGAGCGAAATGCAATCGATTTGGATTGTGTACAATTATATGATCTTTCATCATATATAGATATTTTCTTTGCATATGACAAAAGATCTAGATATGATTAGATTCTTGGTCTGCTTGAAGAGATTTACCTAATAGGAATAGCAACTGAAAACCACCAATAGCTGTGCCCAAATTCTACTTCAAAGTCGCGAGTCGAAACCACATTTGAGCATTTCCACTAATTAAAGTGACACGAAAACCGCAATACACAAACACACCACACACACACACACACACACACACACACACACACTATACAAAACGACAAATAAATCAGCGTTTGCCGCAACGTAAAACTGGCAAAGTTTTTTGGTGTAGAAAATGGGAAAATTTGTGTGCTTGGCAGGAGCTTGATGCCTGCAGCTCTACTGGCTGTGGAGTAGATTGAATTTTGGACAGGCCACGGCTTTGTGGCGACAACATTTGTCCAACTGCCACTGTCAGCGACATTTGCAAGTAAAATGTTGTTGCCTCTTTAATTACGCTTCTGCGTCTATCCTTTGCCATTTACTCACCTGAGCATGTTAGAGATCCAGATGCTTGGCGGAGCCTTCCAAGCCAGCTGCCAGATTGGTCAGCTGCAGCAGTTCGTTTAGCGCCAGCGGCGCATCACGTCGATCCTTGGTAGTCGCATGTCCTGAGCTTGCATTGCCCAAGGCGCCACCCAGCCAACGTTTGTACGTGTGCTCCGGCGTCGTGTGCCAGTATTTGTGAAACGAGATAGGAGCATTGAGCTGCAGCAGCTCTGGCGCATAGTCCTGCGGCCGTGCCTGATGCAGGGCGGGCACATGTGTGGCCGTCACGCCCAATGCCTGCAGACAGTAGCCCAATATCATGTCATCTGGTGCACTTGCTGTAGGACAACTGCAACGCTGCACCACAAGTCGCAGCAGCGGCACACTAAGCACAATTCCAGCCCCGCCTGTATGATAATTGAAGCCATCCGCCGCATAGAGTCGATAGCCATAGCGTTCACCCAGATATATATGATCCGTATGATTGTAGCAGCTGAGCAGACCGCTGAGACGAGGTACGCTGCGTGCAATTAATTCATTTTGATAAAAACATTTTTATTTAAAGCCGACAAAGAAGAGCTTATACTAATATGTCTTAAACTAAGTGTAAGAGAGAGGTGCTTAACAAAGAGAAAATAGTTTACAAGTAGAGTCAGGGAAAGAGCACATACACTGTAAAACAGCATAGTTTGTCTTAAAAGTCAAGCATATAGAATACTGTGTAATAATTATGAAATAATTTGATACTAAATGGATTTTATCTGAATAAACAAACATTTTCTCGTAAACATCAACATTTTTGATTCATTATGAGACACATAAAATAAATGCGATATGTAATACTTTCTAATTCGACTTGAAATAAATTATTTTAAGAAGCCTTAAAGTCATAACGCATCAACAAAAATGCCAAAAATGTTCATTCTAGAATTTTATATAACTCTTCTCACTCAAATTGCTTAATTTTGTCCACAAGTGTAAATGATTTGTCTTCTATTACCGTTAATGCTCTTAATTTCAATATATGCATGACATTTTTTGGTTTGAGTGAGTAAGAAAGAGAATTAATTTGCGACTGCTTGCACACTATTGCCATTGATCCTTTTCTCTGTAAAATGTGATTGAGAGCGCGAACGTAACCGCTCTCATTGCATTAGTATAAGTGTAAAAGTATAAGTATAAGGCTTGACGCAGATATATAGAATAGCATAATTTCTTCCGTGAGAGTTTGCATTGCACGATAAGTGAGCGCAACAGTTTTCGTTATGTTAGTGTATTAGTGCACTTAGCGGCGTTAAGTAAAGAGATCATTTAAAAACTCATTGCTGCCTAATAGAGCATAATGACAATTGCAGTCGTTTGGAGCACAGCAAGCACGCCGCATGCAAAAAATTAAGCATATGAACATCAATAAAAAAATAAATAAATTATAAAAAAAAGTCAAACCGGGAAAAGCAATGATATTTTTAATTGAATATGCATTGAGGCGTGTAAGCCGCAAAAAAATCGTGGTGCACACATATGTTCACTCACACAGCATGCACTCTCATGCACAGTCAGTCTCTGCCTCTCTCTCACACATACCTCAGTAGCGTATCATCGTCGACAAGCATCAGCCAGCGTATGTCTGTTAGCTCATTGATATCCTTGAGGGATAGTTGCAAAATTGCCAATGTTTTGGCACAATGTCCAGTCGGTACGTTGGGTAAGCCAGTGCCGATTGTTGGTATACCATCATCTGTTGCGGTTGCCAGTGGAGTCCAGTTGTGCAGTGTCGTAGCATAAAGGTGAAAGATCATAAAGACAAATCAATGAATATTCAATATGGTAGCTGCTGCTGCTGCAAACTACTGTTACCAAACTGTTTGGCTCACAGTTGCATATGTGTTTGTGTTTATGTATATCTGTGTCTGTTTAGCTTGATTATACCCTGTACGCATAGAAAATAGCTGGGGTATAATGATTTAAATCAAATAAGATATATATATATATGTATATATAATATATTGTGAAGTGGATCTATCTATTTCTGTCTGTTTATCTTATCTAATAGTCTGAATGTGTATCAAAAAAATATTAGCATGCATATAATCTATGGAAATCATGGATTATATGATTGCGGCTTGCTCTTTTCATATTTTTCGGTTGCATATACCTATATATTATGATCAGCTTCTGATAAATTCAAAAAGTTTTATGTTTTTAGAAACTTCTTTCTTCTCTTAGCGTTCTTTGCCCATGTAAAAAGGTTTCTATAAAGCATATCTTGAGCATCATAAACTTATCTTGAAAAGATAAAAGTAGAATCTCGGCTAATCGATTGGTTACCTATCAGTTGAGTTTAGGGTATCTAATATGATGACACTCCTGTATCAATACTTGTCAGCCATTAGATACAGGGTATTCTATTTAAAGGCACTCTGGCGTGGAGCATCTCTGCTTCATTTTGTTTTTGTTATTGTTAGAAAGTGTGCGTGTGTTTGCCCATTTGCCACGCCCCCAATTGAGTGGGCAGGCAACGGCAGTAGCTGGTGGAGCAGCAGCCAGTCATTTGCTTTAATTGCGTTCATCGTTGTCGTTGTCGTTGTCGTTGTTGTCGCTTTACCTGCCACATCGCTGTAGTATTTGCGCCGGATGGCATCGGGCGCCCAGGTGCGTTCGATGATTGGTATACGTTCCTTATGGAATTTTGCACAGGTCTTGATTGCAAAATAGATGTGTGCGCCAGTTGTGTGCACCTGTTGTGGGCGAAAATCGTTTGGGCATCAGTTTTGAATTTGAGTTTGTGTTTGACCGTTGTCACAGAATTTATGGTTATAGGTTTCAAATGCTAATTGCCTCAATGAATGACCCCTCCTCACACCTGACACCCCCCACACGGAGCTGTACAATTGTTTGTCTTCATTTAACAAGCAAACATTATTCAACTAAGCCATAATCCATGCACAGCATCTGGCAATAGTTTCTGCATCAGATATACATCATTTTAACTACGTTCAATAACTCAAATAATGTAATAGAAAAAAATTGTAATTTATTCACAGCAGCTAAGAATTTAAAGTTAGTTACACAATTGTCCTTAGCAACAGTGCATGTGTGTAATATGTTCATAATATTTAATATATTTATTTCAAATTATTAAGTTAAGTAAAATAAAATTGACAAATTATATACACAGATTCATTTAGCTTAAGATTTTCATGCATTTAAATTTATTTATCAAAAATATTAAAATATATTTAATTAAAAGGGACACTAATTGGATTCGTACAAACAACATTTTCTATTATACCTTAAATATAAATAAAAAGTATCAAATTCCTTGAACTTGCATCAAATTTGCTTGTTTGAGACTTCTATTATAAGAGAAAATGTGTTATGTAAATGTGTGTAAAATGATAGAATGAGTTCAGTGTAAAATGTCTTAGAGTATTAGAAAACTAATTTGTATGCTGTTGCCGCAAATGCTCTTATTTTGGATATTTGCATGTCATGGATTTTATGACTGAGAGAGAGATAGAATGCAAGCGATACTGCTTGCACACCATTGGCGGCGATCCCTTTATACATATATGTATGTGATGCATAATGCTTAGAGAGCGCAAGTGAGTAAACAACGCGCGAGCGCAGGCATCGCCTTTGTGTGAGCGCATTAGTATATATGTGAGTCGATTAGTAAAGGCGGTGACTAATAAGACGATTTTATTATGAACGGCAGTATGGCGAGAGGACTAAGCGCTGAAGTTTCCTTAGTATTAGTGTCGTATTGCAATACGCTCTCTATTTTTACATTATGCGTACGCAGCTGAGAACGTGGGCATTGAAAGTCATGTGTGTGCTGCAGTTGTCTCTGAGTGAGTGTATTAGTGACTTGGCATGTTGACTAAGGTATGAGCTTAGCTTTCATTATTTAGTACGGAAATAGCTGCATGACATGAGAAGAGATTGTAAGAATTGTTTTGGTGTTAGTGTATTATCATAGGCGTTGGCTGAATCATAAACAGATCAATTAGTCTGTGCTTGTCTGCCTTTTAGAACAGTCGCGACTGCTGCATACGTTTTTCGTTTTTTTGACAAAAAATTATATAAAATAATACAAAAATTAAAGGTGATTGATTAATATTCCGAACTTTCATTCACATACAAAAATGTGCATTCTAAATAGTAGTTAAAATTAGTGTGTTGAATTTTTCACAAGAAACAAAATGGCGTTCGGTTAAAATGAATATTTGCTACAGAATAGTAGTCGAAAAGGAAGTGCGAAAGGGAGAGAGAATTATGTATAGTTTTTTGGATGGTATGCAAATATGTACAAATGCAGTACATGTGTGGTATATAAAGATTTGTGAAAATTTACTGTGATATTAATCACATTTAATTCTGCTGACCTTCACAGTTTGCTGAAGGTTTCACAGCAGGCAATGCATAGAGCTATATGTTCAATGTAAAATGCCTGCCGTTACTTAAATATAAACCGTTATTCAACTCACACAATGCATAGCATTCCCAGCGGCCATTTCCGGCTTGGCATGCAAGACACAGGACACAGGGCTTGACTCCTTTGCTGTCGTCTCTAAGGATGCCAACGACCAGGCTGGCGACACTCTCGCCCAGGGACAAATGTAGTCAGCACTTTTCAAAATTATTTTGCGCTGCAACATGTCGACAAAGTCGTCGTCGTCTTTACTGATGCTGATGTCGATGTTGTTACTTCTACTGCCACTGCCACTGCTGCTGCCGCCATCATCAGCAGGTGCTATATTATCGAAAATGAATCGGGCTAGTTCATGGGCTGCATCTATAGCAAATTCGCTGTGCCTTGTGGCATTTGGGGCATTAACAGCAACAAGTTCGACCAGGCTGCAAATGCATGTTCCATGATGAGTTATGGCCAAACACGGGCCTCCACCTGGACTCACCTGCGCAGCAAAGCACCTGTAAAAACAACGCCAGCAGTTAACATGGGATATGGAAACCATGTTGGATCTTTGTAGTTGGCAAAGTGATGCACAATCGTCGCTTCGGCGTCGTACAAGGCGTGTCCGTAATAAGCTAACTGTAAAAGCACGAGCAATAGCAATTGTTAAGTAGAGCAGTTGAAGTCGATGTGGCAAATAATATTTCATTTCATTTTTAAACTCACTTAAAAATTTAATTTTGAGAACTAGGAATTTAAATTTATAAATTAAATATAAAAAATAGTAGTAATATAATATTTCGAAACCAATTTAAAGGTAACTTTTGACTTAGTTTATGTTGTGTGTAGCCATTGCGAATAACAATGTAATTATAATTGACATAGATTCGTTTTCTTTTTCTACATAACAAAGCAAAAATACTTAAGCTGTTATTGAATTATTACTGGAATATAGAATTGTGGATATTAAATTATTTTTAGAGATATTTAGCGCAAACCATAGCTAATTTAATTCAGGACCCTAGCGGGATCAACAAAAATTACATTAAAATAAAAAAAATAAGAATGAAAACACCAAGTTGATTCTTTATTGGCCAAAAGCTTAGCCTATTTCGATTCGCAGTACATTAATTTTATAATCAAAATATAAATCAATAAGTCCAAAATGATTTTTGAACAGAATTTAAAAACCAAGCATTTAAGGGTTGACATATGTGCGAGGTATACTCGAAAAGTATGGCGAATTTTGATTTCCACGTATTAGATATATTCGAGCTGCGATTTTTTGAGGGAACTCATAGTCTTCCCTTATTCCCTAAACTTTCCAGACTTGACTAACTGTAAGGTTTTCTTATATGCGTAACTAAAGAGGCCTATGAAACGTCAGCCCTAGAGGACGATTGCATCGAAAGAGAAGCTGAACAAAAATTACGTTTTGAAGTGCTTCAAGTATAGCACGTAATGGGCATTAGTTTGAAGGGTATAAAATAGATATGCATGAATAAATAAAAAGTTAAAAAAAAAAACACTAAATGAGACTTTTTATACTTGATTTATATTTGATTTCAATTCGTGAATTTATGAATACAAAACCTTTAAATTATAAAAAATAATTTGTTTTTTAATAGAGAATACATCTACAACTCAATAGGTAGTTGTTCTCAAATAAATAACAACAATAATAATAAAAAATGTAAACAATAAATTTATTTCCAATAACATTCATATTGTAGACATTCATGGAATTCCTACACAATTTTTAAGTTTTTTTCTTTGTGAGTTGATATGATATGAATTCATTTCATAGTTGTATTCCGTTTCGGAAGGCATACACATAGTTTTATACTCATTTACACTTTTTTTACGTTTAATTAACAAATGTTTGTTTGTTGTTTTTCACAAGCCTTGGATTCGAACTTGAATCCTAGTTATTCAGTATTTCTATAAACTCATGTAGCAAGAATTCCAGTACAAATATTATACAATTTTATGAATTCGGATAGCACATTTGATGATTATATAAATATACATATTTCCCCTATATTTGGTATAAATAATTTTGTAAATTTTACAAAAAAAAAAATCGTTGCTGTGTGTTCAATCATTTTTAATTTTTTTTGTGTTTAAATCTTTTCGCTTTTTTTTGGCACTTTTCTAAATTCTGCGCTTCTTAATTTTTCTTTTCACCTCTTGCGCATCCCGTTGCTGCAGTTGGTCGAGCAGGCCACGCAGCGAGGCGACGTGCGTGTTGTGCTGACACCAGATAATCCAATCGGTGTTCGCGTTTAGCAGACGTGTCTTGCCTCGCAAATAGGGCAACGCATCGAGCAGAGTCCAATAATTGAATAGTTCATGCATTATGTGCACCTTAATGGCATAATTATAATCCGTTGGGATCGCCTCCGATATTTGTTGCTCTCGCAGATTTTCGCGTAGGGCGCGACAATGCTCTGCCGCCTGCTGTGGACAGGAAATGAGCAAAAGAATCTCACTGCCATTGCATAAGTGAACGAAGCACGTTAAGAATAGTAAAATTTTCAAACTAGGCTTTAACTGCATTTTATGCACTTTATTTGGTAAGCATTGTGGTCAAATGAAAACGCTCTTAAGACTTTGCCGTCGCGTTGCCAATCACTTGCAAGTGGAGCGCCGCCGTGCTCCAGCTGCGACTGCATTAATGAACGTGCGAAAACGTACTGAAGCAACTGTGATTGAATTTCTAATTTTTTGGCGCAAACGGGCCACGGGCATTTTCGTATAGTTAATGCCAAAGCGCAGGCGCCAAAGTCCGGTCAAATTTTATGAATGAACTTTGTCCTGGGCGCAACAGATGGCCAATGTCAGTAATGGCCATGGCAATGAATTAACCTGTGTGAGTGTGTGTGCGAGTAAAGTAAAGGTGTATTGCATACTTTTGTGCGGCTAATGATTATGCACCCTGTGCTGTGGATGTACCCTGTGCTACTTGTTGGGTCAGATACGGGAGGTAAACAAATAATGCTTGATTAATATTATTATAATTCATTTCTGAGTTTAGGCTGAATGATTAGTAATATGAATTATCGAGGTGATTGGAGTTGCTTTTGTAATTTGTATATTTAAATCCCAAGCACCTGTTCCAGCTGAACTCTATGAGTTCAGTTTAAACTCTCACAATATAAAAACTACCAATGAAATATGTTTTTATTTGGAATATAATCATGTGTCCCCAGTGACCCACTCTACATGACCGAATGATTTTTTATATCGCAATAAATACATCGCGAGTTAAATATAAATTTAAAAATAATATATTTCGTGATAATTTTATTGCGTAATGCTTTTTCTTATACAGTTAAAAAATACATATATAAAATAAAAATGATTTGTTTCTGAACAAAATCAATTGAGAAACTTTTAGATAATGAGAAGTTTACATTTTGCATATAATGCAAAACAGATTTAAATTATTCACAGTTGTTTATCCAACAGTAATTATAAAAACAAAGCAAGATATCAAAACAGGCAGGAAAAAATCATATTATATATATATATATATCAGAAGTGTTTTATCAGCTTTTTAGTAACTGCAATTATAGTTTGTTGTTTCTGTATATATTTATTAGTTTTACTGCTTATGCACATAATTTTTGGGATTAAATAATTCATCATTAGTGAATACATGAATGCCATGTACAGTTAGTCGGTAAAACAATTAATGGGAATACTAGTAGTTAGAGCAGTACATAAACTCTTATTCAATGCATAGGCGAGGCGAGACGTGTGGTCGTCTGCATATTATTGCTGCGATTATTAAGCTTAAGGCGCAGCTCGTTGACGTGCTTGAAGAGCAGATCCTGTTTTGAGAGCAGCTCTCGTGTGCGCTGGCAGCCATGCTGAGGCGTGCACAAACCGGGATTCCAGCGGCAATAGAGACCCTTCCACAGTCGTACGGCGCGCACGCTTGCAATGGGACGCAACACGAGCTCGGCGCCGTGTGTGAATGAGGGGAAAAGCGGATTCAGATATTGATCTAGCGAAGAATTAATATGTGTCCACAACGAAGTGGTCTTGTGCTTAAGATCTAGAACAGAATTAATTAGAATTATAAGTTATGCCAAACAAATATATAGATATATAGTAGAATGCTTACCCTCTGCCACACGCTCCGCCTCAGTGTTGCACAGGAAGGTGCCAAAGCGACACGAATACAGATGATCAACAATTGTGATGAGAAAATGCTCGTTGAATTCGAAGGCGTTGCTAAACTGTTGACTCACTTGCCAAACGCTATCAATGAATTGCAGGAAGACCGGCGAGCGATCAGCATCCGAATGCTTGTTATCGCCGTGGCCGATGCGTTGTTGGAATTTATGACCAAACGACAGCCATTCCTTTTCGATAAGCACTTCGAAGCCACGCACGGTGCGATAATGCGGATCTAGCAATAGCATCGACAATGCAGTCAGCTGTGCTGTTCGGTCCCAGCCATCGGAGCAGTGTACTACCACAGATGTGCTCATTGTCTCCACCTTATCGACAATGCGCACAGCGCCAGCTAAAACGCAGCGTATATGCTTGAGCCACAAGGTGCTATCGATGGCAGTTTGCCATTTCGAGTCGTCAGTGGTTGGGTAGCATGCTTCCTTCACCTTGCGCAGGCTTTCGCGCATCACATGAATATTGTGTATATCTAGGAAATTGATTTCCACATTTTTATAGGCATCCTCGGACTCGTAGCCGCCACCCTTGGCCTTGTTGGCAATGGCATTAGCACTGGGTCGGGCATCCATTATGGTCAATTTATCGGACTGTGCATTGGCCTCCATAATATAACTTAGATAGGTCTCATCATCCGCATTCCGTTTGCCGCTGACACCGACCAATGGCTGGGAGCAACGCGTTATGGTTGCCTGCGTACGAGGATTCATCCAGGACAAAACAGGCAAACGGCAACGCGAACGAAATTGCGCAACGCGACGAAGAAAATCATCAGAAGCCGCTTTTGGCACGGCCCAGACGGCCGGATAGCTGTCGCAAATGGCATAGAATTCGTTAATCTTTGTGACACGCCACATATCATTTGGCACGCCCAATCGACGCAACTCGGCCAACGGCTCATACACAGCCCAGCCATCCCATCCGGCGTTCACAGCTGCGTTTGCTGTCGACGGCTGAGCCGCTGCAGCCGCATGAGCAAATGCGAAAAGTTTGCCGCTGTAAGAGAGCGGAAATGCGTTGGCTTGCAGCTTCTCGAACACTGTGCGACGTGAATGATTTTGTTGTTTGTGTGCAAAGCGTAAATTGCGCATATCTTTGCAAAAGATTTCAATACCATAACTATTCTCACCACGTGACGTGGCACCACCAATTTTTTCCACACGCGCAATTACGCCCAAAGGCACGTCCACAACAACTGGTGGCTCCTGATCGCGCAACGGAAGCGAACGAAAGTATAAGCGATAATTAGTGATAGTAAGGGCGCCGAAGGCCGGACCGCGGTATGGGCACACATAGGTTACATCGTTTTTTTGATCCTGATCTTCCTCACCGTCCAAATAGGAAAAAGGCGTATCTCTTTGTTGACCATTTTCAGTGCCGTGCTTGGAGCCCAGCGAACTTGACTTTGAGCTGCTGTCCAGCGAATTGCTGCTGGCCGTTTTCGATGCCAACTTATCGGCTGAGCTTGATGTGGCATCCATTGCAGCAGAATGGTTAATTATCAACTGTTTCAGTTGTCTTATTGGACACTAAAGCGTAAACAATTTTTATGTCGAGTGAAATAGTCTTTTTTATTGTTCGCAGTCGAGACTTATCGAATCACAATCGGAACAAGTTCTATTGAACAGTTCACCGAACTGAACAAACGAGCTGAGTTATTGACTCATGTTAATCATATATTTGTAATATATGCTTTAAATAGCATAATTAAAAACAAAAATAGAGGTTATCGAAAGCAGACTATATAGTTTCATAATTAAACTACATTCCAATATCTAGTTGTCATTAACATAGCCATAAAACGACCAAGCAATGCAGTTAACATGCAGTAACATTACACTGTTACACGGTTACACTGTTACATTACATTAAACTGACTAGAGCGCCAAATTTGAATGACAAAAAATAAACTCCTGTTACGCCCTTATAAATAGTTCCAAACAATTTTTTTTGTAATAAATTTTAATTTATATATATGGTACATATAAAAAACTCCTGAACGGAATTTTTGCCTTTACTAAATTGTTAGTTTCTTTTCACAATATTATATAAATATATGTACATATGCATGTGTTTTTGTTTTATGTTTTCCTTGTATAATAATAGATTGTATATCATGTATTTAGTTTTACTTAGTAAGGTGTATTTCATTCATTTTGTTTTTATGTATTTTCAACAAAAGTTAACAAGTAAACCAATATTTTTGTTCAAATTAACTTAGTTTTTCAGTTAGTATTTTATAAATTTAGATTAGTTTTCTTTCCTCTTGATTTTTCTTTTAATGTCACATTTACGTACATTATTAAATACGCTAAGCATCAACAGAAATCATTTAGCTGACTAAAAAACGAAATGAGCTTTCCAATTGTTAAATTCAATTAATATATTCCTCTAATGCTGAGCGTTCAAAACAAATTGTGGAAATTAAGAGAACCTAACTCTAATCCTTCATTTTGTTACTAAAGAGACTATATATAGAATTGTATATATTTTGTTTAAGTATTATTTATCTTGCTTTGAATGAGTCATTTTATATAGTCAAATGTATCCTGTTGACGTTTAGTGTATTGTCTTAGCAGTTTTCATTACGAACATGTTTTCTTTCTTTTGTTTAATTTTGCTAATACAGTTGAAGAAAATTATGTTATAGTTTGTTTTTCGTTATGTATACTTAGAGACAAAGCGTTAGTTGCAGTTTTGGTTTTTGTTCAAATTAATAAAAACTTATTCATAATACCCCATTTGCATACAACTAATAATATGTTAGCAAAACAGGCAGTTTGTGTGCTTCCAACATATCTGATGTATGTATATAAGTACATAAGAACTTTACAAATATTATCATAATGTGTGTAGGTGTGTAAATATTAGTATGAATAAAGTCAATAAATAAAATAGTTTCATTTATTTAGTTGCCTTTGTCTTTGTATAAACTAAATTAACAACATAAAATTAAGGAGTGGGAAAGTTTTGTTTTGAAAAACAATGGATATGCTTTGTGAATAATTTATATATATATATATAAATATATACATTTACATATATATGTCATATTTATAAATTTATGCCAAGACATTGGGATTGCAATTCGAGCTTCGAGTTTTGCCAATTACAATTGTTGCAAATTATTTATTAATATTAATTTGTAGCATGCCTAATTTGTATTTCGTATATTAGTTTTCTCATTAATACAAAGGCTAAGTACTATGTGTAGACTTGTAGGGGTTGTTTGCCTTTAAAGCTGTTTTAACTATTCCGATTTGTTTTCCATATGTAAATAGTTAATAAATGGGCGCTTGCGACTTTTCTTCAACTTCATCCATCATTTTTCATCTCTTCACCTTCTTCACTTTGCTCTATAATACTTTCTTTGTTAGTTACACGTATGCTTGATAATGTTAATTATACATTTATATATATATATATATATAAATATATATATATATATAAATGTATGTTAAGTGAGCTTCGTATGTGTGTTGTATATTAAACTAGGCGTATTTTCTGTTGTATACACATATAAATTGTATATATAGTTATATATATTTATATATATGCAGCTGTTTACTATATATGCCTGATTGTTGTGCATGTTGTTCTCTTCAGTAGAATTAAACTCAATCGGAGCGCCTTGCCTTACCATCAAAAATTATATATATGTATATATAAAATAAACTTAAAGCATGCCATAATGTCATATGTAAAGCGTTACCATATAAAGTAAAAAATAAACAAAATTAATAGAGTTAAACAAAATAATAAACTGTACATAATGTCATTAAAATATTATATAACAATGAAGTTTGGTTACTAATTTGGTTCGAAGCACGCATCTCTGTATATATATATACATATATACATACATAAACAAATATATATATACATACATACATATATATATATGTTTTTATTCTGCAGCTAAAACAAAATACTGTTAGTCTATTGCAAGCCCAATTATACTATAAATATATAAATCATATATGTCACATTGTTAAAAAAAATAAAGAAAATAATATATATATGAATATATACACGTGTATATATAAAATGATTAGCATCTAAAACTTGTACATGCCTACAGCTAGCAGGGCGCCCGTGCAAATTAGTTACATACACGCTTTGTATGTGCCTAGTACGTATTTCCTATATAGAGTATGTGCTATGTCTTGTATACATTGTCTTGTAATGGATTATATGACTATGTGTGTCTGGGTGTATATGTGTGGGTGTGTATTTATATATATATATATATACACATATATATATAAATAGATTAGACGTGCATCATGCTGCGTGTTGGGGGGCCCAGTCAGTATTTAATCTGAGCCTGGGAGTCTCTTGCGTTGCGTCTTTCTTGTTAGAATTTTGTGGCTTAGTTGTTTGTCTGTTTCCTTTTTCCATACATTTCATCCTCATCTTTAGTTGTCGTTCTCAGCGTTTAGGAAATATTGGCGCTGTGCTTGCCTGTTGCTGCCTTGGTTTGTTTCATTTTAGACTGGTTTACTCATCCACCGATGTTGTGGGCGGACTATAACTGCATCAGGATGCGCTACGCTGTTCGCCATCCGGTCTGCGATCTGTGGCAATTTGTAGCAAGTTTCTGAACTCTGTGTCGAGTATTTGGCGTGCCTAAATGTAAATGTAAATAAATTTGGTTAGCAATTGAGACATACAACAATGAATATATAGCAGTCACCTGTGCATTTTGCGTGGGTATTTGCAAAGCCAGGCCCATGGCGTTGGCATCGAAACCCTCATCCAGCGCCATCAGACCACCATGGACGCCCGATTCGAGCAAGTTATTGGCATATTCCTGTCATAATAATAATCAAGACAAGCAGTTAAATGTAAATAAAATTCAAAGTAATTGATTATGACACCGACCTTCAGTCCTATGCTGCTCACCCACCGTATGACACGCTCATTGCTCCACACGAGCACATCGCAAAGGCCATTCTCGCTCATCTTACGCCTGTGCTCCAGCTCGGTGCGATCATAGTTTAAGCGTTTTAGCATTGAGATGCCATACTGCAGGCTGGTGCGATGAAAGCTATCAACCATTTTCAACTGACCACGCAAATCCTTCTTGGTTAAATGATCCAACATGCGTGCATCGACTAGACACTCCATAAAGGTTGTGCGATATTGAGGCAAACCTAGCCCAGGCAGCCAGTAATTGCCAATCCACTCGTGATTCATGTCCCCTAAACAAAAATAAAGTGATGTTTAGATATTTACCATAACTCAAGTTGTTATCTCATATCTGTGCGACCTACCAAACGCCAGTGTAGTTCGTGATGTTTGCGGAGCTGAGGGTGAAGTAAGTGAAACCATTTCCTGTATGGCCAAACGTAGTTTGAGCCTATGTAGCGGATTACTAATGCCTATGAAACAAAAGATTTTCATATGGTATACAAACATGGTAAATTTAATTCAGATTTTATTGTTACCTATTTCCCGCTGTATCTCCGTGTCGCTAAGTGCGCTCATAATAGCACCCGATTTGACATTGGCACGACAGGCGGCCACATACCAGGCTGGCATGCCCACCCACAGCTCCAGCCAGGCGACAATGGTGGGTCCGTTCCACAGAGCGAATGGCGTGCCTGCTTTCATGGCCTCACCCAGCAGATCGTTGCGATAATCGTGATCTCTGCAATACATATAGTTAGTAAAGGATCATCTTTGATTCACTCTAAGCACTCACTTCTTTTGCCTGCCGTAGTCAACGCTGCTGATCTTCGAGCCTTGGGCGCTGGCTATGCGCGGCATCATGCCGCCAGTCATGCTCATGACATCATAGTTGGAATCCACCTCGCTTAAGCCCATCGACAGATTGCCAATGGACATCATGCTGGGCGAACCATCCGGCAGCGTATCCTTAACGCCCTTGACCTTCTCCTTTTTACTAAAGAAACGACCCAACGAAGATTTAATACCCTTCTTTTTCTGAACGGCAGCGGCGGCAGCTGCTTCCCTAGACACGCCTGACGTAGGCGTCTGCAGCATGGACATTGAACCCATTGTATTATAGTGACGCAGTGACTCTTGGCTGCCATAACGTGAACTGAGTGGCGATAGCCCATAGCCATGCGAAGCCAACGTCATATGAGCATTAACATGAGGTGAGGCAGCGGGCACCATTGTGCGGCGACGCAGCTCCTCCTGGCTATGGGCGAGTGCCTGGGCGACGCGCTCCAAGCGCATCGAACGTGCCGTCAATGGCGAAGCAGCGCCGCCGGAACTTGAATCGCCGGTGGTGGACATGCCGCCATGCAGCTCCTCACGAGACGCATCACTGGATAACACGGGCAAGTTAAGCTGTAAATAAGAAAATAGTTGATTAGTTGGATTCCGTTGTTCCCCTTAAATAGGTTCCACCTGGAACTACATTTCACCAATTGCCAATTCTTACCGTATGATATTTCTGCATGAAATCACGCTGTGGACTGTTGGGCGTACTGCGTCCACTCATGGGAGGACTTTGTCTGTCCATGGAACGGCCACGTGCCAATAGATTCACATGCTCCAGACTGCCAACGCGCGACTCCAGCTCTTCGGCTCGCGCCTCTGTCGATTGTTTCTCCTCCTGGATGAGACGGATCTCATTATTAATGGCATCTAGCTGCTCTTGCAGCATCATGGCCAGCGTTTGCGCATCTGTATGCCCGGAAGGCGACATCATATCCGCCGTGGCTGCGGCATAGATCGCATCGCTATCATCGCAATCGCCCACGCTGGCAACCAGCTCGTAGGCCTGCTGCTGTGCGTGTGCCACCTGCTGCATTTGCATCTTCTCCCACTCCTGCTCGGCCATTGAACGGGCCAGAGCATTTTCTTCGGAGAGGCGCGATTTGCTCTGCCTTCGCAGCGAATGCGTCTCGAAACTGGCATGAGATGTGCTGCGTGTGAAGGCGTTGCCACCATCCGCCGCGCTACTGGGCGAGAGGCTGCGAGTCAATGCCTCCGTCTGCTGTATATTGTAGGCAATCTCCTGCTGGAGCAGTTGACGCTTGAAATTCTCGATTTCAAGGCGCGTCTTGGACAGCTCCTTCATGATTTCGCTCTTCTCATGATGCAGCTCTTCGGCCACCTTGCGCGCCTTCTCCAGCTCCTGCGTCAGCGCGTTCTTCTCATCCAGCGCACGCATGCGCTCTTTCAGATGCACCTCCAATCGCTCATTGGACTCGGACAGCAGCTTGTCCACCGTCGAGGACAGCCGCAAATTGTGCTCTTCATTCATTTTGAGACGCTGATTCAGTCTTACCACCTCGGCGCTCTTCTCATCCAAATTCGTTTCCAAGCCCCGGATGCGATCCTCCGCCGAACCATGACGTTCTTGAGCCTGCAAAGCGTTCAGCCAAACAAGTTTAGTAATGCAAATTCAAAGGGTTTCTCTCGTCAAAGACAACAAATTAGTGTTTGTATTAGTAATGAAAGCTAAAAGTGAGGAGTTTTCTTATGTTTTTTGGTTTAGTTTTTGTTTTTGTGAAGGTTTTCAGTTGTCGGTGCGCTGAGTTCTTGTGCAGGACAGAATAATAGAGAAAGAGTTGTATATATTCTTGGATATTGTTCTTGTTGTTGTTGGTAGTATTATTTTTTGGTTAGTAAGTGGATTTTTGGAAATAGAAAATATATACGAAAAATATATATTCAAATTACGTTACACAAAAAAAAGAATAAGAATATAAAGAATACGAAATTTAGTTGTAAAATTGATAATTGAGATTATACTTATGGACCTGTCGGCGCGCATATTAGTTCGAGTGCATACCTTATTTCCTACCTTTGTCAATGCCTCCATGCGCGCCTTTAGCTGCTCCTCCATATCCGGCTGCAGTTTGGCATGTTGGGCTAGCTTTTGCTCAGAGAGTTCGAGTTTCTCTTCAATGGCGCTGATTTTCTCTTCGTGCAGCTGTCCATGGAGTTTTTCGGATTGTTTTTTTTTTTCATTTTGTGGGGTTGGGTGTAGTTCAATTAGTATGGTTTTTTATGCAATATGGATAGGGTACATATTATTTAGTATTAGTCACAGTTCTGTAGCGTTTAAGCAGGCATGGGCGAACGACAAGACACTGGCTCAAGCAGTTTTTGCTTGCATAAAAATGTGGCAAATTTTAGGAAAATTCTTCAAAGGAAAACTCAATTGAAACATTCTATTTGAGCGAAAACTTAAAAACTTACGCTTCTATCGTAAAAAGTGGCTGCGCTGTTAATAACATTTTTTTGTTATATTAAAGACTTGTGTTATTAACAGAAGCATTTAACAGAAAAAGCTTGATATGTAAAACAACATCATGCTAACAGCTTGTACCCTACATAGGAAATTTAAAACAGTTTAAAAAAGAATAATAATAACAATGCAAAACACATGATTATGTTTACACTGAAGAATGATGTCATATATAGCAAAGCTTAATTATTTCCTGACTTTAGAACCGTTTCCATAAACATCCAAAATTGCTGAGATACATAATAATTAATAGCGGAAATAAGACATTAAAGATTTTTGGCATAAATACACACATATAGATAGGTAGGGTATATTGTTTTGCAGTGCAGTGTTTTGATTAATTTATGAAATTCGCCCATGCCTCGAAACCATAACCAATTCCATGTACATAGATTTCATTATATTTATATTTATACGCACCTTTAGCTGTGCTTCCTTGTGCCGCAGCTCCTGCTCCAGTTTCTCGTTCAGATCGTGCAATGATGTGGACTCACGTTGAGCATTCAAATAACGTTTCTCTAGCGTAGTTATGCGCTCCTCCTGAAAGTGTTATATATGTCATATATTCTGTTGATCTATTATATCTTCGGCTACGCTCTACCTGATCTTCCTTTTGTGCCACATTTTCGCGCAAATCTCGCTGCAGCTTCGAGCATTGATCCTGCGCTTTGCAATGCTCCTTTTGCACACGCGACATATTCTCCTCGAGCTCACTAATCTTGTTGTTCAGATCAGACACACGACGCTGCCATTGCGACAATTCAGAGGTCTGAAGTAGAGAATGAGTAGAGTTAAATCAATTTAGTGAAACTGAGTTGCTTAGTTATATAATTATGAGTTATATAATTATGAGCAGGTAGTCGACATTAAAAAATCTATATAATCTATAATTTGTGCTTTGATTTTACATTTTTAATTTAACTATGTTCTGCCAAATGGCAATAGTCCTAAGCTATTTATGCTTTCTGTTTTTAAGGAATATTATTCTATGCGAATTTCTATTCATTTCGTCTATTAAAGATCTATTTTTTTCGATCCATTTAAATTCTTATCTCCATCCATTTCCATTCTTATCTTATTTATTTATTTACGTAAGCTCCGATAGTCTTGGACCAATGTCTGATGCTGATAGTGAACAGCAATTAATTGCTATATAATGTTATTTAAAAAGAATACACTTAAAAACCCTCAATTATGTTAAACAGCAAATTCATAGCACTTAAAATAAACTTTATCATCATACGAAATAGTTGTCTGCTTTATCAACACATCTCGTTGTGAGTCATTAGTTGCTTTTTGAATGTATTGTCTACGAACGTAGTACGAGTTGTTGGCAATGATGTATGTTATGATACCCCTGCCACAGCGTGCTCACCTGCTTCTCGATGATCGTTTGTAGCTCGTGTGTTTTGGCCGCATATTCGTTAAGTTCGCTAGCATCGCCATTGACCCCGCCGCCGCTGCCGCTTGCCAGCTGCAACAACAAAAGGTACGAAACGTAAAATACACGCTTGATTGAATAAATAGATATAACAGCATACACACACACAAACACACCTTTTCTTTTATGCCATTTTCCCCGGCTGTGCTGGCAGAGTTAATACCGCCTCCGCTTTGCAAAGCGCCAGTTTTATATTGGGTTAGCTCCTCTTTGGTTGTATTCAGCTCTTCCTCTAGCACATTGTTCTTCTCGATGGACAGGCGCAGACGTTCGCGCACTTTCTCATCTAACGCCTTGTGATGCTCGAACAGAGATTTGAGCGCTTTGAGCACCTCCACTTCGCTGGAGACGCCGCTTTGGGCGGCCGCCTGTCGCTTCACGACGGTCATGCGCAGAGATCGCTCATGACGCGACACCAAGCATTCCAAATGTTCCAGCAGCAGCTATTATGACATACAGATTTAGTTAGATCTATCCGTAATATAGCTGAAGTCATGTGTAGCTTACCCGCGTATTATTGCGTTCCGCCTTAAGCTCTCCGATTTCTTCGTCGCGTTCCAGCAGAGTTTCACGCGCTTGCGTTAGCTCCTTAGTGAGCGTGGCGAACTCCTGAAAAGCAGAAAGCATCAAACGATTATCATTGTTAGATTTTAAAATTGTTGTGCTTACCTGCGGTAGATTGGCATTGATTTGCCGCTGTAAACTGTCCCGTTCTTTTTCGACATCGTGCAGCTTCACCTCCGTTTCACCCAATCGCTCTTGCGCCTCGCGCAAACTATCCATTAATTTGTCCCGCTCATCGAGCATGGACACCATCAGCTGCTCAAAGTTCGCATCTTCGCCGCTGAACTGCGAGGAGCGCTGCGATATGCTGTCTTCCGATATTGTGGGCATTACGTCGCACATCATGTTCCACATTATTTAGTTGGCCACCAGAGCACGGGCACGCATGTAAGACTGCAAAGCAAATTAGTTTCTTTTAAGTCTAAAAATAACTCTCACATGGATTTTAAGAGGTAGTTAAATAACTTCAGCAGATTATTATGCGAGGGTGGTCTGAATAATTACGATTTCGCACTATATATTTTCAATAAATAACGTTTTTTTTAGAGATGAGATTTTTTAAACAGCCCTCGTTGATATGAATCTAATCTTGTTAAAGATTTAAAATCTAGAATCTGATTTTATTGAATATTTTATTCTTTATACTATTTACAATATTGAAGTATTTTCTTATATATTTTTACATATATATTTGAAATCCAGATTATTTTTATTTATAATCTTGGTTACGCAGAGCAAAGAGTAAATGCAACATATATATGTATATATAAATAAACATATATAGAATATAGAGCATCGACTTATTAAAGCTCTCTTTTAAAAACACGATAAACTATTTTAACCGGTTTGAACCGGTATAACGGATTTCTTTGGTACTAAACCGAATTATTGAAAAACCGGTACAAAAATGAGTGAAGTGTAATTTAAAAGAAAAATAACTGTTAATATAAATTTTGCCTTAAATCGCTGGATAGCCAATTAAAACGGTTAAATAGCCTACGCATTTTGCCCACGCCTTTGAAGCTTTATGCTTTGTTTATGCTCAGTTTTTCCCCTCGCGAGTCGTTTACGCCCGTGTATTGGGTTTAAGACATTCCAATTGGACTAATACACTGAACATGTCTAATAAGGCTTTTATCATAGGCGCCGCATTGATAACAAGTTTTTTTTACAGCAACACACGTACACACACGCACACTGCGGACACAGCACGAACACTCATACATATACACACCGCTTATGTGTATATATACATACACGCATGCCAGCACGCACACATATGTACAGCTTTTTCTTTTTTTATATTATAATTTTTTTAATTTAAATTAATGTTTCTCACATGCATTTAACACTAATTATAGCAAACACATAAAAATTAAGAGTCGCGGGTTAACAGCTGCTGCACTTGGTCGTTTAATGATTGGTAAAACGCCTTTTCACGAGCATAGAGCGACGGCTTTTATGCAAAAAGAGCAAAAAACTCCCTTCCTCCCTGGCGCAAACACGTACCCCGTAGCCAACAAGGATCGATCGCACGGCGACAGCGCAGCAGCAGCAACAACAACTTTTGTTGCTGTTCAGCTTTTGCATATATAGCTATTTAATTGTTGCAATTGTAGCAAGTTTTATTTATTTCTGATTGATTTTTATGTGCGAAAAAAGGCAGCTCGTTTCTTTTTTGGTTGCCACTTAGGTAAAAATGTGAATATTGCCACCTAGTTTCAACATTTTGTATATTTTTGACAGTCCGGCAAGCTAATTTGCTTGAGAATATATAATTTACGTTATTGTGTTTTATTCAACCCAAAATAATGTTTGAAATGCATAAAAAATTAGAATTTGTAATTTATTGTAATATTGCCAAATATTGCCATTCCAGTCTATGCCTATGTACATTAATCATATATCGAGTGTTACAGCTGCATATCGACAGATAACAGTATAAGCAACATTGCTCTGTTGTTGTAACATTGCTCACAGCTCTTTTTTTTAGCAACATCACTCACAGTTTTAGCCGCATTGCCTACAGTTTTTACACACAGAGCAAGCGCCCTCGTTTATGTTTTATTTTTTCGTGTTATAATTAATAAAAATAAACAATTAGTATAGTGTTAACGTGTTGCCATACAAATCAATATAGCGCCGCAGCTAACAAACAAAATGGGGTAAGTGCATAAAGTATTCTAATACAATTTTAAATGCTGTAAATTGTGTGAAAAATCGACGCCGACGTTTTCCTTGCTGATGCCATTGTTGTTGTTGCTGTTATCGTTATTGTTGTTGTTGCTGCTGCTGCTCATCTTGGCTGAGGTGTAAATATATGCCATATATACAATGTGAATTTATGATATACGTAGGTGTAGGCTGGCAAACGCCGCCCGTCGATACCAATTATGCGCGTGTGAGTGTCTCTGTTCGTGTGTGTGCATGTGTGTGTGTGTGTCGGTGTAGGTGTGCGTACGCGCATTTGTGTATGTGTGTGTGTGCAGTAAACTTGAGCAAAATCAAAACGAGGCTACAAAACACTTAAGCGCATAATGCAATTTAGACGCCAAGGCAAGGGCCCCCCTCCCCCGTAACCCCTACCACCACAACCTCCACCGCAACCATTAACCACCAATAAGAACAACAATGCCAATGACATGGTGCCGACAATATCAATAAGAACTACAACAACAAAAAGAACCAGCACCTATGTTATGTTCTCTGTAGCGTTTGAACCGAGAAAAAGATTCATTGTTGCCATGACAGCCGTTTCTGATATATACTAAAATTATAAATATTTACGCCGCCGTTCTATCTAAATTTTCAATTCGTATCTAGAGCTTTAGCATTATGTTGTCTGAAATGTTTAGAATTTGATTGAGCACTCCAAAAAAATTACAGTGAACTGTGCTTATGAACGAACAGGCGGAAATAAATGGTTTAGCATTTGATTGCATATAGGAAAATTACAGTGAACGAACTGTGTGTGTGTGCTAAAAAGAGTTGTTTAATAATTTCTTTGAGCCGTACTGTGAACTATGCCTATATTGAACAGGCGGAAATAAAGACTTCATTGTTTTTAAAAATTACAGTAAACTGAGCGTGTATAGAACAGGCTGAAAAGCATTTTAATTATACAGTAAACTATGGATATACTGAACATTCAGTTAGTGAAAAATAGAATACAATTAATACATTTTTAAGTATATTATAATTCCTTCAATGTTATAAATTCAATTTACCATTTTGCTGAATATAATTATATATTTTTTTTTAAATATATACAATATTATTATATATTTACAATAATTCACAATATTTCACAATAATTTAAATTGACTGATTAATTATATTATTAATTAAATTAAAAAACTATTCTTTTATTATTAATAATTATTATTTAAAATCAATTATATTTATAGGATTGTTATTGAATAGTTTTTCATTGTAATTTTAGTTAATGCAAGTTGGGCCACATATTGAGCGTTCACTGTATTGATTGCTAGTTTGTTTGCACTTCCTATATCAATTAGCAGCTAGCACAGCCATATAAAGATCTAAATATACCGTTACCAACTTGGTCACATATTGTATTTATCGTGCAAAACCGACTTCCTCCTTCCACTGCCCCTTAGCAAGCGTTTACAAATTAAATATTAAGCCGACGTGCAAGAATTTTAATGGAATTTTTAATTAATCACCTGTGGGTGCTGCTGCTGCTGCCTTTACTCCTTTTACCTGTCTATTTCGCACAAACAGAGAGCAACCGATTTTCACTTGCCAGGCGCACGTGTTTCATATTGATCCAAAGACGAAACGCACATGGATCACGGCCAGCATGAAGGCGGTCAATGTGAGCTTCTTCTATGACATCTCTCGGAATTTATATCGCATCATTAGCGTGGAGGGCACCAAGGCGGTCATCAATTCAACAATAACGCCCAGCATGACATTCACACAGACATCCCAAAAGTTTGGACAATGGAGCGATGTGCGCGCCAATACGGTGTACGGACTGGGCTTCTCCTCTGAGGCGGAACTGACAAAGGTTTGTCTGTCTAATAGTAGTATTCCTCCATTAATAATCATATAAACATCATTTTCGTTCGTAGTTTGTGGAAAAATTCCAGGAGGTCAAAGAGGCCACCAAGAATGCCATGAAATCTGCGAATGGATCGAATGCAGTGACGCCCACCACCTCGGCAAATACATCTCCGATATCGGGACGTGCCGTGGGCGCCATGCAAAATGACAATACCAACATCGATCCTCATACCGTTGAACCGCCGAATTTAAGTAATACCAATACACAGAATGCCAATCCCGATAGTCCCTCCCACAAGCTATTGAACACTAGCGATGGCAAGCAGGATATTGGATCGGCAACGCCTTCGCCACAGCCAACGATGGGCATGGTTGCTGGCACAGCAACCCTGGCTGGCAGCGGTGGTGGCGGTGGCAGTGGCGGAGGCGGTGGTGGTGGTATTACAATCTCTTCTGGTGGCAGCATTGTGGGCATGCATACTGGACCAGGAGCGGGCGCAACGGCCGAGCAGCAGCTCAAATATGAAAACGAACGTCTGAAAATGGCACTGGCGCAGAGGTACGAATGATATATATGAAATGGTCTTCTGCTTCTATTGTAATCATAAATTTAACCTTGATAGCTGCGCCAATGCCAAGAAGTGGGAAATTGAGTTGGCCACGTTGAAGAACAATAACATACGCCTGACCAGCGCCTTACAGGTGTGTATGACGTTTAAAATTGGTCAATTCCTAAAGTTAAAGCCCACTCTCAAATCCCACAGGAATCGACAGCTAATGTCGACGAATGGAAGCGCCAGCTGCATACCTACAAGGAGGAGAACATACGCCTCAAGCGAGAAATGGAACTGATGCGTGTTGGCGGCGGTGGTGGTGGCTCCGCAGCTGGCGGCGCCTCAGAAGATGAACTGCGTCGCGAGGTGGCTGCGTTGAAGGCGCGCACAGAGACGCTGCAGGCGGAATTGCTGCAACACGAAATAGAGCTTAAAACGGCCAATATGAGCTTACGTGAAAAGTGCAATGATCAAACTGTAATTAATACTAAATATACCTATCATATATGTATAGAGACTAATGTAAGAACGTTTTGCAGCTGGCAAAGATGAGTGAACTGAATGTCCTGTTTTCCAAGAGTCTGTCGGAGCTGTATGCGGTGCAAAAGGATATGGAGAATGTTATACATCCTGCCAAGTGCACTTGAGACGCCGAGCTGGGTGCACACAGAAAGGTTGACTACTTTAACTTTGTTTGACAACTATTATGAGATTACAATGGAATTGATTTCTATTTAGGTTTCAGCGCAGGAACAGACTACAATGGCAACCACTATAACATCAACAACGACAACATCGACAACAACTAGCAAACGCTATTTAAGCAATTTTCTAACGGCCGACGCCGAGAGCACGCTGTCCAATGTCACCTCCATACATACACAGCTGCAATCGTCGTCGCACTACGAAACTCAAAACACGGCACAGCTGCAAGCGTTAGATAAACACTCGTCGCTACTGCAGGAGCTGCATCAGCGGCAGCTGCAGGCCGCTGCAATGTCGCGACCAAACTCCGCTGTCACTGATGCAGCCGCCTCCAGTGGGGCTGCCGGAGGCACCAAAACTGCCACCATACTCGTTTCTAAATCAAAAACCAAAACTGGGCTGCCCCTGTTGCTGAAGAATTCCATTAACAATTAGGGAAAAAGAGAAAAAAAAAACAAAAAACCAATAAGCAGACGCGACTCATTGCATTTTTGTAATCTTTGTATTTGGTAGTTTTGTATACAAAAGCAAAGCGAGACAAGAACCAAACTCTCAACTCAAAACACTCACACACTCATTGTAGGTTTATATGTATATGTATTTAATGTATCTTTCGGTATCCCACTTCCCAAAGTCAACAAATTGCCCAGTATTCCGATTCTTTTCAAAATTTTGTCTGTGTCGTGGTAATTTTTGTAGCATTTAAGTGGAAAGCAAGTTTTTAAAATTCTCGAACGCATTCAAGTGCAATATAAAGGAACCCTAACAATTAATTGATATTATGTGCTCTATATAGTTTTATTTCTTTCTGCTAATTGTTAATTAATTTTTAATGAGAGCTTGACAATGAATCCAAAGTCCCGGAATCGAAAACCTCTGACGAACTATATACAAATTAATTTATAAAAAAGAAAAACCGAAACAATTACGAAAATGTGCTCGAAAATTTTCTAGTATTTTTAACATGTAAACTTTGGTATTTAAAAAACTCGTGAAATTTTTTATGTATTTATTTATATTTTGTACGTCCTATAGACGGAGTCTTATTTATGAAATTCAAATGCAATCTTCATTTGTTATTATTTTTTGCCTTTACATTTGCAAAGTTTAATTAGCAAATTAATATACAAACTTATTTATTGCAATTAAACTTTAACTAACAATGACTTAGACGACGAAGCATACTAAATCACATAAAGAATAATTATTTTATAAATAAACAAATAAGAAAATACGAAACTAGCAAAGTAAAATTAAACGAATACCAAGTCAAGAATGTACGTGCATCAGTGGAAAACTAGTTTAATATATTAACAAATTATATAAATATATATATATATATATGTATGTATTTACATATATGTATTGAATGAACAACAAACGCAACTTGAAAACCGCAAGCAAATATCAATATGCAATTTCCCCACTACACACGTAGACAAACACACACACACACGCACCCACGCTCTCTCCGTTGCGAAACGGAAAATGGGAAAAAACGCTTACAACGGTTATTTTGATGCCATATTGTTATGCAATTTGACCGGTTCGTTTTTTGCATAAATAAAATTATCCAGTTAAAGCAAAAAGTAAATAAAATCAAATAATAAACGAAGCAAATGTTGAACATACAAAACTTAGCAGTTAAAAGCAAACAAACATATGAAATAAATAAAAATAAAATTCAATATGATTAAAAACTAAAAACGTTGTTGTTTCTCTGGGTTTGTCAACATCAATTATGAAAGGAATTACCTTTTTAAAAAGTAGATTAGGAGTTTCAGCAATAATTGGAATACAAGTATTTAATATTTTCATAATATTTAGTTAGGTTCGAATTTAATGTCTTTAACAAGCTTAAATAAATTGAAACACATTGATAATTTCTTTAAATGGATTTATAATTAAAATTATGTTTCGCTAAAGAATTCTTTTACGTGAAATAACGTATAACATAATCTACAATATTTAATTGTAATATTTTACGGATTTGTGATTTAAACAAATAACGATCTAAACAGTTCCGCCTTGGAGTCATCCGTCCAGTCGCTTGCCTCATTAGGAGCCATGAAATTGATCAACTTATTATGCACCACATAGCTGAGGGAGAGATGAAGTTAAAAAAATATAAATTTCGTAAATAATATTTTATGCAGTGCCTACCGCAACTTTCTGCCTTTGCTGGCTCTGGTGTCCACTTTCTTTTTCATTTTCTGGCGCAGTTTCTGCAGCTCCACAAACTGCTTGGTTATATCGCCCATGTTGGATGTGGTGCTGGCCTTGTATTCAATCAGTTCCCGCAGCTGCTGATGATAGAAATCGCTATCATCGTAAATGTGCGGTTGCCTTTGACTATTGTTGGTTAGCTCGGAATCTTCGTCTGCGTGCTGCGCCTTCTGCTGCGGCTGACTGCTCTTGAGTGTTTGGGATTTCTCTATGAGTGCGCCACGATTGGCCAGCGCACTGTCAATCTTCTTGATGACATCGTAGTCTTCCTGCATGGATTTTCTCTTAGCACCCGCTCCAGGTGTTAACAACTTGGTTCGATCATCCCACTTGAGCAGAACCTCATTGCGATAGCTGTGCATATTCTCAAAATTACTTTGCAGCGCACTCGCAAAGCATTTGCTGGCTGGTTCCGACTCGGATCTCGACTCTGCTGGTTGTTTGCGTTTTACGGCCTGTCGCAGCTCACTGTGCTGCTGTGTGAGCGCCGACTGCAGTGCGAGCAGTTGATGCAATAGTTTGGTACTTCGTTCTTCGGCTTCTTTTAACACCGTTTTCAGTTCCTCGTTATTATCGCTGAGCGTTCGCAGCGTCTCTGGCGGCGGCAATTGATTCGCCTTGCTCGTGAATTTTTGCGTGTTGATGCGCAGCTCCAAGAGTCGCTCCCAAATCTGCAGTTGATTTTGCACGCAGAGTCCTTTTTGTACTTCGGCTTGCTGATTTGTCTTGGACATGATTTTGTTCACATTGATTGCATCATCTTCTGAATTATTCTCGTCGTCATCGTCATCATCATCATCATCATCATCATCATCATTATCACCATCATCATCATCTTCATCATCGTCGTTATCATTATCATCACCAACATCACTGTCATCCTCCTCCTCGTCGCTATCATCATCACCATCTATTTGATGTCCGCCGTTCTCATAATCCATGCTGCTATCATCATCTTCTTCACCCTGCGATCCATTCGCAACAATTTTCGAAGCTCTTAACTTGTTGAAAGCCTTCAAGTTCTTTGCTTCTTCCTCGTCTGTGTCACTTTCTTCATATGGTAGCTCCTCCTCATCCTCATCGTCACTCTCCTCCTCGTCATCGTCTTCCTGCTCAAGTTCTTTGCGACTGCTTATTTTACCCTTGTATCGTTCGCTCTGCTCAGACAATAATTTCACATTGCGTTTACGAAAATCTGTGCTACGTGAATCGGGCAAATCGTATTCATCCTCGAAATCTACAACGCGCGCTTTTGTGGCCACATCAATATCGGATTCTTCATCACTTTCACTGTCGTTGGGATGGGCGAGCAGTTTGCTGACCTTCTCGGCCACAGTCTGTGGTTGCTTTTTTGATTTTCGCAACATTTTTACAAGTAATTCATTTACTTATTGCAATAATAACAACAAAACCTGTAAGCAACCGCAACACGTGAAACTGGAATTCAGTACAGAACTGATTCCGATTGTGTTAGGCCGTATGCAATTGAACTAGCTCGTGCTGTGCCCATCGATATCTGAAATACGTTGTACTATCGATATTTTTGAGCAACAGGTTACACTGTGCTGCCAAAAAACAATACATTATAATAAGAATTGTTGATTTTCTATATATATTTTTTTGTTTATATGCTTGCAAGACAAAAATATGTTTTATATCGATAATTTAATTCTCTTATTACCGCTTATACAGTTCTAAATATTTAATATTCCGTGTATATTATTTTATAAAGTATTTTAGCTCTCCGATACTTTTTATAATTTGACAGCTTTCAAAGTGTACTTTAATATTCATGAGAAAATATTTTAAGGTGGCTGACGAAAGGACTTAATTGTATTAAAAGAAGTGCTAAAGTTTGTAAACAATTTTCTTTATAACAAACTGTAGTACTCTTTCAGGCGGCGCAATTTTAATAAATGATTAATTGTAATATAATATTTTACAAGTATTTTTATTATAAGTTTGAGAGCAAGCATACTACATAATGGACACTTAAATTATCGCTGTAATATCAGACATTAGTTTTGATATACCGATAGATTCAATTCTAAATTGCAAACTCTTTAACTCACAACTCCACTGCGACACGCTGCCTCATTAAAATGAACAAAATGATTGCCTTATCAGCACAGGTGCATCTTGATAACTATTCGCGCACACACGCACACTAACACACTCGCATGCACACATATCTATGTATGTGTGTGTGGAGAAAGCCAACAGCTGCACACACTCGCGTAAATTATTCATAGCATACAATGGGGGGCTGTGAAATGTCATATGGACTATGGACATGAACTTGAAATCCTTTTTGTTGGGACCAATTTGTGCTCATTATATAAATGAAATGTTTGGCAAATTGCGACTTGGCATTTATGGGCAGCAGAGAAAAAGCAGAAACAAATAGAGAAAATATGGGCAAAATGGTTAACCTTGAAAAGTGCAGAAATGCGGTGCAAAACAGACGCCAATGGGCGGCCAAAGTTAACGCAAGTGTTGCCGGAAAAGGATAATTTACGCAGTATTTCAATTTATTTAACTACAAATCAAATGTATAAATATATATTTTTTATATATTCGCATTAAGTTGGTGAAAAAGTCAAGACGTGCCGCCATCAGACGCAGATAAGCTTTTGCTTCTTCTCTTCACACAGAAACACATATATATATTTAAAAATATATATATTATTTTTGAGACACGCTCACGGCTGGCGTTTTACGGTTTTTATTATGTTGATAAGCGCGTCGTAGCGTTTTGGCAATTCGACTGTATAGACAGACCAGCTTTGAACTTTGAGTTACACACAGACGCAGATAGAGACGGAGACAGTGACAGACAGCGGCATACGCATTGGATTTATGCGGGCGGGACGACACACCGAACACATGTCCGACATTTTTGGGGTCGTCTGCTGTTATCAATGCCCGGCCCGGCCGGCATTGCCAACTACATGTGTGTGTAAGAGCGCCAGCTGTGTAGCACATTTGCCTTTTTTACTTTATTTTCAAATTAGATTATCAGTTGTTGTTGAGATTTCGATTTCACGGCAGCAGCAGCAGCAGCAGCAGTAGCCAGCGCAGCATCAGCTGCCACAGCAGCCGCCCTCTTGATTCAGTCAGTTCCTGTACGCCGCACGGTGCAAATATATGTTCGAGTACCGCGAATTAGATGAAATATCGATAACATAACTCACGCTGCTCTCTCTCTCTCTCTCTTTCACGCTCACTCACTGTGTGCGTGTAGTCAGTGTTGTAAACTGATCGATTGCATTGTGTTGGCTGTTCTGCTGGTGTTAGTGCGTGAGGTGTGCAAATTATCAGATCTTGCATACACACACACACATACACACGCTACTGTGTCTATGGCAAGCACAATAATAACATTCACACACATACATAAACACCATATTATTCTTGGACACGGTGCGCGCGCGTGTTTAGAAAACGCAAATAAAGAAAAAACGGTATTAAAAAGAAACGAAAACAGGAAAATAAAAGGAAGCAATTAGAGCACAGACGTAATCATTGATTACGCTTAAAATAGGTGAATTGCTGGCTTGATTAAGCCATTAGGAAACTTTAGGGGAATGCAATAGTATTGTATAACAGTTAACAGTTGTATAACAGAAATAATATAATGCGTTTATAATTAGCTGAGCTATCCGGTTCACGATTGTTTTTAATTGCCTGAACGGCGAGCCCCCTAGAATTTCCGTCTGCCTATTCTATTATTTATCTCTGACTTTAACATCAACACAAACTAAGCAAGCAAAAGTTCAAAAGGCCAACAAACACTGCGCGATTAAAACAAATAAATAAACAATTCATTTATTGTGCTACAAGTTTCGATGCTCAAGGATTAATGCACTGAGAGGCATTTCGATTGTTGTTGTCTATTCGTAATCTTTAATGTTGTTGCTGTTGTTGTTGTTATTGTTGTTGTCTCTTTTCAATTGAGTGAGTCTGAGTGTCTGCTCTATTGAGCGCAATTGATTAACTGATTATCTAGCCAGCGGCATGTGAGAACAAGATTATTAATAATAAACAAGAGTCGAAGCGCAGCATAAGTGGAATTTTTATATACATCAAAAATATTTGATTGTCAAAATTAGTTCAAGGTCAGCATATAAAATGCAGCTTAAAAACAATCATTAAAAAAGCTACTTAAATATATATATATATATATATATATATATATATATATATATATATATATATATATATATATATATATATATATACATATATATAAACGTAGCAAGACAATATGAATTCATGAAATTCCGACCCAGCAGGACAAATGAGTGAAACTAATTAATCAAATTGAGTTAACAAAGCATCAATGTATATGCGTACCGGGGCTATCCTTTGGCTCGTTAGACTATAGGGCGCAATAAGACAAGTGGGCTCTGGAGTCAGTTTCTGTTTGTGTGATTATCAAGCAAGGCTGGCAGTCGAGCGTATTGCACAGAGCTTAATTTGCTGGAACGCAAAATAATAATAAACAAATATACATATATATTGGATTATATATATATTTAATATATATATGATACGTGTTTACCTATTAAATAATCGTCATCAACCAAGTGAACGAATTTTACTTAGCCAAGCTGAGTGACTGGAATTTAAATAAATAACAATTAGTTATTAAAATTGCAATAAATTTATATATTCATTCGAGTAAAATAATAAAGTAAATTTCAATTTTTTTGGAATTTTTAAATTTATTTGTAAAAAATACCAAATACCAACATATTAAACTTTTTATTTTCTAAAAGAAATTCCTTGAAGACATTCACACATTAAAATTGTTATTAATTATTTCCTTTTTCGAATTCACTTTTCTTTGATTAAATAAAAACAAATTTTAAAAAATGTCTGCACTTTAGCTAATTAAAATAAAATTTAGTAAGCGTATAAAAAAAGGAAAAATTCTAGTAATCTTCTATATTTAACAACTAATCAACAGAAATAGAGTGAAATATCTTGAAACTGTTTATTTTGTTTAAATTTCACGTGCGCCATAAGTTTTTAAACAAAAGAGAACTCTTGCGGAGAGCGGTGTGTGTTGATGGCCACTAAGATGGCCGGGTCTGGCGAAGTGAATGAGGTTGTTTATGATCATCGTATATTGCGTGATTGGTCCAATGTGAATAATACAAACGGCACAATGCATCTGTCCAAGGATATGATATTTAACGACGGCCATCGTCTGTCCATCACAGTCTACAGGTGAGTGCGAGAAATGGGAATGGTAATGGTAATGGGACTTTCTATACTCAGCTTAACATGTGAGATCACCCACACATTTCCCCAAGCCAGCATTGTTGTACTTTGACACACACACGCACACACTGACACACACAGTCACGCTGATAAGCAACGATTGTCTATGCACTTTTCTAAAACTTATCAGCCGCTGTGTAGGTGTGTGGATGTGGTTATAAATAAGTATAAATCATGTCGTGTTCATGTCTATCTGTCTCTGATTTTAATAATTTTTCACTTGGAATTTGAACGCTTTGGTTCAGCGTAGAGTTCACTTTAATAGAGTGATTCGAAGTGTTACACAGATCTTTGCAGCTGATTGACGTTCACAAAACTGACTAAGAAGCCCGTAGAAAGTAGTTTTTTTTTTGAAAGAAACTCAAAAATATTATACAAATTTAATTTTATTAAATAAAATGTTTCTCGTTGTACAACTATGTGTTTATTGTTGCGGGTTATAAATTATTTAGTTTGTGATTAAATCGAATTTCTGTTAAGTCTCAATAGGCGTATACGTAATATTGATAGGAGAATAGTGAATATCAAACGGTATTTTCTTTATGAAAATAGTTAATAGCTTTAATATAAATGAAATTATAAAAATATATATTATTTAATAGAATCATTAAGGCTTGCCTATTTTGCCCTTTATACAGTCTAGACAGTTGATTGATTAAGGAACAGCAACAAAAAGAACAGCAAAGTAAATCTTATAAAAAATTGAATTATAGCTATAATTAAAAGTTGTTTAAAATATTATTTAAATAAAGTCTTAATGACTACCTTTATATATATATCTATTTATTTCCTGCCTGTAATAAATATTATTTTTTAATTGTAGTTAAATACTTTGCTTAATTAACAATATTTTCTTAAGCTTCTTTTGTCTGCAAATCATATTTAAATACAACAATAAATGCATTTGACATTTCAATTTTAGAGAATTGTTAACTTTTATGTCTACATTAAGCTAAGACCAACTTCAGTGTTTTTAGCTATGCGCTAAAAGGTCTTTGAACGCGAGTCATAAAATTATATTTGCTAAGCGAACGTTTCGTCGTTTATCGTTTATGGAAAAATCGTTATGTTTGGTAAAATCAGTGAAAAGGCGCTTTGAAATTGTTGTTCGATTAGCAGATACCCTAACTATGTGGTACACCACAAACTTGTAAAAATTTTTTTAACTAGCAGATGCTTGGGATATCGCATATTTTTGCTGTTTTCAAAGGAACATAACATAATTTATACATTTTTATATGTATTTATATTTTAGTATTTACATATTTGCTATCTTTACAATCCATTTTATTACAGTGCTGTATATTTTGATATATTTTTATTGAAATCATTTTTGCTAAGCAGACGTCATTTATCGCGATTTACGGAAATATATGTTATGCTTGTTAAAATGAATAATTATACATTACAATTTTGTATATGACTAGCAGATACTCTACAAATTTCATAAACTTTCAGATTCACTATATACTTAAAATAACTAAAATCTAATAATTATATATATATATAATATATCTTTTCTTTTTAAAAATATTTTTGAAAAATTGTTTTTAAAGTTTTTAAATATATATTATTTTAATTTTATTTAAATATGATTTTGTGTTTATTTGTTTTAAATATTCTTTTATTTTTTTTTTTAATATTATTTTTTAATATTTGTGTTTAATATTTTCCTTTACAAATAGTTTTATGTTTGATATTTGGTTTTAATTATTTTTTTTTTAATTTTGTTTACTGACTTTTATTGTTTCTAATATTTTGAAGTATTTAAAGAAAACTTACATACAATAGTTTATTACTATGTTTACAAATAGTTATGATATATATTCCTTATATAATAACTTAACTAAGTTATTATATAATTACGACCTTTAAAAAATATCTGTCAATAATTGTAGTCATAATAAAAAATGTGCATGATAAAAATAATTTTTTTTAAATAATTTAAGCTTTTCATACCAAAACAAAAGCAACTTATTCAAGATGTTTATTAAAATTGCTTTTAACTATTTTCCGTTTTGGCTTATAAACCTTCCTTATCCCATGACTTTATCATATTCTTTGATTGCAAACACCCTGATGTACATAGCCTACGATTTGCATCTACGATAAATACACGTACAGTCTATAAATATTGTGATAAGCTGCACACTCCCTTCTTAAACCGTTTGAATTGCAGTTGAATTCGCTGCTCCGTTCAGTTCGTATGACCCACTTATCAAAGCCGAAGTGCACCCACGCAGCGCCATGCCCCGCCCCCGCTTCCGCCCCGCACTTGAATGTCTTATCCCCAAGCGATATCGACGCTCAGTCGTTCAGTTATTCACTCGTGCAGTTAGCCGATTAATCGCCACGACCTTTTCCCATTCACAGCATACTCTTTGTGATCTCAACAATTGGGAACAGCACAGTGCTCTATCTGCTGACCAAGCGTCGACTGCGTGGTCCCTTGCGTATCGACATCATGCTAATGCACTTGGCCATTGCCGATCTAATGGTGACGTTTCTGCTGATGCCGCTCGAGATTGCGTGGGCCTGGACGGTGCAGTGGCGTTCCACGGATCTGATGTGCCGTCTCATGAGCTTCTTTCGTGTGTTCGGACTCTACCTGTCGAGCTTTGTCATGGTCTGCATATCGCTAGACAGGTGAGTTGACTGCAAATTCGACTGTGTCGCTAATGGACCAAATTGATCGCCAGATAAGGCGACACACACAAAGTGTCAATCGCTTGCCTAACATTTCGATTAAGTTTCTCTCTCTCACTGTCTCTCTCTCTCTTTTTAGATACTATGCCATCCTGAAGCCACTGCAACGATCCTACAATCGTGGCCGCATCATGCTGGCCTGCGCTTGGCTGGGCTCCGTCATATGCAGCATTCCGCAGGTGGGCTGACACACGGTAGTTAACCAATTCCAATTAATGTCAGTCATGCCATTGCAGGCCTTTCTCTTCCATCTCGAGGAGCATCCGATCGTTAAAGGCTACTTTCAGTGCGTCACCTTTCATTCGTTTGTTAGCGAATTCGACAACTGGCTATATCAGATCGCCACAATGTGTGCCATGTACGCATTTCCGTTGATCGCATTCATTTACTGCTACGGTGCCATCTATTTGGAGATCTATCGCAAGAACCAGCGTGTGCTTAAGGATGTCATCGCGGAGCGCTTTCGTCGCTCCAACGACGACGTCTTGAGTCGCGCCAAGAAGCGCACTCTCAAGATGACCATTTCGATCGTGATTGTGTTTATCATTTGCTGGACTCCGTACTACTTCATATGCATGTGGTATTCGTTGGATAAAACGTCAGTGGACAAAGTCAATTCCCTGGTGCGCAAAGCTCTCTTCATATTCGCATCAACGAACTCGTGCATGAACCCCTTGGTCTATGGCTTGTACAACATACGTGGACGCATGAACAACAACAACAATGTGGTAAGAGATGGTCTCCCTCTCTCCCTCTCTCTCTCTCCCTCTCTCTCTCTCTGTCTCAAGCTAAATCTTTGGTCTCAACTTTCAGTCAGTCAACAATCGTCATACTTCGCTCTCGAATCGCCTGGACTCCTCCAATCAGTTACTGCAGAAGCCCATCAACCCGCTGCCCAATGGCAATGGCAACGTGGTGGCTGCGGCAGTGGCTGCCACCACAAAGCTGGCGCATGCGGTGCGCTTGAAGACAAATGGTGCTGCCGGTGACGTGCAGTCTCCAAATGCTGCAGCTCCTCCAGCCACGCAACTGGATATAAATGACGACGATGTCAGTGTCTGTGTTGTCACCGTCAAGTGCCCGGAACACACGCCCAAGCAGCAAAAGCAGCCAAAGACGCCCATCATCTGCCTCAAGTAATGTTTTGCCTCTGTTGCTGCCGTTTACCTTTTTATGACATCCCCCATCATCAACTTCACTTTTCATTTAGGTTTTCGCACAGTTGTCGGCATAAATTGTCAGGTTTTATGTTGCGGTCTAAATTTGCAAGACCAGCTCGATTGCGTGGTTCGTGGTTTGCTTAATTCAGCCACAATAGGAAAGTGAATTTGTGGCTAGCCGCGGTGGCTCGCTGGCATGGGGTTAATGGGTTATATGGGCAGTCCACTCAGGAATTTGTGTTGCACTGAAAGCTCAAGTGGTAGCACAGTGGGCATCCTTTTCTCAAGTAAACAACTAGAAATCAGAAGAACAGGAAATTCTAGTTATATCTCTAATCCTAGCCAATAATACAATTCACTGAATAACATAAATATTGAGATACATTAAGTTCGACAGCTAGTCACCTGTTGAGCTGAATTGGCATTTTAATAAAAATATTTTAGCTCTTTATAATTAGTTTTTGTAGTTAGCCATTTGCAGATTAAGTTAGTAAATCTGATGAGTACAAGGGCTTCCTTAGTGCATCAACAAAAAGAGTTTCATATACAAGTATGTTAACTGATTTGTCTTATGTTATGTAGATATGTAGGTAAAGCTTTATATTATTATATATGTATAACTATACCTAGGTATAGCTGCTTTATCCATATACCTAGGTATATATGTATACCTTTATCTACAAATGCATAGCTTTAGCTACACACCTCTTAAAATAGGACAATGTCAATATATGTATATATAGTTATATTGCTATAGCTAGTGATATTGTGATCCGATTTGATAGATATTTATATATGTGCATAGATAGACAGAGCTATGCAAGGTTTTAGTACGATGGCATCGAAACAGAGCAAGTCAAAGGGTTAGGTAAGATTATGTAGACTAGTCTGTTAATAAGCTTTAACATATGTGCGTGGGTTCAAGTCTGTTAATAAAGTTTAGCATATGTAATGGGGTTACAGCTTATTAACAGTCTAGTATATATAATCTAACTGTACAGGGGTAACGCACTTCTTGTAACTGAATTACAATAATATATAGAGGTACTACAAATACACTTATACAACAATAATTAATCAGAACTAGATGAAGAATTTAATTTATTTAGAAGAATTATGAAGAATTCAATTTATTAACTGCAGTCTATTTCTAGATTGAGCTTTAGTTTGCCTTTATTTAAAGTGATCCTTTAGGTTAATCAAAATTTGTAGTCATTTCAAATTACAACTATATATATAGTCAGTTGCAGGAACTTTATTATTAAATTATATAATTATCAAAATGCTATTTTTTATTAAGTGAACTGCATGAGTAGAGATTTCATCAAGTATATATAGATAATGAATATTTAAAGAATTCTCTGACAGTGTTCTTATTTTTATCTTGTTAAGCTGTATAACTTTTTGGTTAACTTGGATCATAAGTGTTATAATTTTTTTTTTTTTTTTAATTGCTGGTTTTATTTGCAATCTGTCTTATACTAGACAATAAAAAAAAATAATTAATAATTAATATGACGAGCTTACCGCAGTTTCATACCGCGTTATTGTTAGGATTTTAGATTTAAATAAAAATCAATTGAATGGAATAAGAGCTATATCTTTAGCAATATTAAGAGGAACTTTATGTTCACTGCTTATCTGTTTATTTGCACCTCTGTCCATTTGCTGACCTTGAGTGGCAACATTAACCCCACCCGAATGTTAGCTTATGCTAATGTCCACCTGGCACTTCAGATCCACTTAAAAACCCATACATCACATTGTGTCAACTCATCAGCCATATCAACAGCATCAACAAAAATTCGAAATTAAAAAAAAAAACAATTGTGTGTGTGTGTGTGTACTTACAGCTGTGGCGACTCCATTGAGGTGGCCAGTGCGGAGAAGAAGTCATAGATTACAGGGTATCTGGCGCACAGATTCAATGACAACAGATGAGTTAATTAAGAGTTGCTACCGTTTAACGTTTGATGCGGCTCCGAACAAAAGGCTTCTTAATTTGCTTCTTCTTTTTTGCATTTAACTTACAGATTAAAATGTTAAGCACGATTAAAACTAATATGCAAGATTCTGGTCGGGGCCGTTAAATGTTTAAAAGCTATCATAAAATACGCTTAAGACGTAATAGCGCGTAATATTAGATACTCTAGTTAGTTGGCTTATTGCTTAATTTAAATTAATTTATTCATAAAAACCACACAACACACAGAATATCATATGTAAAATTATAGAAAAATAGCAAATAACAACAAAAAGAACAACAACAACAACAACCATTCGATGTGTGTAATTAATGATCAGGTCTACAGACTACACCCTAGCCATAACCATAGAGCTCTGGCTTTATTTGCATTGGGTCTTTTATAAAGACGGCGTTAATCATTTGCTTTATAGCCTGCGTTGACGTTAATTATATAGTCAATCGTAATCGTATGTGTGTCTGTGTGCGCTTTTAAATATTTATTAGACATAGATATGCGATGAATAGAAAACTTGTTCCATTTGAGGGCAAACTCGGGAGTTATATTGACTGACCTTTAACTAATTTTGTTTTTATTTACTTAACTGCACAAGTGTGCGAAGTTATAGGGCTTAAAGAAGAGCTAATGTAAATATAATATATAAATATAAGCTAATTGTTTATTTTTTCGAAAGGTACATAGAAAAACTGAAGGGAAATCGACGACTTTCTGTGTGAAAATCGAAGCAAAATTTGTATTAACTGATATTAAATTCTTAGTTCGTTATCATCTTGAATATAAATATTTAATTTGTAGAGCTACAACATTATTAGGCATTTCAACTTGTCCATTAATTTTGATCTATTAGAGTCTTAACAATTCTTTGTAATATATTGCTTTCAAGATAATATTAAAAAAGATGTTTTGTAAAAGTTAAAAAAGTGAACGAAAATGATTGATGCTCAGTGTAAATATAAAGAAGTTAAGGTTGGTTCAACATGAGCTTGGTTTTTACGTTTATGAACTCAATTTTGCCATGTAAAATTGATTTTCTGCTTTCGTGTTCCACAGTTGTTATTATAATTTTTTTTGTGTATATTAGATATTCAGGCTTGGTTAATTTTTGGGTTGTTATTTGGGTTTAATTTTTTTAAAATTGTAGCGCTGATATGTGAGATAAATGTACCTATATAATGTACCTAAGTAATATATATACCTTCTTGGAATCGATTCGAATTGCAGTCTTTCTATCTTATGATTCTCTCTATCTATGATCCCCACTGATTTACCATGTTTCAATTGCCAATTTGCCAATCTTTATCAATCAGGCATCACATAGATAGCACTCCTTATAGTTGACGCATATATTGTTTTATCTTCGGCTTGACTAGCCTAGACCTTCACATTTCTCCCCGCTAATTTGTGAGTTGTAATATTTATAACGCACCTGGGTTTTTAGCTTTGGCTTTGTGTATGGTCTCACGCCCACGCTCCATCCTATGCGACAGTTTTAAGTGCGGCCACTGCGCTAGTTCGAGAGTAACCCAATTAATGGTCAAAAAGGCATAAAAGACAATTTCCTGAGTGAGCGGACAGTGTTAGAAAGTGGCTCACTTTCGTTACACTGCACAGCAAAGTCACGTTCACACACATACTCGAAAGAGCGCCACAAATAAAGTGAGGAATGCGTGTAATCGAAAACTTGAAGATCGAAAAATAAACATGTTAATAATACAATTTTATGATTAATACGAAATGAACTGCAACAACAACAACAAAGGCAACAACCGAGGGGTAGTCAGACATGCAAGCTGCGTTGTAGCGCCGCCAAAGTGCGTGGGTCGTGCCCGCTGTTGCTGATGCTGCGAGCAACAACAACAGCATCATCCGATCTCAACGAGCTGCACACCGCGCCGCTTATTTATAAATCACGCACATAATGAAATTTCAGCAAGTGGTCGTCGTGTCCAAAAAAATGCAGTCAACAAGCAACACGGGCGAAATATGCAGCGACGTTGAGACGAGATGAGATGTGAATCCGCTCTGCCTGGAACTGGGTGTGCTTCATATGATATGATATATATGCATAATGCTTCAGGCCAGGCCAGGGCATGGCTTGACACGGCTGGCGACATAATGATGAACTGGTAGATCTGAAGATCTGCTTTCTTTGCTGGCTACTGACGTGTTACGCATCACTCGTGTTGTCACTTTGATAGAGGTCGGTGCGCAGGGGCTGGGGGGCAGGCGTTAACACTTGTACTGCATAAGTAGCCATTAATAGGTGCCACATGGACATAACACTATTTTGGGTCTGGGGTGATTTGGTTTTATACGAGCGTTGGTTGGTTGTTGTCTTTAATGATTGCACGGTTCGTGCCGGTTTTTATGAGCCCCATTTCTGGGCATTTTTAAAGTGCCCAGCTTTTACGCTTTGCGCTCTGGCCGGGATATGTGGGGAATGCGGCAAGGCTGAATGCATAAAAAAGGGTTCAGAGTATTCACAGAAAATGTGGTTTATGAGCAAGGGCTACATTGTTGTTTGCTTTCGATTTCAAAATAAGAGCACACTTTATTGATATAAGTTTAGGGCCCGATTGGATAGTAAATGTAGGATAATTTGTTGCTATAAATGACAAATTAGGCAGATCAGCAAGCCAAATCAATAAATTATTCATTAAGAAACGCATAAACTTAACCAGCTAGATGTAAATGAGTTATTTCTTCTGTCATGGATCAATTAGCTATCAATCAACTTGTATTTCGTTGAATTTTTTCTAATTCACTTATTCCGGAGCCGCTCAAAACAAGTTATCAATAATCTGGCAGCACTGGTATCTTAGTCATGCTACTTTACACGTGGGTGTCTTAGCTTACTCACGCGTCAAAATATCCTAATTGGATTGAATAATTGATAGAATAATTTTAAGTATAATATAATCGGTCCGTGTCCAATCGGGCACATCAGTAATCATAATCAGTATACTATTCATTAAGGAACTCAAAAAGTAAGTAATGTCCTAGCTGTTCATTAGCTTCTGCATAAATTACACTTTTTGTCTGTGATGGACCAATTAGCTATCGATCAACTCTTGAATCTTCGATTTATTTTTCTTTGCTAATTCACTCTTACCGTGAACCATTTAAAACAAGTTATCAACAATCTGGCAACTCTAGTCTCTTAGTCGCTTACGCAAATTTGCACGTGGGCGTCTTAGCTTACTCACGCGTCAAAAGAAAAATACAAACGAAGACAAAATGCTATCGGCGGCGTCTGCGGCTGCGGCTGCGGCTACGACCGCTCTGTTGAACGCGTTTCTCCCAGCAGCAACAACACCGCTACACAAACGGCAACAAGTTAACAACAACAGCAACATCATCCAGCAGCCAACAACAACAACTACACCAGCTGAGAACAAAACAAACTGCAATCAGGCGACGACGACTGCAACAACTGTTGCTGCTTCGAACATCGCTGTCGCTATCGCTGCCGCTGCCGCTGTTGCCGTCGCTGCCACCGCCGCCTCTGCTTCTGCTGCTGCTGCTTTTGATGTTGCTGTCGCTGCTGCTACCCTTCAGTGTGCGTTTGCACGTTGAACAGGACGGTACAACTGGCAGAGGTAAAAGATAAAAACTTGCGCGTTCGTCGAGTATCAATAAATATAAACGAGCGCACGCGCGCGTGAGCTTTCTTGCGATCGTGATCTATGACGGCTTTTAGTGTCGCTCGTTTGTTGTTGTTATTAGAATAATTATTACAGAAATATACAGAGGCAAACGCCTGTTTAATTGTCAGCGCGTCGCTTTCTGACAGACGCCTCGCTGCCAGCCCCCATTGAGCATCATTTTCATTTCGTTTGGCAGCGCCTTCGGTTCGCGTTGTCATTCCTGTTGTTAATGGCATAAAAGTGTTTTAATTTTTATTAGCACGAACACCGGCCCTGCCTACACGAGACATCATCCAGCAACCAGAGCATCCACAGGTCTCCAGTTTTTAGTTGTGCAGTTGCTGCCATCGCTGGAGGATCGTTGGATCGCTGGATCGTCGCCAACGTCGCGTGTGCCGTTCGTTCTAATAAAATCAATCGCAAAGATCTTCGCGTGTGTTGTTTATGTGTGTGTGTGCGTTTTGTTGTTTATGTTTGTCGTTTCTTGAAAAGGGTTTTAAAAGTTTTAATGCAACCGTTTTTATTATCGTTTCGTATAGTGTGAGGAGACTTCAATCCGATTTGTTTGATCTTGCACGAGTGCATAAAATACATCCAAACAACCAAAAATATATATGAAAAAATTATACATAGAAGTCCGGAAATTGAGTGTGGCAACATCCATAAAAATAACTTAAGTTGTTGTTATTCTAAATAACGCGTTGACAGCAGTAAGTGGCTGAAGCTCAAGGAGCTGTCCAAAAGAAGTGCAACCAAGAAGCTGCCACAGAGCTGTTGAAAGCCCAAGTGGCCAATAGCAAACAGAAACGCGGCAACAACGTTGGCGTTGCAACGTCCTTGACAAAGAGGTGAGTGTGAAGGCTATAAAATGGTGTTAAGTAGGTTAAGCAGTGGGGCACAGCAAGTGCATGGGTGCAGCAGACGCCACAGCTCAGTTATATGGGAAACTTGGTTGAAATTACGTGCGAAATAAACTTCTGATATTAAACAGACTTTTAGATCTCATCAAAAATATTATATTTGTAAAGGTTTAAAAATTAACATTTGTGTATCTTTATATTCAAATTCGATCTGTAATAAAAATTTGTATAGTTAATGATTAAATAATTCATTAAAATAATTTAAAAAAATAAATATTGAAATGCCACTCTTAAGTTCAGTTTTATTTTTTAAATGTATTTTTAGGTTTGTTTTGTTTTATTTTATTTTTTTTGGTTTGATTTTTGGTTTTATATAATTTTTTGATTTTTTTTATTTATTTGATTATTTTTTCTAATGTTTCACTACAAACTATTTGTTGTGTTTCTTTATCTGAATATTTTAATTAATTAATTGAAAATATCTATTTATGGAAGTTTGACAAATTAGAATAAGCTTTAGAGATTAGTTTCTTTTTATAGTAATTTATTGTTTGTCTTATTTTGTTTTTAACGTAGTTTCGTTGCTTTAAAATTAAATTAAAAATTTTAATTAATTACAAATAGACGAACAAAACAAAAAGAAACTACTATATTTTATTCGAAATATAGTATATAACAGTTTTTGGTTTGTCGTTACTTTATTTCATTATATTTGTTTTGTAATATTTTTTAGCTACTATTTATTCTAACTTAAATTTTATATAATTTTTATGTAATTATGTAGCCAAGTTGCAGCTTAAAAAAGGTGAATGAGGTGTTTTTCCATTAGTTAAATTATTCAATGATTTAATTTTGTGTGCTGCTTTTTCTATAACGCATCGCTTACATCATGTAAGGTCTACGCTTTTCAAAAGATCACGCATAGCATTTCTCTTTGAATATTTTTAAACCTTTTCTAGTGGTTCAATAATTCATAAATGTATATATATAAATATATATTTGAAAACTCACAGCTTGCTGTAATTTTAGCCATATTAATTGACCAATTTATGAATATATTTATGCGGCCATTTCACCGCCTTCATATCTCTCGATAAATCATGCTAATTGTTGTTGTAATTCAAATACATATTAATTAGACACACCCAAATTTGGCCATCGGCTGTTGGCCGCAACGTTTGCACATTAATCTATAGATCTCATGTCTTATCTGCATTGGCGCCATAAATACCAAAGTCTAGTCATAATCTATTAATTACCAGACTTTCCACACTTATTAAAAGCAGTTTGAAGTTTATGAGTCGCATATTAAAGAGCCGAGAACAAATTAAAAGTCCGCAGAGTATAAAAGTAATTGTCAGCTATATTTAAAAATTTTACAGCATTCACAATTAGTTTGGCATTTCCTTTTTCGGTATTGCAAATTGTTGCCACTTGATTTCACACGAATGTTAAACAAAAACTGACCAAATGCGGACTTGTTCATAGCCGCTCTTGTTGTCTGTTTATATGTGAGAAAGAGTATGTGTAAATATGGATAAATTAAGCTTTGAACACACATGTGAAACTTATAAGTTAAGCTTTAGTTGACGTCATGAGAATTGCATAGATGGGCAGCTTATATTAAGATATAATTACAGTTCTTTCAGTCTGGTTATCATTTAGTAAGTTTATGAGCTTGGTAACATAAAGAAAGTTAGCCTTAGTTGAACTTATGAGAATTGCATACAACGGCGCAATTTTCTTTGTTTCACTAACATTGGCTTTAGTATTTGTTTTTAAAGTTTAACCAGAGAGTGGAATAATTAGTTAGTGCAAATATATAAGTCTTTCTATAAATATGTATATCTAAATATATAATATATTTATTTGATTTCAACATTTTGTGATTGTTAGCTTCAGCTTCAGCTTCAGCCTCAATTCAATTAAAAAACGCCCACTGAAAAGACATTACCATAACAATTTATAACTGCCGAGTCGACGATGTCTCAGTCTCTGGTTTAGCTGCTTATTTTATTATTTTGAATATATTACACTTTGTTGTGGTTGGTAGATCTTGCCATATATGGCCAGTAACTGTGGCATTATTAAAACATAAATAATATTGCTTTTAATGAAATTTCCGCTTGCCAAGTTATGAGTTCATAAACAAATGCAAATTAGTTGGAAAATTGTGACAACAAATTAGCGCATCATCCAGTGGAAAGAGTCGTTGTTAATTTGTTTGGCTGATTCAGGCTTTAGTTGGAATTAGGTTTACATATTGGTGAATGCTTTGTGTTGACTGCATTTCAGCACCAAATCAAATTTGTAATTCAAATTGACCCGCAGCACAATATTGACTCAAGCTCTTTGTTTGGACTGGCGGCGTCAGATGTGATTCAAGTTGGGCTGAGGCGAAACTTCAATTTAATGGCTCATCAAAATAAGTTAATAGCTTTTCAACTTTTGGCTTAATTACAGCTTAAACATATTCTAAACAGTTTTGACAGGTTTTCCAAATACAAGCATTGTGTTTGGATTTAGGATTTGTGGCGCCAAATATCGTTTATAACCAGTTGATGAGATCTAAAAAAAGTTTGAATGTAAAATTTTGGTGTCTACCAATTTTGCGGTTCGGTGTTAACTGAATTATAAAATCATCTTAATTTTCTGCGCTGAAATGCAAATCAAGATGTGACTGGGTGTGGCCTAGGTAGCTGAGATAATCACATGATTATAAAGCAGCCATATTTGTGACATGTTCTATTGTCTTTTTTATGGCATAATAATATGTTTCGAGACAGTTTATATGCTGCTGAATAATAGTTCCACAGAATGTTAATGTACATAAATGCGGAATGTAAAACATTTAAGTTGTTATAGAATTCTGTAGTTATTTATATATTTGTCTGATTATTAATGACTCTTAAAATTGATTTGTAACAAACACAGAACAGAAAACACAGAATTCTTGTTGGGCTATATTAAATATAACAATGTATTTAATAGATCAGAGATGAAAATAGAAGTCGACTGGAATATTTTAGAAAATATTTTTGTTTTCCAATTTATATTTCGTATATATTTTGTTAAGTGTATCTGCATTTATGGAACAATATATATTAATTATTGTAGTGCATTTTCACTTTAGATTTGCTTTATAAATATTTTATGAATATTCAATGCAAATTTCGATTGAAAACTAAAAATTATACGCAGTTCTGATTCTGAAAATAATAGTGCTGCACTAGAGAAAACTTTTTTACTTTTACCTATATAATATCTATGTAATAATAATTTGATCTATATTTATCTATCTACAGTAAATTATAGAGATAAATATATTTAGATGATATAACCAAATGGCATTTACTATATATACTTTTCAACTCTTACTTCTTAACCTGAGATATTTCACAATTCGTATTATGTTTTTAAAGCTCTTGGGAATCTTATCGGCTAAATAATGTATAATTTAAAGATAAGTAGATATTTTTTGATATTTTCAAAACACTTGAAAAGCTTATCGATCATATATGGTAGACAATTTTCGTACCTTTTTGCTTTATTTTCGATTTAAAAAAAAAGTAAATAATATAACACCTATAGCCACTTTTTTATGACAATTTGGTGTTTGATTGAGCCGCTTGGCAGGCGGCAATTACCATAGCAGAAATCAGCACCGCACTCATATATACCGATATATGTATATTATTGACAGACCTTTCAATATTGTGAAATGAGTCAGAAAAAGAGCGTTAAATTCGTTTGTGTAATAACTGAAAGGCCAACTTTTCAGCTGTCAACTACTGCATATTTGTTTCCATGGAAAACCGAATTTTAAATAGCTCATTTTGTTTGCGGACAGCAGTTGAGAAATACATAAATACAGTAATGTCGGAGTCAAGTGCTATTGAAGACATCACATTTATATAAAAGCTAAAAATTCCACTCAACTTGCGCCGGAAGTGATGTATAGAAAAATCTATTATGCTCGTGCCATAATGGAACCAATTTATCACGCGAAGACTGCGTTCAGTTTTCAATTAAATCCAAACGAGGTCTCTGACTGAAATATATATATATATATATTTTGGACAAAAATCAAAGAAAGTTTTTGCAGCCAAATGAAAATCTGTTGAAGAATTTCCCTAAGCGCAGCTTAGTTGGGTCTCTACCTCTCGCTCTCTATTTGGCTCTCTGGGGGCTAAGTCTGGGGCCGGGTCTCCAGATGCGTAGGCGCCGACGTCGTTTCTTTCCGTGTCAAACCAGCAACTGACAGCAGGTTTGCCAGTGCCTCGAACTGGAGTTGTATAGTTGAAAATGAAGTTGGGAGCTGCCGCCGTTGCCGCAGCCGCAACTAAGCTTGAGTTTGAGTTTGAGTTTTCGGTTGAGCATTTAAACGCGGCTGATTTGATTTCAGTGACACGACGCCTGCGGCGACGACGACTAAGACGACGAGCGCGAAAACTTGTCCTACCCACACGCGACAGCTTTGAAGCTGCAGCAACAGCAGCAGCAGCTGTGGCGCATGCGCAGTAGCCAGCGATCGCTTTTTGCGCTGTTTTCATCGCCCTGGGGGACAGGCTGCATGTTGCATGCTAGCGAGCGATGCAACAGTCAAAATATTTGAATTTCTAATGCCATGCGAGGGCTGTCCCAAACTTTTAATAGCCATGACTCATGCACAGTTTGTTGCACCCAAAATATGTTTTATGTTTATTGCAGAACATAAATACCACAGAATTTATTTTTGGCGTGCTTTTTTTTGATCTTTCAATAGACAAGTCTTTAGATTTTATAGATTTATGGCTTATAGCTTGCACTGTACTTAAATGAGAGCAGGAAGTGAGAGAGTTTTGACGAAGAAGCAAGATTGTAGCTGAACTTTTTGGAATTTGTAGTTCGTTTTTTATATGAATCATTGTTCAAGGTAATTTTTTAGCTACTAAAACTGTTTTGTTGTTTAGCTAATTTTTATAAATAACTGTTTTAATAATAATAAAGTTAAGCAATTGTCTTTGAATTATATTATACAGATAGTAAATATTGTGATTCCATTGTAAAATGATAAAGGTTTTGTCTAAATATATATAAAATGCAGAAAAAGGTTTGCGCGACTCTATAAATCATAGATATCGATGCTCAGTATCAAGAGCCGAGTCGATGTGGGCTTGTCTATCTGGCTATTCAACTACTAGCTCTCCATAGTTCCCATAAAGTATAAATATTTTATGCATTATTTCATTTAGTTTCATATTTATCTATCATACTCATGATCCAGATAAAATGCGCTGTAAATAAATAATATTTTTGTCAGATTCAATTCCAATTCCTGTTACCTTAGTGGCAGCCCTCTGTAATGTGTCCAGTTGTGTAACACTTAGGGTGTCCGTCAGTTTACATACAATCTGATCTGATAGAATATCTTTTGCGATAAGCATCAAATTTCCACTGATGATAAACGGGCTACGCCTTTTGTCATGCAGCCGACAAACTTGTTCGACCGAATTCAAATCTTTTAGATCTGAGCCCGGGCTAGTGGGTGACAATCTGTGTTGCTGTCGCTGCTGCGGTCGTCATTTGCGGCTTCCGTGTGTATTTGACTTTGCTTAATTAAATGTCAATCAATGTAGATATATATATATATATATATAAATATATGCATATACGATATGTCGTATAAACCACAGCATCATTGTTTTTGATTTGTGTGCTTTATTAACCTGATATGGCGGCGTCTCTGTGGCGACGCGCTGTCATTTCTGACTTATGCTGACTGCGTGGGCGCTGGGCAAAGAGAGAAAGATCTATGTGTGGAGCGTACATACATCTATATATCTATGCGAAGGAATTAAAAAGTATTTAATAAATTTTGGTCTGAGGATTATGTTTATATACGGCTCGCTTCGGCTCGGTGTCGTTTTTTGATTTGCCTGAGGCCTGGGGATTATTGGATTGACAATTGGTGGGAAATGTTCTTAGCGGATGCGTACAAACTGTCAGTAGCAGAAGGAACTGTCCATTTATACGTCTCAATGAACAATTGAGGAGCTTTACGTATTGCGCATGACCTGAGTTCTGGGTAACACTTTGGAACTTGCTTAAATATCTTAATCCTATTATCAATTTTAAATGCTTGGAAGTTTCTTTGAAATAAATGTGATAAAGTCAAGTAGATATGAGCAGATTATTCTATTTAAACTTGGAGCTCAGTGAATAATGGATAAGGAATTTTTTAAATATAATTGAATAAATTAGTAACTAATTTTTCAATACCAAAATATGGTTTATATATATTCTCTATATAGATTTCCTAATGTCAATACCCAATTTTAAAAATAAATATTTTATTTATTTTTAGTCAACGAAAGCCCACTTAATTCTCATTTCATGCAACTTTCTGGGCTGTAAATTTTAATAAATTTCTTAGACATAAATCTTTGATTTAATGTCTGGTCAAAGTTGCCCTATATTTTGACTTTAACAACAGCTACTTTTTTCCAATTTGTTTATCATCAAATAATGTACGCCTCGTGGACATAAATGTCTTAGACTTATTCCCATAAATGCAAAAAATACGTGTGTACCTAATCCTAAGTCTCAATAAAGCCTGTCACATGCCACATAAAAACCTTAAACTACTTCGAAAAGCTCTCAGTTAAAGTGGCTGGCGATTCAGCTACTTTTACTACACCTTAGCTGGTGAAGACTGTGTTGTAGCTGTGTCAATTGCAATTCTGACCATAAATGGCGCATGTTTTGCGCCTCTGTGACTCAGTGACATTGTAGCGAGCGTGTCTAAAACTGGCCAGAACCACTAAGAGAGACGCTGAACTACAGAGATAGAGAGAGAGAGAGAGAGACGAGACAGACTAACTGCCACTATAAATCCATAACTGTCAGTCACTAGCTTTTGGACCAGTATTGGCAGAAGCGCTACTCTCGCGTAAGGCTATAACGACATTTCTGTTGCCACGACCGTTACCACATTCCTGGGACACCTTTGATCCAAGTTAGGCAACCAAGAAGATGCTGCGCACACATTTCTAGCATGAATATTGTCTAATGGGCGCTGCACACAAAGCAGACCAAGATTTATATCTGTACGATTTCAATTTGTTTTACGAACTCTTAGCTTTTATTATAGAATATTTTAAACTCAGCTGTCTTGATCCAGAAGATGCTGCAATGCAAGTTTATTGCCAATTAATGCACACTAATTTACTCAAATGTTTTTTGTTTCTCTTTATTGCTCGTTAAATTTTGTGTATATTATTCGGCAATTTATTAGACTCAAAGTTATAAAGCTCTCGTGCTAGAGCCTTTGATCATCTGCAGATTTAAGCACTCGATAACAAATTACTTCGATTGACGGTAGCACATGTCGGCAATTGGCTTAATTTATGTGGCACAGGATCAGATGAGTGTTCGTAGAGAAAGTGCTCGAAATGTGCGGTAATGGCGCAATAAGATAAACAGTTGCCTAGTTAGTTACACGATTTATGGTCTGTAAGTGAAGTGTGATGCCTAGGCGAGAGATCAACTAATGTATGGCTACTTTTCAAGATATTTAAGCAGTGCTGCTGTCCAGGTTAATGCATTAATTATGATTGCAAATTGATGAGATACTCAATAAAATCGGAAATTGATTTCTTAATAACATGGCTCTGGCTGTGTTTTGTATATCTGAATATTTTTTTAATATTTGTATTGAGTAACAAATAGAAGGAGGCGTGGACGACCTCATTATGTGTATATATTTATGATTCTAAAGACGAGATGCGCGTTCGTATAGACGCAACGATCATGGACCATAGCCAGAATGAGTTTATAATTTTTTCGATAACTCATTATCGATAATAACATTTGATGAGCTTTTTTAAGCGAAATTTCAATACCACAAATTCTGATACTTTCGAATTAAATTTACTGAATACACACGACTTAATGTTTTTATTACATTTTAAAAATGTTGATCGATAACAAAAGTTGTTTGGTTGGGGACAACCCATAGAAAGGTCCTCAAGTGCAGTCACAGCGTAATCGATTGCTTTCAATTACACGAGAATATGTATATCTTTGTATACATTCATTATATCTTGCTGTGCGTCTATTCCAGCTGCCTTTTTGAAAATTATATATTGTAAATAAATTATATTTGAAACAAGAACGCACAGTTTCACATTAAATTCCATATCAAAGACTTTTCATGAGACCAACAAAAAACAAATCCTCACCTTGTGTACATAAAATTCTTTCGTGCCGCTTCCGCTCGTGCGGCACCTGAAAAAGCAGACCCACAGCCGAGAAATAGAATAAAAGAAACAAATGCCAAAGGAACATCAACTAAACATTTATTTAACTAACACGAGCCGACGAAAGAATGATTGCAAAAATCCAACATAAATCTCGGCCAAACTCAAAAACCAATAGAACTGGAAGCGAAATAAAAAATACATATATATATATATATATATATATAGAAACTTAAGTTGCAAATGCTTTATTACGCCCACAGATGGCCGACACAGATGAAAGATATACATAGGCAACCATACATAGACCCATAGAAATATATATGTAAGTGTGGCTAGCTGATATCGGAGCAACACTTCCGGCACGAAATTGGTGCGAGGCGTCGACATTTTGAACGATGAAATGCTTGTTGAGCATCTCAAAAATGCCGCAAACATTTCATCAAAAAAAAACTATTTTTTTGCTCGTTAAAACAATTTAATTTAAATTTTATTTATTATTTTTTATGCGATCTTCTGGGGCAGTCGCAATGCATTTTATGGGCTTTTATTTTTAAACGTAAATAAACAACCACCGACTGCGTTCTGTCTGCTTAAATCTTTTTATTTTTCTCTCTGCAGCGGACGGACACACAAATCACCTCAAAGTGAAGACGACGACGCGGGCGATGAATTGGACGCGCGTGTTGCTAATGGGCGTGGTCGCCTTGGCGCTGACACTTGTGGAGGTTGCATCACTCTCACTGGATCCAGGTAGGTGCCGCTGCTGTTGCTGCTGCAGTTGAAGTTTCAGTTGGTTCAATATGTTTACCGTTGTATTTATGGGCAAACCTGCGATAAGCGAGAGCAAATATTTGTCGGCCAGTTGGCATCGCCCAAAAAAAAAGCCAACTCAAACAGCGATTTATGTAAATCAAAAACATATAAAAAAGAAATACCACCCAGCAGACTGTTAAACGCTTGTTGCATGCAGTCGACCTCCCAGCACCTTAAATGGCGTTGGCGTTGCCCGATCACGAGCTGGCCAAGCTGCAATTGCAATTGCAATTCCGACGCCGGTGCCGGTGCCGGTGCCTTGTGGGGCATCGAGTGTGGCACACGATATCGTGAAGGTCACTTCACATGCGCCTGTCAACCGCTGCTCCTACACACACTCGTTCATGACAAATAACAGCGCAAATGCGTCAAATTCTACAAACGCGAGCTCGTTTTTGGTCTGTCTTGATAAATTCCTTGACGCTCTGACATGCATATTTGTTGATTGTGCAAATACGCAGCCCGTTGCTTTCCACTTTGTTTGCTGGCTTTTCTTTTTGGGTTAACATGCGACGGGATTATAGCCAGTGCTGACCAAAAATAAACACACACACACACTCATACAGACCGCCAAGTGTTGTAATCTCTGTCAGGCGCGAAAGCCGATTGCCGATCGCCATTCGCCGTTTGCCAGCAAATAGAGCAAGTGCCATGCCATGAGGTTGTGTTTGAGATTAGCTAACATGGTCAGCGCATTGTTTGATTTGGTTTTTTCTTTGGAGTTTATATATGTTGTTGATCTTGTAATCGATATATGCAGTACGTTCGTATCACATGCAAAACGGAAGTTTGTGTAGGCCTGTGTATTTACAAATTTGAAGAACCGATCGACAGTTGATGATGATTGATATTGTTTATAGATCTGCGCATATATATTAGATGATAAAATGTGGATAGAAGTATTGGCTGCTTGAAAATATCTTGAAATATTTTTTATATATAACAAGTCAGTTGAGCCAGAGACACGTTTGGGAATGGTAGATAGAAAGGTTGTTGTGTTAAATGTTAGTCAAAAAATTGCTTAAGAAATTGTTAACTAGCATGACTCTATGAAAGAAAAACGAAATAAAGCCATGGTTGGGGGGAGCGAATCAGTGAGACCTCCATAAGGTAGTCTTCTAGAGTTGTGAAGGAGCAAGGCTTGACAGCAAGAGCTTCGCTTCGAGCAAGTGTGGCGCAATTGTCGCTGGTGCAGGAACCGAACATGGCACTTGCAGAGGGGCTGTGCGAGAGACAAGAGATTTGCTCGGCATATGAAAAGAGAAGAGACAACAACAAATTGCGCTGCCTTCTGAGCGTAATTAAAAGAAAGTAAAATTGAGAATGCCAATTAGGGATGTATGTAAATATATAAATATTATAAATAAAAATATTTATAAGCTGTTTTTACTTTATGAGCACAAAGCTGACAAGTTTGCTATCTCGAGTATGTGTTTTTTTTTTTTACAGTTTTCATAAGTCTCTACAATTCAAGTCTAAATAATTATTTTAATTATATTCAATATATATATATATAATTTCTAAAATATTTTATAATAAATTTTAAATTTTATTTCTGCATTCGGTATACATTAATTCGCCGAATATATATGCAAAAATTGCCTTTCACTTACCTAAAACATACATTATCTCTTACCTCATTGCAGTTGCCTCTTCTGAGCTGGAACAGTTTATCAGAAAAGGAGATGTGGTCATATCCACGCGACACATAAGGTAAATTAACTAACCTTGAAGTGTTTTAGCACCATGTTAAACGACATTCCTTCAACTGACAGACCCCGGCGCAAGTTGCATATATCGATTGAGGCGCTGTTCATGATTGACTTTCCCATGCTGAAGCATAAGATGTCCTTCTTCCTGGACCGCAAGCAGCAGCGCGTTACTCTAGACATCAGCGCCAATGGGGCGACAGAGTCACGCAACTTTGAGATACCCAATATAAATGAGACGAGCACTATACGGTCGCTGGCCCTGCAGTTCTCCAAGAATCGCATTACGCTCCATGTGGACTGCAAGCCGAGCACTTTCCACGACATCGACATGAGTCTCACCAAGCTGTATACCCAAATGGATGATCCAGTTATTAAGCTGGTAAGTGTTGAATCAATCAGGCTACGAGTGACTTCTAATCCCTCAATTTGATCAATATTGGGTCCACACAGTTCAGAGAACGCAAATATCCACTACATTTTGATGCAGACATGGAGCATTCGCTGCAGCGCGCCAACTGTCAGAAGGGACTTCATCGTCGAGGCAATCGCCGCATGCTGCGCAACAAGATCAGCGAGCGTGGTAAGTTTATCGATCAGACATTTCACTCCAGTAGGCTGTGTGCTACAGCCCACCGATCTTGGCTCTGCCAATCTTTCAGAGAAGAACAAGAAACGCGACGTGCGTAACAATTGGTATTACGAGCCAACTCTGGCCAGAGAGGGCGTCGATCAGCGTCACCAGGAGGTGCCTACGGACACGGAACGTGGTGATATACCCATCATGCATGGCGATTGTGAAGGTAAGCAACAACTCGCCATCTTTCTACCAATCGCACTTATCACACAGCAGTCGACATTTCACGCATTGGGCGTGTTTCGCCTTTCTGTGGGCTGGCTACAACTTTTGGGTGGAACAGTGGGCTCTCTAAGGCGTTGCTCTTAAATCATTTTTGCATAGATGTTGTACTTGATGAAATTGTTAGTCTACTGCAGTTGACATTTATGTCTGGGTATATAATTCAATTAAGCTGCAAATGCAAGGGAAGTTTGGTCGACGGAAATATGAATGAACAAATGTTAGCGTAGTCGGAATTGTCCGACTAGAAGATACCCTGAACTCTGAGCTAAGCTGCTGTTTAAATTATTTGACGCTTCTTTTATGCACTTGCACTAAATAAACTTGTTGAATAGGTTTTTTTTCTAGATGAATTTCCATTTTGAATAGGTTCTAGAATAGTTGTAAAGCATAGGCAGAATAACAAAAATTTCATTTAAATTTCATAATATTTCTTACTGTTGAAGACTACAGACTTAGAAGCTTTTCTGCTTGACTATATTAAAATAAATATATAAATATTATTTAAAGAAATTTCTAGATATTTACTCAAATATATGTGCAGACAGCAAAAGTTGTGTTGCAAAAAAAAATATTTAAAATTTATTAACTGTGTTAATTTAGCTATAAGTAGCCAGTGTGAGCATATTTATCTACTCAATCGGACTAAGCCTTATTTAATGTTCCATTAGTATTCTCTAAAGTTTGCCCTCGCTGCCAGTGGATGCCACAGCTTCTTACATGCCGTAGCTTAATGCGATAATGCCTCACAAATCTGTAGCCAATTAATTACAATATATTCGTATATAAGCATTATATCGTATAAGTACCCACATTCGGATCTGCCAATAAGTCGTCGAGAAACCAGCGACAAGCAGCGCCCACAGAAAAGACACAACACTAATGAACCGAAAGATATGCCAATGCCTATGCTAAAGCCGATCCGTGAATAACTTGTGCACTCGTTTTGGGTACGCTGAGTGCTGTTTGGTCGATGTCGACCCAGCATAATTATTATTTATCTAGTTCAGTGCAAAATCCCAAATTGGTAGCACGCTCTGTACCCACACAGAGCCAGGCGACTGGGCGGCATATAAATATCAAAGGCAAACGTAATGAATGACGCCGACGAGATATCGAAACGAAGGTTGCACACTAAAAACCCAAACGTGGCCAAAACACGATCACAGATCCAGTGCACCTCGAACACAGTTGCCTGCCCCTGCATATCCAAAGCCTGAGCGGATGCGTTTGGGCGTTGAGGCGGCGGCGGCGGCGGCGGCGGCGTTTTCCATGTTGACAAAACTCACTCAAGCAGACAGCGAGACGTGGACCAATCGACAAACAGTTGGAACCGATGGTACATTGGACTAGTTTAGTCGTTGCCATGTGTCTAACATGGCGTCATACAACATATGAGATTTAGAGATGAGCTGAGAGTTTATTAATGTACATTTTAAAGAGGATAAGATAGAGCCGTCGAGAAATAACAGTGCAGACCTGATTGAAATAGTCGTGATGGGGAATGGAAGTCGCTGTGATTGGGAATTACTTAAGTTGTTTTTATTAGTTTATAACTATATTATTATTAGCACAAAGACATGAAACTTACAAGAGATTGTGTGTATAATTCTGTGAAGAGCTTTCCGGTTTTACAGCTATCTATCTCTTGGTGTTCAGCTCTGCTCTTTTCCAGCTTCTATTGAGATAATAATATATTTCTTTAGCAGATTAATATAATTTGTTCTGTTATAAATGTTATAAATGTCTTTGCAAAAAATATATAGGAATATTTTAGTGTCTTTAAAAAGCTATTTCTATATATATAATGTATAATATTTCCTTATTCTTGTCTTTAATTTCTTAAAAAAAAAACATTTGACAAGCAACTCAATTTCCGAAACATTTTCTGTTATATTAAAACTAATCAATTTCGTTCACAAAAAGATTCAAAATAAGTAATAAATCAAGATAATCGAGTAGTGACTGCTGCTACTGTCATCACTACACTTCACATCACTGTGCCTGTGACTTGGCACATGTGTGCAGCATCTCTGGATGCGCTTAGATTGAAATGGGTGCTCAGCTCTGTTGTCGCATTGCATTAAACTGCGCTAAAACGCGCCGCATTAGCAGCTGGATATTGAGGCCCGGTCGCTGCGTTTGGGCTTAGACCCGTCCAAGCGACAAAGCGGATTAGGTTGCAATCAGAGAAGCCTTGCGCAGATGACTGTGGAGTCTGTAAACGGGACGGTGCAAGAGTGAGCTCAAAATGAGTGCGATTTTAGCATTGGTTAGGCCTTAATCTTGTCAGCTGCCTGAACGCTTCCCACACACACACACATACACACACACATATACACACACACGAGTGCGCAGCGGCTCATGAATTATTGTTGCTTTATTTAAAGTCTTATTTTGAACGGTTTTTTCTTATGCTCATTGTTCCAGACGCCCTCGCACGCTCGCTGAGCGATCTTTTGGCATTGGTTAAGCTGCTGCGTGAAGATGTCGCCCACCAGCGACAGGAGATTGCCTACTTGCGCTTGCTATTGGAGAACTGTGCGGGCTGCAAGGAGCCCACCGGCGATAATCACATACGACTCGAGCCCAATTGCCGCACAGCGAATCCTTGTTATCCTGGTAAGCGTCATGACTCATGCAGCCATTGGATGGCAAACCCAACTTATACATCATCTCCATTCTTTTTTCTGCCCACAGGCGTTGATTGCCTTGAGGCTGCCACGGGACCAAGGTGCGGCCGTTGTCCTGCCGGCTTCATTGGAGATGGCAAAGTCTGCAAGCCGGGCGTCAGTTGCGCGGATCGGCCCTGTTTTCTGTAAGTGCCTAGTGAGAAAAATTAGCTTTAGCTTTTGTTTTTTTGTTGTTTGGGTTTTTATGCTTTTATGCCTTATACGCCCTCTGTTAATGGCGTCAAGGGCGTGGCCGATGCATGCATGTTAATTGTATTTGTCATGCTGTTCTCTTGACGCAGATGGACGCCTGGGAGGCTTGAAAGGCGCCGCCTCACGCAAAATGTCGCTCAGCGCATTCGCAAGGGCTTTTCTCTCGCTGAGTCTGCAATTATTTGCATATGGCCTTAATGGCGATTTGATGTTGTTTATGGCTTAATGATGCAGTCAAGCGACTCTCGGCTGCCACTTTAGACAGCTGCAGCTTTATCTATCTATGATTGATAAGTTTTACCCATTCAGATTTCAATACTGCAAGCCATGTCCGTTCGAGTAGGCATCAGCATGCTGAGTTCTGAATGGAGAAGAGCAGAGAGATTGTCGCTGGCAGTTTCGTTTGCTCCTTTATGATAGTTATTCCTATAAGACCATTAGTTATGTTTGGCTTCCATTCATTTGGGCCACACTCTTGACAAGTGTTCAGATCTGCGACTTCTGATATGCCAATCCAAATGTGCAAAATGCCTAATCCCTTGTCGGCTTAAGATAAAATCTCGCTACTCCACTTAGCACTAAGTCATTCTAGTTTATCACCTTGCGAATAAATCTTCTTTGCAAAAAGATAACTAAGTATAACAGCTGCTTCGAAAAAAGAGCTTTAAACGTGACGGCGAAGTCTATTATGCAATATCTTTTAAAAATGAAAATCTCTTTAATCAAGGATTATGGGCATAAGTAATTGATGCTGCTTTAAAGCTGAATGAGCTAAGCCATGGCTAAGCCTAGATACAAGCAAAGGAATTCTGACTTCTGATCTAAAAGTGATTTGAGATAAGCAGTGAATGAACAGAAGTCTTTAAGCTTAAAGTTTTTATTCACATTAAACCTACTCAGAAATGTGATATTGTTTCAAAGAAAGAACATTAAAAGAAGACACTTAGATCACCTGCTGTTATTATAGATACTTAGAGGGAGAAACCTACACATATGACATTTGGCGGAACCTAGTCGTAAAATCTCCCACAGTCCGGAAGAGTGCGCCATGAGCGAAAGAAGATCAAGTTCTTTTATGATTTTACTGAGGCTGTCATTTGTGTCAGCGTCTATCGACTAATTATGCAAAAGACCCACAGCAATTTCAATAGAATATTGACTAATAAAAACATAAATCGTAGAAGCTCGAAAATTTAGAATAGACATGTCATAAATATGTTAAACAAAACTAAAACATGCCATGTAACGGGCCCGGGGCATATTTTGTTGACATTGTTAAACAAAATGCAACAAAACCTTCGCAATAATACAATGTTGTATAAGAATAGAAGAAGAAGCAGCAGCACAAGGGACAAGCGGCGGCATCGGTGAGCTGTGAGGTCTGGACCACAAATGGCACTTGAAACTGACGCATAAATTAGTTAAATGTGCAGGGAACCCGCACAGATATGCCCAGCAAGCATACCATTGAGACAGAGACCGGAGCATTGTCGACTGAGAACTGACTGACTTCATTGTGTCAAAACACTTAAAGTGATTTCGGTCTGTGGGCTCTCTGTGAAATGTGAGATCGCCATAGCCGCTGCAGCACTCGACAAGTGAGCGCCTGGCCACGCGCAGTGGAAACGGAGGCCCGGCCATAAATTTGTTTAAATTATTGGAAACGGGCCAGAACAGACAAAACAAAAAGCAAACCCAATGGCAATGGCCACAATATGTTGCGCATTGTAGGTGTCTAGGCAACCAGGGAACCCTTGTTCCCTTACCTTGGGTGCGCCCTGGCTGACCGTATTTTAATTTGCATAAAATTGTTTTAAATGTTGTCAGCATCATCGAGCAACGCCGCCGCCGACTCGTTACTGTCATCTTTCATTATCGATGAAATGTGGCCAATGCGTGTGGTAAACATACAAGCACACGCACGCACATAGACACACGCACACACATAGACACACGCACACAAACACACACATAGCCCTCTATCATCATTTTAATTTAGAACCCACGAAATGTTTCTTTTTGTCGTTGCGGCGTCTGAGTTAAGCATGGCCAGCTCTTTGTTTGCTTGACTCTTGGCTTCGGCGTTTCGAATGGTTCAAATCGTTTCTATTAAAAGACCATAAAACTTGCACTAATGACATGCACACCTGTTGATCCTTTATTGTTCGGCTGCTATCGTGCAGTTTCCTAAGGGCTTGTCGAATATACTTTGTGTTTAAATTGTTAATGAACATTGGGAAGTGTTTTGAATTGGAAGGAGGTTCAGTTTATTGGAGGCGAATTAAGATTCTGAGTATTCAGTTAGTGTGTGAATAAGTGAATATTTACTCTGACGAATGCTCGAAAAGTACGCTTTGATAATTTGAGATTGAGTCTGAAATATATATGTATGTGATATGTTGTAAGTTTATTTGATATGCGAGATTTTTAGATGGAATTCTAATATTTGATATTGCTTGAAATCATATATTTTAAGATGTATTTGTTAGTAAGCAAGGCTTATAGATATTTAATTAGTATTTACTACAATGGCTAACTTCGACATTTAATTAATTTATATTTAACTTACATTTAACGAAGCTTGTAGAGTAGGTTTTTTGAGTGAGAGTAACTTTTTCCTAGGAATTAATTTCAAATAAGAACAAAAATAAAAATGTTCTTTATGCGACGGAATTCTTGTAACATTTCTGAATTTTCTACTCAAAAATTATATTTATAGAAGTAATTAATATATTTAAAAATATAAAATGATAATAGAATATAAATGATAAAAGGTATTTATTTACCTTTGCCGATGTCAACTCTTACGCAGCGCTTTTTGCAAATATTTTCCTAAAATAATAGTCAAATAGCAATTGAATGTTAAGTAAAGAATATGTGCTAAAAGAGTTCAGTTCGTACACAATTCAATTTGTAATAGCTTTTAGTTAATTGACTCTGTGACTCGACTGATTCGGTCGCACTTTCCATTTCCCCAGATCAAAAGCCCTAATTCGAAAAACCCAATCATAGTTTGGCCTCTAGCTGGCTGTGTTGGCCAGAAGTTTCACTGCCCTCCAAAGCGCGCTGGCTGTTGTTCAATTTAAATTATGCGTATGATGAAATAATCAGCAATGCAATCAAGCTGCAGTCGGGCAAGATTATATTACCCTAGCTAAGCCGGAGATTGAGATTTAGATAGAGATACCCATTTCGATGGCGATTCCAGCTGCAACATGTGTATGCACATGTTGTGAACAATTCCGAAAACAGAATTCCATTTGATTATGGCAACTTTCCCACAGATTCTTTGGGGCCTGGCCCGAAACAAAACGTTTACAGCAACATTGACTGGTAAAAGTGGCTGCACTGTGAGTGACAGAGTCGGCAAGAGTCGAGTGAGAGAGATGGCGAGCTTGGGCAGAGTTAGCTGACTTCACAGCAACATCAAAGTTCGGTGGAACGCATATCTCAGCCGCGAATCGAGTTCGCCTACGCACCAAAAAAGCAACAGCCAAGCCGCAAAAGTGGAGCCATTGATTCCAAGTTGACGTTGTCGTTGCTGCTGTTGTTGTTGCTGTTGCTGTTGCTGTTGACTGTGTCGCTGCGGACTGAGGCAGCGTTTGACTGCTTGAATTCAAATTAATAGCCAACTGGCTCTGGCTCTGGCTCTCCGACTCTGGCTGCTTGCTTGGTTCGTTGCCCGTTCGCCCGGTGTGCAGGCGCAGCAATGAAAACAAAAACAAGCCAAGCCAAGACCAAGCGACGAAGCTGATGCTGTGTCAGCCAAGCAGCCAACCTACTGCCAACCTCACAGATAAGTGGCCTGTGGCAAAATAAACGCCGCTTTATGGCAGTTAGTTGTAGTTTGTCCAAAGCGTGCGCCACATGGAAGTTGTTGTAGTAGTTGTGGATGCACCAACTCCTTTAAGGGAGAGCCAAGTGTTTCTGTTGTTTGGAATAAGTGGTATGCATTTGCATGGCATGCGCTACCATTAGAAGCAATTTGGGTGGGATAAAAGCGGGCAGCGATCTCAGCATCTCCAATAATAGATAACTCTCGCGATGTTGCGAGCCTCGTTCGAGAGTAATATGCACTATGGCAAAGTAATGGGCTCATCATGCGATATCTGTAGAGCAGATGAAGAATAGTTGCTGGCTAAAGATTTCAATGAGCGTCGAAATGAGATTGCAAAGTGTGAACGCAATCTTGAGATGAATCTGCGAACAGGCTGCGTGAATGGTACAGAATGGGCACATACTTCGAGCTGCTTAAAATATTCAGTTGATCTTTTATTCATTTTTACTTAAGTGAATTGTATAGGAAAGTTCTAATAGAAGAACAAGTTTCCGTGAATATCTATTTATATTCCTTTCACTCAATATTATTCACAGTCCATAAATAGAGTTTTGTCTAATATTCAAGAGCTTTATATGCCATAGGGTTTTTAAACTATATATACATATGTGTATCTTTATGTCCATGTCATTCTCAATCTGTCTCTATCTCTATCTCTATCTCTATCTCTATCTCTATCTCTATCTCTATCTCTATCTCTATCTCTATCTCTATCTCTATCTCTATCTCTATCTCTATCTCTATCTCTATCTCTATCTCTATCTCTATCTCTATCTCTATCTCTATCTCTATCTCTATCTCTATCTCTATCTCTATCTCTATCTCTATCTCTATCTCTATCTCTATCTCTATCTCTATCTCTATCTCTATCTCTATCTCTATCTCTATCTCTATCTCTATCTCTATCTCTATCTCTATCTCTATCTCTATCTCTATCTCTATCTCTATCTCTATATCTCTATCTCTATCTCTATCTCTATCTCTATCTCTATCTCTATCTCTATCTCTATCTCTGTATCTCTTTATTTTTAATTTGTTTCGTTATCTCAACATCTTGAATATCAAAGATGCAGTAGCTTCTTTAAGCTGTCCTTTGGTTTATTAGAGCCCTTTACCAATTTCTTGTCAGACATTTTGTAGCTGATTTCAAGCAGCGAGCAGTGTCTAAAAGCTTTTTTGCATGTTCACACATTACTCAGGCCGCTGTCCGGAGTTGAGGTCCGTGTCTAAAGGTTTTGTCTTTTTGGGTGGTGCCTGGCTAGTGTTTGAGCTGAACTTGAGCAGAGTCAGCAGCAGCAGGAGCAGATGACGAAGAGGAAGTTGCAGGCAACGGCAGCCGGACAACTGGCCGGCAGCCTTTCGGCTCCAGGTCCAGGCAGCAAATTGGAATTATGAATTATGAATGCGTGGTTAATAAAAAGAACGACCAACAACAAGAAGGCAAACGGCAAGTGGGTTCGTCATGCTAACTGCTAGATGGCTCGACGGTGGATGGCAGATGCTAGTTGGTGGAATGGAGATGCAGCGGGGGCAGTGGCTGAAATGCTAATGCGTTCCTCGATGCGCATCGCTGGCTATTTTCCCAGCACTCAAACGATGCCGATGCCAACTCGCAGGGGATCCAAGACAATATGGTCGAGTGAACTGAAACAAAGCAGAAAAGCGCAAAGTGGCCGAGGCTGCGAGCGCCTGTGAACATGGTCAGAAAGCGAAAACCCCTACGCAATATTTTTTCATATAACTCTCTCTCACTCCTCGCTCGCTGACTTGATCGCTGTCTTGGATATGGACAGCAACAGCGCCGCCTCATCGTGGTCCCCTGGCCACTTAAGTACTTAACACTTTTTGCTAATTGCGCGTTGCCGCCAAATGCTTCTACCAAAATATTGACGATCACACACACTCACTTCCGACGAGTGTTGTCGGCCACCGCCGCCGCCGCAGCTGCGGCTGATGAATCTACCAAAAACTGACAGCGCAAACTCTCAACCACACTAAAACAACAACATTCGAGTACTTCTTTGCGCCTCAATTCTAGCCAGGCTTGCCTACAACTACCAAGTCGGGGCATCAAGAACTTGACGTGGGATCTGACAAGTTGGAATTCTTATAACTATCTGCCATATAGGCCATATATAGCTAGCCCACTTGTCATATTGTTGTGGGCTGCTCTATTTGTTAATTACTAAAAAGAATTCTTGGCTTTAATTATAGCTTACATAAATATAGATATGCTTAACAACATTTTAGCCATGGCTGCTTGGTTGACCTCTCACTATCGAGTTCGTAAAAGTTTCTTTTGGCATTCACGAATGTTGATTTAATTGTTGATTTAATTTTGAAACTTTGGCAGCCAAGCAATGTTTAATTTAATCTATTAACATTTATTGTAAAAAACTATTTTCGAATTCAAATATATATATATATAAATAAATAATAAATAATATACATATATATAATATATATGTCTGCGCTTTCTGATAACCTAGAATCTTTCAAACATAAAGAAACTGATCTGTATTCCTACATTTAGAAAGCTTCATCATAAACTTTATTAGTTTTCTTTAGTACAAGCTTATGAGTAGAGTATACAAATAGTCCCATACATAACTAAGACCCAAAACCTTTGACTTGTTTTTAACGATTTCCAACTTCTGCATTAAATTTCAAACAGAATTTCGCCAGCAAGAGCATCGACTTTGGCATCGCCTTCGCCTTCGACTTCGACTCTGCCCACATGATCGTGGAGCAGTTCTTTTGTTTCTTCTCTTTTTAAACTTAACGCTTTGTAGATATTGCCATAAAATATGGCAACGGATGGCTTGTGGGTCAGTTGGGCACAGTAGTTGAATGTTGGATGTGCGCTGTCTGCTGGAGTGATGGACTTTCTTTGGAAATGCGTGTGCAGCGATTGCAATGAGTTATGTCCTGGGAAGGTTTGCAGCTTAGCAACGGCGTTACGCAGCTGTTAAAGTTGGGTTTAACCGTAACCTGGATAATAACTAATGTCCGTGTCATGATATGTAAATGTTATTTGGTAGCCATAAGCAAATCCCACACTCGCCCAAACATAAAGAGAAATTTACATGGCATCCAGCATGTAACTGGACTTTTTTTTGGCCATGGGCCATTTGGACTTGGACATCAGCCTACGTCGAAAAGACATGCACAGAGTGTGCCTTCTTTTATTTATTTTGCCTCGACGGCTTTTAATAACATTTTCTTGTAATTGTAATTTGTTTTCTTTTCGGACTGTTGCCTGCATCTTCTTCTTCCTGTGCATATTCCAAAATCCAAGACCTCGAACAGCCCGAACATGCTCACATGTGCGCTTTGTCGGTGCTTTTGTGTCCCAGAGGGATCGCGGAGGGGTCCCAACTGCTATAACCTTTTCACTTCCTTCGCTCTATCTCGCTCTCTGGCTCAGTCTGGCCGCCTTTTGTGTATGCCCATGGAGCGCGCATCATTAATAAATTTAACTTTGTATGGTGTTTTCGGTTCTCTACAATCTTTTGTTGTATATTTGTTCCTGCTTGTCAGTATTAATAATAATAAACAATATGTGGCCGCAAACAAAACACAGGCACATCAACATTTACCTCTATACTCAATAGCGCTCTATCCATATCTCTCTCTCTCTCACTCTCTCTGTTTGTCTGGGTCTCTTTTGCAGAGGCGTTCAGTGTCACGATACGGTGAACGGTGCTCAGTGTGACTCCTGTCCGGTTGGCTATGAAGGTGATGGACGCACATGTACGCTACGTAATCCTTGCCTGGAAACACCATGCCCCTCAGGTAAGTCAACACAGATAACAACAACAAAAACTGCATAAACAATAACAACAACAACAATGAGTTTATGTATTGGGCTGAGTTTTCACTCTTTGCGGTCTGTTTGACTTTTTGATTAGTTTAAGTTTCAAGTTGAGATTTGGGGCCACGTTTTGTTTCCAGCTCTTTTATGGCTAATTTAAGTATGTCGTGCTCAGAACTGAAGTTAACTGTATGTGTGTAGGTTGGCTTAGATACCTTAGAAGGTTGCCACGGCATGAGTCAACAATAGATCAAAGATCATGAAGCACATTTTCTCTATAAAAACCCAAAACTAATACTTAATGAGAAAAACGTAATCTATGCCAAATTCGTTAGAAATTTTTGAAAGTATAAATGCGGCAGATATTTGTTATATATAGACCAAAATGTTTGTTTAAGTATTATAATTTAATTTTAGATTACATTTGACAAATGGTACTAAATGGGAGTTATATTAACATGCATAAAGACTATAGATTAGTTTATAGAATATAAAAGATATGCGTTAGATTGAGAATATTTCATATTGAATGTGTTTTAATTTTCTCTCTTCCCTAACTTTGTTATACCTTCAAAAATCTTTATTATATACTTTTAAGTACAGAAATTTAGCAGCAAATTTTAAAAAATTGAAATGCCCTACCAATTGGCTTGTAGCGCACACAATTCACACGACTGTTTGATTTATTAATGCGCAACTCGGACAAAATTTAAGCAAGTCGAGCGCAGCGCGGAACCCTTTTGATTGAAATCCTCACTAAATTATAGGGTAGTCGAGCAATTTTCAATGAATGTGTGAAACAAGGTTGCTAATTAGAGGAGCTACTCACGCCCGTCAAAGAGAGAGAGAGATAGATTGAAGGACAGGAACTGATTCATATTGAAGGCGTGCTGGAATGCTGTGCCTTATAAGTCAAGTTGGCTAATTGAATTCGGCAAAAGTACAAAGTGCTTTGGCAGTGGGTGGATTTGCTTAGCAGTGTGACACAAATAACTGATCATTTATTATACGATATTAATGCATAAACAATTCTCATTATTAGGCAACATTCTAATGCCCACACATAATGTGCAGCACTATCAGAGGCAGAGCCAGTACACGGCGCGCAAATACTCGGTTGTAACGAACTGAACTGAATCAGAGCACAGCCGTAGAATTTAATTATAAATTCGATTACCTATAGACAGAGAGTGCGACAGAGACAGCGAGATAGAGAGAGAGAGAGCACATAATTAATCACTTATAAATAGTCATAAGTTGTAAGCTCTATGAATGGCAAATTGAATATAATTGAAAGTATTAGCAACGTTTCGCTCTCTAATAATCTCTAATAATACTTACAAAAGATATATAACAAAATTATTGAAATCAATTTTAATGAAATCGTAAATGCTCTCACACTGTTCGACCGCCAACCAGAAAGTGGAGTTGATAAGCGCGAAACGAAATTTGTTTTTTCCCTCTCTGTAATGCCTTGAATGAAATGTGAATAAAATTATAAAATATTTTTTCAAAAACAAATCAAATTACGGTTGTTTTATTTGAGCAATTAACGAACTTCTAATAGCTCACTGGTCGTGCGATTTGGATACATTTTTTCGGTAAATAAAATTTTATTCCTCATTTCTCTTAGTTTTATCTCTCGAAATTCATCTCTCATCTGCCTATATCTTTCTTATTGTCGAGATCCATTGCGCTTCATGTTTATTCACTATCATTTTCTGGTAATGCTTTGTAAGAATAGTTTATGTTTAAGAAAATTATATCTTAATATCATACAATCGTGTAGATCATTATATATATTGGTTGAGGGCCAACTAATAACAGCATCCATTAATTTATGTACTAATCTTTTAGCTCTTACTCATCTCAATCTCAGTTTCATTCAATGCAAATATAATAAATATTAATTTCCTTTGGCTAGGTGTCGAATGCATTCAGCTGGGCTTTGCGCCTTACTTTCAGTGCATCTCCTGTCCACGTGGCCATAAAATCAACGGCACCTCCTGCCACGATGTGGACGAGTGTGCGCTCTATCAGCCCTGCGATGGATTGGCCGTGTGCAACAATCTCAATCCAGGTTTTCGCTGTGGCCCCTGTCCGCCTGGCTTTGATGGCATTCATGCCCATGGTATTTAGCTTATAAAAGCGTCTATCCATCAGCTAACCAATAAATATTTGTACGCTTCTTAGGCTATTCAGCCGATTACTTGGCCGTGGGCTTTCAGAAGCAAAGCTGCTTGGATATAGACGAATGCAAGCTGGGTTTCTTTAGGTGTCCGGAACATGCGACTTGTCAAAATAGCATTGTACGTATATTCTTAGAGAAAGCAAGTGAATCGTTGGGTAATAATCTATAAACCTTCTAGGGCTCCTACAGATGTCAGTGTCATGAGGGCTATGTGGCTAATGGCACCTTCAGCTGCTTATCCGCGTCGGAGCTGTGTCCCGATGGCAGCATCTGTGCCAGAAATGCGGAATGTTTGGCCCTCGATAATTATAACTATCAATGCCGATGCAGCGTCGGTTGGGCGGGCAATGGCAAGGTATGTGGTAGGGATCGCGACTTGGATGGCTGGCCGGATGAGTCGCTCAATTGCGCGGATCCACATTGTCGACGCGATAACTGCCCCGATTTGCCGAACTCTGGTCAAGAGGACGCCGACCTGGATGGCATTGGCGACGGCTGCGACGATGATGCCGACAGCGACCAGGTGCTCAACAGCAAGGACAACTGTCCGTTTGCCTATAACAACGATCAGACCGATACGGATCACGATGGTGTGGGCGATGCCTGTGACAATTGTGTGTTTATTCCCAATCGCCGGCAACTGGACACCGATGAGGATGGCATGGGCAATGAGTGTGACGATGATATTGACAACGATGCAGTGCTAAATCAATATGACAATTGTCCTGCGCTGCGTAACCCAAATCAATCCGATGTGGATAACGATGGAGTGGGGGATGTCTGTGACAATTGTCCTACAATTCCCAATCCAACTCAGGAGGATCGCGACATGGACCTGGTGGGTGATGCTTGCGATAGCGATATCGACGGCGATGACGATGGCATACAGGATTCGGAAGACAACTGCCCGATGGTCAGCAACTCAGATCAATTGGATACAGATTTTGATGGCAAGGGCGATGCCTGTGACGACGACGTGGATGGCGACGGAGTGCCCAACTATAGAGACAATTGTCCATTAGCTAGAAACCCAGACCAATTGGATCTTAATCACAATGGCAAGGGTGATGTGTGCGAGGACGATGAGGACGAGGATGGCACGCCCAATATAATCGATAACTGCCCAAACAATTCCATGATACATCGCACCGACTTCCGCACAATACGATCTGTTATTTTGGATCCGGAAGGTGATGCACAGCTCGACCCCAACTGGGAGGTGCATGCAAATGGGTCGGAGATTATACAAACTCTGAACTCTGATCCGGGCTTAGTTGTTGGCAGCGATTCATTTGGAGGCGTTGATTTTGAGGGTACCTTCTACGTGAATGATGATACGGACGACGACTATGTTGGCTTCATATTCAGTTACCAAAGCAATCGCAAATTTTATGTGGTGCAATGGAAAAAGGGCACTCAGACCTATTGGCATTCATCACCCTTCCGGGCGTCCGCTGAACCAGGCGTTCAGATAAAGCTTATTGACAGCAATACAGGACCCGGGTCCATGTTGCGTAACAGCTTGTGGCATGCTGGCGACACGCCTGGACAGGCAAGGCTGCTATGGAAGGATCCATTGAATGCTGGCTGGAAGGAGAAGACCTCCTATCGCTGGTCCCTGGTGCATCGACCAACCATTGGCCTCATCAGATTGCGGTAATTTGGCAAAATACAGTATTTCCCCCTAACCAGGCGCCTGAATACATCTAATTTCGTTTTAGCATATATGAGGGCGAACGTTTGATTCTGGACTCGCACAATGTCTACGACGCCACGCTTACCCTCAAGGGCGGACGACTGGGCGTTTTTTGTTTTTCCCAAGAAATGATTATATGGTCGGACCTGGCTTACAAATGCAACAGTGAGTAGCCCTTTGGCACTTTTGCTTTGCCATCACACAAGTTCATTAACTTTTTCTCGACATAGCTCGCGTACCGCCCCTCATCTACAACGAGCTGCCCACACATCTGAAGCTGAAAGTGGAATTGGAGAACTAAAGACAGCCCAGACGTAGTTGTTCATCTTGTTTTTGGCAAAGCCTTTTCACCAACTAAAATGGTAACTGCCACAACACTTAACCCAATCAACTCAGCTATCATATTTGTGGATGCTAAGACAGATCTTTTGGTACTAATATATTTTTAAGTGTGCTTAAAACTTGTATCGAAATATATCTAGACAATAGCTAGTGTACAACCCTCTACTATTTCGTATTGGCTGACCAAAGGACATCAAAGTCGTCCTCGTTGCTATCGATATATCAATAAATATTATGGCATGAATGCTTTAACAATCTTATGAGGTTTTAATGCCTATTAAATAACTTGTTACTTGCAGTCCTGAAATTTTAAGAGCTCTAAAAATATTATTTTTTTATATATTATTAGTTGCTTTAATCTAATACACATTTTTATTTTTCAGATTTTTTCGATGCTTCAGAATGCCATGAATCCAAAAAGGCTCATTTCTCCAGAACCAGAGAGTTGCACCTGAAGTACCGCCATTGAAAATAAATTAAAACAAATCAAAATAAAATAAGAACAAAAATTATCTGTAAACTTTTAAGCGAAATAAATATATATTTAAATAGGACTATTTAAGTAAATAAGAAATTGTAGTTTTTTTTTACTTGCTAACAATTAACTAACTCTTTTTCGTTTTGTTTATGCAGTTCGTTTGTTGCAGTTCATTGTCTCTATAGCTCTAAGTCTTAACTAGTGATGCCAGTATATACATCTTAAATTGTAGACCTAAATACTAACTCTATTTTATTTAAATTTGTCTGATTCCCTGACGGTCCAGAGGATGTAATCTCTAAAGCCTCTTCTCTTCGCAATTTGTTGCTCATAACCAAATTATTTGCGAGATAGTTTCGATGCGCCGCTTCTACGTATCTGGAGCTCTTAATAAATATCCTAATCTTACAATGATAATAATCTAAATATTATTAGTTTACAATAAACACTTGGAAAGATATATATATTTCGTTTCGCCTATACTCCTATATCCTTGGCATCCTTAGGCATGCCAGGTATATAGTCTTAGTGACCCTAAAGACCAATTCGTGCAGAATTTACATTTAAATGGTCACAAATATATATGAGTCCAATTCAGCTGCCTTTTTTTATTTCTTAATTCTCTAGACCTCCACATGTCCTACAATATGTAGCTTGCCAAGATTGCACAGAATATACCCGAGATATACATGGGATTATTTAAACCCGGCTTTACATTTTTACAAAAAAAAATGTTGCATAGGCTCACGGAACTGCTGTTGTGGCCTTTGAACAGCAAATACTTAAGGACATTCGTAGTAGAACGGTAGTTAAGTAAAAATCTTAATAAACAATAAACACTGTGCTTTCAGATCACTATTAACTAAGAGCAAAGTAACATAACAATGTTAACTATGTTAATTAACGTAGCTATTCTAATTCGCTGTTAACTTACATTGCTGTGTTAACTCACTGTTCTTATGAAAATGTGTTGCATAGCCCCAAGGGGCGCTTAATTTTAATGCAAAATGTCTCCAAGGTAGCAGACGAAGAGAAATTAGTAGCAGGATAAGAAATGTTAGTTAACAGTGATTTAACATCGAACTGTTATTTAATATTGACATATATAACGTATTACATTTTCAAAATATTAACATTTAATATATTTATTTAAAGTTAATAATTTAAATCTAAAAAATCTGAAAAAAACAAGTAAGAAAGCTCTAGTCGGGGTGCCCGACTAGGAGATACCCTGATCCCAGTCCTTTGAGTTTTGTAATATTTTCCGTAGTTTGTATCGAGTATTAAAAAAAAAGAGAAAACAAATAAAAATCGACATTGCGAGACCAGGATTCGAACCCGGATTATTTGCGCAACGTGCACAAACTCTACCAACACCGCCACTTCATTACAAAAAAAAAAAAAAAATAAAACAGTAAAAAACATTTCATCTCCTCCGGTCTCGAACCCGGACCAAGCTGCATACGAGCGGGGCCTCTACCAACGCAGCCACTGTCCTTCTTGCACGGGCTGTTGCAAATTTGAACATAAGTAGCAGCTAATAATTCAGCACAATTCAATCGCAATTTCAATTCTTGGAATAGAAAAGAATACACGCATTTGAATGTATGTGTGCACACGCATAGGAAAAATGCGTGCGCGTGGCGCTGCTGACATGTGCTTTTGGAAATTGGCCAAACGTTTTGTTTAATAACTTCTGTTTTACTTAATGGATTTTAATGAAATTTTCAGCATATGATCTACATATCCTATTGGCTTGGTTGAGATGCAAACGCCTTCACATAATGGCCCTATTTCCAACTAAACTTAAATTCTAAGAATTTGGGGGAATTTGGAGCCGGTATCCAAAATCCAACAAAAATCAAAATTGCATAAAATATATATAAGACTAAATACAAAATTTGGAGGCTCTAGCTCTTAAGACGTTCGAGATATAATTTATTTACTGCATTTCAATAATGTTTTTATTCGATAACAATTAAATGCGAATAGTTATCGAATATTTGAAACAAACTTGACCTGCGCGTGCTATACACGGACCTACAAAAAAAATTTCAAGTCTCTAGCTCTTATAGATGCTGAGATCCACGCGTTCACACATACGGACAGACGGACAGACGGACAGACGGACAGACGGACAGACGGACGGACAGACAGACGGACAGGGCTCAATCGACTCGGCTTGTCGTCCTGATCAAGAATATATATACTTTATGGGGTCTGCCACGCCTCCTTCTGCCTGTTACATACATTTGCACAAAACCATTATACCCTGATTTCCCATTTTTAATGGGATCAGGGTATAAAAAATAAAAATATATTTTAGTATAAAACAAGTAGAAGAGGTCTGTTCTAACTGTGCACATTTTAAAGGGCTGCAAAGTTATGATTGAAGATAAGCTTCATTAAACTGTGTTTAATAATAATTGGGAAACAGGGAATCAACAGAAAAACCGTTTTTCCTGGAAATCGTTGAATCCGTTAAGATCATTTTCATGGTCAATACAAATTATTTACCACAGGCTCAATGTGCAAGGACGTCTAAGTTGATGTAAGTTCGCATATTTCTCAGTTGTATTTTATTTTTAAATGCAAGTTAAACTTTTATGTATCGGAAACTTTAAAACGAATACAATATTGAATTTTTCAATACAAATTTGTCACTAGACTCCGCATCTCTTATTTGTGATTTTTTTTACATTTTTAAATTTTATATAACTTAATATCTTAGGCACTTTACAGATGCATTTACATACCAAATAGCCTTTAAATGTTATTTCCTTTCAATACAAATGATATACTTTATTTGGCAACATCCTTTATAAATTTTGAAATGCTAGTTAAGGCTTCAAGATGTTGTGTAACACTTGCCACTCAGATGGCCATTTAATTTTGCTGAGCTTGCGTCACTTTGACATTTTATTCGATCTCAACATATCAGCTGTGCAGGCCTAAATTTTAAACATTTTATCCACAGTATTTTTCGACAAAATATCAATAAAAAATAGTCTTGCTACTCAAACAGTCTGAAATTCTGTCAGTCTTGCAACAAATAGTTCAGGGTAAGTTATTTGTACAAATTTGTAAGGCTAATTAGAAGACATGGGAATTGTTCGGTCAGATAGTAATAATGGCCAGTTGCGATGTGCAAGCCACTCCATCGGATAAGATTATAAATGAGGACACAGCTAAAGCCGAAATGAAGAGCGAAGCAGTTAAAAAATTTCAAACTCGAATTATGAAAAATGGAACTGTCCCCCAGCCAACCAAAATTCCGGGTCCCGTACGCTTGGATGACAGCGGCAGCTACATCCACACAAGTACACGCAAGTACACCACCCTGATGAAGTGTCTGCAAGCGAAGAGCGAAATGGATGAGAGTTTCAGCAGCACTAGCACACTGGTAAACACAACTGAGGATTCTGGCGTTCAATTGGATTGCTCAATGAACGTAGACGACGATAATAATTCAAGTTCCGAAATGCCATCTCAACCGGGCAGCTCAACGCCGCGCCAACAGCGCAGCACGGATACGATTGCAACCAGTGGAAGTCTTGACGAATTGGAGGCCGCCGAACGACAAACGCTGAGAGTACTGCAACGTGCCGTGGCCGAAATGGAAGCGGATGTCGCTTTACATGCGGAGATACTCGAAGAACAGATAAAGCTGGAGCTGGAGAACCAAATGAATTTGCACATAGAGCACGAAGTCCAACAGGAGATTGAAAAGACACTGTTGCAACAAACAGTGGAGCAGCAGAAACAGCAGCAGGAGCAGGAACAAGGGCAGCAGCAGCAACAAGAGCAGCAGCAGCAACAAGAACAGCAGCAGCAACAAGAGCTGCAGCAGCAACAGCATCAAGAGCTGCAGCAGCAACAGCAGCCGCAGCAACAAGAGACCTGTATTCAGGAACTAGAGACAGAGCTGGAGCAGCAGCTGGAGCTGGAGCTGGAGCTGGAACTGAAGCCGGAGGAACTGAAGCAATCGGATTTCAACGATGTATGTCACCACATCGACGACGAAGAGACGACCAATCTATCCGCTAGAGCTGGCTCACGCGAGCGAAAGCACGTGCGTGTGGAGCAACTCCTTGAGGCGGAACATGACATAGAAATGTTGCACAAGCTGCTCCAAGTGGACTGCGATCAGTACAATGACGAAGTGACTGCCCCGGATCAGCCCCATGACAATGATTGTCCGCCCGACTTAAATGCCGGCGGGGAAATGCAGGTTAAGCCGGACAAATTTACTACTGATAACGAAGCTGAATGGCATGACAAGCGAGTGGGCATCTTTCACTCGCTGCTGCAGATTATCTGCGGGAAACGCATCCGCAAGCTAGGCTATCCCATACTATTTTGTGGCATGGCTGTCGGTTTGATTTATTACTTTCGTAAGAATTAGGGAATTGTAGGCGTACACATTTTAAAATTCATCTACGCAAATTCACGAGCATTGCATAAGCGCGACATAGCGCAACAAAATCGAATTCAAGTTGAGTTCTCAAAATTTCATTTATTTTTACGAATGATAAAACGAAAACCACATAAATAGAAAAAAAGTATCGCCAATAAAGTCGCAAAACTCACGACGCTGCAAAACTCCCCATTTATAAGTCACCGTTTTCGGAACTGCATATCAAGCAATTGTAACAGAAAAAAAAAATATATATATATACATATATTTACATATAATATTTACATATATATATATTGTACTTATATATATATATATATATTAAGCGAGCACACAAACGCAATAAATAAATAACCCTGCGTCATTTTAACAGTCACAAAATTATAAATAATTTTTAAAGGAAATAAATCGAGGAATTCATGAAAACATTTAAATCATTGCGTGTATTATTGAGGGAAAAGAGGAGAAAGTAGGGAAAATTCCTGAAGTCTGTGTTTTTTGGGGTTTGACTTGTACATTTAGTGTTAATATCAGGGAAAGATATATATATAGGATATATAGATATATATATATATATATATAAGGAAAGATATATATATGATCTGCATCTTACATAGAACTGATTGAAAATCGAATGGACGTACAGACGGACGGATATAAGCTGGGCGGGATACACCAACAGATGGACGGACGAACTGATTGACCTACAGAGCTCGTGCAACAGTAACTGTGCTGATAATTAAAAAGCGTACAGATGCAGATGTAGAGGTGTCGAGGCTTAACTTTACTCTGTCATATCTGTCTATCTGATTGAAAATCAAAAGGGAGTACAGACGGACGGGAGGGATCCATCGAGGGATGGACGGACTGACGCAAAGATCCGACTTATCTGAGCGTACGTACAGATGCAGATGTGGAAATGTAGAGGCTTAACTTTACTCTGTTATATCTGTTAATCTGATTGAAAATCAAATGGGAGTACAGACGGACGGGAGGGATCCATCGACGGACGGGAGGGTTCCATCGATGGGCCGTCCGCGACTGACGTAAAGATCCGACTTATCTGTAACTATACTGATAATTAACAGGTATACTAATGAGCGTACGTACAGATGCAGATGTGGAGATGTAGAGGCTTAACTTTACTCTGTTATATCTGTTAATCTGATTGAAAATCAAATGTTAGTACAGACGGACGGGAGGGTTCCATCGATGGGCGGACGGACTGACGTAAAGATCCGACTTATATGTAACTATACTGATAATTAATAGGTATACTAATGAGCGTATGTATAGATGCAGATGTTCAGATGGCTGAACTTGCCTCGGACCCAACTTGAATTTGTCATAGAACTGTCATAGGATGGATATAACGATGGCGGGAGATATCGACGAAAGGAAGTTGGTCCGACGTGAAGATTCCATTTATCAGTAACTGTACTGCATACACATGGGCGGATATATGGAAATGTACAGCTACACGGACGGGTGTCCGTTTAGAGAAGCGGGCGGGCGGAATACAGGCATACAGACGTGTAGACAAACGGACGAAGCACTTCTTACTGCATGCATTAGCTTGAGCAGAGAAGGTTAAAGTCAATAAATAACACTTTTTATAAACATAGAATGTACACGATGTGTACATGATATTTCCTTGAGTAGAACAATGAATATAAATTTATATAAAAACAACGCTTCGAAATGCGTATGTGGAAATTGTCAACATTAAGAAAAATGTAGACAAACATTAGAAAATTTTTAGGTAAATTTTAAATTGAAATAAACTGTTTTCTGTTTAGATTCAGCGACAGAAATGGCCGCCACTCGGTCCGTTTTACTAGCGGGACTCGTGCATCTGCTAATTGAGCTTTTGCACTTAACACCTCAATTGGGGCTAAAGACGCCTGGTCCAGTAACGCCTACGATCATCGTCAGCTTGGCGCTAATGCATATCATCTATAACACCCGCATAATACCGCAGCGCCTCAACGATTGGCCGCCTGCACTTAAATGTATCTTTGAGTCCGTTACGGTCATCTTGATATTCGAGCTATCGATGCTGTTCTGGGAATCGATCGAGCATACAATTTACCTAGTTGTCAAGGGATCGCTGCTGACCACGAAAGTGATTTCGAAAGAGACCTATCATAAACAGGAGTACGTTATAGTCGGCGCCTTCACGCTGCCGCTGTCTCTGGCCATATTTGCTGCAGTTGCGCAGTCCTATAATATGTACCAATAGAAGGAATAGAAAGCACAAAATAAAGACAAAGCTTTTTAACTAGCTGCAATTCGGAAAGCTGAACGAAGAAATTTTCATTTGGGTGCAACACGTTGAGCTAAAGTGGAACAATGTTTCCTTTCTTTATTTATTTTAACAAAGTTTACCCTTAGAGCGACTATAAACACAGTTAACATATACATTTATTGAAGTGCTGTCTGATCCTTAAGACTTGAGAGCTTTGAATGATGGCTTAGCAAGGCAAGAGAACCTATAAGTACCTAAAAGAAGACAGAGTACAACGGCAATACAGATTTACTAGGCCAACTGCCGCTCCTAAAAAATGGCAATAGCTGCTGGGCCCTGAACTAGGTCCTCATGAATGGGCTTTGGGATGATGGCCTCATGAGATTTTATATAGATATCTCTGCTATATCTTTAACAAACTTTCTCATAAACATTTGTCGTAGCTTTCAAATCAAATTGGCCTTGGCTAAAGTTGTTCAGCTTAGCTAAATACCGTTAATAATGTCAGTTATTGACATTATACTATCCCAAATATAGGCTTCAGGCCTTTTTTTTTAAATATTTAAATTTTTAAATTTTTAAATTTTTAGTTTCTCTTGCAACCAGGTAAGTAATGTCCCTTAGCATGAGGCACTTTTACTGTTCACGAATTTGTAGTGCATAGTTATGGCTTCATTGGAATCAGTTCTTGTTGCCGCCGTGGTGCATCTCTTCTTTCGCTTTGCCTTGTATATAACGCCACAAGCGGAGGTGACTACGCCCGGTCATGCACTGCCCTCGATCGTTGTCTGTGCGGCACTATTGGATGTCATCTACGACATTCGCATTGTGCCACTAGGCATGTACATGCGCCCCAGGCTCATCAAATGCATTGCCGAATGCTTTGTGGCGATCTTCATAGTGGAGGTGGGCATGCTGGTATTCTGGCAGTCATTGGAGCATGTCGTTTTTATGCTGGCCAAGTCACTGCTGCTGGGCATGAAGCTGGTTTCACCTGAGTACTACTATGACCATGAGGCAACTTTAATTGGCGCCTTCACATTGCCGATATCTCTTATAATTCTGGCCTCTGTGGTCGTCTACAGCAATCACATGGCCAAGCTGCGTGCTCGTTATATGGCGCGGGAGATGCAGGTACACCTGCAGCTGGATAATACCGTCAACTTCCTGAGCCGCTCCAATCGTTTCAAGGACTCCAAATGTCGGAAGATACTGGATTCATATAATTCGAATGCAAAGCGCAGTCGAAATCCCAAGTGGATGGTTTACTTTCCAGATGAGTAGCGCACAGCTTTTAGTTTTTAAATTGAATTCAAACGAAACGTCTCGTGTGTTTATAATTATTAATTTTATTTATTTAAATTACAAAATAACGACTATATTTGATTTGCTTTTTACAGCACTCGCGAATTTTTCAACAAGTTCGGAAAATATATTGCAATTTAACGCTCTTATCTCTCATACCTTTCTGAAGCAAGGTAATCATAGGTATTTATAAAGTATTCATTTTTGTTTCGTATAGGTAAATAATACTTAAAATTAAAACAAATTTACTCATAAGTTCGACTTAATTTCTGTTTAGTTTTTTCATATTTAAAGAGCACATGTTGGAGTTAACTATTTATTAAGATTTCTCTCTTCATAAAGCAGCTTTTTCTTATTTTCATTTTTATTTTTGTGTTTTTTTTTTCTTGCATCATAAGCTTTGCATTAAGCCACGTAATTGCAGCGCATTTTCAAAGGTTACAAAAAAATATCTAAAGTTGTGTGGACTGCGATTACAGCGATTCAATGCAAAGCTTTTGAATAACGCTTTCAATGAGTATTTTATAATTTTTCCTTGGGGCAGTGTTAGAACTTTGCCTCGTTGCAGTGCTGAACATTTATGACCACAATTTACATTAAAGCAGCTATTTTTATAAGATTATTCCTTTTATATATTATTTGTATGTTTCGTTGTTGGTTTACTGCACTTCGCTATCACTGTCACTCTTTTCTGCAAGTTGAGAAACAAGTTAGTTGCCTTGCTCTATGCTTAATAAATGCCATATTTGGACTCACCTTTCTTGCCCGTGTAAGCGTGACGTTTCAGTCGATCGTATAAGTCTTCTTTAGTTCCGTAGAGCGACGCATTGGATCGGGCCAATGTGCTCATTTTTCCACCATGTAGACCTACGAAGAGCAGAGACAGGAGTTAGAAAGAGCTCGACAGGAAGTTCATGTTGGCAAAGGATTTCCTGCCGTTAAATCGTTTATTCTAAGGCCACTGCTTACCGTCTTTCATGTAGGTTTCGTTGTAAAAGTTGGGCATCTCCCAGCCATCCTCTTCGTCGTCATAGTAATGCGCATATGTGCTGTGGTGCGAGGGCGCAATGGACTCCGCGTATGGCGTGTGGGCGCCATAGTAGAAGTTGACTTGCGAGCCAGTCTGATCGATCGCTGGCGTTAGCATCTTCTTTGGATCTCTGCGCTTCGTGGAGCGCACACAAATCATCCAAATGAGCAGCACAATGATAATGATGAAGATAACGGCGCCTGCAATGCCGCCTGCTATGTAAGCGAACTCAGAGCGCTCGGCGCAATGGGGTCCGGTGAAGGAGCCGACACAGCGGCAGGAGGGCGTGCCCTTCAGATCCTTGACGCATGCGCCAGAGTTTTCGCAATAGCCGTCACACACATCTGTGCAGGCCATGCCAGTGCCGTTGAAGCCAGGCTTGCATTCGCACTTGAAGTCCGAAGTCTCCGGTTCCATAATGCAATAGGCATTGACGTCGCAATGTGGCTTGCCCTCGGCAATATGCTCGCAGGGATTGGTGCATTCGCTCTTGGAGGTGGCGCCCGTGATTTTGGTGCTGTGATTGGGCGGGCATTGAATGCAGGTGGTTTGCTGCGATTCGGATTGATAGAAGCCCTTGCGGCACTCGATGCACATGTTGAGCGTTGCATTGAGATAGGTGCCAGGCGAACAGACGGGCAGTGTACATTCCTCCACTGAGCTGGCGCCCACCTTGGGCGTGGTGCGACCCAGTGGACAGGCAGCGCATGAGGGCTGCACGCCCTGCAGACGATAGGTACCACGTGGACAAGGTTCACAGCGGCCGTCGGCGCCCAGCTGCTGGCCAGAGCTGCACTCATCACGGCACTCCTTGCGGGAGGTCGCCTCAGTGGAGCGCGTGGTCTGACCCAGACCGCACAGCTCGCAGCTGAATGCACCTTCATTCGGCTGATAGAAGCCATGGCCGCAAGAGCGGCACAGACCCGTTTCCGCATCGAAGTATTTGCCAGCCGGGCAACGCTCTTTGCAGTCAGCGGCAGAGCGCGCTCCAGGCCCAGCCGTGACACCAGGACGTCCGGCTATGGTCGGACACTTGCTGCACTGCTGTTGTCCTGCCTCGGACTGATAGCTGCCACGGGCACATGGAATGCACGTCTTGTTAGCGTTGTCGTAGAACGTGCCAATGGCACATGGAACACAGTCGGGTATCATGACCACCTGGCCGGCGGGGCAGGCATATTCAGAGCCCAGCTCCAACGAAGCTGGATCTGGCACGGTATTGGGCAGAATGTCTTGAACGGCAAACTGATCATCCTCCAATATTAACTTCTCCAGCAATTGCTTCACATTGGAGCGCTCGCCCGTCGAGGTGTGCACCACAGGATCGCTAGAGTTGGCAAAGGACAAAATGAGATTCAGTTTTTGTTTATCATCAGAATAAGCATTAGAAATTATCAGTTGGGTTAGCACGCAAAACTCATGTGACATGTGGAGGTTAGCATTAGAAGCATTAGACAGAGTTGCATTGTGATTGAGTTGGTTGATTGGTTGATTGGTTGATTGGTTGGTTGATTGGATGTTTGGATTAGTCTGATTGACAGTTGCTAGTACTGAGTGCAGAATGCTGGAGAGCGGGTGCAAATTTTGATCGTTATATTGAACGAATGTGGATGCTTGACATACTTAACAGCCGGGAAGGCTATTTCCAGCGTGTATGTGTCGCCGCCGGTTTGTTGGCGTCCCTGGCGACCTGTCAGTGCCAACTCGTCATCCTCGCTAGAAATTGGGGTTAACGAACACATATTCATATACATATAACACAGCGTACACATATATACAGCATAACAGACACATGCTAGACAGTTTGGACAGTAATACCCCAAGACACTCACTTGACAACTGGCAGCTCTGCCTCCATCACGTAGACACCACCATCCTTCACCTGACGACGCACACGATTGTTCTGGGCAGCTCGATAATGATCGCACTTGACATCGATCTGAATATCCTTGCACTCTCTACAAAAAATAAAAACCATTAGAGAATGCTGGTCTTCAGTCCAGCTAGTCCACTCTTACCTGGTGCCCTCAATGGAGTATGAGCAGAAGTTCCAGTCTCTGTTCAAAGCGTTCACGGAGTTGGTCACCTTCTGGCGCAGCACAGCCTGGCCGGCCTTGTTGCAGAGCACATCCGAAGGGAAGAGCATTTTGATGCGGAACACGCGCTGGGCAGGCTTAGCCGGCGAGCAGGAGGGGTAGACCAGTGGCATGGATGCTTCGCGAGTCGGACGCCAGAAGCCCTCGGCACCGCAAGTATAAAACTCCGGCACTTGCTCCGAGAAACGCAAGCCCGTATTGCAAGCGATCTCACAGACCTTGAACTGGCCGCCTGCTCCCCAGTCTTTGCAGACCTGAGAGCCGCCCACGGGATCGGCCAAAAGCGGACAGAATTCAGCTAGTACGAGTAAACGATAGACAAGGTTAGACAAGGTTCTAAATAAATTACATTGTAGACTTACTCAATAGCGAAACCTTGAAGCTGCATGAAGCCGTATTTCCAGCTGCATCAGATGCAATATATGTAATATCGTAGGTACCCCAGAGCAGCGTGGTTCCCGAGCGATGTCCGTTGCGTTCATAGATCTTGGTAACACCAATATTATCGCTAAAGTGTGGCTCGTCCCAGGTAACCACGGCTGAGCCATTCTTGGCAATGACCCACAGATCTCCTGGACAATGCTCCACAACTGGCGGCTCCTTGTCCATAACAAGCTGTTGGCAATTGGCGCCCGTGTAGCCCACTTGGCATTTGCGTTGGCCACACATGGAAGGCACATTCCGCTCCACGCCGCCCGTGGTCATCTCATAGCCGCCCCAGTTCAGTATGAGACCTGAGTAGAGCACCGGCTCGGAGCGACAGTCGCGCACTTGCTTCTGAATTTCAGAGGTAATGTCTAGAGCACGCGCCCAGACCTGCGCCTTGGTTACTGTGCCTTGGAAGCCAGCTTCGGTATAGCCCAGCTCATGCTTGATGCTATCCGGTTGCGGGCGGCCCAGCACGGACCACAGATAGGCAGGCAAGACACCTCCGTTGCCATATTCCAACTTGCTAGCAATCAAACCCTCTGTGATCAGCTGCAGCTGACCGCTGACTCCGTCCCAGACGACGGCTACATGATGCCACTGGCCATCGTTGACGGAAGTGTATTCGCCGAAGCTCAGGAACACATCTGGCAGATCCTCAAAGAGGGAGACCTGCACGCCGCTCGAGTGAGCTTGCAGCAGCAGACGTCGGCGCTGTGTCATGCGAGCGGAGTCTACACCGTACAGGGTAAAGAAGATGCCTGTATCGTCCTTCTGGGCGAACTGAACCCACATGGCCACAGTCAAGCTGCTTGCCTCGCCCGTGGGGAAGGGCACCACCTGGGCGGCTGTGGAACGCGATGCATCGCTAAAGTACAGATCGTAGTCCACTTGAATGGCTTTGCGGCAGTCATCGCCGGTCATGTTGAAGGGGCACTGGCAGTAGAAGCCATTGGTCAGATCAACGCAGCTGGCACCAGGTGGGCAAGAGTTATCCTTGCAATCCACAATATCTTGTTCGCAGTTCTTGCCCGTGAAGCCGGGGGGACACTGGCAACTGTAGCCAGCGCCATTGTCCAAGCAAACAGCGCCGTTCTGACACACGTGTTCCTCACAAGCATCGTACTCATACTGGCAACCGATGCCGGCATAATCAGCCGGACAACTGCAGTTGAGGCCAGAGCCAAAGTCCTGGCACTTGCCGCCATGCATGCAGGGATTGCCGATGCAGCGCTCGGGCGCTGTTTCGCAGTTCTTGCCATCAGTGCCGCTGGGGCAGACGCAGAAATAGTCTTGGAAGAGATCAATGCACTTGGCATCGTTCTGGCAGGGGGCTTGCACATTGCACGTGGTCACCTGCTGCTCGCAGCGCATGCCGCTCCAGCCAGGCGCACAGCCACACTCGAAGCCTCCGACGCGATCGCGGCAAATGCCATTGTTGAGGCAGGGTTGCGGCTCGCAGTCATCAATGTCCGTCTCACAGAGAGTGCCCTTGAAGCCATCGCGGCACACGCACTCGTACTTATTGTCCAGATCCAGGCAGCGTTCGGTGCCTACGGGATGGCAGGGGTCGCTGAGGCATTCATCGATTTCTGCCTCACAGCTGAGACCCACAAAGCCTGGCCGACACTTGCAACTGAAGCCATCGAGCTGATCCACACAGGTGGCACCGTGCTGGCAAGGGTTCGAGGCGCAGTCATCAATTGTGTGCTGGCAGTTCTTGCCCGTGTAGCCCGGTTCGCAGCTGCAGCTGTAGCCATCCACCAGATCCACGCAGACCCCATCGTTGGAGCATGGCCGATTCTCGCAGTCATCAATGTTAACATCACAGGCGGGTCCAGTCCAGCCCGGTTGGCAAACGCACTCGTGGTCAAAAAGACGATCCACGCAGGTGCCATGTTTGCAGGGCTCGGACAAGCACAGGTCGATCTTCTGCTCACAGCGTTTGCCGGTGAAGCCAGGTGGGCACGCGCACTGGAAGTCGTTGACCAGATCAGTGCAGGCAGCGCCAAGCAGGCAGGGGTTCTCTTCGCAGTCATTGATATTCTGCTCACAGTGCATACCTTCCCAGCCTGGCAGACACTCGCACTTGTAGCGGCCCTGTTGCAGGGCCAAGCAGCTGGCGCCATTGGTGCAGGGATTGCCATTTGCTGTGCAGGGATCTATGGTCACATCGCACTGGTCGCCGGTGTAGCCGCTGCGACAGAGACAGGTCACATTCTTGAAGCCCGGCTCGTTCTTGCACATAGCTCGGGCGGGACAGGTATCGTTTCCACAATCGCTGGCCTCCTCTTGACAGTTGATGCCCGTATAGCCAGTGGGGCACTCACAGCGATAGCCTTGCGGCAGATCCTTGCACTGACCACCGTTGAAGCAGGGCTGCGAGGCGCACTCGTCTATATCCTGCTCGCAGCGACGTCCAGAGAAACCGGCAGGGCAGAAGCACTGGATGTCATGGCCCATGGGCACGCAGAGTCCTCCATGCTGACAGGCGCCCTCGCCGCACACCACGGGCTTGCACTGTTCGCGTCCCTTGGAGCCGGCGCTGTCGGTGCGCATGTTGCTGGGGCACTCGTTGCAGTTTTGAGCACCCGACGAGCTCTGGTAATGATGCAGCGGGCAGGGCGAGCAGGGAGCCAGGCCTGTGGCGGAGTAGGTACCAGGTGCGCACTTGGCGCGGCACAGCGCCTTGTTAGAGGCGGCAGGCTGATAAGTGAACGACTGAGCTGGACAGGCTTGGCAATCCTTGAAGCCGCCAGTGGGTGGCTCCGCGCTGAAAGAGTTGCGTGGACACTCCAAGCAAGGCACCAGACCAGTTGGCGAGTATGTGCCATAGCCGCAGACGGGTATGCAGTCGGTTAATGCCTTTGAGCCCTCCTCCTTGGTGTAAGTGCCGGCGGGACAACGCAGACAGGTGCCCTGGCGATCGCGATTCTGATAGTAACCACGTGGGCAATACGTGCAGCTGTTCTGGCCCTCCGACACATAGGTGCCAGCCGGGCAGTGCAAGCAACGTGGCACATCACTGGTGTCCATGTTCAGAACTTCGCCCATGTTGCAGTTGAATCCGCGGGAAATCTGTGACTTGAGTGCGCGCAGCGGAGGACACTGGTTGCCAATGTTGGAGATGTTGAGCAATGAATCGATGACAGCACTCGCATATGGCACGCTCAGGTCGAAGATCAGATTCAACGTGGAGCCACAGAGGTCGTACAGCTGCGGCTGACGCACGGCTGGCAGTATGGAGAGTATAAAGTCCATTTTGACAACATTTTCCTCCAACAGTGACGGCACGGACTTGATGAATGTGACGTTCATGTTGACGTTCACCGCGGAACAGCGCTGCGAGAGCAGTTGATTGAGTCCTGCATAGTGATGGGAGAGCACTTCCTGGTATTGACCCAGACAGGATTGAGCCACGGCACCATTGGCGCGGTACGTGATTGTTGCAGTCACATGATAGGCAGCCTGCTCAGTGTTCTCGGAGACACAATCGGGTACCACTGAGGTGGGACGCCACAGACGGGACGTTTCGCAAGAGAAGGTCTTCAGAGGCTCGCCGTCGGTAAAGCGGAAGCCTGGCTTGCAGGTGGCTATGCACTCAATGCCACGATCGCCAGGCAGGCAATTGATAGCTCCGTTTGCGGGCGGCTGCAGCTCCCAGTCTACACACGGCGAGGCCTGAACGGAGACTTGGAAGTGGCAACTGGCGCGATTGTTAAACTTATCCGTGGCCGTGACTGTGACATTCTCGAAATGGCCAATCTTAATGGTGGCACGTTCAGGCGTGAACTGCAGGCGTACCTCGCCCGTCTCGTCCGAGGTCTTGATGCGCTTGCGCGTGTCATTGAAGTTCACGTTGTAGCTGTCCTGGCGATCGACCAGCTCAATAACATAGCTCTGAGGGCATTGCAGCAGTGGCGGGGTGACATCTGGCACGGTTATGTTGATCTCGCATATGGCCACATTGCCGTCGTAATCGAAGGCCACGTACTTGACCACCGTATCCTTGAAGATGTGGCTGGGTGTGCGGAAGTTCTGTGGCTTGATTTCCAGCCTAGCAATCGAGCCGGAGTTATCCACGGCTGTGGGCTCGGTAAAGTTGACGGGCAGCACGCCACCGTTTTCATCGCGACGCACCACAATTGGCTGCTGTGGGCAGTTCTGGAAGATGGGAGGCTCGTTGTCCACGCAGGGCGAGTATCCATAGTCGTAGCCGAGCAGTGGCTCCACCTTGGGCTCCTCGCAGCCCATCAGCTCGAATTTCAAGCAAGCATTGTCCATGTAGCTAACGATGCCCAGAATAACAAAGCGAGCTTGCACATACTTGGGCAGGGTGATCATGGCCAGCTCGCCGTAGTTGCCGGGATCGCGCATTGTTAGATTAAAGTTGGGGAAGTATACCACATAGTTCTCGCTCTCCGCCTGCTTGTAGAAGAAGCGTATCTCTGTGGGACGTCCAACAATGTCGTTGGTCACAACACCTTTGACCAGTATGGCCTTGACGCGATATATCTGACCCAGATCCACGCTGACATACGTGAAGGCTTCCTGCTTGCCGCACCAGCCCGTAGCCGAGTTCAAACGAATATTCCTGGCCTCGTAGTTCGGTCGCTCCGATGTGGCATTGATAGCTGAGTCGGGTATTTTGCCTGAGCTCAGACCCAATGGCTTGATCACCTTGCACTCGGGCTCACGTATGCACGTAATTGGCCTTGGGTTGATGAGAATGTAGCCAGGACGATTGCAGCCAAAGTAGACTTCAGAGCTTTGTTCGTAGCTGCGCGCCAACTGGCGACCGTCAGCTGGACGCCCTGGATCCTCGCACACGGGTCCCTCACAGCGCAGATCTCCGAAGTCCCAAATACCATCGGCACCACAGCGTACCACATTATCATGACGCTGGGTTTGTCCTGCCAGCTTGAAGGTATTCTGGCAACCGAAGAAGAAGCTGCTCTGGAAGCGTGTGTCCACAAACTGTCCATACTCGGCACCTGGTGTTGGCATGGGTGAGTAGCAGTCGACACGGGGGCAGGAAGGCTGCATGCCCGATAGCCAGTAGTCGGGTAGACCCGGTTTTGGATCGTAGACGCACTGCCTGAATCCTGCGGATGCAGTCGAGCGCAATTGACGACCAGACGAGCCGCATGTGATGGTAACATTATCACGGAACGGCACCAGCACGGACTCGGGATCGGGACGCGTAACTGTCAAACCCTCCAGCTTATCATCAGGCAAGGAAACGCACTTAGCATCTGCAAGAAAATAATTTAATTGCCCGGATTAGCTATGTTTCTTTTAAAATTCCTATTTGCCAAGCTCCAATATATGTTTCTGTTGAAAAGAGTAATACATTTTCTGATCCTAACTCTCTCAGTGTAGAAGATATTGAAAATGTTCGCCTTGCAACGTCTCTTATTAGTTTGGTTAGGGTAACAACATTAACCCACTTGCAAGATTAAGGAGTTCTAGCTAGAAAACTAAGGAAAAACTCTAAGGGAGGTAGCATGCATGCATTTTTACCCGATTCAAATCCCAGTACTTCCCGCCTCTATGGACTGTCTCTAGCTTTACTCTACTTTCTATAATAGGTCTATGACTTACAATTGCATTCTGGTACGCTGGCATTCCATTGACCGCTGGATAGGCACAAGGCCACCGAGCTGCCGCTCATGATGTAGCCGAAATGGCATTGGAATCGCACAATATCGCCGAAATGGTAATCGTTTCGCTCGCTGAGCAGCTGTCCATTTTCGGGCGCCTGCAGCTCAGGGCACATAAGTGGCACGCAGGTCTTGTTGCGCTGATAGGTGTCGCCGTCGCGTTCACCGGACTCCGAACGCTCGATGTGATAGCCGGCGGTGCCGTTGGATGTGTAGAGCTGGTAGCCCGTGTTACAGGCGCAGGCGTAGCTGCCGGGTGAGTTGATGCACTTCTGATCGCAGCCGCCGTTGTTTTTGCTGCACTCATTGATGTCCACGCAGTCCAAGCGGGTGCAGCCCATCAGCTCCATGCGCAAACAGGGCGCGCCCACATAGTCTTGTATGCGGAAGCGTATGTAGCGCGCTTCAATAGGCAATGGCAGATTAAGTATGGATAGGGTGGGCTCCAGTATTCTGAACTCCACGGCGGTGCCATCGGGATTGGCATAATCCTTGAAGACATCTGTCAAATCGTTCGAATATTGCAGACGCACAGCAGAGCTAAAAGCCACGTTGCCATCGGGACGCTGCACGGACATGGTGCGGAAGCCACGCAGTATCGTGGGTGCCTTAAGATCAATCAGTATCCAGTTTGCACCAGGCTCCAGCGAGGCGCCACACCAGCCATTCGTGTTCAGACGCAGCAGACCTTTGTTATAGCCCAGCTCACTGGCGGAGGTGCTGATACTGTCATCGGGTATGCCACCATTGCCCAGACCCAAATCTGCGACAGGCCGACATTCGGTGGTCGCAGTGAAGCCAGGGCGACATTGGCAATGGAAGGAGCCGTTGGTATTCATGCATTCGGTGGTGGTCAGATCGCACTGTGATGAGCTGCACTCGTTGATATCCTCGCAGCTGGGCGGTTGTTCGAAGCGCTGAGCCTCGCTGCAGCGCATGATATTGCTGCCAATCAACTTGTAGCCCTTGTAGCACTGAACCCTAGCCTCGTCGCCAAACTGGTACGGACGTGCTGCATCTACCACGAAACCGTTTGCAATTTCAGGAAACTCGAAGCAACGTTTACGGCTGCAACGTGGCACATCGCCACTCCAGGTGCCATTCGACATGCAGGTGAGCACGGGATGTCCATTGCGTTCATAGCCAGGCTCACATTCATATTGGACAATGGTGCCATAGCTGCGACCGCCGCCGTTGAGCAAGGTCATATTGGCATGTGGCACCTCAGGCAGTGCGGCGCACTGTGAGGCCATGCAATGGGGCTGACGCTCCCAGCGTCCATCGGGCAAGCAGGAAATCTTTTCAATAGGTTCGCTTGAAGCGAATGCAAAGCCAGCATAACACTGATACATGGCAATGCCCCGGTAGGTGACATTCGAGGAGCCAATGGAGAAGCCGTTGTCGATTTGTGGAACGGGACCGCAGTAGACCTCTGTGAAGGAAATTGTTCTTTATAGCAAAAACATAAAGAAGGAAAGAGCTCTTCTTGACTCACCCTGACACTTTGGTATGTAGGAGACACTCCAGTTGCCACCAGGCAAACATTCCGTTACCAGACGCGTCTTGCCGGTGGCAAACTCCTGTCCAATGGGACATGTAAAGCTGACCAGCGTGCCGAAGGCTGTGTCGCGACTGGAAGCCAAAGCTCCAATGCCAGGCTGTAGCTCTGGGCAGTCCGCCGAGAAAGTAGCCGACCAACTGGAGAGGAAATTAAATATAAATTAATAAGGAGACGTCAAATAAGTAAGATTATAATCGAGTGGAGATTAGCACAGACGGATGAACGGACAGCGGGACGATCTTCACTTTCAACTAAATCATTTACCCTGAAATTCAAATTTAAATGGCTGAAAATTCTGTTTACTTACCCCGCTGCATTGTGTAGCGCATCCGATGTAAATTTAATCAACATCTCTCCTGATGAAGCAGTCAATGTGAGCTTAGGGGCCGCAGTGCCTGTGAAACCATTGCCCGAATGCAGACGCAGTCCGGAGGTTGAGGAACCATCGAAGACCTGCACATTGTCGCTCTTGTGGACTGTGAACTTGTCAAACTTAAGCGAGAGCGGAGCACGTGCATCATTTCGGATGGTAAAGAAGCACTCCTGATTTTTGGGATAATCAGCTAAGCCGAATGCGGGCGAGGTAACAGTGCCGTTGCGTGCCGTAATTGTTGCCTTGCAGCCTTGAATGTAACGCAGACTGAAGCCTTTGCCCGCCTCACCGAGGCTGGACTTGAAGTAGAGGTAGAGCGTATTGCCGGTTGAGATAATCACACGTTCGTTTTGCGCAGATTTGCCCGTCAGCTTGGCAATGGTGCGACTCATGGGCGATTCGCCATCGCGTATGAGCAAATAGTCGCGGCCCTCGGCAATGTCCAAGTCGTCAACCTCAATGGATATGATGCGACCAGGCTGTGCCTTGAGCACATACAGGCACTCCAGACCACCGGGATATTGCTTGGGATAGTTGGGACTAGTCAGTATTTGCCTTTGCAGCGTCGCCTTCAGAGTGCCGCCACAGTTCTTGGCCTCAGTTTTCCAAGTGGCCCTGAAACCCTTGCGCTCCACGCTGCCGTCGGTCGTAAACTTGACGATCATAAAGTTTGAGGCGGATACAAAGGGCTGCGTAGTCAAATCCTGTTTGCCACTGAGCGTAGCCAGCGACACGGACTTATCCTCAGTGCGGCCACCAACCAGAACTTGCACAGTATCAAAAGTTTTCTCTGTTTCAAAGTCTTGGAACTGCAGTATGATGTTGCTGCCCAACGGACCCTCCAGCGTCCACTTGCACTTGCTCAGCGCGCCATATTTGTGCGGATAGTTAGGTGTCTCAATGACATCGCCGCCGGATTGCATGTGGAAATGGCATTGGGCGGGACAGTCCAGCTCATCGGTGCCGTCGCCGCAATCATCGCTGCCGTCACACTTGAAGGCCTGGTTGATGCACAGTCCATTGGCGCAGTGCAATGCTCCCTGGGGACAGGCTGGAGCACGACACATGAAGGGCAGCAGCGACTCACAGGTGCCCAGATCCCAGCTCTGCGACTTGCCGGCAAAGCTGGCAGCCACGCACTCGCCAGACTCAGCGTTGGGCTGCTGCAGAGACCAAAATCCCGAGTACTGTGAGATCAATGCGCCCGATGCAGACTCTAGGGTATTCGTGCGCAGATCATCGAGTGAAGCCAGGCCGAGCCAGTACTTGTCGGAGGCCCGCTGATTGGGGTCACTGGCACGTGCTATCGCCAACGTCTCATTGTTTTCCGCATAGCTATCGATGGCCACCAGCTCGGCGCCATATCTGCAAAGGGAAAGAGCACGTGAAGAGGATGTCAGTGATTAGTGTTTGGGCTTAGGTCTGGAATCTCTAATGAGCTGTCTCATGCTTCCGCTGCACGCTTAACGCAATTTCAATTATGCAGCTGCAGTTTTCTAATGCGCTTTACTTTCTATTTTTCCGCTGCTGTCTTAATTATGCGGTTCCCAAAAAAGAGCAGCAACAAAAAGAAAACTTTCGTTTCCAATCGCAAAACTCTATTTTCAAAGCCCACAGTTCGACTCCATGTGTTCTACCACAGCTGCAAGCCAAGAAGAAAAAGAAAAACCAGTTTCGAAACCAAATATATGTTGTCTTTGACTCATAGGCTTAGCTTTGCATTCAAATCTTGCATATTACACATACGCAGCGTGGGGGCGCTATGGGACTGACAGCTGTGAGCAACGCCTTTGTCACACGCTGCAGCTGTTTGGCTGCTTGCATGCCAAAAATTATGCATGTTGCACTCACTGCATCCCTGCAGCCACGCCCCACCCCGCCACTCCCCGATATACATAACAGGCAATTGTACACCTAATACCAAGTGAAAACTGAAGACCTGGCCGAATACATATTTGAGTAAGTGTGTCTTTGTGCATGTCAGTGGAATGCGTTGTTTGCCATGTTTGTCTGTTCACTTAACAATTTTGTTGTCTGGTATTATTTGCACGTCTATACTTGCTTATTTTCACCACCATCATGTTAAACATTTTAAAATTTACTCAAGTCGCATGCATGAAACAACATAATGCTATGTACGAACAGAGTAAAAATATAAATTTCCATTTCTAAGTATATATATATTTCTAAAGTTAAATTTGAAAACTGTTACATAAGTTAAATATAATTTTAAAAAAATTATTGAAAATAATGTTTTTTATATATATTTTAAAATATTTGTAATATATTTTAAAAACATACTTTTAATAATATTTTTGAAAACACTTTTAAATAATATTTTTAATATATTTTTAAAAAATTTTTAAAAATATTTTTAATATATTTTAAAAAATATTTTTAATATATTTTTAAAAATATTTTTAATAAATGTTTAAAAATATTTTTAATATATTTTTAAAAGTACTTTTAAATAATATGTTGTAAAACAAATTTAAAAATATATTTAATATATTTCTAAAAATACGAAATAATATTTTTAATACATTTTTAAAAATAAATTTAAATAATATTTTTATATCTGTTTTTATAACTTGATATTTTATTAGAATTCATTGCTTCTTTAAGCTTAGCTTCAATAAAAGTTCCGTTATCTACGACATTTTACAATAATTAAATATATTTATATTTTTTTACTGTTATTTTCATAGTTTCACCTAGCAATATGCTTACTAATCTTTAGTATTTATAACTCTTTAAGAATTCCGTAAAAATTGTATGGTTCAATAAAAAGTCGTCAGCTACCTGTTTCCGCACCTATGACCAAAAGTTCAAGCAAATTGACTTGTCCAAATGGGCAACTGCCAAAACATCATTCAAAAAGAGTTTTCATTGCGTCTCGTCGGCTACGCCCAAATACTAAAAACCAACAAGTTCCAAATTCACGAGTGGCTTTTATTTTTTGGTCACAGCTCCGTTAACTGGAAATGTTAACGCCTTATCGGCACTTTCCTTCATTCTACGTATTTCGCATGCTGCACACGCAAAATCGTTAAGCAACGCATAGAGAGGGATAGAAAGATAGAGGGAGAGGGGGAGTAAGAAAGCAAAAAGAAATTTTCACCCAAAAGAAATATTTCACATTTGGAGTGTAAAGACGACACCTGACATATACTGCTATCTTTAACTCAGATTTATATATGCAGTGTACTTTTTTTGGCAAATCTATCGGGCAGTCAAGAGTTGTTTGTCGTTTGTTGAACTTGCTGTGGTAAAACTAATAAAACGTTAGCAGCATTTTAATTGGTAGTGGACTGGGGCGAGGTCTATGGCATGTAAATGGCGTGTACATTATAGAAGTGGCCACTGTAGCAGCTGCTGCTGCTGCTGCTGCCATTGTCAACTGGTGTAGCCTGTGCCGGGCATATGTAATTGCCAGTTAACACCTGACAGCAAAGAGAAATTGCGTAGGCCATTGACATTAGACCAAGTCTATGGCCAGCCAATAACTTTATTAATGTTAAGCACCGAAAAAATAAAAGAAAAAAAACACATTAATTTCGAATAACTTTCACCCCACATGCCCCGCGGTCAATCCAAAAGCCAGCGATTCACACGCTCATTAAATTCAAGCAGAAATTACAATCGATAAAAAACTACGGCTTCGATCAAATCGAAACACTCTCAATTTCCAAGACTAGCCCACAAGACAAAAGGTTTTTGGGCTGCAAGAGCTCTTAACTCTCAAACAGGTGCAAGCACTGGCCGAACCACTCGCAAGTATTTGGGTCAACATTGGGTTAACACCCAAAAACCGAATCAGGAATGTTTTTTTTGGGCCGAACGCCGGAAGCTTATTGACTACGTCGACGACTTTCTTTTCGCTCGAATAAAGTGGCCGAAGAAAAAGAAGAAGCAGAAGAAGAAAAAAAACAAATTATTATGAATCATCGGCCATCGCATTGGCTTATCGATGGCCTGCCCAGCCAGGCCTGAAAAACAATTACGAACTTGGTCAACAACGCCAAAGCTGCTGCTGCTGTCGCTGCTGCTTGCCGCATTTTGGCCTGGGAGGCAGCCCACTTTGGCATTGACAGTTAACTGTCAGCGGAAATGCAATGCGGTGCTGTAACGGCAACTGCTGCCGCTTGAGTATATCTATATATATGTACTCCAGCACAGATCTTGACAGCCAGTCAGGCAACTAGCATCTATCTGGCTTAGTATCTATCTATCAAGAAGAACAGGTAGCTGTGCTTATTGAAGCGTAGCTACTTTGAGCCAGTTCACTGCTTGGCTAAAACAGAAGTCCGATGCCCACAACTTCCTCCATATGACCATATATATAGATATATATACTTAGTTGTATACTGATATATTCAAATTATCATCTGATTATGGTTATGCTATGATTTTACTCACCTTCGACACAGTTCGGCGCTTTTCTCCCACGAATGTTTGATATTGAAATATTTATAACAATTTAAACCGCGCAGTTCCCAGCCTGTAAAAAAAAACAATAATAAATTCATATTAGACAAGGTCACAACCAGATTTGGGAAAGTGCATTATATGCAAACTTTTAAAAAATTTAAAAATTATCTAACTTTATTTAGTATCTCATTTCTTAAATATTTTTTAAAATTTTATTTATAGAAATCTTAGCTTTAAGATTTTTAAGCTCATTCAAATGTTATATGCATTAAAAATAGAAATTAATTATTCTCAAGCTAATTAACTTTTATGAGTTGACAATAAACATTCGCTTTCTATTAGCCTTCAACGGACTTTATACTTTTTTTATAAATTCTTAAAAATACATTTTTGAGTTGTAGTATAACATTAGAGCTGATGAAAGACTTGTATACCCTACATAAATGATGAGGGGAAAACCTTAAACGAAAATATTTTAAATAAATTTGTTGTCCCCTCTTTCGATTTCAGGCCCAGCTCATAGGCTGCATGCGAATGGAAACCCTCACACTTGGGTTAGTCAAGATACCGCTTAAGAGGAGAAATTATTTCCCATAACCAAAAACTCTTCGCTGCCCTCATGGACATCAAATTCTACAGCAACTTCTCTTTCCTCGAGCAGCTCTTGACATTAAATTCAGTTGCAGTTGGCTTCCCGCTGAGATCGCTAAGCGTGACCCCAATCAAAGCGACTTGTTTTGCATAATTTAATTTCTACATCTCTAGCTCTGGCTCTAACTCTGGCTTTCTATGCCATTAAGAGACATATGAGCTGCTTAGATTTAATTACTTGTTCTAGAGACACAAGCATTTAATTGAGTTATTTGCCCGGTCCAGATTGTGACTGAATATCAAGATATCATGAATTAGAAGTTTGTTGACGAGACTTAAGTAGTATATTTATTTTATTTTCTGCAACAAATTACAATTAATTATTTTGGCTTGTGGCGCTTTCATTTTCCTCAATCGAAATTGCGAATTGCGCATTGCGTTTTCCTGGTAAAATGGGAAAGTTGCTGTGACTTGTTGAGCCCGCCTTCAGCTGGCTTGATTGACAGCTTTCATTTAAAATCAAATCGACTAAAATATGCCACTAGGCGCGCGCTCAATGTTTATACGGCGTTTCAAAATTGTAGTACAAAAAAAAGCAAAAGCATTTAAACAATTTTCACTGCATTGGCAAATAGTCGATAAAAGTTATCACCAAACGTTTGGGCCGGCATCGCCTTTGGTGCCTTTTGTCGGCCTCTGAAACTTGTTACAGTTTTTCTTGCTTCAGCTCGACATATGCTGACATATCTCAGCATGTTGGGTAGTTAGGATTTGGCATGGACTTTCACGATTTCCGTGTAGCGGGCAATCGAAGAAACGCGAATTTCAGATATCTCTGATTTTAAATGTTAATGATAAAAGATCAGAGCAGGCGAAACTATTTTATTGATTTCTTTAGTCAGAGAATTGATCTTTAACTAAACTGAAATATTTGCCAAATTATTCTTAAATAATAACAGCTTCAACTAATGTAAGACAGAGCTCATATATCGCATACTTTTTATACACATAGATCTGCCTTGATCTCAGACCTGAGACACTGAGCTTTGCCAGCGCGTAAATTTACACATTAAACAACTCCGTTTTTTTTTCTGTGTACTCAATTTGCTTTTTAGACATTTGGCCAACTGACCTGACACAATTATGTCAAGTTAGAGTATCTTGCAACTAATGTACAGGTGAGTCCCCTCAAGCTCATATATTATTATGTATTTATTTCTATTATTAGTCATTTCGTAATTACATCAATACTTCACAAGTAATTTTTGTAATCTCTACTGTCATGCCAACAAATTACTTTAAATTCTTGGCCGATTGTACAACAAATTTCTGCGCTTCTTTTCTTTTTTTCGCTTATTTGTTTACTTAACTGTAAACCGCTATTTGCCACAATTTCAATTTACTTATTTGTTGCCTATATACCGCAGCAATTTTTATTTAATTTGAGCTTCGGCTCATACCAACAAATAGCCCAAACATAACCGTACGTTGTTCCACTTAACCAAAAAAAAGTGAATAAATAAGAAGAAAAAAGTAGAACCGGTGAGGCACACATTGGGTTTCTTTGGGGTTCTTAGCACGCTTCAATTGAAATCAGTCGAACGGCAAAGAAAAATGTTAAGAAACGGTCAGCATAACAAACATCATGTAATTGTTTTTAATGGCCAACTATTTGCCTGTCTCAATGTGCCTCTCTCTCTCGCTCTTGTGCTACACCCACTTCGAGTATGTGTGTGTGTGTTTGTCACCCTGGCCGTCAAGCCGTTGTAGTTTCTCTTTAAGCCATTTCAGCCACGTAACTAGCAATGGCTGCTAAAAAATAAATTCCTTTGCTCTTGGACTGGGTGCAGCAAACAGCTGGACAAGGTTAGCCAGTTTCTCGATTCTTTTAATTTTCTTTGTCATACGAGTATGCCCATGTCTGAGTGTGTGTGAATTTTAAACTTGTATTTGCCTGGCAGTTGACTGCTTTATTGAATTGTGCCACATACTTCAAATACTTTGCCAGGAAGTTTTGTAAGCCATGCAAATTTGCTGCGTGACTTGTTGTTGTTGTTGTTGTTCTTTTTATGGCCCACATAAAAAACGGCTTTTAGACCCCACGTATATACATCTACATACAGGCCTGCAACTGCATTTGTTAGCCGTGCTCTAATTGCCAAAGCGCCTCGAACCAAAAGCATCTCTGCGCTTGCTGATCATTGTCTCTAATTTCATACTCAACACTCAGACGCTCTCTGACGAAATCTGGTGTGCACAATACAAATTAATAATGTGAGAATTTCTTATGTAATAATTTATATATGTTTAACTATCTGAGAGCGCTGCACAAGCTTGAGATATACATATGCAGATATTTAACAAGAAATGGCATGTTTTGCTTTGGCATTTTAGCTGCAACTAAAAGTAGCAAAAAGCTTTAAAAAGCGACAGCTGCGGCACTTGAAACAGTTTCTGAAATGCTTAAGCTGTGGGAAAATGACTTGAATTGGCTTTGGTAATGGTATTTGCTATGTGAGCAATCGAATGACCTTGCGAAAGTAGAATAAGTAGCTGCGAAAAGGTTCTAAGAAACCTTTTGAGAATGCGATTGAGATGGAGACGGCTTGTCGATTCAGTTTTCTTTTCTGCTCAGCTCTCAAACGTTGTGTATTACTACATAATTAAAATTGTTGATTAAAGTCTTAACGTGTTATATATTTCTCAATAGTACGCAATGGCCAACGAGATTTTTTGTTGTACCGAGTGGAATCAAGAAATTAGATTCTTTAGCTGTCAAATTGATTAAATATTTGTTTTCTATAAAATCTGCGAATTTTTCATAAAATTTTCGGATAGATTACGCCAAAAGTAGCAATATTTAAACTAGAAAATAACTGAAAATAATCTAATACTTTCCTTCCTTCCGAGCTTGACGAGATTTCGCATACTGGCAGACTTTTTAACAAGAATCAGTAAAATGTATACTGTGCTTCTTTCTGTTATACTCATATTAACAAAACCAACAACATAGAGTATACAAAATTTCATAATACAACGTTTTGCTTATTCTCAAAAATTCAACCAAAATTTCGAAATTTAAAAGTTCAAGCATATCATGTACTCTTTAAGTAGCTAATTGTTAAACAAGCAAGTGCTTAGACTTTGTGCTCTCCATTCACTCTTAAATACGTAAATCTTTTTCATTTAACCCATTTAATTTAATTTTGCTGTTGACCCCGATAAAAAGTCACTTTTAATATCCATGTCATTTGTCCTATTTGTGTAATTTGGGAATTCACTTTGCCTATTTAATTACCAGCTTATTTTTTCGTGTTTATTTTTCGTGTTCTGTTGTAAGATGCTTGGCCAAAAGAAGAAAGTGAAAATCAAGTTGCGGGCACGCATATAGTTTCACAAGTGCAATAAATCTTCTTGTGCCCCTTTCATTAGCCTCATTTTTTATGCATTTTTTTCTGTTTGGCTCAGCAACGCGAATTTATCTTCACCATATAATCAACAATAAAAGAAACACCGAGATCTGTTCATGGCGTAGAAAGCGGCATTACAAGAATATATCATGTAATTCTAGCTGTTTTATCGACTTTGCTTCTTTGCTGTGGATTACCAGGTAATACGAATGTCTTGGCTTTGATTTGGCCAGCCGCTGTCAATGGCCGTTGCCCAAACGTTCATTAAACCCTGGACTCTAACGTAAAGTTCATTTAACTTTTCACACATTTGTGTGTCTGGGTCTGGGTAATGCTCATCTTTAACGTGCTCTCTTTCTTGTGCCATTCTCTTTGGCTAGGCATTGCCACCTTTCGCACAGTTCACACAGAAGTCAGTCAACTAGAAAATTGTTGACTTCCATAAGCCACCGCACAAATTTGCTTAAGCACACGAGCATTTTACGCTTCGTGATTATCTAAATGCTGAAATTTGAAAATCATAAATAATATCACCCCAACAACTGGCCCATTCATTTAGTCATATGTGTTAAAAGACCGTCGCATCGCATCGCATCGCTTATCACAGTGTGTCATATATCACTTGGTTTTCGGACTGTGCGTGCTGACCCAAAATGCTGCATTTACACTCGAAGCAGCAGACGAAAAGAACTTAATTTAATTAGTTTTTCAGATCTGAATGATGCTCTTGGCAGTTGCTCGAGCGTGTCCAAAAATTGTGGAAGTCGCGTTGTTCTTGTTGTTGCTGCTATTCTAGTTCTTGTTTGTGTTCTTGTTGTTGTTGTTGCCTACTTATGCGTTTCGTTTCGTTTCTAGGTAAGATTGCGAGTTGTTTATTTTACTCGTCTGTCTGTATATTTATCAATTTGAGGTTTTTACAGTTAGACGTGATGCTTGACTGACGAGTAATGAAGGCAAACTTTGGCGTGGCTTTGAATAGAATTACACAGACTCTCAATCCTATATCTACTTTAAGTTTATTTTAAGTGGATTTATGTTTAATTTATAGAATAACATCAAAGAAAGCGATACGCATAATAAACAGAGAAGAGATTTTACTCATGATTTATGCCAGAAAAAGGTAAATATTTTATAATGAAAGTTTGAATTTAAGAAGCTATGTAAAGTTAAGAAGTTATGTAAAGTCTAAGAAAATATAATATTCTATTTATGTAAATCAATCAATATATATATATAATAAGCATTAGTTGTGCTTTGTCAGCAGTTGAAAGCTACACCTTATTTAATCAGTTAAACGCCCATAGCTTAGTTTATATTATGCATCACTCATAAGACATCAATAAAAGCCATGCTTAAGCTAAATAACAGCAGTGGCAACAACAACAGCCGCAGCAGCAGCAACTGCATTAACCGCCAACTGCTTGGCCTATTTTTGCACAACTGCACCTATAACAACTCACACATACACCTTGCATATGAATCAAAAAACACAAGCAACGTAACATTAAAATATCAAAAGACTTAGGCAACGAACTTGTTTTGGCCGCAGTGCAGTTGGCTGCGCCGTTGGCAGGTGTTTGGCTGTGTGTGCGTGTATGTGGTTGTGTGTGCATATAAAAGTGTTAATAAGCACAGCAACTGCAGCTAGTTAATACGAGGCAGCTACAGCTATTCCAACAACAGCAGCTAATATCAGTGGCATGCTAGGTAGACTGGGATTGGGACTGCGACTGGGAATGGGAAAGAGAAGAAGGAGGTGGAGGCAAGCCGATCGCCAAGTTAGTCAGTCAGTCAGGCAAACTTGGGTTGGCATTAAACAACCGTTAAGAAATCTTGTTTCGAAGCGCGTTAACGTTTTTTTTCTACTTTTTTTTCTACGCTAGAAACTTGTCTCGCCTCACATATGTGCTGCCGTGGTTGGTCTTGTCGACGCAGTGTACTCATACTTAGTAACGAGTATATACAGATATATATATATAAATAAGCTTTGTCAGAGTTCTGTGTGCTGTCATAGCCACATGGCGGGCATTCTTGGCATTATCGCCCAGTGGGACACCAACTGCAGCAGCAACCAGTTTGGCATATGTAATAACCGTTATCGCTTCGACTGCCAGTTGTAGGTGGCCATCGAGTGAAAGGCTTCAGCGCCAAGTGCTGACTGCCTTACTGGCCATACAATGATTGATTAGCTGCTCCAGCATTTCCGTCATTTCGACTTCTTTTCCAAATTTTTACGTTTGTTCTGGCGGAGCGTGGCAGTAGTCAACCCGTTTGGCAAGTTGGCAGCTTTTGTATAGATTTGTCATTAACGATAAGGCCGCATTTTAATGGCCAAAGTGTGCGTTATATGTATGAAAGGAGCTTAGAAGCTGTTGGCCTAATGATATGGCCAAAACAGGCCTACAAAGAATTACGTTTAAGATTTTTCCTATCCTAAGGCTTAGCAGAGCTTAGAAACAGAGTATCGAGTATATAACAAATGATTATTAGCTTTTCAAGCTGAGCTATTCAAGGCTTATCTTGATTGTAAACAATGAATGATGCGCAGTTTTCTTTCTAAAGAAAACTGTTTATCATTATTTGTCTTTAATTAATTTTCAAACGGATTAATTTGCTTATAAACAGCATGAAATTTCTATTAATGAAGGCAATTTGAGAGAAAATCTGAATTGAAATTTGAGTAAAAGCCCGACGAGATTTTCTTTGCTTTATTTGGATTTATTTGTGAGCGATGATGGAGCAATAAAAATATGGATCTGCTGCAAAGGCTTTGAAATACTTTTGTGGTTGAGTTGGAAATGCAACTGAATGCTGTAGTAGGTTATGATTGGAAGATGTTAACTCAGCTCAGATTATTTTCTGTCTAGGTTAAGTTAAAAATTTCTAAAATTTCTCAATTTCTATTTTCTTTTTAAGCAAAAAAAAAAATATTTTTTCTGAATTCTGATTTGAGCAGGAAATACTTGACTTTAATAAATGCTGCCTTTGAAATTATTTTAATACGCATACAATTAGAAGTTTGTTGAAAAATCTATGTATCAGCGCTTAATTACAGTTTAGCAAATATTTTAACTGTGGCCGAATGCACAGATACAAACGCAGCAATTAAATCGACGGATATTAAAGACAATTTGCCCGACCCATTGGCAAAAAGGCAATTCAACATCCGCTTTAGCTATACACAATATATAATTTCTATACAGATGTACATCTATATATACATATATGTAATTACATTTATTTGCGCTTTGATTTGTGCGCAATTTATTTCTTTTTTGGCCACACCTGCAGCGGCCACGCACGTGCCTTTTGGAATTTGCTGAAGTGCAGCTTAAATTGGAAATTCAAGTTGAACGCGAACTTACCATTTGGACACGAAAACGCCTCATCCGCTGTGGCTGTGCGAATTACCAGCACCAGCAGCAGCAGCGACAGCAAAGCGGCCAGCCAATGCGAATTGGCTGCCGTCGTTTTGGCCATGTTTTGCCGATTTAAGGCCAATTAAAGTTGAATGGGGCAGCCTGCAAGCAAAAAATGACAAAGAAAAATAGATTAACAATTTATTTCTAATACAATAAACAGCAAGAAATCAGCGCAAAAAGTCAAACAACAAATAAGAAAAGCCGCACCCATGATGAATAAATAAATTTAACAAAACTTGTTTATAATTTAAAAAATAAGAAATACAAAATAAAAAATGACGACGTCTCCGACATTTCGTTCAAACAATTTTCGCTTAAAGCGTTTAGCAATTTTATCACTTCTGTAAATTTGAGCGCAGCACGTGTTTGTGGCTGGAAAACTTTGTGAATGCGGTTTAGAAAGTTTCTGACCGCACAAGATTTGCATACATTTATATACATATGACTATATATATATATATATTACTAGCTGACTAATGCATTGGGGTTTCAGGCAGGCAATAAATTATACTAAGACGGTGCTAATATGTTGTTGGTCGCGTGAAGTGCGGAATGATGTTTTGTCTTTAGAAGACTAAGTTATGTGGGCTTACAACAAATAAATAGAAATAAAACAACCTAATATATGTATGAAAGCTAAGGCTAAAGTTAGTCACAGAAATATTCAGAAAAAAATACATTTTTCAATGAAATGATGATAGAATCGCGTAAGATATTTTAGACATTAAAGTCTCTCATGCGCTTAGAAAACTTTATATATTAATAAAAAAAATATCAAAAGGATTTCTGACTTTTTTTGTCAACTAATTAAATAAAATTAATCAAAAAATCATTCATATGGCATCTGTGTGCACAGCAGCTGCTAGTTTCGCCCAAGAGCTTAACTCTTTTAACTTGTCAGACGCCCATTTCAATTGCTCATATTGTTTGCAAACACAAAAATGAAAAGAAAACAAAACTTAAGCGTATTTGACTTCATGCCTTATACAATCATTTTCTTATATCTGTCTCCTCTACACTTTGCATATAAAGTTTAAGGCTCTTTGCATTGTTGTCATAAATCCCAAGTGCTTGTCTCTCTCTCTGAACTTTGCAGTTCACTTTTGTCTCATTGTTAAATGCCCAGACACAGTGTGTGTGTGTGTGTGTATGTCTGTGCGTGCCTTTTCATTCATATGCTATGCAAAATAAGTCATACAGTCTGGCATTTGAGTAGCTCTGAAAGCCGAGATCGAGGCGCAAGGTTGACGTTATTGTCAAGTAATTATAACTAACTAGCACGTTATGCATTAGTATACATTTGTTGTTGTTGTTGTTGTTGTTGTTTTTGTTTACGCTGGCATAGCTAAGCTTGTTTAAAGAAATTAAGCAGCAAACATTTGCTGAGTAGAAACTAAGACATTTAATTGAGTTTTATTAACTTAGAGGAATTTATTTTAAAATCTGTTTATGTCTCTCACATCATCTTATCGTTGATGATTTATTTTTTATTTACAAATCTACAATTTTTATGCATTTTTTTATTATATTCATATCATCAGCGAAAACAAGTCTGTTGCCCAAGTCTTTTGTAATGATAGTTTTGCTGTTTATGTTTGTTTACAATGATATTTAAGATGTAGCTGTAAAACTCGACGTTTGTGATACACCCCAGTCCAGCCCATTAACAATTTCCGCAAATAAAAGCTCCACACACACTTGCTGGCATCTCGAGTCTCAGCTTTAAATTTAGTCAAACGCGAAGGTTGTGCACAGCACTTGGCCACTTGTGCATGTTTCATTTGCGACTAGCGGCAAACAGCTGTATTCACAACAATACTTATTAGATAACTTTGATTAATGCATGCGAATGGCTGAAATTTAAGCCAACTTGAGCCATACAAAGCGGCTTACGGCTTACGGCGTCCGCGTCGGCATCTTTTTATTGAAAGGCAAATTAATTTGCAAGTAAGCGCAGCATACTCCACACGCACCACACGACAGCAGCCAACAGCCAAAGTCAAAGGCTTTCAACGTTAATTAACAACAACACACAACAAGAAGTTAAATTAAGCTACGTTTTTCCCGCACTTGTAGCTCAAATAATATAAGCAAAAAAGGGCGGCGCCCGTTGCTCAATGGCTTGCATTATGCAATGCGCATAATTTTACAATTTATGATTTTTCTCGCGCGCACCAAATTTAATTTTTGAATATTTTATGCATTTCAAAGTTTGAAAGCCTACATGCAGAAGAGCAGAGATGTATATCTATGTATATGTATATATATATTATGTATATAAACTCCACAAAGTTCAAATATATTAAGGATGGTTGATAAAAGACCTAAGAAGTAAGGTTTCAAATATTTATTTTAATTTAATTATTTTAGAAATTTTTTTTTAATTCATTAAAATAAAAGAAATTATAAGAAAGTATTTAAGTGTACAAAAAGAATACAGTATACTTTTATATCAGTATACAGTATACTTTTATACAGTATACTTTTTTATCAGTATACTTTTATATCCCTTTGCTGCAAAGCGTTTAAATAGGAAAAGAAATCTAATAAGTATACATAAAATATCGAACAAAATAATTTGTATTTTTAAAATATATATCTTTGACATAATTTATGTGTGTTTTACAATTTCTAGTATAGAAAATATTTATTTCTCTCTTTTCTTTTACTCTTTCACACTTTAGTTAAAAATCTATCTTAAAATGTGAATTTATTTAACTTTCTGCTTAGCACGATTTATATTTAAATATTTATTGTGGATTGTTAAGCTTTTTCATTTTTCTTATCAACTGCCTGCATCTTGTAGTTACACAACATAGCAAAGAACAAGGAACATGCCTAAGATATCAAATCAATATTCATTATTAAAAATTGATATCATATACTTTTTAGATTAATATAATTTATTTGATATAAAATTTTAAATTTAAAAATGTTTCAATAATTTTGAATATTTTTTGTTATATTTTATATTTGAATTACATTTTTTTTTAAATTTTTTCTACTATATATATTTTTGCTCCCAAATTATATTTCAATATTTACCACTCGAAATATTTTTCTTTTAAATATTTGAGACACCCTTTAACCTTATCTATCTTTTACTTTATGTACTTATAATTTGTTCAGCCCAAGTATACTCTATCACCTCGTCGTTAAAAAGCATACAAATCATTTAAAGTCCTATTTGGCTATGGTGCAGCTGTGTAGCCACCCAAACCACATTTTTGTTAACCAACAGCCGGCAACTGTGGTTGTTGTTATTGTCGCTGCTGTCGCTGTTGTTGCAATTAGCTGGCTATGCGGTTTGGCCCAGAAAGCAACTTGCTGCCAAACATTTGCAGCAAACTGGCTTCACAGTTGTTGCTGCTATGTTGTGTTATTTATTTTACTGAACAACTCAAATATTTGTGTGTGGGTGACTGCTGCCATTGTTTAGTCTACGGAAAGGCGCCAAAAAAAACAGTTTGTTTACCAACGACACGTATGTGTATATATGTTTACTATGTGGCTTAATGAAGCTTAGGCAGTGTCAATTTTATAGAGGAGGCGTAGACCAATTGGCCATGCCCAAAAACAGCATAGTCATTAGCTAAGCTGAATTAAACATTGACATTAATTTGCGCTGATGAGTCAAAGTCACAGCAGCTCAAACTGTAAAAAATCTTTAGCTGCTGAATTTAATCAAAAGATCATAGATATTATATTATTATTATTATTATCAATGTGCTCTAAATGATTTGTATTCTTTACATTATTTATTTTCTATCTATTTTCATTCTCGAAGAACGGCAGTTTCGTTAAGCGTGGCTAACTGTAGTTTCCGTTGATTTTATACCCATTTCTGTGGCTAATTGAATTATTATGCTCCCCAGCTCTTGAGACATTCGCTGCCCCTCGGGCCATACAATTAGCCGTCAGTCGGTTAGAAGTCAACACCCCGACAAATATTTTGCTTATATAATCATAGCTAATGAAAGAGTCCCGCAAACATGAACCGAATTTTGATTCGACACGATCTATGCCACGAGGCAGCGAGACAGCGATGCAGACCAGCCGAGAGTCCAGCTATGAAAAATCTCATATTTCAGACAGATGATCGCGTCATTCAGACCCTGACTCAATGTTCACATTTAACTGCACTATGCAATATGCAATATGCAAATATTAGCTGTCGTATGCACAGTTGATAATACAAATAATCCATAGGCTAATACGTATTTAGCATGTAAATAGAGGCGCCCAGACGAGAGTGAAAGGTTCGACATTTGCTATAGCTTTGGTTATGCATCTCGCATATAGTTAGTTGATTATGCGCCAATGTTTCAATTCATTTGGCAATACTCACAAAATTAACATGAAAATAGCCTGGCATGGGAAATTGAAGCTAAAAATTATTCAATCTTTGTTGTTGTTTTATACGCTTTTCGTAATCAGCGTGCATGACACCTTTTCGGAGCTATTAATTAAGGCATTTTGATCAATAAGCGAAGGTAAGAGATAATACTAAAGGCCCAACACAATACATTGCGACAACAGATAGACTCGTGACTGCTTAAGGTATATATATAGTAAAATAAAGCTTATTAAATACGTATTTTTTGCAGAAGTGATTAAAATTACTTGATTTGTTCACTTAAAACAAAAGACTTAGGCAACGAACTTGACAGCTATGGCTCAGAAGCTTAGTACGCTGTATGCTGCAGACAGCTACAGAACACATAACCACAACAATAGCGATAGACAGACCATCGTCATCAGCAACAGCAGCATCAACAACGCGCACAGAACATTAAAGACTCGAGTGTGGCAATGTAACGAACAAAACATTTTTAGCAAACATGTCGGCACAGATGTTTTGCAATCGCAAGAGCGAACGGAAAGGCCCAAAACTCGTGGAGCGTCAATCAAAATTCAAATTTTCAAGCATATGCAAAGCGATCGAAATGAAAAGCCAAACTGCAAGAAAAACTAAAATTCAGACAAAAGATCAGCATCAGTCGCAGTCGCCCTGTGGCCAAACCGGTTTGGTTGTGTGCTTACAGAGACGAGGTGAGGTAGTCGGGGCAATCATTATTGATGACACCTTCGACATTTAAAGAAAACATTGACGATGACTAAATGCGGCTAGGTTGTTCAACATGCAGTAGGCTCTGGCTATGGCAATGGCTGAAGCTCTGATCGCCGACAAATGGTAAAAGTCAACTGGCAAACAATTCGGTTAATTTTTTTTAGCTTTAGCAACGGCAGCCAGCTGCCGGCTTGCCATTTATGGGCTGCATTTAGTTTTCCATTTCACATTGCCAACTGCCTGGCGTATATTTCCAGTTTTTCATTCAAAGTTGCAAGTTGCAAGCTGCAAAGCTGAACTTTCACTCACAGCACTTGTCGGGCGCCTGGTCAGTCAATATTGGCCACACAGCTCGATGGCTGTGCGGACTGTGCCAAACTCGTTTATGCCCGCCCAACTAATGACCAAAAATTTTATTAGTTTTGCTTTTACGATCTTACGGCAACTGTGTAAATCGAAGCGCTTGAAGGTCAATTGCTTTTATGACAGCGTGCTTTTAAAAAATTGGGTCTCGCGCAGCTGGTTTGAGTGTAAAAGGGGCTGCCGAGGGAAAGCGATTAGTTGAATCGAAAAGAAAACTAAATAACTATATATAGTGATTATTAAAACGGCGATGTAAGCATAGAAAATATTGTTTATTGTTCGATTTTTGGTTTTAGACTAAAATCTTTTTGCTGACTGGCTATTTGCTTAAACTTTTATCTACAAATTTGTATACACAAATTTTATATTCTTCAAAATTATTCCAGTACATCATCAGCATCAAATGAAATATCTAGCATACATATAATTATTATTAAAATTTATGAATATGAAAAACAAGGTTTTTTAATTGAAACGTAAAAGTTAAATTACAACAGATTCGCTTTTGTAGCAAACCTGTTCATATTACAGCAAACATAAGATGCCAGAGTTGGAACAGATTTGGTTTTTTGATTTGCAGACTTTAAACATATGTAATATATATGTATATATGTATATAATGTATATGTAATATGTACTTTTTATACTTTATACTTTATATATATTATACTTTATATATATTATAGAAATCTGTATAATATCTTCAAGCAGCAGCAGCTCCAGTCATATTTTTACAGAATTGATATTTGCTAGGCACATTTGAATTTATATTTATAACCATATAAGCAGCTGTCGACCCACATTGTTGCCCTTTTACTTATACGCAAATCAGATTCACTCTCATTTGCAATAAAATAAAACACATATTTCTTATAATATCCGCTTTGGGTCCGTTATGAGCGCTTGGCAGACTGAACGACTGCAGCGCAACGAATTGAACTGTTTTTTTTTGTTTAACAAATGTTCTACAATCGAAAACCAGATTTTTATGTAAATTTCTTCTCATTGTTGTTGTTGTTGATCACAGCGTGATTTCATTTCAGTTAGCGACTGTTACTGTGTGTGTGTTTGTGTGTGTTATTGATCTTTTGCCTTAGCACAAATTTGTGTGTTTAATTTGGGCCCGCAGGTAGCAGCAGCAGCAGCTTCATGCGATGCTTGGAGTCTGTTGGCTGCTTGGTCACTTGGTCCAGCCAGACTCTACTTACAGCTTCAGAAAACCAGATGGGCAGCCCCATTGAACTAGTTTCGTTTTGTGGCATGTGGCATTTGTGAACGGTTCGGTATTTGGGTTGCCATAAATAATGTAGCCAAAAGCCTCAGCCTTTGAAGCTATTGAAGCTGTGCGCCGCGCTCGCATTTAAAGTGGTTCGCGTTGTGGCTTATTCAGAGAGAGCACTGAGCACTTGAAGGGTCTAATGAGCTGTGAAGGTTGTGGTCCGCTCATACAATTTGCGGTCAGCGTTGGTTGGGTAATTACAGTTAAAGGTTCGACTAGAGGTTAATTGCATGGATATAAATTGGCCTCATGATTATCGTTGGCTTTCATCATCGTTTTTCATTGATAAGTCTTCGAGAGTTTCGTTGTCTATTTCTAGATAGCCAAATAGAGTTACGTTAACATATTTACCAGTCAATTTACTTTTCTACCTCCCGCCCTCTCTCTTTGCCTCTCTCTGTTTGTCTTTTCTGTAACTTGCCACCGACGCCTCAAGTCGCCAGTAGCTGCAACAGCTAGTAACGACGAGTATGTTTAAGCTTTACAAAACAATATTTATTTCCATGTGCAAACTGACGAAAGCTGAGCAGAGCACATACACACACACACACACACACACTCACATCTATGTGAGTAACATACACAAATGGTCAAATGATTTCTACTGTCCAAACGCTTTCACAATGCAATGGCAGTTGAAGGCGACAACGGGACGAGGCGTAGTCTGGGGAGCGCAATTAATGTTTAAATCGTAAATAGACAAGAAAGAGTTTTGCTGTGCAATGTGTTTTCGTTTAATGAAAAGTGAAGTGAAAAACTTGAACATAACCGAAAAAAAAAGAAAAATCATAACAAAAATAGTGCTAGAAGCAAATCAACAAGGCAGGCCAAAAGCTTGGCAAAAGCGAGTTGGAAAAATGCTAAATATGCAATGGAGCTGCACCTCAGCAGCTACACAGGTACACGAATACACGCAGCCAAACACCCGCACATGAGTGTGAAGTCAGTGAGGCAAACGCAACTGTGATATCATGCAAGAGTATAAAGAGTAGCTATCATGATCAGAGCCACGGCGCAGGCATCGGCCCCAGTAACAGTTTTTTAGTGATTTTTTTTTTGAAATTCAAGACGCAGCTACTTCAAACTCAAAGATGGTCCCGAGAATGCAGCGAAAAGAAACAAAAACACAAACGCAAACAGGTTAAAGCCAAGTTGGAAATAAATATGCAGGCGGCAGACAAGTCAAGAGTCAAGTCAAGAGCTGAGGGTGTGTGTCTCTAACTGTGCACGCGTGTGTGTGTGTGTGTGCTTGTATCTTGTTTTGTTTTCTTGTGGTGTGAAGCACTCATGTGAATTTTATAGCTTTTTTGCCAAGGTATTTGCTTGAAATTTCGGCTGTAAGCTGAAAGTGAGCGTTGTTTGAGGAATGCATAAGTTGCTTGCCTAAGTCTTTTGTATGCTAGCTAAGTATCTTGAAGAGGGAGAGAAACAGCGAGAGGAAGCTTGTAGAGATAGATAACTAGCACCCGAAGTGGGCTTTTCCATTTCAGCGAATCTTTTTTAATATTTTAAACTTTCAGCATTTTCACCTTCACATTTTAATGTATGAAATTAACCGTAGTAAAGAGCTGTGCCTTACACCTTATTGGATTCTACCTTTCAGAAACTGGTTCTGTGTTAAAAGTCTAGAGTGTAAAAAGCATAAAGTTTATATCCACAAAGCTGGTCGTATCTCTTATAGAAAACATACATATAAAAAAATACTTTTTTTATTTCATTTAAAAATTTGTTTAAATATATTTCTAAAAAAAAATAATATATGTTTTAAATTATTAAAATTTAAATTTGTCAAGAAAAGTCAAGTCTCATCTCTCTGCCCACACTTTGCCTTTCATATCCTCATTCATATATTATGTATTTTATATAAAATGTACTTTTTTCTTCAATGCAATTATAAGAAATACTTTTACTGTGTTGGCAGGCAGATATCATTTCCACAGCATGCTTAATCACTTTTTAACAATTGCCGACAATGACAGCGCCAAAACGTTTTGCCGGACGCACCAGAGATCCACTTTCTTGCGGCATTATGTGCACGTACCGTACACAATTCTCACAATTAAAAAACGTATGAAAATAACGAAAAGAAAGAAAGAAAAACTTTTCGTGTCAATTGTAACTAATCGACGAAGGCGCCGAGAAAGCGCCCACCACAGCACAACAGATGCCACTTGGAAAACTTATGAAACCTACTCGTCTATGATATTGTCAACTGTTTTTCAAGATGATTAAGCGCTCTTTTTTTATTTCACTCGCACAAAAGACACTTGAGGGCATCAGCATTAATTCGCTTTTAGAATAGGATTGTAAGCACTTTCACTGTCCAGAGACGGAAGCGCTGGCTGGAAATTTGGCTTTTGATTTGTGATTAAAGAAAAGTTGTTGATTAGAAAATGATGCTTGATTGAAATCCCAAATTATTGGCAAGCAACATATAATTACTTAATGATCTGGACTGCTCGCATGTTTTGTTAACGAAACGACTTAGGACACGAACTCGACCGACAAAGTAGCTCAAAATGCGCACTGGAATGCTCTCTGCTCATCAACCACTAATCAGTTCAAGAGATCTGGGTTCGGAGAGCAGGGATCTTATTGCATGACTCGACCTGCCACGCCCAGTTGCGTAGCCCATCCTTTTTGTAGCTAACTGACACCTGATGTATTGCGAGTTGTTTGTCAAATTTTGAGCAACCAGAGGCGGCTTATTTATAAGCCAAGCGTCTTTACCCCTCGTCTCAATCGCAATCAAAATGTGTCTAGTTTCGGCTACGTTTCAAATGACTTCTTGCACCTTAAAGCAGGTAAACAAAACTCCTAAGGTATTTTCCATTGTGCGTGTGCATAGTGCTACTATGTTATTATTACCTGCGGATGACTTTAGATTTGTGAATCGAATTTGATTTCTTTTAGGGTTGCTTTAAGGTCTATCTACCGCCGTCTAGGCGTCAGCTGCTGTTTATAGAGGGAGAGAGACAGAAATAATAGCTGGGCATTTAAATTGTGTTTCTGTTGAGAAAATTCTGGGTAAATGTCAAATCTAAAGAATGTGGATTAAATCATGGAATGTTAAAAATAACAATCGACAGAATTCAAGTGAAACAGGATTAAACAAATTGAGAGGGAAAGCTAAGCTGTATTTTGCTTTTTGATAGACAAGAATGATGAATGCACTTGCAGCTAGTCGAACACTCAACTTCCGTTTCATTCGCATGCCAATATATGAAATGATGACTAATCATCGATAGTCAGCGCGTAAAACACGCGCTCAAAGTAGTCAGACTGGTTTGCTAACACAAAAATTTCATTTATCTAAAGTATTAAGCAGAACTCATCTCAATAAATATCCATAAGATGCTGTACTAAAAAGATCATGGCACACACAAATGCCCAGCGAACGAAACAAGTTTATTTGGCCAGCGTTAAATGCTTATGAACTCAGCAAATAAAAATGCTTGCCAAAATGTGCTTTCTGTTTACAGATCTCACAGCAAAGTAACGGAGGTGCGGGCGGCGAGGACAGCGGGCGCTAGCTAACACGTCATTTGTTCTGCATTTCACTTCCAGTTAGTGAAATTTTCTATCCGAAAAAATGTATACAACCTAACAATAACAACGAGACTACACAGTTTTTTTTTTTTATTATTGTTTCTGTTGGTGTTGGTGTTAAGCAACAACATGCGGCAGAGTGCGTCTCAAAAAATTGAGGTTAACTCTTTTGTGCCGTAGCGCTCTCGCTTTTTCGACTCTCCACTTGGAAGTTGACTTGGCCTTTATTGAATAAATGTGACAAGCGAATGCGAGACTGACGAACTGACGAACTGGCAAACTGATAAACTGACTGACGCACTTAAAAGCCGGCAGACAGTCAGTGCTTTTGTTTTGTTTTATAGAAAGTAAAAGAAATTGTTCTTTGATGTTGATTGCTGCTGTGCTACTTATAGCATAGGTATGCGTGTGTGTGCTGTGCTACGACTGCTTAGTTGTGTCTCTAGTCTTCAGCTTGTCACAATCGCTTCGATCAATCAATTACCTAAACACAATTCATAATAGCACTCTATATATATACAATCAGTTTGATTACTAGTCGCTTGGCAAAATGAAAGCGTGCCATTTTTGTCTACCCATTGTTTATCGATAATCGATAAATAATCGCATTTTTGCGCAATGAGTACAGCCATGGATATAAAGGCAAAGGCGTGCCATGAAATGTGTTTTCAGCTCTTAAAAGCTTGTTGCATGATGTCAGCTCAGAGTTGAAGCAACCAACAAAAAAAAGCGATTCTAATGGGATTTTTTTATCAATAATAATCGAAAAGATTTTTTTTGTATGCGCATAAAACTTGTACCTTGACATATAAGAATTGGAAGTTACTCATGTTTCCGGAATTAAAGTTTTGCATCTCAAAATATGAGATATCATGCTCAAGTTTGTCAGAGTTGTGACAATGCTTTGTATATGAATGTATTCTAGCTAAGCTAGCTAAGTTGTTAATAAATGAATATATAAGAGAATATATCACTGTATATATGTATGTAAGAAAGCAATATTTAGAATACAATTGGAAGTTTAGTCAAAACTTATAAGAAACCCAATCTTTCTCTCTCTTCCTCTGCCCATTTTAAATTCAATTTCTGTATGCAACTCACCTCTTATATATGCAACCTATATACACGATATGTATTATGTTCGTCTCTATATCGTGATCCGCTTTTTAATAATCCAATTTATGTGGCATGTCAGCTGGTTATCCTTGAAGTTTCCCGTTTTCGTATGCAACACGCTCAACAACGGAGTTTCAGTTGTTGTCGCTGTTGTTTCTTCCTCTTCTTTCGATGTTTATGGCAACTTTAAGTTTACTTTTTTATTTATTATTAATTTAAGTTTTTATAGATGTTCGTCGTTTTTAGTGCGCAAGGCCAAACGCTACTGCACTATAGATAGAGATAGTTGGGTTAAGCTGAGTTGATTTCGTTCGAAAGGCGTTACTAAGTATATCACACACACACGCACGCACACAAATATATGATTTATATTCTTTAATATTTAAATGTCTCGGAAATTATGCATGCAAAGACAAGCGGCTAAACATTCTTCACACAGTTCTCCTGAGTCGCTTGTTGATGCTAAGCACGTTTCCAAATGCCTTTCAACTGGCAATGGGAACAATTTTGTAAAAGAAATCTAAGAAAAATATTTTATGTTAATTAAGAGAAATATTTGTTGAAGTCAAGTCTATCCAGTTCTATACAACAAATGACTTAAGACACAAACTTGTTGAACATAATAATTATAGCCCTTTTGAAAGCAATTTTTGGTTGGCTAATTGGTTTTCTTAGCCTCCTCCTGTTCATGCAACAGCTGCAACCGCAAACTGCAAATTTTTACACCATTTTTGGAGCATTTTTTTTATTTAATTCGAGCTACTGTTTTTTTTATTTTTTACTTCTTTGCCTCAATTTCTTTGGTCATTGCGCAAAGCACTTGTTGCCCAGTTGTTATTGTTGTTTCCCCGTTTCCCGTGTGGATGTGTGTGTGTATGTGTTTGTAATTTCTACCTGGTTAATGGGAGCGTAAATGCGCAGCTGGCATGCGAAGTTAGTATGAATACGCAGTCGTCGTATTCGCTCGAATTCTAATGTCAGTTTAAAGTAAAGTGCAAAAGGCATAGGCACACAGACAAGTTAATGGAGTGGTACAAAAAGAACCAAGCAAGCGGTTAGCTGTCTAGCTTAAGTTCAGCTAACTTGCATGGATAAACCCGGACAAAGACCAATGACTGCGAACAGCTAACTGTAGATATATACTATAGATATGTATATGAAGAATAATGCACTAAAAGTATTTCCTGAATCTAAATAGTGGAAATATTTATCATAATTAAGCTTTTTGTTTATATATTGCTTAGATTTGTTTCCTTTCGTTTTTCATTTAGATTTCATTAAACTTTTCTTTCAACTATTAATATTTTGTTTAGTTTAAAGAGTTTGTTTGTTAGTTAAGCACATAATTTTAGTATCATTTATCAATATTAATATTTTAATAAATAGTTTTTTTTTATTATTATTCTATGCTTGTGTGGACTTTGATGAGGAGTTTTTATTATTAAGTGTTTATCACTTCTGCAAAATTTTCACTAAAAGTTGACTTTTTTGCAAAAGCCTCGCGCACGCGCATCTTGACGAGAGAAAAACTTAATACACAAATCCTTTGGCAACAGACACAAACACACTTGCACGCAGTGCATAAACAATTGTACAAAATCCAGTTTGAGCCACTTGCACACACACGCACACACTCTAGCACTTAGTATTTTAAGGCTTGCTCGAAAGACTCTGCGACGGAGCCAATTCGTTTACTGTACCATGCCACACGAAGGCCAAACTCTGACTAAAACTTGTTCAAGAAATTCAATGCGGCTGCACCTGAAATTTCAGTCCACACACAAACAGACTAAGAGACAGAGACACACACACACACATGTGTGCAGACCACAAGACACGGCAGCAGAAAAGGCAAAGCGAAAGAAGGTAGAGAGCCGCAGAGCAGCCAATACATGGATAGGTAGAAAAGTACGATGAAGAGATGAAAATAAAATAGCGCGACGTGCCCGTTTTACAGATTTTATTGTTGTTGTATTTCAGAGTTGTCTCTGGCGGCTTTTTGTTGCCAGCTCGTTCGTTGGCTTACTCAGTGCTAGACTTCTTAACGGCTTTCACACACACACACACACACACACACACATGCACATGCACACACTGTACGTACACTTAACTACTTCTCGTGACAGCCTCAACGTCCACAACGCGCTGCAGTCAAAAACATACTAAAAGCTTTGCTTGCTATCAGCAGCCGGCAAGCCGCAACGCCGCTGACTTCTGTTGAAATGGCGGCATGTGAGCCCGCCAAACTTGCGGCGAATTCAGCGATCGTTACCTGATCGTTTTATGGTGCCCGATCACTGCGTGAGCTTAGGCAAGGCATTGAGATTAGCTGCTAGTTCCTTGGAAAATCCTGCTAATTACCTGGCAAGGCGAACATGTGCCTTTTATGTTGGGTTTTTCTCTAGCATTTTTTCGGCGACTGTTTTCAAATATTTACCAGTCTGGGCCAGGATTTGAGAGCTCTGTGAGAATCCTGTACGTGCGAAATGGTAAACGGAAGCGGAATCTACTAATGCAGTACTCTGTTGTTGTTGTTGTTGTTGACATACGAAAGACTTAGACAACGAACTTGCCCAAAGAGCTGTGCTATAAAGCAAACAATGTACAACTAAAAGAGGTTGCTAAAAGGTTGCAACAATAAATCTGGATAAGGTTTATTAGATCATTTTATTAGGGCAACGCACACACTCAGAAAACTCATAAAATATAAAGTAGGCTCTGCTTGTTTCAAGCCTTTGTATTGGGCTATTTGTTAATGAATGTGAGTCATCAACGGAATGTGAGAATAATGCAATATGAGTGATGTGATGGCTTCTAAATTCCTTGCTTCGCATTCAATGTACTTGTCATGTATTACAATTTCTTACAGGCTAAGTCTGTTAGGCTGCTTAGTTAAGTTTGCTTCTTATGGTTCACTTTTGTTATAGAATCAGATGGATATGCGCACAATTAGTTGGTTCCTACTGCCTATTGGTGCCGATATACAGATATATATCCGATTCTGTAGCAAAAGCCGAGCTCATAAGTCGGCCAATTTAAAATTCACTCGAAATATGAAATAAAAAGTTGCAAGGAGTCAAACTTCAAGATTTCTAATGTCGCTAAAGAAAATTATATTTAATATATGCTTAAGCCATATTAAAAAAAACGTCGTAAATAACTGAGAAAAGCTTCATCCATGCACAGAGTTTTCTCAATTCAAATGAGAGTTGAAAGTGTGGGGCTTTCGCAGTCTATAAAGGTCTACATAATAGCAATGTAAGTCTATGTGCCTAAGAGTTTGTGTGTTCTAGATAAGTAAGATTCGAAACCTATCATCAGGATACATTAACTGAAATCTTTGTGTGCAGCCAGAACATATGTCGGTCTTGACTAAATCGGATGACTATGCAATATAGTATTTGTCGTAATAATATATCAAGCATTCAACTCATAAGTGTTATTTGAAACATCAGCTCTTATCTAAAAGTAATTGCAGGTTACTCGAAATACATGGTATACGTTTAGTTCTGATGTCGTGTGAGATAAGGCAGCAATGTATGATCATTTGGTAACATAGATGTCGTAATACCTATATTTGGTTGCCCAGAAGGGCAAGTGGCAAACCCTTTAACGCTTCGCTAAGCAAACATGCAAGCTATGGCCAGCTGGGTCAAATGAGTATTGCTTGAATGCAAGTGTCGCAGAGACAGTCAAAATACATTAGGCCAAGAGCAAGAAACAAAAGGGAGGGTAAGACTGTGCTGCTTCATAGACAAACACAGGCGACACTTTGACAATTGACAATTGGCTCGTCGCGGCGGCAAATATTGCAGAAGAGAACGGAAGTGCCATATAAAGCAGGTTCCATGGCCTAAGCCGTTAAGGCCCAGACACTAATAATGTATGCTTGGGCTTCAGAAAAAAACATTTGTATGGAGAAAGTTTTGACATATATGTTAAAAATTGGAACAAGTATAGAGAACATCTGACTGATTATGACGACGATTGACAGTTGAGTATATTCTTATGCTCGTGTTCATTCCATTTTGTTTCAGAACATCCCTTTGGCCAGGCTGTGCACATTCATAACTTTACTTACTCAGTGTACATGTTTCTGTGTCCTTCAATTTTTTTTATATCACATGCTTACCTATGAATATTTAACTTCAATGCCAGACAACAAATAACTCAAGACAACTTATTTAGTAATCTATAGTTAGCTATGCTTGTGGCAATAGTCTTGAGTTAGTTGTTGTCTGGCTTTTCAGTTAATTACTCATAGGTAACTAAGCAAAAGAAGATAAATCCTTAATATATACTCACAACAGCTACAGTGTTATGCTTCCATATGGGCTTACTCTATCATATATCTAAACTAAACATTTTATAGGCATGTCTATTGTAATTGGAATGATGATGTATAATCAGCACTATGGAAACATAGCACAGAAACATAGCTACAGTCATTGGAGCGAACACAGTACACAAGTGGAAGAGTACTCCAAAATTATTGAAGTCATGTGTTGTTTATTAAATGGGGACCTCGCTTCGATCGAATTGAAGAACGACCCATTTTACCCTAAGTATTGCATGGTGTGAAGGAATCTAGCTGACTTTATGGCCAAAACTTAAAAAAATGGAAGGTGAAATCTGGAGGCGGTCTCATCTCACGGACGTGTCGGATACGTGCTTTGCTATCCCTCTCGAATTATTTTCTCTTTTACAACGCCAACTGTTTGCTGACAAGGTAACACTGACAAGCGCACGACCCTGGCTCTACCAAGAAACTATTGCCGGAATAAAACCGCAAATTTTTCAAAAATTGGTTCTTACGCTTGAACTGAATCTTTTACTATGACTACGACTATGACTATGAAAGTTTCTTAAAATAAAACAAAACAACAAAGAAATATTATTAGCCGTTTTTATATATTTTTATTTTTTTTGAGTACTTTGTAACAAATTGTTTAATAAATTTTTATAATTAATGACCAATTAAATAAAAATAAAAACAAGTTTTTTTTTGGTTTTACAAAATTTAATTAGCACTTCAAATTCACTTCGAATTTTTTAATTATGATTCAACGGGTTTTTTAAAAAGTGTTGCCCCAATACCGACGGCCAGTGTTGATCAACAACAATAAGCGTTAAAGACTGCAGTGTTGCAAGTCGTGGCATAAACATCAAAACAAAGAGCGCGCAGCTTTTTTTATTTAAACTCAAAAGCTTTGAGTCACAACGGGTTAGTTTCGCTAAGCTTTTCACACTAATTTCATGGCATTTGCTTGGTTATCTTTACCAATTAGGTCTAGTAAAACTAATTAATAGACTTTTATGATGTTGCTGTTGCTGCTGCTGTTGCTCTTGCTCTAAATGCATAACTAATACTTCGTGCAAAAATATTGTAATTATTTAAAAATAAATCCAAATTAAATTATATTTTCCTAATATAAATATAAATCATTACAGATAACTAGAAATATTAAAAAAAAACCTGTTATACAACCTATCACATGTTAATATCGTTTAAGCCTACCCCTAAATTAGTGGTAACTCAGTCTGTTCCGATGGCTATAATTGATTAATTAGTTGGGCCAAAAATAGCTGAACAGGGCAGCCAAAGTGGAGACGTGAGTTTGCCAATTTCGAGGTTTTTGCTTGTCATTTTTATCATTTTTACTATGTGACGTTTCGAAGACGGACATGAATTAACGAGTGAGTTTGCTCTAGTGGGGTATGCACGACTATAAGCTACCTTTACTTCCGCTCTGAGCTAAAGCTAAAATATTTCAGCTTACTTGCGTTTTTATAGTAATTTATTTATATTTTTATTATAATTTTATTTATTTATTTATTCATATTTACATACCAAATTTGGCGCTTTTTCTGCTCTGAGCTAATGCTAAAATATTTCGGCTTACTTGCGTTTTTATAGTACTTTATTTATATTTTTTATTATAATTTTATTTAATTATTTATTCATATTTACATACCAAATTTAAGCTGAATTTAAGTGAGCGTAAAACTTTTTATTTGAATTTTGCAAATGTGTAAAATATCGCACGATAATATAAACCTACGCTATGCACGATATACAAGTTTGAAGAGTCTGGCTTCAGTCTTTTCAACAAGTCAACAGCCCGAGAAACACATAACAGATAACTAAAAGTACTCAATTACCCATTCTTATCAAACCACATACACCTTATGTTGCTTAGCGATAATACCCTTTTGGAAAACATAATAGCGCATGTGAACCCCTTTTTAATTGGGTTAAGGGTATTAGACTACGTCTTTTACAGAGACCCCTCCCAAGCGTGTCCAATTTGGCCGCTGGCCAGGTCAATAGATTTGGGCTTTAAAGTAGGCTAAGCAAACGTGTGTGAGTGTTGATCGGTTGATTTGATTTTGTTTTAAGTGAAACATGCCATCCGAATTGCATGTATTAAACATTAACCAATATGCATTGATTGGCGTTACCATAAATACAAGCGAAATTAATCAGGTTTTGTCGGCTGTCTGAAGGTCGCCAAGACGACAATACAAAACGCGCCCAACCAAAAGAAGAAAAGGTGTCGCCGCGCAGCGAAGAAACGCCAACTAATGCAACGATTGGGTAAAAGTGAATATTCGCAAGGGCTTACAAATGAGACCTGTAAATAACTAAAAAAGCAAACAATTAAAATGACAAAATGAGAAGCCCTGGCAACAAGTGAATATGTCTTCACGGCGAACTCGGTAGCAGCAGGCAGAGCTATAAACATTATTAATTTAATAACTATACATGGCTTACTGTGCTTAAAGAGTTGGGTTATCCTTGAGCCCGGTATGCGGCGCATCCATTAGCACCGTGGCAAATTCAAAAATTAGTGTCCAATAAACATTTAGTCATGCATAATGCATACACTCACACAGGCATACACATATCGTATATGGGCTAACAAACTTTGACATTTGCCCTTACACTTGGCCCTTATAATTAATGTGTGAGTGGGTCTATGCAAATGCGTTGGCGTGTCAGCCGTAGCTGAGGCGCCCTATTGGCATTGCAAAACCTTCGGACTGGCCACGCATGCGCCACACTGACCCCAAGCAGCTGATGCAGATAACAGCGTCAGAGAGCCAACGCAACACAATGATATAGAGAGAGCCAGGGCGAGGGCAACGACGAGACGAGGGCCGGCTAGTGAGAGATTTTAATCAGCGCGCGCACGGTCTCGGTCTCGGTCTCGCTCTCGCACTTAAGCAACATCTCAGTCACTCGCCATACAATCTTTATCCGTATTAAAAATCTGCTTCGAGTATATCTTGAGTGTGTGCGGTAAATTTGTTGGGTATATAAAAGCTGGCGCATCTGCAGCTGGCCATCATTCAGCGTCCGTCTTTTGGTCACCAAAACAGCGTCGGCTCGACAAAAACTTTACAAGCTCAGCAACAACAAACAACAACAATGGTAAGCACATCGAGTGCCAGAGCAACAAGTGGCGGCTGGTCACATAAGCACATCCATCAACTTGGCAAGCTGACCTTAAATCCATTTGCCTTTAACATTGGCCTGCCAATTAGCTGGTCACACACTAATCGCACGCGGATCAACAGCCCATGGACTTATTTTTAATCGGGCTTTTATGACTTTTATTACTATTTGCAGAAATTCTTCGTCTTGGCTGTGTTCGCCATTGCCGCCGTTTCGGCTGATGTTTCTCACCTGAACCTGGGCGGTGGCAGCGGCTACTCGTATGAGAAGCCATCGCAGGCGTTCGACATTGACATCCGTTCAGCACCTGCTGGGGGTCCAACTTACTCTGCGCCAGGTCCTTCTTACTCAGCTCCTGCACCTGGTCCGATTTACTCTCCTCCCGCACCAGCACCAGCACCTGAGTATCTGCCACCTGCGCAAGACATTGCCGGTCCAGCTCCTGGACCAGTTTACTCCGCACCTGCCCCAGCTCCCGAGTACAACGCTCCAGCTCCCTCTCTGCCAGCCCCTGAGTACCTGCCCCCTGGTCCTGCTCCATCCTACCCTGCCCCTGCCCCAGCTCCTGGTCCCATCTACTCGGCTCCAGCACCAGCTCCAGTCTTGTCTGCACCTGCACCCGAGTACAACGCTCCAGCTCCCTCTCTGCCAGGACCTGAGTATCTACCCCCTGTGCAGGACATTCCCGCTCCAGCACCTGGTCCCATATACTCGGCTCCAGCACCAGCTCCAGTTTACTCGCCACCCGCACCCGAGTACAACGCTCCAGCTCCTTCTCTGCCAGCACCTGAGTATCTGCCTCCTGTGCAGGACATTCCCGCGCCAGCTCCAGCTCCCATCTACTCCGCTCCAGCACCCGCTCCCGGCCCAATCTACTCCGCTCCAGCACCAGCTCCCGGCCCCATCTACTCCGCTCCAGCACCAGCTCCCGGCCCCATCTACTCTGCTCCAGCACCAGCTCCCGGCCCAATCTACTCTGCTCCAGCACCTGCTCCCATATTCTCCGGCCCAGCCGGCGATTCCAACGGATACGAGTACAACGTGCCAGCCAAACGCTTCCGTTTCTAAGTGCCCATCCCCATCCTCATCTTTGGAGCGCCGTTTGTTAAATTAATAAGTGGCCTCCGGCACCTTGTTGTTGATCATTTGTTGTTATTATGCAAAGTTTCTGTTGAGATTTTTAGCTAATAAATATATATGTATATAAATATAAAACCAATTAAATTACCAAATACACCCATCTCTTTATTCGTCGATCCTCACCATTGCGTGACTTCCACGTACATAAAATTCGAGTGCTTACAAAAAGCCCAGCGAGATTATGCAAAACCTTTTCGCAAGAAATGAGCACAGTCTACAGAAATATGAAATAAAAATGAAACTTGTTCACAAAGATGCTCTGAAATTAATGTCAACGAATCAAAACGTCAAAATGAGAAAGGGAAAATGCAAAAACCAAAAAGATTGAAAAGATTCCGCACGTCTCTTGGCTCGAAGCCTCGCTGTCACTCCAAAACTTAATTATCATTTGTGATACATGTTAAATGTTTACTGTTTACTGTTTAAATTTATTGCAATTACTTAGCAAAGTAATTTGATAATAAATCAATTTCCAATTTGCAAGTCATTTGCATTAACTACTTCATGGTAATCAGTTCAATTAAATTTTGAGCTTTTGGTCAAATTTATATTATTTTGCTTTGTAAAATATTTTGTAGTCATTCGACTAACAAATATCCTCTTATTAACTGTAGGCTGTTGCAACGGTAAATACATAATAATATGAATTTAATTATTTTTTATACATTTTTGCTGTGGAATTTTCCGCAAGATTTTTCTTATTTCTCACTGTTGCTATTGAGGGTCTTCGAGTTATAGATACTCTGTAATTAATTATAAGCTGTTGGAACATGTATTTCATAATTATTATTAATTAATTTTTTTTTAAATTTAAATGATGTAGGTTTTCCCAATTATTCATAGCCATAAAGATTATCTGTTTCAAACCAAGTCGTATACAATTTTCGATTTCTTCATTCCTAATTCTTTCTAAGCTCTAAAATATAGAAGATTTAAGTGCTTCCTCTTCATTTAATCTGAATTCTTCAATATTTAAGAACTGAACTTCTTTGCGCCTTGTATATAAGATGGGCTTTTTGACTTGAATTTGTTTAGTCAGCAGCTTAAGCTTTACGACAGACCTTGATGAATCAACATTTAACATGTGTTAGACTTGGATTTTTGGTTAGTAATGATTTATTAAAAGACTTAAAGTTTCAGGGGGGTTTTTGAAGACCGCAGCTTAGCAGATTTAGCTTAAAAATCATGGAACTGTAAGATAAATATGTGTGTATGCATAGTTGATGATCAGAAAAAATGAGTTTTAACAGAAGGAGAAACACATATTAATACAAGTCCATAAGCCTTACCAAAACTTAATTAAAACTTTTAAATTGCTTTTGAATGCAATTGGCTAACAAAAGATCACAAAGACTTAGCTAACCTGCATGCATATACTTAATAAGATTTGAAAGTTGTTAAGCAAATATTATAAAATCAATTTCCATTGTCTAAATGTTCATAGAGATATCAGCGCACGCAGTCGCACTATATATTCATTTAAATATGTATATCTATTAGATAATATCGGATGGGTTTGGCAAATTTGAAAAGGCAAAGCCAAAAAACAATTAAAACTTGGCGAACTAGTTATTATTTTTATCTGAAGCCCCTTAACAACCGAGCAGTTCCTTAATCCACGTCTTATTTCAGTTGAATTTAATTAACCTTAAACTCAAATTTGATGTATTTAAGTTCATGAGTCTAACAAAAGGTTGAAATTGTCTTTTAAATGCATATCTATCAATGTACATCAATAAAAATAAACATACAAAGGTAATTTTATTCAACTAATTTTAGTTTTATTTGATAATTTGCTTCTCTTTAATTTCATTTGTAGTATACGTCATTTTATCCATAGTTGTTAAGTAATTTAACTTTGTATAATATGCGCTGTTAATTATTTTTAGTTTAGTTTAAATTAGTTTACTATATATGCATATACGTATATATCATATAGGGTAGAGTGTAGGTATATAAATTATTATCATAATTATGCAATGCTTCTATAATTGATATAGCTCGATAATGGATCGGCCATATAGGTAGCTAAACATTAACAAATCGAACATGCATGCATCGTACTATACAATTAAACTAAAATACTTAAGTTGCTGCTGTTGTTGAAGAGACTCTAGGAGCACATAGAGCATATGGTCAAGAAAATAGGAGCCTAACTTAAAATAAATATATATTTAATTTATAAACAAACGAGTTGACGAATTTCTCATGGTTTCATTTTTTACGCTACTTTTTTATATGCACTTTCAATTGCGGTTGTGGGTGTGGGTGTGTGTGAGGATTGAAATTTTCAATAAATAGCCTAAAACGGGGACTAGCCACATCCCTTCTTATTATAGGACATTCACAGACGCCACACATAAACATCTCTATATTATAGATCAACTACATTATATACAAGCTTGGACTGCCGCCGGCGTTTGTTATGTATCATAATCGTCCTGTTGGGAGCTGAAGTAGCTCACCAGGCCACTGAATTCCCCGACACCTCCTCCAACACTGTTCGCGGCAACAACGGCGCTACTGCTGCCGTGTGCCGAGCTGGAATCCTCCTCGGCAATGGGTGCTGGCGAATCGGCTGAGGCATCCCCAACCACAGCCAGCGGCGATTTGATATTGGAGTAGGCCTCCAGTGTGATGAGTTTCTTGCTGGTTATCACCGATGATTTATGCACCTCTGGTGTGACAGCTGCTGGTGGTGCAGACGGTGGTCCTGATACAGGCGGCGGAGCGACAGGCACAGCTGGAGCTGGAGCTGGAGCTGGTGCTGGTGCTGGTGCTGGTGGTTGTGGTGGTGCTGATGATGGAGTTGGTGCTGGTGATTTGCCACGCGTCAATGCCGAAACTGAATGATTTGTGGGTGTGACAGGAGGCGGCGGCGGCGCACTCACAATCACTGAACTGGGCGCAGACGCGTGCGCAGGCGGCGTAGTCAGCGGCGGTGGATAATAGCCATAGGGTGGATAGCCACCTAAAACAGAAAGATTATTATAAGTAAGAGTTGAACTAGAATTTAAATTAGATTTTAATGCTACTTACGCGCACCGGCTGCATAGTCCACTGGACCAGGTCGCATATTGGCGCTGCCAGGAGGTGCCACACGCGGTGGATAGTTCGGATTGCCATAAATGGGCGGTGCTCTTCAAATGAAATATATTTATATTAACCGTAACAATTCAATCTCCCCCTGACTTAACTTACCTGTAAGGATTCAGATGCGGTGAGGCATGACGAGCCGGTGGCGGACCGGCGCCATAGACGCTAGCCAATGAGCCTGGCGGCGGAGGACCACCATGGTGTTCTGGGCCATGTAGATAGGGCGGCGGACGCGCATTGGATGCACTACCAGGCGATGCAGATGCTGTTGACGTGGGTGGCGCGCCACGTAATGGCGGCGGTGCCCCATATGTGGGGCGCAGCGCAGAGCTGGGCGGCAATGGCTGGGAATAAAAACGAGCCAATTCCGCGCTACTCGGATACATGCCAGCTCCCGGTGATGCTGGTGGCACGCGTGTATGTGCCGGCGGAAGCAATGAAGGCATGGGCATGCGCGTGATTACGGAAGCCTGGGCGACGGTGACTGGTGCATCTTCATGAGGCTTAAAGAGCTGTGGAGGCGTTGGCGGTGGCTGCGCCTTGCCAGAAGGCGCAGGTTTCTCGTTGCCCACCGACGAGGTGGCTGCTGTAACAGCTGCGGCGGTTTGTTGCTTCTGCAACTGATCACGCAGTGGCGTAACCTTTTTTCGACGACCACGTGGCTTGGCTTCGGGTGCTGGAACAGGCGCTGGGCCGCGCACTGTAGCAGCTGCAGCGGCTGCCTGCATGAGATGGGCTGCAGCAACCGGCATTGACATGCCCAGTGGCAATCGCTGCATGGCAGGCAGCTGTTGTTGCTGTGCAGACGCATAGTTTGCACGGCTCAGTGGCTGACCTAGAGGTGCGGAAAGAGCGCTCTGCAGCAGCTGCATGGCCTGTGGTGGCGGTGCCAAATGGCGCTGCAACATTGGGTGCATGCCAGGCGGGGGATGCTGTTGTTGTCCACCCGGCGGTGGAGGTAGAAGTGAAGCTGGTAGCCCACCGGCTGGGCCATGCGATGGAAACTGATGACGCAGCAGCGGCGGATGCATTGTGGGCATAGGCAAGCGTTTGCGCATAGGCTCCTGCAGCCCGGAGGCGCTTGGCATCTGCTCCGGTGTGGTGGGCTGTTGTTTCGTCACCTTAGATTTAGCTGGCGTGGTGCGCAACACCTCGTCCGGTGCAGGCAACTCACGTACAGCAGTATCTGAATTGAACTGCTCCACCACCATGCGTGCAATCGCATCTTCCATGTCCTCGGGCAAATCGGGTAGCTCGGTATCATCCAGCTCGGAGTCCACATCATCCAGATCATCAATGGCCTCACCTTTGCGATGCAAATAATCAATGTCCAACACCTTAGCCTGACGTATCACAGACAACGGCACTGTTGACAGCGAATCACCTGCACCAGAAGCGGCACCACTTTTTGTGGGCGTGCGTTTCTCCTGTACGGGCGCCACTGTAGTTGATCCCTTGATTGGTATTAGTCGAGGCGTTGCTGCCAGTTTCGCGCCCTCCGCGTTCTTCTCGGCAAGCATGCGTTTGATCTCCTCCTGCTTCTGTATAAACTTTTGACGTTCTTCTGGCGGTGTATCGGGACGCTGTACTCCTGGCTTGATGCCCCCATCGGAGCTGTCGTCGTCAAAGTCCTCGATATAGGCGTAGCGACGGCCACGTGTACGCGTTCGCTCATCGGAACCGCCACCGCCACCTTCATCCGATGAAGGGGCCTTCTTCTTTTTCTTGGTGCTCTTGCCTTTGCCTTTACCTTTGCCAGACGCCTGCGCCTGCGCCGACGAGCCCGTCGTTGACGTAGTCTTCTTTAATGGCTGCGAACGCGGCTGTTTGCCTGAACCCTTGCCCGACATCGGTGCACCATTAGCGCCAATCTGCACTGCATCATCATCATCCTCGTCCTCTTCCTCCTCACTCTCACTGATGTCATCATCTGAATATTCCAGCTGTTTGGTCTTCTTAATTACAGGTTTCTTCAATTTGGGAGATTTGCGTGCAATGGCAGTCGAAGATTTCTTGGCAGCTGGCTTCTTGCGTTTCGATGGATGCCAGGCACCGTCCTCGCTCTCGCTAGTCGTGTCATCGCATAGATCTGCGCTATCCATGTTCTCCGATAGCTCGGAACCGTTTTCATCGTCGTCCGTTTCGGTTTCCGTATAATCGGAATCATCCTTCTTCTTCTTCTTATGAGACTTGTTGGACTTGGATCGTTTTTGTTGCTCCTCTTCGTCGCTTTCATCGCTTTCCTCCACCACAAACTTGCGATCCTTACGACGTTCTCGTGCCGCTCGTCTTGCTGCCTTGCGCTGCTTTTTACCACGCCCAGGCCGACGATAAACCTCTAGACTGGAGTCGGAATCGTCAGATGCAGACTGTGAACTATCGTCGTCGGAGAAACTGGAAGTCTTAAAGTCCTCATCGCTGCCATGATCTTCCTCGGAGCTCACATCCAACGTAGTCAACTTGCGTGCCTTCTTTTTAGCCGGTTGAGAAACTTTACTCTTCGACTGTTTAACAGCTTTCAATGGCTGCTCGTCATCTTCGTCGTTGCTGTCGTCCTCATTACTTGATTTTTCCTGCGTGTCTGTCGTAACCTTTGTCGCTTTCACTTGCGACTCATCCTCGTCGGGTTGCTCGCCCTCCTCTTCGCGTCGCGTTTTTTCTTTGTCCGCCTCGATAATAGTGCTAATGTCCTTGCCCCTGCCCAGATTTCCAGCTCCAGCCACCTCGTCCATCTCCTTCTTTAACGCCGAATTAATCAAATCATCGTATTCATTGAGGCGATAGCTGACATTGATCTGTCGCCGCTTGCGTAGCTTGTAAATGGGCTCGTCATCCGAATCAGAGTAGCTGCTGCTGCTGCTGCTTCCGCTGCTGCTGGAAGAACGTCCACCACCACCTGCGGCTGATTGTTTGCCACTCTTCGTTGCGCTGCTAGCGCTATCCGATCCATCGTCCTTCCCTCCGCGACGGCGTCGCGTGCCTCGCTTAGCTGCTCGTCGATTGCTGCGTCCATCACCACGTCGTCGTTTCGTTTTTTCCGCCTTGGCGCGTTTGTTGGCCTTGCTGGATGCATCGCCATCATCATCGTCGTCATCTTCATCATCGTCATCGTCCTCATCATCCTCGTCATCGTCTTTGTCATCATTCTTTTTGCGAGCATTGGTGTTAGAGCGCTCCTCCAACTCACTGGCGGTCCGAGCAGCTGCAGCGGCTACCGCTTGGCGCTTTTAAGATTAAAATTGATAAATATTATAATAAAGAATAGTAAAGCGCTATTAGTTTTAGATTATATTTAGTGGAAGATCTCAGAACTTTCAGGTGAGTCACATATTTCAGACATATTTATAGCAAAGAAACCAATGTAATAGCTAAAAATTACCTCCGCTTCCTCGGCTAAAAGTTTTTCCTGATGCTTGCGGGCAACCAGATCATCGAATTGCTGCAGCTGCTGTTCCAAGGCAGCGATAAGCTGCTCCTGTTGGCATGGCGGACAGTGCCAGTCGCCCTCGGGTATATAGAAGAGCACGGGGCTGAGGCAGGAACAATGATAGCCTTTGTTGCAGTCGGGCGTATCGCAGAGTAGTATCCATTCGGGATGGTCCGATTTGCCGCACTTCTGACACGCTTCGTCCGCTTCCGCAGCGGCCGCATATTCCTCATTATCATCCGCATTCTCCTTGCGCAATGTTCGAGCGCGTTTCATCGGAACCACCTGAGAATCATCTTCTACTTCCGATTCGGGCGAGAATTCATGATCGGATCTAAAAAGTGGCGAGCCGGGATCTGTATCGTAATGTGGTGGCTCTTCTTCCTCCTCCTCACTTTCGGCTTGCTCCTCGGAGTCCGATGACCACCCGCCATTCTTGCCAGGACACTTTTTTTTGATTTTCTTCTTAGTCTCTTCAGCTTCGCTTGCCGACTCAAAGGACTCCGACTCAGCTGACGGCTCTAGTACTGTGGGATCCGCTTCCTTTTCGGCTTTTTTTTTGTTCTTCAGCTGCTGTTTCATTGTCCTTAACGCGACTTCCTCCAATTTGCGCCTCTCCGCCTCTTCTTTGATTTTCTGCTGCGCTATGCGACGGGATTGGCGCACTGGCGTCTCCGAGTCGTTGGTATCAATAATGTTGGTAGTGTCCACCTCACGTTTCTTACGTGGACCTCGCCCACGTCCAACTCCAGGCGTTGTAACCGGCTTGGGCAGCTCCTCCTTAGGCACTGAAGTCTTTGGTTTTTCCGTTGGCTCTTTAGATTCCTCCTCGACTTTAATTTCCTCCTCGCTTTTGGGTTCCTGCTTGGCGACGGGTTCGCTTTTCGCTTTCTCCTTAGCCGCTGGTTCCTGTTTAGGTTCCTCTTTGATTGGCGACTTTGTTTTAGCTGTTGATTTCAAGGGCTTAATTGCTGGTTTCTCCTCTAGCTCCTCATCTTCGATTTTGAGTGGATCTTCTTTGATATGCTGCTTACTTTCAGTACTAGATTTTTCTTTGGGGCCACCTCGAGTGCGCTTGGGCTGCGGCAGCTCCGAGTAGACAACTGCGGTGCCGCCGCGACGTCCAGAGCGTCGCCCTTGAGTTTCAGCAGGTGGTGGCGGAGGTGAATCCTCCTTGGGAGTTGATGGCGTTGCCTGCTTGACCGCCTGAGCTTCTTTTTTAGTAGCTGACGGCGGTGGAGTAGCTTGCTTCGCCGGTGGAGACGTTGACCTCTTGACTGAGGGAGATGTTGATCGTTTAGCTAAAGGAGATGTTGCCCTCTTGACCATAGGGGATGTTGCTCTCTTAGCTGAAGGAGAGGTGGATCTCTTAGCTGGAGGAGATGTTGCGGTCTTAGCTGGCGAAGATGTTGCCCTCTTAACAGGAGGCGGCGTGGTTTCTTTAGCGGGTGTAGCTGTGCCTTGCTTATCTGGTGGAGGTGTTGCTTGTTTAACCAGATGAGACACAGCTGGCTTGACCACTGGAGGTGAAGCTTGTTTAACCACTGGAGGCGAAGCTTGCCTAACCACAGGAGGCGAAGCTTGCTTAACCACAGTAGTCTTCGCCGACTGTTGTGGCCACTCCTGTTCTGGAATTTCTTCCCGAATAACTGTAGTTTCCTGTTTGACTTGATGGGATTCTGGAGCTACGGTCGAAGGTTCCTCCTGCAAGAATTGCTGATCATTGTTGCGCATGTGTTTCTCGCTTATTGCAGGCAACTCTTCGCTGACGCTCGCCTCCTTGGAGTCCTTTGATTCCTCGCTGCTGCGTCGTTTGCGTTGTAATGTGGATTCGAAGCCTTGGCTTGTTGGAGCTGGAATTGCAGTCACAACTGTTTCACTATTGGTTCGCTTTCTTGGTGTTGCCTCCTCGTCGCTCTCCTCTTGGCGTATTTGCGTAAGCAAATTCTTTTTCAGTGGCTTTGTAATGGGCGACTTTTTGGGCGGTGTAAAGGGTACAGGTTCTATTCTTTGCGCTATAGGTGGCGTGATCTCACCTACTGGCTGTGCAGGCACCTGTGTGGGCGCGGGCATGGCCACTGGCGGGGCTATGGGCTGCTCGACCAATTGAGCTGTCTGCTCCTGCTCATCTTTTGGTTTCTCTGGCGTCTTCTTTAATTTCTTCTCAATGATTTCAGCCAGCGTGGGCTTTTGCTTCACCGGATTGGGTTTTTCCAGATGGCGCTTTGGCGCTATGATCTTGCGACGACTGCGCGCATCTTCCTCGCCGCTCGACGAGGTTGTTTCCTCAATTTGTGTTTTCTGAGCCTCCACCTTGCGTCGTACTTCGACGTTAGTAATCTTTGGACGCATTTTAATACGCTTGCCACCAATATCCAAATCATCGTCATCCAACTGTTGTTCATCTTCCAGCTGGAGCTCGCCATGTATATCGATTTCGCTTTCGGATGTGGAATGACGTGCAGCCGGTGCTGCAAAATCGGCCAAACGACGTTTCCGATTGGGCAGCAACATTGCTTTTCTGGTCTGGCTCTCTATTTTACTTTCCTTCGGCTCCTTTGCTTCACAGATCGTCGCTTCGCTTTTGTTTTCCTTAGGCGTTGTGTTTTGATTATCATTTGGGATTACAACCTTAGAGGTGCTAGGCAATTCACTTTGTACTGTTTCTGTTAACTTAGTTTTGTTGCTGTTTTCCGCAGCGGGTGCTGCTAATACATTAGCTGCAACAGTACCCGCAGTTGCAGTTGCTTTGTCAATATCTGTAGTTTCGACTCCATTTCCAGCTGCTTCAACTGCTAAAGTTTTCTGTGGTTCAGTTTCTTCATTCGGGATAGATTTACTGCTTTCTTCAGTTGGTTTAGGTGCTGCGTTGTTGTCAGCTGCAACTGGCGCTGCTTCTTCAATGATTTCTTCATTTAGCTCTTCCTTGCCAACATGGTTCATATTTAACTTATTATTATCTTCTCTTTTTTCAGCAACACTATCAACGTGTTTTCTAGTTTCCAATTCATCTTTTTCGTTCGTTGCTTCCGTTTTAATTGTATTCTTTACTATTTCCACTGATTCATTTGTCGTTTCTATTACCCTCACTTTATAAACTTGTTCTACGCTTTCTTCTTCTGACTTTTCAGGTCTTTCTTCATTTTGTTCAATTGAGATTTCTTTTGTTTCTTCCGTTTTTTCAGACACATTTTCAACAAGATTTTCTGATGATTCTCTATTGACCATCTTTTCTTTAGCATCATCTTCTGCAATAATTTTATCACTCTCACGGCTAGGGTTGCAGTTTTCTTGCTGTTCCTGATTGTCCTCCTGTTTCTGGTCCGGTGACTCATTCCCATTAAGCACTGCCGCTACTTTCTCGTTATCATTATCCGTTGTTTCATTGGACTTTCGACTCTCTCCATTCGTTTTCTCAGGTTCTGGTTCTGGGTCGCCTATGCTATCGAATATGCTTCTTTTTGTTTCCTGCTTTGGCGTCTGTTTAATGGGACTTAGTTTTAGACAGCCCGGTTCGCCGAAAAAGAATGTCGCCTTTGGCTCAGGCTTTGAGGTGGCCTCCTCGTCGTTGGCTTCGTTGTTGCTATTGTTTCCAACTAGACATTCAGCTCCAGTTCCGGAGCCATGCACAAAAAAGAGTTCTTCCACGATTGTTTCACCAACGCACGGATCTAAATCAGCTTCCTTATCTGCAAAAGCGCCAAGAAATAGTGAATCATCTGGCAACGCTTGGCATTCATGACCATCTCCGTGTCCGCGAACTATTAGAGTGGGCTCTTCAATATCTTCGCCAACTTCGTCGTCCTCGTCATCATCATCATCCTCTTCATCCTCTTCGTTAAATTTTTGCTCGTTCTCATCTTCGTCAGCAGCAGCACTATCAAGTGATTCCTCCTCTCCGTCGAGCGATTCCTCTTCCTCCTCTTCGCCCTCATCCAGTTCCGAGTCCTCCGAGTCCACTTCGTTATCATCTTCGGATTTGGTGCTCTCATACCGACTTGGCTTTTTAATACGTTTTGTGTCGAGCAGCGTAGGTCGCTGCTTCTTTTGATGATCCTCAGATGCTACCGGTGGACTATTGTCCACATCCTCCAACGGCCGTTTCTTGGCCGGTGCAGGCGATCCTCCCAGTTTGCCTTGTGTAATAAGCAGGGGCTGCAATGGAAACTGTGTAACCAAAGGAAAATGTAATCTTTAGCTCATTGACTCACCTTGACCTTCTTGGGCTTAACCTCTGGCTCCGGTTGCTCCTGTTGCTGCTGCTCGGGAGTGCGCAGCTTAATCTTTAAATTGGGCACTTTCGCTTCATGCGAATCCTCATCATGTGGGTCCGGCTGCAGTATAGTTGGTGGGGCCGGTGGTGCAGCTTGACTGCTGCTGCTACTGCTTGTGGTATCTTCATCCGCTTCGCCAATGTCCTTGGAGGGCAGCACTACCTCATTTCCACGTAGACGTGCAATGAGATTAACAAATTCATCACGATTTGTAGCCACCACCTGCCATATCTCCTCGTCCAAATGCTCCTGATAAATGCGCAAATTGCAATCGCCATCCTGCGACAGCCAATAGGAGTGACCCAAGCGATCGCGTCCAATGGGCTGAGCGCGCAATGTGGTCGCGTTTAGCGTTTGAATATTTGCACGAAACTTCGCATTACGTTCAAATTGACTTTCAAGTAGTTCCTGAAAGCAAAAGATCGAAGGATTAATAAGGAACATGAAATGCGAAGTCAAGCTTCTAGTTTGTACTAACACGTAGAATACGTAGCTTAACTTTAAGACTGGAATTCCGGTAGCCGAAGCGCTCAATCTCCCAGGCATCCTGCAGGGAATAGCCGAAACAGAATTTACTCAAAGCTGATTCCCAGCTCTTTTCGTGAACCGTCTTGCGTGTCTTGCGCAACAGTTTAATGTGAAGATCTCGCAGCTGGGGCACTGAAAAACAAAAAGAAAACGCGTGTAATGTTAATCAAAATGTTGTGATTGTTGTTGTTTTTGTTTTTATTTTCTCTTTCAGCTGCATTTTTTACGGTCTCCGCTTTACTCCATACCAAACAATAATACAAACAATCAAGCTCTTTTTCTCTCATTCTGTCACGCTCTCTCTCTCTCTCTCAATTGCGACACACACACACACACCCTGACTTGCACAGCTGCATACATATGCACGCACACACATGCATACACTCATACGTACCTTCATCGTTGTTTGTCAACCACTCCTGCAAATGCTTGAAATTTGGCAAAGCCAAGCCCAAATCTTTGGCAAATTTTTGCAAAAATGCACATATTACTGCAAAATCTGGATCATTTGCACATGAATGTAGCGTTGTAGTTAATGCATCGTCATCTTTATCTTTACATTCTTCTTTACATTCAGCCGTAGCTGAAGACGCCGCCATTTTTCATGCGTCTGCTGAAAAAATGTGTTAGGCTCTCAAAAACTTGTATAAAACACTAGCAAATCAGCAGAAACAGTACAAATTATGCAAGGCATTTGTTTACACTTCAAGTACACTGAATGCAAAACGATTTATTGCACGAATTAATCATACTTTTAATTACTTTTATACTATTACTTTATTTTTCGACGCATGAGAACCGATAGACGACCGATAAACTGTGGTGGTCGAACAATACGCACACATTAGAGATGACCGATTGTTGTGCCTGAACGAAGCCTACTCACTTAACGAAGTTACTCAATTAGCACTGTTCACATTATTTGAGCTATTTGGGTATTAACATTTGTTTGAAAATGTAACAGAAGCAAATAAGAAGAGCGTAGAAAAACAACAAAGACGGACAAAAACAACTGTGAAAATCGAATTTGTATCTCATAATTTAAAAATCGACTCTCAGTGTTAACTCTTTGTTAATTTATTGCGTTTTAAATTGTGAAAAGAGTAAAAAAATAATAAAAATTTAAATCAATACGAAACAAACAAAAAAGACCAGTGAAAGTGTGTGGAATAAGAAACTTTTCGCATTGACAAAACAGCTGTAACAGATTTCTAAAATGGCAGCATATCAAATGAATTTCAACCAGGATTTTACGTAAGTTATAACAAATTAGCTAGCTAACATCTGCCCCAAACAAGCGTTTGCACACCTACTCAAGCCTTTCTTTCAAATAAAGAAGGTCATTGAGCAAAAAAAAAATAGCAAAAAAATCAGAGATACAACGAACGACAAATTAGACAAGTAAACAAGCGAACCAGCTGGTAGAATGAGGGAGGGGTTGTGGCATGACGGGTGAGGGGAACATTCGGTGCTAATAGCTGAACTGTAACAGCGCCTATCAGTACGTGTGCGTGTGTGTATCTGTTTATTTGTGTAAGTGTGTGTGAGCGTGTATTGGCGTCGTTTTGCTTATTAGAACATGCAAACAACCAGTTCTAATAGGAATGACATGCACACATTTATTATGAAATATAGGTAATGGCAGAAAAGTACACTAGCCAGCAAAGGAAACCATCACCTGACTACTATATAAAAATACAAATAAATATTAAACTGCGGTTGTGTATAAATTACGGTGTAAAGTTAACCAGAGTTAATCTGACATCATCTTAACGTTAACAGAAATGTTAGCGCTCACAATTGTTGTTTGCGAAACAGTGTAATGAGCAGCAGTAGCGAGCACTCATACAAGCAAAACAAACACACACATACTGTACAGGAGCAACAGCTGATGCTGTCCTCTTTGTATGTATTGTCTACTGGGCTTGTGACTGACTTGCAAGCTGAATAAACTTGTAAAGCTTCTTTTTTGCTAATTTGTTTTTGTTTTTAAACTTTGTTTATTTTCGCTCAGCTGATGTCATATTGAGATTAGCTCACTGGCCTAACCACCGTTACTTACTAAGCACCTAATGAGCTGCTCTCTCACACTCCACTCGTTCTCTTGCACTTTGCTCTCGCTAGCCAAAGTGCAAGTGACGCACAAACTAGAAGCGGAAACAATAACAATCGATATTGCTGCTTATGGCGAAAATCACAAAAAGAAAACACTTAAAGCATATGTATGTATGCATGTGACACACATACAAACATATATACTTATATTGCTATATACACACAGACTCACTCTCGCATCCATAGGCAAACTCAATTATATGAGCGGCAACAACAAACCTGATAGTCGCGCGTCATAAAGCGAGAACAAAGAGCTCAACAAAGGCTGCAAAAAAGAGATAGAATGCGAAACGCTTTCTAATCAGAACAAATCAATTTGCTTTTAAAAGCATTTTACAGGTGAATGCACAGCACAAACGAACTCAATTAGGCATTCGATTGAGCGTCAAGTTCAAGGGCAAAGGTGCAGCAGCTGAGCTAAGGCAATGATAGTGATAATGATAATGGCAATGATAGGGCAACTAAAAACACGTGTTGCAAACGCGTCCATTGTCCATTGAGCACGAATAGTGCAGTTATTTCATAATATCTCTGTTTTTGTTTACGCCAGCTGTTTGCGCCGTGCGTTTTGCACCTCTTATACCCTACATAGAGGCGATGTTATTGAAAGGAAATTTAAATTTTTAAGACAGTTTGTTAACAAATTTAATTTAAGTTTTAAACTTTCTTATGGAATTAAACTAATATTAAAAATTATATATGTATGTACAATACATTTTTAAATTTGGTAAAGAGCATTTAGGCTTCGGCTTTTACTTCAATATCTTTTCTTTCTGGTGCGAATGAACTTCTATCTACACTTTTTACTGAACATTTTAATTAATGTGCCCACTTCACTCCGTGTTGATGTGTTTACATTATTACTTTCGTTGCGTCATGGAAAACATACAAAAATATTATTGAGTAAAAGTATGAAATGCTCAGGCTTAGCTTAGTTGTTAGTAAACAGCACAAAAGGGGATAGCGTAAAATATAAACAACAAATCGAAAACAAGGCCGTCATGTTATCGCTTTTTAAAGGGGGTTTGACTACCAGTCAGTCGCATACAATTCAGTATGGCCTTGGGCCCCATTTTTTGCGACGACGCCTTTGCCGCAAAACTAGTTTTGATCCCATAAAATAAAACCACAAAAGCATTGAGAACCAACATAAAATCGGCTGAGCGACACACGTGTTGCGCTCATCGCCAGATTTGCGGCTCTCGCTTATCGTTTTTGGTTTTGCGGAGAAACGTGTCTGACATAAATTTCGAGTAAATGATAACAATAAAAACAAACATTTCCATGGTCAAAACTATTTTGTATAATTTCAAGTGCAAAACTTGACGGCAACAACAATTAAAACCAAAAGCTAATATAATTTAATTTTTTAAGCTAGCTGCAAAAACAAAAATTCAAAACGACCGCGTTTTGCAACACTGCGAATATTGTCGTGCTGCGTCACGTAGAATAAATACTAAATCACTTACCAAATGCAAAAAAATCGCTTCGGCTATGATTGACATAAATACTTATCAATAAATTTATAAATAATTAAAATTGATCAATTGTTTTCATAGTCTAAACTTATCAAAACCAATGAAATTCTATAGCTTTTGGTATGCTTTGTTAAAGTTGCCAAAGTTGAAATTTAAATTTACCGGAAATTGAGCACGTTTTACAGCACTGTCAAACAGTGTGGTAGTGCAGTGCACAGAATTAATACCAACTAAAATACCAAATCGCAGCAAGCGCAAGTAAAATATAAACAACAACAAACATAAACTGCATTTGACATTGAAAAAGGCGAAAATTGGAAAATAATTGGGTAATTGAATACCTGAAGGTGTGGAAAATCAATTCGCACGCTATGGAGCAGCGAGCTAATTTTCTAGCTCTAACGCTGCTCGACGCCCTGGAGGATGAGAACGAAACGGATATATTTTCAATGCTGGATCGAAACATCATCAATGCAGGCGTTGTGCCCTGCGAGCGAGGATTAGCTCCGTTGCACTATGTGTGTGGCATGCAGAACGAGGAGCTGGCTTTGCGTATACTCGAACGGTTTCTCGCCAGCGATCAGATGGATGTGAATGTGCGCTGTGATGGAAATATGACTGCATTGCATATCGCTGCGATCTATGGGCGCACGGAGCTAGTGCGCCTGCTACTGAAGCATGGAGCACGGCCAGATATTGCGGATGATGAGCATAAGCTGGCCGTGCACTATGCCATCGAGGAGTGTCACTTCGAGGTGTTGCAATTGATGCGCGACCACATTTACAGGGAGAAGCAGCAACAGAAACAGAAGTTACTGACGCCCAAGTCGACGCTGAAGTATAATCACGATGTCACCTCGCCCTACTACATCAATATAACGCACCGACGTGGCAAGCCACAGCCACAGTTTCCAGACGAGCCGGAGCAATCGGTCAACCTGTTTTCTCTAACTCGAGATCATTTAGCAGAGCTAACGCACAATCAGGATGCTTCGACATGTGGCCGTCGAACTTTGATCGAGAGCTGGCGGGATAAAGTGGAACGATCGCGTGCACGCAAATCCCTGCTGCAGGAACAACAAGTGGAAATGCTGGTCGATCAGGCTATAGCCCAAGAGGACTTTAGCTACGAACAGCATGTGCAGCAGACGTTGAGGCAAGCGGAGCAAGCGCCGTCAGAGCAATCCAGTTCCCCGGCAGTTGCTAGTCGAGCTGCCTTTGGTCAGCTGGTGGAGCAGGTAGCGCAAGCTTGTGTGCTGGAGCAGAGCTTCCACACAGCCCCAGAGGAGGAGCCAGAGGATCAGCAAAGGAAGCAGCAGCCCCAGGACAAAACATATTATCTCCAAATGACCGAAGCCTATGTGCATACAGACGATGAGAATGGCCTTGTCTTCTATGAGACGAAGCTGCTCCAGAATGATGCATCCAAGAAACAGCTCACGAAGCGCAAGCAGAACCATTTGGAGCCACCACCTACTTCTGTGCAGCTTGACAGCAGCGTGAGCACAAATCTTACCCTGCCGCTGGACTATGAGACGGACGCACTGCGTGCAGAGCTGACGCAGCTGGGCGCTCCAGTTGGACCCATTACACACACAACGAAAAGGCTTTACATCAAACAGTTGATCAAATACAAGAGGAATACAGCGGCTCTGCTGGCGGCACAGAAGCATGCGAAGGCGGCACAGTTCAAATACTCCGTGGAGCTGCATCATACGTTGCGTTCGCAGTCGGATTACGAGCAGATCGAGCGGTTTATGGTGCATGAGAACGCGTCTGCCCAGCACTTTGCCACAGCTGGAGGGAGTGGAAAGCAGCTGCGCGAGGGGCATCTGAAGCAAAGTTTCATTTATATGTTAATAGATCCGCGCATCTCGAGGAATCTGCCTGGGGAACGCGCTTTCGTTGATCCACTTAGCATTTGGTCTCGCTTCCTGGATGCCATTTTCTATGTGGGCAAAGGCAAGTGCTCCCGGCCCTACGCCCATCTCTATGATGCAATGCGTCAGCACACGCGCTTGCACCAACAGCAGCCAGCGAATGGGAAAAAGCGTGCGACTGGACGTTGTCTACTAATGCCGGAGCTGTTTAAGTCTCCGCCACCAGCCAATGGGAAAGCTGGCAGCAAGAAGCTGCAGCGCATCCTGGACATTTGGCAACATGGCAGTGGAGTCGTCTGTCTGCATGTCTTTCACAATATAATGCCCACAGATGCGTACACGAGAGAGGCATCCATTATAGATGCTCTCGGGCTGACCCACTTGACGAATTTGAAGCGTGGAGACTATTATGGACCGGCTCAGATCTGGACTATGAAGCAGAAGAAGCAGCTGGGCATTGCTTTACTTTACAAGGCGTTGCACATATATTTGGCAGAGGGCGAATCTCAATTGTCGCCAAGTGATTTGATTTAGACAGCTGTAGTTATCCCTATTAGCAATAAGTACCAAGTACAAAGTTAAAAGCGCGCCAAAGCAATTATTAGCTGGATCTCAAAGTGTGTTTAGAAAATACTTAGAATACTTACTTTAGAATACTATTAAAATGAATTAGAAATCCTAGTAAACATTAAAAATTACCTAAAAAAGCACTACGCTGGTATTTACTTGGATTTGGTATTTTTGTATGTGTATAGCTGTCACGCTCTTTCATGCACAGCGCAGCTTTGAGCTGTTTTCTTAGCTAAATGTTTCGGCGTTTAGTCATTAGTTTTTTATTATTTCTGCATATGAAACCCATATTTATGTTTATTATGCTTAAGCAAGGCTATTGCTTTTTGAATATGATTGATTTTTTTTATTTTTAATTTATGTTTATTTGCCGTTTGTCATGTTTTGCTGATTTGAAATCAAAAATGTGCCAAGGTTGCGGGTTCGAATGCCAAAGCAGCTAAATCAAAAAATTGCTTTTTTAGCTGTTTTTTGTATTTAAAAATGTAAAATAATTTTAAAAATTATTTTATATTAAAAATGTTGAGTAACAACCCTTAGAGGCAATGTATAAGCTGTTTTATATGTAGCTGCCGCTGACCAGCCCTCTCAAGTGCATTTACGACTTCCCTTCCTATCTAAAACCCAAAGCCAATAAAGCAACAAAAAGGGATGCATTTGCCGAATTCTCACACAATGCACACATACAATAACAAAAATGCAGCCGAAAAGCATGCTACATAAACTTGCAGAACCGAAACGTTTAAATGCCTGGGTGTATTTATGTTTAGGTCACTTAGAATTCTCAACTGGTTATAGTTGGGCACGAATGGAGTAAGTGTTGTTTGGCAGTGTTAGGTTATCTTTGCGCAGAGGCGATATCGTAACCAATGAAGTTCTACTGAGGTGCGATTATTGCTAGTTGAAAACTTTAACCAATACCCCGCCATGGGGACGTGAAATACCGTCCACTACGGCAATTTTTGGAAGCCCGAGAGGGCTAATAAAATGATGAATTTGGTAGTCTAAAGGAAGTAGTTGTCTTATATATGATTAAGGGGCGGAAACGAATGGGATTGGCACTGAAGTTTGTTTGAAGTAGTGTTAATTAATGTTTTCCTTTGAAATATGCTAAATATGGCTGCATACCATTTTTAACACCCGCAGCTCGCTTTCTGTGCTGAGCAGCACTGGTCTGCGTTTGTATTCGATTGCCGGCCAGGATAAGGTCGAGGAGATCTTTGCCAAGGACAATACAGAGCAAATACGCATTGTGGAGCGGCTGTTTAACAGCTCGCTGGTGGTGCTGGTCACCTCACAGAAGCCCAACTGCCTTAAGATGCTGCACTTCAAAAAGAAACAGGACATATGCAATTGCTTCTATCCTTCGGAGATTCTGTGCGTGCGCATGAATCGCCAACGCTTGATTGTTTGCCTGGCGGAGAGCATACACATACATGACATACGCGACATGAAGATCCTGCATTCCATTGAGAATATAGCGCCAAATGAGCTGGGTCTCTGTGCTCTCTCTCTCAACTCCCATCTGGCGTTTCCCATCTGCCAGTCCAGCGGCGAGCTGCGCATCTTCAATGCCAACAAATTGCGCACAGGCATGACGATCAAGGCGCATGACACGCCCCTCTCAGCGCTCACGTTCTCGCCCAGCGGCGCACTGCTGGCCACCGCCTCGGAGCGAGGCACTGTGATACGCGTCTTCTGTGTGAAGAACGGCCAGCGGGTGCAGGAGTTGAGACGAGGCGTCAAGCGTTGTGTAAGGATCGCTTCGCTGGTCTTCGCAGCGAGCGGCGATTATCTCTGTGCCTCCTCCAACACGGAGACGGTGCATGTCTTCAAGATCGATGCCCGGGCTGTGGAGGCGGCGGAGATGAAGGCTATAGGTGAGTGAATGTAATTAAATAGAAGTTCGCCTTAACCAACATTTCGTCCTACAGCTGAAGTGGCAGCCAAATCGGACAGCAATACCAAGGAAACGACAGCCACGACGACGAAGACGTCAGCGACTGCAGCCAGCACTGCTTCTGTGGCAGCGGAGGAAACCAATGAAGCAACGACTGCTAGCACGGCCGCCAGCTGGGGTGGCATGTTTACCAAGGCGGTGTCCTCGCTGCTGCTGCCCGCCCAGGTCAGCGATGTCTTGGCGCAGGATCGCGCCTTTGCCACGGTGGTGCTGCCACAGCCAGGCCTCAAAAACATTTGCGCCCTGACCCGAGTACAAAAGGAACTGCGTCTGCTGATTGCCTGCGAGGATGGCTTCCTCTACATGCACGACTTCAATGCGGAGCGTGGTGGCGCCTGCAAGCTGCTGGCTGTGCATGACTTGCGTGGCGCTCTCGAAGATGTCATCGAGTTGCAGCTGAGCGAAAGTGTGCTCAAAGCACAGACGAAGACGCTGCCACAGCAATCACTGACTATGCTCAAAAGCTGTGCGGCTAGTGTGCTGATCGAGAATCCCGATCCCGTGGCGGACAACAGCTATGCGGGCATACTGCGTGGCGAGCAGGCGGACGCCATGTCAGGTGAGTGCGACTGCATATCTTTCTATTCCACCTGCTCATCCAAGCCCTTTTCAATTCATAGATTCCGACAAGTTCCGCAAGCTGTGCGATGCCATCGACACGCCCACAAAGCTGTACGACGAGCGCCAATTCCCACCCGTTGCCATCACCGCAAAGGATTGACCACGAAGAAGCAGCACACGGGACATGGTCTTTCTAGATAAAACACAGTGTGGTTGAGCAAGAACTCTGCATTTCCAAAAACCCAAAAAAAAAAAACAAATATAAAAAGTATATATCTACATAAAAGGCACCAAAAAAAAAACAAAATTTAGCAAATTATTTAAAGCAGTTTAATTATTTTAAGTACAAAAAATAAAACAAAAAATACTCGCAAGAGAAAAATGTAAAAAAAAGTATTTTAGTTGTAGAATTTATTTTGAATTTATGTCGAGTAAAATTTTGTTTTCAAAATGTTTGTATATAACTTGTATAGCTGTATCTAAAATTTTTATTTAGAGCTGTATAGATATCTCATTCCGTTCGCTCTCTTTCTCTCTCTATCTCCCCCTCTCTTTCTCTCTGTCAGCGCTGTTTTTATTCAACTTCAAAAACTTTGTATATTACATATATATTTATTAGTAAGTGAACGTCGTTTATTTTTTTAATAATGTTTAAGCAATTCGAAAGCTCAAAAAAAAAAAAAACAAAAAAGGCGAATTGTCGGAGAGAAAGATAATCAACTAAATGTACCTTAAACAATGAGCAACAACAAACGTATTCAATTAGCTTTGCAAGTAAATATAATATGTGTAACATTAAAAATAATTAAATATTGCAAATATTTTAAATTAAAAATTAAGTATTAAATGAAAGTGTAGATTTAAGATAAACGAAATATTCAAAATATATCAATACAGTTTAGACAAACAAAACAAGATAAAAAACAATCTGAGATTCGCAATCAATTAACTTAAAATAAATTGTATTAAAAACAAATTACATTAAAATGTTTATTAGAGAAAAAGAACAAGTCAATATGCCCAAAATATAAATTAAACAAAACAGAAAAAAAAACAAACAAAAAAATAAAAAAACTGCAAAAAACCGAAATATATGAACGTTTTTTTCTAAAGGGTTTTTAAGAAAAATATTTTGTGAGAAATTTTATAATACTTTGTAGGGTTTCTGGTTTCGGGAAGTGCTGCTTAAAACTCAAAGTGCTTTGAAGCCATTTGCCTTGTTTGGAGTTTTGTTGAATTAAAAATTCTTGTAAATGCATTTTTTTGGGTATTTTTAGTTATTTGCTAAGCTACAGATTGAGTCAAGCGGCGAATTCAAAGACTTGTATATAGAAGGGTCTTAGCATCAACCCTAAAGCCCAACATTTTCTGCAGGCTTAAGTATAAATACTAGTAAGCATGGTATACACACGTCTATATGCATAGGAGAGTGTATATATGCATAAGTGTGCGTGTATGTGTAAAAAGTTATTTTTAAGCAAGTCAACACTTTAATACTCTTCCTTTATCTGAGCGTGCACTAATTTGCAATGCTACTCACTCGCTCTCGCTTTTTCTTCAAATTAGCTTCCATTGCTGTTTATTCACACATACTCACACATATGTATATAGATTTAAGAGCGCAATTGTTATGAAGTGTGAGTGAGACAGGCAGAGCGGTATTCAATTGCACTAGGCTTAATTCTTCCATGGGAATGAGAGAATAAGCATATACTAAATTGAAATGGGCTTTGATTGTGTGTGTTTTATAGTTAGTGATATTGGAAAACTCCACGGATATAAGGATTAATGGCTTAAAAGCTCTTTGAATAAAATAACATTTTGTAAAAATCGATTTAAATTCCATTGCTCAATTGGCTAGCTCGCTGATCCATAGACTGATCCTGTGGCTGGTGTTGGTGGTGATGATGATGATGATGGTGATGATGATGATGACGTCGCTCAGCAGGACGTTCCTCTTCCACCACCGGCGCCTCCTCATGTGGCGTTGATTCAATACTCATTTGTGTAGATTTATCTAATTTCCAACCAATTTCAGGCGGTGGGGGAGTTGCCTTTTGCGATTTAAGCGAAAACATGGATCCAATCTTCTTAAGCTTGCTGTGCACAGAGGACTCCGCATCGTGGTCTTTACTGGATACTCCGAGAGATTTGGATGAATGCTTGGAGCGCGTTGAATGCGACTTAGAGGCTTTTGATTTGGATGACGAGCTGGAAGACGAAGAGGATGAGCTGCTCGATCCGACGCTTGCGTGCACCGGCTTTGTGGTAATCCAAATGCACAAAGCAAACATCACCTCCGCCTTGAGAGCGTCCTTCAGCGAGATCTGGGAAAACGAATTATTATAGAATTATTTAAGAGGTATGATTCTCACCTTTTCCTCGATCGCCACTGTTTTTACGTTCCAGAAAAACTCCGTGCAGCCCAGCACCATGGCGGACATTAGACCCAGTCCCAAGACCAGAAATACGCCACCGACATTCTCCAGTCCCAGCTCCGGAGTATCTGCGTTCCCTTCCTCGGCGCCCTCGCAGCTGCCTCCGCCATACATCTCCTTCCACCACTTGCGCTTCAGCTCAGAGAGGACACCCAGCTCACCCAGCTTCAAGACGGCGCCGCTTATCTGTTTGCGATACGGTGAATCTAGAGTAGAATAGAAGAAAAAATTTCATCATGTGACTTGACTTAGGTCAGAAATTAACCTACTGAAGGGCATTGCGATGCCATAACTCTTGTAGTCCAACCAGCCGCCAATTTGCATTAGATCGCACTTACGCTCCACGTTGTACTCCAGTGTAGTAGACTCCATTAAAAAAGCATACATATTTTTTCCTTTCTGCATTTAAAAATATTTTAAGCAAGCGTAATTCATGTAGGTTTTAAACGGTATAATAAACGGTAGGATGAATATACATGCAGAGACGCTAAATCGTCCACCACAACTTCATTTTTGCTCATATGGTTAATTCGCTCTCGCTCTCTGAGAGTCAAAGAGTGATTGCGACTTGCCTTGTGAATTGGGTATGCATTGTCTAGCTCTGTAATAATAACATATATACAGACACACATTTGTATATATGCATATGTGTATATGTAAGCTTGTTGTTTGAGTTCGTTTCAAAATAGAGAGCGCGCAAAGCAGTTACTATGTTTGTCTCTGTCTTTAGCATGTTATTTTCAATGACGATCAGCATAAAAGACAAAGCCAGTTTCATTTCAATGTGTAGTATTGACTTTGCAACTCGTCTCACTTGCGCCCACTACACACGCTTGGCATTGGTTTTTAGTTAAGAATGATGGCCCCTTTGTATGTGAATATCATGCAATATAACAGTACTTTCAAAAGTCTCATAATATATATGAAGATTTTGATTTTTTTGTTATGCATGACGTCACAGCTTGAGTTTCTGTTTGATCGTACAGTAACTATTTTTAAAATATATGATATGACCCATTACAAGGTTGTAAAATAATATTTAAAATAAAGGAATTAAATAGGAATCTTAGTTTCACTTGCAGTTTTGTGCGTAACCTCTTGATTGTGACATTTTGAGACTTACTTGCACTCGCTCCACGCCTTCGTCGTTTGTTTTGGTGAAAACTGACGGCTGTGCACTTTCCATGGCTGTCCACATTTTCTGATAGACACTGAAGTTGGAGTCCCTGAAGAAGCCCATTGTAGAGCCGCCCAATAGAGCGCCATATTTAATTTTCGTCTGGCCCGCAAGATCTTCGGCATTATTAATGGAGCTGGCTTGGCGCGAGTTGGTCAGAAACGCAGCTAAGTTGGCCGTGTAGGAGTTCAACATCATCAGAGCAAAGAACCACCACATGCCAGTCACTAGACGTGTTGAGGCGGCTCTGCGCCAAAAAACAGAATGTAAATTGGGGTTATAACTGTTATTTCACGGGAATTTCCTCACTTGGGTAATATATCGCAACCTTGGCCCATAAGAGAGCCAATGGATAGCCACATTGTATTGCTCAGAAACCATATATTCTCCACCTCCTCGGGCTCCTTGCAAGGATGCGGATTTTCCCAGTCATCGGGCGCCATGCGAGCCAAGGCAAAGAGCAAAAACGATATAAACAGATACGCAGAGCCCATATAGATCCAAACGTCCAGCGAGAAGGGCGATAGAAATGAAAACAGATCCGTCGGTGGTATTGGTGGCTTTGAGAATAAAATACTAATGCCCAGATTCATGAAAGGCGGCGTAAAGTCCACGGCTTGACGCCTGCCCGAGGTCATGGTCAGATCGCAAATGCCCAGATCCGCGTTCTATATGAGAGTTGAGGAGATATTTAGAGAATCTGTATAGTATCTATATGTATATATTAGTGTTTTCTCTGAAATTATATTTCTTGGATCACGCTGACTTAAGCTGGGTTTGTTCTCACCCCATCGAGCAGCTGCCTTACGATCCCATCCCATGTCTGCGTGACTTTGTTCAAGCTACCGTATTTGCCGTCTGGTGACATGCGGAATTCATACTTAAAGTTCAGCATGCGAGCGATGTTATCGATCAGATCGAGGGAATAGCCCTCGTAACGCGAATTGCCCTGCAGTATTTCGCCTTCTTTGGGCTCGCGCAGCGTCAGGAAGGGCGCTCCAATGCGTGAGGAGATGATGAACGTTTTGTTCGACAGCTTTTGGCCCACGCGCTTCTCGCTCTCCTCGTCATCGTTGCGCACATTCAGACCATTGACCGGATCCCAGGTGGCCAGATCCAGGAAGCCCCCGGCATCGATCTCCATGAAGCGCAGGCTGAAGTAACTGCGCTGTCCATACTCATTGAAGTCCACGCGACCCGTGCCAACCTCCTCAGAGCGCTATGTCATAGAGGTTATATAGTGGATCCATTGTTTAGATATAGCTTGCTTACCGCCTTCATGAACTCAATGATGCGTCTGCCATGTGGCCAGGGCTTTTTGCGTTTACATTCGATTTCCGGCGCCGAGAGCTCTTCCAAGATTCCCAGCTCAGTCAGTCCCTTGGAGAAGAGCCACACAGCATCGTTCAGCAGTATCATTTGCGTCTTCACCTGCGTCGGCAGCACTTTGTAGTAGCTTTCCGCGCGCTTCTCATGCTCCTCCCAGTCGTGCACAATGTTCTTAATATGATAGTCGGTGGGATCCATCAAGCGAACTGTTGTTATATTCGCCTCCACGTTCATAATGTCACCCAGCTCCAAGGTGTGTGTATCCAAGAGGGGTATAAAAACACTCTAATTTTGAAAGAGCAAGCAAAGCGAATAAGCTACATTTATTCTCAGGTAATCTCTCACCTTGCCTGCGTCTCACCTGATATTCACCTAGCATTTTCAGCTCATGAGCTTGTTCTAACACTCGTAAAAGATTCTCCGGCGAACAGTGCAGTACGAGACAATTATCCGTGGACAGTTTAATTTCCTTTAAGAAAGGTCTATGATCCTCGTCTGGACCCAGTTGTCTGACTGTTGTGGGATTGCTGCTGGGATCACCGATTTGCAGTACATCCTGCAGCTGCTGCAGCTCTGTGGGTAGTCAAAGCGTTATATATAAAAATAATATATTTTCAGACAATCGATATTTTCAATATTTTTGTTGTTATCGTTTATCGATCAAAGGAAAAAATCGATTTTAAAACATATTTCACGCATATTTAACTTTAGCAAGTGGTATATAGGCTAGGTATATTGACTTTATTCAAGTTCCGAATCGCACGAATATCGATTGAAAGATAAAAAGAATTTTCACAGCAAATTTCACTCTTATTTCACTCAAACAAATGAAATTTCCACCTTCATCTCTATTCAAACTTTTCATTTGATATTTGTGGTGATTGTGCATGGTCAGTTAGCACTGTACCTACCTCTCTCCGATTCATAGACAATCGTAAAGCTGCGCCAGCCAAAGCTCTGCACGATTTCGGCAAATCCACGCGCCAGCAGTAAATTATCCGGATGCAGATTGAGGGTCATCGAAGAATGTTCATACTGTCGATTCTCGGGCAGCCAGTCGTAAACGATATGCGGTATGTCCAGCGTGTGGCAAATGGAGGCAACTATGTCTATCGAGATGCGCAAGATGAATCGATCGAACCAAGTGGAAATTGCTAGAGAGAAACTTGCCTGAGCTGCTGCCCGTGCTGGGTCCAAAAATAGCAATGCAGCCCTGCGAAATCAGTTCACAAACTGCAAGCAGAATAAATACATATTTCTGGTCTACTTAAGTCTTGGGACTTACCCGTTTTCTCCATTATGAAACTGTCCTCAGTATTGGCATAGAGCACAACTGGCACCAGTTCTATGTTGCGTTCCATGATATTTGCACGTTCCACAGCCGTGCGAAATGCAATTTCCGCCTCATCCTTGTCCGATGTAAAGATGATGCCTGAACAGCGCAAATTTGACCCAGTTTTCTCGCCTTTACTTTCCTCAAAATTTCATTGAAGAACTTACCCACATTAAACTTCTCCCTGGCTGCGGCCCAATGCAGAAGCAACAAGCAGAACGGGGCGTATGCGTAATATTTGATAAGCATTTTTTATTGTTGATATTTAGGCATTTTATTATATTTTACTGATGATGTAAAAACTTGCAACTAAAACGTACGAAGGCCTGCAACACAATGAGCTATGTCGCCTATATATATATATATATATATAAAGTGAACTATGCTAATAATAAAAGTTATGCGAAAATCTACTCAGAGCGATGGAGCGAGAGAGAGAGAGAGAGCGCCCTCTGTTGTTTGTTGTGCTAAACATATTCTAAACAAGAAGAAACGAGTGAGAAATTCTTTGTTTTTGGATTGAAGCCAGCGAATTGGTTTACTCTGTACATATACCATACGATTTCTGATACATTGCTATGAATTTTGTAGTAGACTAATGATGCTATACCTTCTTGCGCAGCGTATGGTCGTAGAATATGACCGTGCCGTACTTGGGTGAGTTCACTGTGGTTCGGTGTACGTTGCGACTGAATGGGGTGTCACGACAGCCAACAGGCAGGTATTTGTGATCGCCTTTGTGCATAAACATGAGGCCGTAGCGATCGTGGTGCACAACCTTAAAGTTATCACTGTCCGTGTGATAGAGTATATTCATTTGGGCATTGCGATAGCTCAGATGGTGCGGCATTGGCCGCAGATAGGCCTTGCCCTCATAGATACCCTTCCAGTTGGAGTGATTGTACGCCCTGCGCGTCGTATTCATCCAGCTCATGCCCAAATCGATATACGCTGAAATTTCCGAGCCTTTGATATCAATATGCATTGTGAACACGATTGTCTGTTGACGGCCGGACAGTTGGAATTATTGATCATCTGCAGTGCGTCTCGCTTTCAACTCACCGCTATAATCTTGGAAAAAATGGGTATTTCACGCTGCTTGAACTGCAGCAGCACTGGATCCTCATTGTCTGGCGACAAGAATCTGCTAAAGTGGTTGTCGGCCATGGCCTTTGGTCGTATCGCTTGCATGGCCAAAAACTGACGCCTCTTAAATTCGGGCTTCTCATATGGAGTGTTCGTGGTGCGATAACCCAATTTAATGACTTCTGCGATCACTTTGTGGTTTCCCAAATATTGATAGTCCTGTTTCACCGTAAACGATTCTATATAGTCATCATACTTCTCAAAATCCAAAACGCTGAAGTCAACATTCTTGTCCCCCATTTCTTATACTTTTCTAAACGAAAAAGTTTCTTTCGCTTACTATTGGACCATGTAAGATTAAGCCAATAGATAGGCTCGCATACCTGTTTGGTTTTACGCTGATTTTTAACTTTTTTTGGTTTTATTTAAATAATAAAATCTGTTTTTTTATTTTTGCTCAAACTAAGCAAGAGTTTTAAGTGTTTGTTAGTGTATGAAGTTTGTTTTTCGTGGGATCATTGTGCTAGTGTGAAGCCTACTTGATATTTAGAGCAATTTAGAGTCCTTCAGCTGACCCGGCCAAAAATAAATTTAAATAAATAAAATTTTACTGTTAATTTCAAAATACAAAGACGTAAAAGTGCTCTAGTCGACAGTGCTAAGCTAGAAAATACCCTGACGCTGCGCAGCGTTGATGCTTTCATCATTCTAAGCATATGCACACACACATTCACATGCACGCAAACATATACACACACACAGGAGTAAGCACTCTGCTTACAGCGCAGCGCTGCGCTTGAGCTGCGCTTAGGCTGCGCTTGAGCTGCGCTTGGGCTGCGCTTGAGCTGCGCTTGGGCTGCGCTTGGGCTGCGCTTGGGCTGCGCTTGGGCTGCGCTTGGGCTGCGCTTGGGCTGCGCTTGGGCTGCGCTTGGGCTGCGCTTGGGCTGCGCTTGGGCAGCGATTGGTCAGCGCTTGGGCTGCGCTTGGGCAGCGCTTGGACTGCGCTTTAGCTGCGATTGGGCAGCGCTTGGGCTATGCTTAGGCTGCGCTTTAGCTGCACTTGGGCAGCGCTTGGGCTGCGTTTTAGCTGCGCTTGGGCAGCGCTTGGGCTGCGTTTAAGCTGCGCCTGGGCTGCTCAGGGGCTTTACTATGGGCACATAATTGTTGAATACCTTTTCTTCTAGCTGAATTTTCTTAATGAAAATTTCAGGGCTCTAGTCGTTTATATGAGTGTATTTGGTAAAACACAAGTCCCTAGAATTACAAATAAGTTATTTGTTAATTTTGGGCAATGGGGGAGAAGTATCCAACATCTGTGTATTCGTTGCGGAAGCCCACTCAAAAAAATTCGAAGCTTATATTAATGGAAAATGAAATGAAACTATCGATTCTTATCGATTTTAATGTATGTGTTATCGATAATAAAAATGTTAAGCTCGATAAGCTTCATATAACATTTGAAATCTATAGTTCGGGTGGCTTACGATCGTAGCCATCATACGGACGGACATATACTCAGCCGGAAGGCTGACTCAGCTCGTCGTTATTCCACGAATTTCCATTTCAATAATTAAGACATTTTATTGTTAAATATTGTTTATTTTTGCCTCTTCCTAAGCCAAAGCTAATAAACATAAGCATACATACTTATAAATACACATATACATATATATATATCTACATATATCTATATCTGCATATTAAAAATTATATATATATATCTATATATATATATGTATGAATATAGGCATGTAAACTGTCTTGTTCCAAGAGGAGGTTTAGTCTCATTTCATCCCCAATCGCTTGAGCTGGCATCGCAACGTTCGATTCCAATTTGGCTTTGAGATCTTGAACGTCTTCAGTTGTCTAATTCTTGTTAAATATGCTATCTAAACCTAGAAATCTATTGTAAATGAAGGGGTTCATTAAGCTATTCACAGTCAATTCTTACCTATAAACGACGCGACCAACATACATGTAGTGTAAACTGTTTTTTTAACGTGTTTTTCTTTTATTTCATTTATTTTCCTTTTTTACATTGTGGCGTTTATATTAAAATCAAAATGTCCAGTAAATACGTTGTTGGGCTATCATTGTATTTGAACGAAATTGATAGTTGGATAACCATTTTAAGGACTTCTGAAAGTGTAAAAGGTTGAAAAAGCAAAGCTAACGGGATGGATTTTCTATTGTATAAAATATGTGGAATCTTTTAGTTCAGACTGTTTGCATAAGAAGAGTGTAAAAGGGCAAAGAAATTGGAATAAACTTTATTTTTGCCGACAAAAATAAGATTCAATGGTAAATTTTATTGAATATCTTAAGAGATTTAGGTTATCATATGCTGAAAGTTATCGATTATCGATAACTAGCAATTGATGCAACCTAATCTAAACGGTTGCAATTGATAACTTAAAAGCTTAACGCAACTGAAGTAAGTTATCGATAGCTTAAACAGTTACCATCGATAACTTAATCAGCTGATGCAACTGCTGCAGGTTATCGATTACCTAAACTTAACTGCAACTGCAGTTTATAGGAAACTTTAATCTTTTTTTGTAATAATACTTAAATATTCGAAAAAGAAAACATAAAAATAATATAATAAATATAAAAAATTTTTAAAATATATACAAAATAATTAAATTAAACTGAGAAAAATAATTTTTCTTTTATATATATTTAAAAACTAAACAATATAACGGTTGAAATAAATATATTAAAAATATATACATATATTATATTGTAATTAAAGTAATGTAAGTAAACTCTATTTTTGATATTCCTAAACGAATAAATATATTAAGCAAAAAAAAAATACATAATATAAATATAAATAAAACTATTAAATATTTATGTATATGTATTTATATAATTTTATAATTATTATATGATAATTAAATTCAACTAAGTAAAACAATAAATTCCTCTTTTTAAATATATTTAATATAATATATTAAAACAAAAATAAAACATATATAAATAATAAAGTAATATAAATCTAAAAACAATTATTAAAAAATATAAACAAATATATGTTTAAAATATACAAATATCCTTTTTATGCTTTAATTATGACCAAAATCTAAGCTTTAACAAAATTCACAATCATGCGAAATACTTTTATATATTTCTAGATGTTAATAGGGTACCCTTTGTTTCTGTTTAACTATCTTTGAAGTATCGCAAAATATTTTTTTTTTTTTTTTTTTTTTTTTTTTTTTTTTTTTTCGTTTTTATTTCTTTATTTTGTTGCAGCTTATTGTCTTAGACTCTATAGCGCATTTAGCTCTAAACCTTAACTAATGGGAGGGCAGATATGCCAATTATTCTGCACTTGTAGCTACTATCTTAATTAGTTCTAATATTGTCTAGAGGATGCAATCTCTTCAGTCTTCGCCTATTGTTGTTTATAGCCAGGTTGCTTGCGAGATGGTTAGGATGCGCTGCAAGTCTGTCCGCGTATCTTGAACTGTGTCGCCCAATGAGTTCAGCAACTGTGGGAATTGCTAAATCCCTATGTAAGACTGAGTTTCTTACAAACCAGCTGGCTCCAGTCCATCTGCGTAGTGCTTTATTCTGCAGGGTCTGAATTTTGTTCCTTGTAGTCTTCGCCGAGGAGCCCCATAGAGAGATACCATATACGAAGGTTGGGACAACTATTGCCTTGTAGATGGCGGCCTTGCTGCTGTAAGACAACTTGCTTGAAGCTCTCAGCATCCAGTCGAGGGTTTTTAGCTTGCTTTTGCATTTTGAGGTTACTTGACTTATGTGCGCTTTAAAAGTCAGCCTTCTGTCAAGAGTGATACCAAGGTACTTTACTTTTGAGGCTTTGGGAATAGTGGGCCCCAATGCAACGCTTGGGCAATCTCCTCTTCTAGTGGCGAAGGTAGTATGTACAGACTTTTGTGCATTAATGGTGATACACCACCGTTTTGCCCAGCGTCCGAAAGAGTCCAGATATTTTTGTAGTGAGTCTGAAGCTTCTTGCGCAGATACGTGACGTGATAAGATGGCGGTGTCATCTGCATAGGTCGCTATGAGTACTGCATCTGTACTTCCTATATTTGGCTCGGGAGTTGGCATATCTCCTGTGAATAAAGTATAAAGTGTTGGGCCTAGAACACTACCCTGTGGTACTCCAGCCATAATTGGTCTAGTCAAGGATACTGTTTGCCCCCTTGACACTTGGAAGGTTCTTCCAATAAGGTATGAGGATAGCAACGCGAAAAATGGGGCTGGAAGGGTGGTCCTCACTTTCTGCAGCAGTCCCAGGTGCCAAACTCGATCAAACGCCTGTTTGATGTCTAAAAAGACGGCAGAGCAGTACATCTTTTCTTCAAAGGCTCCAAGGATATGGTGCACAACTCTGTGAACCTGTTCCGGTGTTCCATGCTGTCTCCTGAAGCCAAACTGATGGTTTGGAATGGCCTCCTGGCGTCCCAGATGTGTCAGTACTCGTTCCAGAAATATTCTTTCGAATATTTTGGAGAGTACTGGCAACAGGCTAATTGGTCTGTACGACTCAATTTCTCCCACGGGTTTGCCAGGCTTAGGAATCATCACAATCACGGCGCGCTTCCAGCAGGCTGGAAAGTGCCGGATGCGGAGCATGGCGTTGTACACCATAGTTATGTAGTCTATGGTGGAGTCAGGCAGTGCTCTAAGGACTCTGCCGTTTATTAGATCATATCCAGGGGATTTTTTTGCCTTCACTCTTCTGATGTGTTCAAGAACCTCTTCTTTTGTACATCCAGTTATCTGGTCTTCAGCTGGGAGGGGCGAGAGAACGATGTCTTCTGTTGCTTCGATTTCTGAGGCCTCTGCGGTAATCACCGGCGTGAATTGGTCTTGAAGGTGGTTTGCAAAAGCCTCAGCTTGAGCTTCGTCTCCAATGTGCCAGGAACCAGAAATGCTCCGAATGGGATGACGTCGTATTGGCTGCCGTTTGAGCTTTCTTGTAAATTTCCATAATTGAAACTCTGCGTCAGTGGGCGATTCAGCTCGTACCAGCGCATCGCTGATACACCTCTTTTGAAGCAGGGCGAGAGCAGCTTTAAGATGCCTCGTGGCTTCGTTGTACATGGATTTGGCATCAGGCGTGCGTAATCTTAACCAGCGTCTCCTGGCCCATCTTTTGTGTATTAGTAGGTGTTGGGCCTCCAAGGTGAGGGGGATGTTGTACGGAGACTGTTGTCTTGTTTGGCAAGATGGTGGGGCGGCTTGGTGCGCAGCTTTGACTATTTCTTCCTGCAGTTTGTTTGCTGCGTAGTCCACGTCTTCAGGAGTGTTAAGTTCCATTTCTATGTGCAAAGAGTAATGGAGCTCGCGCCTAAAGACTCCTAAATCTGATCCTGCTGGCAGTAGTTGTTTCCTAATGGGCAAGGGCTGTGGCTGCGCGTGGATTGTGACTATTAGTGGCAGGTGGTCAGAGGATAGGTCCAAGGATTCTTCAATGGTCAATTGCCGGTCACAGATGCCTTTGTAGACAGCGAAGTCGATTGCCGAGGGCCTGTGTCCATTAATTGGGTAACGGGTGGGGGCTCCAGTCGCCAATATGCTGAATTGTAAGTTTTGAATCGCCTCAAATATGACTTCTCCGCGACGATTCGCACTATTGCTTCCCCAAAATGGGTGCCATCCATTCCAGTCGCCGCCGATGAGGGTCTTATTCAACCTTTGGCCTAGAACCTGTTCCATGTGATGATCACACAGACCAGTGTTTGGCGGAAGATAAATTGACGCAACTTCGATCGCTCCAATAGACGTAGGCAGGGTGATGGCTGAGACCTGCATTGTTGCGTTGCAAATTGGCAGTAAAGGTGTATGCGGTATTGTTGCTCGTATGAGGATTGAGGATCCACCAAAGCAGTTTGCTCCTTCACCATGAGCCTGATAGTGTTCGTATCCGAAAATTTGTGTAGTGGGGCACTCATGAGTTTCTGTTATTAACATTATATCTATGTTTTCTTGTGAGAGAAACGCAGCCAGTTCCTGAGTCTTGTTTCTCAGGCCATTGGCGTTCCAGATACCCACACGTAAAGCCATTATTTGTAGGCAAGCTTGGTTATGATGGCCATTAAACTGTTTAGCATGGTTGCTTGTTGGGATTGTACTTCTCGCATCGCTTTGAGCTCGGCATTAATTGCGTCAAACTGACGTTGTTGTTGCTGAAGCATTTCAGTGAACAAAGTGTCACTTGTGGTATTCTTATTTGACGGTCCACCTCTAGCGGCCTGTGCGTAAGAAACACCACTAATAGGCGTTGCAAAGCTCGTGGCTTGGGTAATGCTCCGGGGCCTTGTAATTTCGGAAGCAGTACTCGGACCCGTAGACGGTGTTTGTGTGGGACTCCTTTTTTGTGCTGGGGATTGCAATTTGCGCAACCGCTTGTATACTTGGCAGCCCTTATAGTTGGCTGGGTGCTGTAACTCACAGTGCACACAAGTTGGTGCCTGGTCCTTTTCGCGGGTGCAGTCTTTGGATGCGTGTTTCCCGGCGCAACGCACACATCTGGGAGCTTTGTGGCAGTAGCGTTGTGTGTGTCCAAATTCTTGACAGCGATGGCATTGTGTCAGGTCGTTGTATCTTCTTGGCAGTTCCACTGTGCAGCGTTGCCTGCAGACAACTCGAATGTCCAAAATTTCTTTGTTGTTGGGGGCCTGAGCCACGTCAACAAAAAATATATTTAGCGGTGTTTTGTCCATACGGCTCAGTGGGTTGTGCACATTTGTAATTGTGTGGCCTTTGGTTTCCAATTCCTTTTTAATTAGTGTTGTATCAGTGCTGGAGTGAAGCCCTTTGAACACGACTCTATATGGTTTGTCCTCCTTAAGCTGGTAGCAGTGGAACTCCAATTCCAGCTTAGTAAAGTGGTCTATAACTCTGCGATAGTCCTCACTGCATTGGGTTAATACACCTATGTTATTCTTCTTTGGCTTAATTACGTATGATTTAGCATCAATTACTTTATCTATTATCTGTTGAAGTAGGGCCACAGACTTGATGTTTGGACACCATATGGGGGGCGGACGAGGTTTCGGAGTAGTTTGCTGGTCGGTCAATACTGGGGCTTCTGGAGCTACAGGTGATTCGCTGTAGTCTTCATCTTCTTCTACGAGCAGTGAAAATCGATTTTCTGATATTAATGCTGCATTGCTGGTGCTTGGTTCGTCGAAGATGAGCCTTTTCTTGATGGTTTTTGGTGAATTTGGCTGTTTACGTTTCGTGTTTTTGTTGTTAGTGATGCCTTGCACGGAGGCGATATCTATTTTTGAGTTTATTGGCATGATGGAGGCTTGCCTATTTGCCATCACAACGTTAAGCTGGGCTTGCATTTCTGCATTTACCTTTACAGCTGTAGCGAGGTTATTGACATTAGATGTCATCGCGGATTGTGCTTTTGAGTGCAGGCGCACTCGCGCCAAGCGACGAAATTTCGTAAATTGCAATTAAAGCAATTGAGTTACGCGGAAGCAAGCGATAAGAAAACGCTGCGTGTGCGGTTTTTGTTGCTGTTGCGTTGAAGAATGCACCGCAAAGTTCTATTTTTAGAACTCTGCAGCAGTAGAGCTTAAGCGAAGGCTGTTCGAATTCACGTCTTTACAGGTCGAACGACTGATCGCGATTGGGCAAAATATTTAAGATCTTCCATAATACCTATGCACATTGCTCAATTCTTCTAAAACAACAAACTTGTTTGATTCGTTTGATTGCCGAAGACATGCACATTAGAATTTCAACTCGTTCAATCAAAAACATGAGGAACACTTGAAAAGATCAAAGAGCGATCAAGCACTACTCGTATAAGATCAAAATGCTGCCAAGATCGAACAAAAGCGCGATCATCATAATATTTGGCACACAATATGAAAAGCTGCTGACACACAGAATTATGTGTGTGAGTAAGTCTGTATGTGTGTGTGTGTGTGAGAACAAAAAAATAATAAATAAAAGTGAGAATGGCAAAGACACGGCAGACTGGATGCCGCCTACGTCATTGTCAGGCGCCATAAATATGACCGTGCCACATGGCACAAGGCACAAGGCACATGGCACATGGCACTTCCCCAAGAGCAGAGAGCACATAGAGCAGCGCAGAGCAGAGCAAAGCTGAGCATGTCGAAATGAAAATTGTCGAATGGAGAGCGGACACAGTTAGGCCGGTTGGTCAGTGTGCGTGCTTAGCGCTCCAAGACTGGATGCTGCGGTCGCTTGGAGCGAACAGCTGAAAATAATCTAAAAAAAAAAAAAACAACAAAAAATAAATAAAAAATTTGAAAATTTTACGTAATTTTTGAGTGTATATACAAGCATAAATATATATATAAATATATACAAGTAAATGAAATGGCTGTTGCATTTAGAAAAATCCAATTGGAGTACGCTGTCTAACTAGAATTTCGTGGTATTTGTATTTGAAATGAAACAAAATGCATTTGTATCCAGTCAACATTTACTTGGTGTTATTTTTAAAATGTGCCCTCGTCGTTGGCGTCGAGGGGCACACGAAAATTCCAGTTGGTATGTACTACAAAAACCCATATTTATTTATAAAAAAAAAAAATAAAATAATGTAAATACTTCACAGGTGCTATTTTCTATGAAAATGAAAAGGAAATCGAATTGAGTTTCGATCAGGCCTTTCGTGAGGTCAACAATCTAAAATTCTCTGACCTACAGTTTGTCACCATCAAACGTTATATGCCAACCAACGATAGCTTCCTGTTGCAACGGATCAGTAAGTGTTTACTCTACTCAATATATACGTATATATAAATTTGTATATATATTCCGGTTTAGCTTGTGAACTGATTTCCAATGGCGTTGCGGCTATTTTCGGCCCAAGTTCAAAGGCAGCTAGTGGTATGTACGAGTGGCCTAGTGTCTTGCCGTTTCATTGATCAACAGATGTTGTTGGATTCTGTGTTTTGTAATCGTTTTCGCCCAGATATTGTAGCGCAAATCGCTAACACGACCGGCATTCCACATATAGAATACGATTGGAAGCTCGAGGCGACACGTCAGGAACATTTGAACAATCAAATGACTGTGAACGTTGCACCTGCCTTATCCGCTCTGTCGCGTGCCTACTACGATATCATCAAGACCAACTATGAATGGCGTACATTTACGCTAATCTATGAAACGCCCGAGGGTGAGTTGATGCTGTTGAGATATTTGCAAGTGAAATTTATGTTTTAGCTGCGGCAACAGCTGAGCTGCAAGGGATGGGCTAATATTCGAATTGGATTGACTTTGCAGAGCTTGCCAATAGGTTAATGCTATAACGTGTTAGAGCTATGGACTTGAGTTGACTATATTATATATAAATTGATGTCGTTTTTGACTCAACTTGGTCACTTTCTATTATAATTTTATACTTTTACAACGAATACCTTCCGAGAATACCAATTGGATCGAGCCTGCATGCAAGACCTGAGTAGCCATCCTGCTCTCACTCAGCTACACTCGCTACTACGTTCAGCAACAGTTATATTAGATGCCCACACTCTCTCATTCTCTCTTACGGAGTAAGAATTAGAGGATACAAGCCAGAAATGATAAGCGTGCAGCTAAGACACAAACCCATTCGGACAATATTTTTACAACAACCTACACTAGCTGTCAGCATTGGACTGACACTTCTGAAACAGTGGGATACTTAGAAAACTGACTGCTAAACTCACAATATCGCGTCATATTATATTATAGATATTAACTATATAATACATACAGAGTATGTGGATTAGTACTATATATGTATATAATAGTAGGTATAATATATTACAGTTATAATATGATTAAGTAAACAAGTATTTTTAGAAATTGTATTATTATATTATTTCTAATAATTTATATTTCAGGTCTCGCTCGCTTGCAAGATCTTATGAATATACACGCCCTGAATACGGATTATCTCAAGTTGCGCAATTTGGCAGATTATGCTGAGGATTATCGCGTACTCTGGAAGGAAGCAGACGAAACATTTCACGAGCATCACATTATATTGGACTGTGAGCCGAAATCCTTGAGAGAATTGCTGAAAATCTCTGTAGACTTTAAGCTGCAGGGTCCATTCAGAGTAAGTATAGCACTTGATCTAGCAAAAACCTTAAATTTGTGAAACTATGTCGAATTTCAGCACTGGTTTCTCACTCACCTGGATACGCACAGTTCGGGCTTGAAGGACATCTACAATGAAGACTTCAAGGCGAATATTACCTCGGTGCGAATGAAGATTGTCGATCCCAATCCCTACGAGCGCAAGAAGACGCGTTTGACTCAAGTTGATGTGAGTAGAGTCTGAATACCGATCGATCAGATTAGTTAATGCATCTGAAACCCTAGCAAATACTTGGCAGTCAAATGATGTTGCCTATACTCATCTACGATGCTGTCGTGCTCTTTGCCAACTCGGCGCGCAATGTGATCGCTGCCTTGGAGCAGTTTTACCCACCCAACAGCCATTGTGGTCAGGGCTATGGCAGTCCCTGGATAATGGGTGCGCATATAGTACAAGAGATGAAAACCATATCGGAGGATGACGTCGAGCCACATTTCAAGACGGAGAACATGAAGATCGATGAGTTCGGCCAGCGCACACACTTCAATCTGGAGATCTATAAGCCAACTGTCAACGAGCCGCTGATGGTCTGGACGCCAGATAATGGCATTAAAGTAAGGCGCTTAAACCCGGAATTGGAAAGCTCGGCAGCTACGCCGGACTTCTCGATACAGCGCAAGGTCTTCACCGTGGTGACACATCATGAGGAGCCGTACTTTATGATGAAGTAGGTCTAAGTGCCTGAAATGCTGGTATATAATTGGAGGTAATGGCTATCTTTTTGCAGGCAAGATCATGAGAACTTCAGGGGACAGGAAAAGTATGAGGGCTACGCAGTGGACCTAATCAGAAAGCTATCCGAGCTCATGGAGTTCGATTACGAGTTCATGATTGTCAATGGCAATGGCAAATACAATCCCGAGACCAAGCAATGGGATGGCGTAATACGCAAGCTAATAGATCATGTGAGTTGTCTTAAGTTGATCGATCTTATTATATGATATATATTTGTATTCCTATAGCACGCTCAGATTGGTGTCTCTGACTTGACCATAACGCAGCTGCGTCGCTCGGCTGTGGATTTTACGGTGCCCTTCATGCAGCTGGGCATTAGCATATTGCATTACAAGAGTCCGCCGGAGCAGAAGAATCCGTTTGCCTTCTTGGAGCCGTTTGCGCCGCAAGTCTGGATCTATATGATCTTTGCGCAGCTAGTGATGACCCTGGCCTTTGTCCTAATTGCCAGGTGAGCTGCAAACTCTCTCTTTAGCTACTCGAACTTGTATTGATTTCAATCCCTTTTAGGCTCTCCTATCGCGAGTGGATGCCACCAAATCCGGCTATTGTGGATCCCGACGAGCTGGAGAATATCTGGAATGTGAACAACAGCTGCTGGCTAATGGTTGGCTCCATTATGCAGCAGGGCTGCGATATATTGCCCAGGTTTGAGCAGCTGCTCGTCCAAGGTTTCAGCTTGATCTAAACACATTTGCACATCTTCCAGGGGTCCGCATATGCGCATTCTGACTGGCATGTGGTGGTTCTTTGCGCTGATGATGCTCAGCACGTATACGGCCAACTTGGCTGCCTTCTTGACCAGCAACAAGTGGCAGAGCACCATCAATAGCTTGCAGGATCTGATTGAGCAGGATGAGGTCAAGTTTGGCAGCATGCGCGGCGGCAGCACTTCGCTGTTCTTCTCTGAATCCAATGACACCGACTATCAGCGTGCCTGGAATCAAATGAAGGGCTTCAATCCGTCGGGCTTCACTAGCACCAACAAGGAGGGCGTCGCTCGTGTGCGCAAGGAGAAGGGCAACTACGCCTTCCTCATGGAGACCACCAGCATGACATACAATATTGAGCGGAATTGCGACTTGCGACAAATCGGCGGACAGATTGGAGAAAAGCATTACGGCTTAGCCGTTCCGTTGGGTAAGGCGAGACTTGAGACTTCCTTTAGACTTGATTTCTAAGTACTAAGGCTAGTTTATGCATATAGTATTGCCATAGAAGAAGCTCTTAGCTGTTAGTTTTGTTTAAAATAACTTAGGCTTTGGCTAAGATAACGTTAATTTTAGTAGCCTAACAACATTTACTTGCCATGAATCAAACTAATATAATTATTTAGCGTGTCACATAAATTTTTTTAATATATATTATTTTTTTAAATATTATACTTTTAAAGAAATTAATCAAAATTGTTTTTTTAGTTTATTTTTGTAAACCATTTTATGTATTTTAATAGTTGGAATGGTTTATTAAAATTTGTTCATATATATTTATTTTATTTATTATTATATATATATTTATTATTTATATAATATAATTTATATATAATACAATTTATAGCATTTTTGCAAATATATTTTTTTTGTTTCCATAAAAAAATATTTACAATTTTAATGTAAGTTTTCGACAATTTTTATACTATTGATTTTTTTAAGAAAATTTTTTAATATAATTTGCTTTTATGTTTTTAAAAAAATTTTTTAAATTACTTTGTATATTGTTGAATTATTTTTTATTTTATTTTTATTTATTATATATATAATAATAATCAGTTTATATCTAACTTAGAATAGAAAACCATTTAAGTACATATTGAAATGTGCAGATAATTTTTAAAATAATAAAAAATTTTAATATATGCCAAGATATTTATAACTATTTCCCTTCACGTTTTACTTATTCATTTTACTTTAATTTAATATATATATTTATATTTCTTTAAATTACTTTATATTTATTTTTAGGCGCCGACTATCGCACCAACTTGAGCGTTTCCATACTGCAGCTGAGCGAAAAGGGAGAGCTCTATAAGCTGAAGAACAAGTGGTGGAAGAACCACAACGTTACGTGCGAATCGTTTCATGAGGTCGATGGCGATGAGTTGTCAATCATAGAGTTGGGTGGCGTTTTTCTGGTGCTGGCTGGCGGAGTGCTGACTGGCGTCATCCTGGGCATCTTTGAGTTTTTGTGGAATGTGCAGAATGTGGCCGTGGAGGAGCGTGTGACGCCCTGGCAGGCGCTGAAAGCGGAACTGATATTTGCACTGCAGTTTTGGGTGCGCAAGAAGCCGATGCGCATATCGAGCAGCAGCAGCAGCGGAGGTGATAAGTCCTCCCGCAGATCCTCAGCATCCAGGCGCAGTTCCAATTCCAAGAAAACGCGCAGCAAAACGATCAGTTAGTCAATAAGTCTAGACCATTCAGTTTTCGTTAAAGAAATTTGCAAATCTGTTGAATAAAAGTCAATTTTGATCAAAAACAAAACAAGTTTCAGCTAAAATATTTTGTAATAATTGTCTGTTCCTTCACGTAGTATATATAGAAATTCTATATTGCTTTTTACGGCCCACCATTTTTTTGGTCACCCTACACAGCTCGCTGCGTGGGCTATTGACACGCTAGATTTCCATTAATTTGGCTCATTTCCAGTGGCAGAAAGAGCAGCAGCTCATGTCATAGTCTGTGTGGCCTGAAAAGCATTGTAGGTCCACCAATTTGGTTGACTTGTCCATAAAACAAATGGCTCTCTCTCTGTCTAAGAAATGTCTGCTAAAATAAGCAGCACTCGCATTTCGTTGTTTGCTGCTTTCCAAAAAAACATTTGAAAATTTCTTAAAATTTTTAGCTGGCTCAGTGCTTCGAGAGCAGCGCCCCCGACCAGAGCCCAGTTGGCATCGATTGGCTTCCATTTGGTGCTGTCGTCATTTCATGGAATATTTTTTACGCTCGTTTTGTTTTTATATTTGAAATATAAATATATATATTTATATATATAAATATATGTGTGTATATATATGTATATGCATGTGGATAAAGTGAATTGTGAAGTGAATAGTGAAGTGTCTTTTGTGCAACGCCTTATATAAAACTCAAAATGTTAACTATAGACATATATATTTGACAAAAATATAAATATAAAAAATTAATAAATAATCATGCTGATTTGAATTTAGCTATAGAGACATGTTTATAATACAGTTCCTACTTTTGGCCGCATTTACCTTAAGCAGCGGTGCAAATATTGAAGATGGCTTGGTCATTAAAATTGGTAATATTTCAGTTATATATGGGTAATGTAATGATTATTATATATATTTATATATATTAAAATTAATATATATATATACATTTCACAATAGTCCGCAAAGTTGAGTTGGTATTGCTTATATTGCTTTTTTCACTTTAATTTCATAGATACATTTTACAACATATATGTGAACAACATATGTTTATTTGTTGAAAATTTAAATATTTAAATTGTCAATATATTTTTATTTGTCTAAAATAATGTTTATTTTTAATTACTATATATTGTATTCTTTTTATTTTAGAATCAACTATTTAATGTCCAAAAAATTATTTTCTGTCAAAATATTTTTTATTATCTTGAATATAAAGATAATATATTTTCTTATGAAAAATATTGTTTTCGTTAAAAATTTACCTGCAAATATTTTTTACATTCAAGATAATATTAGTTTTGTATATATTATATATTATAATTTTCTGTTTAAAATTTATCTGCTTAAATTGTGAACATATTTTTATTTTGTCAAAATATTTTTTTACTCAAAATTGAATTTTTTCAAAATAATTTTATAAATTTTTTTTGTGCCTAAAATTTTTGTTTATGATTTTATTTATCAAAATTTGTTGCTTTCAAGCTAATAGTTTATATATTAGTAGAATAATACATTATGAAATTTTAATTCTTAATTTGTTGTAAGTTTCCCACAGTAAAATAAGTTTTAATATAGATTAGATAAATTTTATTCTTTTCAACATCTCTTTTGCTGATGCAGTATATGGATGGAAACCAGATCTTTGCACTGTATCATATGTGTGTTTATTAAAGATATTCCTAACCGTTGTTCTATCATTTGTATTATAGTTTAACTTAGTTTGCTCAAACTATACAATAAAGTTCTAGATCTTTCTACTATATATGTCGCTCTGTAGATATAATTTTGGCGAAAGCTGAGTGTTCCATATTTTTCATGCAATCTTCATTTAACTAAGAATTTGTTTATGTTAAGAGCTTCACCCTTCTAAGAAGTATAATATAATATTAATCTCTTTTCCCACAAGTGTATATAAACTGTGACTCGCCAAATAAATAAAACATTCTTTGCTTGCATAAAATATCTATTTTATATTGATATACTTTCTTATATATATTTTTCTATATATAATACAGGCGCAATTTTTTTTGATTCTGAAATGAATTTGGCTGAGGCCTTTGATGCAGCCGTGGAGGAAGTAAATGCCTTAACGCCAGAGCTGCAACTGGAAGCCATCAAGCACTATGTGACTATAGATGATAGCATAGTGCTGCAGGATCTATGTGAGTTGTCTGAATTAGAACTTAGCTGAAGTGATCTTATATTGAATGATTTCTAATAGCCTGTGACTTGATTGGAAATGGTGTCGTAGCTATTTTCGGACCAAGTTCAAAGACAACCAGCGGTAAGTCAACTTTCTTCACTAATAATGTGCGCGGCCAGCGGCTAAAAGTTAAAATTATTTTTAAACAAAAACTCAACGTCATAAAATCACGTCTGGCAGAGGGCGAATGGTGCTTGCTGTTGCCTTCTCGTAATTCTCAGAGATTAAGAAAATCAGTTTTCATAAAAAAGAAAGAGAGAGGGAGAGAGTGTGTGCGAGTGTCAGAGAGAAAGAAAGCGGAAGACTGAGAGAGGTAGGGAGAGAGTGAGAGAGCGAGAGCTATACCAATAGATGCTCAATATTTATGCCACTAACCTCGTTAATGATTCTTGATGTTTCGCATCAAATTGGCCCAAACAAATATTTTTGCAGTAAATAAACGACGCGGCTCGTCAGCTATATGAATATATATAGGTGTATATATGTACGGCATATACAAATGGGACACTTACGAGTGGTTTATTGGCCCGTTGCCAGCCAAATGCGATTCGTTTATTTCGTTGCGTTGTTTTGCTCTGCACTTTCATTGTATGTTTTGTTAGTTCGCCAAGTCATTCTATACAAAAATATACATTTTGTGGATGAATTAAATCCGTACGAATACCTCTTTTCCTGAGTGCTTGCAGATATCGTTGAGGTTCTGTGCAACATGACGGGAATTCCGCATCTGCAATTCGACTGGCATCCACAGCAATCCATGCGAGAACGCCTCAATCATCAGTTGAGCATCAACGTTGCGCCCTCAGAGCTAATCATATCGACGGCTCTCGCGGATATACTGCGCAGCAAGGACTTTGACTGGAAATCATTTACGATTGCCTATGAAAGAGAGACGCGTAAGTGAATTTGATTAGAAATGACAGATTTGAAATACAAAGTATTAATAAATAAAATAAGTATTTATTTTTTTAAATATATAAAAATGTTTATTATATTTTAGTTCGTTGTTATTATTAATGCTTTATTTTATTTATAATATTTTTTAAATTATTATTTAAAATATTTGTATTTTGCATTAACTATAATTTAATTATCTTTTACTAACTCTTATTAATTCTGATTTCAACTCGCCTTTAGATCTCGCACGATTGCAGCACATTTTTGCCTGGAAGCAGCTGCATAAGACTGGCATTAAGCTTCAGGAGTTTCAGCGTGGCGATGACTATCGCATACTTTGGAAACGCATCAGCAATGCGCGTGAGAAGTTCGTGCTGCTCGACTGCCCGTCCGATATATTGGTGGAGGTGATCAATGCCTCGATCGGTTTCAATATGACGGGCTCCTTAAATGTGTGTAGATAGTTTCGACTACATAATAAGAACTCAGTTATATTCTCTATATCTATTTCTCTTCAGAATCTTTTTCTTACCGATTTGAATACGCACATCAGCCGCATTGATCAGTTTTATTCACGAGATTTCTCAGTCGCCGTTGCAGCTGTTAGAATTCGTTCCTATATCCCGCCACCTATTCATGATGAGACTGATGTTTTTGATCATGAGGTCGACGATCGGGTACGATCGCAGAATATTTGATTATTGGAAAAGTGTGGAATTTATTAAAGTGTCTCTTTCTTTTAACAGTTCGCCTCGTTGAGCGCTCAGCTTGTCTATGATGCCGTAGTTCTGCTCTACAATGCTGTACTCCAATTGAGCCAGAAGCCTGGTTTCTATACGCCACAGTTTAGCTGTGGGCGTGGCTTTTGGCAGCCCGGCCCGCTCTTAGTGCAGCAGATGAAAGAGGTGAGAAACGAAGGGAGAAGGAATAACATTTTGAATTTTTATTAATGCTTCTTTTTAAGCAATAAAGAAAGGAATACCTATATTAAGGGTATTCCTGCATGTAGACATTTTAGAAAAGGCTCTGCTATAATAGTCTACTATAACAGCACAAACTTATGTTAATTTATTTATGCTAAGTATTTTATGTATCTTTGTACCTGCAATATGAAGCTGCTGAATATGAGTAATTAGATGATTGAAGAAACTTTTATATTTAGACTTAGTTATGGGCTAAAGCTAAAAAAGATAACTACATTTTTTTATTTTTGAACCCTTTAAAATTGATCAAAAGTTTTTTAAAATTACTTTTTAAATTCATAAATTTTTTTCATTCGATTTTTGAAAAGTTTTCATATTTTCATTTATTTTTATTTTGTGTTATTTATATTTTTGTGTATATTTAATTTAATTAATATTTTTTTATCACTATTATCATTATTAATTTAGCTCACACCGAAGCAAATCAAGCCGCCCTATAAAACGCAGCGATTGCAGCTGACGGAAGATGGGCAGCGCGAGGACTTCAACTTGGAGGTCTATAATCCGATCATTGATCGCGTAACGCACATCTGGAACAAGGATTTTCAGCTGGTAGATTTCGATAAGATCAGAGAGAATTCGACGCAGGCCCTAAAGCAGCGACGTCTGGAGAACAAAGAGGATTTCTCACGTAAGCCCGTTGTATATACAGTGGCTACTCGCGTGGGCAAACCCTATTTTAGCTGGCGGTACGTATAGCGGCAAATTGAAGCTGAAGCTTAACTAAAGTTGCCATCTTAAAAGTAAGGAGCCGGAAGGCGTGCACTTCGAGGGCAATGAGCGTTTCGAGGGCTATGCGGTCGACCTGATCTACGAGCTGGCGAGGGAATGCAAATTTGATTTCGTTTTCGAGCCGGTGAGGGATAACAAATATGGCAGCTACGATGCAGCCACTGATGAATGGGACGGCATAATCAGGCAGCTAATTGACAATGTGAGTGTGTGCGGTCAGTGCATTAACATTTAAATTATTGTTTAACCCTCTTGATTCGCATTCGGGCAGAATGCACAGATTGGCATCTGTGATTTGACCATAACTCAGGCCCGTCGCTCGGTTGTGGACTTTACGGTGCCATTCATGCAGCTGGGCATTAGCATTTTGTCTTATAAGCAGCCCCCGGCACAGGCCGATATTTATGGATTTCTCAATCCCTACGGTGTGGACGTTTGGCTCTACGTCATGGTGGCCATGCTCATTACTGCGATGGCATTGATATTAGCCGGTCGCATGGATCCATACGAATGGGAGCCATCTGTCATAAATGAGCAGCGTGAGGAAGTGCGCGAAAACACCTGGCACTTACACAATACCATGTGGCTGGTCTTGGGCTCCATACTCAATCAGGGCTGCGATCTGTTGCCCAGGTGAGTTGGCCTATTTTCTAACTCTAACTTTTGTTACTAAAGCCCGCTGTAGGTTGGCAAACAAAGAGCTCCATCAGCAAACAAAACCTCAACTTCATAGCAATAGACTCTGGGTATATTAACTATGTATATGATTAGATTAAAAAAGGGAGTGCTAGTTCAGTGTTGCAATTAAATTTGAATGCGATTTCCTAGACTTGTATTTCATCTTACAAATTGGGGAATAGCTTCGGTACATGTGGTGGCATCGTTATCGAATTTTTGAATTTGTTTCAGGACGTTCAGCCCTAAGTTCGATATCTAAGGTAAAGTTCCATCGCTAATAAAAGAAGTGAGAAAAGAAGCGGCAATTCTCTTCTATCCTCCTTCTTCTTTAGCGAGCCTAACAGTTTAGTCTGTTTTGCATAGCCCCGGCCCGACAATGTATTAGAGTGAGAGAAATATAGTGCACAGCTGAGAGCTGTCAGGAAATCAGTGTGAATACTGTGTGTATGTATTGCGCGGGAATAAGTGTGAAGCATAATGCAGTCCGAAATAGAAGTTAGATGAAAATGGTCACAAATAAGATTGAGTTGATGGACTTGGGAGAATATTCCACGAATATTCACACATACATGTGTACGTATACAGTATAAGTATTTTGTTATAATTGAGCAAGCAAAAACATAAGCTTCCTTTTTTACTTGAATTTCTGATCGGTCATAGGTGTGTTAGGAAGGTCGAGCCATCATTTTAATCATAAATTTTGTTGACATGGAGATCATTAGAATTATTAGCATTATTATTGTAATCGGCATTATTAATATCATTGTCATCTTGGGATGGCATGTGGGGATTGAGAAGCAAAAGAAAGCCGAACTGGCAAACATAACTAGTTCTACTGCCGGAAAGAGCATCTAATATTCGTCATTTAAGAGGACTAAATTTGATTAATTATTTCCCTCTACTTCGCAGGGGTCTTCCGATGCGTCTTCTAACTGCCTTTTGGTGGATCTTTGCGCTGCTCATCTCGCAAACTTACATTGCCAGTTTGGCTGCCTTCATTACGTCCTCAAAGATGACGGGAAATATAGCCTCATTGCATGATCTGATTGATCAGAATAAAGTACAGTTTGGTACGATACGCGGCGGCGCGACATCAGTTTATTTCTCAGAATCGAACGACACCGAAAATCGTATGGCCTGGAACAAGATGTTGTCCGTGAAGCCGGATGCCTTCACCAAGAACAATGAGGAGGGCGTGGATCGTGTGAAGGTGAGTCGTGGCACTTACGCTTTCCTCATGGAGACCACCAATCTGCAGTACTACGTGCAACGCAACTGTGAGCTGACCCAGATAGGCGAGAGCTTCGGAGAGAAGCACTACGGCATTGCGGTACCTTTGAGTGAGTGAAGAACTTAAGCAGAACTTGTAGATGCTTAGTCTGAAAACTATACTTTCAGATGCCCACTTTCGATCAAATCTTAGTGTGGGCATATTAAAGCTCAGCGAGCGGGGTGTACTCTATAATCTAAAGAGCAAGTGGTTCAATAATAATGAAACCATGTGTGACGTCAGCGGCTCGGTCAATGATGATGGCCAGTTCGATATGGATGCTGTGGGCGGTCTCTTTGTGGTGCTCATTGTGGGCGTCTTCTTTTCCTTTGTCATCGGCATCATGGAGTTCCTCTGGCACGTGCATCGCATTGCGCTCAAGGAAAGGGTAAGATATTCGCTCAATCCTATAGAGACTCGAATTATCACGCGTGTTCTCTTGCAGGTAAAGCCCATGGTGGCATTGAAGGGCGAGTTGAACTTTATCATGCGCGTCTGGCTGAAGCGTAAGCCGTTGCGCACTTATCGCGAGAGTCGCGACTCCACTTCCACGGGCTACTCATCGCTCGGCCAAATGTCCAGCACAACCAGTGTGAAAAAGAAGAAAAAGTCGAAGAAGAGATCGGAGTAGAGAGCACTGAACGCTTGCAACATTCATACAAATAGCATTTGTAATTGTTAAAATATAATAAAATATTATTAGGAACTATAAATGCTAGTTTAATTAATTGAAATGGGGGAGCGCTTGAATTGAATGGGGAATGAAGAACTCCAACTGCAGGTTGCCTATTTGTTCGAACTTAAAAATATCTCTATATTTTCTTTATTTTTGATGATCGAGATGTTCTAGATTCTATATGTTCCGCCGTAAAGGTTTTCAGCGAGCTCTCAGACTCTTTTCCAAGCATCTTTGCGTCTGCACATTTCCACCTTTTGTCCATTACATTTTCACAGTAGATGCGGCCGGATAACTATGAGCATAGAGAGCATTTGTATCAAATCGATATAGATGGGGGATAATTGTTTTGCTTTCCACGATGCTATAGTCTGCAGCCGCTAGTCGCCAAATTCTCCACTTTGCACTCATGTTCAAGCATCTCGACGGAACAGGAAGCAGGAAGGGAAGTTTCTACCACCGTTCCAGCAGCTGCTGTTCTTTGCATCGAAAGCATCGTCTTCCGCCTTACTTCTGCTTATAAAGTGTTTGCTAATACATCGCTTTCTTGACGATCATCAGGAACAATGATAAAGTATGATTGAATATTTTAATACAATATGGTTGATGATAATGATGAAAATGATGATTATGAAACATATGTAAGGCATATAAATGATTTTCACTAAATAACTACTTTGATAAGCGGTGTAGCTTGGCGGGTCCCATAAAGTAAATTAAGTTGATTTAGCAGCCAGACAGACTGTCTCTATGTCTGCCTCTCCGTTGATCTCGAATTCAGAGATCCTCTAATAGTATGCGGCAGACAGAGTTTGGCTCAAGGCATTAAAAACTATGTCCATTTCCATGAAATCGTTAGAAATCGATATTAAATGTAATTTGAGAGAATCTAAGTTGCTTTAACCAATCGAATTTAAATTCAATTTAGACTACATTCTTCTAAGCTTACGTTTCTGAGATGGCCCCTTCATTTGCTTTAATGAGGTAAGCATAGATTTTTGTCAGGTAAATGCAATATGCCCTAGGCTATCTGCCACTCCAAAGATTAATTAATTCAGAGGATTAACCCATTCGTACAACCACAATAAATTTACCAAAAAAACAGCAGAATCAATTAAGAACGGTCTACCTGAGGGTGACATGGAGTTACTGTGGAACCCGATGGATCTGTCTTTTCTACTATCCGTCATAGCCATGCATAGCTACACAAAATACCAGCAATTATTATGATATTTTATTATATTATTATAATTCTAATATGTTGCCTGAATAATTCAATCACGTTTACCAACTGCTTGACACTAGTTATCTCCTAGTTGTGCTCTGACTACTTTCGTGGATTTCTTAATCTTAATATTTATTTCATAATCGACCCTTTCGAGTCATCAAAAAAATTGCCTCAGGGCGAGCGGAGCTCACTCAGGGCGAGTTATTGGTTAAAGTTTTCAACTAGCAATAATCGCAACTCGGTTGTCAACTCATTGTTGGCGATATTGCCACAGCGCAAGGTTGTGCTTTGATCAAGAAAGTGCCGCATATATCTATGCGCTGGTTCCTTTAACAACTTGCGAATTATAGCTGAAAATTGAAAGAATTTGCGCTTTAGGGGTTGGCCATTGGCAGTTGGGTCAACTTTAACTAAGGTCCATAAAAGCCTAACCAGTTTATGTTCGCAGCCAGTTTTAACACAGCTGCAGACAAAGTCACTGCACCCTGGAAGCTCTATCGGGGCTGGCCATACTTGAACCCCTAGCTATTGAAATTTTATGACCTAAGAAGCAATTCTACGCTCGCCACTCGATGATGACCGCCGCCCGCATGAGACACGCAATCGCATTCAACTTTGATGGCCTTTTGGGCGCTACCTACCGAAACCAAAATGACAAAAAAAGGGATCGGAAAAGGGTCAAGAGTCTGCAGTGCGTTGTGGGCAGATATTTGGATTATGCAAGTTAAGCGGCTTGTCCACAATGCGTTCAAATTGTAAGCGGCTTTAAGTTCACAGCGTACAATTTGCCTTAAAGCTTCGACTTTCGGCTTCTCTTTGCTGTCTTTGGCCAATTTGGCGCCTCTTAGCCCAACTCGATGCCTATAAACAAATTGTACAGCATTGTCCTTCGTAATTTAAATTGCCATTTTATGGTGCGGGCCATAAAATGGGCAAATAAGGGCTAATTATGTCGCCCAGTTAACGTTCCAAGTGCCAACAAAAGATGCTTAGAGGAATCTTAATGAGTGAGTCCTAAATTTTCCGAAGAATCAAGTCATAAAAATTAGAGTGGGGTAATTAAATGAAAATAAAGTAAATGAAATATGTGAATTTTCAAAACATGCAAGTGGATTAAAAGAATAATTCACATTCAATAATATTTGCAGAAGCTTTTGAGTAATTTTAATTTTATATAAAATATGTATATATATATTAAAATGCAATAAAATACAATAATATTTGTAAATGCTTAAATTCTGGTCAAATGGCAAATCTTAAACAGTTGCTGAAATATAGTTTTATTCTCGTTTGGTCAGCCGAATTTTTTCTTTCAATATATATGTATATATATATAAAGCCTATATACCTTGAGAGCTATTCTAGCAGTCAATCGAAAAGGTTGAAAAGTTCATCTTGAAGAAACAAAGCTTTCTTTATTTTATAGTTGCTTCTGATGGTTTTGGGTATCCAATCAAGATAGTCGATGAATACTGCTAATAGTGCATCCTAAAATACTGCTGCAATAACCTTGCGCAGATATATATACAGCATTCATATTTAAAATGATATATATCACATAAATTATCCCATTAAAGATTTAATCAAAAGGCAAGGCCAACATATGTATACATATATCCAACTAAAAGCCCATTAAATGAGCAATCTGGTCGAAAAACAAGTGTTTCGCATCTCTGTCAAAAATGACAGACCGAAACAAGCTTATTAGCCCATGTCAAAAACGCCCACAAGCGCAAAACAAAAGCAAAAAAAGGAAAACTTTTTGCCTCTCTAAACGGATGTTGCCAATATCAACACCATAAAACAACAACAGCAACAACAACAATAAAGAAACACAAACCCAAAATCCAAACCCAAACCCAAACCAAAACCAAAACCCGAACCCATAAAAACAGACGCAGTCGATTGCCTCATCGTCGAAGCGGAAACAATTGACTCGATTACACAGCTAAAAAAAATACCAGAAAAAAAAGCAAGAACAAGCTGACAACATAAACATGAGGGACCAATAAAAAAAGGGGAGAAAAACACTTTGTAGGTAGTGCGTGAGTGAAAGAGAGAGAGAGAGAGCGAGAGCAAGTGAACTGTTTCCGGCTTGCTTTAGCTGGGTTAACCTCAAACTCGATACGATTTTTCACCTTTTTATGCTTGTTCATAAAGTGAAATGAGTATATTGGATTCGCTCAGTTTCTTTGCGAATATATTTATGAATATATTTATACGGAGTGGTATACCGTATAACCTTGAGTAGTTAAGTAACTATTTTTAGTATTTTTAAAACCAACTGATATTGGACTATGCAATAATGATTTAATAAGATTATGTGATAATTGGGACTCAGCTGGTCTGTTAGGCAAATAAAATATCCTCATTGTGTTGATGATACATTTTAGAGACAATGACAATACGTAAAATTGTATTTTTTAAATGTTAAATGAAAATAAAAACTAACAATAGAAAATCAGACTGTGTAAATTATTGGGAAATTTCAGAGCTCCCCCAGTTCGAGTTTTTATCAAATTGTGTTCTACTTTAAGTTATTTCGATAAAGTTATAAATATATATAAAATTACAAATAAAATAAAATATCCCTTAAATATATATGTATGCATATTGTTGCGAGGGACTTTAAATTGTTTTTATAGTTACATATTTTAGATAAATATAGCGCAAATGATGCAAGTCGCATAAAGTATGTATATTAAATTGATAAAAAATATATCTTTAATAGTTTTGCAGCTTCAACTGCAAAATTTATATAAGTTATATATTGGAGGTTGGGAAATGGAGCAAACTACGTTTAAGAGGTTTAATGCTAGAATCAAATAAGTTCTGTAGTTAATAGCTGTTGTCCACTACAGATAAAGCTATAAATTGTAAATGCTTAATTTTTAAACAATTTATATATTTCTATATATTTTTTATATTTTTTTTTAATATTTCACACATTTTTTACATAATTGTATATAGGTTAATATATTTTATATATTAAATATATTTTTATATATATTATACATTTTTATGTATTTCATAAATTTGTATATATTTTGTTACTTGTTATTTTTTTTTTTATAAATTAAATATTTGTATATATATTTTTAAATATTTTGTATATCATTGTAAATTTTTCTACATTTTTGTATAGTTTTCTATATTTGTACATATTTTCATATATTTTTATATATTTGTATATATTTTTATATATCTATTATTTATTTGATATATTTTTTGTATATTTAATTTTTTCGTAAACAAGTATTATTCAGTTGAATAAGCACAATTTGTGTTTTCATTTCTTTCTCATATGATTATTATTTTTACTGTTTTGATCATGTTTAATTGTTGTTGTTTTTAGTTATTTAACCGCATTGTATGAAATTGTGTGTTTGCTTCGCAATATGTTTCACAAAAAAACCGCAAATTGTTTTATTGTGTTTTGCACTTGTGTATGAAATTTTAATTGTTATTTATAGCTTGGCATGCAAGTTTTATGAAACATTTTTAGCTATTATTGTGCTAATTGGTTGAAAGTTCGAGACAAGCGAGTAGACAGAAAATAAAGTGACCTGTCATTGCAACTACGAAACGAAATGAAAGTGATGCGGTTAAATAAAGTAACAAATAAAAATAAAAATAATTTTTATTTGTCAACTCACAGTTTTTATTCTACCATGCTCATTTTCATATTAATTTTTAAGTGAGGAACATTTGGAAAAAGTTATGTGTGAAAAACAAGATGAAAATACTAAATTTGCTCAAGTATTTGCAGTGCTAGTTCTGATTTATGTTGTATATTTTTTAAATGTAGCCATAAAAAAATATCTGGAAAAAACAAATGTTTTTAAATATTTACAAACTTTTATAGTAAATGTGGATAGTTAGTCGACATTGGATTTGAAAATAATTAAGAATTAAAATTAGCCTGATTTCTTTATTGTTTATAAATAAACGTGAAACTATAAATCAATGTTCAACTCTACTTTATTAGCCTAAGCAAATATTGCGTATACGACGCACCGTACAAAATCTCGATGAACAGCAAATAGCACTCGGATTAACAGGATCACAATGCTTTCAGCTTAGATTTTAGCTCTGCAAGACTTAAAAATGCATTGAAAATTGCAGGAAAAAACGAAGCGAAACACCAGAATGGAAACGGAGCCACAATGCATTTTAAACAACAAGTAGCCGAGCCGTGGGCACAGGCCAGAGCACTTGCCACCAGGACAGGCAGGCTGGCGAGGCAGGCTGGCATGCAGGCAATATGTTTGCTTGTATTTTCGTTAGCAGCATGCGAGGCTACAGCTTTAGCTCCAGCTCCAGCTGCAGCTCTGCAGCAATTTGAAAATCAGCCAGCTAACCAGCAGAAAACAAGCAGGCAAATAAAAACAGGACGTAGAAATGAGGCCCTCGAGCACAGAGACTAGGCACGGGGCACAAATTCAATATGGCGCCACAGAGGAAGTGCAACAGACGCAGCCAGCCAATGTGTGTGTGTGTACGAGTGTGTGTGTGTATGCTCTCATTGAACCAACAGCTTGTGGCGTCAATTTGTGGACATTATTGTTTCATGACTGCAGAACGGGCCGCCGAACGAGCTCTAAGCAAACCCTGACAACTCGCCGCATTCACTGCCGTAGCGTGGGCGTTAAGGGGGCAGGGGCGTGGCAGTGTATGCCACTGCACAACCAGCAGCTGTTGTGATCTAATTTTTGATTATTTACGCGATTTGCGTGTTAAATTTGCACGAAAAATTAATTGCGGCCGCAGTTTGTTGGCTTTTGGTGGCTCTGTTAGATTCGGTTCGTCGATTTTAGCACAAAAATTTCTGTTTGGATATGGCGAAATTGAGCAAACCCCAGCCATCAATACACTCGCCTGTTAGCCACAAATTAATTACGTCTAAATGTGTGCACACACACACATTTAGATATAAGCTCACATATATCGTGAAATCAATTAGATAACAAAAATTGAGGTCATGGGTGGATGGCTTTAAGTTTGATAAGCGTTTCCTATTCTTTATAAAAATCTTTGCTAAATTGTTTGTAGCTGAAAATTGAGTAGATTTTTGAGTGAAGAGAGAAAAATCTACGGAGAAAGGCATGCTCAACTTCAGGAGCACGGGTAACGCATTGCCTTGACTGCTCTAGACTTTTATTATTTTTATTTCATTTAGGGGGAATGGGAATGTAGGGAATGGCAGCAGCTGGCCTATATAGCAAAGCTTATACAGAAATATAGCTTTCAAACTAGAGAAATTTAGTTCAGCAAAAAGTTGGGCATAGGCAAATGGTATGCATCACAGTCCGGAATTAGAAATTTGATTTGAGAAATATAATTCTCAAACTTTATTGCATCTGAATACTATTGCTTGTCTATAACTACATATGACCTCAATTTAGTTCAAGTAAATATTTAAATTTCTTACAGCAAAACAACTATCAAGATCTAAAAATGGTAAATCAATTATCAAATAGAGAGTATGAATATAATATATATAAATAATATAAATAATTGCATAATTATTTTAAGATTTTCATGCAGGCTCGACCTTTTTAATTTTAAACAAATATTTTCATAATATTTGGAAATTTAATAGTTTATCATCTTTTTAGAAATATGTATTATTTTTATTTATTTATTTATTTTTAATTTAAATATTCATATTCTGAATTTTTAATGAATATTTTAGAATATGACTAATAATAATAAATAAATAAATAATTATAATATATATAACTAGAAACTAAAAAAAATATATAATATTTCTCCGTATTTTGAACAACAACAATAAATATAAAGCTTTATTTAAATAAATAACTTCTGCAGAGCTACTGCTATTCCAGGTCACTCCACACTGCAAAATTCCAAAAATCACTTTTATAGACGTAGTCAAGACCAATGCTTCACCAAGCCAATTCAATTAAGGCTTGAATCCACTAAAGCCTAGTTGTGCAGCCCCCAACCAGACTAAAACATAAATCGAATGGCTGTTGCTCGGCACAACTTCAGTTTTTCTTTCTTTTTGCTTTTGGAAATTCGGCACGCAGCAGTGTAAATCATTTGGCCAAAACGGAAATGCAGCTGCAGCCATGTTCAGTTACTGATGAGGGGGAGTCGACCAACGGCAGTCGGCAGTCGGCACTTGGCACTCTCTGATGACATTTACAAACGTATTAATTGAATTCAATTTTCGGCATTACAACGGTCGCCCGCCAGCCTCTCACATTGTCCAAGTACTGGTTGCTCGAGTCCGGAGCTCTGATTCCGTCTGGGCATACGAGCTATTGCAAAATTGATTTGATTTTCGAGTCAATGTCAACGATTGTCCAGGCTGCACTTTAGAGAGAGAGAGGGAGAGCGTGAATGAGCAGGAAGGCAGAGGAGAGTGGAAAGTCTATAGTTGAAGACCGCAAGCTAAAATTTTAAGTGACACTTCAGAGAAATACCTGGCATACCTTTCGCTCTCTCCCCTTCTCTTTCTGACAGCTGTGCTGCAATTTTTATTTTAATGAAAATTTCTTGTTGAAACTTTGAACTTCCAAACAGTTTTTCAGGCATTTTCAGTTCGTTTCGTGTTGCTGTTGTTGCATTCATTTGTGTATATAAGCATAATAATTGATTTGTAAATTTAAATGCAATTAAATAGCCGCAACTGTCATATACCTTGTTTATTCTGACGTAGGCCATATGCATTAAGAATATTGTAACTATTTATTAAACTTAACTTAATTATTTTCAATTAAATAGAGTACAGTATTTTAAATTAAGAATTCAAATCGTAGTTTACAATATTGTAAAAAGTTAATTAATTTTTTTTTAATTTTTGGATTTTAATTCTATTTATATGTAATTGATTTATGTATAACAAGTATTTTAGCCTCAATATATTTATTTATTGTTATTTATTATTCTAATATAATTTAAAAATTTTAAATGCTTTTGAATATTTTTATTCAGTTGAGAGATTTTAATTATTTTTTAATTGCAATGAAAAATATTATAAAATCAAATATATATCAATTTAAGTAAATTTATTTACATAATTACGATTGTTCAAATATAATATATATATAAAAGATATAAGAATGCATTTATATAATATTTTTTATAAATATAAAATAATTAAACATATTTTAAAATTAAGTTTTTTAAATTTAAAATAAGTACTCAAGCACATATATAAGTTCCACTTATATATCTTTAATGGGTATTCGGTTTTCAGTAATTGAAATTTAAATTATTACTTTTAGTTTCATTTATTGATTGTTTCATTGCATTGGCATTTGAGCTGCTTGAAAAAATGAAGTGAATATAAATATTTGCTTGCATATTGGACATGTAATTGACAGGTAAGTATTTTGCATTTGTACCGATATTAATTATAAATTGAAGCAAATATTTTATAAGAAATCTGTGCAAAATTAAAGAATTACGAAATTTTAAATTATTTTAAGACAAATTTCATTAGCAAGTTAGTTTATTGCATCAATTGCAATCGTAAATTTAGTTTAAATAATTCGATATATTCCACTTCCGCTAAGTTCAATTGAATTGCCCCAAGTTCAATTGAAACATTTTGATTGCAGTTAACATTCTGAAATTCAGTGAAATTAATGCCAAGGAAAATTGACAGAGCAAAGGTGAATTTTAATGCAGGTGCAAGTAAATCTATAGCTAGGCAAAGAGACGTATTTAATAGTTACAACTTAAGAAGTATGTTGTTGGCTTAGTTTAGAATTTGAAATAAAATCTGGAGTTGAGTTTCGGATTGTGAACTCTGAATTTCTTTTAAAATTAATTTTTTTCGATTTAATTTCTTATAAAAAATTTGGACAAAGCTAGCTGTATTGTATTAAATAAAGGTAAGTTTGTGTACAATAAAAAAATTGTATTCAAAAATTTGTCAATCGTTTTAATAATCTGTAGGTAGACCATAGGAAAATTAAAATTCAACAATTTAATCATGATTGTTCAAGCTGCCTCTTAATTATCAGTCACTTAACCATTTGCTCATTCAGTCAATCATTCAATCTTTAATTTTAAACTGCTTTCATATGCAAATCAATGTTTGTCAATTGCTAAGACACCACGTCGTATACGTAATTTGACAAAAACTCACTTGGCAAGTGCAAATCGAATGCGCTTATTCCCAAAGACCACAAAAATTAATAAAAAAGAAGAGTAAGGGAATACGCTTATATAAAATAAGCAGGAGTAATAGATATTGCCTACGCACACACGCACACCCACACACACATAGATATAAACGAATGAAGGCGGCGAAATTGCCGAAGCTCGAAAATGGGCCGCCAATGCGAAGACATTGAAAATGGGGCAAAACATGCGATAGGTTGCTGCTGTTAAATAATAAATAAATGTGCGACGTGAACACACACACACACACACATTATATCTATACACCTACATAGAAGTCTATGTAAATCGCTATTGAAATCGTGTTTTGGTAAATTTTCTAAATATTCTATCTCTATTGAAAAGTCTATATTAATAGTGGATAAGTCTCAACTGAGATTTGCTAAATCATAGCTACATATTTAGTATGTGCTATAGTATTTGCTAAAATATAAATATATATATATATATATATATATATATATATACAAAAGTAATACGATTTATTTTTGTTTCTTGGCGGCTGCGCATATTTCCCTGCTTTCTTCCTTATCCTTCGGTTTTTTGTTGTCTTTTTTTCTTTTTTCTTTTTTTTTGCAGAAATGTTCATTCTTGTGTTTTGCCACCTTGCCTGAAGAGGGTCGTTATCTTTCAATTGGGGCGTGTGTTGGGTTTGCTAGAAATTCACCACAAAGCAGAGCAGGCTTTTAATGTGGGAACATTTTGTTCCCCTATGTAGTCATTTTATTGGTCATGGAAAATGGAAAATGAAAAGTGTGAGCGAATATCACATCAGAACTATTAAACTATTTCCTATTTTATTTTTTAAAATATATGTTTAACTCTTTTTCTAATAAAAGCACCTAAAATAAATAAATTAATAGCTTAATAATAAAGGGTTTTAGATGCAAATTCTTAATAAATATATACAATTTAATTAATATATATTAAAATTAAAATAATTTAATAATTATTTTACAAAGACACAATTTTGCAAAAGTTAGCATAACTGTTATATCTCATAAAGTTTATTTAGTGTTTAGGTCAAATAATCAATAAATTTCTTTTTATCATCTATAAATTATAATTTTGAAAATTTAATTTAACGTAAGACAATATCAACAATACAAGACAAAGTAATTACACTTGGTCGACTAAACGATACCTTTAACACATCAACAAGTTACAAGATGTTGAGGAACGGCGCTAATTTATTATATGAGATATCTAGTACTAGTAATGCGGTCATATCGATCAAGTAATTAATAAGAGTAATTTCTGATATTCAAGCATTTCAACTTACTGTTTTCAGTCTATGAATATATACCATAGAATAGTTGAGTGCATATGTATAATATTTGGTATTTATATTTAGAAGTAAGTTAAACTGTTGTTAGTAGATCGGTATATACATATATATGTATATGTACATTCTTCATAGGGACGGCGTATAACCATATAACATGTACTATATTTGGTACTGTCAACTATCCTTCTGCCTGTGGCTTACATTTGCACAATAACAATATACTCTGAATACGCTTTTTCAATGACTGTAGGGTATATACAAAAAACACTGATGACTAAATAGGTAGATAAAAAGAAAAAGCTAGATTGAGAATTGACTGCAGAGAGACAGAGAGAGAGAGTGATTAAGAGAGAGAGACAGAGCGGAAAATGTATAAGTGTAAGGGATAACACGCTCATGCTTACGATCCATTTAAATATTTTCAGCAGCTACTTACCGAGCGCGAACAACGTGGACAGGGAGTGAGCCACAGAGATAATTGCTTTGATTCCTTAATATTAATTTATTCCGCTTTAAACATGTAAGGAGCAAGTAATGTTTATGGTAAGAGAAAGGGGGAAAGGTGTGTAAGAAAACTGTCTTAAGGCAGTTCAAACCTAATAAGACAATTTAGTTTGTGTTCGTCCGCTTTTTTCATTGAACAAATGCGCGCGTGTGCAGTGAAATGGGTTAAGTAATTATTATATTATTTATTGTAAATAATTTGATGATTAAATGATTGATATTTGCGTTGTGTTTTTAATATTTTTTGTACATAAAAATATGCTAAATATCATTAATTATGCAATAATGCCCATATGTGTGGGCATATTATTTTAAAATGGAGCTTTAGCCACATCTTACTAACTTACTTAAGAGTGAAAGAGTGCTGAGAGAGATAGAGAGACTGAGAGAGTGAAATGCAATGAGTGATTGTGTATTTTACAGCCAGCATCTGTAATAATAGCAAACAAGTCTATTATGATTTATGAATTATGTGAGCATTTTGTAGGTGTGATTTTAATATTTTCAAAAGCAATTGTTTGTTGACAAACTAAAACATCCTTTGTTCTCTTGACGCTTTGTTCACGAAAATACGAAACTGAAGAGTTAACAGAACGTTAAGTTAAGGCAAAATAAGTTAAAACAGATGTTAACATAATTCTTGATGAATTCCAATTTGCACCCTGAACAGCGGCTTTTCATATATACGGTGAATGGCTTAACAGCTAAATTAAAAATGAAAATCCCAACTAAATATTAATACATAAATATTTCAATAAAAAAATTAAAGCAATACTTTGTAAACTTCAATCGATTCAGTAGATTCTGCTATCAGATATTTTTATAAATTGCTCTCAATTATTTATTTGATGCATTTAAAAAAAATAAAAAAAAGGGGAAAACAAAAAGGCAACTGAATTGCAGATGGTTTGATTGAATGCAACTTTATTGATTAGATTGAAGCACACAATTACACACATACACGCTTAAATATACATATGTATTTATGTGTTTACATTCAGCATACTTATTTAGACCTGTTTTACACGCTCTTCAGGCACATTGCGTTGCAAGTTACCATTATGCTGGCATCTATGATTAACATGGCTATAATAGTTACTAAGTGCATGCTTTTGACTTGGCTGCATACGTTTCAAAGTCATTAGACGATGTGTGTGTGTGTGTGTGTGTGTGTTGGAGTGTGTTTCACACACATGCCCCTCCATCTGCATTCGAACAGTAACATATTCATGGATTGCAGCTCTTGGCCTGGTCATTATGCGGTTCGTTATTTGCTACATTTCGTGGCTCAAGTGCTTATTTTGTATGTAACTATGTAGCGGCTGCTGTTGCTTTCTTTCATTCTCTATTTTTTTCATTAGAAGCACTTAAAAATCGACACGGTATACAGTTATTTGGTATTTGGCATTTGTTATTTACCTTTTGCCAAATTGCTTACTTCAAGCCTCGGTCTGCACTATTTCAATCAGTCTAATGACAGCGCTACCCCATTGAGAGCGCAATTTGCTTTTTAATTAAAAGAAAATAAGTAGCCAAAGTAGCAGACACTCGAAAAACTACTACTACTACTACCAGACGTTGACTGCAACTGCAGAACTCCGGCTCACTTTAAAACCGAACCGAACCGAAAAAGATAAACAGACAGATAATAACAATAATAAACAAGTTGGCACTTCATTCCGAATGCTCCGGCGACTCTCTGATAGCTACTTAGTGCCAATATTAAAATCCACCACAAAGCAATGCCAACTGTTGTCCAAAAGAAACACAACAACAACAGCAGCAGCTGCACTGCATATAGCAATAGCTACAGTAGTGAAAGAGCGAGAGAGAGGGAGAGAGAAGATGCTGTTTATATGGAAAGAAAGAGAGTCACTGAGCTGTCCGGCAACTTAATCAGCATTTATGACAGACTTTGAGCAACTTTTTTATACAAGTAGCTGCACTTGAGCAGAGTAGAGCAGAACATTCCGCTTTTGTTAGAGCATCTTGTATAGAGCAAACGTCTGCTTTGCTTTACCATCAATTATTTTGGCATATATATATTGGCTTATATATCTATCGATTGCATATAATTTAAATATTAAATGTTGTCTATTATTGTTAGAAAGATTTTCTTTGCAAATATTTACTGTTGTATAAAAAATTTATTTATTTGTAAGCCTTCTGTTTTGTAACACTTATTTATTAAAAATAATATAGATAGATAAATAGACAACTATATAGTCTCCCTTCTACCCCCCAACAGATCATCAAAGTAAGCCAAAAAATATTTTAAAAATTTTAAAGAATTTTTTTTATTAATTTTTAAAAATAGTTAAGATTAAAAATTTCAAAATTAAAATTGCCTAAAATCAGCTTAATCAAGAATCATTTTTATTTAAAATTTTAAGTTATTTTTTTATTCATAAAAATTACAAATTTCTCAAAAGCTTAATTATTTTTTATTTGAAGTAAAATACATTTTTTTTATTTGTTTTATATTTTATATATATTTTTTATTTAAAAAAATAATTAATTAAAAAATGTTATTAAAAAATATTTCTTCTTATCATTACATACTGAATATGAATATTTCATCTTGATAATTTTTTTTTATTAATTAATTTTTTTCCTATTATTGGATAGTTAGTGTATTTGAAGTTCGCTTATAAGGAAATTGCGATGCGCAGCGTTTGTGATTTTTGGTTGTTTTTTTAAGCAAATAATTTCATATTTTTATGGTTAAGCATTTATTTGCTTAGCGGCTGGCTGCGATGTAATCTGCCAAATGTAAGCGTAGTGCCCGCCATAGACGCTCCAGCAGCTAGTTCTCTACTTGAGCTAATGACACTTTATGTGGCCAGGCTGAAGTGGCTCGAAAGGATGGTGCAACGAGTTGGTTCAACGGCTTCACTGGCTGTGTGGCCAAGCTTTAGAGCAAAAGGCGCAAGCTTCGACGGCGCCAAGTAATGCAAGTGTCTAAAACTCTGTAGAAGGTTTCGGTCATGTGTGTGTGTGCGTTTGCGTGTGTGTAAGTGTGTCTAGTGCCTACTTGGTCAAGTGATTTAGCTTGTGATTATATTGAGTGCTGCTGTTGCTCCTGCTGCTTGAGTTGACTCTTGGTCGCTGCTTCAATTGCCATGTCTTGTGCGGTGGCCTTGTGGTATTTATTCTCTTGAATGAGTCTCTTACAATTCGTAAACTTTAAGAAGACGTCTTTCAATTGATCAGATCAAATTTGTTGAACAAACAAACCAATCCTCATCAAATCATAAAGAATTTATGATAAATCAAAGTATATATGTCAAATATATAGTAAATATTTTTTTATCCATAAATGTTATATAGATAAAATAGGCTTAGGCTTAATTTGAAATTTGATTAAGAAATTCCAAAGTTTCTTTTGATGCCATTTTTATTGCTTGAAGAATTTTATTTTAAGTGCATATTAGTCTTTGAATTATGTACAATACAATTTCAGTTTGGCATTTCGCAATAGTAAATTAGTAAATAATTTTGCTAGGGTCGCTTATCTAGTTCATAAATAAGCTGAGAGAGCTGTAAACAAATTTAAAGTGCAATTAATTACACCTAAAGTACCTTGAAGTGGGTGAGGCGTGGCAGCTTTTACAATTTTAAACGCTTCCGCTGTACAATTCAGCTGGAAAATAAATTAAAAAATTTGCTAAGCCGTTTGGTCGTCTTGTTCTTGCTATTGCTATTGCTTTATTGTTGTTGTTGTTATTGTCTGTTGGCCGCACATAAAACTTGCTCGTTCTGTTGTCTGTCCATTGTCAGACTACTGGGGCAATAAACAAAAAAATTTACGCGCTGCTAACATGCAACTTGTGGCGCTTGCAATAGGACTTGCTTCAAGGCTTGCTTCATCCCCCGCCCCCATCAACTGTAGAACTTTCGAGTGAGTATAAGAGGTAGAGAGAAGACGGAGAAGGGGTGGCTTTTGCTACTATTGCAATTTGCGGTTGGCATAAAACTTGCAGCTGGCATTTCTATAGAGATTGTTATGCCTTTTGCTACCCCCAGCAATTTTATGTTATTGTTTCACTCGAGCAACTTTGTAATTGAAATCAAAGTGTGTAAACTGAGAGCAAAATCAAACCTAATGTAGCACACACGAGCACTTTACAACACCAGCCCAGCATCCCCCCTCATCTACAGACAAAAGCTATAGAAGGTCAGCTACAAATAGGACACGCTTTATATATATTTGACAATCCTGCATATAGAACTATATATATAGATATATATAGTTTGACTCAAACTCTTTCAAAATCAAACAATCTGTAACTGGAAGCTGTGTGTGAATTGTGTTCTAAGTCAATTTACTTTGGCGGACTTGATTGGATTGTCGTCGCTCTCTCTCTTTGTTTTGCTCTTTCTCTGTCTGTGAAAGTCTGTGAAAAAGTTGTGGACCACTTTATAGCTTACAGTTCGCATAATTGGCAGAAAATTGTCTAAGAGTACAAAATACTACTGGAAATATAATTCTGAATCTTGAAAGCATTGACTAAAACTTATGATAAGAATTAACAAGTATATGATTGAGCAAAAAAAGCCTAGTTTCTTATTATATTTCTTACAGTTATTAAATTTAAGTTTTAAAATGTGTAGATTTTTAAGACTTAAATACTTCTTTAAAAATATCTCCCCCTCTATTGTTAACCAAAATTTATACCTCAAGTTAAAAATTAAATATAAATTTGAATGTGAGTGATTCACTCTTCAGATTAGCCAAAAATGATTGAACTGTTTACTTGCTATTGATGGAATATGAATCGTAAATGCCTTCCAAACGATGCTCAATATCAGCACTTTTTATTGAAAGAAACCCAACAGGAACTAGATTTTCCTACAAACAGCTATTGTTAATTCAAAGGTTGGCATAATTAGCATTACGAATCCTAGGAGGGAAAGAAAATAGGCACACATAAAAGAAGTTAGAAGAAGCTCAGATGTTCAGAGTGTGTAAAGCTATGTATATTATTGGCTAATGTTGTAATTATTGGGGGTCATTTGCATAAGTTTAAACGAGGTCAGCTGAACGATAAAGATGGTATTTTGAATACCAGCTGCTGCTGTATTGTGGTCCATGAATTGAATTGGGGAATACATAAGCTGGCCAAAAGCTCTAAAGCTAAGCCTGTTGGCTTACGTTATTGTCTCAATGCATATTGAATGCAAGAAAAGCAGCAAAGGCAAATGCAAAAGCAACGGCACAAGCTTAAGACGCATTCAAGTTGCTTTTGTATTAAGTATTATTCAATCAAGCAGCTGAATATATAGAGAATATATATTTGTATATATATATATATATATATACTCTCTTTAATTTGCAGAGTTTTTGTAGAGCATTTTATCATAGTATTTGTTTTTGTATATTATTATCACGCTGCCCAGCATATAAATTGATAAATTACAAAATTATTAATTAAAGCTTGGGTTGGAGTCTCCGAAAATTATGCCACAATATTAAGATATTCATAATTTCCATCTACCGCAGTACAATAAATCTTTTGTGTGTGAGTTATTGTGTGTGAGTGTGTGAGTTAGTGTGCGTGTGTGTGCGTGTGCTCAGCATGGAGCCTACTTATTGCCCTGGCAGCAGCAGCCGCTTAAGTTTATGTCATTTGTCATATTTGAATTTTACACTTCCTTCCGGTGCGTCTCTTGGAATTGCAATTTGCTGCAACAGCCGCCAGCTATCATTGACCTGCCCATCGCCCACTGGCCACCGCCCGCCGCCCACTGCCTCCCAACTCTAATCGTTCGGTTGATGCAGCCGCAGCCGTTATAATTAACCAAGTTGCCAAGGCTTCAGCATCTCTCATCTCTGCTTCGCCCGCCGCTCCGCTCGTCCGTCGCATGACAAATGTCTTCAATTGCAGTTCCTGTGTGCCTTTGTGTGTGTGTGTGTTGTGTATCTGCGGGTTGCATCTGGACGGCATGCAGCTCGGTTAAGATGCACAGATACAAAATGGCCACCAAGTTTATGTAAATGCCGTTGACATCGAAGTCAACGTAGAACTCTTGATGTGCGCTCCCAAGATGCTTTAGATAAATTCCTGTGATTATATTTTGCTCAATTGCACGTGCCTGATTAGGCGTGTGTCTGTGTCGGTGTCGCTGTGTGTGTGCGTCCGGCATTTTGGGCAAATTGATTTGAGATTTACCATTAAGATGATTTCCATGCATATCGAATTTTGTTGCGCAAATTATTTTCATATAAATTATGGATTTTGTAATAAATATAAAATTAATTAAGCTGCTAAGCACGACGTACATATGGTCAGCCAATTTAGGGTTACCATACACAATATCCAATGGGCCATGCATTTTTGCTCTATTCGAGGTATTTAATCTATGAGTTTTGAATATTTGATTGCTCTGCATAAGAGCTTATGCAGATAAATTGATTAAAATATAATTAATATATATATAAATATATATAAATATATTATATATGCTGTAATGCACTGTAATTCATCCATTTAATTTGTTTATGCCAATTTAAATAAAGACTTTGTTTGAGGTGCAATGTTTACACTCATCAACAGGCTTAACACCGTTTGCAATTTATTTATAGCTCAAAAAACGGTAAAATAATGTAGTAATTACTCAGTCACCTGTATATTATGTTTGTAAATATGTTTTATTATTTTCAATGTGTGTATATCCAGTATAAGTTTAAATTTAATATATTTATTATATTAGATTATATTTATCATGTTTATTATTTAGGAAAATTGATTGAAAACTCAGCTTAATGTGCTTAATTTTATTTATTTTTATTATTTTTGAATAAGCACTTTGTGTTTATATGTACATGTTTATGTATTGGTCATTTACTATTTTTTATAAAGTGATTAGCATTAGCGTTTAGCATTTAGAAAGATTTGGTTATCAAAGATATGTTTTATGAATACATTTACAATTATTTTATGCATATGAATGATTCGCATTTGAGTGAGAGAGAAAGAAAATGAGGGGAGAATGAGACAGAGCGATACAGTGAGTTAGAGCAATATAAAGAGATAGATAGACAGAGACAGAGAGATAATTAGGAAGCAAAAGAGCGAGGGAGGAAATGAGAGAATGAGGTAGAGGAAGAGGGAGAAAGATAGAATGAGATGGGGAGAGAGGAGGGAGAGTGAGAGAATGAGAAAGTTAGAAAGAAAGAGAGAGAGAAAGAAAGGAAGAGAGGGAGGAAGCAAAAGAGAGAAAGAGAAAGAGACAGTAGGAGGGACAGACAGAATGAGACTGAGAAAGAGAGAGAGACAATGAGGAATAAGATGTAAAGACATCGAGAAAGATACCCATTAAATGGGATAGAAAAAGAGAGAATAAGAAAGGTAAATGGGAAGAGAGAGAGAGCAGAATAGAATGAAATGGAGAAAGACTGAGAGAGCGAGAGTGAGTTGTACTGAAAAATACTTGCACTGTGTCATCAATTTGTTATAATGCTTATCAATAATTTGTTCATATATTTAGTCAAAGTCAAAACGAGATGGTAAATATGTAACCTCAATTTATAAGCCGACAATTTATAGAGCTCCTGCTGTATTGTATTTGTTTATAAGAAATCCCTTATATTACATGAATATTTTGTACACTTTAACGTATATTTGATGTATATTACGTAAACGAAATGTATAATTACAAAAAAAGCTTTATTGAAAAGCTTTTGATGAGATGTAAAGTTTAATTCCCATCTAGAACTAGTTGGACATTTTTCTAAATTTTTTATACAAATCTTGTAGAGTGTATTTCTTGACTAAAGTAAGATTGGTAACTGTTCAATGAAATGAATTCACTAAATGCAGCGTGATTATATTTCCAACTTGTTTGTGTGCTTTAAGTGATGGCAAAGAGACCGCAAGCCTTTAATTGAGTTGGCCACCAACTGGATAGCGCAGTTGCAGCTGGAATCAGCTCAAAAGCCAGCGTAATGGGCAGGAATCGAGTTGCCTGTTGGGTGGTTAGCTTTGCTGGTTGCTTTGAACACATTGCGGTTTCACACATGCCATTGTAATCCCAGGCGCGCCTAAATGCTGGCAACAGAGCACATAGCACAGCACAAACGCAGATTACAGGGCAACAGCAAAAGCAAAAGGCAGAAGGCAAAGGCAAAGGCCAAAGGCAAAATGCTCGCAACACGATACCAATAAAAAGTGGCTGACAACGGAAAAACACAAAGAGAAGAAAAAAATCCAGCTCTAAAAACAATTTGACATTTGGCCAGCAAATAGCAAAAAAACTAAAGCGTTGCGACCTCGTGACGTTAGCCATAAAAAATTAGTGGGTCTGGCCAGCAGGGCGAGCAGCTCACGTTATCAGCAACGCCATCAATGGACGACCTGGCCCGGTTGACAATCTGATGGACTCTGTCAACGCCCAGAACAACGTGGCCAAAAGCTACAAGCCAAACAAAGCGTTCAAGGGTCAAATGCACAACGCCTATAAGTTGCCAACGAAATCAAATGAATGTCCTTCTGGCAAAGCGACAATAGTACGTGACCAGTCTGCTTGCCTTTGCAGCTACTAGAGCTGCCTCTTAAAGTCGGCTCTTGTTTAAAACCGAAAAAAAATGGAAAATAATCTTCTTCCTAGTTGAAAATATACTAAAAATACTCTATAGACTGGCACTCGTGAGCGCTTACAAATTGATGTGAATTTCTTCACATGTTCATATAACAGCTACAGCAATAACACACACTCACACACCCACCCCCCCCACACCCACACACACGCATGCTGACCAAACGCCATTCATCATCATCGGCAGCTGAATATTTTATTTCTTTTTTTTTGTCCGTTGCCTTTTGGAGCTGCTATTAGATACAAGTATCCATATAGTTTGTTGAGCATGCTAAGCGGCAACCGGGATAAAAGGTAGTTGCTTCTGTTCACTCCACTCTCTGTATCTAAGTGTGTGTGTGTGCGTGTATGGAAAAATAAGTTTACAAGTTACAGCCTAAGGCTATTTTGTTGGATCAACTTTGGGCCAGGCTGGTGTCGAAACTTGGGCACAGTGGTCAAATGTTTATTGTTTGATTGGTTAGCTATTGGTTTAAAATTTGTTTATTTTTTATGAAAGTGCTCGGAGGCAAAAAATCTAGATATATTTGTTTCAAAAATGATTTTAAAAATTTAATTGTTTATAAATTTAATGCAACTTATGCAAACAAAAATCAGTTTACATTATGCTAATGGCATTCTATAATCAAAATTGGTGTCTAAGAGATCTGATCTAAGATCTGACAACTGAGCTTTTTATAATGTAAAATCGTAATGTTAGGTCTTTTTTTATTCATTCAGATTTAATATGTATATTAATATATATATATATATATATATATATATAAATATATATATATATATATATATATATATATATACATATATTAACAACCTCCCTCCTCCCTTCCTCACTTGCTCACTAACTTGCTTTTGCCACGCATTCGGCAAGTAAGTTTTAACATATCTTCTTTGCCATTTTAAAAAATAAATAAAAAATTTATTTGGTTGGTACTTCAACTGAAATTTACCCGAAAAACTCTAAATATAAGCTAGACTATTTGCAAAATATTATTGATACAGCTATTCGATTGTCAAATTTAGATTTTCATGCCAATAATCTTTATGGGGTATTATACACATTACGTAATGAGTTAGAAGTCAGTCTTATTTCCTTTCATTTTATTTCAGCTCTATAAGAAATATTGACAAGGTAGAATATTCAATATATTTAATTAATTTTATATATTAAGTCTGCTTAGCTACGAATGTTGAGTAAAGGTTTATAAGAAAACTATTCATAAGTAAAGTTTTGGCATCCTATATTAAAGTTTCTATATTAAATATGTTGATATTCATTTAATGTAAATGATATCAATGCATGTTTGGTTAAACTAAACTTTTCTGTTTTGCTCTGAACAAAGGACTTTTGTCATATAACTAAGTTCTGAATTTTAATTTTTCGAGAAAAAATAAGGATATCTAAGAATGGAGACCTAAAAGCATTTATTTTATAAATATTATTTATTCTAATGAAGAGCTTAATGATATGCGTGGGGAGTCGTTCTTGTTGTTTAACTTAGTCAGTGAGTCCTGAATGGCTCTAGTCTATTGTAGAATGCTTTTATATTTTCTATACATTTCCTAGGCTAAAATCGTATTAGAAATTTATTGCAATTTGAATCCAAAAAAAATAACTTTTGGTCCACTGTAACTGACTCACCGTCCAGTCGGGCAAGACTTATGGCGATTGTAATATGTAGTGCATAAGAGTTTTTGTGTAAAAATATTGCCTAAGTGAAACAAGTTTTCACATATGATTTATTTAGTTGATTTGTAGCTATAGCCAAGGTACAAATACTCTCTGGCCACAGCTCTTGCCATATCTGTGTGATGCATGTGAGTTGGTCAAGTTGGTTGTGTGGCATGTTAACGTTTTTGGTGTTGTATAAGTTTATTAGTGATTAGTTTTTGAGTTCTCTGTGCTGGGCACTCTGTGGATTGAATGATTGATTGATCGATTATTTGATAAGGCGCTTGCGTGTGGCCATTGAATTTAATTAGGGAATTGGATACGCTTGCGGACTGATACGTCTCGGTTCGAGAGTTGGCATATGGCATGTCATTATATAACCTAATGATTTAATACAAAATCTCTGCGGAGTGGGAGTTTTTCATAATATTTGCAAGTTATTTAAAGTCATGACACTCGCAGAAACGCTGACAAATTTTATTTCCGCTAGAGTCACGCACCGGGGAACTGACTCAGTGAGCTGCCGACCCACTTGCTAACATTTGCCGGTTTGGCCAAGAGGTGGATGGAAAGCCAGTCTCTCCCGGCAACATTTATGCGAATTGTCTTTTGTGCGCTTCATTTCGCATAAACAAATCTCGGCCGTTGTATATTTATACCGGAAACGTGCAAATAACGCCCCAGGGACTAGGCAACATAGAGTCCTCCACACACATTCTACACGTTCTCAGCGCTGTTGTTGTCATTGTGTGTGTTGTGCGGCGGCCACCGTCACCACCTGCGTCGCTCAGATTTTTCTTCTTGGTTTTTTTTTTCATACCCATCAACTAACTACGTTGGAGAAAAAAATTTACTTGACGTTTCCGTTGCAGTAAAAACACATGGCCGAAATACAAACAAGCAAAGTGACTAGAGTTTATAATCAAAAGGATGCAAAGCCGATACTGAAATACGCTTACGAATTTGCATTTAGAATTTGAATTCGGAATTAGAATTTAGAATTGGAATTAAGAAGTGGAATGTTGAATTGGAATTTAGAATTGGTAATTTGAATTACAATTTAGAATTAGAATTTCTATAATTTTATTTCGATCATAAAAATTTAGTTCTGCTAAAAGCGAAGCAAGAACTAATTTCCAGTTGGTGTTAAGCAAGTTTCCCGTAATTATCTAAACTAAAATTCATTGAACATTTGAATTTAGGATATAAAAGTTCTAATCTTTAACTTTTGGTAAAAGGCAGTTATAAATTTATTTCTGTTACAGCCAATATGCTTTAAGTACTTAATCTGATTTCCAAAAGGGTCGTAACATTGATTTAAAATTTACTTTAATAATTAGTTTCTTTATAAATTTTAAATATATAAATTTTTTTGAGTTCCTATACCATATTCTATTGAAGTGTACAGACTGCCTTTTATGCCTTGCATATGATATTTATAGATTTGCGAGTTTTATGTTTATAGATAAAAGAATATTTATTAATATTTATTTTAAAAAATAACAAGTTATTTTTGAAAATTTAATAATTATAACCAATTATTTTTAATCATTATTTACTAAAAAATCACAAAATAATAATATATAATTTTAATTAAAACAAACAACATTAGAAATTGGACTTCAATATATAAATGTTTTAAGTATAGAAATCATAATTCTTCTTCTCTGCCTTATCTTTAGTAACTAAAGACATAATATTTATACTTATACTACATATTTCTTATTATTATTCGATGTCTATAAATTCATTAACTTAAACTATATTAAACTCTGCTACATCTGCGAATTTTTAGAGTCCCAATCAATAAATTCCATATCAAATATGAATATGTATATTAATATTGAAATTTCGTGATAGGCGCTCGAGTAGTCAATATTCTAGAGCTTTAATCAATGAATTTCAATTGAGTCTCTAATATTTTATAACGACAATAATATTTTGTGACAAAAATAATTTTTATTAACATTTTGCCACTTTTTATTTATTTTATGAAACTGTTTTCTCACTCAGGGATTTCTTTTGAAAGACGCATTCTTTATAAATGTTCGATTTCTAAATTAAATAAATCAAAATTTGGTAATAAAAATATTTTAGAAATTGCTTAACTATTTTTTTAAAAATTTGTTTTTTTTTTAACAAATAAATTATATGTTTGATATGCTGCAATTCCATCTTTATTTTGCTTCCGAAAGAGAAAAATGCCTATAAAAATACATTTAAAAATAAATACTAAGCTTTCAGCTTGGGCTTACTGTAATATTTTCTCATTTCAGATTGGTATATGGATAAACATTGATATTAAATATAAATATATTTGCAAATAAGCTCAAATAGTCAAAGCTGCCAGCAAAAGTGTAAAACAAACTGTTGTCGCATTTGTATTTGTATTTTTCTATAGTCTACATTTGGGTTTGCCTGGCTATTGTACATGGCTTTCTCTGTGCGTGTGTGTGTGTGTTTGTGTGAGTTTGTGGCAGCACAGTTGTGGCTGGCTGGCTGGCTTGGTTTGGCTTTTGTGTGCGCCTATTGTCAAATTGAATTGTAATAGACACGTTTTTGCAAGGCGAGTGTGTGTGCCGTGTGTTGTGTGAGCCTCTCTGCCTGACACTTTATATTTACAGCTGCGCTCGTCACGCTCGACCAGGCGCAGCGACCCAGCTTCGTCGTCGCTGCTGCTCAGCCCTGTCTCCATACCTCCCCCTCTCCTTGAACATATCACAGTCCGTGGAGCTTAATTTTATGCATACGAAACGTATGCGGCGTCTTTCGCGCGCATAAAAAATTTTATTGCATACATTTAGGCAGCTGCACAGCTACTGTCTACGCTTGGCCCTGGCAGCCAGGGACTGGGGGCTAGGGCTAGCAGGTTGCTCGGCTGCCTTCATATTTGCATTTTCTTATTTAAATGTCGACTTTTAAATGACGACAAATTGTTTTGACGTTGTGTCGCTTTTTGATTTAAAAAACAACAACAAAGAAAAAAGAATAAAAGCTAAGGCAAACGAGTTGAAAGGCCCAGCTGTGAGGGGGAAGAGTACGTGTGTGTGTGTGGGACAAGTGGAAAATGGGTTTGTTTCGCTTAAAGGCTTAAGAGCAGTTTTTGTCTAGCCCACAAAATTGTGTGCAAATGAAAAATGCAAAACGAACACAAATGTCACAAATATCTGAGAAAAATAAATAAAATAAAGTCTATATACTATATACCAGTTGGGAATATCTATAACAATGCTGAAGGACTTAGGCGTAAAATCTTCAAAAATAATTGGAGTAAAAATCTATATTGAATGCAAAGCTCTCGACTGGGGCTGCCCGACTAGGAGATACCCTTACTTAAAGGATTTAAATAAAATTGTCAGCATAAGATCTAAATATTTTATTGATAATTTTTCAATTTGATACAAAATACAATCTCTTTCACATGTTGGCTGTATTTTCAGCTGAACGTCAATTTAAAAAATATGTAATCGATATCGAAAATATGAAAAAATCAATGCTATATAAAATATTCATAAAACGAAAGACAACATTCATTAAATCTAGCTCAAAAGACATACGAGATTTGATTAAATAAACAAACTTGATATATAGGGGAACAAAACAAATTAACGTCTCTAGCTCTTAAAGCTGCTGAGATCGACGCATATATAGACAGACAGACATACGAGCGGACAGACGAACAGAGCTACATAGACTCAGCTTGCCATGGTGATCAAGAATATACATACGTTATATAGTCTGCCACGCCTTCTTCAGCCTCTTATATACATTTTAACGAAACCAATATACCCTGATTTCTCATTTTCAATGGGTTCAGGGTACAAAAAGAAAAAATAAATAATTAAGGCACAAAACATTTTGCTTGCTATAAAATTTCGAATGCAAATTCCTTTTTATACAAAACATTTTTATCTAACACAATAATCGTTCGATTATAATGTACCCCCAGCAGGGGAGGCTGTCCAAAAATTTTGAATGCAAATTACTGGAACCGTTATACCAATTAAAACGAAACAAAAATTCAAAAACCGTAAAAACAGTAAACAACATTGTCACTTAATTTAATCACATTTATAAAAACCACTAATTGACTTTTGAACGTTAATGCTCGAGCACCATTGAAAATGCAGCAGACACACACAAGCACACACTTATGGCACACACATACATACACGAACACATAGTCGTTCGGATCCATAAAAGGCAGGACAACAAAATGTTGCCATAATTGGTATTTTTGATATGCATAAAATTTTGCCGGGTCATAAGCTTGCATTGCGCGCACACACATCGACACATACACATACATATATGCATGCGTGCTTATGTGCAGCTAATTAAATTATTATTTTCCACAAATTTGCGGTCCATGGTAGAAATAACTTCAGATGCGAACACAAAATATGCCCAAAAATTTGCTTATTTATCTATGAAAGTTTGCATAATTTTTGTCAATTTTTGAAATTTCAGCTACTATTTGTCATACAATATGATACGTAATTTACACATTTACCTGTTCAGATATGTATTTGACTGCTGCTGCATATTCCATCAATTAACTTCGAATTTGTGGTAAATTTCGTTGACATTTACCTTTATAGAGGGCATTATCACAAATTTAACATTACACAAATCCCATTAGAGCAGGCAGCAAATTAAGTATTGAGTCCATTTAGAGTTGTTTAGTTTATTTTGAAAAGTTCTTGTATGAGTTGCAATGTTTTTGCTGGACTCATTTCCGTTCCGAAGAGCGATGCCTCAAAAATGGTCCGAAGAACCCAATGAAGGTTCATGTAAATTTTCTAATTTTCTAATAGAAGATAAAGGCGTGAAAAGCATAGATAGAGAGTCGTGAATCTCTTAATAATTTATATAGCCTTTAAAGGAGCAAATACATAGTATTAGTAGAGTCAGAGTAGTTGCAGTATCTATACAGCTTTCGATAAGGACCCATAGATATTTAAGGAGAATATCTGATACTTTTACTATGAAGACTAATCAAAATATATAATTTTTATTGATAGGGTTTATCAGATAGTTAAGAAGCATATCTGATACTTTTATTTATCTTACATTTACCATGAAAATTAATCAGATTATATATATCTGCCCTCAAGAGTTCTATGCAGAGACTGGACAGCTTATCAACTGAACAAGGAATAATACAATGGCATTGTACTATAATATGGTTTCTTGTATATACTAAAACTCGCTAAGCTGGCTTGAGTTGATTTCATTGAAAAGTCAAAATTTTCAATCATTTTTATAGAGTGAATTGATATTATAGTCCTTTATTTATAAGTAGTCTAGTTATGTTTATATATGAAAATATTGATCAAGATATCTTGAAATACAATACGGTTTTTCTATTTGCAATGATAGATGATGTAGAAGTAACCGTAAATATTTATATTTTATAAATATACTTTTCTTTATATATTTATTATATATGTATTTATATATTCATATTTATTATTTTAATTACATATTTACAACTTACATTTCGTTCAGTTCGAGACGATTTGGAGAAGTTATTACAAAGCAATTTTATAGGTCTCTAGCTAACAATTTGTATTTTATTTGAATAGTTACTGAAAGGCATTCGGTGTTCATATTCGTGTCTGGCTCACTTAACAGAGACTTTAGCTTACCTCGAGTGTTTGCCAATTTATTTTAATTAATGCTCGAATCAGCCACCGCAGCATGTTAACAAATAGAATTGGTTTTTGTTTTCATTTATGTCACTGCTAATTGCCACTAGAAATTGCATGCCACTGACTTTTTCAAAAGGGCTTTGCATAGATTTGATATATAGTATACGAGAAGAGCTGCCATATAAATCAATGCAATTGAGTTGATCTATATATATATATATATATATATATGTGTGTTTGTAGGGTAGCATGAACTTAAATGAGCTACAAAAATGTAGTAAAGGACAATTTATATGCTTTAATTATGTTAATTAATTTAAAATAAGTAATAATATTAATAATGCTGTGTGAAAAAAAGATTAAATTCATTTGAAGCATAAATAGGTATAGTAAATGAAATAAATTAATATTATTATTCAGGTTTTTAAAATATTTTATGCTTAGGCTATGAAAGATTTGGAATGATCTACAAATTAAAAATAAATTAGGTTTATTGAAAGAAGATCAAGTCATATATAGAAATGCAATCAAATGAAATATGCAAATTCTAAAATACAGTGCAGTCTATATTATGAATAGAAACCTGTTGAAACATATTAAATTATATATAATTTAAATAATAATAAGGGCATTATTTACTTCAAAAATTAAATTTTTTTGTGTTAAAACTAATTTTACTTATTACAATTTTCATATATTATAGATATAAGTAGTCAATATTCAATATAAATATAAATATATATAAGGATATATATAATAAATAATAAATAATAAATATAATAAATTTATACAGAAAATCTTAAAAGTCATATCTTATATATAACTAATACCTAATTAAGAATAAACCCTTTCGTAGTTTGATTTCACTTCTGTGTAGCGCATCTCTATAAACAGCACAGCTCAATCATATATACGTCATATTTTGTTTTCAGATTGCGCATTTCGTTTATTTTTCACACGCTATCAGTTTTCAATGAATTTTCAGTTTTGTACTCGCACTCGAAGCGTGCGTCGGTTATTCAACACAAGTGTCGTCCGTGCGATTGTGTGTGTGAGGCTCCTTATGTCTGTATGAGAATTTACATACACATACATATATATATATATATGTGAGGTTTTCGCGTCTGCCAATTGCCAATCAATGTTTGTGCAAAAATATTTGCTTCTCTTATTTTTTTCCACACTCTTAGGCCGTGCTTGTTTATTTTGTGTGTATGTGTGTGTGCTTGTGTTGTTTTTTTTTTGTGTATATTGTTTTTATTTTCAATAAATCGGCCCAAGCACGCCGTGCCGCTCAATTGCAGTGGATTAAATTATTAAAAAGTGCTCGAGAGCAGAAACAACAAAATATGAAAAGAAAAACCGCAGTTAAAATGCGCGTAGATGCTTTAATTTGATTATTATTTAAATTGACATCGAGTGGCTATACAATGCAAAGATAAAGGAAGAATTTCCCATTATGTTTCATATATATATTGCAAATATTCTTGCTTTGATTAATTAAATTTACTAATCAAAATTAAAGTTACTCAAATATTTGTATGCTCAAAAAAGTCTTGGGCAGCTGCACAGAAACTGGTCTGATTTTCTCCATATTAAAACCGCCCATCTATAAGCACCGTCCGTCAAATTCTGTACGAAATCACATTTAATTTCCATGTGCCTTTAAGCGAATAATGTAGTCGAAAATAAATCGCTTAAGACCAACCGGGCCAAGCCAGGCAGAGCCAAAGCTCAAATAAAATTTCAGCTGCACGCCATTTTCATATTAAATAACTTTGTATATATTTCCTGTGCTCTTGCGATGAGCCACCTATTACCGGTCTCTAGTTTCTTTTTTGTTTTTTTCTAGGTTTTCTTTGAGTCGACAGGTGAGCAAGTTCACAGGGTTCCCGGCTGCACAGCTGGATTCAGCAGTAGAGAACTAAACCAAAACTTACATCAAGCCTAGACATTAAATCAGTCAGAAGCAACTGAAATTAGGCAGTAGAAATTCGTGTACTTTAAGGAATTACTTCAGAAGGTGTAGCCAAAAAAACTATGGAACATATTAACTATATTAAATCAATCGAATTTTACATATTCAAAGAAATTTAAAGTCTAATATCCAATTGGATACATTAAATACTATTAGTTGTACGATTTGCAGCGTGCAGTTCCTCCAATCTCTCAACGTGTGAATGCGCCCCAAAGCTGGCTGCACTAAGTCTAAAGGCTGACAAACAGACATTCAAAGCAAACGCCCCGAGGGCCATTCTGCCAGTCGAGGGTGTTAATGTGTGAAAAGGGTAGGCAAACACAAATACCTGCGTTTGTTTTGATGAGAAGTGTTAATGTGGTGTGCGGAGTTGACTTAAGCCTAGGTATACAGCTTAAAGAGAAATAGTATTTTTTTATTTTTATTGAGGTAGCACTTTATAATTTAAAATTATTTAATTGAAGAGGGTAAAGCCAACAAGAGTAGACTCAATGCAATCATTGTGATACTGAAGCATTCAACTTTATTAAATAATATAATGCAATCTTAATAGCACAAATATAATGATGCCGCAAAAACCACATCTCATATTGATGCGAAGGAATTTAAAAAGCTTCTCACATAGGGAGACTTCATAGTCGACCAATCGTTTTATTGTTTTCTACCGCTTCAAAGCGCTGGCGGCGAGTGATATGTCAGTCACTAGTGAAAATTCCAATCTGCTCCTCCACTTTTTCAGGTCACAATATAGGTTGGAGTCGCGCTCATAACTGGGGCAATTTGTATCGCTTAATACAAAAGTCATAATAAAACAAAGGTCATAAAGTTAAGGGCTCATAAGAAAGCATATTTTTAATTTTTGATTTTATTTCAGCAAAAACATAAAGCACGATATCGATATAATTATATAATTAAAAGTGAATTCACTTATCATTAAATATGACTTAACAAATTGTGTAAGCCGAATCCATTGTAAAGGATAAATCAGGATAGTCATATGACAATATATGCAACAGACAGAAAGAGCCATGACAGACTTCATACAGTATGAATATTTTTGATCAACGAGCTAAGTCATTTAGCCCATCTCTATCTGCTCATCTGCTAATTCATAAGCATTCAAACTAAGCTAGTGCCTTGCAGAAATATTGTTTTATTTGTAGTGCTATTTGTACGTGGACTTAAAGTTCAGAATATTGTATATATAGCGCTTAAGAAATCGAAAACAAACTAACTTTTATTAGGCTTACCTTCCATGGGGCATGCCAAGTCCAGAAATAACTGCATCTCTTAGTTTTGAAGCTTAAGCTCTAAAGTGTAACAATTCAGTTGAGGGAGCTACGAGGCTGTGACAGATAGCAAAACAGCTAAGTTTGAAATTAAAAATCTTTCAGGTGAATCAACTTTTTCATCCAATGAAAAGTAACAAATCCAATAATATAATTAACTGCCTTGGGACAGTCCAACTAAAGTAAAATTACTTCTTGCAAATTGTTTTCGCGAACGTTTACCCAATTCCTTTGTCATACATACATGCATCAGGCTACACATATAAGCTTATATAAACTGTCTATGTCTGTCGCCTTTCGAATCTCGAGAAAGTGTTACATAATTGGTTCCCAAATATGTAGACCGATTTGTAATATGTTTAAATAATTGCGTACTGTTTATTTGGTTGCTAGTTTTTTTCGTTAACGTGTACCCAAGAGTTGGGATTAACATAGATGTTGGAGACAGTGCCGCGTAGTGTGTTCAGGCCCTGATTGAGTGGCACTGGCTTGGGGCGGTGCGCCGCGCCCTTGATCCATTGCTGCCACGCTGCGGCAGCCTGTTGCTTGCGCTGTTGCAGTTCCCGTTGCTTACGCAGCGCCTCGCGTTGCTGCCGCTGGCGCTGCCGCTCCGCCTGCTCAACTTTCTGCAGCTCCCAGTTTTGTAGGCGCCGTTGCGCCACCTGCGCCACATGCGCCACCTGTGCTACCTGGACCTGGCTTGTGGCTGGATTCGACTTACGCTTGTTGGCATACTGGCTTGCCTTGCGCTGGCACCATTCCTGGACACGCTTCTCGTTTAGCTGTTTACGCAGTTCGTCCTGTTGCCTTTTGAGCTCGCGCTCTTCCTGCATTGCCTGTCGCTTGTAAAGGCCCAGCCGCTTCTTGCCAGAGAGCCAATTATTGTAGGCCTCGTCCGACCGACGCACAATCTTCAATTGGTCCAATTGCATTTGCGGGTCGTACTGCAGTGAGCCAGTGTTCGAGCTCAGATCGAGCAAGGGTATAGAACAGCTGTAAGTGAGCTGATCCCCGGACACATAGGAGGAAACTATCTCCTCCTCCTCCCAGCTGCACATGGACGTTGTGGAGCCTCTTTCCTGCGGCTGGTTCTCTGCATTGTCTTGCATTAGAAACGCCTGTTCATCTGTTCCAGCATCGCCTCCGCTATCTCCAGACAGGGAGCTATCACCAATTCTGCTCTTTGGCGTCAGCGTTACAGTCTCCGTTTCGAAGGATCTGGGGGAGCTGTAGCGCAGTGTGGACATCTCCGTGTCGTCCGCCGAGTTGAGCTCGTAGGACGAAGCGGAGTGGCCCACATACCGCGCCGTGCTCAGGCTCGGTCTGGAGACCAAGCCACGCGGCTCCGAGTCATACGACTTGATGTAGGTACGCGAGCATTTTGTGTGCCTTGTGTCCGTCTGGGTGTCGCTATCCATGACCTGGGTGGGAATCGTGTTAATGTTGGAGCGTACGTTATTGAACACTTCATTATCAACCAAGTTGCCTCGACTGTTCATGCGACCAACGAATGCCATTTGATAAGGTTTCCAAATGATGCGAGCTCTTAAGTAATTCTCAATCCAAATTGAGCCCAACGTCGTCTGTCTTTGACGATTCTGCACGCTATTCAAACTCGAAAGTAAAACGACAGAAACTTTAAAGCAAATAAAACTGTATGTTTGTGTACACAACAATAATCGGAATGAGAGTAAAAAAACAAACTAACTCGAATCTACACATTTGACAGCTGTAGCAATGTAATCGTTGACCTATATTACAATTTTATATTTATAAAAATGTATAATTAATAGAAATATTTTATTTAGTTTTATACTCATTTACGAGGTGAAAACGTATATATATATATATATATTATATTGTGCACTATTCGTGTCTGTTAAAGCGCTAAAGACTCGAAGCTTGCAACATTTTCCCGCGTTGACAACCCGAGATCAAAAAGATATCCTTTACATATCTATGTCTTTTAGGGCGTGTCAAATCGTGCACAGCTCTATCGTCAACAGTTTTAGAGCTAATACCACTCCAAATTTGGAATGTAAGTTACAGTTAAGATACTCTACAGATGGATAATTATATGCTTAGGCCCACTTGTATAGTGGCAAATCGTATCTGACTATAGTGAATTGTTCAAATTCTGATATATATTGAACACTCTTGCTACTAGTTAATTGATATTTGAAATATTTACTCGTGAGTACAGCCCGAATCAAAAAATATATTGATTATATGTCTACGTCCTTAGAGGACGTAGTCTAAAGTCTATATCTTCTAAAGTATCTGAGCTAGAAAATAAATTAAATTTTGAAGTTATTGTAGAGCTTCTCTGTGCCCTTTTGGGGCCATATTGTTTGGAAAACATCCCATGATTTTGTCTATTTCGAATGTTAATAAAAAATAAATTTATTTGTTGTTAGATGGGCGTGGCTTTGTGTTTTATATTTTTCAGTAAATAAGTAATGAGTAAAGATAACCTGATTCGTATATAGAACTATTGTTGTCTGACATAGTGTCAGCGCCAATTTAATATCAAGTTGACATAAGCAGCAAAAAATCATATCTAAGCCCTAAGGAATATTATAATATTCCTTGCAATACTAATATTTTTTTAGCCATGATAAATACAATAAATTAAAATAATAGTTCAGCTTAGGGTAAGCGGAAGAAGTAGGTAAGCTTAAATGAGATTTTTGATAGATTTTTTGTTATGAACATGACCAGTAGTTATTGAGCGTTTTAGCATGTGAGTCTACGCCCAGTTGTTTTTGCTGTCTTATCTAGACGCCCAGCCAGGCTGTTTCGCGGAGAGTCTAGTCTAGTCAAGTCTAGTTTCTTTTGCCATCTCTTGAATTCTGTCAACAATTTTTGGAACTTTGACGTCTTGGATTTCATGTACCATGTATATGTCTATCTTTATCAGAGTTTTCACTTGAGCCTGAGCTTACTTAAGTACACACCTGGAGGGCATAGCTGTAGCCAGGGCCTTTTTGTCAAGAGACAGATAGAGCTAGTTTCGTAGTGCAAGCAACCTAACAATTTTTGTAAATTGACCTAATGAGTGCAGCGACGTGACATGTCTGTTGAAGGTGAAGCTGCTCTTCAGGATAACACCAAGCTACTTGTATGTCGGTGATAACCTTAGCATCCTTTAGTTAAGAGTGACACCAAGATGGTTACTAGGCTTATTAATGAGAGTCACATTTGCACATTTGCCATTATTGGTAGGCACACTCCAAATCTCAGTCCATTCCTGGAATGTGTCTCAGCATTGCTGGAGGCAGCCGTGGCCTGGAGTATGCAGCTGCTCTTTGTGTGTCATTGGAGTAGGTCGCAATTAGAGTCACTGGACTCTCTGTCGTCCACAGTGAAGAGAGAGTCCACGAATTATAAACTTTTCCGACTTGCAGTTAGACTGCATTGCACGCACTATTGGATTCAACAATTCAGATGCGGATAAGGCTTCGAACTAATCTTATCAGATATCTAGTTGCAATGCAGCTTAGTATTGGTATAAGTGCAATAGTTGGGTCATCAATATATTAATATAAGCAATAAAAGCCAACTAGATTTTATATAATATTACAAGCAGATGCAGTAGGAAGTAAAAATCATTCTGACCGCAGCAAAGTTGTTCTGGCCATTACAAAAGGAAAATGGAATCATTCTTGTTTTCATTTTCTATTAATATACAATTTAGCTATTTTTTGCTATTATACGTCCGTCCGACTCGGTAGAATTTTTGGTGTAGCACACCCGCTCCGACTTGTGATTGCCGTTGCAGCTCAGTTCTGCGGCTTTCCACTGCCGCTTTTACATTCTAATCGAAAATTTTTATTGTACAAAGTCACGAAATGCTAGCGACGCGGCGGCGTTGTCGGCGAGGTAATGTCAGTTATTTGACAGCGGCAACAGTCGAGTGCAGTGCCCGACCTGGCAGGGGGCGGGGGTATATGGTACGCTACGCTAAAAATTGTAGACGGCCAGACATACGACAGCCGGAGTGTTGCCTTGGCGAGCTGAGTGAGTCGACCGCAGGCTCGGAGTATTTCGATGTAGCCGTCTGAAAGCTAAGCCCAAAATGTGCCACTTAGCCGGGCGGGCATAAAAACTGCAGTCAATTGCCATATACCATATACCATATACCAGCGTGGCCCACTGGCCACGCCCCTTTTTCGGTCACAGCAAGCGAAAACAGAAGCAAAAAAAAAACAAAAGCCAGACCGCGTTGGCATTGCAACCAACATTATTTTATAATTTACAAGCAAGCCCCAGAACGGCGGCTGCTACACGATTTGTCTTTATCGACAGCACACGAATTTCTCTCTATCCAACATAAAAATCCATTAGTGGACGAGGGGCACAGGACGTAGGCGGTTCGGTATGCCGACTGCAGTTCGATTTTAGACGTATTATGGCATTTCATCGATAGAAATCGAAATTATTGTTTGTACTGCGCGACCGAAATGCTTCAGTGCATAATTTTATAGCATACCATTAGGCGCCGAGTGCCTGTCGAAGATGATATCTAAGCAATCTGAGCGGATAGCTCAACTGGGACGTAGATTGATCGCATCATTCTGATAATGTAGATATAGAATATTGTTTACTGAGGTAGAGCCAGTGTTGATACTTCAATTTTAATAGATTCTTATTCATTGGCTAGTATGGTCTAAATGAATGGCATATTAGGGTTATTTAGTTATGTGGAGAGCTATACTTAGCGTGTATTTAAATCAAATGAAGCAGTTTTTGGTGAAGAAGTTGTCTTAGCATCTTTGTTAATTCGGAAGTTGAACAAGGGAGATTCAGACTAGAGTTGCTTTAGACGAAGGCCTTTTGAGTAAGTACTACCAATCAGTCAGTTGGTTAGTGATTTATACATCAGTCAGTCAGTTATACATTCATTCAGTTAGTCAGCGAGCTAGTCAGCCAGCCAGTTAGTCTGTTGGTCGCTCAGTCAGTTGGTCAATTTATTGCAGTCAGTCACTCATCCAGATAGTTAGTCAATCAATGAGCTGTTCTGTCACTTTGTCAGTCAGTCATTCGGTTCATCAATCACTCAGTCAGTCACGTAACTAGTTAAGCATTCAGCTAGTCAGCTTAACAGACAACTATTGGGTTAGTCAATCATTCAGTCAGTTAATTAGTAAGTGAAATATGCTATCACTTGTCTTGTCAGTTAGACAGTCAGTCGTTCAGTCCATCAGTCAGACAGACAGTTAGAGACGCATACAGACAGCAGGTCAGATAGCTTTCCACTCAGTCATTCAGACAGTTAGTCAATACGTCAATGAGTCAATCAGTCATCCAAGCAGCTAGACATCCAGTCAGTCAGTCACTCATCCAGTCAATCAGTCATTTAGTTAATCAGTCAGTCAGTCAGTTGGACACTCATCTAGTCAAAGCGCTACTCTGTCAGTCAGAGAGCTAGTCAATCATTCAGCTAGTCAATAAGTCAATCAATCTTTCACTAACCCAGGCAGTTAGACAGTCAGTCAACCAGAGTGCAATTTACTCAGTGAGTCATTCAGTTAAACAGTTCCATGCAGTAATCAGACAGTCAATCACAGACATAAGACATAAGATCAATCAGTTGGTCACTGAGTCAATCATCATAAGTCAGCATAAACTTTTCTTTATAGGTCAGATATTGTGTTGATATAAAACATTTGTAAGTGTCTTAACTACCAGAGGACACCTTGACTAAATGTCTCGAATGAATATGTAAATGTATCAAATGGCTAACAATGAAAACGAACAACTAAGCTTAAATACTACTTGTTCGTCTCTAATGAAAGGTTTTAGCATTAGCCCGGGCTGTAATTAGATGTAAGTGAACACAATTAGGCACTCGAAATGATATCCGCCCGCAATGGTAATGCCAATTAGGGAGACAAAAAAACACACACAGAAGGTAGATTGTTGGGTTTCGGAGCATGTTAAACATGTTCGCAGCAGCACGCAAAGAATTTAAAACAACAATTAATTAGGCACAAATTGAAATTCACGACTTGCGCTAATCAGAGCTTCATTTACATGTGAAACCAATATTGGGGAGTCGAAACATTGGAACAGGTCAGTTCAGCGCAGACACGTAAAAAACTATTAAAGTGTAAAGCTATGTTAGCAATTAGGCTGGCAAACTATGACACTTGGACGCCGGTATCTTGCCACGGCAACACCCGGTCGCAAAATACCCTTGACTGGATACATCATTAAAAAGTCATTTACATGCAGGCTGGGGCCATGGCGCAGCGACATGGCGATTGACAGACTGACTGAATGGTTGACTGCCTGCACTACAGTTTGTTAATTTTAGATTTGAAACACGTTTTCAACTCAATTTTATCGCATGTTACGCCTTGTTGCCTTTCGCTTTTATGGCAAACTGCCTGAGCGCTGCTGAGGTCTGTCCTTCTGCTCTGTTTTGTTAGCATCCCAGACAGCCTGCTCGCCCGACCGACCGACCGCCTGCTTTACTTCCTGCCTTCATGGACCTACTTCTTGCTATGAATTTTGATTTGAAGTGTCGCCATCGTCATTTCTATGCACTAGGCGCTGTTCCAATTAGAGGCCAAGCGTAATTTATGCGCCTCAAGAAACTTGCTACAAATTGGCCATTGTTGCATTTGCTATATCAATAGACTATAAGACCGTCCTCCCGCCCTATGCCCACATTCGTGCATCTCACACGGAAAAGTTGAACAAAAGCATCACTCACGAAAGTTTTAATATCATTTTCCATAATAATAATTCTTCATGCACAAAAAAGATAGAAGTTTAGCCCCGCACTGGGCCTTCAAACACCTGGCTGACCGCACACATGGGAACTGCGCCAGCTGGCTTTACCTGAAACTCATAAAGCTAATTAAGAAATGTATCCAAGTTGCCCCGGCCAGGGTCGAATTGTTGAACGTGCTTCATCCAAATTTATTTAAAGCCGACAACTGGCCAAACGAAATGCATATTTATGCGCCGGAATGTAGGCAACGTCTCGTGTCTCTCTAGACTAGAAGGCTCTGTGCGTCGACTGTAATTGAATTAATTTGAAGTTTGTATAATTAGGCATAAGCAAAAAAGTTTACTTTGTCAAAAATAATATGAATTGAAAGTGTTTTGTAAATTGATTTCGTTAAATTATAGAATCATTTGTAATTTTATTTGTTCTAAGAATATACAAAATAGAAAATTAGCATATTGATAATGATTCTATATATAGATGTTATATTAATTTAATTTTTTTAAAAAAATTTTTTATTTAAATTTATTTATTTATAAAATAGGCTTGAAAATTTGTAAAATTTATTGTTTAATTTTCTTAACATATTAAAATATTTATCTTTTCAAATAATTTAATATTTAAATGTTAAAGCTTAACTAATTTCCTTTCTTTGCAAACATTTATTTACTTCAAAAATCTGAACGATTTGCAGGCTAAAACGTTTGGCAAAACGCCCTTCTCCTGTGCTCTGCTTGCCAGATAAATGCAATAAAAGGATGCACTTCATAGTTTTAGGCGCTCTGTGAGCCGGCACTCGTGTGTCAACACTTTTTGATAAAATTTAAAATATTTACTTGTGCCGGTTGTTGCGCTGCCTCTGCTTTTGGCCAAGTTTTGTGCTGGCCAAAAATCTTTATTTAATCAGGCATACACTCGCAGTTGAAAAGTTGAGCACAAAAGTTTGCGCCCGGGCAATTGTTTCTGGCATTGTCTTGTGTGCAAGCATCTTTTGACATTTTGTTTAGCATACTTTCTTGCTTGGCAGTCAAATGTGAGGCGATCAAATAAAAACTTTTCACAATTACAGCTGAGGCAAGTTTTAACTCCCAAGTGGATTGTGTCTTGCACGCTGGTTGCTCTAAAAAGAAATCTAATAACTGTTAAATCACCTGCAAAATGTTCATTTCACAGCGCTATAAACACGCAGCAACCTTCTACTTCAATATGAATATAAATATATATATATATATATGAATGTGTGTGTGTGTGCTCCTTTGGCTAGTCCTCGGCACGTTGTCCTCGTTACGCAGTCGTAGCGCCTTGTCGACTTAAACACTTACAAGGACTTAACCACCTTTTGTTATTTTTGCGTAGCCTGTCTGTCACTTTAATCTGCGTCCTGCACGCAGCAAGAAATTCATGTGAAGGACACCGCACACCAGCTAGCTGAGACCCACTAGCGCCTTGCATGCCAGGGCTAAAAAGTTATTAGCACGCGCCTCTGACTTAAGTAAGTCATAGACGTCGCAAAGCGAAAGGACTGCACATTGAAAGTAGCTCAAATCTTTTAGCAAAGGTTAATGCAACGTTAAAGTTAAGGGAGTCAAATTCAGTTTATATCAATTATTAAAGAGCTAATCACTTAAATGGTAGCTGCTATACAATAATTGCCAATTATTTCAAACTAGATGAACGAGGATACGGACAGATAAATTAATTTATGTTTTTTATCCTTCTGTATTAATCACTTTTATTTTGATTTAACGTTCTGCTATGTATTATGTTTTGAAATATAAATAAAATTATGTGAATAGATATTAAATAAATTATTTTCAATATGTGCTTTAATACCAAAAAACAAGCTTTAGTTAACTGAATCAAGTATTAAAACTTATTTGTACACAATAAACATCAGTTGAGTTTTTATTCATAGAGGTTGGCTTTATGAAACTTTATTCATATTCTTCTTGTGTTCTAGATAATAAACATGTCGAAATCAATCAGGCTTTTATGTAAACAGTGCACGCCACTTCAATAGGACAGCCTTAGAAGCTGCTTTCTATTGCCCGCCTCTGCCAAACCAATTTGTGTTATCGATAAGCACAGCATATAAAAATAAAAAAAAGTTATTAGCAATAAATTTCAATGAAATTCCATGTTGCTAATTTTAAGACACTTCTATAGACAATGCTTATTAAATGTAATATATATATTTTTTAAGAAATTAATTTTTTTTAACAGAAAGTTTTGAAATTTGAGTTATAAGCAAAAGCTTTAGCCCATGGAAAATATGGAAATTGGGTTATAATGGATTGGTAATATAATGTCCTACAGGCAGAAGCAGGTGTGGTCGATTTTATAAAGTATACATAATCGTTGTCGACAAGACGACTGGAGTCAATCTAAAATTATTCGTAGTCCGCCTGAATCAATTGGCATGTCCGTGCGTCTGTCTGCGATCTCGTTAGCTAGAGACGTGAAACTTTAAATGTACACTGCTGTATAACATGCACAGTACGAGTTTTTATATATTTCTCGATAACTCTTTCCATTGGCTTTTTATCGATATCAATTTTGAATACCCCTCCTCTCTATTTCACATATATACAAAAAAAATGTATTTAAAATAGTTGAAATTTTTGGGTGTGTATTGTTGTTTCTTATATATGTTGAAAAGAAGTATAGAATAATTATAATATTAATTCATATCAGAATTCGGGGTATCTCCTAGTCAGGCACTCAAATTCTATTGGTTCTAGAAATACTTAGTAAAAATTTTAAATTAAATATAATAAATATATTTCATATTCAAAATAAAATTTAACTTAAAAAAATAAGTAAATTTAACAATAATTAAAAGGGTTTTCTGCTTTTCGGTCTTATTTAAATGTTCTATTGAAGTATTAACTCTTTGTCATACCCTTTACTGTTTGCTCATAACTCTTTGAATTATTTCGAATAGACGTATTCACATGCTTTTGTTCCAGCGACACCTGGGCGATTGTTTCATACATCACTTATCATAACTGGCAGCTGAAGTTGTTATCGCTGAATAGAGCAACGTCTTCAGAGCCTCCTCTTGACCACCCTTTGCTTTGGTTATTGATCACTCGTCATCACTGTGATATATTTGGGTCCATTGTCTGGGCATAAAGCCCGGTCTGCTGTCGACTGCTCACCTGGCCACCTAGCGAATTGCTTTGTCTTATGCTCAATTGTTGGGCTGCTTTTTTTCTTCTTTTGCTCCTTTTGGTGAACGGCTGCCATTGCATTATTTATGTGTTCCGCAACTATGTGGACAGGGCGTTTTCATTGTTTTTACCACTAAACACGAGGGGATTTATCTTTTAGTCCATTTTTTTCATTCTCTTCTCTCACTTTTCGTCCTCCAAATGTATTTTATCTCTGCGCCTGGTCCGTCGTCCATAGCGGGAGGCCGTGCGAGTTTTTCTTATGCAAAATGTTCACACGCGTGGCGGATTGAGATTAAGGGTAGTCCATTTAGTTAAATGAAGCATGTGCAAGCGCTTTGTAAGCGATTCATTTTTAATCAGTTAATGCATTATTTATTACACTCATGGTAAAGGATTTAAATAACTCTATTATTTTATATTATTCAAAGTTATTTGTATACAAAATTTTAATTTTTTTCAAATGTACGATATAATTTAAAAAACTAATAAGTTAATTCATAATATTAATAAAATAAATATGAACAGAAAAAATAAATAATAATAATATATAATTAAAATAAAAAATATAAGAAATATAAATGAAAATGTTAATTACTACAATTATAAATTTTTTTTATTATTTTAATAATTATTTATTATGAGAAAATAAATAATATTTATAAAAATGACCACCAATAATAATTACTATTATTATTTTTTATTTTAAATATTTATTATTATTTATTTTATTTTTGATTATTATATATTTTTATATTTTATAATATTTTATAATATGAGTTTTATTATTTATTCCTTCAAATTTAAAAAGAATTTATATTAATATTTCTAATGATGTACTTACAAATTTAAAAAATTATATGATTAAAAGAATATATTTATATCACATTAAGTTAATTAAATTGAAATAATAATTAATTAATTATTAGCTGAGTCTTTTTGATTAAAAACCAATTGTGTTAAATATTAAAATTTGGTATACATTTTCTTAGCCCAATGCAATTGTTTCTTAGCCAACACACACGACCAAAATAAGCAACGTTGAAGCTAGGCCCAAGCTATAAGTTTACCAATGAAGCATGCAACTGTACACAGCTCGTGGACAGCACAAGCACATACAACCACTATGCACACACACACACCCACTCGGAGCCACATATACCTTTTCAGTCGAATGTGCGCGTGCACAATTTGGCCATTGGGCCGGTTCGTCTATTCGGTCCGACAATAATATCAAAGCGAAAGTGCGTAAACAATGCAAACAACATGAAAACGACTCGACTCGACTCCACAAATTTGGCTTGACTCTGGACAAGGAAATGGATGCTTAGCCGAGCTTTGCTTTGCTCTGCTCTTGTGTTCCAGCTGCAACACACTGCAATTCCAACAATAACAACATCGACAGACAGGCAGACAGACAGACGTACAGCAACAACAAGCATATAGACTAGTTAGTGCAAACTACATTGATGACGAATAACATGCTTCAATACCTACCAAATTTAATCCTGCCAATGCTCAAACACACACACACATGTAAACATCGACTTGACCAATGCATGTGTGTGTGTGTGTGTGTGTGTGTGCTTTGGCTGGGAAACCAAACTGGCGTTGACCTCATCAAAAGGATTTGCCAGCGTCTTTTTGGTCTTTTTGTTTACCAAGCCTTGCACGGCCTTTGACTTTGTTCCGTGTAGTTTACAGCTGTGTGTGTCTGCGTGTGTGTGTGATTGTGTGCGTGTAGGGCAAGCGCAAGCGGTTTGGAAATTGTGCAAATGAACTTTAGGCCTTTGGCTTATTTTGTTTGCATTTCGGTTTTCGTTTTCCAAAGAGCTCTGCATATGCCACTATCCCTCCCACTCTCTATCTCTCTTCTATCTCTCTGCATCAATCTATCTCCCTCTCTTCAGTTGCCAGTGTTTGCGCCTAAAAACATGCTTTATTTTATTTTTGACAATATAATTTTGTGACTTTACAGGCAGTGTTGAAAATCTAATGAAAATAGCCAAGCTCCATGCTACTGCTTGCCAAATTCTAGGACACACACACACGCACACGCACACCCCCACAACTATTGACTACTGAGTATTGAGTATCCTGCTTGCACTGTGTGCCTTGTATTTTGTTTGCTTTTGTATTTTGCTTGTTATTGCAAATTGTTTTTTGTTTTCATCTGTCACAGTTTTACAATTCTCTGCGAATCTCTGACCCCCTTTTCCGAACAATCTCTTTGATTTTGACCCCTATTGTGACACTGCACTCACTTATCGTATTGGTTTACGAAATTGGTTAAGCTCTGCTGACGCAATTGTTTAAATTGACTTTTGAAATGTCAGACGATAATGTTTGCCAGAAATAGCAGTGAGAACAAGACGGAGATAGAGGGATGAAATTATGTTTTTGAAATGGTCTTAGTTATAGAATGTTTGTTGCAATATAAACGAGTTTGTTTCGAAAAAAGATAAGAATAAACTATGATTTTTAAGTAAGCAAAAACGATAATTTAAAAGAGAAAAGAATAGAGAAAGAGATGAAAAGAAATAGTAGAGAAAAATAGTGAAGAGAAAATTGGCAAGGCAATCAAACAAATGCAAGCTGAATAGTTTAGAAAAAGTAGAAAAGGGCTTGAAAGCTTAAACTATATATCTTGTTTTTAAATAAGCGAAGAGCCGTCAATGCTTGTACTGAAAATAATAAAAGATAGCAGACTGGAAGAAACTAGAAAAGAGGAAAAATAAGAGATATGTGATCAGGACAGAACAGTGCTTGAGTTTAGAAAAGAAAGCAGAACTGAAGAGAAAAGATGAATATTTGAGAAAAGAGAAATGCATAGAGCAAAAATAGTTTGGCCAATAAATACAAATATATTAATGCATTACCTAGAAGGAAGGCAGTCTAAGTATAGTAGTCTATTAGTATACAATTTGTTAGGTTTTATCTGAAGACATTGGGCCTTCCTAGAAATTTCTTTTTGAAAACGTAAAAGTAAAAATTTCGTTATTTCTTTACGTAAACCTAACTAAGTAGTTTTAAACTATATTTACGAAATTTTAAAGGCTTAAAGGCTTTAATATAGTCAGCATCTTTATCTATTATCTTATCTCTATCTATCAATATACCAATTGACAATTATATGAGTAACTGCTGTATTAATGCAAATTTGTAAAACGAGCCATTGTCATTTAGTTCGATTCAAACATCTGCCGTCTATATTTAAAATGTTTTCTGACCCAAATTAAAAATAGAAAATTAATTCACTTTTTTTTTAAGTATTTCGCTTTGGTTTTAATGTGAAGTTATAGTGCCTTTCTATTCGTGGCTAAATTCTTAATGAAACTAGAAATCACAACTGTTCACTATTTAATACATTCACGTATATATATATATCTATATAAATATATATTTATATATATATTAACAATATTCACTTATGATATTTAAGCTCATCCTGTACCTTTTTGAGCGGCTGCCAAGGCAAAGGATTAACATACATTGCAGACACACTACCGCGCAGAGAGTCCATGCCCTGATTCATGGGCACCGGTTTCGGCTTTCCATAGACATTGGTCATCCATTTCTGCCAGGCCTTCTCGGCCAGCTGCTTGCGCCGCTGCTCCTCCCGTTTCTTTTTCAATTGATGACGCTGCATCTCTAAGCGCTGACGCTTCTGTTGCTCTTGCTTTTTTATCCACCAACTCTGCACCACTTGCCGGATCTCAGCCTGTGGTACATTACGCACTGTCTTGTTCTGGTTCGCCATAGAATTGGCTGCCTGCAACGCTGCCTGCTGCAAATGCTCATCCATGCGCCGCTGCTCCGCCTGCTGCGACTTATTGCGCAACCATTGCTCGTAGCAGAGCTTGGACAGTTGCTTGCGCAGCTCATGCTTTTCCATTTCCATTTCGCGCTCCTCTTTCTGGCGCTGTAGCTCCTGTTGACGCAGCATCTGCTTGGAAGCATACCACGTCTCATAGGCTAGTTGTGGTTCGCGATCTATCTTTAAGCCACCTATCTCACGCATATAGTCTAAGGTGCTGGCCTTAGACGTAAGGCCAAGCGATGGGACACGATTGCTTTGTGTCTCCATGTGCTTGAGCGAACCGTACATACCGGTAAAGCTATACAGTGAATTGGTATTAGCTTTACTGTGGGTATATGTGATACCCTCTGCAGGCGGTAACGAAAGCGGTGCTGACGACGATGATGATGATGCACCATGACTCTTGTATAATAAATTCGAAGGATGCTGCATTAGGGAAGGCTCCCAATGATGATCCGAAGGATCTGAACGTAGCGAATGCTCTCCAAGAGAGAGCTCTGACTGTTCGGAAGGCGTTGAAATGCTGCTAATACGCGTACGTCCCGAGAAAATTTCATCATTCAAAACGATTTCCCCATCGGAATCAACGTGTCCACTAAATGCCATTGCTATTCTTGTAGTCGTCCTTGTATGCTTGTATGTGTAACTGCAAGTACGAGAAAGTTATTGTATTTGTAGTACAACAAATTTAAAATGTGCTCTATTCTACCTATTTGACGTGACATTCGAAGTAATTATTTATATGAACACTCTCGACATTTGAGCGATCGCTCAAGGTCAAAGTGGATCAAGTAGAGTTCTAAAATAATCGTATGCATTAAGAAACAGCATATGGTAGAAGTGATCTATGAGAAACTCTTTCAACGTGTCATAATCCATGAATTTCGTTAATCAAACAACTTTTTGAATGATTGCCAGCTTGAATAAAGACGTCAGCTCCAGCCTTACAGCAATTTCGGCTAAAATCCTTAATAGAAACACGTCACGTATAGCAATGACTAAGTTGTATTATAGTATATATATTGTAGTAATAGTAGTTTTTAATTACAATCATAGTATTAGTAGAGCATTGGAGAAGTGGAAGAGCATATCAATTAGGAGGGGTAGAGAAAGTAGTAGAAGTAGCAGTAATATTAGAAGTAGTAGCAGGAGTACAGTAGTAGTAATAGTGTTACTAAATAGTACAATTTTCAGTTAACTTTGCTTAAATAGTAGTAAAAGTTGAATTAGTGAAAACATTTGTAGAAGTAATCCATTCATAAATAGTAGTAAAAAATGTATTAAGTAACATATGCATAAGTAATGTTCGCATAAATAGTAGTAGAAACTGTATTGGTAGTAACATTTGCAGCGGTAAACTTTGCATAAATAGTAGTAGTAATTGTATAATATATTTTAAGGCAATAATTCAAATTTCGGCATTTATCTTATTTTTTACACAATAGCAAATATCAATTCTCTGCTCAATCTGTTGCAATCCAATGCCAGTTTAAGACCCAGCTTTCCTACAGTTGTTAAGTGTAGTCAGGCATAAATTAATTTCAACTGCCTTCCTTGTATTTTCCACTTCATTGCGGAGCTGTCAATGCATCAGCTACTCATATTAACCGCCTATCAATGCTGCACCATAAAATATTTGTCATCATACGACACAGGGACACACACACAGGCGCACACACCTGACACACCCACAGACACACGCACACACCAGCACACACAGTATGCAATTAAACCTGCACGGCTGCCAATCGCTCCTGCATATGCAACGAAAAATGTTTAATTACAATGCAGAAAACAACAACAGTTGCAACGACGACAACAATAACAAGTGGATTGTCGTGGCAGGGGTGAGCCAGGGAGGTACAAGTGGCAGGGTTGCAGGGGCAAAATATACTTTGTTATTGCTGGTGCGAGTGTAAACCTCAGCCGCCGACACATCAGCAAATGGCGGCGGCTCATTGACATTTCCGCTGATTACTTTATGGTCCCACACTCACACATACACACACGCACACACACACACATGCAGCGACGCCTGTCGCGACATGACATGACATTTCAGCGCCCAACTTGAAGCCCCACCCAATTGTGAAACTGTATAAAGTATCAAATAGACCTTCTACAGTTACTCTTTCCATAGTCAGTTAGATAATGAAAGTAAATAATAACGTTTCTTTATAAAATAAAATAAAAGTTGTTGAAAGTTACAAATCCAAGTGGTTTTTGACATTTATAAAACTAATTTTAAATTGCATAAAAATATCTAAAATGTTCGAACTCAAATCTATTTTAAAATATTTTTTAATTGATTTTAATCTCGTTTAATCTTGTTTTATTTTTCTAAGGATTCAAAATGTTTCTCAATTGTTTCTTTTCTCTATATTTCATTTATACCATTTAGTTTTTAATAAAAATATTGAAGCTTAATATTATCTTTCAGATTATTATAATTACGTTGTTTTATATAAAATTTAATCCAATTATATTACGACCACGGAAGTTCTGTATTGAGTATATGAAGTTCTCTAGCAGCGAAAGTGATTAGATCGGGAAGCAAAACTATTTTGCATAAAATCTATCCATTGGCATTGGCTTAGCGTAGTATATGAGAGAAAGATGCAAGGAGGAGAAAGTTGTTTTGCATATTATTTTCTCCTTTACCATATATAAGAAAAGCTTGCGTAGTACATATGTATTATTTCAGTTATATACTATAATATGATTCGGAATTGTTTTTAGTATTAGAAACTAATTTTAAAGCTCAAAGCTTAATTGTAATACAAACACGTGGCCATAACGACTACATAAAGGTACAAATACTATAAGCTAGCAATGAAGTCATCTCCAAGTCATGAGTGAGCCAGTCATTACACAATTCATCACCAATTAATAATAGCCTCGGCTAGAGTATAAATCGTATTTAAGTAACGAGAGTATACGCATTTCGATAGAGACACGAGACTGAACTCGCTTTGTCACACATGCCGAAAATCTCAAAATTTAATGACAGTCTAATTATGCGTGCAAATGGTTTATAAATATTTTACAACCAGCCAGCCAGCCAGTCAGCCTCATGACCGTGACTTGGAGCTGAAAGCTGTGGCCACAATTCCACATTCCCATTCTGCCTTTGACCTTATCGCTCTGTACATGCTCTTTCTTTATTCAGTTTGCATTCTGGCTTTTTGACTGTCCACACTTACTGTGTGTGTGTGTGTGTGAGAGTGTGAAATTTGTGTGTTTTGCGCATCGCTGATTGCATTGTGGTTTTACGACTTCATTATTGTTAATTATACGCCGCGTTGCCGTTGACCCACCTTTGGCATATAAAGGCCAACGCCGCGCTGTCTGTCATGCAGCAACAAAAAACATAACATGACTAATTTATATCCAGAGGAACCGCAACGGACAACACTGTCATACTGCAGTTATTGTGGGTAAAAGAGATTGCCCAAAATGGAAAAGACCATAGTGGACTGAACTCAGCATTAGATATTTGAAAACAACTTTTTAGAAATTAACTTATTTGTATTATTAGTAAACCTCTCAGGTTTGTATGAACGTCCCCTAAGATCCAAATGGTTTCCAAAGTTAACTATTAGCTATTTTCTAGGCCTATTTTAATACTTATTTTATCCTTAAGGATAAACAACGTATTAAGACTTTTTAGATATTTCTCCTACTTTCCACAAAACAGGACAAAAAATTAAATTAAATATTCTTTGGAAAAGGTGTCGAGCCATTCTTAAATCATTTTTCTAATCCTAACAAATAAACTATAAAAATTGGATAAAATGTGTAGATTAGCCATACTTTATCAGAATTTTCCGAATTAGTTTTAAAATATGCCCGAGGACATGTAGTGTAAATTTTATGTTTTTTTTCTGTGTGAATTTATTTGCACTTTGCTGATGACAGAACATAGCAAAAAATATTTTTATAAGCATAACAAAATCAAAACAAAAGTCAAGACGGCTCTATACCTTTGAGGGTAGGCGATTTTTCAATCATGACGCTTACTGCGCTGTTAACGCATTGTTGAATAACTTGTGGTTAGATTTTTAAATTGAATAATAATTATGGCATCTATGTGCTGGTATTTGCAAACGCACAAATCTCTAGGGGAGAAGAGAAAATATACAAAATTTCTATATTCATTACAGAAACCTAAACAGTTTTCAAAAGTCTCTAACATTTAGATTATTCGATTTATATCGATCATAAGGAAATGGGATGAAATATCGAAAATGAAGATAATCTTGTAATGCTTATGGTATGAACGAACATACGCTTCATATTTTAGACTCTTACTCCTGTGGCTTATAAGATCGCTGCGTTCTTACGGACGGACAGAATGTATACTTCTCATTAAAGGATTTATTATGTGAAATCAAGACAGAGTGATATGGCTAGATCGACTCAGTGCGTCATCCTGATAAATATATACTTTACTAGCTCTGCCAACCCTCTTTTTGCTCACTTTGTCTTTGTGATGTATTAAACTCTTTCTCGTCTCTTTCAACACTTGCTAACAGCAAAAAGATATTATAAAATTCTAAACAAGGTTTCGGAGAGAAGTTTTATCTGCTAATACAGTAACAGTTTTTTTAGCAATAGCAAAATTCGCAGTGCCAAAGTATCGAATAACGTTGTGTTTTCAAAGGCTAAGAGGTTTAGCCTAGTTTATTTCGAAAATCTGACGTTTTAGAAATATTTTGATTGAAGATTCGTAAGTGAATTCTGTAGACTTTGCCGATTAATGCTTCAAAATGCCATCTGTGTCGTTATGTATATCGTTACTCTCCCAACTGTTTACAATTAGTACTTACTCGGAAATTTAACAATGAAGCTGAGAACTTGATAATTTCAAAATCGAAAGATAGTCTTACGCATCCACTGCCTGAATGATACAAAAGTTAACAATTTTCGGTAATTTAACACTCTTACACGTTCCTATATTTTTTGCACAACACTAAAATTCTATAAATATATATATATATATATGTATAAATGTTACCTCTGCCTACTGGATCATGTCGATACTCGACAGAAATCCTAATGCTATATCTACATAAATTTGTGCATTTCTATTGCAGATGCTTTGCGTTTTCTATCAATTATGATAAGTTCATATAAAATTTAAAAAGCATAGCTTAAGTGTTTTGAACAAGGTTACTGAAACTGTTTGATCAAGAAGAGTTAACAATGTTTGTTTCGTATTAGACTGAAATTTGTTGTTAAGAAATCTTTGGCAATCAAATAATTGCAGCTTGCTGCTCTCTTCAGCTTCAGCAAAGGCTTTCAATTTTAATTGGCAACATTTGTAATTTGCACAATTGGAAACAAGTCAAAGCCAGTTGACAGGCTGTTGCCTAATTTTCTATTTGATTTATTTTGATGGAAAATCATTTGAGTTTTAACACAATTATGAGGGCGAAGCTAAAGAAAATTGCCTGGCATTTGGATAATGTTGCATATAAACTTATATGGCTTGTTTTCGCTTGGCTTTGAATGTCTTAAGGCTCAAATTATAATGTGGGCATGTTAACAAATTTAATAGAATGCCACACGCACACACACATAAACACACGCACGCACACAGGCAGACGACTGCTGCTTGAACTTCACACACATTAAATTCATTTCACATGCATAGCAAAACGTCAGACAATAGAAATTGCCACGCCTACACACACACACACACACACACCGCACTTAACTGTATGTGCAAGATTTTGATTTGGAATTTGTAAATATGGTCACGTATGTTATTATACCAAATATCTCTCATGGTTATGTTTATGTGCCGTTGGAATGTGCAGCTCAGCGTCTTACAGTAAATTGACTTTTGTATTCTCTCTCATTGGAAATTGTGGCACACACAATCTATGTACATATATTTATGAAGGTGTGTCTGTCTGTGTGTGTGAATTGAGAAATTTGAATTTATATCGAATATTTTTCCCATACTTTGGTATTTTAATTAAATCAGTTTATGGCAATTGCTTTGGCTACTGTAAGAGGCTAGCTGCAGATTAAAGATACTTTGCTGCAAGCTGCTTAAAATTAGCTGGACGGAATATGTTGAAGTTAAGACTTATCTCTAATAATTATATCACATATAAAGTATGAGCATTCATTAAACTGATTTTTACAAAATGATTACCTGCTTGACTTAATGGAAAATTTTGAAAACATTTTAAAGTCATCTTAACTTGGCCTCCAACTGACGATGATGTCAGTGGAAAGTAGCAAATCATTGCGTCATGTGTGCATGTTGTTGAAATGTATCTTTCACGCTCAATTTATTTGTAATGATGTCGACAGCATGTCAGAAGCAGCAGTAGCAGCAGTAGCAGCAGCCGCAACATCAGGTTCAGCAACTTAGAGGCCTCTAGTGGCAGCTAGGCATTACTAGGCACAAAAAAAAAACGAAAAATAAAAATGAAAACGTGTGGCAGGCAACGGCACATTAGTGCCCGCAAATCCCAATCATAAAGATGGAGCATGAACGTAGGCTGCCAACTTTTCGCGAACGCATTTTTCATGTCGAACGCGTGGCAATCGGCATGGCAAATGATGTCCTCGGGGAGTACCCAAAACATTTCCTTCTATCTTTTTTTTGCTCCTTGCTTTTTTCCGTGTTACATTCGAAATGTCCGCGCTAATGAAATAAACATGTTTATTAGATACAAACGCTGCCCCAGCAGGGCTTTGCTGATTTCGTTTTTTATATTTTTGCACGCTGCGTATGATTAATATTAAGCGTTAGCCTGCTTGCACCTGTCGTCTTTGTAATTAATTGAATTATATTTCTCAGGACGTGCCGCCAAGCAGCGCTCACATTATAAATTCAAAGGGCATCAAAAACAGCGGAAATGCAATTAAAATGTGCAGCATCTCCAGCTCTTTCCAGCTCTCCATCTCTCGCCGTTAGCCACGGCGTGTCGGTCTGTAAGTGTGGCTAAGCGCAAATTACCAACAGCTACTTACAGCTAGCAGTTAAAAAAGAGGCAAGAAAAGTGAGAATTGTAAAACGAAGCGAAGAAAATTCTGTTGCACTCTGTGCGAGGAGTTCTATTATGCTTAATTAAGTTTTTCTGCCAGTTGGCAGTTAGTTCTCTTGGAAGCGGCAAGCGGCCCAGTTGGCCAAGTGGCGCAAAGTGCCCTCAATAGATTGTGTGCACTGGCCAAGTGAGGGCACAGTAAAGCAAACTTATTAGCTGGCCATTGTACTGTGGAGATAGGGAAGGGAGAGGGAAAAGAGAAGAGAGTGAATGAAGTATGGAAATTAGATAGCTAGTTGTTAGGCTTATTTCATGCTCAAATTAACTTTGAACGGGTTTACACTTGGCAAGCAAAGATGCTTGATTCTACTGCCTGCAATGGCTAATGTTTTTTTGATTTGTACATGCATTTTACATTTAGTATTTTGCTATTTAAAATTAATATTAATTTAAAATAATATTAATTTAAATATTAATATTTATTATAAAAACTTAATTAACTTAATCCTATTGAATTTGAATATGAATAAAAAATTTTAAATACTGTAATATGTGTGTGCAAATGTCTGTAACATAATAGTCTGACTAACTATATTAAGTATATTATTTCTTGAACAGAAAGATGAATCGATTTAGCTTTGATTTGAAGTATTTAAGAAATTAATTAATATAATTTGTTAAGGCTGTGGATGGTAACGAACACAGCCTTATTTGCTAAAAGGCAAGGTGTAACTACAAGAAAGTTTTAAGGCGATATTTTAAATATGTTAAGGCAAGAGTTAGTCAGTCAAGTCTTGAGCATGGTGTCTGAGCCTTATATTAAATATAATGTTAAACATTTCAAATATATATTTTAAAAAAAACGTACATAATAATACAGATTTGTGCTTTGGCTAATGCACCCAAGTGTGTCATTATCATGGCAACCTTAGTCCAGGCTGAGGGCATTTCCTAGCCATGCACTCCCGTCTATTGCATTCTTACGCAAGAATGTGACTCTATGGCCTAATTGGCTTGTCTTCAACAGCCAAGCTTATATTTCTTTGTTGCTCGTAATATATAAATAAACATATCTGAAAGTAGTTCTACTTCTCATCTCAAAGGTCTTCCTTTTGAATTGGTATATGAACTTAGCTTAGATGAGGAGTTGCTCTGCCTAAGCTTGTTCTTTCCAATGCTAATTGCCATTAGCTATTAAAACTACTTTGACACTTCAAAGCCAATTATTATTTCTAGATTTGCTTAAAGCTTATTGTGTTGGTTTGATCTCTAGTAAGTTATTAATTTAATAAGAAGCTTATCAAATCAATGGGAATCTCATTTGAAATATGAAACTCAATTGAAAATAAATAAAGTTTGCCTTGGGCTATTAAATTTAATTCATTTGATGCAGTTGTTGACGTTTGGCGTACTTAAATAAATCCGCATTTAAGTGAATGTACTAAATATATATAAGTTTGAGCTCCATTCATAGCTGCATGCTAATGAGGTTAATGCTTGCATTGAACCCAAAACAGCGCAGGCCAAAAGATGGCCAACCCCTCAACCAACCCCTGCCGCCCCTTGCCCACCGTTGCCGCCTTTTGCTGTCATAAGCGCTGTGGCGGATTTTCAGATGTGCTGCAAAAAGCGAGGCAAACAAACTGACAGAGAGACAGGCCGACAGACCAACAGGCAGACTTATGCACACACAGAGCCACTCGGGGCAGACTTGAAGAGACCAACTAATCAAGGTAATGAAATCAGTTTTATTTCAGCAAATTTTTTTTTAAAGCTGCAGCATCCGTTTTTTACTTACGGACACGCTGCACGGATTGCGGATACATTCGAGGGCATGCAAATAGAATCCAGCATGTTTGTCAGCAGCTTGTTCAAAGTGTTTGCCAAATGGTGGCGTGGGTGGCCATCCAGAACTCGTTGTTGTCTGGCCTTTGGCCTGTGTGTCTGCAACCACAGGGGAGACGGCGAGTCTAATGAGAAGCTCTTTAGATATTATAAATTAAATGTATTAAAAATGCATAAAATGAGCCTGAGCTGAGTGTGAACAGACATTAAAGGCAACGTATATGAGAAGAGAGTGGCCAACTGTCGACGAAGTCCAATCAAGTATTTTTTATTTAACTTAAATTTAATTTGTAAATATTATTAAATAATATATATTATTTTTAAGGATCAGCCTGGCTTTAAGTTCCTGTAATAATTATAAAGAAAAAAAATAATAAATCTTGATGAAGTCTACAATAACTTGACTCTAAAAATATAGCTGAGCAGGGATGTATTTATTATAAAAAGTGTGTTCATGGGTTATCCAGACGAGCATAAATTCCTAATCCAGAATCCCTATAGAACCTAAATCCTAATGGATCGTAAGGGTTAAGGGCAGCAAAGAGTATATTTTGAAAATTTCACGTCTCTAGACAGACACACGGAGAGATGGACGGACTACAAGGCGGACATTGCACGGCGTCAATACACTTTTTCAGTTTTGGAAATATCAGTAAAAAAGTCTTTTACTCAAATAATTGCTATTCTTACTAGCTGACTAATCAAATCAATCTTTGCTTTATGATCCACGTCTGTAGCTTATTGAAATTAGCCAAAATGTTATTCACGATTTCGAATATCTAGGAATTACCTTAGGAACTTAGCTTTCATGCATTGGGCTTAGCTGAAGCTAAATTTTGAATATACATTTCAGCTACACTAAAAAGCTTCAATGTCGCCTTCAACACCCGAGCGATGTTTCTGCTTCTTAGCAACAAGTTTTAGCGTGCTCCCTCGCCCTCACTCTCTCTCTTTGTGTCTTCCACTGTGCATATCAGAAGCAGCGTTAACTTGGCAAATTCAATTAGTTGGCCAAAAATCTGAGCTTGCTAATCTGTCATATTTAATTAAGAAACTTTTGCAAAAACAATCGCTGATGAAATATTGCCGTCACCAGCGCGTCTCAATGACGGCGACGCCATAAAGTATGCAACGTAAAGTCAATCAGACCAGCTGCAGAGGCGCAAACGAGACAGCAAACAAACGCCCACAGATACGCGTGTGAAATGCCAGAAGCCAGAAACAGCATTGTACACGTGTGTGGGTGGTTGCGTGTGTGGATGTGTGTGGGTGTGTATTTTCATTGCCGTGTCTTTTGGGCGCATCGCATAAATTCCATTTGACATAGTTTTTGAGCAGCGTTAAACCAAAAATAGGTTTAGATGCAGACGAAAATGGAAGCAGCGTAAGCTACCCAATGATACACACACGCACATACACACACATGCACATACACACATATATATACATATATATATATATATATATATATGTATATATACGTATAGATAGCGGACGAGACGGTTGCAGTTACAGTTTGCCCCCAAGCCATAATTGGTTGCGTCAGTGCATAAGTCACGAGTTCATTCAAGTCCTACGAGTCCTTCGAGTCCTGCTCGAGTCGTTGCCATGACGACAACCTAACTGCGTGAGTGTGTGTGCGAAAGTATGCAGCATTAAAATGGGATAAATGCAAGTAGCCCACTAATTGAATTGCCGACTAGATCTGTCTCTCATCTGTCTCTCTCATCTCTCTCGTCTCTCTGTCCCTCTCTTGTTTAGGCTATGAAATTTTGGTAATTAATATATTCACGTAAGCGGAAATGTGCAACAAACATGTGAGCGACATTGGCTCAAAAGCAAGTTTATTTAACAAGCTGTGCAAAGTTGTTGCCGTTGTTCTCGTCGTTGTCGTTGACTATGTTGCCTCTATTCAGCATGTTGCCGCTTTAAAGTTTTAGTGGCAAGTTTGTTGAACCATTAAAAGTTCATAACGCTTTTGACAACAATTCTATTATATGTATTTAGTCATACTCCACATCCACGAACAGCAACCCAAACAACATTATGATTAAGCTATATGGCTGAGCACGGCGTGCCGGGCATAATAATCTAATTTAAATTATCTCGGTTGTGATGGATAATTTTGATTTTAATGTTGATGGCAAAGGAGCTTCACCTTTGTTTGGTATATAATGGTTGTGAATTTTTTTTAATTATTATGACTTTTATGAGATTGCGAATGTGGTATTCAGCAGAAGTTTCAGGCTTTCTACATAGGCCTCTAAAATTGTTTGTTCTTTGAGACTTGTTGATTGTATTTTCTACTTAAAAAAGTAAAATATTTTATTATCTAGCACCAAATTGTAGAATCATAGGGAAAAAATTCTTTGCCAATATGTCTATATTATTTTTTATTAGATAAGTATTTATTAATTTTAATTCTTATAACACGAGAAGAAAAGCGAAAAATCGAGAAAAAGAATAAGAAAAGAGAGGAAAACAAAATAAAATACAAATGAGGAAAATTAAAAAACGAAAGAAATAGAAAAGAAAGAAAATTAAAAGAAATGAAATAAATAAGGACAAAGAAGAAATATCGCAGAAAAGATAATCTAGTGTGAAAAACTAATATAAAAAATTTCCAAGTTGTCAAATTTTAATGTTTATTCATTAAAAAATTATGATAAAAATTCTGATTAAATATTCTTTTGGTTTGATTGAAATTTTGTTTAATATGACTTTAATATTTCTATATAAAATAAATAAATAAAGACATGTAAATTGAAGAAAATATATATTCAATTTAGAGTATTTAAACTATAAATAATAAGTAACAAAACACGAACTACAAGCGGCTTAGAGCGGTTAAGCAATGATCTCATTAGAGAGAACACGGAGCAAATCACCTCAATCTCGTTAAAATTATAAATCTCTTACAAATTTAAATCCTTTGAGCTTAGCGAACGTTGCTGAGCCAAACAGTACAACTTTGGACAAGGAACTTTTTGTAGTTTGACAAGGTTTACATTTTTCTATGAATCAGTATTATTTAGCTGCTAGAATAATTTGCCATTAAAGTAAATAGAAGACAGCTTAACACAAAGCGAATGTCTTATGTATGACAGCCATATATAAATGCAAAAAAAATTCTTAAAAAAGTCAAGGTTCTTTTTTTTTAAGATACGACTGGACATAGTTTCATGGCTTAGTAGCCAAATAATTTGAAATATATTAATTTATTTTGCATTGAGGTTTTATTATGTAATTAGCTAAGAAATTTAAATTATTTGTGTATCTATTTCTATTAATTTAATAATATAATAAATATCTTAATTCAAGAAACTATTATGTTACATGTATATTGTTTCGAGAAAGTCAAATACTTGTATTTAAATTGGGAATGAACAAGAAATTAACTTAATATTTCGCTTGAAAGAATTGTATCAGCAGCTATATCTATGTCTGTATCTATGGCTGAGTCAGCAGCTGTGTCTGTTATCCAACTAATTTTATTATCTCTGTCCGTTCGCACGGCAGCACCTGCAGCCAAATTGAGATCTTCACGCAGAAACAAGCTGCAACTGTCAGAGTTGCTGCTTGGCCATAAGTCAATTAGGTAAATTGACTTACCTTACTTCATGACGTGCTTTGGCCAAAGTTGTCGCGTCTTCATCTTCTTTTTTTGGAAAAGGGCACTTAACTGATTTGTTTGTGGTCTGGCTGAAGTGAAGTCGTCTTCAATTCGCTTTTAGCTGAGGTGCCAATGCGCAGAGATTTTTGTGTGCGGTCTGTGCAGATGAAGCACGCTGATTGAAAGGCTCTTAAAGAACTTTGCCGCGACTTGTGTCCTTGAAGTTTGTTTGCTTAATTAACTAAAGTTAACTGAAAGCTTAAAAATCTTTAATCCAATTGACAATGCATCGATGAAGCATGGGAATGTTTGTTGGAGTTATACGTATAAGGAAGACATCACTCTAAAATTGTAACATATACAAATCGGAGTTATTGTAAATAGTAATAAATTACTTGGCTAACCAAGTAGCCCACATTGCTTATTCAGCTGACATTATTCACACGTTTTGCTTACATTTTCATTTCCAACAAATATATATTTATATATATAAAACGCTAACGTCTGACACAACCGTTGCGCAACTGCCACAGGAGATTTTTCGCAATCAACACAATTTTCGGTGAGTCTAACATAAAGTGAATAATACTTATATATAACTGATGTGTCATATATATCCAAGATAAATTAGCTAAGTATTGCTGGTGGGTGGGTTTAGATTGGATCTCATTGAATGCATTCAGATTTACATTCGCTAAGAATTGGAAGTTTCTCTTCTTTCGGTATTTCGTACCTTTCTCCATTTCTTTTAAGCAGTGTAAAATGCCTTGTTGACTGGCTCCAAGTGCTTTTAAGAGCTGCTCTTGCTTTTGTGCTGGATTTTCATCGAGTCTTGCCTGCAAATTCTGATTCTCTTCGGGTCGTTCTTTGCCTTGCAAACCTCTCTTAAGTTATGCAAAGCACTTTTAACATGTTCTTTCAGCTAAGGCATCATCAGCAGAAGCTTCTAGTGAAATACAATGACTTTCAACTGCTTGCCTCATAGACAGGAAGTAAACCACATTAATCAGACAAATCTTGTCATTTTTGAGTCGTTATGTTAAGACTTAAGCGAAATGAGAAATGAGTTAGGAATGCATTCTACTGCAAAAGATGTGGGACGATTGCGAATTGGGTAAATCTGTGAAGATCTGCTAAATTTGTTGTCCTCTACTGATCGATTCATATTCAAATTTTATAGCCAAGATTATTAACGGCGGGAATTACTGATAGTCTCTCTAGTACAAATCATATATGTTCAGCTTTATTTCAGAGACTTGAAATATTTATATAGAACAATATCATACACTTCTGCAATGTAATAGCTGAGATAAACAAGTTCTGCAGTTCAGAAGATTCATATTTGATGAAACTGCTAATTGTCACTCTTTCACTTGGTGCAACGTTTTCCAATTACCAAGATGGGTAACAGCATAGCATTTAATTGTTTAATTCGCCATGATATGAGAGTCGTGTCCATTTCATTAGATAATCCTTGCTGTAATGGCATTCGAGGCCAACAGTTCATTGATTTAAAATGATTGAGCTGAATCGTATGAAAAGTTAATTAAATAGGCAGGTAGCGCAGGTGAATTGTAATGCAAACGAGATGCGCATATTGTAAACAGGCTTTGAATTATTTAAAAATTAAAAAATACAAAAAAAATAGCGAGGCAACCGCAGGACCGACGCACATGGCGGATGCGTGATGAAATATGTATTGCATTGGCCACAGGTGAAATTGTCACGTTTTTAATTAAACGCAACGCACAGCATATCGGTAATAACAATCAATGGCTATGGCAATAGCAAAAACAACAAGAAATGGTTAAATGAAATTATAATTAAAAAAAAATCGAATATGAAAATGAAAATGAGAATAAAAATGAAAAGTGATTTGAGTGCGTGCGTAAACTATGTAATCGAAGCCAAAACTAACAACCTGTTGGCCTCAGCTGGTTGTTTGCTTTACTTGATTTTTAATGGCTTATTGTATTTGCTTTATAGGCCAACCACACCATGCCATTGCCATTCCCATAGCCTTTACATTAAATTGATCACATTTAATTTTGAGTCTTTCGCTTTAATTTCCTTTTCTGTTCCATATTGATTTAGTTTCCTACCTTTTTTCGACTGCTTTCAAGTCATAGCATGTCATAGTCGTTGTTGCTTCAATAATTAATTTTAGCCTGCATTCAGCTCTTGTTGCTGCTTTTAAATTTATAACTCACTCTCCTTTGCCATGGAGCTCGAACAGCAGCTGCGCACGTTCCCACAACTTGCAGCAATGTGTTCGATTCGGTTTAGAATTGCTTAAAGCAGGTGTAATGCGAAGTATTTAACTTTTAATTTCAGTTTTAATTAAATTAATATTTATATAACTGTAGTTAAAAATTGCAACTAAAGTTTAGCCTTCACTGTATTTTATTTTAATTATTTGAAGTGGTTTTCTATTAAAAACCTGTTGATGCAGTTTTCCATCAGAAAGGATTTCTGTTAAAATTTTAATTAATTTATATTTTATTTACAATTAACAATTATTTGTTGTTTATAAAATATGTTTAGTCTCTAGTAACAGCGAACGATTATTATCTGCTTCGTTGCCAGTAAATATTGTAAAGCGAATGCTTTTAGAACAATTTATCAGATTTTTAACGTATAACGTATAAATTCATAATTACACACAAATTTTTTGGCTTAAATATGCATTTTATGCGTAACAAACATTTTGTTTTAATCATAATTTTGGCACATCATTTTCAGCAATTTGGTTGAGTTCAAACTCAAATAACTAAAATTTTGCTGAGAGCAATTATAACTATTGGTAAAATAATAGAACAATACTTATTTATTTATTTATAATTTAACATTCGTGTATGTAATTATATTATATATAGCTGTAATATTAGCATGGAAATTTCACGATAATTTGTGTAAAAGTCAATTTTAATTTCATAGGAATACCCCAAACGTATAATAAAATGCAAAGGATGCTGTGGGCTTTGCTTTTATATGAAAGACTGATCTGCGCGTAAGTCTTTCAGGTGTTTCTTTAATTTCAAAATTTCTCAGACTTGTTGGTCAATCTAGCTATAAATCTCAGAAGTGAAATAGAGTTAGTCATACACAGAGAAAATTGTTTCGGTTATTTTACTACATTAAATCGTCATAATTCAAATGGAGCGCAATTTTAAAGTTATTCTCTAACTCACATTCACATTGGTTAGACAATAATCAACGAAGAAGCACGCAGAGAGTGTGCGTGCTTATATATATATATACAATTTTGTTCATCAAAATAGTAGTTATGCACTTCACTAAATCGAATGAAAAGGCACTTTTGCCCACTTGTTGTTTAAAATGGAATACAAAGAGAATTCGTTTATATTTAAAACCCAGAAGTTCATAGAAATAATAGTGCTGAACGTTGTCCAACATTTAATGCTCTATCGCACTACTATTTTTATGAACACAGCTGAACATTTTAAATTTTAACTACTAAGTTGATTAGTAATAGTATTTTCTATTGTCGTTTTTAGCTATCTTTTTTAGTATTTGTTTATTTCCTTTCGATTTCTTTTGTTATTCTTATTGCAAGTGTTCAATTGCTTTTGAAAGTCATGTGAGGTGTCTTTCCAACACTAGAGGTTGGTTAACTTAGAGAAAATATGTTGGTGGTTATTTAAATATGTTTCATATATGTTAAGGGAAACCCATTCCATTTTTAAATGATTCTCATTCTTAAAGTATAATATCGCTGAAAATAAAATATATTTTACACATATCAAATCCAGCTCTCTTCAAGCAGCTTTTGCTATTTGGCAGCCCAACCCAGTTCCAGTGACCTGTCTGTTATACATGACATGTATGTTATCGTTATCATGAATCCGGAAAATCCGAAGCCTTCGCCTGTCGCTCATTTGACAAGTCATTTGCAGGTCGTAGAAAAGGGCCACTTAATTGTTTTTTGTTTAATAAGGCCGATGTCGGCACAAGATACAACAATTAAGCACATAAAAAATCATTTAATTATGTCTATCAAACGTCGCACACGGGCGCCTAAAAGAGCGCAGCGATAAGCTTTTTATTACACCTTACTCGGCTGGTATGTGTGGGTGTGTGTATATGCAGCTGATATGTGGGTGTTGGTAGGTGAGTCTCATTAAAAATGAAAACGCTACTCATTAACTGTGCCAGGTAACAGACAACCTGCAAACAACAACAGACATTCGCACACGACAAACGATTTTTGAGTCGGCAACTTTTCGCTTGAACACCCACACAAGCTTCGTGTGTGTGGGTGTGTATGGTGTATCCGTGTGTAGTGTAGTTTTAATTACCTTTCGCTGTCGTCGTGTGCTGCGCCACTCGTTCGACTCGTTGTTTAAGTAATTGTTTGTCATTAGTTAAAATGTTTTCATTTTGCTTCATAGAGCGAATTGGGCCACGTTTTGTGTAGACTGGTGTAACAAATACACTGATAAAAATATTTGAATTCTTGTATGTGTTTTCTTTAAAAATATGTATTTTTAATTGGCTTTAATTATTTAAATATACTTTTTTAAATCATTCAATAGGTGAATGTCCGATTTCCTTGCTCTTTATTAGATTTAAATGTAAGTTTTAAAAAAATGTCGCTTAAATTATTATTAGTATTATATTAACTTATCCCAAAAGGTATTATGTATTTTCATATTTAAGAAAAAATTAAAATATTCGAAGGTGCATTCGGCTTAATTAATTTATTACTTATTTAAAATTTCATAAAAAGCATTTGATCTATTTTCATATGAAGGTTTGTTTAAATAAATTTTTAATTTGGAATATTAAACAAAGTGTTAATATATTTTTATATGTAAGAACTAAATAGATATATTTAACTATGAAATTGGTTTGGTGGTATATTTTATAGATTTTAAATATAATTTTTTTTTATATTTCAATATGGAAAAAATAAAAAAATTTCATTCAAAAAATGAATCCCACAGTTTGTAATTTTTAAATAATTTTAGGAATGTCTTGATTTTTTAAACCATTATTTAATCTAAAAAAATTGCTTCTAGTTATAAATATCACAATTAAAATGAATTAAAAACTGAATATTAAATTATTAAATAAATATTAAACTTTCAATTTTTAATTCGAAATATTCGACATTTTAATGAAACAATTCTTTTTCTATTTTTCTTTGCTAATCCTAAAACGTATTTTCGTATCGTAATGTTTTAGTGAAGGATTTGTTGTATACAGCAACCGATGTATATTTATCGTTCTCGATTGCTAGCAGGCGTTGATCATTTGTTCAGTCCAGTCCAGAGTTGTGGGGGCTAACACAAATGACTGGAAACAATCAACAAACATAGACATAAACATAAAGAACATAAAAAAATCATATTACTAACCCTCAATCCTTCAGCTCTTCCACAGAACACTTTGTTGATATTGAAGAATGGCATTTGTAGCGCGTCGCAATACTGAGGGCAAATTGGTGGATTGTCAGGTGATTTCTGGGCATGGGAATAGCTCAATGGCCATGTCCGATTTGAGTGATGAAGAGACCGATTCAGGCACATTGCAAGGCTATAGTAATCGCTCCTATGTCTCGCCCACTGTGCGCTATGTTTCGTCGAAGGATGACGACGATGACCTTGACAGCTGCTTCACTTTTGATGGCATAAATGGCCGTGGTGCCAACAGCGTGGAAGCCGATCTTGACTCTATAGTAACTTTTAACGATCAGTATGAAAGCCCCCCCGTCAAGGCCAATCCCACTGGCTCTGAGACTGATACTGGCACAGAGAGTGATTATAACGCTGCCAGTGATGAGGAGGCAATGACGGTCAAATGCAAGACATCATCGGGCGTCAGCAAGCCGACTGCTGATACCATGACCCGTAATGCTATGGAATCGAGCAAGGATGATCTCGATTCTATTGATGGCGAGACTGTTTGCTGTGCAACTGATTTTGATAAAGATCGTTCGGATGCGCTAAGTTTGGAGTCCTTCGATATCCCAATGGGACAGCCGGAGGATGATGCTCGTAGTGTTTGTTCATATGAGAGCAGCATGGTTGGTTGCAGAACAGTCTGTCCACAGGTTGCCCTGGCAGAGGATTCATTTAGCCTGGGCTCTATTGACAGCAGCTCAGTTTCTAACCTTACGAATACCGACAACGCGCCGGATGATGCTGATAATCAGAGTCAGGTGACTAATCGCACATTCAATTTGAAACCTTCCGCCGTGCGTCGCGATGATTGCTCGTCGGCATCCACTTGCAGCTGGACCGATATGTATGGAGGGGCGCTGAAGCCCTCGGAGAGTCGCAGCAACATAGTACCATCACTTAGTCTTAACTTATCGGCCAATTCGTCTTCCGGTTCGTCCACATACTTTCGCAATCTGGACGAGGAAAAGGAGCGTCATGGCCAAGAGGCCTATCAGGAGTGGGTGAAGCGCAAGGAACGTCAAAAGCAACAGAAGCAACAGGCGGCCAAACAGGAGCGCGAGAAGCGCGATGCTGAGACTGCAATGCGTCAGCGTCTGGCCAAGGAGAGGTATCAGGAATGGGTACGACAGAAGGAATTACAGCAGAAGAAGCAGACTACTGGCAGCATTAAGAGCACCGTCAGCTACGGAAGCTATTCGAGCACCTCGAGCTGCACTGGTTTGACGTCCAGCAGCGCCAGCAAGCCGCAGCGCAAAGAGACACCAGAGGCAACCAAGAAGCGTTTGGCGGAGTGGGATCGCGTCAAGACCCAGCAGCAGCAGCGTGAGCGAGAGCGCGAACGTCAGAAGCAGCAGAGCAAGGACCAGTTGGAGATGCAGCGTAAGCAGAAATCTGAAGGCGCCTGGCAGAATTGGATGAAGTCGGTGGGCAAGCGACCCAAGCCGGTGCCACTCAATCAGGGCTTCGAAACACTGCGCGGCACCATATCAAATATATATGTGAATCCCGTGCAGTGGGTCTCCAATATCGATCCCAATGACTCACGTGGCAATTGAGCATGGTGCTCATTTCGCGAACCCTAGTCGTTTTCATCGGCATTTCAAGAAATCCCCAAAAAAAAAGTATAAAAACTGATCGCTGATCGCATGTTGAATAGGTCCAATTATCTGCCAAGCGAAACAACAAACACATGCATTTGCTCTTTCTTTGGTGATGTTGGACCCAGCGCAGAGAGAAAAACAAAAAAAAAATTGAAAATATGCGTCTATATATATGTCTATATATATTTGTTTACTGCTATATTGGATGGCTTACTGCAATTTGAGCGCCGATGTTTCAATAAACAGTCAATTGCAAACACAATTTCTTCTGTGTTTTTCGTCTTCAATGGGTTTGATATAGAAACAAGTAGCATTGGCATTTTATATCATATCTTAAGTGAAGCCCGTTTTTAGTTTTTGAATATTTCGAGTATCCACAGACAATGATTGGTGCGCTGTATGAGCTCTCGGAGTAATTGGTTCAGATATCCTTAATAAAGGTGTTTCTGAAAATTGGTGTTCCAGAACTCATATTTAAACGTTGTCATTTAATTCTTATCGAAAGTATCTTTTCTTGATGCTAAAATTATATATGAAAACATAACACATTGTTTTAAACTTTAGTTATCAAAATATCAAAATTAAATGAAAATCATAATGATTTATTGCTTGAATTCTATTTTGTATTATTTTTAACTTTGTCCAAAAATAAAAACTCAAAAGTAGAGTTCCACAAGTAAAATGAAATGGGCTTAAAAATTAAAAATGTAGCAAGTCCTATAAAGCACAAGTTTTGTGTTGGAAATATGCATATTTTTATTCATTTATATTCTTATCGGCTTATCAACTTCCTTTTCCACATATAAAAGTATGCATTATATATGATAATATAACAATCTGCTTGTAAATTATATTTTATTGCTAACTAAATTTTTAATTTATAATTTTTCAGATATAAATATTGGTAATATATTTCAGTTTAGAAAACAGAGCTCATATGTATAAATTCACATGATCTATGAGGTATATATATCATTTATAATATAACTTTATATTATTTTACTGTATTATATATAAGTAATATATGATTTATTAATGGTATTATTATTTATTATTAATTAAAATCATCAATTTTTGTTTTCCATTTATAACATAATCAAGTCGTATGTATTTAATTAGAGGATATGTGGAAATCAAAGTTCATGAACCGAACATCAATGCAGGAAATGCCTTGCCCCGAAAACTCTGTCAATAATATTTGTATTGTTTGCACAGAACTTTTGCACAGTGTACATATCCCAGCAATAGCAATTATAATCATTTTAATTACAAACCACGGACATTTTATATAAGTGGATATTTTCAACTGTGCCTTCCTGCTGTGCAGATTATTAATAGAAGCCTGCGTTTGTGAGCCTCAAGAGGAGAATGGGCACACACACACGCACATATACACACACACACACATGAGTATGTCCAAACCCAAGTTGTGGCACTCTGACAATACGATAACCTTTAGCCTTGCGTTCTAATGGCTTTTTCCCACAACATTTTGTGTCTGTGCGGCGTTTGTGTCCGAATTAGTTGCACTTCCTTGTTTACTAGTCTCTGCCTGTCCATTGTGAACTTTTTCTATATTTACCCATTTTACCAGTGCCCATTTGTGTGTCAATTTGTGCTTTTATTATTTATTTGTCAGTTCCATGGGGAGTTCAACTGGTTGGACTGGGCTTACAGCTGGGCAACGGCCTAATTAAGCTTTCGTATTTTTTTTTGTTTCTACCCTCACACGCCAGAGTTTTATTTATGCAATTAAGCAAAGCTCCGTGTAATAAAGTTCAGGTCGCAAGTAAAATCTTTGATTAATTGTAGTTTTGTTTACATGATGAGAGACCGAAGTCTACGCCTGATTATATGGGCTCAAAGCTAATTTATGGCAAGTGTATCGCCCAAGCTGCTTCTGCTTGAACAGGTGATTAGTGTATCGTCCTTGTTTGTGCTCTGTTCAGTTTTGGAAATTTGTTTACACATGCCGTGTTTTGTTAATCGCTTTCCAGGCCCAATCATTATCATTATTATGCTCTTATATATAACGATTCCATTGAGTAAGGGTAAACAGGGCATCAAACCTTAGTTGATATGTGTTGTAGGTGGGAGAAATAATCTCGTGCTTAAAGACGATTGTTCAATAATGATTATTGTAATGATGATGATAACAATTATGATTAGAATGATGATGATAATGGTGTTAACTGTAAATGAAAATACTGTCACGAATGTACTGTCAGTCTGGCCGACTAGTCGCACTGCATTTGCTGCTTGCCTACTTAGGAGCTACTACTTTGGTCTGCCGCCCACTTTGGAATCAGGCGTTACACCGCACTAATCTTTAAAGTGGAGCCCTTCTATGTATTCCATCTGTGCACTCTTCTCAGTATTCCAGCTTGCAGCACTGACTCTTTCCGCCGCAAAACCGTTTCGGCGCAATTATAGACTCTTTTCTGATTTGTTCTCCTATAGTCAATACTTTTTCATTGATAGCTTCTGCCAGGTCGGCTGTTTGTTCTACCCAACTTTATACCTTTCGTCCATCGCGGTAAATGAGAACTCAGCAACAGTAGACTGTAGCCTCCTGAAAGACAAAATGTTCAGGACGAAAATGTGGTTGAAGATAAAGCTCATATTATTTGCTGCGTGTAGAGCAACTTCAAAAGTCTTTGTCTATTGGTGGTCTATTATGAGTCAGCTTTAATAAACAGTTATTTGTTAATGTTCCTAACATAATAATTTATCGAAAATGATATTAATTTTGTATAGTTGGTTTTACTGTCCCAGGGAAAATATTTTTAATTTGTTGCCAACTTTGTAATGTAAAATCCTTTTTATGCATATTTTTAGCTTAAATATATATTATATAATATCGGATTGGGAGGATTGCAATGTCTGAACTCCCACTTGCTTGTCTATTGAAATCCAATTTGAGCTGTTTGCTCTTGGCTAGCAAATCATTTGCCCACTCTGCCCGGGCAATTGCGATTTATTTACATTTTAGCATTTTGTTGTGTCGTGTTCCTGTTGGCATTTGCCTTTTTCCTGGGCTGTAAACTTTAATGTGCTATCGTAAAACGTAAGCACGACTGGGAGACCCGAGCATAATACCTAATGGGCGGCTTGGGGGCAGGCATAGTGATGGAGCAAGCCCTCGTATGATGCCATAATCACAGCAATGACAATGACAAAATGTTAATGTGTCTCGGCACAGATTTTTTTATGGCCAGCCATAAATTAAAAAACAATTTGCGAAATTCGGCCGCAAACTAATGAAGGACTCAAGAAGGCAACCATTTAAAACAATTTGCAAACATTTAAATATCAATTAGGGCGATGTATCCAGCATTTTTGCCAAATAAAAAACAATTATTGGGCAGCAAAAGGGGCAGAAAAAATTGCATGAGAATTAACGCGAATTTGCGCATTTTAAATGCAAATCAGAAACAATAGCAACAACAGCAAAAATTATAATAAATAACCACGAAAAATTCGAAATGATTCGCTTGGTGCGGAGCCGCTCGGGCCGCCGCACAAAGAAAATTAATAATAAATCTCAAAATGCTCATTAACTTAATTACTGTGTTTATTTTCATTGCCCTTCCGCAAACGTCGCAACGCGTCATCGCCGTCGTCGTCGCCGTTGTCGCCGCTTTTCGATTCGTTTCCAAGTTTTAGCAGTTTTCACTTTGTATTATTTTTTTTAGATATATACTCTTGCTGAGGGTAGTATAAATTAGTCAGTAATAGCGAAATGAAATGCCTTTTAAAATATATAAATATTTATATGTATTTTCTTTTTTGAGTAGCCTGGAGTCATCCATTCATATAAAAAGGTTATTTTATATTATGCATATACATCTAGTATATAGTTATGTAGTATATATAGTCAACTAAAAATGGAATTTTCTAATCGAAAATATTTATTTCATTGCAAAATTCTGGCTTATATAAAAAAAAATATATAAAAACAAAATAAAATAAAAATAAAATTAAATTAAGTTCGGTGTAAATATCTATGGGAATACAGTAAAAACCATAATATTAAAGTAAAAAGTAATATGAAAATAAAATAAGCTTTGTTATAAAAGTTTAAGTGATTTAGTGATTGATCCTCTATTGCTTGCTGAAGCATATGTATATACTAGTGCATTTCTAAAATTTGATATATGTTGAATATAATACTTTAATAATCTTATCTTATCTCATCACTCTGAACGAAGTATTCTGTGTAAAAGAGTATTCACTCTTCGGCAAGCCGGAGAACAAAGAAGTTTGTTCTCTCTTTCCTCGTATATTGTGTTCAAATGTTTTTGTTTGCCGCGTCACGCAATTTTTATAGCTCTCCCCTTCGGATATTGCTGGACGAGAATTCGGATAAACAAACTCAGTGAAGAAACACAGAAAAAACAGCCCCAGAACATGAAAAAATTGTGCGTCTTTAACCTTAATGTGTATTTAAGTAATGTTAATTGTGTGTGTAGAGAGCTGGCAGCTGTCGCCAGGTGGTTGCCATTCCACAATTTCGCATTTCCTTTGCATTGTTGTTTTTTCTTTTTGGCACATTCTTTTTTTGTAATTATGTTAATTTTGCCTTCGCTCCTACCTGGCAGCGTATCTAAAACCTGTGTTCTGTTCACTAAATTTTGTTATATAATTGCTGGCTAGCTGTTAATTGAATTTCGAGTGCGAAGCGCACAAGCTAACGATTAGCCCAAGGCTATTTTGTTTATTATTAATTGAATGTGGTTGCTGCTGACGCTTAATTATATTTTATTTAAATAATATATTTGTGATATTGAAGCACAGAAAATGACAACAATATACACTATTTCTAAGGATATACTGGGGAAAAAAAAAGAATAAATAAATGTAATATTGTCGCAAAAGATTTTTAACTTTATTTATACTATTGTTATCTTTTATTTGTATCAATATTAAATTATTAGTATTTATTATTTTGAAAAATGAAAATAATATAATACTTATATAAGTTTTGTAATAATTACTAATTAATACTAAAATTATTATTTCTCTTTTAATATTAAATATAAATAAAATATAATACAAATAAGCGTAATAATATATTTATTTTTAGTTACAAAAAAATACATGACATTTATTCGATAAAAAATGTGATTTTATAATTAACATCATATTTATGACATTAAAAATAAATAAATAAATAAATTATATAATTAATAAAAAGGAAAGAAAAGGAAATTTAAAATTTTATATTTTGCATTTTAATTTTTGATCATTTTTAATTTTTTTTTAAGTTTTTTTTTTTAAATTATTTTACTTATGATTGATCCTTTTAACTTGTATTACAATTTAAATTTTCTTAATTTTCTCGCTTTAAATTTCTTTTATTATTTATGTATTTTTTTATTATTTTATTTTTTTTATAAAAATAGTTTTATTTTATTAGAAATAGCCGTCACAATTACTGTCATTGAAAAACATAAAAAATTGCATCTGTATGATAGCTTTTTGAGCTGACTTAAACAGTTTTAATTCTTTTGCCTCAGTTCACGCTTAGACGCTTAGGAAAAGTAGCATTTTTACTCTTTATTGCACAATTTATACGAGCTGAAATTTAATGCACAAATTTTACTGCAAATAAAAGAGAGAATTGCGCCCAAACGAAAGGCCCGCTCGTAATTACATATCAGAACTCAATTTGTTCTTTTTCACCTTTTAAATCGCTTGATACCTCAACTGTTCATCAAGCAACATAAAAAATCGATCTCTTTGAGTATTTTGTTGTTGTTGTTGCTGCTGAACTCTGCAATCAGGAAGCAAGGCTTAATGCCCACAGTAGTTTGACATTATTAAAATGTACATTATATGCGAGTCAGCCGGGTCCAGTGTGTACGGGCTATACGCTGTGCTGGAAAATCGCTTTAGTAAGCCATGCATGCGTCTATGATGCATATTTACAACATTTTAACCTTGAGATTTATATGTATTACATGTATGCATACACTCCCATATATAAATATATATATATATATATATATGTATATATATATATAAATGTGTGTATGTATGTAGAGACTAAAAAAAACAGCTGACAGATATTTGCACACAATATACATGGTTCATGATACTCTGCACACATACACACTCCATGAAAATGCAGTAAAAACGCGTTGGCTTCGCAGGGTAAACAAAAACATTGCACGTAACCCGCTCAGTTGGTTAAGGTGGGTTGTGGTTGCAGCTGTTTTGGCATGTTTGAAAATTCCTGGAAACAAATGTAATAAAAACTACTCGTAATACACACACACCCACGCACACACACTGCTAAAGTGCTCGAGTTTTTATTAGCTGCGAGCCTGAAGAGCTTTTTTTTTCCATTTTTTTTTTTGGCTATGTTTTGTTTTTGCGTGCTGGGCTGCACTTAAAGCGTTCTTAATGAAAGAATTTTGGTTTTATTTCGCATTTGTTGTTTTGTTTTAATTTGATTTTTTAGCACTAGTGCTAGACTATGGATATATTTCAAATTTATGCGCCCCGTTGGCATTTTGATGGACTGCGAAAGCCAATCAAGCCACCTGCCGTCCGTTTTGTAAGTAGTTCAAAATAACTAAGTATTTTGGGTTAATATAAAAACGCAAACGCATTCCATTTAACTGTCGAGTACAAATAAAACAAAAAACCAATTTTCACTTAACTCTTTAAAGTTTATTTCATTTTTGTTTATTTTATAAATATTCCTGTCGATTTGCCATTTACATGTGTTGCTTAAATTTACATATACATTGGAGTAGCTTTACTATATATAGATATATATATATATATACTTTTTTATATATTTGTTCAACTCAGTTTACTTCTTTTTATATAACAATTTTTTTTGTAATAAATAAATATTGTTATATTTATTAATTGGTTAAATACTCGCACTAAATTTTAATTTATTTAAGCTGTAATGCAATTTTTCGTTTAAAGATATTTTCGCTTGTGCTTTTAATACACTACGTATTTTACAATATTAACTGAGTGTATTTATAATTGAAATTTTTTATTATTTGCCAAACAAATAATTAACACTTTATATATATTTTATTAACTATAAATGATATGTATGGAGTATTTTTGTTTATTATTTATAATTTTAATTCTTAAATTGGAACGAATGTTGAGCCGGGAAGCTGAAGAGTAGAACTTAATGCAATTAACAGAATGTTGATTAAATATTACCTCAATTAGCTATATTTTGGAGTGTTTATTTTAGAGTTATTGAAGTTTCAATTGTAATGACAGAAATAAATATATTTTAGGTATCAATTAAATAAACTTTTCTGTAATTAGAAGTTGACATTAATGCTTAAATATATGAAGATATCCGCCAGCTCAATCCAAATACGATAATTCAGCATGAAAAGTTTAATGAATAGAACTATTAATTTGATACAAAGTTCGTAATAATCCGTAACAAAATGTCAAGCCGAACTCAACAAAGGGCAGCTGTCAGCTATTAAATGAGTTGTCCCATAAAGCATTGTTGCCAAAGCAAAGTTATAGAACTCTAAAATAAACACCCTTTATTAATACATGTAATATATTGTTTCTTTTTTAAAGATATTTCAGACACGCGCACAGCCAGCTGCTGGGTTTATGCTGTGTGAACTGTTGCTATGTTTTGTTGATTATTGTTATTTTTGTTCAATTGCATATGGTATTCAGCTCAGTCCGCTCCGCGTGTTGCCTTAAAAGTTGGCTAATTTGAATACTTCGAATTTCGCATTCACTTTAGCCGCAACTAAATGTTACTTTGCACACATACAGTCTCTTTTAAGTGATGTCCACATGGCCTATAGAAATGTACAATATCAACGAACTCTTAACGCGACAATCTGTTTGCTGTACGTTTATGTACATGTGCCATAGGTATTTAATATTTTATCATATATGTATTTCTTGTGTATATTACATTCTGCTGAATTTAGGCTAAACTTACGCTAAGATTTAACAGCTTAAACATGCACGCGTAGGGGAGTTAGGAAGCCTGGTTGACTTATTATTCTATATATAGTAGCTACGACTCTTATTCTTTTACGATATATGTTTATATTGTTCAACTTTAACTAAGCCGCGTGCCATAAATCAGCACCGGCTTTTGGCCAATTGACAAACTCAATCAAGCCAAACACCGCATCATCGCAACTGCAACTCTAGTTCCAGCTCCAGCTTCAACTCCTTCTGCTGTTGCCTAATCTCTGTTAGCGATTCGCGTCTATGTCAAACATGTGTCAGTGTTTGTGGCAACAATGCCAGTTGAGTTTTTCGCTGTTGCCTCGTCAATGTCATCGCCATCGTTTGCCGCCACATCAAGAGCAGCAGCAGCAGCAAGGGGCAGAGACAGCTCAGCGCCTGTCCAGTGTGGTGTCTGGGATGCTGGGACACAGCTGCCGATGCTCCATACATGTTGTCAATACCCTCCGCACTGAGACTCAAATCAGCTAAGGAACGGGGGCATGGAAGAGTGGAAAACGTTAATGGGCTTGGCGGGTTAACAGCGGAAATTGGCTAAGCTCTTGCGAGTGATGTTCTGTGGGGTGGCTTCGTTCAAGTGATTAGCTGGGCGTTGATTTTGTGATTTCATGATTTCGTTAACTGACATATGCCAACACTTTGCTGCGGCTAAGCGGAACAGCCAGTACATTTATCAGCGCGTCTGACAGCATAAGCTGAGTTACTCAACAGCAATGCTATCTAGTTTATGTTTTTACTTTACAAACCAGAAATTTACTCAAATTAGCCTTTACTTTTTTCTAAAAATATCGAGGAACGAAAACGAATTCACATTTAATTTAACTTCTCAACTTTTTCATTCAAACTCACGGCTCAATTAGGCTATAAAAATAGAAAAAGAAGAAACTTGGGGCACTTAAGCTACATTTTACTGCCTTCGCTTGGCCCACAATAGAGTTTATTTGATTGTGGCCAAGTATTTACAAATCATTAAATTGCCCGAAAGCCAAGCCGAGCGTGTTTATTGATATACAATTATGCAGGGCAAAACTTTTACCTGTGCCCCCGAAAAGTATGCAACGTTTTATTTCCTATTTTCTTATTTCTACTTATTTGCACAACCTTTTTTCTACCTTAAATTTTGTGGCATGGTTCGTTTTTTATTGGTCTTGCGGCTTGCAAATTAGTGTGAAAATCTGTTAAACAGCTCGCAATGTCCCTCAGTTACTTTTTTATGGCATTTTGTCCCGTCTCAAGTGGCCTGTTAAGCCGTCGCTGGCTGTGGCCAGGGCAGGGGCAGGGGCAGGGACAGGGGCTGGAGATTGTTTGCCAGCGTGGGCGTGGCCAGTCGACCATAAATGCTTGAAATATGGCCCGTAACCCTAATCGGTGCGATGCACACACACAAGCCCAAGAGATGAGCACATTGACTTGGCTTACCTTTTCGCTTACCGGGATTCTCAGTGTCCTCGCCGCTGTGCTCCTGCGCCCTGGACGAATGATGCATTTCGGAGCTTTTCGTGCGCTTTTTTCCTAGTATTTTTAGGTAAAATATTGGAATTGCGTTTTAGTTTTATTTTTAACAGCTCTCAAAAGTATCTGTAGTTAATGCATATTTATAAAAGACTTGGCGCAAAGTTTGTTGCCTTTCCATTCCCAATTTCCATTTGCATTTCTTGCTGCCCCAAACCCAGTTGCGGATTCGCTTCACCTGTTTCTGTGGCGTTGACGATTTGAAACGGATTTGCATGCCAAATGAATTATTTATGCTTTTTGCTCCCAGCTCCCAGCTCCCAGCTTTGTTTCTATTTTCCTTTCGTTTCGTTCTTTTTTTATGATTCCAGCCTGGCAAAGTGAAATATTTGCCGCTCATCTTAAATTTATGCCGAGTGGCTATTAAATCTCGCTTTTCTCGCGCCATCTCCCTGGAACTCTCTCTTGAGCTCGCCTATACTGTGGCCTTTACACGACCACACAGGTTGGCTCTGATAAGTTCAGCTGAGGTTAAACCTAGATCGGCGACAAGCATAGTGACATGGCAGGCAGAAAGCTTGGGAACCGAGAAGCTGGTGCTTCATGAAATCAGTAACTAAAACTGCCCAAAGCTCGAATGTATTTGTCTTCTATGACCGAGAATTGAATCTGAGATCTTTTATGATATTTTGCGAAATTGCGTGAGGAGAAAACTTCACTCTGCCTGCCTAAAGTCAACTTTCAAGCTTATCACTCACCTTTATGTCTCGCCTCGAAGTTCTCCACATAGTTGACGGCATTTGGTGGAATTCCTGTGGAATGCGTTTTCCATTGTAACCGAATTAAAGATAAACAAAATATCCGGTTGCTACTCACTGTAAAGCTTGATGGTGCCGTCTGTGTCGCCCAGTGAGTTTTTGGCCACACAACGATATGCTCCGAACTCGGCCTGCGAAAGGGGATTGATGTGGAGCTTCATGGAGCTGCGATAGGCAGCGATTTCTGTAACGTTTGCCGAATATTTGCCGCCTGAAAAAATGGTTGGCATAATTCATAAAATTAATCAACTAATTATTATATAATTGAAATTTTGCGTTATTAAATATTAAACGCATGTCACGCGTGCTGCCCGAAAGTAGGTAAAGAGTACGAAATGTCGTCGACAGGCTGGGCTGGAAAATTAATGCATGAACTTCAGGCCTGTGAATGGCGCAACAGAGAGTGCGGTGTGACGGGTCCTGGCAGTTAAGAGATAGCCCACAACAAAGTGCAAATGAAATTTATTAATTTACATTAATGGCTAAATGTTAAATGAATGATCTCGAGAGGGAGTGACCGACTGGAAAACACCTGGCGAAATGCATATATCGGAGTTTTGTATATTCCGTAGTGCTTCACTTCTTAAATATATATGAAAAATTATTTTATAAATCGGTATAAAATAATTGCTTAATCCGGCGTAACATATTCAATAATATATATATCAAATTTCATTCTAAATATATTCATATTTTTCGAGATTGAAGTTTTTACTGAGATGGACAAATTTAAAGAATATATATAGTTGTATAGCCTTATTTTACCCTTTCCACACATTGCCACAAACCCGTATAGCCATTTAAAATGTATTCTGTGTACAACAAGTCATAAATCGCTCTGCTCTATACTGCACTTGTCGACGCTCAGCTTCTGGGGAGCGACGCACATGTCCCAGACAGAGAAACCGCTGAAGTGTGGCTGAAAGCCGTCATTAGGTTTGGCTGGGAGTTCTCTATCTGTGTGTTGGGTTGGTTTCAAATGTAATTCGCACTCGTATTACTAAACCAGCTAATTAAAAAGTTTTTTCGCGCGAACTCTGCACTCAACGGTCATCAGCTGGTAATTCTGTTTGGGTTAGCTTCGGCCTGCTAGAGGTCGCTATCCATTGGGACTCCGAAGCAGACACATACATATCCATATACGGGCTGTCGCCTGGTAATGCGTTTGTCGCGGATTATGAATTGCTTAATGATAATTTTCATTAGCATATTTGACAGTAAAATGTCGACGCGTTGCTCGCCAGTTTGAAAACTAGTCGCATCGCGAAAACTTTTATGCCATTTGGAAAAACGTCATTTGGTTGAATTTTATTCTATGAAAGCTTGTCAAAGTATATATTCACGAGGTGATATTTTGAAAATATATTTGGCTGTGTAATTTGTAATTTGTGATGCCTCTAATAGAAAGAGTTTATTTTTTGGTTATATCTTAGGTAATTTATTTACCTGGTGGCACGATTTCCCCACGCTCACGTGTCCAATAGTTAATTGACTTGGGATATGCTTCTGATTGGCATTCCAGTGTAACGCCCTTGCCCTCCACGGCGCCAATTAACTGATTCTGCACACTGATCATTGGAGGAACTGAAATGAAATGATATATGGGTTTGAAGTTGAACTATTTATAATTTTTTCATTAGATTTTTAGCCTAGTATGAAGTTGATATACTTACAATGCACCACAAGTGTTATCCTCTTGCTCACTGAGGGCGGTACTCCATTCGATGCTATGCATAGATAGGCGCCCATATGTTGACGTTTTACTTGAGGTATGATCAGATCAGTGCCTTCAATGCTGGCCACTATGAGAAATTGATGGTACTATAATTAATATAATATATATATATACATATATGACGAAGAAAGAGGTGACTTGATGCATTCTCATCTGGCTTCTTGGACTCTATTCTATTTTCTTATAGTTAATTATGCTGACTTTTAGGTCTCTCATGTTCGGTTCGATCTAACAGCAATTGCTGTCGAACCGACTCACTCTCTCTCAAATCTCGCTCTTTGCACGAATGCCACAATATTAAAAAATTAGCATTTCCCGTTGTCATTGTTTCATTCCTGAGAGCCTCTGCTTTTTTTCACTCTCATTTCATACTTAAGAGTTCCTCAATCTAATGTTATGCTAACATTTAATATTAGTAAAATAAATCTCTGTGCATATCAGAAAACTATAAAAATGTTGCTGAGCTGTTATAAAATAATAAATATTATATATAATTGATTATAAAGAAAATAATTAACTTTTTTTACTAACAGAATAAGAGTATGAAAATAAACTATATTACTTCTTTTAAAATATATTTTTTACATATAGAAAAAATATATAAAATATAATTTAATAAAAAAGAAAATATAAAGTAATACACTGCTTATTATCATAAATACAAAAAATTAGGTTTACTTAATTTTATTAAAATGAAGTTAAGCTAATTTTATTAAAATGAAGTTAAACTAATTTAAATATATTTATATAAATATTTGGTACATAATTTGAAAATATGAGTTGGGCTTTTTACCCTGATACCATTGAAAGTGGAAAATTAATTTTATTTTCAATTTTTATTTTCAATCAGTCTAAGATTTTTCACTTTGAGATTTTTTTCGATTGATTTAATTTTTATACATTTATTTAAAAATGCTGTGATTTTTCTTAATAATTGTTTAAATTTATATATTTTATATTTTTAAAATTAAAAAAAAATTAAGAAATTATATTATAATATAATATTGCCTAGATTCGAGCATTTTGTAATTTCGAATTTAGTCAATTCGTTCATTATCCCTATTATTATTATGTAGTTTTGTCATCATCATAATATTAATCATTACAATATAAATAAAAATCGTAATTGATTGCAGCTAACACGGCAAATAGCTGTTTAGCCACTTATCTGACAAACTCTGTTCACAAATAATCCTTTCCATGCAATCACAACAGCTGTAACTGGAAATGTGTCTACAGAATGTAGCTACACAAAATGTTTAGCCATGTAATGATAGTTATTACGTTTTGCTAAGCTCTTTGGGTCCATCCAACTAGTTGGCAGTTGGGTTTATTTTGCACAACAAAAGTTGCATACAAAAGCGAAAACTTTTAGCGACTTTTATGATGTTGTGCACCCCATGCGAAGGACGACGACGAGCATGGGCGAAGTAGATGGGTGGCTAGAATGGTTTACGCAAATATCCTGTTTTGATAGTCGAACTCGGTTTTTATTATATAAATTGCATAGTAGTTGGTTGGCTAAGCCGGTAGCAACACAGACTGCAAGTGCATCATGATCATGATATGGCTATGTCCGCTATCTATTTGCTCTGTGTGTATCTGTGTGTTGGTGGGTGTGAGTGTCTGTGTTAGGATGCAGCGGAAACGGAAGTGCTGGCTAGTTTGCGCTTGATATAGCTATGTATGCAGCGGGCTCTACTGCTGCGTCTAATAAGCTGATATTTCATTTATTGATTTCGCCCAGGTCACAGGTCGCCGGTCGCAGTTCGGATTTCTGAGTTCGGCTTTAATGCCAGCATAGAGCCGCCGTATTGCTTATTAGCCACACTTTTTGTGCGGTCATTAAACGTAATAGCCACGAAAAAACGTGTAATTTTGTTGAAATGAACAGCAAGTCGCGCCACGCTAAAATAGCATAAAACAAGCAAAAAAAAACTTTAGTCGGGCGCCACGATTTCATTTGAACAGCCAAACCAAATAATCAAATTTCAAATGAAAAACGAAACTTTTACCCCACTAACGATGCAGGTAATTTGAAAACAAAAATAGCTTAATGAATGCTTAAAACCGAACTCGAAACACGCTTATAATTTGGGATATTTTTCGTAACATCTAATAATATAACTTATCTTTAAATAAATTTACAGCATATTCTTTTAAAATATATAAATAAATAATACATTTTCAAAGTTCTCTTTTAAAAAAATCCTAATATAAAATTTTATCATTTACTTTAATATATTTTAAAAATTGAATCTGGTTTAATTGTTATGAATTTGTGTTTTACGACTTACTAAAATATATTAAAACTATTTTTAGACTTTATTAAAATTTTGCTAGCTAAACAATAAATACACTTTGCTGTTCCTTAATTCCATAATCGTTTAGTTCTACAGATATGGACTCACAATTGACAGCCCAGTAAAGGCAATAATCAGAAGCTAACTAGTTATAATAAAATCAAAATTTTCTTAATTTTTAAAACATTTTCAGAATTATATATATTATTTTAATATTTTTTATTTTGAATATTAAAACAATTTTTCTTTAAGCCAGGCAAACTCATTAGACTCATATTTACATAATGGGTAAACAGTAACACACAAACATATATCGCAGATTATAAAAAGCACTGCGGTCACTTCAATGGCACAACTGGACAAGCCTCTATAAGGTAGCAGACATTTAAGCTCCGGTGAAAAGGTCATTTTGCAAACTTTTGTTCTATTAATGCTGATTTTTTTGACCGTTTCTCTGTTTTTTTTTTTGGTTTTTACATTCCGTGGCTCTACATTTTTTTATTTTGTGCTAGGCAACCTTTGATATCGGCCTTTCGTGTGGGACTTTGATGGGTCTCGACCTGTTTATGTAGCATAGCTCATGCAATGGGCTACACTGAGCGAAATTAATAATCCCAAATTATATGGTTGCCGTAATGAGTTAGCAGCTTAAGAGCTTAGTTAATGTTTGCCAGTCAATTGAAGCAGAAATGCATTCAAAGCGCGACAGCAGAGAACACAAAGATGCAGCGATAAGCGTGTTTATTCAAGTCTGATAGTATATGAATAATAAGAGACACACGTATGAGTTTTGCGAATATCCCAAGAATTATTAGAGAAGCATTTAAATGAGACTGTCTGTCTTCGAAATTATATTTAGATCTGAAAGTATTTATTTAGGTATTCATTGTGTTCATGAATAAATATAATCATGATGATATATCAGAGTGTTTATGAGTACTGAGTATTTTGTAGTATTGAAGAATAAATTAATGAATGCTTCAAAAACGAAAAAAGACTTGAATATACTCATGAATATATTAATAAATATATTTATGAATGTATTTATCAAAGTATTACTGAATGCAACGAAAACGGATTGTAAATATGAGTATATTCATGAATATATTCATAAATTTATTCATGAGTGCATTCAGTAATGAATTACTGAGTGCAACGGCAACAGATATGAGTATACTCATAAATGTATTTATGAGTGTATTTTAATGAATTCATGAGTGCCTTTACGAATGCATTCATACATTTTGATCTGAATATAAAAAATATGTTATTGATTTTAATTCATTTATGAGTAAATGCCAAATGCTATTCAAATTTTTTACTTGCACCATTTTGACTAATTTAGATTTAGTTAAGCATTTATCATACAGCTAGCTTGGCTATATAACAACTAAATTGCACTGAATCAAAGCCTCAACAAACCATTTAAAAATTCGAGACCCATTCAAGGTCAATTAGAATAGCAATGGCTGGAGCGTAGGTTCGGCCCGCTGGCCACTCGCTAATTCTGTCAGTGCAGCCATCAAACGACATCATCGGCATAAGCTAGGGGCAGGGTATGCGTCGACACCAACACATCGACACTCGCGAAAATATGCTGGTTTGAAAACTGGCTGGAACAGGTGCTCAGGTGCTTTGGCCACGTAGCCGCCTGTGCCTGCCTGCTGTGCACTTGTCTGCTGGGCCATAACCCAGCCGTTGGCTACCTTTTTGTGTAAAAGTACTCCAAAATGTTGGCTGGCGAACCTCATGCAGCAGTCGGCGGCAGCACAACAGCAGAAAGTACTTACCACTCACATACACAGAGCGAGACTGGTTTATACACCCACACACACATAGAATTATATATGTGTGTGTGCAGAGAGACAGAGAGAGAGAGAGAGTCATGCATGCATATGACCATGGCGATACTCCAAACCCAAAAACTTTGTCCCAATGCTGACTTACCCTCCTCGCCGTTGGCCAACTCAATGGCCACTCCACTTTCACGTCGCCATGTAATTGTCGGCTCTGGTGAACCGGTAGCAGCGCATTTGAGCGTCACGTTACTGCCCTCCCGTACGACCATGTCCGTGCTTGTAGGATAATCTAGGATATCCGGCGGTACTGCAGCAGCAGCAGCAGCAGTAGCAGCAGAAGCAGTAGCAATAGCAGTTTCAGTGGCAGTTGCAGCAATCGGGTTTGGCATTCCAATCGAGGCCGCCAGACGGTCGTCGTTGCCAGATAATGTTTATAACAAATATTTTAAAAAAAGAATACCATGCAGAGCACATGAAATGATAGAGAGAGAGAGGGAGAGAGAAACATATATAATATGAGTTGCATTCGCTTGTATTTAAAATTGTGTTCTTTATATTGCATTTAAATAATTTGCGCTCATTTTTCACTCAGCTGGCAATCTGATTCATATTCATGCCTCCCAAAAGATATCCTTGCGTTCTTGTCTGCGCCTTTGTTGAAAAGGACAAACTTTTCACACAAAAAAGAAAAAAAAGAAACAGCAAAAAATTATTTATCCACGTAATATGACCACGACCACAGCGGGCAATGTTTGCGACCTCAGCGGAAAACCTATGAACCAGGAAAACGTAATAATGCCGTTGAAATATCAAGGGGGAACAGCTGAAATGAACAATAAAGCGCTGGACAGGGCTGCGGTGGGTGCACGGGGCAATAGGCGCCTGTTGTATAGGGATATAATATGCCGCAATTATGTGGTCAGTAAATGACCAAAAAATGTGCTGGTGTTGACAAACAGCTTGTTATATGAGGACAGAGAGAGAGAGAAAGGCCAAAACTCTGACGTATCCAACTGTGCGCTCTGAACTGCGCTAACCACTGAACGGTCATTAAGTGGCCAAGGTTAGGGTAGCGGCAAGGGGTAAGGCTTGAATGACAAGGGATAAAAATTCAATAGGACTTGCTTTGAGAACGTAACAGTCGAATATAAATATAACGTAACAGTCGGATAAACAACAGCAGTAAATATATAAGGACTCACACAGGCTGAGAGTTGAACTTGAAGTAATATGCAATGATTGAAGTAACAGAAAATTGAAAAAATATATTTTAAATATTAATTAATGTAAATACTACACTTATTAAAAACATAAGAATAGAGATTCAAAATGTGTTAATTCAATAATTTTTTGTATGTATTTGAATAGAGGACGTTTAGCACAGCAACCAGGACAAAAATGAATGGTTTGATTCAACAGAGGCTTAGGTTGTTGCTTAGAGATTAGTAGCGGTTGTCTTTCCTCAGCGGAGTGGATTTGGTTTTTAGCTGGCTTCTGTTCATATTCGTGTTAATAAATATATTCGGCTTATGTGATTTGGAAACGATAAGCAATTAATAGAAACATTTCATCACGAAAGCATCGGCTTGCATATTCTATTAAGAAGATTTTGTACTATTTCGATGCATATTCCATTTCAAAGAACCTAACAGATCTTCCTGTCTTGGGCATAATGGGTTTGAGTGGGAGAAATGTAGTATATAATTATGTATAATTAAGTGGCGTGTGTGCGTGTGTATTGACATATACTTGATCAGTTGAGTTGTGGCATGACAGAGTCAGACTCAAACTGGAGCTTTTGGAGTCAAGTTGAAAATGGCATATCAAAGAAATGGCAACCGCAGAAAATATAAAATGCCTTTCAGAGAGAGCATATCGGACACTAAAGAGAGGCAGAATATGTCAAACAGCATCACGTATACATTATAAAGTATATATAGCGTAGCTTTATCTGTAAATTTATCAACATATACGCCAACTCTGTTTGCACTTATGTTTCGTTGTAAGACTCTATTGGGAACAATAGTGCAATATTTAGTTTTTTATTAACTAGAAATCGTATAGAAAAAATTAAATTCAATTTCTTTGAAAATTTAATTTTAAATTTTTTTTAATTTTTTTCTTTTCTACTTTTAGACAGATCAAAATAAACTATGAAATATATTTCGAAAAAAAGCAGCAAATGGAAGGCGTAAGCTCTATTCATTTATTTTGGTGTTTTATTAATATAAGAGAGTTTTTTTAATTTTTAATTATGATTAACTGCTACGCATTCAATTAAATCCGGGTGAATTTTGATTTTATTTGTTAATTTTTATATTTATTTTTGAATTTTTGTTTCCTACCAAAAATATCAGAACAATTCAGTTTATTTAATTTATCAGATTTTATGTATGTTTATTTCCCTCTTTTTATACTCGTTCACAAAAGGAAAAGAGTACATATGTTATATACTTATGCGAAATATTGGTCATTGAGACGTAGCAGTTTGTGGTGAACTGATGATCGCGTAAGGAATATTCATCTGTTCATGATTGGTAGTTTCAGAATGTTTATGCATAGCCCCTTAGCCACAATTAGAGCTACAGTACTTTATGTAAAACTCAGATGATTGAGATGCAAGAATTTGTGCTGAGCTGATGGTGGCATTAGGCATTGTGTATTGAGAATGATCATAAATTATTTAAATAGTCTATCTGAGAGTAAATAATAAATTTGGAAATTATAGCCGTACCTTGTGTGTTCTTTGTTTTACACTTTTTAAGAGATTTTGAAATAATTTTTTGAAACATTACTGATATTATTTAAGGCGCTAATAAAGCTAAAGGCTTGGTATTTAGAGAATGTTTTCGTGTAGACAATCCTTACTAATATTAATGTAGATACTCAAAATGTAACAGTCAAGTTATTGTAGATCCCTAAAGATAGCTAGATCTTGCTCGAATTCCGAGCTTAAATCGATTGCCTTTGCAGGCTGATCACTTTTAACTTCCGCCACCTCAAAATATATTTAACTTTAAATAAATTTAAGTGTTCTGAGTTATGAACAAGTATTGTGCAGTCAGGGGTAGCCGTTTGGAACGTTGCTACTTGTTTTTCAATTGTCATATTTAATGTTTGTTTAATAAGCAGAAATCGCTGTGTGGAAAAATTTGCGAGCTGCAGTGCTCAGCTCAGCTTAAATGCCGGCCAGAGAGTCGAAGAGCTTTTGTATGACTGCGCGTATGGGTGTGTGTGCGAGTGTGTGCGTGTGTGTTTGTGTGTGTGGGAAATGGCGTTCAAACGGACGTAGCTGCCAAGCTGTGCGGCCGCTGCCGTCCGTTTGTCGTCGGCTGTTTAACTGCACTTGGTCACGAAAATCATCAGCGCCAACTGTGGCCCCGCCTGCGCTGACCCCTATCGAACGGCGCTCGTTCCTTTCCTGTTGCTGTGGTGCGACGGTGCGCTGATTATCCACTGCAAATACACACAGTTGATTATAGTTTTTCGTGTTTGGCCGAAAGCCCAAGTCCCGGCTGCATGGTGGCTAAAATATTTAGCGCGTTGATTTAGATTTGCCAGCGAAAGGTATTTAGCCAGCTCGACTAGTGTTCGATAGGCTCGGGTGGGTCGAGGGGTCAATTGGAAGACCACAAATGGACAACCAGTTCGCAGTCGCTGTTGCAGCTGCCATTTCGTAGGCCGGACGCGTTTCTTGGCTCTGCTTTTGGACCGGGCGCCGTTTTAATTCAAAATCAACAATTTGTGCGGTTCAGTGGACGGTTAAACATGTTTAAGCAGCGAGCTGGGGCAGAAACAGAGGGAGTGGGAAGGGGAGGGGCGTTTTCGGTGTTGGCATTAGCCAGCGAAATTTCATAAACCATGCAGCGAACTCCGTTGCGTTCTCGCGGAAACGTTTTGTTGCCGCCGTTGCTGCACTCGCATATTTATAAATATTTTCATTTATTTTTCAGTTTTTTTCTTAGTTTTTATTCGTGGAAAACCGAGTGCGAAAAGCAGTTCGAACAATGGCGAGCCGCCCTGGCAACGAGGCGTATGATTGTTTGCCAAACGAAATGGAAATAGCAAAAGTATTTTTGTTTTTCATTTGCTGCAATGTCTTCTTCCACTCACTTACCCACAACGTCCAGGTAACCCATTTGGCTTTTCATGGGATCCGTATTTATTTGGCACATATACCTATAAGTATCGCATAGAGGTTATTAGGCTGCTCCATTGGGTCTTAGATTGGACACCTACCAGCCCCTGTCGGACTCCTTGATATCCCTGATGCGCATTGTCCAGGTCTTGTGCTCCGAGTTAGCGATCCCGATGCGTTGATTTTTTGTTATAACATGATTCTGTATGGTCAAAATCGTTTGCGTATCGACACGCAGCCACGCGACCTGTGTGGGAGGCACAACAAAATTGGATTGTATCAGTGGGCGTTTAATTACCAGTTACTTATAACTTAAATGGACTAGCTGCGCGTGGGCTCATGTCGTGTTAAGTTGTGTCTATATAGGATATTCTTTGGCAGCCAACAGCTGCTGGTCGTATGGGCTGCTTACGAAATAAAATCACAATAAACTATGTGTATTGATTTTCTATTTATCCACATTGTAAAAATAAAATAAATTATTTAAATTTAATTAAAATATGAGTGTTTTTTAATTTAGTTGTTATAGAAAACATTTTATTTATTTATATAGAAATGTTTTCCTTGAAGATTTAATAAAAATATTATTTATATTTTTTTAATTCTTATTCGTTTTTAATTTCATAAGCAAGCTTTTATTAACGATAAATTTAGCATAATAAATATTTTCTGTATTCAGACTCCAGCTGAATCTCGCAAAACTTACACCAAAATAGAGTTAAATATATTATAAGCTTTCTTAAACTTATCTTCTCTGTTTATGCGTCGCTACTATTCTTTTGCCTGTGTCTACTAATCCAAAATTTGTAATATTTTTTCTCGATAAATCACTTCTTTAATTAAATCAATTTATCAATAATTAATAATCAAATTATAGCAATTAAACAACAGCTTTCATTTCAACATGCGTAAATGACTGGAGTCAGAGTTGCCAAAAAGCTTCCAACCAATAAGCCGATTTCCTGACTCAAGTATTTAATGCAGCCTAAGGGCAGCACATAAAGCCTGTCATTGACACCTAGGCTTTTGCTCAAACACGCTTTAAATTAAATTTTTAAATAATAATAATTAACATCTGTTTATGAGAGATGTGAGATTTTTTAAATTGCGAGCTATTATGTATTGTCAGATATTTTTCAAGATAATATCTTCTAAGATAATATCTTCTGTGTTATAAAATAAATGAGGTTTTAAGTACATAAAACGCTTAAAGATGATTTTAATGCCTAGTCTTCTTTAATACTATATATTATTAAAATATATTTGAACATATTAAATATATATTTCTTACATATCTTTATATGTACATACATCTTTATTATTATGTACACTCTAAGCAAATAACTGAGCGTGGATCTGACTCTGAGACTACTATGTGGCCTTAATTCCCAGACAGCACAAAAAAATAAAGTTTTTCTCTAATAACAAAATCGTTCATATTTGCTTTAAAGCTGCTGCCTCTTGCATAAAAGTTTTGTATTTAAAATCAAATTTTAAACACATCTACAAATTTGCTTATAGCGGTATTTTAAAGTTATAAACAAAATAAAAAGCTTGATTATGAATATTTAATCCAAAAACAAGTAAATGTGTTCTAGTCGAGGCGGCTCGAATAGGAGATACCCTTAACTCTGCAAACGGTAGATATTTCAATCATTCTAGGATTCTTTCATACGTTCACTATAAACAATAAATACTCACATACACACACTAGCACACAGACTGCCACACATATGCACACACACTTATGGATTCATACACAAGCACGAGCTTACTGCGCAGTTTACCCAACTGCACTTGGGCTTCAGACTGCAGTTTAGGTTGTACTATGAGAACTTCATTGGTAAATAACTTTTGTTCTAGACGGAAACAATTGATGAATTCATCTCTAAGCATTTGTGTATTCATCACAGTAAATCTGCAGCAACCAATACTTAAAACTACACTGAAAAACGAAAGTCCAATTATAGATTTTTAGCCATAATAAGGAAATGGGATGAGTTATCGAAAGAAAAATATAAGCACCTACTGCGTATGGTATACATGGGTGGACGGACGGACACATAGACGTGGCCAGATTGACTCAGCTCGCCTATAGTAAATATACTTGATGGGGTTTGCCACGCCTCCTTCTGCCTGTTACATACTTTTCACAAAGCCATTATACCCTGAGTGGGTAAATAAATATTATATTATCCATAAACGTGTGTGTGATTTTTTATTTGATTACAAATTATAGTTTATTGAATTTTACTTTAATTTGTAGTCGATAGTTTTTTAAGTTTCTTTTTAAAAGCTATTTCACTCCATTTACTATCATCATTATATCTAGTTTATTAAATTGTAATTTTAGAGTTTTAATATATCATGTTAGATAGCTTTATAATCAATTCAGCTTTATAATTAATTGTAATCGAAATCCTGTATTTCGTTTTGTTAACTTTTTTGAAAGACTGAGATATTCAAGGAATTACATAGATTTTATTAAATTGTAATTTTAAAGCCTTCATACTTTTCAAATCGTTTCGTATTCCCTTAAGTAATTGTCTAATTTACATTCCTCGAGCACTATTTAATCATGGGCATGCACTGCAGCAGAATTATTTAAAAATCTATTCCAAGAACTATATCAAAATATTTAAGAGTCACATTAAGTAGCTGGCTGAGTTAGTCACGCACACACATTCACACACGCACACACACTCGCACACTCGCATACAAACGCTTGTAATTGTACAATTACGCGGGTAAATTATTATGCGATAAAGCACGCAGCATGCAATCTGAGCCTAGCTATATATATATATATATATATATATACATTGGACATTTAATAGGCAGTCCCACAGGTTCCCAGGAATTCCATAACCCTTTCAGACAAACACATACACACACACACAACGCTTTGCATGTGTAAATGTGTCGGAAGTCGGAAAACAATTTGAGGGCTCAGCTGAGCGAACATGTTAACACGTCAAGTAATTTTAGTTGGTTTCGATTTCCATTTCAATTTCAGCTAACAAAGCTATACGTATATATATCGATGGCTAATACATTATTTTGGGTCTAGAAAATAACCGGAATACTGTCAGCATAAAATAAGTAATTATACCCAAGTGCCTGCTCAATTATCTTTAAGCAGCATAACGCTTAATTGTGCAGGTGGTGGAGGGGCTGGCGTTGCTTTAGGGGAGTTCTTGCTCTTGTTGTTGTTGTTGACAGAACAAAGCTTTGCGCTTCACTGCTGCTTTACCTTTGGCTTTGTAGCAGTGGCTTTTGAGACGTCACACAATTCCCTGCCATACAGATAGAGAGAGAGAGAGGGAGACAGAGAACGAGAGACAGCTGGAATGATGAAGCATGATTCGAACCCCTAAACAACCATCATCACCTTAAACCTCCCAAAGCTCTACGCCCTTTCTACTGCTTCGCACATTCGCATTCATATTTCAATTACTTTTTATGTGATTTTCGCTTTTGTTATTGCTAAGCTCTGCATATTTCTATTTATGTTTTGTTTTCTTTTTGCTTTCTGTTTTCACTTTCATTTCCATTCCCTTCAATTGGGTTGCCCGTGTCGGGGTCCGGGTGTCGAGATTTGGTCTTTGAGATTATATGGTCCTATGACCGTCTGGCTGTAGCTAAAATGCTAATGAATATTAATGCGAACGGTTGGGTTTTTGTGGCTGCTTATTGAGTGTGTAATTGAGCTGAGGGCAGATGCCGAGGGCGCCGTGCATTGGTATATATACATATTGGGGGTTATCTCTGATTTGATGGAGCTGTTTCGTACCTTATACGGTCCCAGGTCCTGCACGACGCATGTGAGAAACGCGTCACGTCCCACCGGCGCTGTCACATTGGCAATTGGATAGCTGAATTTGGGATCAACTGTAATAGAGCAGAGGATTCATTTTGTCATATTAATAATCTCAACGAATCAATGTTAATTGGTATATAATGAACAGGGGAAATGTGGTTGGCAATTGGGCGTGCCTCATACAGCCTATTATAGTAGGCATGATTTTATTTTCATTTGGATTTATATATGTATAATAAGTGTGTGTTAATCGGCAATTGAAAGAGAGTGCATTTCAGATATTTATTATGGCATTAATTGTTGCATTTTATTGTAGGATTATATTCGCTTGTTTTAGTCGAAATGGCCTGTTCTTAAAAATAGAATGAAATTAATTATAATTTATATATATATTAATTAAATAAAGTTTTATTCAGGCTATTCACAATGCTAAATAGTTTTATTATGTAATTTATATATTTGTATTTTTTTTAAAGAAAAAATTATATCGTTTTTTTATATATGTTAAAGTATGTATTTTTATATATTTGTACACGCATTTACAAATATTATATGTATTGACTGACAGATTGACTGCTTTCACAATAGATTGACTGCCTCTTCAGGTATATAATTGAGTAAAGCAGTCAATTGATTTACTTATTGAGTGAGCTTATTGAGTCGATTGACTGAAAGCTGTAATTGTGAAAGTGAATAACGCAAATGATTGGCAGAATATTGTTGATTTTAAAAGGAATATTGTGAATAAATATTAAAATTCAGTTTTTTAAATTAAAAAAATATATCTTTAGATATCTCTAGATAGCTCCGCAAAATTAATAATTTCTTGGCTTTTCTTTATTTATTTTAAATTTTAATTCAATTATACGACCGTCACTTCCAAATTGTGAAACGTTAACTTGTAACACTTTTACTTTCAGTTTTTAAGCTTCAATGGATTTTTAAACAAATATTCTAAAATTTTATTTATTAAAATACTACATTTAAAAATTCTATTTATAGATTATTTACGAACATTTCTATATCTTTTATGTATATTTAAAAAAAGTTCATAAATTTAATATTTTATAAATCATACATACAAATTAAAATATGTATATTAAAACATAAAAACTTTAATTTTTTAAAGTCTAAACTTTGCATAAAAAATATAATTTATTATACATGTAAGAAAATATTATAGAACAATAATTTTTTTTTGGTTTGAATATTATATTTTATTTAATTTTGCATACTAACTTTTTTATATATTATTAAGAAAAACAATTTTTTTCAATCTGTATTTTTTTGTAACTTGTATTATTAAGTAAGAATTACTTACCAATTACTTCGGCTGGCACATCGACCCTCTGCGTAGAGCATTTCTGGCACATAAGCGAGAGAAGCACAAAAATATTTATTGCCAACGGCCAAGCGTTAGCCGGCGCACGTCTTTTGATATATTTTCTGGGCATTTCGTGGGTCAGTTAAACACTTTTTGGTATTGCTCGATTTTATGTAAAATTGAAATACATTTCACATGTTTAGTCGATTGGAATAATTCACAGCTGTAAGTGATTTGAATGTGAAAATGTAAACTTGAACTCTGACAGCGGCAGGCTTGGGGCACGAGTTGGGCTCAGTGACCTAGGCTTCCGGTCGGGCTGCTCTCTATAAACATTTCCGACCTGATAATTGGCAGTCATTAGCGCGCCTCTATTGGCATAAAGTTTCGGTTTTGCTGTTGTTATTTATGCGTGCAAACAGCGAAAAGTTCAACAGAAAGTACTTGAAAATAGAATCGAAACTCGCCGAAACAATGGCAAAGGCAACGGCAACGGCAAAGGCAAAGGCAAAGGCCAGGCCATGCCCAAGCCGGCCTGCTGGCAGGGTAAACAATAGTAATAATGCCGTCGAAAATGCGCTAAATTAAAAAGTTTCAAGTTTAAAGCGCCCATTGGTACCCGTTGCCCGCCTTCCGATTCCCGGCTGTTCTCCTGCTCGCCTTACTATAACATATACGTGGCTATCAGCTCTGGTCGAGGACCTGAAGCTTCCAGCTGTAAAAGAGTTTTGCGTGTTCGGGCTCTGTAAATTGTATAGGCGAGCAGCTGCTTGAAATTAACTCCGGCCTGTGCAACTATCTGACGAAGGTGTTGCATGTTGCTCGATGGCCTCCCTATTCCTGTTGCCTCAGCTCATTTCATTTTGCCTTCGCCTTAGCAGTTAAACACTGAGCTCGGGGCCAAAACTGTTTATGGAACGGAAATGAAATGTTTCGTTTGTGCCGCAACGTCCACACGTGTGTGTTTGTGTGTGTATGTGTATGTGTGGGCTGCCTAGCTGCATCGTGCGGATCGTAAATAAAGCATAAAATCGTGCAGCACTCTATACAGAAGTCGGCGTTCGTCTGAGCCTGCAAATAGTTGCGCTTTATAGTTGCAGTCGCCGTTTCTATCGCCTGCTTTTAGCCAGCTGAGTGCATGTGACATGTTAGCCATACAGATATAGCCCTGACGCATTGCAGCTGTAATTGGGTATAGGAGCACAGCTCTTAATTTTCTCAGATACCATATAAAATTATAATAATTAAGTAGAAATTTTCAGGGAGTTTGCCTTGATTGCGTTTCCATTTGATGCCATCTGCGGTCGAATAATGAGTAAACTGAGTGAGTGTGAGAGTGTGGACTTGATCAAAGGCAGCCTTCCGGTTTTCTATAACTATATAAAATGAATAACATTTGATAGTTGCTTTACTGGAATATTGATATAAATACAAATGTATAAAAAACGCAGAAAAGGCATGTTTAACTTTATAAAGCATCTATGAGCGATTTGAAAATCATTCACCGAGTCGATATAGCCTTCTTCATCTGTCTTCTGTCACTCTGTCTAGCTCTATAATAATCATATGTATAAACTAGTTAAGCTTTAAAACGTATAATTAATAGTAATTTTATATTTTTCTTCTTTGCCTATAGTGAATGAATATAAATAAAGAAATTGCCAACACTGGCCTAGAAAATTCGTGTTACCTCAGTGAGAGCCAGAAGAAAAAAGAAGATGAAAATCAACTGATCTGTAAAGCTAGCAAAATATATCTCGTATATATTGTAAAGACTTAAAACAGATTTGAAAGGAGTTTATTAATGATATAATATTTGAAATTTGAAACATAGCAGAAGTATTTTAATTTCAGATTCAGATGTAGCAAGTCAACTGCATAAGAACAAATTATATTACAAGAAGAAAAAATATGAGATGTTTCTACCAGCTCATAGACCTAATAACTAGTTGAGGTTTCAAGTAATATACGCCGTAGAGACGTAGGACAATAATTAAAAATAATTTCCTAAAAAATGTAAAACAAGATAGATACTAATTCCTGTTGGACTGTTTCATTTAAATATTCAATGTAAATTAAAAACATTACAATTTTATTGCTAACAAATTCAGAACTTGTCAAACTCTTTTTCAAACTGCATACAAATAGGAAATTGACATTTGTCAAGCATTAAATATATTCGTAAATCTTTTTTTATTGAATTTTATGTTTTGTTTATTTTTTTGAAGACATCGAACATAGAAAACGTTGCTTATTGTACGATAGAGTTATGGGGAGTCATTGTCACAGGGATGGTTCAAGGGGGTATCACATAAGGAACTCTAGTCGAATTGCTCTGACAGCTTAAGCTGCCCATTCATCAGTCATTCAATCAAGCATTCAGTCATTCACTGACTGAGCACAAACAGTTTTCTATTTATTGGTAGACAACAACACACAGATTTTCATATTTGGCCAACGTTTTTAGCAAGATGTCAAATGTCCGAAGGAGAAATAAAACAAATATGACTATTGAATGTATAATAAAAGTTTACTTTGAATTCTATTTTACATTTATTGCATGCGAGTGTTCACTCAGAAAAATCTATTATGCAACAGCCTGAACAACCTTTTCCTCTCCTTTACACATTGACAATTTGACTCAAATTAAGTTTAATTTCCACTTACATGAATAAAAAGAAGCCGCAATGCCAATTAGCTGAACAAACAGATTCGCAGGCGACAGACAGAGCCTTGCTAGGGCTTCAGCAAATGGGATTTACATCGGCAATATTTCCAGCTAATAGCGAGGGTATTAGCATGAGCCAGGCATCTGTCTGGCTACCTGCCTGCCTGCCTAGCTGTCCGTACTTCTAAACTGACATGGGCCGCATGCTCTAAATTATTAATAATATTGCCGGGCCTATTTAGTAGACATTTTTAGCATGGTCTCTCGGTTGTTGGCTTGCCTTGGCTTGCCTTAGCTTCTGTAGTTGAGTTTTCAGGGCGGCTAGCAACGTGCAGTGTGAACAAAGGACAAGCACACAAACACACACACACCTGAGAAACTTTGCTTTCAATTGCAGGTGAAAATCAATACAAAATAGAAGCAAAAAAAATAAAAAAGACAACACTAAGAATTTTAATGAAATGTCATTTTAAAATTGTTTCTGTCAGTTGCGGCCTTCGAGTAGAAAGTTGACTTTAATATGAGCTCAGCTCAGAGTTTTTCAGCCGTTCCACATGCAAAGGCGAGTAAGAGGGTCTATCTATAGATCGCGAATGAATGGCCCGTAATAAAAACTTATAATTATGCACGATTACCATAAAAGGGCCTTATAATTAACTGCTAAATGGTTAATAGAGAGCATTATTGAATATAATAAATATGTTTAATTAAGGCAACAGTAACAACAGTAAATACATTAAAATCAAAGTCTAAGTATTCTGGTAATTCGAAACGATATTGAAAATAGGATAGCTCCCACCTTCGTAGAGAGGTGCAGTAGCTGCTGGCACGCAGTGCTATGTATGAGTCCACGACGTTAAGGTTCGAATTCAAATTAGTTAACATTTATTTTGACAGATTTTTCCTCACAAAGTTTATATAGGAGTGCTGAATGTGGCTCAATTGTGGAGCGAGTGATCCAAAAGCTGTGTGGCTCTTGGTTCGAGTTCGGAGAGAATTCGGAGTGTCGGGTTAAATCAAAAATTTTTTATTTATTATAATAAATTTCACTATCAAAAAATGTATTATTTTGCTTCCTCAGTCAAGGTTCTAACCTCACACCAAAAAGCACAAAAAATTTTTTTTTTTAAAAATCTAGTTTTTCTCACTAAGTTTACATAGGATATTCGAGCAACGGCGTTACGAGTCAGATGTGGCTCAATGATTGGGTGCGTGATCCGAGAACTTTGAGGATCTTGGTTCGAGTTCGGTCTGGAGTACATTCTTTTTTTCTATTATAATACATTTTACTATCAAAAAATCTATCATTTGCTTCCTCAGTCAGGGTTCGAACCCCACACTAAATAAAAATATCTATTTAGAATTTTAAAAGATTGTTCCTCACAAAGTTTATATAGGATATTCGATCAATAGCTTACAGTGCCGAATGTGGCTCAATTGTGGAGCGAGTGATCCAAGTGCTATGTGGCTCTTGGTTCGAGTTCGGAGAGAATTCGGAGTGTCGGGTTAAATCAAAAATTTTTTATTTATTATAATAAATTTCACTATCAAAAAATTTATTATTTTGCTTCCTCAGTCAAGGTTCTAACCTCACACCAAAAAGCACAAAAAAAATTTTTTTTAAAAAATCTAGTTTTTCTCACTAAGTTTACATAGGATATTCGAGCAACTGCGTTACGAGTCAGATGTGGCTCAATGATTGGGTGCGTGATCCGAGAACTTTGAGGATCTTGGTTCGAGTTCGGTCGGGAGTACATTCTTTTTTTTCTATTATAATACATTTTACTATCAAAAAATCTATCATTTGCTTCCTCAGTCAGGGTTCGAACCCTACACTAAATAAAAATATCTACTTAGAATTTTAAAAGATTGTTCCTCACAAAGTTTATATAGGATATTCGATCAGCAGCTTACGGAGCCGCATGTGGCTCAAGTGGCTGGCCGAGTGATCCAAAAGCGCTGTGAGGGTTCTCGGTTCGATTTCCGTGGAGTATTCCCTTGGTCGTGTATTATCGTCAGAAGAGAGAGAGAGGGAGAATGTTGTCGAACAGCCTGTGGCGACTCCTCATAAATATTTTTAGATTAAATTCTTGATAAAATCACTTTGAAATTTTTCTCAACTCTTATAATCTATAACTTATTTTATTGCTTACTGAAAGCCAATGTATAATATTGATATTTGTGTAATAAATGCTTTATATTTGATTAAATAAAATCAATAAATATAAAAAGTAAAACTTTGTGAAGCTTAGAAAACATAAAAAATATATTATGTATGTCAAGCTGTGTATAACTTATTTTTATAAAATTTTTTTTTTATTTTTCGTTCTCATTTTTAAACGTTGAAATATTAATGAATTTATTTATAAGAAAGTAAGAGTAAGAGATTATTAATATTAACATTCGTAATTGATAATAATTGGTATTGATAATAGTTGGTATATAAGTCTAAATAAAAGATATAAAAAATATCTAACTCAATTTATTAATAAAGCAAAAATCTTTTCAAGCTTCAACTTTTGTAACCAAGAGCAAAAAAAAATTCAGTTTCTTTTTATAGAAGCAAACGGCCAAACCAGGCACAGCTCTGCACAGCTTTTTTTCATATTTTCTTTTTGGTCAAATTTATGGCTTATAATAAGCGCTACTCATGGAATTTTGTATATTGCATTGGTCGTTCGCTCGTATATTATGCTTATTGTTTCGAACATGCAAAGTCGAGAGTCCGTTCTCAACTATATGCCGTACAATTTGTATAATCAGCTGCTAAATGATGTGCAAATTGTGTGTATTCAAATGGAGAAAATGATGAAGCTATTGCTCCTGCTGCTGTCATTTGGCATCCAAACAGCCCAAGGTCAAAACCTAGGAGTGTTTGTATTAACGCGCCCGAGGCTATGCAGCACAAAAACCCCAAATGCCAACTCTGGCCAGAAGCATATGTCCCACATATATAATTGAGTACAACTTATTGCATACATTTTCAATTTGCAACAAACACACACACACACACACACATCCATTACTTAGCACGTGATATATTTCGCTATTATCGCGATGCAACTTCGACATTTTTCAAAAATCATTTTCATCAAAATTTGCATACTCCCCCTACCTCCCTCTCCCTCTCTATGTATTACCAGAATAAATGTTCTGCTGCCTGCTGGCGCCTTAAGCTATGCAACGTTTTTTGTTCACTTCCTCTCTTTCCCTTTCCCTTTCGCTCTCTCTCTCTCTCGCTTTCATACACAAGCGCCTTCAGCACGGAAGTTGATTATTATCGCTTGTTATTAACAGCGCCAACAACAACAGGAACAACAACAACGACAGCAAGTGGCGTAATAAGCCAAGAGAGTTGCCTGCATTTTGCGCCACATCATGCCAAGGAGCGCGCTCTCTACTATAGTGAGGAGCTGAAGGACGCGGAAGTTGGAAGAGGTTGGGCAGTTTTTTGCCATTCTGTCAAAATACTGGAGCGAATTGTTACTGATATCGCGGACTCGAACTCGGACTCAGCGTGGAAACTTGATGTGTAACGCCCACTGTAATAGACCTTGAGCAATTTGTTATGCATCTATGAGATATGAGCCTGTGTATGTGTAAGTCACTTCTAGGTGGTCTTACTTTACTCAAAGACCTGTCATTTGTGCTTAGTGGCTCTTCGTCGATGGACAAAGTCTGCAATATTATAAATTTAATTCGCAAATTCTTATTCGAGTTTTGAATTATTTTAGTTATTTAATTTATCAGTTCCGTTAATTATTTGAGAAACTAGTAATTTATTATTGCTAAAGAGCACTGGCAACTAAGGCCTTAGGTCAAGACAACACAATATACTGTTGCATACAATAATCTGGGCTTGCAACGTGATGCGCCATCGCGCAAAAATAATTGTTCAACGTCAATTTTTCAGCTGTTCATTATTTCATAATTAACAGCTCAGCATTTTGGCACAGCTTTGTGACTCTCTAAATTAATTCATTCGCTGATCACTAAAAATCACAGAAGAGTTTATTTAATAGTCAATTTAAAAACAATTAGTCTGCAACCGGCATAGCTCCATTGCAACCAAGTCCGCTCTCATCTAGTCTGAAAATATTGCAGCTACATTAATCTTATGTAGAATCGAATAAGGTAAAAAAGTCTAGATTCAGGTTGTATTGACTGGCTCACAGACCCACTTAGCTAGTTAGGGTTTAAAGCAACAAGCGCAATAGAGTTGTAAGCTGCATTAACTAAATAATAAATACTTAAAGAATAAATAAGATTTTTAAAATTTTTCTAGCACATAATGAGTTAGATTGAAGAAGATTTATTTATTTTTATTAACAGAAATTTGGACTAAGTTAATTATGTATTATTATTAGTGTTTTATATAAACATTTGCTTTTATTATATTAATTACTAAAAAGGCATTAGACAGCTTAATAAATCCAACTAAAATACACAAGCCAAACTTAAATCGTTGATAAATTAAAATAATATAAATAAAACATAATAAAATTTAACATAAATATTTTTAAAAATTATATAAACAAATATAATAAAACTTTCAATTCAACACGATTTATTTAAATTTTCTAAAATGATTTATCAAGTTTTTGTCTGGAACTTTTGCCTATGGCAGATAAGATTTTCTATAATATTATGAATGCATCTAATATATTTAACTCACATATCTCATAGAAATTTCTGTAAATTTAAACAGTATTTATTAGCAAAGAGAACACTGAATGTGATGCAATATTTAGAGCTGAGCGAATGGGTTTTGTTGGTTTGTCGTAATTGAATTATGCATTTGTGCATGTCGGTCCGAGCGAGTCGATTATATGTTTGGAAAATCGTATTTCCTTTGCAGCAGGGCCTCGCACCTGTCCCTGCATCAGACAGCCTCGAAAATCAAATGTGATCGCAATCAACTCGATAGCGAACGGCAGCAACAAAAACAATCGAATGCAGACAAAGTTTTATGTAAAATGCAAATGACACAAAAAGTGCCAGAGACCCAAAACATGTTCAAAGTTCGAGAGGGGACGAACGAGCTAGCGAGAACGAATGAAAAAATCTATGGCAAACATATTTTGCAACAAATGTTGTAATAATGTGGCAGCATGTATAATACATTAGAGTGTGCCTCTTCCTCTCTCTCTCGCACTTTCTATCTATCTGAATTGGTGTGTGTGTGATGTTTGTTGGAGATATGTCGTTAGCCATTTGCCGGCTTCGTTAGCGAGTGCGGTTTATGGATATCAATGAACTTTAAATTGCAGCCAACATGAAATATGCAATTGCAATTGTGCACGCCTAAAACTATGCAACACATGCCACAGGCAAGGCGACTGTGTGAGGGGAGGCAATAAACATGGCCAAGAGTGCCAGACACATTTATAGGCAAATTTCATATTTCATATACACATCAAAAACACGCGTTCAGCCACGAAACAACAACAACGACAACAACAACGGCGCAAATGTGACTGACTATTGACCGTCTCCAGCCAGTTGGGCCGAGTGTGTTGTGTTGTGTTTGGGTGGGTGTGGCTAGGCCAACTGTAAGTACTGGCATAAATAACATGGCTTTAGTTTTTCATCTTTCTTTTGTTCTTTCTATTTTTTAAATATAATTACAGCAAACACGCAGCAAAGCATTCGCCTCACTAAATTGCCAACAAGCGGCAAAAAACGCGCGCGTTTGCAGCTGATGCGCGTCTAAACACGCGAGCGAAACGCTAGCGTGCTCTAAACTTGATTGTTGTCCCTATTAGTGTTGTTGCTTGTTATGTTCGCTGTTGCAGTGCATTTATGCAACTTGTTGTTAATTACTTATTAATTATGTCCGCGATTTAAGAACATTCCCATAAATTGAGTAATATGTTAATATGTCTGAGTTCTGATTTGATATTAAGCCTCTTCAGTTAACATTGCATTTGTAACACTTATTAATAATCACTTTTAATCTCAACATGTTTTTGTCAGTATTAAATAGCAACAGTTTGGCAAGCGTGCTACACTCGAGATTTTAGTTTAGGTTTTCGCGTAGGACGCACTTGATTGAAGCACAACCGCTCGCCACGAACGTCGTCGTTAGACTGAAACTGGCGGTCGCAGCGAATCGAGCACGAAGCAAAGTAACGGTGAGCCGAAGACATGTGAATGGAACGCAGCAAATCGTCGACGTCGTCGTCGTGTTGTCGTCGTAGTCGCGCTGCATGTCAGTCGAGCAGCTTGGGTGTTCGGCTGGTTGAGGTGGGTTTGGGGTGGCTTTTACCGGTGGCAGTTGCGTCGCGAACGAATCAGACAACTGTGATTTTTGTTGTTGCTGGCTACATTATATTTGGCTTTTTGTTGGTGGGCGCTCGTTTCACGTTTTCTTTTTTCTAACTTTTGGTTTATTTGTAATGCTTGCTGCGTGTGTGTGTGAGTGTGAGCGTGTGAGTGCTGGCGCATTATCCAATGGGGGGTTGCTGTTGAAACTCACCACGATTGAAATGCTCATGGCGCTCGCATTGAATGCGAATTGAATTGAATGCCGCTCTTGGGGGAAATTTGCTCTGCATACTTTACGTCAGCGCGGCATTTGCCAATTTATGAATGAATTTTGACTGTGTGTGTGTGTGTAAAATAGTTACAACGCCAGTTCTGAATGTGTATGTGTATGTGTGTGTTGTTATATTTTTGTTGTTGTTGGCGAGTGCGTGTTAAGCAGAAATTGATTGTCATTGGTCATGGCATTGGCATGCGGCACAGCTGCTAAAAACTAGCAAAAAACTGTTACAAACATGATTTAATATTGTTATTTATTTTATTTAAATTAAAGATTGAGTAGTTATTTAAAATGCAAATCTTATAATACAAATTCTTTATTTGGGATTGACACATATTTGATCATTTTTTCCAACATTTAAGAAAGCATATGAAAAAAAAAGAATTTTAAAAAAATCATAAAATAGAACTAACAAAAAGAAATGGAATATTAGCTTTGTGTAATTTAAAATTTCAGATAAATAAAATACTCAAAGACTTACAAACAAAGACAATAAAATAAAATGGATTTCTAAGCATATAAAAAATGTATTTCAATTGTTTGCTTTATGCATGATCTTAAGACATCCAACGTTAATATTAAATAAAAATCATAATAGAAATTGGTTTCTAATTGATAGATTTTTAAATTGTTATCAGGCAGAGAAAGCTAATGAAACAAGTGAAACTTCCATAATTGCAAAATTGGAGTAAATAAAAGATGCTTAAAATACTCGAAATACATTTATAAGTTGCCTTCTTTATTATTTTCCAGCTTCGCTTTATAAAGTCGATGTAACATATAAAAACTAACTAAACTAAGAGTTGACTATAAAAATTGTATTAATCGTGCACCACCAATAAGCATGCTATATTTTTTATTTGACGCGTTTAATTAATTTCATGCCCGGCTGCAGGCAGCCGCAAAATAAAAAGAGAAAACTAAAAGCAAACTTTAAGCGTTAGGTTAGACACCCACCCACACACCACCATACACACACTCAGTCACACACTTGGCTACACCTGGCAGGCACTTTTCAATAACGGTACCAGATTGTGTCAGGCTCTGTTTGGCTTGGAGTTGTTGGAGTTGCCCTCGAGCCCGTCTCATTTGCCAGCTTAATTGCGCGCATATATCAGTTTTAGTTTACCAAGAGGCCGGGCAGGTGGCTAATCAAGCCAACCCTCCGCCCACCTGCGCGCCATGGTTAGCCTATCATTTTCACACAGCACACGCACACGGCCAATAAATAATGGAAAACAAAACACAAAAACCAAAACTAAAAAAATGTCTGCAGCGTAAAAATTATTGTTATGAAGCGAAAATGTTGAAAAGGATATCCGCGAGCGTTCCCCCACTCTACGTCCTTGTTGTCCCCGTCGCTCGTCAGGAGCTGCTTGTGTCCTGCCTTTGCATTGCGTGCCAATGCACTTGCGCCACAAATCATTTTTTGCCTGAAAAGTCCTGAGGCGTCAAAGGGTTCGCAGGACATCGACGCCGGCTTCCAACTTGTTTTTCAAGTTTCCTTTCGCTTCCTTGGCAACTTTTCCCATGTTGCCCACCTTTTCGCTCGACATATTTTGCTTCTTTTGGTCCCGTTTTCGGCGTAGACTAATATAAATTTTGACACCTGATAATTTCTTTGTGTTGGATGCGACGACAACAGCTGCAGCAGCTGCCTCGCCCCCTCAATCCAGCCCCCGTTCCCAGCCCCGTAATTGTGGATGAACATGCAAAGGCTGATCGCACGGATGGGCTGCAAAGCCAACCTGGAACTTCAATAAATTATAACTAAATTCTCGCTTTGCATTTTTACGATGCGCCGCATTTAATAGACAAAGTTAGCCTGAATTATTGGCACAACCTTGATGGCATTAGCCCATGAGCCGGAAATTGGCAATTAAAAGTGCATAAAACAAGATATTCCTACGAAATAAAGCCAGCCAAGTGAATTACATTTGCACGAGTCAAATGTCTCAATCGAGAATATACCAATATGGGATACGCAGATATTTAGAGAATTGTATGTTAGATAAAGGGCAGTCAAAGCTAACAGGTATCACAGTAAATTTAAATTTAAATTTTTTATTTTTTATATATATTTTTTTATAGTTAAATTTATATTTTAAAGACGAATGTAGAATATTGGGTAAATAGTAATTCACATTTTAAACGAATTTAAAATAAATTAGAAATATATAAAAAATATATAACATATATCCGATTAACACTGGTGATATGAAGATATATATATATATATATATATATATATATGATACAATAATAAATCTTATTATAAAGAGAATTATATATCTATTGTGATCAAATCATGTAGCAATGCTTTAAATATAGTAATTTGTTAAATAAGCTGAAAAGAATTTATATAGATAAAATTATAGATATTATATATAATAATTATATATTTATCTTGACTAATGATAATTGATATATACATATAAAAACATAAATTCCACTACATAAGTATATGCACTTATATTATATATATAAAGATATTACTATTCATATTTATATTATCAGAGAATGCAAGATTTCACCGAAATCTATAACAAAAAAAAACAGATATACTTGAACAATGGACCAAAACTAAAAGTGACCCAAAAATTAATGGTATCCTTGCCAAAAAATAACCCAAATGGTGGTTGTAAAAGAAGTGGGCAAATATTAATTTTTATTGATCAAAAACTGAGCTTTAAAAATAATAATATCTTTTTCTCTGTCTCTCTGTTATTTATAAGCTAATACATTTACATTTTTGATATCTTTATTAATTAGGAATTTATTTCGTGCATTAAATTTGATTGTACAGGTTCTACACTTTTATAAATATAATCAAAAAAAAAAAAATTAAATAAGCTGTGAACACCTATATATAATAGCATATAAGTAGTACATGCATACATATAACAAAAACAAAGAAGTAGAATCAAATTTTGCATAGAATTGGTCACTTTCCGTTCTAATTTGATATTTTTACAATAGTGAATTCCAACCGTCGTGTTTTCCAGAACGCTCATTTCTAGCCACGATTCAGCAATGATGAGTTTTTCAACTGCGATTTCTTATATACAAGCTCAAAGCTTCACACTAGCGTCAGTAGCTGCAATCAGTACAAAATGAAACAGAATTGGGAAACCATAGAAATCAGACTTAATTCGCAATATCACGTCATATCACATACAACTTATATATACAACTTATATGTCAAGTCCCAAGAAATTTTTAAGAGCAATAAACAAAGTCATAAGTAAGCCAAAAACCACTGTTTAAGTTCCGGTATATTTCATTGGAATGGCTCGACTAAAGCTGGGTTAGAAATGCTACAAATTATATAAACTACTTTGCAGCTTAAGAGTATATTCCTTCAGAGCTTGCTGCCCTCTCTCTCTCTCTCTGTCTGCCTTTCTCTTACTGAAAAACCTTCTCTCAGAAATTGTGCGTTTCTTCGATTGTCATTTACTCATTGAATCGATATGCATTGTTGCAAAGTAATGCCGACTCAAGCAGAACTCTGATCAGTTGCTATGTTGTCGCGTCGCGAATCGGTTCCCTTCCAGATGGAGTTGTTTTATTTATCAATAATTGTGGTGTGTCTGTTTCTTCACTTTACGGCCAAGATTTTCAAGTGCGTGGGCAATGATCTGAATTTCTTTTTTGGTTTGTTAATATACCTATTCAAAATGTCATTTAAAATATTTAAATCACTATTCAACCTATTACGCTCAGTCAGAAATGCAAATTAAAATTCAACGTGTCAAACACAATAAAAATAGTGAAACATATAGGAATAATTCAAATTGGAAAACAAATTAATTACCCTCTTTAGTGCAATAAAGTTAAGGAGTTGTCTTTAAAGCTCTGTAAGTACACAATCAATTCAAAAAATTATTGTTATATCATAAGGCAATTCAGGGGAAATACTCTTTCCTATTTTCTTATTTGACATGAAACGAAATGCTGTAAATCCATAATTTCAATTATCTGTTTCCTGTTATTAGCCGAGTCATCAGTTAAAAACCGGTGGTTAGTCAGACAAATAGTTAGTCTGCCTATAACTTTTAAATTTGTCATTAAATGTATCCATTTGTCATCAACTATTATTAATAGTCGTCAGTTAAATGTTAGTCAGTATTATGTTAGTCATATGTTAGTCATCAATCAATAGTCAATAGTCATCAGTCAATAGTCATCAGTCAATAGTCATCAGTCATCAGTCATCAGTCAAGAGTCATCAGTCAATAGTCATCAGTCATCCGTCATCAGTCATCAGTCATCAGTCATCAGTCATCAGTCATCAGTCATCAGTCATCAGTCATCAGTCATCAGTCATCAGTCATCAGTCATCAGTCATCAGTCATCAGTCATCAGTCATCAGTCATCAGTCATCAGTCATCAGTCATCAGTCATCAGTCATCAGTCATCAGTCATCAGTCATCAGTCATCAGTCATCAGTCATCAGTCATCAGTCATCAGTCATCAGTCATCAGTCATCAGTCATCAGTCATCAGTCATCAGTCATCAGTCATCAGTCATCAGTCATCAGTCATCAGTCATCAGTCATCAGTCATCAGTCATCAGTCATCAGTCATCAGTCATCAGTCATCAGTCATCAGTCATCAGTCATCAGTCATCAGTCATCAGTCATCAGTCATCAGTCATCAGTCATCAGTCATCAGTCATCAGTCATCAGTCATCAGTCATCAGTCATCAGTCATCAGTCATCAGTCATCAGTCATCAGTCATCAGTCATCAGTCATCAGTCATCAGTCATCAGTCATCAGTCATCAGTCATCAGTCATCAGTCATCAGTCATCAGTCATCAGTCATCAGTCATCAGTCATCAGTCATCAGTCATCAGTCATCAGTCATCAGTCATCAGTCATCAGTCATCAGTCATCAGTCATCAGTCATCAGTCATCAGTCATCAGTCATCAGTCATCAGTCATCAGTTCAGTCATCAGTCATCAGTCATCAGTCATCAGTCATCAGTCATCAGTCATCAGTCATCAGTCATCAGTCATCAGTCATCAGTCATCAGTCATCAGTCATCAGTCATCAGTCATCAGTCATCAGTCATCAGTCATCAGTCATCAGTCATCAGTCATCAGTCATCAGTCATCAGTCATCAGTCATCAGTCATCAGTCATCAGTCATCAGTCATCAGTCATCAGTCATCAGTCATCAGTCATCAGTCATCAGTCATCAGTCATCAGTCTCATCAGTCATCAGTCATCAGTCATCAGTCATCAGTCATCAGTCATCAGTCATCAGTCATCAGTCATCAGTCATCAGTCATCAGTCATCAGTCATCAGTCATTAGTCATTAGTCATTAGTCATTAGTCATTAGTCATAGTCATAGTCATTAGTCATTAGTCATTAGTCATTAGTCATTAGTCATTAGTCATTAGATTAGTCATTAGTCATTAGTCATTAGTCATTAGTCATTAGTCATTAGTCATTAGTCATTAGTCATTAGTCATTAGTCATTAGTCATTAGTCATTAGTCATTAGTCATTAGTCATTAGTCATTAGTCATTAGTCATTAGTCATTAGTCATTAGTCATTAGTCATTAGTCATTAGTCATTAGTCATTAGTCATTAGTCATTAGTCATTAGTCATTAGTCATTAGTCATTAGTCATTAGTCATTAGTCATTAGTCATTAGTCATTAGTCATTAGTCATTAGTCATTAGTCATTAGTCATTAGTCATTAGTCATTAGTCATTAGTCATTAGTCATTAGTCATTAGTCATTAGTCATTAGTCATTAGTCATTAGTCATTAGTCATCAATGATCATCAGTAATTTGTCAACAGGAATCGTTTTCAGTCTTCAATCATCAGTTACCGATCGTCTGTCATCAGTCACCAATAATGAATCGTTATTCATCATACATTATACATCATTTTCATTCATCAGTCAACAGCATTTCACCCACATTTTCACCCTGCCACCCATTCAATCACTTGGTCAGCCCGTAAATCAATCAAAATCATACCTCTTATTCTCTCATACATCCGCACACAATCTGCGACAGACCTTCTGCTTGCTCCTGCCCTTGATTAATGCCACACACATTATTTCAGGTGCCTGCCACTGTGCAACAGTAACTAAGACTCACTCTCTCCAACTCTCGCAATCGACACTCAGCTTCCTTAACTAATCGCCAAAATCAGCAAATGTGAGGGGCTGCTTTGCAACCCGCCTTCATTGGATGTTGCTGGCACACGGATGCAGTCATAAATTAAATATGACACCTACTAGAGAATCGAGGCATGCAACGTTCTCACATTTGTGCCACGGCACCTTCACCCTCTCTCACTCTCTTTGAGCTGCAGCATATGAAGTGCATTCATTATTCACACATATTTTGCTAATTAGCAAAATATTGTAAATGTTTGGATTTATGTGGACGGCACACACAAGGACACACTCGCACACACACCTCTGCAACCAATAGCTGCAGGTATAAGCAGTGCATCAAGTGTGGCGCCGTCCTGCTTGTTGATCAGCTCACGTAGCCTTCCTCTCGGCAGCCCCTGGAAACTCTCTCGCCCTCTCCCGCTCTATGTGCTTAGGTGTCATTTGTGTGATTTAGTGGCCGGAGGTGTTGGTGTCGGTTGGCGACGACTGAACAGCTGTTGGTGAGCCAGTGGACAACTGAGCTTTGCGGCGTCTATAAATTTTGGTTTGCCTTTCAAACGACCGCTAAACGCGACAGCTTTGATTGAATTTTCTGCTGATGTCTAAACTATGCAACAGCGAGCGACAGTTTTCAGTTTCACAGCAGCTCAATTTCTACGCAGAATTTGTTTATGCAGCATTTGTTTTGACTATTGTTATTGTTGTTGTGGCTTTTTTGCTTTATTGATTATCGTTTTATTGACACTCGTCGCGACTTGTAATATTATTCGATAGGCTCCACACGCAGTCTGACGCCCTCGTTCGGTATTAGCAAGAAATTTTTGCTGCCAATGGTCAGCTCGCTGGAACCGTCGGCGGGCAGCTGGAAACGATATGAGCTGAGCAAAGTAATTAGTCCCACCTTGACTTGCATGCGTCCAAAGCGCAGCCCAATGCAGTTGCGTGGCCCATCGCCAAAGCCAAGAAAGGCCATGGGATGGCGTTGCTGCACGGTGGCCGCCTCGAAGCGTTCCGGTCGAAACTCGTTCGGTTCCGGATAGATCTCCGGATCGTAGTGTATAGCGCGCACCGGTATATGCACGCTTATGCCACGCTCCAGTACAATATTCGCATCATCGCTGGGCACTTTGTAGTTCTCGGAAGGAATGCGAGTTAGAGACGCCAGAGCCGGATATTTGCGGAGAGTCTCTGAAAGTGGTAAGAGAGCAGAGTAGTTAAGTGGGAATATAGATCATGATGATATTATATATGATATATTTTTTATATATTATATGATATATGATAATATGGATGTAGATAAAACCCCAACTCCGAGAAGTTGTCAGCAGATATAGTAGAAAAAGGCAGGTGTGAACGAAGCCAAAATGAGATAATTAAAAGTCTGAGTTTATTGAACCCAAATCATAGATAGTATTATATAGAAAGAACACAAAACAATGACAGATTAGAGAAACGCAATTAAAGTAGAAACAGCACAGATTGTAATATTTGTCTAGAGTCTCGGCACAGGTTTGCAAAGGCTAATTAGAGTGGGCGAGACTAAGCCAGAAAACGTAAGCTAACTGGTAAAAGGGACCTTGGACTTAGAGCTGCAACAATTAAGCTAAAACAATTTAGAATATATAACACATATTGTAAAGGTATAAAAGTATAGAAATAAAATGAACACTATAAAAAGTTGGGAGAAGCCACTCAGAAATTTACCTTGTAATAGATTTTATACTCTATAAATGAATATAGTACTCTTTTCTTAAACAGATAGTTAGCAGTCCAAATGTATTTAAATTGCTTGAGCATTTATAAAAATGCTGAGCATTGTTGGAAATCTCTGGAAAAGCAATGTGGCTGATGGTCCTATCTACATCATGCCTCAAGCTATTTATTGTATAACAAAACGAAGAGCTTAAAGACTCAAGTACATAAATCTCTAAAGTTCAAGCAACCTCTGCTTAGAGATTCTCTGCAGCTCGAAGGGCAACACTCAATATCATAATTATTTTCAATTGCTTTCAATGCATGAGAAGTTGTACAGACTTCATATGTTTTGTTTATTGCAAATCAACATTATTTCAAGTGTTTCTACGTCCAACTGTTTTCATTCGAGCTAAACTGTTTGCACTGCATATTTTTAGCAGCTGATTCAGGGTTTTAGATGTATGCGAAGTATCACAGCAGACTGCGTATCGCACGATGTCAGTTGCAGAACGTTGCTTATCAGCCTGATACAGCTTCGACTTTAATCTGGGACTCACCATTAACGACTTGGTCCAAGTATTCCATCTCCATCATGGCTTCGTAGGTGAGTTTGCCGTGCTTTTGCAATACGCTTTGGATTTCGGCTCTCAGTTTGGATTGAATGGATGGGTTTTTGGCCAGTTCGTAGAGAGCGTAGCTCATGTTGCTGGAGCTGGTCTCGAAGCCAGCGACAAAGAAGACAAACACCTGAGCGGCCAGCTGCTCCACGGTCAGGCCATTCTTCTCTTCCGTTCGACGCAGGTCGAGCAGCAGATCCATGAAATCATTTCGTTTTATATTCTCGCGCTCTCTCACCTCGACTGTGTCGCGAATGAGGCGCAAAAAGAAGCCAGAGAAATCCTCATTGGGATGTCGCAGTCTGATGGGCATTTTGTTCAGAAGTTTCATGTAGGTCACCTTAAAGAGACTCCAGCGAACACCCCGATTGTGATCAGTGAAGAGCTTACGTGCCACCACGCGGAACTCGGCCTTTGGATTTCTGAGGCTGTTGCACTCGATGCCAAAGGCGTGCAGCTCCAAAATGTGGCCGCTGTTGGCACTGGCAGCCACCTCCCTCCGACAGGTCTCGTCCAGCTGCTGAGCGACGCTCGTAATGCTGCTGAACATATACTTGATCTTGCCGCTCGTAAAAGTGGGCGACAGCTTGGTTCTCAAAGCTCGCCATTGCTCGCCATTCAGATTGAATAGATGACCCGCCAGCGGATTCTTCTCCAAATTAAACGGCGTATTTATGCGATCCACGAACTTGTTGAAGTCCTTGATCAGTATGGCCTTTACCAGGTCCAGATCAGTGACCACGGCAATGGGTCGCGTGTATATGTATGTGCCAGCCACTTGGCATTTGCCCTTGAAGGCATCATAGTTCTCCTGCAGCAGCTCGCTAAGGTGCACGGACTTCAGCTTGAAGAAGTTGCCAAACAGAAAGTGTGTACGCAGCTGGGGCACTCCCTCCTGCTCCCAGTAGCTGTAGCAATGCCTCAAGTAGCCAAACAGCCATGCGATCAGCGCAGATAACACGATTAATATGAAGCCCATCACTGAGTCGTAGAGTACACGCAGATGCTGCGACAGCCCAAAGACTAACTAACTTAACTCTACTCTTGGCACTACTTATAGGCATTGATAAGCGCAGTCTTTAGACAAAGTTATTATCAGTTGTTGTTCTAGGTGACAATGCTTCTTATGCCCTTTCAGTGAGTCATTCTGTTTCTATCAGTCTGATTTGATAGGCTCTTCTGCATGCCTAACAGTGAACTACTGTGATATTGCTGCAGCAGATTATGATACCATATATAAGAAAGAACGATCAGTAGATGAGATTGTCATTTAAGTAAAAGCAATTTCAGTGGAAATTAAATATCATTGGCATACGCATTTTAGATATTCTCTATACTCTGTAATTTAAATGTATATCCTCTCTAACAAATATGAATATAATATCATATAATATATATATATACTAAAGAAAGATTATTATATATATATACATATACATAGATATATATATACCTCATTTGCTGAAAGAGCATTTAGACTTCTTCAGCTTCAAGATGATTCGTTGTTTGCCGCATATTCATTATTATCTGAAATGATGCTGCAAAAGCCACAATGACGTTGCAATAATAATAAAAGATATATGCAAGCGTATTCCCTGTCTGTATGTTTATATAGGTTAAGTAAATTCAAATCTGTAATATTTACAACTTTCCTAAAATACAAATTCAAACACTAAATATTTGAGCTACAAACTTAAGGTTTCTTGCAGATTATCGTGACCACTAGATAACCACAAACTGCTTAAGATATTGCTCATTGTCTGAAAAGTAAATATATTTGTTCACACAATTGTTAAGGTGTCACTCTTATCTTATCTCTTATATTATGATGTGATAGGCGTTAGTAACTAAACTCAAATAGGAGCAAGCGAAGTCAAAACATTTCTGTAGATCGAAACATCTCACAGAGATAAATGTGAAATTGAATATAAGATCAACCGTCGAGTGTGGTCCAGATTCAGTCAGCTATAAAAGGTAAAAAAACAATGCTGGATTGTCGCATTTCTCAGCTATTTCAGGGAAGTCGCAGCGCCCTACTGGTTAATTGAATGAATATTTAAATATAGTTATATTAAAAATATAAAAATAAGGTTATTTATTATTATTATCTGAATCCTAATTGACGCAATGATAAATGTGATAGTAAATTTATTATATTTTTTATTACGACGATGGTAAACATATTGATAATTGTTATAAGATATTCTCGTGTCAATACACTCATCTTTTCAAAGTGTTAAGATTACTTACTAAATATTAGCGCTATTCTTGGCAGCGCTATTGTTGGACTTAAAATTTTTTTTTTATTTATGCCAAAAGGAGCCGGGATAGATAAGAAAAAGTCCTTTAGTTTCTATCCAGATTGATATAGTTACTTTTAGAGTCTTACTAGCTGCCCATAATATCCATTATTGATTTATTTTAAACAGTAAAACATAAACATAAAATGTTTGCCTATCAGATTTCTAAATTCAAACAAAAATACTTAAGTTAAATCAAACCTATAATGAATCGATATATATATATATAAATATATATATATATATATATATATATATATATATATATATATATATATATATATATATATATATATATATATATATATATATATATGTATTTAAATGCAGTATAGTCCAAAGCGTTTATTTAGTAAGAGAGCTTTTATTTTAATATCCGTTAGTGAAGTTTAAATTTTCGAATATGAAATGTTCATAACGTGCAATATCCAAACCTTAATCCTTATAAGTATTTACAGTATTTACTCTTACTGTTATGCTTAACATTATCTCAAAAGCTTTACCGACAGAAGCATTTTTGGTTGCTGCTTCGACTATACAAAGCTGCTTTGTTGTACTTTAAAAAAGGGAGAAGTTTGACAAGCTTTATCCGAGTTTCTGAAGCTTTCACCACGTGGTGAGTTATTCTATGTTGTTGCATATATAGATATAAGTAACATCAGTTAAGAAGTGTGAGCCGCTGTTAATATTCAATGAATGTAAGTTCCACGCCTTAATAAGGTCGAGGTGCAAATGTGTTTCCCTGAAGTTCATTTAATTTAATATACACAAATATCCATTTAATGAAATGACTCAGCTACGTCACATGCACATATGTAATTCATTTAAATATGTACACTATTAATAGTTAGACACTAACTATCTGATACATATTGGAGCAGACAGGTGAACTGAGCTTATTTAAAATGTTTCAGGCAGTCAAAGAATTAATTAAAATAGTTTAAGTTTCACATCATTAAACTGATCAATGACAGCAGCCGTAAATAATCGCCATGAATATATATATATAGGCACACACACACACACAGATACTATCCATATATACACACATGCGTTTATATTTAATTTCGTAGCAAATTGACTTTATCAATTACACGATTAAATAATACACACACACACACTGAGTCATGAGGCATATGATGCATGAAAAGCGTTCAATAAACAGTCTAATAGATGACTCTGTAAGCTCACACCTCAATAAATTGAAAATTAATTGTACATTTTTGACATAAAGTAGAGGGAAATACAGGTAAAAAAAACGTGTAGCCTACCTTTGAGGGCAAATCGAAGCTTTGCGCAGCTGGTTGTCAGCGCTTTTACCTTTTGAGGTCTGCGAGCATCAACTTGTGTGTGTGTGTGTGCGTGTGTATATGTGTGACTATGACTATGTGGTCTTGCCTGTCGTTTGGTTAGGTAGCGAGAATTTTGCTCTCCATTCTGGACATGCGGCACATGCTCTTATTAACTTGCCTTTTGTGTGTGGACTACAGTGCCAAGCGAGTTGAAAGGGCAAAGGGAAGTGGAAAGGCACGGGTGATTGCATAACCCCACCCACACCCACTGCCCCGCACACACATGCCAATTTTTTGCCATTTGCGGCGCAGCGCGTGTGAAAATGCAACCAAATTGCCGCGGTAGCGATTTTTACAAGACCAAAGCATAGCAATGGCAAATGGGTATATTACGTCTGTGGGTTGTCTGCGTGCCCAACAGTCGTGCAGTGGATGTGGGCAAGGCGACTTCCTTAGGCAAGCGTTTCTTTTATATAAAGTCAGCTCTTTACTCGTCTTAAGTTTTTTTTTATATTTACCTATTTTTGGTATCTCTCTCCATTTTTCCTCCCTTTCTCGTTTTTAATTTCACACTTCTCATCTGCTCTCTTCTGTTCTTGTTTCTGTTAACTCTTAACTTTTCTCTTCTCATCTCTGAACTTTTTCATTCTATTTTACATTTCATATGGCTTGTCTTATTATTCTATTATTATTATTGTCTTGGCTTATGCTTTGCTTAATCTTTTCTTGTGTTTTTTTTATCTGCTCTTCTATCTCTGCTACTGCATGTTTTTCTACTCTTTGCTTTCCTCTTTACTCTTCCTAATTTTTTTCTTCTTAATTTATCTCTTTTCTTTACATCTCAATTACTTTTTCTGCTGTCTATTATCTTTATATGTCTCTCTTCTTTTCGTTTTTTACTCTTTTCTTATTTTTTATTGTATTCAGATTTTTTTATTCTCGTCTGTTTTCATTTCAATTCTTCTCTCTTATCTTCGTCTTTTCTGTTTTTGTCATCTTTTTGTTATCTTCTATTCTATAAGTCTTTTCCTTGTTTTCTTTCATCTCTTTATCTACAGTTAATCTCCCTTTTCTAGTCCTCTCTCTCTGTCTTTCTTTATCTTTCTCTCTCTCTCTCTCTCTTTTTCTCTCTCTCTATTCTTCTGTCTCTCTCTCTCTCTCTCTTTGTCTTTCTTTCTCTTTCCCTCTCTCTTTAGAATTCCTATATATTAATACATAGTCCACTTTTGATTCTAACAAATTCTTATAATGTTTTTGACAGCAAATCAATATTCATAAGATTTATTTGAAGTTATTTGAAGTACATATTTTAATGAGAAAAGTGCCTTAAAGCTAATTCGTTTTGTTTCTGCCCACTGAATATAAGAGAAAATCATTTTTCATTAGCTGCAATACTTTAAAACAAATATAAGACCGAAAAGCGATCCAAATAAAATATAAATGCTGCAATTTATTTTTTTAAGTTTCTGTTAACTCAAAGATATCCATCAATAATTGATCTCATGCATGACACATCTGATTGCATCGACTAATCAGGTATTACGGGGTATCTGCCAGCATATACGCCGTCGGTTGTCCGCTTCGAATATGGACTCTTTTAAGCCCTTAAGCAAAAAACTAGCCACGTCCGACGTGCTTTTAATTGGCCGCTCGTGAGTTTATGAGGGCAACAGCAGACATTTAATTTATTTTAATAATTATGTATTTTATTTTTTCTTATTTTTTTAATTTTTAAGTTGCTCTGCGCTTTTTAAATTAAATTATAAACTCGCTGGCGCTACGCAGATATTTTTTTATTTTACGCTTTTTTTGCTGTCTAGTGCTGACTTTGTAATGAAACATTTGTACCATGTGGGACGATGGCGTAAAAAATTGATGATAAACGTAACTTTTAAAGAGGATAGAGTCCGCTATGCAACACCAGCAGCAGCAGGCACAAATCGTGTGGTTAGGTTCATTTTGTTGTTGATGCATTAAAAAACGGGAGAGGTGTGGCCCCTAGGCGGAAGTCGTTCAAATCAAAAGAATGGCGTATGGGCTTTTCATATATCAATTACTCAAATCGATGCTCGAGCTTTTGATTTAATTTGATTGTGGCCTTAAGGGATTACTGCTTAAAGGTCCTTTATAATACTTTCTATAGCCAAACTGTACAAAGTTTGACCGTTTCCCTTAAAGTTCTTTGATTCATTTTTTTAAATCATTTGAGATTTAATTCGTTCTTTGATTCACAGTTTACAGTTTTTAGTATCACGAAGTATTCTAGTAGGCATGTGTATAAATACAAACATAAATGGCAAAAAATCAAGAACATTCAGTCAGCAGCTACAAATAGCTCAAGCTCTAAATTGATTTTATTATATGTAGTTCAGCTTCATTGCCCTGTATAGCAAAATGTTACTTTTTAAATTTTGTTTGACTATAAATTTATATAAGCAAAAGTGATATTATTTACGATAGCAATTTTCATAATCCATAATTAGATTTCTTTTGTATATATTCTATGTAAATTACCATTTCCTCATGAATATCATTATGATTGCCGAAATGTATGAAAACTTGAAAAAAAAAAAAATAAAACGCAAGTCTCGACTCGTAGATTCTTTGGTACACTTAAGTTTGAGTGGACTTGCTTAAGCCAATATCCAGACGGATTTTGGTAAGTATCTTCTGGACTAGAAGATACAGCAAAGCCAGCTCAACCTGGGATTTTTGTTGAAAAAAAAAGCCAAAGTATCTTCTTCTATGTCCGCAGCATTTTCAAGGGCCTGAAGCTATAAAAATAACCAAAAAGAACCCAAAAGGTACTTGAACCAAAATAATATTTATTCGCTTGGGAGACTCGTTGACATTTTGCTAACTGTCAAACAGAGTGCTAAGCCTTCGGCTTGCAGCTATGATTTTGATATGTTGATATATTGATTAAGTGCACGTAAATGAATTTCTGTGAACTGAGGCGGGCACGAGTCGGGGATTGTCTATCTTTTTTGCCCACTGCTCTTTGATAGCCAGCAAATTGTGAGAGGATTCAAGCTTTACAACCTTATCTCAATGCACATCAAAAGGCAAGTGCAACTGCCGTAAGAATTATATACATTTTCGATTGAATTTCCCTATGAAGTCAGAAGTCAAAATTGAAATTATTTAAGACGGCATTTTATTTCCATTTTGTTAAATCAAATAAATCAATTACATTATATTTATATATATTTATATATATGCATATATCTGTATTTATATTTATATTTATTTATAAACATGTAGCGGTGCACCAAAGAGAAGCCAAAATGAGTCTAAAGTAAATGGGGTTTTGTCTCTGTTTCCGCAACAATTCATACGAAGGTTGGCTGCTCTCCACTCGACCACTTGACTTAAGCCTAGATTTAAATGTAGCTTTTAGTTGTTTGTTTTATTTTCAATTTGAGTTGTAGTTCATTAGCTGTTTCGCCTAATACAACACATGTCAATCCTAAGCCTTAAAACGAACTTGGTTTTTGGAATGTTTTCAATTTGCGAATCGCTTCAATTTTACATGCTAATACTTTGTATTTCCGTTGTATGTCTATAAACCTGTCTGCATTATGTGGGTATCTCTGTCTGTGTGTATCTGTAAGTGTGTGTGTGTACGAAAACCCTTTTTCAACCTTACGCGCTAAGCAACAACAACTTTTTACATGTATCTCTCAATCGTATCGAAGCACTAAATAAACTATTTTCGCTTCGTGCGTGAAATAATTGCTTACGACTGATTTTGCTTAAATTTACGAACTTTTTATTATTTTGTACAAATTACTACTTAAAGTTGCTAAGTTCTTAGGCCTGCCACGCCCCCAGGTAGACAACGATAATCAAAAGGTGTAAGATGTTGGCTGCGCGGCACAGCGGAACGGCTGAGCTCTTCAGGTCCTGCATGCGATCCATTTCATCGGTTAGCGATTTGGCATCATGCTTCAGCGGCGTGTTCTTGCCATCCGCCCGATAGGTGGCGCTGTGATCGGGCACTAGAAGACAGAGAAGAGCAACGAAAACAATTCAATTGATTGGAAGCACTTTATATATATATACATATAGATATATTATAGATATTATTGTTTGGCTCTGACATGTTACTTAATCAAAAGCCATATAACCATTCCAATTTCTTTATTTTACGTGCATGGTTTTTATGATGTGTCCTTTCATAACTCTGGCCGGCAGTTGGAGCTGCCAATCGAATGTCCTTTTTCAATTATGCGCTTACCACACGCCAGCGAGCATAAACAATAGACAGGATGCGTTTATAGCCCAGTCATTTGTGCACACAGACATCCACAGAGAGAGAGAGAGAGAGGGAGGAAAGAGAGAGAGAGAGAAACCAAACTGTTTGTCAAGGCGTTCCGTTTGCGAAACGTATTGCATATAAAAGGACACAACTTTCGTTCGTATTGCCCAACTGCTCCACTTATTTATAACATTCGCACTTATACAGCTCTTTTTTGGCCCCATTTTTTCTGGCCAAAAATCGAAAGTATTTCCTCTGGCGGCATTTTGTTTCAATTTCACTTTGGCAGCGCCAAAAATTGTTTCGATTTTTATTGCTTAAGTGCGTTAAACCCTTGCGCGCCAGGACATGCACTCCACAACAACCAGAAAAAAAAATAGGGTGTGTGTGTGTGGGTGCCTGCCACGGGGACACTCGTTTCGGTGCTCTGTATTGTTTTTGCCATCAATTTATCCTGCAGCCCTTATTTTTTCTTTACATATCTGTTTTAGTTTTTCTTCCTTTTTTATTTGTCTTCCAATTTTTTCTTGTTTTCCTCTTTTTTTTTTTTGGCTGTTTGTTTGTTTTCCTGGCAATCTGTTTCATTGGACATTTGTTTGTGTGCTGCAGTTACAAATGTGACGGCAGCAGGACGCGGGGGCTGGCGCAGGGGAGGCGCTGGAATTGCCGTCGGATTCTTGTGTTTTTTTATTTGGCCTGTAGGCAGCAATTGGTCATTAGGCGCTTCGCTTCTAGCTCTGCGGTTGAGCTGGACAACTGTGGCTTGTGGCGGGGCAGTCGTTCCACTCATTCAGTTCAAACTTAAAATACATGCAAATGGGCGACAAATTTCAGAGTAAATAAAGGTAAATTTAATGCCAAAGAGTCTGCGTATATTTTTGCATAATTAAGAAACTTGAAGCTTTTTCAACAGCTCGCTCCAAATTCAATTCGGTGTAGCAAACAACCTCTGAAATTTCTCTTAATTTTCATGAAGCTTGAGCTCCTGATGTTGTTGAGCAATAATCCCAGACAGATTATTTTTATAGCATATACGTGACCATTGTTGAGGCATTAGTGCATTGTAGTTAGAAGAAGAAAAAGAGGGAAAAATTATGTTTTAAGAGCATCAGTTCTAGATCAGAGAGAAGAAGCCACAAGTTGCAGTTACAAATATCCAAGAATACCTGAACACGACTAATGTATAATCCAAATATCAATTGTCGAGCTCCAACAGCTGTTTAAATAAAGCCATCTACATAGTAGCCAGGAGTATGTGCTCTATCGACTTTGGTAGCAAGACGGACTCTCTCCATTTCGCGACGATGTATAAGACCAATGACTGATGCATAAGAAGTGAAAATATAAGTTTGTGATGGACACTAAAAACAAACTCATTTTGTTTTGTTTAAAATATAATGTAAGAAGATAATTACGAATTGCTTTCGGTAGGAATTAATATGTTTTTCACGATTTTAGAGAGCTGCATTGATCGATAGTAGTGCAGCCTATAAAGCATTGAACACACTTAATAATAATACTAACTTTTAAAAAATGCATTCAAAGAAAGTGTAATTAATTTTTTTTAGTAGACACTCTTATTTTTATGAACAACTAAATTTTGTTAATAATATTTTGTCAACCTCCGAAGTACACGTACTTCTAAGCTTGGAACAAAAAGAATAGCTTAAATGATAAGAAATATGCTAAGCTTATTTTATTTTATTTTTTTTTATTCTTTATTTATTAGTGGTCCGACGCACTACCATTTTCATGAGCCCAACTGTGCATAATTATTTTAAATTCATTTTTATATATTTACTAACTAAATATAACTATATATATTAATTAATTGAATTCATAACTAGATGAAAATTCCATCAAATTGAGCTGATGATATTAACTAATTGAATTCATAACTAGATGAAAATTCCATCAAATTGAGCTGATGATATTAACTAATTAAATTCATAACTAGATGAAAATTCCATCAAAATAAGCTGATGAGTGTTTATTATTTTGTTGTTCGAGCTGATTCGCCTATCGGCTGATCGGTTATTTCTCTTTTAATGCCAGTGTTGGGATCTAAATAACTATCAGTTGGCACTCTTGATAGTAAAAAACTTAGCTTATAAGCACACACAAAATTGTATTAAGCTGTCCTTTAAATGAAAAAAGAAAGTTTATACAATTTCAATATTTAGTCCTACTATACGAATTTTTTAAGTTAGTTTAAAAAATTTCTTAGCCTTTGTTAAATATGTTTGCTTATCCCAAGCCCACTCTCTCTATATACTAATAGCTAAATCAACTGTGTTTTTGCTTCTTCCAGTCTTCTGGTCGAACTTCATCGAACTAAGTTTGTCATAAGAGTGAAAAATAACGCATCGAGTCGACTTTCTTTTTATTTTCGCAGTATTTCTCTGCTTCCTAAACGTAGTTCGGTTCGTTTTGTTTTTAACGAGGAACCCTTTTCGTTTTTTCTTTATTTTTATAAACGGAAGTGCGCAAATTGCTTTGCACCGGGTCGAAAAATTTATTTGTATGTCTTTTGGCTTTTATTTTTCTATAAGCAGCTTTCCTGCCCGCCCACCCGCCGGCTTGGCTTGGTTTGTTTTGCTGGCGTCTGCAAACATTTCCATGTGTGAAAGAACGAGTTTTGCCTCGGTCCTGCAACATGTTTGTCCTTCTCCAGTCGCTGCGTCCTCGATGTCCGTGCCGGTCTCTCGATATGTGTCTGTGTGTATGTGGGGGGTGAGTATGTGTGTGTGTGTGTGTGAATGTCTGGCTGATTTTTATTGACGCTTGAGCATGTGTTTATGCGCATGTGTTTGTGTGGGTAGGTCCCAGCGGTGTCTTTAAAGCGCTTAACCATAAAGAAAAACGAAACGCCACGAAACGCTGGCGGGTGTAAGCGCTTTATTCCACACAGCTTTTATAGGCTGTGTGGCAGCTACTTGAAACTAAGCTTTAAGTAATTTCTGCATAATTCTGTGCATGCCCCCGGGTGCAATCGAGTCAAATGTGGCTCGGCTGCAGCTAATAGAAAACAAGTGTTCGAGCAACCCTCGGCGGTTGCTATATTATAGATACGCGCGGATTACCAAGGGAGTTCCTGGAAAAAATATTGAATATTTCATATTTCATTGGGAATTTCCAAGAGATTTCGTTAACGTTGTGGCGTGCCCCGAGTTTCTTCTTTGACGCGCTCCATTAGCGCTCTTTAAATTGACACTCTTTCGGCAAATGCACACACACCCCCGAGTTTCACACCTCAATTGTTGCGCCTGTTGCACTTAATACACAAGGGAACAAAAAGCACAGAGAAAATGGGGAGAACAGTGCGCTTGCTGCCGTCGGCACTTGAGACTCACTTGAATGGCGAACGGGGCGTATGCGTTACATTTCGGTTTTTATTTTTGCGGCAATGCATTTAACGCCATGTGGCAGAAACAGTTACACACTTGGCGGCTTGAAACTATAATAAAATGAAAACTGTAACAGAAAAGAAAAATAAAAATAAAAATAAAAAGCTGGAGGCACGCGATGCCATTTCCAAATGCGTGCCACATGCCCCAGCTGCAATTGCTGCCGTTGGTGCTGTCTGTTGCATTTCAATTACTTTATCATTTTTCACTTCTCGCTCGGCAAATTATAAGCAAATTATTGCAGCTCGCTGAATGCCAGTAATCATCATGAAGTCGCACTCAAAGTCGTAGTCGAAGTCGCAGTCGCAGTTGGCGTTGGCGCTGAAGTCGGCAGCATGTGGGCAGTCGTATTTCCGGCGGGTGTTGCGCTCATTTTTGTTTTTATTGCATTTCCTTGTAATTTGTGTCATATTGTTGCCCGTTGGCCGAGCAAATTAAAAATGAATGCAACAGCAGCAGCAGCAGCTTTTGTGGTTGATTGCAACATTTTAATGACTGTTTAAGTGCGCACCCCGTAATGCAATTGCAGCATTTCTTTTTGATTACGACCTACTCGATGGAGTCTTTAAATTTGTTTGGCTACATATTGACAAAATTGATTCCAAATTTACCTGTTACTGAACATAGAGTGAATAACTTTCATTGCATTTTCTTACTTTGTTATTTATGACATTATTTGGTAAGAATTGTAGACATAAAAATGATTTTAATAATTTAATTTAAATTAAAAAAAATTATTTTAAATAATATATATAACAAAGATTTATAAATTTTCAAAATTTTAAAAATAAATTATTTCATTCATTTAGATTTAAAGCAAAATTATTTGATACTTTTAAAAACAATTGATCATTTTAATATATTTTTAAAAAAGTATATACAAATTAAGTATTCAAAAACATTTCTAAGAAATCGAAATATCAAAATAGATATAATATGTTGAGTCTCAGTATGAAAATCTGTTTAGATAAATAATAATAAAATAATAAAAAAAAGTTTTATTGCTCCTATGTATGCACAGTTCAACAATATTTGCAAATTAATTGGCGTGGATCTAAAGTAAACTGATAAATGTATATTAGTTAATAAAATGGCAATATTCAATATTCAGAAATTATATTTTTATAATTTTTTTTTATAGAAGAAAAGATAAAAACCTGTACTCTTAAATATCCATGTAGAGCACCAACACATTTGCAACAATTTAAATGTATCCCAAAATAAAGTTTTTCCCTATAAATCAACTAAATAAAAAAACAATAAAATTATATGAAAAAATATATGAATATGTATCTGTAACATATAATATAATGTTAGAAAGCGTAGTAAAGTAGGGTCATGCAAAATATTTATAATTCTATACAGATGTTAGAAGGAGTGGAGGAGATAGTGCTTTATTTGTAGATATTGCCCATCGACTATAATGCCTATTTAAGCCTATTTAAATTCGTATGAAACTAATATACATATTAAAATTTATAAACTAATCAATTCTATTCAGAACCACATCATGAATTGATATCAATTTACAAACATCCTTCAGCTTTGTGTAAATGGAATTAAAAAAGCAAATTTGCTCTATAAATTTCACTATGCAAACTCTTAACTATCTATTAACTATCTATATATTCCCTTTTTGGTCCCCATCTCTCATTTGCTCTGCAAACTAAGTTGCCTTAAAGTTTCAAAGAGCCTGCGAAAATAAAAGAAAAACAAAGTCGCGACATATGCAAAGCTCAGCAGTGATAAGCTCACGCCCATTGCCATTCACATGCTCCCTCTTTCTCTGCCTTTCTCTCTCTCTCTCTCTCTCTCTCTCTATGTCGCGATATGTGCAACATCTAGCAGGTAATAAATCTAACTGTAAACGCAGCGCTTACGACGTTGCATGCCAGGCTTGAAAGTTGTCGTCATTGCAGCACCAGGCCCGCCATTACCAGGCGTAACAGCGGCTCCATCTTTCAGCCCCTCCCACAACATTCAACGTTCTACTCCACTGGCCCGAACTCGCATATAGCCCTTTTGCCTCTGGCGTAAACGCAACATTTTCGCTGTCGTTTGCCAAAAATGGTTGTAGCTAAAGGCGAGGCGTGATGCGGGTCGTCGTCGTTGTCTTCGTCTCAGCTTTCAGGCATGGGCCGTTGGATGGGGCTGTGGATGTTGGGGTTTAGCTGGGTTCTTCGCCTTGACGCCTTATGTGCAATTTGTCTGCAATTTTTATAGTGCGCCCCGTCCAGCTGCCCTATCGTATTCCCCCTACACAGCTCCCTCGCTCATATTCAATTTGTTCGATTTGATTTTGGTGCTGCTGCTTCTTGCGCTCTGTCGAGTGCATTTTATTTTAGTCGAAACGCGTATGCACAAATTTTCCACTACAACAAGGCGCCTGTAAAGTTTTATGCGTTGCCACGCCTTCTGCCGCCCATCCAGCCGTCAGCCGGATATGGATATTGTCGTCGATTGTAAGCAAGCAAAGGGTCTGCTGGGTTGGGTTGGGAGTTGTGTAAAATTTTATGTTTATTGATTGGCAGGCACTGTGAGCAACCAGCGAGGCGACACTTTGACTTTTACATAATGCAACTGAGCCAGTTGCAAGAATGATTCCCAAGTATTCAAATGTGCTGCAGCTCTCACGGAAAGTTTGCTAAATATATAAAACAAAATTAAATTAAATGAAATAAAAACTAACTTTTTTGGTCTATTATGAACTATTTCACAGTAAAAAATAAATTGCATTTGAAATTGAAAATCAATTTATTCTGCAGCTTGGCTAGATAAATAAGTTAGCTCATATTTGGTAACTTATATCTTGTTTTTATTTTAATCTTTATAAATGAAAAAATATATGAATGATCAAATTTACTAACAACAAAAGTTCATTTGGATTGTATTCTTTCTTTACTCAAATAAAATCTTTTTTTAAAATTTTTAATTAAAAATAATGAATAAATTGTTTTCTCTATTAAATTATGATTATAATTTTGGGTAAAAATATTTTTATGTATTTGTTAAAAATCTCATTTTTTATATTAAAGGAAAAAATTTATTACTTAAATTTGTTAAATAATAATGTTTCATATATTTATTAAACAAATATTTTGTTTGCAAAGCAAAAGCTTATTTTTAGAAGTTCAATATATACATTAAACGTTTATTATTATTTTTCAATTTATTTTTTTGAAGTGTGTGAAATATGATAAATTTAACTAAATAAATTTGACTAAAAATATTTTTACACTTTCTTGAAAGAAAAAAAACATATACATTTATTAGAAAAATATACTACATAATATGTTATACGTGTATTTAAACAATTTATACATCAAATTATTTTTTTTGTATAAATGTTATACCATAAAAAAGTGTTTTCAAAAATAATTCAACAAAAATCATTTTTTTCGCACAGTTCAAAAGTTAAGAAAAATAATTGTGATTATAAATTAAAAGCACAGAAATTTATTTAAAAAAACAAATTACATTTTTTCTTCTAAATAGCAAAATTTATTAGGTAAAAATATGTATAACAAATATTCATAATAAACTTAAAATAAAATAATTCTGCATCTTATTTATGAACATAAGTTTATAAGGAATTAACAATATATTTTTACAAATTTATTAAATGAATTAGAAGTTAGTTTAAAATACATATTTATAACATATTTTTTTGTGCTTGACATTTTTATTTTCATGTTTTGAAAGTATTGTGATTTGTATAAGTTCTCCAAATGATGAAGCTTGGAATTTCTGTATGCTTAATCAATCACGAGAGCTGCTTTAGTTTGTTTTTCGAGTCGCACACCTCTGGGATATTATGTGCTTAACACAAACATCGAGATTTGTGCCCCTTATTATTTATGATGATTGTACATTATGATGAGCCACATTAGCAGCACATTACACCAGATACCAGAAACTTTGGCAAGGGGCAGCAGTTTTTCGCTCCGGGCAACAGAATTGCATGCTAGAAAGTCATATTTTCATTGGCGAAAGGACGGAGGGACAGACCAGTGTAGCCACATATATAAATATATATATATATATATATATATATATAAAGAGTGAGAGGGAGAGGGAGAGTGAGAGACTGGCGTATGCTTTGCCAAAGGATATACACACAGATATATTTTTCATGACTTGAGCCAAAGTATCTGTATCTAACAAGTGTCGACGGCAGGACAGAGCCCTTAAGCCCGACTGAAGTCGTTATGATTTGTCATAAACATAAAATAAATGGCCAAATATTTATAGTATGCTGTGTCATGAGAAGCTCTAGCAGACATACACACACATTGAGCCAATAAAAATATTGGCCCAAGGGTAGGAAACAACTTGAAGTGTCCTTCGATGCGTTAAGTAGCTCGCAGATGTCAAGGGTTTATGCTTGCCCCACCCACTACTCACTACTCACCCAGATGCTGCTGATGCTGCTGCTGTTGCTGCTGCTGCTGATGATGATCTCTGCCCCGGCTTGTGCCCGGCGAATGATGATCCTGTGAGTTCCACAAGCTCGACGTGGCGCCCATATAGACATTGTTCAGAGTCGATGGCGCCTGATCCAACGATTTTCCCTTGTTGCGCTGCGACTTGTTGTTTGTGTTTTGTGGACTGTTGTTGTAGTTGTAGGGATTATTGCTATTCGAATTGCTATTGCTGCTGTAGCGTTGCTCTGTGAAATTAGAAATTTATGAGTGCATAGCTCTTAGGTGGGCTAAGACGATAAATATCGAGAAAGTTCGGCTAAATAGTTAGCTAGAGAATTATTAATATAATTAGATTATATAATTTTCAGCTTAATGATTTTCCTTTGATCTTTTCATTTCAGATCAATGACTTAAGATGCCCAGCTTGAACAGGTAAGAAATTGCTAAATTAAAAATTTTTCTAAGTTACCGAGACCCCAGCGATATTTATCGATTACTATACATTGTGATTTACCTTTGTTGTACTTGACGTTAACAACGGGCACAGTGTTGATCGATACAGTTGGCGCCATCGTTGTAATTGTTGTTGTTTGTGGAATATCTGCAGAATTAGATTGAGCAGAAATTAATGGAAATGCCGAATCAGTCAGAGCAGGCAGCGGTATCGCACGCCTCAGCATATTTAAGCAGCGCGTCTTGGTACACCTGCCCAAGCGATTTACCCTACTCAGTTGGCAAATTATATGGCATAAATGATTAATCTGTAGCACGTCCATTATCGTCATCGAATCAAACATATTTATTTATTTATGCATCCAGCAAGCTAACTTCATCGAAAACACCAGCTCATAAATCAATGACTGCCAATGATGGGCCACGCCCCGACCCAGGCAACTGACCTGGGTCAAAGGTAACTAAAGTTTATTTTCCTATTTATTATGCACGTGGCTTACTTATTTTTTGTTGTTTAATTAAATCCCTTAGTCGAGGCAAAACATCTAGAGTCGAATTGCCCTTGACTGGCTGACTTATGTCAGACATTGTTTAAGCAGTTACATTAACATTTACGTTTATAGTTATTGTAATGGATGTAAATGTTGTTGTTGTTGTTGTTGTTGTTGTTGTTGTTGTTATTGTGTTGTGTGTGAAATACTTACGATACAATTTGATCGCACCATCTGTGTCGCCCAGCGAATTCTTGGCCACACAGCGATAGGCACCAAAGTCTGAAATGTCAACGTCGTAGATGGTCAGACGCATTGTTATTTTATAGCCCGACTCAAAGGTTTCTGGCACAAAGCGTTCACCTGCAAGAGAGAGAGAGATGGAGGGAGAGAGTGATAAATACGTTTAGTAATTGCTTCATGTACATTGTGATGAGTGTGTGTGTGTGTGTGTGTGTGGGAGCTGGGCGTAACAAGCTCATATATAACCGCAATGAAACTTAACCAATTTGGCCTCAGCTGCAGTCAGTCAGTCAGTCAACTGAGTCTGTTAAAGTGACAGACTATTGCAGCTCTTCAGGCTGAACCTACGTATGTTTGTCCTTTGTCTGGAGTAAAGTAATTTGGCTTAAAAGAAGAGAAAATGGAATGGAGGAAGACCCAAATGTTACCTCGACTCGCTGTCATCTTGGGCTACCATGTCTAGGGGGCCGCCACCCTCCATCCTCCCTTCAAATCGTCCATTTTAATTTATACAAAAGCCAAGTTCCCATTCCCAGGGACCGCCCATGGAGTTGGTTATCTTTGCTTGGTTTTGATTTACGTTTGATGTCGGTTAGATTTCGTTTAGTTGGAACTAAGCCTGCCATTCCACCTTGTCTAGCATTTGGGGCCGCCAACTAACTAACTGTGAAGTCGGCCACAGGTAATTGTTATGCATGGCAGCTAAGCAACTGATTAGTTTACTAAAATGCTTCCAAATGGCTTAAACTGAGACTCAGATTTTAGCCCACGTTGTTGTTGCTGATTAAAACCAAATTGCTTTTCTCTTGTCTGTAGAGCAATCCAACGCTCGAGATTTACGAAATGTGATTTGAGCAAAGATTAAAAGATATATTGTTATACCCTGATCCCATTGAAAATGGGAAATCAGGGTATAATGGTTTTGTGCAAATGTATGTAACAGGCAGAAGGAGGCGTGGCAGACCCCATAAAGTATATATATTCTTGATCAGGACGACAAGCTGTGAACGTGTGGATCTCAGCATCTATAAGAGCTAGAGACTTGAAATTGTTTGTTTAAAATATTCGATAACTATTCGCAGTTAATTGTTATCGAATAAAAACATTATTGAAATGCAGTAAATAAATTATATCTCGAACGTCTTAAGAGCTAGAGCCTCCAAATTTGTATTTAGTCTTATGTATATTTTATGCAATTTTGATTTTTGTTGGATTTTGGATACCGGCTCCAAATTCCCCCAAATTCTTAAAATTTAAGTTTAGTTGGAACTTGGGCCATTATGTGAAGGCGTTTGCATCTCAACCAAGCCAATAGGATATGTAGATCATATGCTGAAAATTTCATTAAAATCCATTAAGTAAAACAGAAGTTATTAAACAAAACGTTTGGCCAATTTCCAAAAGCACATGTCAGCAGCGTTACGCGCACGCATTTTTCCTATGCGTGTGCACACATACATTCAAATGCGTTTATTCTTTTCTATTCCATGAATTGAAATTGCGATTGAATTAAAGCTGAATATTAGCTGCTACTTATGTTCAAATTTGCAACATTCGTATAAGAAGGACAGCGGCTGCGTTGAAAGAGGCGCCGTTCGCATGCGAACGTTTTTTATTGTTTTTTATTGTTTTATTTTTTTTTAATTATGAAGTGGCGGTGTTGGTAGAGATTGTGCACGTTGCGCAAATAATCCGGGTTCAAACCTGGTCTCGCAATGTCGATTTTTATTTGTTTTCTTTTTTTTTTTAACACTCGATACAAACTACGGAAAATATTAAAAAGCTCAAAGGACTGGGATCAGGGTATCTCCTAGTCGGGCACCCCGACTAGAGCTTTCTTACTTGTTTAATTTGCAAAGCAATTTGTTTTGCATATACGAAAGCTCAGGCGTCTCAGACTTTTCTTGAAAATCAGATTTTCCTGTAGTTTTAATATGTTTGCTGTTTTTATCTTGTAATCCGCTATATATTCATTAAACTATTATTATTATTTTGATTATCAACTGCATCGAAGGTAATATATATATATATATGTATATATATAATATATATATAAATATATATATATATAATATATATATAAATATATATATATATATGTATGTATATACATATATATATATATATGTATATATATATATATCTCGTAGCATATTCATCTATTTTTATAAACTCATCTTGCGTTAATCTCATCGTGACGCGTACATTGCGTTTCCCCAGTATTAACATTTGCGACCTTTCTTTAATGGCCTCAATTTTCGAAGCCTCGAGCTTCGCAATTATGCTCGCGCAATGCACGCACACAGCTACACACGCTATATCTCTCACTTTCTCTCTCTCTGCGTCGGACTGAAGCTACGCAGAGACTGTCTGTTCGGCTGCGCAAGAAGAAAAAGGATGGCAGAAAATGACAAACACACATTATTCAGCTCGCGTTCGTTTTCTCGCTTGTTTTAGCGATGGTACATTACATTAGAGATGGTCAGTTCGCAACGATACAAATGACAAGAATCAATAACCTTTGATCACGATTAATATATATACCCTGAATGTTTTTCTGAAAATTTTATTTTTATTTTAAATGTAGACTTTACAGCAATGTTTATTTTATTTAACAACATTTTCAGGCCGCTACATACACGTTAGCTATCGAATCAGTGCCCAGACATAGGGAAATTATCATAGTTTGCCAATTTTGCATGTAATCCACTTGAAATCCCCACAAAAGAAATTTGTGCTCAATAACTAATTTTATATTACTTTTGCATTCCGATAAATTGGACGGGGTGATTCTATCGAAAAATTCGGCGATAGCTTTTTCATTTTGGTAGTTATCCCTTAATTGGATCATGGTTGACTGCGATAAGACGGCCTCACATTTGGTTTTACGTGAGCCAAAAAATCCGCAGCTGTGTGGCCGGATCCGTACTATATCTCTGATCGAGGCTGTGATATGCGGCACTGGATCTTCTTTCGCCGGTGCACTAAATACGAAATCAAAAGGAATAACGTTGCTGAATAAAATAATCCATAATAAAATAAGTAATGTTGCTCGTTCACTTTTCAATTTGACACGCCTTCCAGCGCTGTTGCCTTAAGTGGAATATCGGAAAAATGTGAACATTTGTTCAACATTTCAAAGCGTTTCAGATCTTTCAATGTAGTAACATGAAGGTTCCTTTGCGAACTAGTATGAACAGTGAACTGAACTCACCTTGATTCCTCTAGCATCCTGTAGATGGGATCACATTTTGAAATCATGTTGTATTTGCCAAAGGTCCCAAACATGGACTGATCAATCTTTTGAAGGGCGTTTTCAATTATTCGTGTCCCATACATAACTTTCTTAATGAACACAGGCTCAGAGCTAACTACGCTAAGACTATGGTTCGTTTTCAATTGTTCCCAAAGTGAATGGAGCACCTCGTCTATGTCGCTCGGCAATTGGCCATGGATCACTGTTATTTTGGGAACACCTTTTGAAATCGTGACTTTCGCCTCGAAGTCTTCCTGCTTGGACTCAGAGAAGTCCGCGGCTATCACACCGAAATATCTCTTCATATCAGTCAACGCCGTGTGCACTGTCGATGTGAAGGCCTGTCGACTTTGTAGAATGTTGCTGCTGTTGCTGACAGCTGTAATAGTATTTTTCACTTCTGTGCACCACGAAATAATGGCGCCACGTAGCGTTGAGTATGAGATGGCAGCGCTACGAAGATTTTCTTTCGTATTGAAAGCTATTCGATCGGACAATGGCTTCAAGCCGTCTATGGCTTGCGGTGAAAGAAACGTTTCGAAAAAGTTCAGTTTCTCGTTATACAAATCTAGAACTACGGTGTCTTTGTTCTCCTGGTAATCGCCGAAAACTGCCCCGGAGGCAATGAGACAAACGAGAAGCACATGGAAGCACGACATCTTTTTCAGACTGACTCTCGCTCACCATCCTCATCCACTATTTATACGCTAGAAACGCATACAATCAGAGCGGAACTCTGAACGGACTTATTGAGCTCATTAAGAGCATTTCACTGATTAGCACATTTACGTGCAATTTTGAGATTACCAAATACATCTTCAAAAGAGAAAAACACACATATATAACGTGTTCATTAAGGGTCTACTCGATTCCATATACCATCGATCCCGACTTAACTGAACGTTCGTCTGTCTCTATGAAGGCACTGATCTCGTTAGCCCAATGAACAGAAATTAGCATAAATTCCAGCAAAGTTGGTATTTCGATACATAGATTTTAACTGTTAGATATTTTGTTGCTTGAGCACACAAAACCTAGTTACGTTATATACCACTTTCATATCTGGTATTTATATAATATAAATTTATTAAAAATGTTCTACTCGCGCAGTTGCTCATATAATATAAGTAGGTATATATAACATATAATATATAAATAAATATATTTATATATATATATGTTTTTAGTATGAGCACGAGCCATGCAACACATAGATAAGTATGGCTTATACATATAGTACAGACTTCGTATTTGCTCGGGCTCTTCACATTTGGGTTCGATCAATAAAAATATGGAACCTTAAATGCTCGATTGTCACATGATCTTTCAAATATATGTATGTATAGTCGAGTCCCGATAATATATCCCCAGCTAGGTCGAAAGTCTCAATGCTCATTAATTCGTGCAAGTTCATACATTTGTGTCATCTCTTAAGTTCCAAAGTTCAAAGTTCCAAGTTCAACGAAAAAAAAATACTTTAGATCTTATAAAATGTCATTTTCTTGATAATTTTGTGAATTTGTCAAATAAACGACCTAATCAATCGGTCAGAAACAAAGCATCATTGAGATGGCCAAACAAACATCGACAATCGAATCAATTCTGTATAAAAAATAGTTTTGTTATGAAAACATCCTTATCTAGAACTCTTGACCCTCTTCCTTTTTTTTCAATTCGGAATTGTTATTTTTATGGAAATTATTTAAATGGAAATCTAGACAACTCGGAAAAATCGTATAATTCGTAAAAAATTTCAATTTATTGCCGTTTCGAATTATCGGGACTGTATATTTCTCTATGTTTATGTATGTGTGCATGTCTATTTATAGTTTTGCAAATTTGGCTATTTTCCTGCCAGCTCTGGCGCTTGTGAAATAGCGGCTGGCGGGATTTACAGCTATATTCAGCCATTAAATGGATTTGTATTAACTTTAAAAACACTGCAAGCAAAATTGAACGAGCCTGTTTTCTAACAAGCAATTGAAGCAGCTTAAACAACTTTCCATATATAATAATATATATTATTATATAATACAAAAATCGAGAGGTGAAATCCTTTTTTTATGCAAGTAGTTAACAATGTGTTTCAAGCATTCATGTAGTTAGGTTTAGTGTCTTACTTTTGGCTTTTGGGCGGGAGCTGGCAATGCTCAAGAGGCGACAGGCATTAAACATTCTTCATGATTCGCATTTGATCTGCGTTTTATCCTTGAAAGGACTAAAGCATTTTCAGTCACATGAATATCGTTTAGTCAAAATGATGAAAGACGTTCAATCCAATCTTGGTCATACATAGCTCTATTTAATTTTTTCCAATACTTTTGCTCATAAATCTGATTTAGAAATATTCATTTTTATTAATACAAAAAATACTCTGAAAATCAAAGCATATTTTTTCTAGTTTTAAAATTGCTTAGCTTTTTCTAGCTTTTTTAAACTAGGTTGTCCAAGCCCAAAAGAGCTGCCAACACTGGTTCATTATCATTCATTATAAATGCGTCGACTTCGGCAGTCTCAGCTTAGTTTAAGCTTATTCGTCTGCGAGTAAGCTACGGGTGTAGAGATTAATACTCATCATGAGTAACAGAACAATTTCAGTACTCTTAATAATCGCGTGCGGTTTCTTCAGCTCGACTCTTGCTGATGGGGAGCACTTCAGTATAATAAAATCGGGACTTGAGAGCATGTCCACGGTTGTAGTGAAATACCACAGCGAATTTGATAGCACGGCTAATTTCACACAACTGCAAAACGCAATCGATGCAGTTGATCACTCTATGATCAACTATCACGGCAAAGCAAAGTCTAAGTTAAATGAGTTACGTCAATTGAACTCTGCTGCGCGTCTCCAATACGAAGGCTGTGTGGGCCCTGTATTCTCGTATTGCATTTCCATAGATAACACACTCAACCTTTATATACGCTATATCGAGATGGAGAATTTGTCAGAGAGCGACAAACAGATCTTAGTGGACATGCTGGGTGCCTCAATGGAAAAAGGACTGACTATAACTTATAAATCATTAGATTTATTAACAAATCTTCAAGAAAAAGTGGCCAGGCTGAAGAATATATTTGACTCAATCATACATGATGTCAAGTCTGACTTTGCGCCGTCCGGCGATCAACGCAAATTAATAAGTGCATTAGCTGCTCAACGTACCCGAACTATCTGCTCTTATTTCATGGCTGCTTTCGTACATGTCTTTTCAAAACTAGGCTTACATTATAATATGCCGCCAACAGAAGCAAGTTTACAGGAAAAAATAGATTCTATAATCAAGTCTTTCGATATTATATCCCGAAAGTTAGATAATGCCTTACGGATTGCGAGACAAATAGAAACCGACCTGAAGCATGAGAAGGACAATATCCATGCACTTATCGGTCTCTTCAACGCAGTAAACAATGTAAGTAGCGCTGCAGGTATAAGCATACGCGATATTATTATGTTCTTACTTATGCCAGGATAAGTCAGTTCTGCTCATGGAGTTGAAGGAACCTCGACAGCAGCTTATTGAAGTCCTTACAAACTTGAAGACCAACTGCAAGGAATACGCTATATGGCATGGATATGGATCAATAGGTGATCGACATCGGAGTCGTCGAACTGCGCATCAGGCAATCCAAAGTTGCTATGAGGAGAAAGCGGGCGCTTTGAAGCAGCTAAATGATCATCTTGCCAGTCCAAATATGGATGTCTATTCCATTTTCAATACAATCGACTGTGAGGCGATCGCTGTTCCATAATCAACCCAACACCTATTCTGAGTGCCTCGTGACAGCTACAAGTCTCCAGTGCTTGCGGCCCATATAAAACCTTTCCATTTTGAGTTACCCAATTGAGTTATTTTGAAATCTTTTTGAATTTAATAAATATATTAACCATCTATAAAACTATGCCATTTCTTCACTTTAAATTTCAAATTCCAACAGATTGCTCAAGGAGCCTGATCATCCACTGTATCCTCTCAATGCGTGTCCTAGATAACAGTATTGGAATATATGAGATCCTTCAATTATTCTAACTTGACTTATGAAATCTTTATTCAGCGCAGCTTTTGTGCTGGCGACGCCAGGTGTTAAACGCACGTCATGCGGCAAAATCGACCAAAGATGTGTACCTCGCACAATGTATTTTATTTTATTCTAATGCAAAAAGGCATTTAAAATAACTTTCCAACGACCCCAAAATATCAGATAAGTGTGCTACATTTTGTTTTGTAATCCAATAGTAAAGTGCAATATTTTTCACTTTAATTTTTTCTTTTTTTTTGTCAATTTTGAAATTTTCTATTAACTATTTACTTTGACATATTTGATGAGTTCTCTATCAAATTAATTAATCTAGTTGACTAATTGCTTTCATTCAATTTTGATTTTTGACAGTGGCCCCATTATGCGTCGCTTATATTTCTTGTTGTAGTTGCCTGTTCGAGATTGAGTTCAAGATTTAGTTTTGAGAGATGCTATCTCGGTTTGTATGGCTTAAAGAATTCAAAATAAATTAATTGTACAAGTCCTTGTGAACGGGTTTAATATGGGTCGCAGGCACTGGCAACTGACAAGTCACTCGGCACCAGCATTCCTGATACTCAGAATATTTATCGTACTGATGATGGAGCAGTGATAGAATCACAGTCCATTTAATTGTATATGGATTTGCTAAATACATCCATATTTGGAATCGTAACGGAAGATAATAGTTTCGTTGCTTGAAAGCGTTTGCTTTCCCTGCATAGAAACATTTGATTAGCTTTGCTCAGTTTTCAAACCCAAGAAGTGCATTGATATTGTCCGTCTCCAACTTCAAGGTCGTTTCAATTTGTCTGCATCTGGATCCGCATTGTTTAGTCTATTGCTGGCTCGTGCTAGGGCCTTATCAAAATGTACGTCTAGTAGCCGACATACATAAACAATATGCGTCACGAAATAACCAATATAACGTCAAATGACGGATCGCAACGTGTGAGGCGATAATTGAGTTATTTTTTGTCGTGTTCACAAGATGGTGACACATCAGTACGCAGTACGAGTTTATATATTGTTTTTAACGCATGTATAGGAACAGCGTAGAATGATTGGAATATCAGCTCACAACGGAGTTCAGTCGATTTTGAAAAAATTGGGAATTTTTTATTATTATCAATCCCGTTGTAAAAGTATATATATGATTGTTGTATATATATATAAGATTTATGTACGAAAATTATTTGAAATTACCTAAATATAATATAAAGAATTTTAATAGCAAAACTGAACATTTTTTCTATAGATGGCTGGAAAATTCATATGAAAATAATGAATCGAAAATAATGATTTCATGGTTTTTGTTAATCCGAGAAGCTAGAATCGTTCAAGCTCTTGAGCGAGCACAATTAGCTTTGACATCTTTGACATCTGCCAATGGTGACACATGCATTTGGCAGATACATATAGAAATGTATATATACATATGTATACGTCAGCACTTCGCTTTATATTAATTAGTATATATATGTAGAATTTGTGTTAATCTGATCACCTTTTCAACTGCGCCCATTAAGGAATTCCACGAAGACTACTGTCAATCATAACCCAGTGCGAATGGCTTTATTAGCCACCTCGCTCTCACTCAGCAACGCCAGGGACTACGTTCAGCCACAGCTATCTTAGTCTCTCTCTCGCCTAAGTAAGGATACACGGCAATAATGAGAAGTGCATAGCTAAGTCGCAAGCCCTCTCGGATAATATTTTTACAACTCTAAACAAGCGCTCAGCTTCGTACTGATCTTATTGTAACAGTAGAAGTCAATCAAGAATTATGGAAATAATAAAGCAGACTCTGCGATATGATATGTATGTACATATATATGCGATATGTAACATATCACTTATATATGTACAGTTGAGCTGACATTTTCCTTCTTTATTATGATTTTTATACTCTTAACACATTCTAGCAATGTCTGTCTATATAAAGACTGCAATCTATTAAGCCAAAAAGTCATAGACTTCAATTATACTCTTGTATACCAAACGTAGTACGATTTATCATATTTTTTTTTTGATATCTTTTCTCAATTTATTATTATTGATAAAAATTGATAATTTGATTTTGTTTTTAAGCTTAAAAATGAAATTAAATTATGCTCAATGATCTTCCTATACGAAATGCGCGTAAGCTTCTTAAAGCTGGCACTTGGAGAAGTTCTAAAAGCAACCCTTTTATGTACTTATAAAATCCAACGCACTTTGAAAAAGAAACTCGAAAAAAACTCCATTAAAAACTCAGAACTGGACGACAGTTGCTGGCTACTGAAACTGCTTTTGACTTGAGGTCATTTTCAATCACTTTTTCCATTTTGTGTCACAGGGCAGCCTGAAAACAACACGCCAAAAAAGAGACACAGAGAGAGAGAGAGAGGGAGAGCAGAAAAACGAACAGTTTTTATATGTCTGTGTGACTTTTTCACAGAGCTCTGAGTGATAAGGGTAGGGGCAGAGGCCGGGGCAGGGGCTGAAGTTAAGGGAGCCAGTGCAGGTTGCGGTTTGGAGTGTGCGACCGTTGTTGGCTTTTTCATTTTTTTTCCCATGCAGTTCATTTGCCGTGCAAGATGAGTGGGCGTTTGAGTGAATGGATGGATGGCTGGATGGATGGTCAGCTCTTATAATGGCCGCAGGAAATTAAGTTGAAATTGTGCCTAAGGGTCTGAGAGCAATCATAGCGCAGTTGCCAGCACCCAGACACTGCGTCAAATTAATTACATTTTGTTGGATTATGTGAGAGTGGGTTTAGTTGCTTGTTAATAGAGTTTTAAGTGCAGCGATATCAAAATGATAAGAACAAAGTAAACTTCGATTGATACTTCACACCTGTAATAACGGCTAGCAGTTGAAGCAGGCATCGTATAAAGATAGCCTTATATAGTATAGATTTTAGCAGCTCTAGATTAAACATTATAACATCCAGTGATTTTTTAATTAACAATCCAAAGGTAAAGCTATATTAGCTGTCATTTAATGATTTGTTATTTAAATTAAGGTACACTTAACCTCTTGCTGTGGTTTTTAAGTAAATTTAACATTCTGTAAGTTATAGAAAAATTTCTCAAGTTTCAATCTTCAATCTTCTCAAGTTTCTGCTTAGTTTAAGATTTCATAGTCAGCGAGCATTTGGTGTATATTTAGTATTTATTCATATATTAAAGAGAGCTTTGCGTTTACTTACCCGGCACAATAATTGTATCATTCTTCATCCAATAATTGATGGACTTGGGATATGCTTCCGATTGGCATTCGAGAGAAATGTTCTGTGCCAGTGCGGCGCCAACTAATTGATTTTGTATCCAAATCATTGGCGGAACTATAAATGGGAAAAGTTGAAAAGTGATTGAGTGAGAGAGAGAGAGAGAGGCAGAGCGTTAGAAAGAGATAGAGAGAGAAAGTGTGGGAAATAGTTACGTGTAATGGCGGAATGTAATTGTAATGGCAGCTCAACAATGTGGCTCAAATGAATGCAATAGAACACACACACATGCACACACACACGTACATAGAGACAGTTAATGTTGTGGCATGCGAGCGAGCAAAAGGTATTCGCATTCATATAAAATTCCATTTGTTATTGTTTGCCAATGCGATTTGTTGCGGTTTGCCCTCTTTTATTTATCCAACTAATTGCTTTTTAATTTTTATTAGAAGAGTGTGAGCGAAGGAGGCAGGGTCAGCGTTTGTTTATGCACGGATAAGTTGAGTTGCTTTCTGCCATTGGGGCTTAAATGGCTTACCTCAAGTCTGGCAGCATTTGGAATTTACGCGCGTAGCTGGAACATTTTAGAGCGCAGCTAACAGTAAAGTTGCTCCGCAAATTGTTGAGCAACTTAAATTTTTATTTAATTAGCAGTGGAGTTGATGGCAAGAGCTGGCGGCTGGGGTTGCGGGAAAGGGCAAAGCAAAGGAGCGCTAAAAATGCTAACTAGCTGGGGCACACTTAATTATTTACTTTATGCATGGCACCTAAAAGTATGCAGCCAGAGCGACAGACACACAGACAAAGCGCCAAAGGGCGAGCGATAGAGAGCGAGAGAGAGAAAGAGCGAGAGAGGGGGAAGTTGTTTGTGCTACTCTCGGGCAATATTAAAATGCACAGCATATTTTCTATGGCAAGATTTGAAGTGGTGTTTTGTGTGTGTGTGTGTGCTTGTGGCACTGTCTGTGTTACAGTCTGCAGCACATTGCTCATACGCCACCGTCACACAGAGAGCAACACAGAGACGCCATGCGGCGCTCTAGCGCAAAACTATAAATATTTAAATATGCAAAATTGATATGCACCCCAGTTGAAGACTACACATAGCTCCCATGCCCATTCGCATTTCCCAAATACTTACAGTGCACAATGAGCATGACACGTTTGCTAACTGTTGGCGGTATGCCATTGGAGGCAATGCAGAGATAGGCGCCCATATTCAAGCGATTCACTTTGGCAATGGTCAGAAACGAGCCGTTGTATGCGATGGCTGCAAATAGAGAGAGACAAAGCAAATAGGGAGAGAGAGAGAGAGAGAAGTATTATGAGTCAATTAATTATGAAATTAAATATGAAGCAAATGAGAAAGCTCTTGACGCCGCTGCCTGACTAGCAGATACCCTGGCCGATCTGCGTGCACATACTCTAAGCATGTACACAATGCATAGTTACATAAAATACAAGCCCACATATAAATTTATGTGTTTAAGCAGAACAGCGACACAGGCGAAAGCTGCATCGATCGTTTCTGCTCTGCGTATCTTAACACTAATAAAAGTTCCTCAGAGCCTTTCTTTTCTCATATATATAAAAGCCACATTTTCATGAATTTACTATGGAACATCATGTTGGCATAAAATAAAAGTCGCCAACATTGCCAGCAGTTGAAGCCATATAACTGCCAACTCCACTTCACTGCTTAAGCAAAAAGCTGCAAGTCTAAACTAAAGTAGCAGCTGACAACTTAAGCTCCATTCAACTGCGATTTCGATTCTTTGAATAGAATGCATTCGATTAAATGTATGTGTGTGTGGATAGGACAAATGCGGACGCTTGGCGCTGCTTGCCACGTGCTGCGGCAAATTGGCCAAAAGTTTTGCCTAATAACTTCTGTGTTACTCAACGGATGTCAATAAAATTTTCAGCATATTAAAAAAATTAAAAAAAATTAAAATTATATAAAACATAAAACTAAATAAAACATTTGGAGACTCCAGCTCTAAAGATGCGCTAATTGTAATTTAATATATTGATCGATAACAATAAAAAGGAAATAATTATCGATTATTTAAAGCAGACTTTATATGCGCGTGCTATAGGCGAACCAACTAAAAAATGCAGGTCTTTAGCTCGTATAGGTTCTAAAACAGACAGACGGAGAAAGCTAAATAGACTCAGTTCATCGCCCTTAATAATTATATATATATACTTTATGGACTTTGTCACGCCTTCTTTTGGCCATTACAAGGGTTCATCGTTTCAATGGGTTCATCGTTTAATCACTTTCAAATACATTGAAATAAATGTTTTTTATACTTTGCGCTCTGCTCATTTGTTACCAAGATTAATTTCAATTAAGTGCACAAATAACTTTTCTTTACATTACGTCATGTTTTGCTCACGTGTTCGCAGAGGTATTTCATACACAAAATTTACGCCCTATTGAGTTTATAACGATGTTTGAATGTTTAACGACATGAGTAAATATCTCAAGTAAAGAATTTTAGCTTCACAACTGACTCTATTCAAACATAGCTGCAAACATGTGCAATCTGCTGAAAGAATGTTCTTGTTCAATCCGCTCAGTGTAAATGCAATTCTTTGCCAAAATTCATGACAATTACAAATTTTCATAGAGCCATGGCAATTGGTAGTGTGATTGGCTCGAGCTCTGTTTTTTTTTGCTCCCACCTGGCCTCAAAATTGTTTGGTTGCCTTTTGCTGCACATTGACATTTTGTGGGTTCAAGTGAAAATCGTTGCCCGCTGGCCGATTTATCGATTTGGCCAAGTGGCTGTAATGAATGTTTCATTTGCCACCAGCCACAAGCTACCAACCACCAGCCACCAGCTGTGTAGCTGTATGCGGTTGGGCATGTGAAGTGGAATGCCTCATTGCACGTTGCGTCTAAGGCACCTGTCATACGTTTGCAAACATTGTCGCTGGTACAGTGTTGGCTAGCTCTAATGCACTCAATGGAGTATGTGATCAACTACTTGTGGTTTGATAAACATCAAATAGCAAACGGGACTACGCTCTGGCTACTCTGCATTCTCGTTCTCCGTAATCTATTTAAAGTGCTCCTCAACTGCATTCCTCAGTTTAATATTTTTAAAAGACTCGGAACACTATAAGTTAAGGCGATCAAAGGTAAAATAAGTGCTGGTGAAATAAGTCAGGAAACTGCAGTGTTAACAAAATTTTAAGAAAAAAAAATGAAATTATTAAAAATCTTGCATTATTACTACTACTATACAACTACTTAATATACCAGTCTATAGAATCTCTTTATAAATAATATAATAGGAATCAATCGACTTCTTTATTAACCTTATTAACAGCTCAAGAGCTTCAGATTATTATGCTACATCATATTAAAACATAAATTTAAAAAATGTTCTATTATATTGAACCTCTTTCATTTCCATTTAGTATATATTTCTTTGTGTTACTATGAGTAAAAAATAACACACGAGGGATTAAGCACAGATTTAAATATTATTTAAATTGTACATTAACAAACATCAACAATTGTTTTTCCTTAAATTAAAATATTAAAAACAAAATAGTCATGATATAAAATATATTTATTATTGATATGCCTTTCAAATTAAATTTTAAATTAATAAAAAAAGAAAATCAAGTTTCTTTTAAGAAAATTTATCATTCATTTTGTTATTAGAATTAAAATATTAAAAAAAAAACATTTTCTAATATAAAAATAAATATTTTTATAAAGATATGCTTTAAATTCGAGTTTTAAACGATTTAATACATTAAAGCAATTTTTATTAAGCAAATAATAAAAGGAAACTTTTATTACACATCAAAGAATACTTATTTTAATATTTAAATTAATATATAAAAATAAAGGCATAGTATATTATTTAAATAAAAGCATAAAATATAAAATATATATTATATATTAAATATATATTTTATATTTATATATATATATATATATATATATTTAAATATATATTAAATATAAAATATAAAATATATTTATTCCTAACATACTTCAATTTAAAATTTAAAAAAAAAATTTTTATTTTTAAAAGTAAAAATAAAATAAAATATTATAAAAAAATAATAATAATAACATATTAATTATAACATATATTGTATATATATATTCTGTAATTCCATAGACGTAGGTCAAGAAATTAGCTTCAAATAATTTAAGCTGAAAATTCTAGAAGCTCTTGAAGCCTTGAAACGTTCTGAAACAGTTAAAGGCAATTGCTTAAATAAGTCAAATCTTATTGAAATATATAATTGTGAAGTCTTCGTTAAGATGTGTTAATCAAAGTGAATTTGTTTCTTTTTCTTATCCTTAACAATAATATAGTTGACTTAAGGACTTTGGCTTAGCCCTTTCTCATCTATAAATTCGCACTCTCAGTGTAATTCTTACTGCAGTTTGATATGAGTGCAGTCACGAATGGCCAAGTAATTATGGAAAGGCGTTAGTTATTATTGAGTCGTGCTGCAGTTGGCTGCACTCACGTTTCTAGGGGAACGGCATGAAGTTACTTTAAAGCGCAGCTCATGAAATTTAATGCGAAGAAAACACGCGTCTTTGTTTGACTTCGACATTGTGGCAAATAATTTACTTGGTGACCCGCAGAATCTCGCGCCAGAGTCCATTTGTCATGCATGCAGCGTGCAAATGCAGACACTCGCACCAACACCTCACACACACATATACACACAGAGTTGAACTTACCCTCAGCTCCATTGGGTAGTGGTATGAGCTCGCCACCTTCGCGTCGCCAGGTTATCGTTGGCGTTGGTGACCCGGTCGCGGCGCATTTTAGGGTAACATTTGAACCCTCGCGTATGACCATGTCCGTGCTGGTGGGATAGTCCAGTATGTCTGGCGGCACTGTGTGCACACACACCCACACAAACATAGTTATGGCAACAGTTACAAGCGACATATTATTCATACGCCGCGTGGGCCGTGCAACGATGCGATGCGATGGTCCAATGAAATGGGCATGGAGTCCATGAATTGTTAGTCAGGTGTCAGCAGTTGGTAGCAGCAGCAGCAGCAGCAGCAGTCGTTGTTGTTGTTGACATTGTTGGTTGGTTGGTTATTTGGTTGGTTTACAGTTGTTTTTGTTGGTGTTGTTGTCGGTGACATGTGAGCGAGAGAAAATGCAATAAAGAATTTTTGTTGAGTGGCTTTATTTCCATCAGGCTTTTAACAAATTGTCGCTACTTTGTCTAACTGTTGGGGCCATAATTGATTTTAATAAATTTTGAATCATTTCAATATACGAAAACTTTAACAGAAGAATATTTTGGCAACATTTTTGAGTTTTAAATAACAGTTAAAGTACATAAAGGTTATATATAAATAGTTTCGAAATATTATTAATTATTTTAAGGTACAAATTGCGCAAGTTCAGATAGTTATGCAGTTTGTGTTCGACTGCAACATTCTTACTTCTTTTGTATAAAAACTTATTTATTTTATTGTGAGCTATCTAACCAAAATTATTTTAACCCAATTCTATTTCAAGAAGCGTTTCATGTAATAAACTTATCTTCAAATTTTTGTTAAATCTACTCTGCTTGAATATAGTCTATAGTCTAAATTGAATTGGCTCTCAACCCTATCAAATCTTTCTCTAAAAACTATAAAGTTCTAATGAATTTGCTAGCTATGCATAGAGCTCGATAGTTACAGTCAAAGTTTTTTGATTTAAGCTTCATATGTTTTGTTATACGACTATCTACTTTGGTAGTCATGCCACAATATATTTATTGAGAATTTACACTAAATAAATCTTATTATTTATATATTGGGATTTATTCAATTGACATCGTTTGTGCCCAAATATTGTGTTATGGTCAAAACTTAAATAAACACTCATTTGCGCAATTAAAGCCTTGTGCTGCAGCGACATCTTCAACAAGTTTTGGGCACTGCACAAAGTGAATAAGGGACTCATGCATATCCTACAAGGACACGTCGCTTGTTCCCATTTTTGACATTTACATGCAGCGAGAGCTATCTGCCAGCTAGCAGAGGGAGAGAGAGAGACTGGACCAGGACTGAGACCCGGACTCAGACCCGGACCCGGACCCGGACCCGGACCTGTCGTCTGTTGTGCGTGCCAGTCTCTGGTGTTACTTGGCAATTAATTATAATTTCACGCTTGACAATTTTTCACTTGCCAAAAAGAGAAGTAAACGACAGGGACAAGGGAAACAGCAATGGGAATGGACGAGACTGTTTGCTGGCCACTTAATGAGGCAGCCGAACGAAATGTGCATTTTATAACTGGAGCATTTAAGAGCAGCTTTCAACATCAAGAAACGTTCAGTACTTTGGTAAATCTTCATAGCAAAACAGCCAGCAACAAATTATTGAAAGAACCCAAAAAAAGAAAAACAGAGAGAACCTAGAGAGGCTGAGCAGGAAGCCTAGCTATGACGCATATCGTCTACACATTGGAAACTTGAAAGTCGTCGTGTAAACAATGATGGGCATGTTTTACAAAATGTACTTTTTTCTTTTCAATCTACACGCGCATACCCACAGTCACATTGCGTATACGTCATGTTGAACAAGTTGAGTAGGCGCAGCGCCTGTTGACTTGGCCCTAATGGGCTGCAGCCCTGTCGCTCGCCCCAAAGGTGTGGGGCGAACGGTTTTATCGCTGCTTTGGCTCAGTGGGTGATAATTTATGAAATGAAGTGAAATGTGATGAAAGATAAAAGTTAACTCCAAGTGCGCTCAAATTAGGCTTTAGCTCTGCTAAAAGAGCATTAGTAAAGATATCAAATAACATATATTGGAATTGCGTTAGTTTTATTGAGTTTTCTTACCAAAAGAATTTGGAATCTGTTTTCGTTATATACATACATTTTCTAGCATTTTCCAAGCTTGTCATAAAAATTTTATTTCTTTGCGCTTTTGAACGACTCTTAAATAAAAGTTATAAAGTGCAAGCAAACTATTTTTTTTAATATATAAAACTTATTCAGTGATTAGTTAATAAGGAAGCCCAGTTGGTTAAGCTAATTGAACAACTAAGTAAATAAGTATTGCAAGATTCATAACGGCTGTATAGCTACTCTGATTAATGAGTAGAAAAGTTATGCATGAGTTGAGCGACAATTTCTAACTCTTAACTTCCGTTACTTAAGCTAAGCAGAACAGAGATCTCTTACTGGACTTGCTATGGAAATTAGAAATGCCAGAAACAGCTTCGAGAGATATTTTTGCTGCTGTCAGTTGTAAATTCGATGCATTAAAATGCCATTTTTCAAACATTTTACGCCATGCACTGAGTCAACAAATCCTGTTTCGATGTACCACCCAACGTCGTTTTGACACTTTCACAGCTTTTCCACTTGAATGCGCCCACTTGGCTCCGCTCCTCCTCACACACAGACACACACACACACACACACACACAGTTGGTCCCAGTTTGGGGGCGCAATCAAGCAATGGCCATCGCCTCCACTGTCATGCATCAAAGCTGACCGAAAATGGACAACAAATTTCACGTTCATAAAAAATTGTGGACACATTTTGCTATTTATTTTATTTGCCAATTTTTTTTTTGTTTTTTTCTGCTGCTCGTGTTTATTTGTTAAAGTTTTTGTGCTTTTGTTCTTGTCGCCCAGCGAGTTGTTTGTGCTGCTGATTGTTTTTGTATGCAAGCCAGCGAGGCATTGAATTATTTATTTGAAACAATATATTTCGCCAATTGATGTTTTGCTTATGGTGTTAAAGGCATTGTCTGCACAGAGCCATATGGTTTATGCCTCTGCGGCTTGCTTCCATATTTTTACATTCGATTCTTTTAGTTGTGCATTTTATTTGATTTGCATCGCGCACGGCTCTAATAATATAGTCCATGTCTATGCTTTTGTTGAGCGCCTGGATATATATGAAAAATTCACTAGGCAAATATTTTCTAGCGATATTGTTTTAGCTAATAGTTTGTGCAAATTGAACAATTTTAGCAGTCTGAAATTTGTTTAGGAGAAATATCTTTTTTGAGAAGGAAATATAAATTTATTTTCGATTCAAATTGTGTTAGAAAAGGTTTAATTCTATTTAATACTTTTTTTAAATTTTATTTAGTTTATTTTCAAGAATTTGTTATTGAAGTAAACGAGCAAATGTTGTCTACTTGGGAGCGAGCTATTCTTTCATTTATTGCTGACTTCTTCTATATATATATATTAAAAAATTTTCCAGAGGTTTTCTGGAGGATAACATGACTAATCTGGATCTATTCAGCACGTCTTCGAAGTCAAGCGTAAGCATTCTTTATGGGGTCTGGCCAGCCTTCATCTGCATGTAACAAACATAACATAAAAATTCTTTACATTGTATTCTGATTATCAATCAACAACAAAAAAGACAGAAATTAAATAATTCAAAAATAAAAAAGCTCAAATATATTATAAAAAATAAACAATAAAAAATAAAAAAAAAATAGAAAATATGAAATAAACTTAAAACGAATTATTTTATTAATTTTATATTTTAAATAATTAATTTAATAAAAATAAATAATTGTTAAAGGTAAACTTTTAATTTTAAATAAACGGTAAATTAAATTAAATTATAAAATGAAAAAATAGTTTTAGGGTTTTATAATATATTTTGCGAAATGTCCTATAAGAACTTTTAGCAATGTAAATATTAATTCAATTATTTATTCAATTATATATTTTTTCATTTTTTAATTTTTTTTAGAAAGCAATTTATATGGTTTAAAAGCCACTTTAAGTACACCGCAATGGGAGTATCTAAATTTTAATCCTCGGAAAGAACATCTGATTCGGTTAAAAATATGTCGCATTCATAATGAAGTCAATAATTAAGCAATTATTACGTGCCGTAATACCTGAGCAAAGCGCTAAAAAGTATGCTACATAAAGTCGTGCACTTTCATTGTGGCAAAGTTGAACTGCTTTAAAGGCGCCGAACTTATGTTCATTTGGGTGTAAAGCGTTTTGGGCACTGCACAAAAAGCGGGCTGTTAAAATGCTGACACACTTTGAATCTGTTGCTATGTGAACTGACAAATTTGGCGCTGTGTAGGCAGCACATAATGTGTTTCGACATCAATGAAAACACAATCAACCAAAGTGGTTACTTACGACCGTAGTAAAATGCCGCGGTTTTCGGGCTGAAAATGAGTGGGGCGCGTCCCGGCACGAAACCAAACCAGTGGGCCAACCGGAGCCCTAACCATGCCTTGGGGGCGGCATATTCATTTAAAATCTGTCTGGGATCCGACGCTGAGCTTGTCTCCTCTGAGGTTTTTGTACGCCAGCTGAATAATTAACGTGGGCACATGGACGGACGTGGACACGGACATAGAAACGGACATGGAAATGAACAGATACATATACATACATATATATATATATATGACTGTATATATATATGTATATAGAGAGTAAGCACGTAGCATGTAAATTGTTTCATTACCTTTCACTTCGGCCGGGCCAGGTGCCTTCTGACTGTTCATTGTCTCATTCGGGCGCAAAGAAGTGGGAGAAAAAGCATCTAACTAATGTGGTGGCTAAGTGAAAAGTAAGGCCGCTTTAAAAAACGCCCTTATGCTCGGCTTAAAGAGCTGGCTAACTCAATTAGCCAATAGTTTCCGAAGCGCGCGCCCCTTTGAAGCGCAGCAATTAGACTCAATCGTGAGCTTGTTGAAAGTTGTGCACAACTTTGCCGACTCTCGACTGGAACACCTAAATGACTCCACTCGCCACTTGGCTGAGCAATTAGCGCAATTTGTGGAAAAAACTATCACAAGTCGTGGGCGTCAATTGATCGACTCGCGCCCAGCCACAAGCCAGACAAATAACAATTCAATTCTGCCTCACACTCGCCCATAAAACTTAATTTACGTGTAATTGTGCTGCAAGGGAGTTGTTGCTTTTTGTTTCTCACTAAAGTACAGTACACACTCGTCGTTCGCCAACTCAACTAGCTGCTGTAAATTACAGACTTATACGGCTCTTTGTTTACTCACCGACAACATCCAAATAGCCAACTTGACTCTTCATCGGATCCGTGTTTATTTGGCACATATACCTGTGGGTTGTAAAGGATTTTTCATGTCAGCCGACTTTTCTTTCTCCATGTCTTAACTTGTAAAACGAAACAGAAACCAGCGCGAAGCAAGCACGATAAGAAGGCATGCGTGAAAGCGTTTTATGACAAACTGTGTGCATAAATATGAAATAAACATGATCGTAAAAAGCTGCGTAAATAAAAACTATGAACTGCGTTGCATAAATGGAAGCAGTTTTATATACGAGCATATAAATTTAAAAAAAAAACATAGAGATCAAAACAATATAAAATATAGAAAAACTTTATGTTTGATCAAGCTAAGAAGGAAAATCGGGAACATAATGAACTGCTGGAAGAAAAAATATAAAAAGTATTATTATTATGAAAAACCATAGAATATATAAAAACCTGTAAAAGCTTGAAGATGTAACGAATAAATTATATGCAAAAAAATATAGTAAAAAATATATATACTTTTTTATCTTATTTATATAAATTTATTATAAAAAACTTGCTCGTTTTAAGAAAAGCTTGAAAATATTGTAAAAAAATATTTTTAGAAAAAAGTAGTACAAAATATTATTTTTTTTTATATTTAAATAAATTTATTATTATAAGTAATATAACGAGTAATATAAAAAAGTTAATGCATGAAAATACGGAATCAATTTATTATTTAAATAAGGCACCGCATAAATACAATAACTTAATAGTTCGATAAAAGTTGTACAAAAATATTATAATAATTATTATATTTATTATTGCAACACAAAATGTGTTTTGATTGCTTACTATAGCGAGATATTAAATATTTAACAAATGGTACATAAAATATTTTTTTTATCGATTCTAAATTTATTATTAACAAATACAAAACTAAAAAAAATTAAAAAAAAATGTAAAAACAAAAACGATTGGCCTACCTAAACTAGTTAAAATATAATATAAGGAATTTAGATAAATACTCAATTTTCATTTTTTTTATAATAGTTAAAAAATCTAAGAAAGTCTCACTTTAAGATTTTATATTGTTATATATATATATCAATTATTTGTCCATATAAAATATTATAAACAAATATTTACCTCCAGAAACAAAACTTTAAAATGAAAAAAGATATTATTCATCAAGGAAAAAGCAAAAATAAATCTTAAATCATGTAATTTTATTAACTTAATAAGTAAAAAAATATATATATATTTATATTTATATATATATAAAAATATATATTTATATATATATATATTTATTATATATATATATTTCTTTAACACAAGCAGTTTTAAACAGAACACGAGGTTTAACTCAGTAATAAAATCTAATTTATGGCCATGCACTTTAAACTGTCATGTGCTTGTATTTATATACAGTATACGTCTAGTGTAAATATATTTATATAGATAAGCAAGTTAAATAAGGTATTTTATATGTATAGAGTTTTATAGTCTTGTAAATTTAGTTCAGTACCATCCTTTGTCGGACTCCTTGACATCACGTATACGCAGTATCCAAGCACGTTTCTCGGCGTGAGTAATGCTCATGCGATGATTTTTGGTTATGACGTGATTTTGTATCGTTAAAATCGTTTGTGTATCGACACGTAGCCACGCAATCTGCACAAAGAGAAATATAGAAATGTATGTGAGTAGAAAATTATGAAACTCAAGCGTTCAACGCGATTCAGGTGCAATGTTAATGCCTTGCTAGCGTGGCCCAGGCTCATTTATTAGCCCAAAGACACCAAAAATGTCGTCGCAACGTGCCAGAGCGAGGGAGTTCGAGGCACTCTCTCTCTTTCTCTCTCTCTCTCTCTGATATAATCTGTGATTCTAGCTTTAAGTTATGCTATTTAAAGTTTTTTAATTGGAAATTGACTAAGTCAAGCTCTGAGTATTCCTCATTGCATAGTTTGCATTTCATTGCTATACAGTCTGGAGCACTTAAAGCTGGGCGTAGACAACAAACAACAAACAAATGCAGATACTTCTCATTTAGATTTATGACTGTCTAAGGTGCATAAGCTCGTTACAAGACACACACACACACATGGAGAGGAGCGCTCAAATTATAAGGTAGAGAAATTGTTGTCTTCTTTGCATATAGCACTCTGTTATGAAAGACATCAATTCACTAGCTTTCAATTTGTACGCTTAAATGCAGCAACAGCCGACAGACAACGGACAACGAACAATGGCAAACAACATTATTTCGAATTACCAACATAATAAGCATAACATTTACCACTTGGAGGTGGGTGGCTGCCTAACGATATCATCGGGCAGCAGGCCAAAACGTAAGATTATCAATTTGTTGCGTGCGCTTTGGCCAGGTCCATTTACTACCTTGATACCTAACGGCCAATGGTCATTGGAGTGGGCCTAAAAGCTGACTAACAAAAATTTGTGGCCAGCCGTTTGCTATTCTCGTTTTTCGGCAATTCATTGAGCGGCAACGTTTGCCGCTTTTCTCCTTTCTTTTTCTTTTTTTTTGGTGGCCTCTGCTCGGGCCGGTCACGAAATCAAAGTGGCGCCCAAGGGGCTTGGAACGTGCTTCGTTGTCGGGGAGTGAAAAGTAACTGGAACTGAACGGAAAACCCTTACGAAAAAGGGTCAACGTAAATGGCGCACGCATTATGCGTTTAACGAGACGACACGCACACATACACACACACACACACACACATATACACGTGAAACTATGCCACGTTTTATTTGATGAAGTGTAAACTGTTTGAAATGACAGCGCCGCCGGCCAAATTCCATTAGGAGCAACACCTAGCCCGATGTCGGACCCATCTAATTGTTAACGGATTGCCAAACTATCAAGAGACACGCCCACAGCCCAACGATCCGTTTACGACCGACTTACCTTATAAGTTTGCAAATTGTCAACAACACACTGAAGCACAGCCTCACGACTAACCGGAACGGTGACATTCTGCAAGAGCTCTCCGAACTTGGGCAAATCTGAAAAGTGAAGAGACGGAAATCGGGTTAATTTTTGCAATTGAAGTGCGTATGGATTCGGTCAAATCTAAAACAAGGTACATATCAGAGTGTTTCCCATATTCGAGTATTGAAACCTCTGTATATACCTTTCATTAGATTCAACTGATGAGCCCATAAATATATATCCATTTCTACTCTGCAAAGTGATTCAATCATTAAGTTCAACTTATCTTAGAATAGCGGAGCTTAACTTTACTTAAACGCACAAGCTAAGAGCCTCGATTCTTCGATAATGCGACTCACAGCAACAAACTGAATTGTGAGAGTGACTCGATAATTCTGAACAACAAGTGACCAAACAAATTCTAATAATAAAACAACTTAACTAACAGGAAGCATAAGCTGGCGATATGTCTATACATATTTTGATAAATAAATTAGAAAATAAAGTAAATACAGAGAAAAATAAGCACAATAAGGAGAGAGAGAGTGTGAGATAGTGAGGAAGTGAGAGAGAGTGAGAGGGAGAGAGAGTGAGAGAGAGAAAGACAGAGTTTGAGTGGGAAAGCGAGAGAGAGAGAGGGAGAGAGAGAAAGACAGAGTTTGAGTGGGAGAGAGAGAGAGTAATAAATATAGGGAATGAGAGAGGGACGCAGTCAGCTTTACCCAATTTTTCGCACCCTCATGATAGTAGATATATATATATATATCTTTTTGATCTTTGATCTCCAATGCGTCAACGTCTAGTGGCGTTTCTGTAATTATTTTTGTTCAAGTCTCAAGCTTCTAGCAAATAATAATAATTTACATAATGCAGTTCAGCGCAGCTGTTCACGTGTTAATGTGTTAATGTATGTGGAAGTATACAAGGAGTCCACAATGATTGAAACAGCACCACGCAGAGTTCATACTATCCACTAGTCGGCCACTGCCGAGCTGAGCACCTTCAATTGATTTAGTTTAACCTCTTTATAATTGTTTTTATATTTTCAGGTCAAGCCTCTATTTCAGATAGCCACAAGTCTAAATCGTTATGCTTCTCCCAGATCGTACGCGATATACCCTAGTTCAAATGTATATAGCAAATTACTTCTAAAATAATTTTAAGCTCTGTCAAAATATGATTGATGTAAAGAGAATGTATTAAATAATATTTGTTAAATCAATAAAAAAAATGCATATTTGATATATAATAAAAAAAAACACTCCTGCCTTTCGACTTTAAAGGGTTATTTATTTTTTGGCAGTTTTAATTTAAAAATCAACAGGTGAAAAATCATCGGCAGTTTAAATGCCGACTTGGTTGTGAAAAGAACAAAACACTGTTAACGCATAGTTAACTAACATAGATATGTTAGGCCACTGTAAATGTAACATACGATATTATTTAACAGTAAGTTTACAGTGTTCTGTTAACTGTGAACTAACATGTTTCAGCCTGCTATTCATTTCTGTGCGCCTGGTAATTTTGTAATATTTACATCGAACTGTAAAATTGCAGCGCTGCTTAAATGCAAAAATAATAAATGTTCGATTATAGAGACCCTTGTGGAAATCTACGCCTACATAGTATATTTCTAAAAATACTTCATTAAAGCAAGCTGAAAATCAAATCGAATATTATTCTGGTCATTTCAATGCACATTCCGCAACACTTTTGACTTGTTAGTTTCATGAGGACTATATCAACGGTATGGTAAAACTGAACTGGGTCAACTGGGAACCATCGCTAGAAAAAGTGCATAGAATGAAACAAAAGCCATACAAAGTTTTCGAACAATTTACTGTTCATTTGCAAGAAAATTATCATCTTGGTTCATCCGGACTATATCTATGGCATGGTATGACCAAGGAAGTCAACTGAAATACTAAAATGCGTCATGAAATTGAATACTAACTACTATTATATGGGTAGCTAATTAAGCTTGGTCACAGAATTATTTAAAAATCAGCTTTTTATACCCTGATCCCATTAAAAATGGGAAATCAGAGTATAATGGTTTTGTGCAAATGTATGTAACAGGCAGAAGGAGGCGTGGCAGACCCCATAAAGTATATATATTCTTGATCAGGACGACAAGCCGAGTCGATTGAGCCCTGTCCGTCTGTCTGTCTGTCCGTCTGTCCGTCTGTCCGTCTGTCCGTATGTGTGAACGCGTGGATCTCAGCATCTATAAGAGCTAGAGACTTGAAATTTTTTTTGTAGGTCCGTGTATAGCACGCGCAGGTCAAGTTTGTTTCAAATATTCGATAACTATTCGCATTTAATTGTTATCGAATAAAAACATTATTGAAATGCAGTAAATAAATTATATCTCGAACGTCTTAAGAGCTAGAGCTTCCAAATTTTGTATTTAGTCTTATGTATATTTTATGCAATTTTGATTTTTGTTGGATTTTGGATACCGGCTCCAAATTCCCCCAAATTCTTAGAATTTAAGTTAAGTTGGAACTAGGGCCATTATGTCAAGACGTTTGCATCTCAACCAAGCCAATAGGATATATAGATCATATGCTGAAAATTTCATTAAAATCCATTAAGTAAAACAGAAGTTATTAAACAAAACGTTTGGCCAATTTGCAAAAGCACATGTCAGCAGCGCCACGCGCACGCATTTTTCCTATTCTTTTCTATTCCAAGAATTGAAATTGCGATTGAATTGTGCTGAATTATTAGCTGCTACTTATGTTCAAATTTGCAACATTCGTATAAGAAGGACAGCGGCTGCGTTCAAAGAGGCGCCGTTCGCATGCAGCTTGGTCCGGGTTCGAGACCAGTGAAGATGAAATGTTTTTTATTGTTCTATTTTTTTTTTAGTTATGAAGTGGCGGTGTTGGTAGAGTTTGTGCACGTTGCGCAAATAATCCGGGTTCGAAACCTGGTCTCACAATGTCGATTTTTATTTGTTTTCTTTTTTTTTAATACTCGATACAAACTACGGAAAATATTAAAAAACTCAACGGACTGGGATCAGGGAATCTCCTAGTCGGGCACCCCGACTAGAGCTTTCTTACTTGTTTATGTAAGTCATTGATGATTGATATATATATTTATATATATATTTGAATCACACATAAAATTGTTATCATCTATGTATTTATAGATTGAACTAAGCATTTTTACTTATTAAACTGAATAACAAATTTATTTATCCTTCTCTTCAGCGGATGGCTGCTCTTAACTTTTATACTTATTTTGTTTATATTTATATATATTCATTTTCAGAAATAATTATATTTTTATATATTAGAGTAAAGCATGTAAAAATTATATAAATCATTTCTAAATTTTTTAATTAAATTATTTTGTAATTAATATACAAAATACAAAATACAAAATTTTAAAAATTGTTTTAATGTTGGAATTGGACTAAAATATTCGTAATTGTTGTGGCCAAGGGATCGATTAATAAGAAATTATTACTTAAAATACTTTGCATCAAGTAAATCAGGTAAGCCGTTGAGAAGTGAGATGTTTAGCGAGGCGAAATCAGTCCCAAAAATTTGCGACGAAAACATCAGAAATATCCATAAAAATATATTAAAAGAAGCGACTAAGAGACAACGATTAGGAACAATGAGAAATTAAAAGCAAATAGTAGAGAGTTTTGTACGCCTGGAAATTATAAAATAAAAAGTTTATAAAATTATGAAATTAGTCATCAAATTTATTAAAGACGATACATGATTCTATATTATTATATATATTTTTATAGATTCTACATATATAATTTATCAAGCCAAATAATAATAAAAAAATCATTTACTGTATCTTCAACATAAAGCAATGTAGCTTTAAATTTTGTGAATCTTTAATAGAATTCTTAGGAAATCATTCTAAAGTGAAATATGTTGAACATGGAAATTTTATTTATAGACAAGCCCAAACACTCTCCACATTATTGACTTGTTTACTTCTGGGAATATTTATATTTACAGATAGATATATATAAATATTATGTAAATCAGTGATAAGACCAGAAAGTTAAATACTCCTTGGCAACCTATTCACGGGCGAATTTCACTTTCAAGATAAGGACACAAATTTTTTTGTGGGCTCTTCATAGAAAACATATTCAGTACTCAGTCCAGTTTCAGCTTTTACGCAGTCAATCAAGGCTTCAGTGCTCGAATGCCCAGCGAAGCGCTCAATTGCGCGGGTTGACTTTAAAGGCGCGCCCGCAAGTATGCAACAGATTTGTGGTTTTGAGTGACAGCCTTTAAGCTGTTTTTTGTTTATGTGTGTGTGTGTGTGTGTGTGTGTGTGTGTTCGTGTCGCTGACAAGCCAAGAAGACCTCAACAAAGTTGGCGTTACGTATACGCCCCGTGAATGTTATGAAAACAAAAACGACAAAAAAAGCGTCAAGCAGCCGTCGGCTCGAGAATGCTTTCTTATATGCGGGGCACGCGTCAGTTAAAGCAAATCAACACATAACAATCTTGTACTCAAAATGCGTAAACAATGTGATAAGCAAAGAGAGAGCCACATCACAGTCCACGGAGATGAGACGAAACGAAACGAGACCAGACGAGACGAGTCGAGCAGTGTGAGAATGTTTTTTGTTTTTTATGTGTATTGATGCGGCTGTAAATCTCACTTGCAAGGGGTAAACAGGGCAAAGTATGAAAGTGTGCTCGACACTGAGAACAACAACAGCAACAACTTTGTGGGTTGCTAAGTTGTTTGCCTGTTTGCATGTGTGCTTTGTGTCTTGTAATATTGCGGATTGTCGCCTAATCTTTGCCTAAATATCTCATTGAGCATCATTTATTATACACTAATCTTTGATGCAGGTATTTTGATTGTATTAGCAAGTTATAGAAATTATAAAAAGTTTCTGTAAATTGATTTATGTTTTAATTGGGGCAAATAGTCTCATCTTCTTGTAGATAAAAATACATGGCATAAGGCCATTTTAATATATATATATATACCAACAATGTTAGCTAAGATAATAAGCTTTCATACTGTTTAGAATAATGGAAAATGCTTGAAAGTAGTTATTAATGTAAGCCTAACTTAAACGTTTGGCATATATCTGTCTTGAAAATTTATAATATATATTTATATTTATAGATATATTAAAAATAATTAAGACTAAAATGCCATGAAAAAAATATATATTTTTAAGGCTGAGCTTTGTTTCATATTAATTTATATAACCGTTAAAATTCAATAATAAAATATAAAAAATTAGTATATTAAATCTTTTGAATTGGAAATTGTTACGGAAAGTAAACTACGCTTGAAGAATTAATATTTACGCATCTCAATCTGCTGTTAAGCTAAAATAACAGTTTTAACCTCCACTTATTAACATATAATATATATTAACATAAACTCCACTGTTAGCATTCTTCGCAGTGGCAGCAAGCACTTACGGCTTATTCCTATAATAACATAGCAAATACATAATTATTTTAAATACCACTGTTAACATGCTGTTAAAGCAAAACGAAGTTCTCTCACAACTCTTTAGCATAGAGTGAGTATTTGTAACATATTACAATATATAAATTACAGAATATGTTAAGTAATGTGAGGCTCTAAAAGCATTGCATAACTTTTTAATGCACAAATGCTGCAAAGCCTTTAAACTCCACACCAATCTCCATCAAACTCTGACTCAACACTTACGAAGCTGATAAAAAAGCACGCAGAACTGGCATTATAAAGTTATTTCGCTCAAAAAGTCATACAAAGCAGGCCAAAAGTTTACGAAGCCGTAGTCGCATTAACAAAGAGGCAAGAGCATTCAAGCTTCGGTTATTCTGTTTGCTAATCGCTGCGCTCAAGTACGCACCACTAGATAATAATAATGGCACAAAAGGGGGACACCAAGTGCCACCAACGGCTCTCAGCCGTGACTGTTAATAAGGCTCGAATATCCAGCTGCTGTGGCGTCAATAAAAATTTGCCGCAGACTGTCCTGTGTATGTCCCTTCCGCTTGCTCCCCCTCTCTCTCTCTTTCTATCTCGACTGGCTTATTATTTCACTGTCTCGCTTGCTCCTGCACTTTCTCTGATGTCTGCCTCTCTCTCCCCCTCGCTGTGACTCGTTTGTGTTTGGGTTTTCGGTTGCCTTTTGCCAACTCATTTGATTTGCCTTCGTTTATATTGATATGTGCCTGCCTCCCACTCTCCCTCTCTCTCTCTCTCTCTCTTTCTCGCTCCCTCTGTTCGTTGCGTGTATTTTTATGGCATACTTTTCGGCGCGTTCGTGTGTAAATATGTGCAAATTCGCCAAATTCGTTACATATTTTGTTGTGGCACATCATTCCGGGCAGCATTGGGTGTGATTGTTTAGTGGATTTATGGGCACATGAAATTAGGATTTAATGTGCATATGTCTTGTGCGTTGAGTGGATTTATTGCACATCCTCATGCACAATCCCCCGACCAGCCCCCATCCCCTCCCCCGCTGTACTTAACATAATGCTTATGATATATGCGAATAAAGCAAATCGTTTTTAAGCTAACCCAAGGGTGTGCCTATTTGTTGTGGTTCTCTCTGTTCATCCTATGAGTAAATTCAGATTGTGTGTAGGTGAAAGTGTGTAAGTATGTGTGTGTGTGTGGGTGTGTGTTGTGAAGTGGCTTAACTGCTAAGTCCTTGGCAAGTAAACAGCAAGGCATTTGGTTAAGCTTTGTTAGGCCTGGCCTTATTTTTTTGGCATATTGGTAATTGTAATCTTGTCTGTCACGAGTGCACATTATATCGATAAATACGCGTTGGGATTAAGGTAATATCCCTTTCAAAACAATATGCCGCCTTTAAATATGTAATAAAAGTTATTTGTGAACAAATTGTTTTCAATTTGGAGATCAATGAATAGCAAAGATATTTATTGAAGAATGAATAAATGAATGATAAATGATAAAGTGGAGCCTACTAAAAATGTATATATAAATAAATTAAATTTCTTTTATAATTATTATATAAATATATAATGAATAGCAAAGATATTTATTGGTTAACAGAAGAATGAATAAATGAATGATAAATGATAAAGTTGAGCCTACTAAAAATTTATATATAAATAAATTAAATTTCTTTTATAATTATTATATAAATATATATATTAAGTCTTCTTCTGGCTCTCAACTAATTAAATAAATTGACAGCATTTCTAAGTAGTTAATTAATAAGTACTTACAAATTAATATAGGTTTACTATTTAAGTCCATAGAATATATATTTATGACTTAATTTCGCTACTCATTGAGAATAAAATATTCCTTTTACTAATTTTAAAAAGAATTCAAAATTATTTTGTATTAAGATAATTAATGCAAAAACATTTGAAATTCATAATTTTTAAATTAATTTGGAATATTCAAAAATTTTAATTTAATTTAATATTTTTAATATTATTTGGTTAAATTGATTAAGTAGCAATTTTTATTAATTATTTAAAATATATTAATTACTTTATATTACAGCTTCGTTAAACTTGCTTACCATCAATTTAATAAATGGATCTTAATAAAAAATAGATAAATAAATAATTAATAATAAGAAATAATAAATAAGTAGTTGAATACAAATTTTTAAATAATAATAATTTAAGCTATAGTATAAATAACTTTAACTACCACAAATGAGTCTATATATAAAAAAATGCAGAAGACTGCCAAGACTGTAAAAATACATAAATAAATTAATATATAAAAGTATAAATATACATGACTTAATTCTAAAACTTCCACTGAGTTCCAAGTTTTAATCTGCTTTGTATAGAAAACATCAATTCCATTTAGCCTTGTCTTAGTCTCACTTGCTAATGTTAAATTATATTTGATTAAAGTTGCCTTGTTTCGTATGCATTTGTTTGCTCGTATCACATCAGCTCAAATTATTATTATTTACTTTTCTTTTTCGTTTGTTATAAAACACAATTATGCAACCACTTTGGCTTATCGCTGAGTGGTTTTTAGGCCGCATTCTCAAGACATTCATAAGCCAACTAGGCGCATTTGCGCGCTCTCACTCTCTTTTAACTTTAAGCTCACTTTATTAAGTCAACTCGACTCGACTTGACTTGACTTGAGTCGACTCGCCTTGGCTCGGCATTTCAACTTAATAAGCACAACAACAGCAACAAGAACAGCCGGCAAATGGCGCTATTTAAATGCTAAACAACTCTATTAAGTTGCACGACACACACATACCAACACACACACACACACACAACTCTATATATATAACTGTACCTCACATACATTTTCAAGCCAAGGACAGATTTAGCTTCAGCATTTTTTATCGCTGCGTCGAAGCTTAGAGCTGGGGCTGAGGCTGCGTCGGCGGTGGGGCTGTGCGGGTGGTTAGGCAGAAATGGAACCTCAGCACGTTTCAAATACAATTTACAATAAATAAAATTTAAAAGCGAGAAAAATGCTGCGACAACAGCAACAGCAGCAGTAGCAGCAGCTCAGCAACTGAAGACAGACACCGAATCGCGACGGACTTAATGTCGCCTAACGTAGAATGGAAAGTGAAGGGCCAGAAATGGGAAGTGAGCACGTGATGCTTGGCATAAGTAACACGAAACACGCAGAAACACGCAACAAACAGATGAGCTGGAACAGACCGAAGAGTGTATGCTCTAACGAGAGAATTGGAGAAGCAAAGTTAATTTTAGAAAAAGAAAAAAGTTAACTAAGGAAATAATTGTTGACGATATTTGCAGATAAAAAATAATTAATAATGGGAGTTCTCTAATACAGGCTAGACTATGAAAGGGCTTTAGAGGATTTTAAAGTATTTTTAAAATTAAATAAATATAATTAATATTTAGTAAAATTCAAGTATATCTTAAAATATGTTTATAGCAAGATGTGGATTATAAAATTTTTTCATATAAAAGTTATATTTTTGGGTATGTTTTTAGCAGAGAGTAGCTTATAAATTCTACTATCTAAATTAAGTACAATATAAGAAATAATAAAGAAATTGTATTTGATTTTATTTATTTTTTATGACTTTTTCACTGATTCCGAATGTTTTGGTAGCATAAAAATAGTATTTGTTAATAAAGGTATTATATTAAGTAATTTAGTAAATTTCTGGTGTATCTAGTATTAAATATTATGTATAATTTAATTGAATATTATTTCAAATTTTTAAAAGTTTCAGAAGATAAATCACTTTAGGAAATCTTATAAGTTTCAATTCATCTAACTAAATACTGTATTATACTATAATTTAGTAAAGTAATAAAAAATTATAAAATATTTAATGTAAATAATGATAATAAGATATATATATATATATATATATATATATATATATATATATATATATATATATATATATATATATATATATATATATATATATATATATATATATATGTATATATTTATATATATAAATAGTTTTATATATTTTTTTCTTTTTTGGAAATAAAACTTTTGATGGAAAATGATTTCTATGCAGGCGACATCTTTCCTTTTTTATAGCTCTCTTACTACATGAGAGAGATTCATATAATATAAATATTAAAATATATATTTAGATAAATATATAAATATAAATATATATATATATATAATAGATAGATAATAGATAGATCAGATATGCTTTTAGTTCACAAGCTACAATACTTTAAAGAACTTTTGCTGAAATTAGTAAACTCTAAAATATGTTCTCATATTAATATTTGATCATATATTTAAAACTAAAATAATACTTTAATTATTTATTATAATTTTCGATATATCGAAATATATATAAATTATTATATAATCCTTTAAAAACTGTTAGTTTCTAAACTAAATTAGTATTATTATAAGTAAATTAAATATCTTATCGAATTTTATTAATTACATAAAATAATTGAAAGCCTGCAAAGCTGTTCGCTAACTGTAAACACAAAAAGTACTCTAACTGCTGCAAATACTCGAATAAATATATCCTACCTTGCTATGCACATAGGGAAATTGAAATAACGGCAATTGAATGGGGAGTGGTTTGGGGATGACTTCAAGAGCAATGTGTATAGGGGAAATTATCTTACCTTTCTCTGGTATCACGTTGACGACGGTGTCTTCGCGTATATCTTCCAGCAGCTCCTCATGATTTTGCATTTCCGCTTTAAGATTCGAAATGAGAAAGAAAGAAAGAGAGAGAGAGTGAGTGAGAGAGAGAGATAGAGAATGAGAGAGGGAGAGTGAGTAAGCGAGTGAGGGTTAAAGAGTTACATTTTACAGTTATTACGTAGTTAATTTGAGCTCGGTTTGCTCTGGCGGAAATTCAATTTGTGGTTTAAGCATTGAGCACTTGCCATCAATATGCGCAGATAAACAGGTTGCACAGCAACCGCCAAAAAAAGCACCACATAAACACATGCACACACACACACAAACACAGCAGGGGGCGTGGCCGGACTTAACTCTGTTCGCTTCGTGCATTTTTCCAATATTTTAGCGCATTTTGTTCGGCGCCTTCTTTACGAGCTGCTTGTAATTTTCGCCAACCGCAAAATGCACAATTTGACTTTTGTGCAGCTGCTGCCAGTGCTGCAGCCGCAAGGGAGGCAGAGGTGCGTGGCGCACCCAGACAGGTGCAACGCGCCTCATCAAATATTTAGTAAATGCTGCCAAATGGCGAAATGTGCAAATGGATCTACGCTGATGCGTTGCCAGTTCAGAAATGCGATTTGGATGTGGCGTTATATGATTACAGTTTTTATTAGCTCTAATAGCGTTAGTCTAACGGCACATTGAGCAGAGCTAATTGCTTCCATAACTAACGAGAGTCGAGAGTTACCTGGGTACACAACGCGATTCTGTTGGTCAAATGTATTAAGCGGCAATTGGCTAAATTGATAATTGAAAACAAATTTGATGACAAGGTGTACATGACTAGCAGATACCCTGTACTTGAGCATTTGAGCTCACGCTTAGTACTTATGCACGAATATTTGATTGATATTCGATAAATAGCTTAAAGTGATCATAAAAGAGGAAAGCACGACTACAGGATACCCTGTAGCTGTTGAAAAGAGTTTTCCATTTGTATTTAAATAGTCATGCTTAACTAATGATTGACAAATTAATAACAATAACTGCTAATGACATAATAGTTATCATATACATGACTAGCAGATACCCTGTAGCAGATACCCTTAGCAGCTATGCACAAGCAATGTATTGCTTAAGTAATGATTGCTAAATAATTAAATACAAATACGTGCCAATTAATAATATATGGCGAATGAATGACTTGTAGATACCCTGTACTTGAATGAGTCGACAAACTATTTGCTTAGCATTTTTATAGCTTATATATATATAGTTATTTTTATTATTGATTGATTAATATTTGCAAAAATAAATATAAGAAAAGGAGTATACGACTTGTGTATACCCTACACATGAGTAGTATCGGCTTATTGCCTGGCAATCATATTGTTGTACAAGTGGCTCAGATGCAAGATACCCTATATTCGCATAACTGAATTCTCGAGCTGTTGCTTCAGATTTCTGTGTTAAATCATATAAAAACTACATTCAAGCTGATAGTAAATGAAAAGTTTTTGACCAGCTGACTAAAGATAGCCTAAATACTGCATGAGCTAACAAAAAAATTGAATTGAGTTTGCATAATTCAGAACAAAAATCTTATAAGTGAAGCAAGTGAGACTCGCATTTACCCTGTTCCCAGCATCCCCTAAATAACTATCTACCCACAGCTGGCTAGTCATATTTAAAGCACTTTGATGTACATATACATATCATATCATAGACGAATAGCCTTCATCTTTAACCTTATCTTTATCTAAATGAATTAATAGAAACCTATAAAGATGCTTTAAGTATACATAATACGAATGCACAAGATCAATACGATTCTAATTTTAGAGGCTTCGCAAGTTGAAGAGGATTTTAATTTGAAAAGTAGATTGTGCTCTCCAAAAAGTTGTATTTAACAACTTTTCTATCACTTTCATTCAGAGACCATACAGAGTATATCCGTTCCAACTCGCTCTCTCACGCTCACTCCCCAATCGAGCTCAGCATTGTGTGAGATGTCTATTCAGCATGTGAATTGCCGACCCGTTAGCTCTGGCAACTAGTGTGTGTGGATCTGTATATTTATTTGATGAGCTGCTGCCCCATTTTCACGGTCACGTCGACTGTGCTCGGCTGCTAAATCACGTCATGCCAAGCAGAGCGCAGAATGTGCAGTTGGAAAAGCGTTAAAATAAGAACTTTTTGAGGAAAACTTGCGGGCAGAGCTGTCGCTGCGCGAGGTGGCACGTCGCAGTCACTTGCAACATATCAGCCGCACATACACATCTATGTGGGGCAACTATGCAATACAAAATATTACAAACAGGCTGAGCTGAGTCGACAGCAAGGCTGTTGCCTAACTTGAGCAGCAGCTAGAGAAGAATTTTGTTGCTGCTGTTGCATTTGATGTTTGGCAGAACGAATCCGATGGCCTGAGCCCAACCCTCACCCTTAACTGGAATCGAATTTATTGCATACTTCTGTGCGTTGTGGCAAGAGCCACAAAATGTATTTGCCTTTGCCAGCCAGCTGTGACATGTTGCACCAGCTTCGTTGCAGTTGTTCCTTACCACAAGAACAACAACAACAACAACAACTCGAACAACCAGCGCAGTTAGCATGTGTTTGGCGTATATTAAAACGCCGAATTGCTGAGCATGAAAATTAATTGAAAATTTGCTTCATTTCCCTGACTTTTCCTTCACATTGCGCATTTCGTATTTCGCTCTATATTTGTCATCAATTTTTTACGACAATTTCTCTTTTCAAGCAAATTCCAATTCATTTGCTCTATTGACAGTGCGTCTGCACGCATTGGTTAGAGTCCAAGGCCTTTGCGCTTATAAATAACTTAATTTTTTTTTATTTATTTTATTTTCTTTCATTTTTTTTTTTTTGCTGTCATCGTGCCGAAAAACTAGGCGAAATATATGCCAAGGTGGCCAAGTAAATGCCGCTAAAAATCAATAGCAATCGCTTCGAATAGACGAGGCATGAGCGAGAGGCCGATAGCGAGAGGGACAGAGAGAGTGGGGGATTGGCATGTAAATGTAACAAAGTAAACTTTGCCTGGCAGTTTTTGTGCCTTTCAAAAGTCGAATTACCTTAAGGATATTTGACTAAAAGACACTGTATATATAGGAGTTTTTCTCAGACTGTAAAGCAATATACTAAAGAGCATTAAATTTATGTGTATGTATTTAGCTGAAATTTGCTATCTACTAAAATAGTTCAGTTGGAAACATGAGGAAGCTGGAAGTGGTCCTGATGGAAGCATTCTCGAGTATAAACATTCAAAATATTCCCAAATCAGGCATGCTTTAAAATTATTAATTTGAAATAATTAATTAAATTATAAATTAATCTTCATCCGAATTTTAAATCTTACAAAGCGGACATTGCAGCAAACCAATATGCTCTTTTCTCTTTGAGCAGAAGTATAAAAATATTCGAATTCAGTTATTTACAGTCATTCGTTTAATACATTAACATTTTCACTCAAATTCCATATTTGTATTTTTTAAACTCTTTATACTCCATTCTCTTTTCTTTCGATTCACACTCAATTGACTAACAACAGCTATGACGTGAGCACTTGCCTATGCTGAATTGAGTGAAAACAAGAAATGAGATCAGAGCAAAGAGAGCGAGTGTGAGTGTGGAGGCAAGCAAGGCATGTATATCCTGATGTTGGGAGTGAGAGTGTGAGTGGTTTTGCGATAGGCGCCATTTGCACTCATTCTCTCTCTGCAGAGCAAGTAAGTGTGGATAATGTTTATCCACATATTGCATATTGTTGATGTTGGTAGTGTGAATAGGAGTGATTTATCGACAGTTGTACTCATTGCCTCTTGATCTCATGTTAAATGTGTATGTTTGAGCTGCGAGTAAGTAGAGTTGGCATAAAATCGTTATCCACAAAGTGAGCGTGTTATCGACTATACATACACACGTATTTTAAATATTGTAAGAAGAAGAGCAAAGAGAAACGAATTGCGCTTTTTGGTACCAAAAGATCCTCTTTTCGTTCTCTTTATCAGTTGTCTAATCTCAGTGATTGACATCAAATTCTTATTGTGCACAAAGTAATGTAAAGAGAAGAGCAAAGAGAAAAAGGTATGCCGTTCATAATTAAAAGCAAATGCTTTTAGGTTACAAGTTCAGTAACAATATGCCCCTGACTGTGAGTGTGAGTGTTCGAGGAGCACGTGTCCTGGCCAATGCTCATCTGTCATTTCCTTGTCATTACACCCACAAGAGCTTATGAACATATTTCAAATTGAGCTATTTCTGTTTACCACTTGATTGCACTCACCTTTTGGGGACAGGCTCAGTGGGCCAAACCTCAAAACTTCATTAGCCAAAAAGCACGCACCGAATTTGTGGCAACAACAAAAAATCTTTGAAACGCTGGGCGCAATAAATTGCTCGGCGGCAAAAATAAATGTAAAGTAAATGGCGCTAATTCAAAGTAGATTTATTTATTATGCTATTTTTCTTGCGGCACTGCGCCAAGAAATATGCTTTAAATTTCCATCACAGCCCATTGAATGTGGCCGAAAAACTTTAAAGCACACAGAGAGAGAGAGAGACAGAAATAGAGCGAGGGTGGGAGAGGGAGCGAGTGTGAGTGAAACATAAATGAATATATACGACGGTGGGCAGATATTGTGCAACAAAAACAATAAAAAATTCCTGGGAATAACTGTGGGGCAGCTGTGAACTGTGAATTTCCTTCATCTTCTTCTATTTTTTCTGCTTCACTCTCTTCTCATCTTTTTCGGCTAAGTACACGAGCATATTAATTTACGCACATCCTGTGGTGCCAGCTTTGAGAAGCGACGCACCTGCTGCGACAGACATCTGCAGATCTCAGTCCACAGCCGCCCGTTCGCGCAGCGGCTCTGGCTTAAGGCAGCCCCAGTCTGGACTGTTGATTTTGGCCATAATGCTAACGCATTTAAGCCAATTTTCGTGTCAAGTCCCAATGATTTATTAGCCAGACGCGTAGACAGACAGTGCTTAACGTGCCGGATATAGAGGCGAGCCCTAACGTCGCACGGTGTCAACAATTGCCCAAAAGTTGCACAAATTTGTCGACAATTTGTAAATGCCTTACTTAATTTTTGCAGCTCCTTTGTTTGTTTAGTCGGCTAATGATAACGATTGGCCTGCCATTCGACAGATGCTTATCGTGAGGCTGACTTATGGCCGCTTTGCTATTTTACATTCCAAGGCATTGCAAAGCGCCAACAAAGTGTTCAGGAAGTGACGAACTGAACGCATCCCTTTTCGGCAATTGAACAACTTGAGAATTGCACAGAGAGGCGAAGAGAGAATATGAAATATTGAGAATGGCATAGAAAGGATTTGAATATAAAAGAGAGGTAATTTGTATAGAAATACAAAACATACAATACTTTAGAATATCAAAGAGGGTTTTTTACTTGAGAATTGATAAATATTGAATATAAAAACATGAGATCTGCATAGAGCGGCATTAAATGCAAAATATAGGGGAATTGTGTAGAAAGACTCAACATATCAATAATTGAGAAGTGCATAGAGGGGCATTAAGTGCTTTAAAAATGACATAGTTGAGTATGACAACTTGAGAATTGAATAGAAAGGCATTAAATATAAAACAAGCGTGAAGTTTATCAATACATGAGTAGTGTAAAGACCTCACTATGAATTTGAATAAATGAATATAATTGTTTAAATATATAATATACAGATTTTAAACATAAAATTTGAGAATTGCATAGAAAGGCTTCACACAGTTCTGAGTTTCAGTTAAATATTGAAAAATAGAATACTTTAAAAGAATATATATGAAGTCATATATAGATATATATGAGATAGATATATAAATAAAAATTGAGAATCGCATAGAGCGGCATTGAAGATAGACAAATTTTGAAATTGCATAGAAACGCTTTACATATAAAAATTCAAAACTATTCAATTAAAGTTTTTTTTATTAAAAAAGTTTATATAAAACTTCAATTCTTCCAATCGATTAATACTAAAATTAGAATTTAGCTAACTTTTTAAATTTAAATAACAATTACACAAAAAAACTCTGCTCTATCTGTCTCTCTCTCTCTCTCTCTCTTAATCAGATGAAAATGACTTGGTGGAATTGCTCGCCTCAACTCATTCCAAGATACATTTGAAGTGTATGTATTATCCAGCTCACATGCCACGCCCACACGTAGCTAATATTATTTGCTTTGTTGTGCACACAGCACGTTTCAGACTTCTTTGTTTGGCTGCCTTTTTTTATTTATAGATTTGCAGAAGCTCGGATCCTGGTAATTAAATGAAACAAATTGTTTTTATACTAAACCAAATATTAAGGTCCTTAAATTTGACAGTTAACAAAAGTGTATAAAAAGGACTAAAAGAGGCATTTTTACTGGGAGCAAACAGCCTTTCGAAACTCGTTATTAAAATATAATAATTAAATAAATATTTATAAAAAGAGGTTTCTAAATTCTTAGAAGCGAAATCATGAGGTTTGTCTGTGTATAGCTCATAATATATTTATAAATGTTTAAAGCGTGCTTAAGTGTGTTGTGAAATGAATAAAGAGCGACCTTGAATATATATATATATATATAATATATATATATATATATATATATATATATATATATATATATATATATATATATATATATATATATATATATATATATATAAATATTTATATATAAATTTCATATTTAAATAAAACATACATATACCCAGTGCAGAAGACTTCAGTAAAAATAATCGACTTCAACTTATGAGCTTATGAGTTTAGGTTAACAATTCGTGACTTCAACATTATACATATAATTTTGAAGATAGAATTTAGTGTAGCTCAGTATTTATTAGACTGTTTTTACTCAAATAATTTCCTTTCCTTGTCATGTCCTCTCAGTCTGGCCGCAGCAGCAGTCACTTATGCGGCTGCTTGGTGAATGTGGCATGCTCCAAGCTAAGGCAGCTCTTCACCTACAAATAACTTGTACGAGAGCGAGCGTCAAATTCGTTCAACTCATATTAACTAACATAATCTACTATTAAGATGCGCAGTTAACACTTAACTTTAATGACTGAAACAGTATGAGAATCGCAAAGAAAGGCGTTCAAGTATGAACATATTGACGGCTCTAGGGATCACTGGCAGTGACTCGGGCAAATGCTTAGACATAAAAATGGTATTGACGGATACCTTAAGCAGGGATACAATATAAATAATCGAGTATGAAGATGTGGTAATAGAGAAAAAGATGTTTATTTGTAGAAAGAATGTTCCCTAGAGATAAATATTTTATATGGAAAAGGCGACGTTCTTCGACCTTAACAAGTGTCCATACCTAAAGGTTATCCACTTTACTTCGATACTGTTTCAGACACTCTCAATGAAGGCTACGCTGCCTTGAACCTTCTCCGAATACATACTGGACACACTTGGCTGTCCTTAATTGGGTGTTTGAGGGCAAGCTCTATAGTATAGTATATAGTATAAAGTATCAGACTGAACCGTCTTTGGAAAACACTTAAAACTTGTATAAATTTACTATAAAATATCCTCACTTGTTTGAGATCATTGAATATTAAGAAGACTTTCGATAAATATTCTTCCATTAAGACCATCGAATATTTCAACAGCTGCCTGTTATCGATAACTCAGAAGCAGCTGTAGCACAATTGCACACTTTATAACTATTGATTTTAGTTTATAATTGTCTGGCTTTCCATCAAGTAGAGCGAATATTGCTTCACTTAATCTGCAGCTAAGCAGAGCATTTTTGGCACTTTAAGCACTCGCTGCATACCTGGACTCGCATTTGGGCCAAGTTGGTCAGCAAACTTGGCAGATGATTATAAAACTTTGAGTTGCGTACGTGAGCACAGATTGTGGCCAGAGGGTGGAAAAAGAGGCGGAGCAGGCAAAGCTCTGCTCAGCTGTTGGCCAAGGCAACTTTCAAAATTAGTCGAGTCAAATTTAATGCTGAATTTTCGTGAAGCTGTTGCCAATGCACTGTGTCATGTGTCAAGAGGTCGCTGGCAACACTCGAATAACTTTATCATATCGCATTCAGCTAGAAGTCACAGTGCTGGCCCATAAAACTTTTGCTAATTGAGTTGTGTGTTTGCCAGTCGCATTTATTTTTTGGATATTTACCAATGCAAGACTTTTCATTACCAAAAAAAATACGGAGGAGAGATTGTGCCACTTGCCAGTTGCCAGCTGCCCAGGGCAGGGGTCAAATGCAAAGTGTTAGGTCTCGAGCTAAATTAAATTTCTCTCTCTCTCTCTCTCTCTCTCTTTCTGTGTCTGTAATGGAGAACTACAAAGGCAACTTCAAACAAGACACGAACAAACGGAGCTAACGTGAAATGATGCTAAAAACAAACATTCGCCAAGAGGCAACAGACAAAAAGCGCAACAGCAAAGCAACCTGCTGTAACCTGAATACCCTAACCAAAAAAAGGCAGCAAAAGAATATAAAAATATATTTTTAATCCATTTAATATGAGAGACACGACAATAAAGACTTCAATATACAAAGCAAAATTGCAAAGAGAATTGCAATAAAAGCAAAACTTTTTAAATTTAAAATTTTTCTGAGTTGGCATTGTGTATGGTATAGCTTGGGTATATCTATGTTAAAATTTTGAGTGACTGGGTAAGATATTAAGCACGCCACAGCAGCTCGAATGCGGGCGCCTAGACCACTTATCGAGCAGTTCTCAGGTGTGTGACTTCATGATGCAAAGCACGATTTCTTAATGATATCTTCGGCACTGTTAGGTTCAAATAGCAAATCCTTATAAGTACTTAGGCACTTAGATGTCATCGATAACTTTAGCAACTGCCTATATAAAGATATCGCAAATATAAACTCTCTTGTCTGATCATCATTTCGTTACATTGTTTTATGCTCGTTCACAAAGTAAATCGAGTATTTCAAGGGGCAGTGCTCGTCTGTTATCTGTTCATCTTTCCTTCTCTCTTTCTATTCAACTGTCTGTCCACATCAACTCAAAGCATTTGTAGTTAGAGATTGGCACATTGAAAATACACTTAATCACATGAACCCTACAGCAAGTGCGCATATACCCTACAGCGAGTGTGTACCCTTTTGAGATGTCACGAAAGCAGTATGCAAAATGAAATACAAATTACAGCAACAGCTGCAACAATAACAGCAACAACAACAACAACAACAAGAGCTCACGCACACTCCACACAATAAAGCAACAAAACGCCTCAAAGGCCAACAGCAGCCGTGATTGTAGTTGGCTTCCTCTCCACTCCACTGCACTTCACTTCACTCCGCTGCTCTCTATTTTTTTGCTGTTGCTTTGTTGCTCTGCTCGTTGCTGGTTGCTCATCCGCCCCGTTGGCCAGGCGACGCGCTAAACAATGCAAAGCGCAAAAAGTGTTGCATACTTTTAGCGGCAGCGCTAGAGCGTGTGAAAGATGCACACAACAACCCACACACGCACACAAACACACACACAAACACACACACACACTGTAAATGGGCGTCCAATTTTTTGCCAGCGCGTTGGGGAAAATCGTTGAAAAATTGTCAAACAATTGCAGCGCAAAGGATTGGGGCAGCTCCATGCTCGATGCTCGACGCTCGATGCTCAATGCTTAACGGTGCAGGGAATTGGGCGTGGCAGGCGCCCAAACATCAACAAATGCATAGTGCGCAAACAGTTAAGTGCAAGCAGAACTAAGGAGAAATTTCATCTGACAAAGTCAAACGTGCCCGACGAGCCAGACGTACAAAATTGATAAAACGTTAAAGTTTAGACTACGTGATTAAAATCCTTTCAAAAGATGCGCCAAGCAGAACTATCTCCGACCATCTACAGGCAGCGGGCGCAACTTTTTGATAACCGAATGCCAAAAGTTTTGCGCTTCATACATAAATTATTAATGAATTGTGCGCGTAGCCAATTATTTCGATATTTATTTATTCCAATGGAAACTTTTAATTACAATAACTGGATAACTTAGCTTGAAAGTAGAAATGTTTTTAAAATAAAGTCAAAACGTTAATTAAGATTTAATTTATGTTGAGCGTATTTTCTTATATGTGCAAATCAGTTTTACTGGCTTGCGATCAAAGTTTGGCAGAATGAAATTCACAATTTCTTTGTAATCTTTTAATCTTAAATGAATTTTATAAGACAGCTTATAAATTAACTTGAACGTCAACAACTCTCTCTTTTTCTTAGTCTCTCTCTCTCTCACTCATTCTCTCGCTCTCTCTGTTTGTCTCTATACTCTCTAAATTCCTCTATCTCACCTGCCATCTCTCTACATATGTCTCTCTATATATGTATATTTCTCTGACTATCTCGCTTCCTTCGTTTCACTCGCTCTTTTTTCACCACTTTCTTTATCTCAATCTCTTTCTCTCTATTCTCATTCTCTCTATCACCTTCTCTTTCTCTCTTTCTCTATTCTTCTCTCAATTGCTCCACTCTTTACCAAGTTTGTTTGTCTCTTCGTTACTCGCTCTCTAAATACTGTTTACCTGTTTTATAATTAATATGGTAAAGAAAAGCGAAAAATATCTTGAAATAAAAAAAAAATACGTTTTCACTCTAAGAAGTTTTTCGTGTAAAAATAACACGAAAGGACTTATGTATAAGTCTTTATAACATAAAAAGAAAATAATTAAATTAAATAAATCAATTTACAGCAATAATAATGCTATAACAGAATAAAATACGCTTCGTATCCATACAGAAATCTCTTAATCAAAGGCATAACCCTTTTCTGAAATGGTCAGAGCCTCATAAATTTGCCATAAACTTGTTGATGGTGGCTAAAAAGTCGTGTTGGCACATATGTGTGTGTGTAAGCGAAAATAACTCGCTTTAAATTCAGTGCATTGCACGATGAAACTTGGTCAACATTGTCAAGTCATAAACCCAAAGAAAAAACTGCTCGACGACCCAAAGCGCCATCAATCAGAGTGTCAATCACTTTTTGTGTTCGGCCAAAAGCCAACGGCCTAAGTAGATGCCTTCATATTAAGCAAAACACGCACACACACACACACACACACATATATATGTATACTGAGGGATTTTGAGCGTTAGAACATTGTTGAACAATGTCAACTGTTGTCCACTTGTTGAGCACCCACAGCAACAGCAGCCCACAAGTCAGGGACAAAGAAAACTTAAGTGGCCGCAAAACACGGCTCTGGCCAGCCCTCAGTGTGTGTCTGTGTGTGTGTTTAGACATTTGGGCACAGACAGGCCACAGTTTATGTCAGGCAGCCGCAATTCGAATGCGAATACGCATACGCCATGTGGGCGCTTTAATTATTCTGTGAACGGCTTAGGTCTTAGGGCCAACTTAAACAGCCACTAAAGCCAGTCGCCCAAAAAGCACGTCGTCTACAACTCCACAACTGGCCCGCAGTGTGCAATGAGCCAAACTGGTGTTTTGGGCAGCCAGAACTCCGCCGACCCTGCCGCCTGTCACTCACATAATTCCGCTCAAGTGACAAGGAGTGGAGCAGGCCACAGCCGGGCGACACTCAAAAGTTTGTTGGCACTTGGCAGCCACACGCCAAGTTGACCTTGTGCTAAGCAAAAGCAAACGTAAATAGAGCGTGTTGGCTCCCCCAAAACCTCCTTCCCTTTGGGGGTTTTCCGTTCCCCTCTCTCTCTCTCGTGTGTATCTTCGTGTCAGCTACAAAAATCGAACCAAATGACGTGGCTGGAATTCATCTCTGAACTATAAGATACTTTCTCTTTGGAACGCTTTAATTTGTCAAAGGACTTGCACGAGTAGCTCGTATTATTGTGCTTGAGCTTAAAAGTTCGCTGCGCAGCTCTGGCAAAGTCGGACAGGTACTAAGTCCCATAATCCACAAAGCTGAATTTCAGTTACTTGACTGCAATTGAAATTGTTTTTTGCTTTCTTTTGAGATTTTCCATTTATTTTTATACATAAATTTAGCATTAAAATAATTTCAAGAAGTTATTTATAAGGCTTTAAAGTTATTAAATTGTTAAAAAGTATTAATCTGAATGTTTAAATATATGAATAAATATTTGAATTATAATTTGTACACATTTTAAATAAATCAAATAATATTTTCTATAATTTTTGTCTTATAATATTTTATAATAAATTATTTATATAAATATTAGTAATCAAATTTAAGATTTTGAACAAATTTGTAGTATATATTGTCAAGTTTTTTAGATTAAGCAAATATTTTGATCAAAACTTCTGTATTATTTTAAATTATTTAATAAATTGTTTAAACAAAAAACTATAAAAACGAATTGTAATGTAGAAAATAGAAAAAAAAAAATATATTTAAGTTATATAAATAACCAAAAAAATCGACATGAAATATAGAAAATATAAAGAGTAAAATAATAATATTTAATAAAAATATTTCTATTAAAATCTTCATAAAATAAAAATAAATTTATTTGAAATTATTAAGCAATAAAAAAAATATTATTAAAATATCTAAATCAATTTAAATAAAAAACGAAAGAAAAAAACGAATTGTAATGTTGAATATAGAAAAAAAAAAATAATATTTAAGTAATATAAAAACCCAAAAAAAACGACATCAAATATAGAAAATATAAAGAGTAAAATAGTAATATTTAATAATAATATTTCTATTAAAATCTTCATAAAATAAAAATAAATTGATTTGAAATTATTTAGAAATAAAAAAATATTATTAAAATATCTTAATCAAATTAATTAACTTGGTTTTTTTCTTTTATTAAAATATTTTATAATAATTTATTTACGCTTGTACATATTCTTCTAGGGAAACCCTTTTTTCAACCCTTTTCAGCCGAGTTTATAATTATATTAAATATTTAATGACTGGGATATGTTCGTACATTATCTGTTTGCACTTACCCAGATGATGTGCTATGTGATCTCGTTCCTCGGATTCGCCAATAATGAAGTCTGAATGCTGTTGCTGGTGGTGCAACAGATCCAAATGATGCTGATGCATTTCGCTGTCCTCGTCGTGGGCGTCCTGTGCGGCGGCCAGAGACCGCGAAAGGGTCAACCAACTGGCCGAGACGGCGGCAGCGGCAACAATTAGCCATGAGCATATTTCCGGCATTTTATGTTTCCGTTGCAGTTTCATTGCTGCTGCTGCGCTTGCTGCTGTTGCTGCTGTTGCCGCTGTTGCTGTCGCATCCGCTGTCAGCGGAAATATTTTAATTTTCATTTTTATTTGTTTATGCGTTCTCTTTTTTTTCTCTCTCTCTCTCTATCTCCTCTTCTTGACTGTTTAATATTTGCCCTATTATTATTTTTGCTGGAATCTTGTTTGGTTTGCTTTTGTCAATGCTTACGCGAGTGCTAGTAGCTGCATAGTTTGTTTGGTTCGCCGGGTGGGTGGGTTCGCCTATTTGCTTTCGACTCGCATATTCTTTATCTGTGCGAAAATGTGCTCTTTATCTTTGTTTCAATGGCAATGCATTGCGACAGTTAAATATTTACGCGCAACAATTTGTTCAGCCCTTGGCTGAGTGTTGAAATGCAATTCCCATTGCCTAGCTGCAGGCGTGTCCACAAGGACCTCGATGTTGTCCTCAACTGCAAATAACAACAACAACAACAAAATGGATATGAAAATTATATCAAAATGCATGGCATGTTTTAATAAACATATTTTTTAATGCGCGCATTTATTATTACTATTATAACATGCTTTTTTCCTTCGCTTTTGTATCAGTTTTCATCATGAAATTATTAAATATTTCATTATTTATTCATTTGCATAACGCAGCGTTTAACAATTTGTTCCCCCATCACTCTCTCTGCCTGCCTCTCGTTCTGTTTGCCCTTTGTATGAGTGGTTATAAATTATGTGCTAACAGCAAGCATAGCCTGCATTAATAGTTGCCAACTTTGTGGCTTAATTATGGTTGCATGAGCAGCGCTTATCACTGATACAGACGGCACGAGAGACAGAGACGAAGACAGAGAAAGAGAGTCTGCGTAGGACACAGTGCATATTCCACTTAAAATTCTTTCAGAAACTTCCTTCCTTTCAGCTGTAAGTGCGCAGCCCTTAGGCAACAGTTGCACATGATTTCACTTGAAAAAAAAAACCTTTTTCAAGTTCAGCTAAGGCTTTAAACTATTTTAATAGAAATTTAATGTATCCATATATATGAGAATAGCTTAATATAGCTATAAGTTTTCCTTTCCTTCCGCGAATTTGATACGCGATCCACTCTCAAAACAAAAGCTAATTCCAAATCTTGATTAAATCTTCTTAATTAAACCTGAAAAATAAACCCTGAAGTCTTCCGTAACTTGATATATGCAATTCATCCTTTGAGCTCTGCCAAACGGTCTTTAACAAACCAAAATAAAATTCTATAAAATAAAGCGCTGCGAAAATGCACTGAACCTAATAGGAATCTATTTGCAAATTAGTTTATAAATTGACAACACATCTAAGCCAGCTCTAATCTGGCTACCAATAAGAGCAGGCATAGGCTAAAGAGATTAATTCCTCTGGTTTAAAAAATGTTGCAAATCTTAACTAAAAAAACAGATGATATTTTAAACACAATTTAACAAGGCCATGGAAAATACATTGCTAAATATTATTACACACTTCACATATTATGCTTGAAGTTATTTTGAGTATTATCATGTATCAAGAGCTGAACTCAAAAGTCGCTAAACAAATTATCAAAATAAATATAAAATAATTTTAACAACAGCAAGAACACAGCCTTTGCATACATACAGTTTATATATAAGTATTTCTCTCTCATTCTCTCTCGCCTATTCTCTGTCTTCCATTTTTTCTCACTCACTCAAACTGTACTCCATTGGACAAGCACACACAAAAAATGGACGCTGGCTTCAGTTGCTTTGACGCTCTTTGTTAACATAGAATTCTCAAATGGTTACAGCTTAGCCGGAGTAACACAAGCGAATCTGCTGATGAAAGATTCAAGAGCTTCCTCCACTAATCACGGTAGGAGGCACCTTCAGAGAGGTAGAAAGTTTTTGATTACCTGGTTGACGCTGCATAAAGCATTTTCATCTATCTCAACCACAACCACAAAAAGATGACTTTTTATACATTTTATTTAGCTGTCTCAGAATCTGCTAAATTATAATTATTATTTAAGTATAATCGCTAAACAGTGTGAACAACAATTGCTAGTGGCAGTCACTAAATGAACCTCAAGTAGTCTTTTGTCTTGTAGGTATTAAGAGTAATTCTTTATATAATTCAGAAACTTTCCTTCAATCAAAGCTCTTTGCACACTTACCACAACTTTTCTAGCTAACATTTAACCCTCACATAAGTCATATGAACTGCATCAGCCTTGTGTTTAGACCTACATTTTGTATGCCAGGGCTAAGGAAATACTAGGCAGACGCTCGCTCACATAAGATGCTTAGAACTATCAGTCAAAAGATCAACGTGTAACGCGCGCTTGTGGCACAGTCAAGGTTGCAAGTCGGCGTTCATTAGCTACACTTGAGCTGGCAGGCGGGGATAACGAGGCGTATGAGTAACTTGACATGCTTAATTTGTTGCATAAGCAGCTGGGATGGATGAGATACAATGTGCATAGAAGGAGGCTGCCTTGGAGCATCAGAACGGATGCTGTCTTTAATTGCTTGGTGCGCGCAAATTAGAAAACTCGTCGAGTGGGCACATACAATAAATGTACGTAAATGGAAACTGTGGGCGAAATGGCCAGGGAGAGGGGGGCAGGGCGTGGCAATGGCAAGTTGAGAACAAAAGTCAAGCAAAACACAACGGGAAGCGGCTGAAAGGCATTTAAACTTTTGGACAAGTTTAATTTCCGTTGAGAGCGCCTCAACTAAACGAAAGAGAGAGGCAGAGAAAGAGAGAGAAGGCGAGAGTGGGAGAGAGAGAGAGCGACTCTGGTTGGCTATGAAATTGAAAGCACTTACAATCTTTGACGGAGTTGAGCCTGCTCGGCAATCAACTAATTGCGGTGGGCAGACGGCATTGTCTTAATAGTCTTTCGACTTCTTTCAAGTCCTGACAACCTCGCGTCGTCTGCAATCTGTCGTTCCAAAAAAGGTCAGGGACAAAAGGTAGAGAATTGAAGAGGCTCGCTGGCATTGTTATTATCTGGTTATTACTTATATTATTTTTATGATCAACTTCGGCTGTTGTTTTGCGCTCGCTTTTTATCAGTCGGGCAGGTGAAATTAATGAAGAAAAAAGTCGGGATGACCTTTTGTCCAGCGCCCTTTGTTGACCGCGTTCGACCAGGTCGCTGGCTTTATGGCTTTTTAGGGGTTTTCAGTTTCCATTGACCACTGAAAGTGTCATAAAGATAGCAACGGGCCACGCAACACCGGGCTGCAAAGCCAAAAAGGCGTTGAAAACTTGAATAAAATGTGACAAATGGTTTTTTATTTAATAAATTGGCTTAACCGGTTGTCGTGTTGCGGCCCCAAACACGGCCCCAATCTGACAGTTATGAACGTAATTGAGTAAATGTGAAATGATTGCGAGTCAGGCGAGCTCAGCCGACCCGAGCCGCGACGAGCCGAGGCTTACCCACTCTGACAGATTCTTTGTGCGCTTTGATGGCACATTGCAGAAAAAAATTTATTTTTATAGATATATTTTATAAGTTTGCGGTTACATAATTAATACACGAAATTATGTTTGTTACTATGTGTTAAATTAAAAATTTTTAATAACTTATTTAAAGCGAAAGCAGTAGGTAAATAAAACATAAAATAATATATATGGATTATAATTATATACAAATATATTTGTATAATATTCTGGTATTGTATAATATTCTAGTATGATTCGGTTCAATTTTGTCTGCCTTCTACTGCTGCAGTAGTATTAGTGTAAGGCAGAGAGTTGGTATATGGTTGCTATACAAATATTATCCGAGTGAGTTTGCGTCTTAGCTACTCATTTCGCTAATTCTACTATTGCAGTAATATTATCGCTTGCAGTTGTTGTAAAATATTATCCGAATGAGTGTGCGTCTTAGCTACACGCTGGTCTAATTCCCAGAAGGAGAGAGAGAGACGAAGATAGATGCTGTTAATCGAATTTCGGAGTGTCGCTGAGTAAGAGGGAGATGTCTATTTACGTCATGAGAACAGAGTTGTTTTGTAAGACAGCACAGTGGGAATTAATTATTGGAAGGTGACCAAATACACACAGTAACGACATATATATTTATATATATATACATATATATATATATATATATATATATATATATATATATATATATATATATATATATATGTCACTCTAACCGATACGCACAATGTCTCTAATTAGGCAACACAAGCTATCCTTAGAAGACTAAATCAACATTTATAATAACTTCACAAATGCAATTATTCAGCAGCAAACCACGCACTAGAAGCCTTTAACACGTCTATATATTCTATATATTCTATACATATATATCGTTTTATATCGACTACATAAAACATAAGGCATCAATGGAATTTATAAAATATATATTTTTTTATGATATTTTATATTTAAGATAAGGCTAAATTTGTATCAAATCTGCTTTATTTAGAGAACTCATCCGCAGCAGCTGCAGCAATTAACTATTTTTATTGATTCATATTCTAAAGTCAAAAGAAAAAACTAAGATATTTTGCTGCTGCTGCGACTGCTGCTGCCAGAGGCTAACACATCCTTTCGCTCTGAAGATAAACAGAGTGCAAAGAGCTTCACTCATATTTGAATCAAAAATATTCCCCAGTTGAATGTAGCTCGCAACTTTTGTGCTGGCTTTGATTAACAGCTTGGAGACCTAAGGCGACGCAGCTGGCGCTCCCAGGGCAAATCAGCTCGAAAAGCCAAACAATGTCATAATGATAAATAGCTCACATAGAGAGAGGGAGTGGGAAAGAGAGAGAGAGGGAGAGAGAGAGCGAGTGCAACTTCTTTGGGCCAAGAGCCAATTTTGGCTAAGCAGTTGACACCTTTTTCGACGGCGCATCATTAACATTTTCATTGCGACTGTCAACACTGGCAGCTGGAGGTGTTTAGTGTTGGGTTGCGTTGTTCGCTGGCTGTCGCAACTGTTGTTTGTTGTTTGCTGCTTATTGCTTCGCGTGGCGTGCTTTTGTTTTATTTTCCATTTCATTTGGCCTTTTATCAACAACTGTCAATCGTTAAATGACAAACACTGAAATGCGGCAACGGCGCAAGGATCATTCGCCCAAACAAAATGGCGCCCAATGATTCCAACTGTCATTTCGAGCCGCTAATCCTGCATGCCCTTCGCCTATTTAGCTGGGCAAGAGAATAACAAATGATGACGCCCCCGCCTGACTCCCGCTCCTTAAGCCCGACCAAAGAAATCGCTTTGTTTTCCCAACTATATTTCACACGACTCACGCGATACCCATTCCTGCTCACATTCCTCAACGTATATATATATATATATATATATATATATATATCGCATTTCTGGGCGAGCTTGCGTGTCGGCAACTGCAGCAGCAGCAGCAGCTGCTTGTCGCATAAAAGGCTTGTTTTATGTCACCTGCTGGCATCGTTCTTCGACTCGGCTCAGGTATTCGTGTTGTGTGCGGCTGTCGCTCATAATGTGCATTAAGCGTCAGAAATTAAGCCAAAATACCAGCTGGCCATAAAAGTTGTCTGCCAGCTAAAATATTTTGTTGCCAAAAGCAGCCGTCGCCACCCAGCGGAAATCGCTGTCCAAGCCAAAACGCTTTTCCTTCACAACTTGTAAGCTTCAAAAATTTGTTTTTGAAATCGCTGTGTCTCTTTGGAGTTCATATGTTTACTTACTGGATGTTTGCTTGCTGAATGAATGTGGAGTGAAGGCGTCGCATAGTCTTAAATTAGAGTCAAATGGATTCCATATGAATTGTGATTTATTTTTGCTGATATCAGTTGAATGCTTCCATTGTGTTTTATTTATGATAAAATCATTCGAATGTTTCCATTAAATAGTACAAAGGTCACGCTCATATATGAAATTGATCGACAGGCATTGACTTTGGCTACTTTTGAAAAGTATTTAAATATATTTATAATTAATTTTAATTATTTATATTTTGTTTCATATCTAGCACTAATAATACACAGCCTTTAAGCCTCAGTTGCTTGTGTTAAGAGCAAAATCAGACTTATTAATAAATATTTTAAAATTGTAGTGAATTTTCTGTGCAGATTCAAGCACATAAACAAACACATTTCTAACTTATATTACTTAAATTTCGGGAATTAAATTTTCCTTAACTTTCAATTTTGTTATTTCTTGAGGCATTTTCAGTGAGCTTCCAGAAGGCGGTCTGACGGTTGGCATATTAAATGTTGACTTAGCCAAGAAACTTTAAAGTGTCTAATGAACGACGACTTTATCTGTGTTTTTTATACTGGTTCAAGCAGCGAAAAGAATTTGAAGCTAGAGACTTGACATTTTGGATGATATTCTCATGTGTACGCTTGTCTGAAGAAGTGCTAAGATTTTTCTGATACGCTCACTAGGAGCGTGGAAAATCGGGAAATACTGCTTGTAATAGAACAGAAAAGCTAGAAACTTTAAATTGGTAACATTTAGTCGATATCACTTGAAATCAAAAAGAAATAGCAGGCATATTCAAGCAGAATATTAGATATATTATAGATATAGATATAGAGCAGTTTGGCAGTGCCAAATTGGGTAAAACTGTATCTTCCACAGACTCCTCTATAGTGAGTATTCGTGGGTACAACACCCATTTAATGTTTATTCAGTTCATTTGATGCAGCTTATTAATTCAGCTTATTAAAGTGCTATAGAGACTAAGCTGTCAGGCTCATTGGAGCCTAAGCCATCCGGTTAAGTAATATTATTGTTAACAAATTTTTTTATGGTCTAGTATAAGACAGATTGCACATAAAAACAGCAATTAAATCTGGACTTAATTACTGCTACTTTTATTTCGTTCAAATTAATCGAAAGGATGTAATCTCTGCACACTCGCCTGACCGCGCACATCTTAAAATATGCGATTTATATGTCATATATATATGTTATATGGACGCCCTTCGTAGGCGTGTTATATAGAATAAAATCCATGCAATTTCCACAGCTTCAATTTGACAGTTAGCTTACTGTCGACTCACTCTAAGGATTTTACCACTGGGTAAAAAAGCTGTATCTTCTACAGTTGCACAGCTATGAATCTATGAATCTGTGGATTGGCCAAATAATAAATAATATAATATAATAAATAATAAAGATATTTAAATGTCTCGCAAAAGTCGAAAGCTGCAGCTACAAAAAAAAAAGGACATTTAACTTGCTATAGACTCCTTTCTGAGTAGGTTTAGCCAAATAGAGTTAACTCTTTTTTGGAACCAACTGCAACATGCTGACTTGCCACGTTCTAGTTGAGCTTTGGGTTAGCAAATGATTAACACAAACAGAACGAGGCAGGAATCGTTGTTTCTAGAAACAAACATCTTGTATCTTTATCTAAGTCGGCTATCAGCTAATGCTGTGTCCATCTCTAGGCCAAGGTGAACTTGGCTCTGTGTTCAATATCAATCTGATTATGGTTAAACTAAAATATTGCATATTCAACATATCACGCACTGATTAAAGCCCGATGCACTTGACTGGCTAATTTGTTGCAGTCGAGCTGAATGTGTTTGGTAGTTTCGTGCTGTGACTGCAGCGCGTTGCGTATCGAGTTAAAATGAATCAGGTCCGTGTCCTTCTGCATATCTGCACGCCGTCCTGGCCACGTCCTTGCGTCAGCTGTCAGTTTTCTTTTGCACTCAGCTGCTGCAGCTGCAGCTGTTGCCGTTGCTGTTGCTGTGGGTCTCTTCTCGGCTGGAAAATGTTTTAATATACCACGCACACAGACGCACAAAGCGACGCCAACGAGCTCTGACACCCGCGCACACTAAGTAGCCGTCGGGCAGGACCCTTGCCACATGCCAAAGGCCCCTTGCCCCTTGCCGCTTGCCTCCTGCTCCCTGCCCAGCGCGCGTATTGCAATTTCTTTTTCTTGCCTTGCATTTGATTAACCTACTATGGCTGGCGGTGGGCGTGGCAGCGGTGGGCGTTATTGTTGCTGCATTTGCTCGACCGACAACTTTAATACGCAGCAAAAGCAGGAAAAGCCGAAGAGAACGGGCAAATGTTGCTGCAAGAGCAAGAAATGCATAAATACATAAAAAATTGGCCAGCTTACAAGCCGGTTTACATATGCAATGAGGCTGAGGTATGTGTGTGTGTGTGTGTGTGTGTGTGCGTGTGTATTTGAGGGCGAGTGTTTACATTGTTGCAGCAAAGATTTTGCCAACACGTGTTTGCTTTCGCTCACATCCGCTTCCTGTTGGCTTTCCTCTGCGTTCGCCATCTCGAAAGTTTCGACTTTAAGTTCGCCTACGTGACGGACCAGCAATGCCCTCCGAAATACCAGACACATATTAAATTGAATCAAAAGCTGAATAACTTGGGCGAATCTGCCACAAAATAGTTGCGAAATATGAGAAACAAAAAGAAACCCGAATTATACAACTTTAATGGAAGCATTTAAAATTTAGATTATATATACGCTCTATAGGGAAAATATATATTTAAGATATTTTTATTATTCGTATTTGTGTAAGCAGAGAAAAGAGATTTGCAGCTCGACTTTTAAAGTCACTAAGTAGAGAATACGTAGATTTGAATATATTTAGTTGTTGATAGAAAAATTTTAAAAATTTTAAAACTTTTAAAAATATTTCAAAATTGAATTCATTTTTTTTTCTCTGATTTATGTTTGAATTTGGACTATATAATAAATATAAATATCAATGACAGCCTAAGACAGCCTAAGTCTCAGAAAGCATAAAGACAACTAAACGCCTTGCAGTCGGGTAGAAGCGACTGCATAACACTCGCCCACACTCAAAAAATAAAATTCGAAATAAATATTAATTAATTTTATTTAATGTAGGCATATTTTATGAACAGTATATAGAAACAGTATATAGAAATATATACTTAAAATAAATTTAATTTTTATTAATAATTTTTTAACAACTTCTACTTATTTCACAATTTCCTAGACTTCAACAAATAATTTTCATTAGAAAGCAAGAAATTTCGCTAGATATTAAAATTATATTTTTAATAAATTATATATGAAGTTATTTACCCATATAAAAAGTAAAATATTTGCCCATTGTTGTTTAATAGAATAATATTTTTTAATAAATAGTTTTTTATTTACTTTTAATATTTTGCTCAAAGAAAAAAGATTATTTACCATTTCTCATTTGAACCTACGCAACATTAAAATTTTATTAAAATTGCAAAAGCCTCGAAATGAGCAATAGCCCCAGCCCCATTTCAAAGCTCCCAAAATTGTTGGCGGCTTTTAATTGCTGCTCGAATTGCGATCGTCGTCATTTAGGTGAAATATTTCTGCAATGCCCCCAAACCTAAGAGTCTCTGCGTGTGTGTGTGTGTATGTGTGTGAGTGTGTGGTAGCCTTGCATTTTCCGGTTTTAATGATTATAACACAATCGAGTGCATATTGCCTAATTAGCGGACAGCAGCGCCCGGACCCGAAATGCCGGCCAAGCCACACAAAGAGCATAAAATACATATTTGCAGCGCACGCACATCGAGACACAGATGCCCAAGGCATTCCGCGTGGGTGTGTGGGAGCGTGTGGGTGTGTGTTTGTGTCAGTGGCGTGCACAAGAATTTGCAACGGTTTTGTTCTTAAAATAATTCTATTGTTTTTTAAATTTTGAACTTAAATGGGCTTTAACCAAATTTAAATTTGACTTAATTTTTTTGTATTAAAGACAATAATTTCAAGCAAAAAAATGTATTAAATTGGAATTTCGTTAAATTAATAATTTTAAAATTTTCAAATTGTAATACAATAAAAAATATTTAGCGAAGAGAACAACTCAAAATATTTTAAGTAATTCTTTCTGCATTTGTAGCCAAAGAATAGCTTAAATAATGTTTAAAAAGTAAAATAAAATAATAAGATTTTTTATACAATTTTTAAATATATCTCTTAATTTATTTTAAAATATTAGTTTTATAAAATAAAAAATATATAAGAATATGAAAAATAATTTTTTAAATGTTATACAAAAAAAAAAATTAAAATAAAATTTATATATATTATATATGTTAAAGTGTTATAAAACAGAATCTCTCAGAATTTTTAATCAATTTATGTTTTTTTTTTTTTAAATTAATATCTCTAATAAACTAAATATTGACAAAGTTTTTACTTCAAGCAATTCAGAATATAAGAAATGTTCACTTAATTTTTTTTTATTTGAAGAAACCTTTTATGCAAAACTAAAAACAAATAAATTTTTAAATATCTTTAACAATAAATATGCAAACTAAATTAAATGAAAATTATTTTTCTGTTTGGGGGAATAGTCTTCCTAAGCTACGCAGTGCAGCCAGCTAAATTATTGCCCCCTTTGCAGATGCCACTGTGGCGCGCATATTTTGGCTTGGTTATTGAATGGCCGTGCCACAAGCGAGGGTCGTTCAGTGGATGCAGCAAAATTTCATGTTGGTTTTATTGCAAGTGCGTGCAACGCTGTGCTGCCTGTGGCGCGGCACGTGTGTGAGTGCGTGTGTGTATGTGTGTGGCTTGCAATATGGTTAAAACAAACTGGTGCTATTTGTTAGTTTTGGCAAAAACGTTTCGGCTTTTCATTAGCCATGATTACAGTGCAGCTCAAAATTAACGGTCCGCAAAAAAATGCATTTCAAATGGTTTCTAATGAAATGAACTTGCATGTGCTGCAATTGATGGAGTAAAAAAAATAGAAAGTATAAAAAAATGTGTCAAAAAAGATGTATTAAAAAATTATTATTTCAAAATAAATTACAGCAACTTGGCATATTTAACTGGCCAGCACTGTTGCTGATATTGGGCTGAACATTTTACTTTGTTTTTACAGCTATCGAACGCGATATGAATTTTGAGAATAATAGATGAAAACAAATATATTCATAATTTATACATATTGTTTGAGCAATTAGCAAATATATAAATTTAAACATTTGAGATTTGGAGAGTAGAGCCCGAAGAACTCTACAATTGAGAAGTTGTTTGGATTGCACTAAAAACTTAAATGAGAAATTATTTTGAATTCCAATTAAACATGAATTAATTGCTTATGCTGGAGCAATTGTTTGGGAAAGCTCAACAAAATGTTTAAATAGGTATATATAATATATAAATGGCTTCATCAGCCATATATTTATGTCTCTATATATAGCCATTGGGGCCAAGGCAAATTGAAAAGAATTCTATTTTTCACAGTTTCTTTTTGCAAATCTGTTAAGCTTGATCCAAGATAATATATCCACGTTAAAAGAGGGCATGGCTATATTATTATATATGATTAAACAATCATCAAATCTTATAGCTGGATCGGCAACTCGTTAGTTAGCCTATGTGTACATAGAAAAAATATATCCGACTTTGGATACCTTCACCAACACCTCCAATATGTTACAAAAATCACATTCAAATAATAAAGACTTTTGCCTTCCAAATATCTTTAGCTGAACATCATTATTATAGACAGAAAGTCCTATTAGAAATATATTTTAGAACAAATGCTACTCAATATTAAAGCAATGCAGTTGCTGCAGCTGTTATGATCTGCAGTAAACGGAGCGCGTGCTTATAAATGTATATGCTTATGAAAGAGTAGTAAACATATATTACTACAGTAAAGATACATAAGTACTGTAGTAATATATGTCTAACACCAGAGTAGAATGCTTGAAAAAGCAGTTCAAGCGGCGTTCGGGGTATCTTCTAGTCGGACATTCCCGACAAGAGTACTCTTATAATAAGATATTCTTATTCCAGTATATATATATATCTTTCTCAACTTTTGTGGAAAACACCCCAAGAACTAACAAGAAAATTATGTACAATTTTTATTCACTTAAAATATTTAATACTATTTCAACTTTGCAGTAGCCCAGAATCAGTTAATGCTTAAACAAAGGTTGAATTCAGCTGAGTGTTTTCAGGTCATCAGCTTTGAACTATTTCTTTCTGTATATGACTATATTTCTCTATTCACTAAGACAGCCAGACTGACGCAGAAGATATAGAGTGGAGGAAAGTGGGTCCAAGGCAGCTGCTCAGTAAAGTCTAGACACAATAGACAAATGGAGATTGAATCTATACGAACTAAATATTAAATATTATATTAAAAACAATCAATCAATGATGATTCTGATACTAAAATTTATTATGAATAAAATGCTTTTTAAAATAAAAGAAATTATAAATTATATTTAATTATAAAAATTATATTTAAGGTAACATCGCGGAATTACCTATGAAAAATATATAGAATATAAACTATTTCCTTATCGAGGCATTTAACTCGATCAGGAAATAGTCTACAAAGTCTACATAGTCCAAAAATGTCCTCACATCTTGTACATAGCAATTCCATTAAAATAATTTAAAGAAATCCCTAATTAAATGGGCTTGGCGAGACTACTTCAATTTGGGCTAAAACAATAAAATTCCCACAGTGCTGTAAAACAAAGGTGCGCACAGGTGTTAAATGAAAGTGTATTCGTAATTATATTGTAGCAGCATAAAATATATCTTATATACAGATGTGTGGGTAGGGAACACGCACGGCTCCTGGCACCCCAGGACTACCACTCGTCGTCCCCAATGGGTGGCAGCTGGCTGATCATGGGGCGCTTGAAAATCGACTTCCAGTGCCTGGGCGGTATGTCGGGCGGCAGTAGTGCCGGCTGGGCAACGAACTCCAGGCGATCGTTGTGCAGCAGCCGACGACTCAGCCAGAGAAAGGGCAGCTCACAGTTCAAGTTCTTCTTGACGGACATCTCGAAATACTCAAAGTGTTTCGGCTCGCCAAGTAGAAGACGATATGCCAGCGAGTTGCATTTGCCCAGATCTATTTTGTTTCCGCACAGCGCAATCGGAATGTTGCCAAAGCGCATATTCAGTGCCGATTGGATTAGGGGCACACGCTGGAATGTCTGGCTGCAGCTAACGTCCGTCATTATGATGGCGCACTGTACATTGAACGGTTCGACATCATTGACTTGATAGCTGTTGCACAGACTGAACCGTATAACCCCCCGATTCGTATGGAATTGCAGAAAATACGTCTTATACGTCTGATCGGCTTTATAGCGCTTGACAAACTCGCCCGTCAGATGGCGCTTAGCGAAGCTTGTCTTGCCCGTCGCGCGATCCCCGAGCAAAGCACAAGAATATATCGGCACTCTGCTGGACATGTTGACATATATATATATATATAGATTTGTATAAGTTTATATAAGGGAGTGTCGTTGTATATTCCATACACCGCCTATTCTGATTGGAAAAAGTTTCCTTTTCATTTATTTTTATAGTTGAATCATCAAATTTTCCCCTTTAAAATATTCATTTCGAAACAAATATTTATTATGGAAAATCAAACTGCACTGAATAAATAAAACATTTAAAATAACATTTCTATCAAAAGATTTCGCTGCATAAAAACGCTGTTAAATTGCGTTCGCTTTTCTATATTCAATTCATTATTGTCTCTAGTTTTTTCTTTTACAACGGGAAGGCGGCGGCATAATGAAGCACGCTTCACTGGGCGCCCGGAAAATGCAATCCTGTCTGGCAGTTGCTACAGTAAACAGTGTCTAAGCTATGTGGCGCGCAGGCGGCTGCCTTAAGGGTCAAATGCTAAATATAGCTCGAGCAATTTTAATAAGTTATTTTTCATCATTTTGTAATGTTAATTTTCTGCTTAAATTTTCTTACATTTCGCTTGGTGTTGCATGCTTTAAGGCGTGCACTGTCTAAATGTTTCGTACGCACATTTGAAATTAATCGCGATCAGTCGTTCGACCTGTAAAGACGTGAATTCGAACAGCCTTCGCTTAAGCTCTACTGCTGCAGAGTTCTAAAAATAGAACTTTGCGGTGCATTCTTCAACGCAACAGCAACAAAAACCGCACACGCAGCGTTTTCTTATCGCTTGCTTCCGCGTAACTCAATTGCTTTAATTGCAATTTACGAAATTTCGTCGCTTGGCGCGAGTGCGCCTGCACTCAAAAGCACAATCCGCGATGACATCTAATGTCAATAACCTCGCTACAGCTGTAAAGGTAAATGCAGAAATGCAAGCCCAGCTTAACGTTGTGATGGCAAATAGGCAAGCCTCCATCATGCCAATAAACTCAAAAATAGATATCGCCTCCGTGCAAGGCATCACTAACAACAAAAACACGAAACGTAAACAGCCAAATTCACCAAAAACCATCAAGAAAAGGCTCATCTTCGACGAACCAAGCACCAGCAATGCAGCATTAATATCAGAAAATCGATTTTCACTGCTCGTAGAAGAAGATGAAGACTACAGCGAATCACCTGTAGCTCCAGAAGCCCCAGTATTGACCGACCAGCAAACTACTCCGAAACCTCGTCCGCCCCCCATATGGTGTCCAAACATCAAGTCTGTGGCCCTACTTCAACAGATAATAGATAAAGTAATTGATGCTAAATCATACGTAATTAAGCCAAAGAAGAATAACATAGGTGTATTAACCCAATGCAGTGAGGACTATCGCAGAGTTATAGACCACTTTACTAAGCTGGAATTGGAGTTCCACTGCTACCAGCTTAAGGAGGACAAACCATATAGAGTCGTGTTCAAAGGGCTTCACTCCAGCACTGATACAACACTAATTAAAAAGGAATTGGAAACCAAAGGCCACACAATTACAAATGTGCACAACCCACTGAGCCGTATGGACAAAACACCGCTAAATATATTTTTTGTTGACGTGGCTCAGGCCCCCAACAACAAAGAAATTTTGGACATTCGAGTTGTCTGCAGGCAACGCTGCACAGTGGAACTGCCAAGAAGATACAACGACCTGACACAATGCCATCGCTGTCAAGAATTTGGACACACACAACGCTACTGCCACAAAGCTCCCAGATGTGTGCGTTGCGCCGGGAAACACGCATCCAAAGACTGCACCCGCGAAAAGGACCAGGCACCAACTTGTGTGCACTGTGAGTTACAGCACCCAGCCAACTATAAGGGCTGCCAAGTATACAAGCGGTTGCGCAAATTGCAATCCCCAGCACAAAAAAGGAGTCCCACACAAACACCGTCTACGGGTCCGAGTACTGCTTCCGAAATTACAAGGCCCCGGAGCATTACCCAAGCCACGAGCTTTGCAACGCCTATTAGTGGTGTTTCTTACGCACAGGCCGCTAGAGGTGGACCGTCAAATAAGAATACCACAAGTGACACTTTGTTCACTGAAATGCTTCAGCAACAACAACGTCAGTTTGACGCAATTAATGCCGAGCTCAAAGCGATGCGAGAAGTACAATCCCAACAAGCAACCATGCTAAACAGTTTAATGGCCATCATAACCAAGCTTGCCTACAAATAATGGCTTTACGTGTGGGTATCTGGAACGCCAATGGCCTGAGAAACAAGACTCAGGAACTGGCTGCGTTTCTCTCACAAGAAAACATAGATATAATGTTAATAACAGAAACTCATGAGTGCCCCACTACACAAATTTTCGGATACGAACACTATCAGGCTCATGGTGAAGGAGCAAACTGCTTTGGTGGATCCTCAATCCTCATACGAGCAACAATACCGCATACACCTTTACTGCCAATTTGCAACGCAACAATGCAGGTCTCAGCCATCACCCTGCCTACGTCTATTGGAGCGATCGAAGTTGCGTCAATTTATCTTCCGCCAAACACTGGTCTGTGTGATCATCACATGGAACAGGTTCTAGGCCAAAGGTTGAATAAGACCCTCATCGGCGGCGACTGGAATGGATGGCACCCATTTTGGGGAAGCAATAGTGCGAATCGTCGCGGAGAAGTCATATTTGAGGCGATTCAAAACTTACAATTCAGCATATTGGCGACTGGAGCCCCCACCCGTTACCCAATTAATGGACACAGGCCCTCGGCAATCGACTTCGCTGTCTACAAAGGCATCTGTGACCGGCAATTGACCATTGAAGAATCCTTGGACCTATCCTCTGACCACCTGCCACTAATAGTCACAATCCACGCGCAGCCACAGCCCTTGCCCATTAGGAAACAACTACTGCCAGCAGGATCAGATTTAGGAGTCTTTAGGCGCGAGCTCCATTACTCTTTGCACATAGAAATGGAACTTAACACTCCTGAAGACGTGGACTACGCAGCAAACAAACTGCAGGAAGAAATAGTCAAAGCTGCGCACCAAGCCGCCCCACCATCTTGCCAAACAAGACAACAGTCTCCGTACAACATCCCCCTCACCTTGGAGGCCCAACACCTACTAATACACAAAAGATGGGCCAGGAGACGCTGGTTAAGATTACGCACGCCTGATGCCAAATCCATGTACAACGAAGCCACGAGGCATCTTAAAGCTGCTCTCGCCCTGCTTCAAAAGAGGTGTATCAGCGATGCGCTGGTACGAGCTGAATCGCCCACTGACGCAGAGTTTCAATTATGGAAATTTACAAGAAAGCTCAAACGGCAGCCAATACGACGTCATCCCATTCGGAGCATTTCTGGTTCCTGGCACATTGGAGACGAAGCTCAAGCTGAGGCTTTTGCAAACCACCTTCAAGACCAATTCACGCCGGTGATTACCGCAGAGGCCTCAGAAATCGAAGCAACAGAAGACATCGTTCTCTCGCCCCTCCCAGCTGAAGACCAGATAACTGGATGTACAAAAGAAGAGGTTCTTGAACACATCAGAAGAGTGAAGGCAAAAAAATCCCCTGGATATGATCTAATAAACGGCAGAGTCCTTAGAGCACTGCCTGACTCCACCATAGACTACATAACTATGGTGTACAACGCCATGCTCCGCATCCGGCACTTTCCAGCCTGCTGGAAGCGCGCCGTGATTGTGATGATTCCTAAGCCTGGCAAACCCGTGGGAGAAATTGAGTCGTACAGACCAATTAGCCTGTTGCCAGTACTCTCCAAAATATTCGAAAGAATATTTCTGGAACGAGTACTGACACATCTGGGACGCCAGGAGGCCATTCCAAACCATCAGTTTGGCTTCAGGAGACAGCATGGAACACCGGAACAGGTTCACAGAGTTGTGCACCATATCCTTGGAGCCTTTGAAGAAAAGATGTACTGCTCTGCCGTCTTTTTAGACATCAAACAGGCGTTTGATCGAGTTTGGCACCTGGGACTGCTGCAGAAAGTGAGGACCACCCTTCCAGCCCCATTTTTCGCGTTGCTATCCTCATACCTTATTGGAAGAACCTTCCAAGTGTCAAGGGGGCAAACAGTATCCTTGACTAGACCAATTATGGCTGGAGTACCACAGGGTAGTGTTCTAGGCCCAACACTTTATACTTTATTCACAGGAGATATGCCAACTCCCGAGCCAAATATAGGAAGTACAGATGCAGTACTCATAGCGACCTATGCAGATGACACCGCCATCTTATCACGTCACGTATCTGCGCAAGAAGCTTCAGACTCACTACAAAAATATCTGGACTCTTTCGGACGCTGGGCAAAACGGTGGTGTATCACCATTAATGCACAAAAGTCTGTACATACTACCTTCGCCACTAGAAGAGGAGATTGCCCAAGCGTTGCATTGGGGCCCACTATTCCCAAAGCCTCAAAAGTAAAGTACCTTGGTATCACTCTTGACAGAAGGCTGACTTTTAAAGCGCACATAAGTCAAGTAACCTCAAAATGCAAAAGCAAGCTAAAAACCCTCGACTGGATGCTGAGAGCTTCAAGCAAGTTGTCTTACAGCAGCAAGGCCGCCATCTACAAGGCAATAGTTGTCCCAACCTTCGTATATGGTATCTCTCTATGGGGCTCCTCGGCGAAGACTACAAGGAACAAAATTCAGACCCTGCAGAATAAAGCACTACGCAGATGGACTGGAGCCAGCTGGTTTGTAAGAAACTCAGTCTTACATAGGGATTTAGCAATTCCCACAGTTGCTGAACTCATTGGGCGACACAGTTCAAGATACGCGGACAGACTTGCAGCGCATCCTAACCATCTCGCAAGCAACCTGGCTATAAACAACAATAGGCGAAGACTGAAGAGATTGCATCCTCTAGACAATATTAGAACTAATTAAGATAGTAGCTACAAGTGCAGAATAATTGGCATATCTGCCCTCCCATTAGTTAAGGTTTAGAGCTAAATGCGCTATAGAGTCTAAGACAATAAGCTGCAACAAAATAAAGAAATAAAAACGAAAAAAAAAAAACATTTGAAATTGAATGAAAGTACCGTTACGCGCTTAACACTCTCACTAACACAGTTGCTGTGGCGCTCACAAATGGGCAACGAGCGCGATATTGTCGTTTATCGTTATTGTTGTAAATGCACTTGACTTGGCTTAGCTTCGCGTAGCGTCGCGTCCGTCAACGTTGCGCACTAAAATCATACTAAACTAATTTACTTAGCAGCACGCACTGATTACACCAAGTGGCAGACGCTGTGCCTCGTTACTTGTCGTTTAATGGCATCGGCTGAACGAACAGGAGAGTCACGAAGTTCGTGTCGTTTGAAGTGAATAACGAAGTTGCCGACAGCCAAAGCAACGAAGTTTTTCGGTGTGTGTGTGCCTGTGTGCGGCCTATTCAAGAGAGCGAACCTTCGTTTAAGAGATACACGCCAACAGAGTGCGCTGCTGTTAACCTTAACAGCGCGCTGTTAACCAATCGTCTTCTGTGGTCTTGCGACCGAACGACATGCATAATTTGGGGTTTACCAATCGAGAATTTATTGTTTTACTTTGAGTATTAAAGGTTTTAGCTTGACATTTGGTTATTAGACAAATTAAGCTGCAATAAGGTTAAGCAATTAATCAATTATACCCATACTATGAAATATTAATGTGTATAAATAAATGTTTCCTTACCTTGCTTTTAACTGCTGTTCAACTAATGTGTGGAAATATATTTAATTATTATATTCGTGGTTCAATCGGATCTAAATATTATAAAAAATGATCAATTAGGGGAATCTTAATTTAATTAAATATTACTCATTTCTGATGTATGAATTTTAGAATCTCGATCTCTTCTATACCGTTTATTATCATAAGTGTAAATATATTTATTTTATCTTAATATTTTGCTCATAAGCATTATCTTAGTTTTAATATCAACAATAGCATTTTAAATGTTATATCTTTTTTCAATAAATTATTTTATATCATTATAATAATTATTAATTAGCATTTTTAAAAATATATATACGGCTTTATTCACAAAAAATGTAGTGCGACTGAACTTTTAATAGTGGACAACAAAATGTAGTAATAAATATATACCAAATATATACTAATAAAATACTAATAGATTATACAGATATTATTATGAAATAATTATATATTATTAATTAATTAGGTACATCTTTTAGATCGATTGAAATGTAAATTACCATAAATTTACACTCAACTAAAATTTCTCCATTTATCGAAATAATTGAGTCCATCTAGCAGCTGGCTAACTAAGCAAGCCTTCACAAAGCAAACCATTCAATTATTTAAAATGCCACACACACAGACACAGTTACACACACACACCCATACGCACATTTACAGTGAGCGGACGGCATCAATGCAAAAATCAAGCATTATTTATGCAAATTACAAACCATTATTATTAGAGTCAATGACCAACAACAAGAAAAGCAACAGCAGCGACAACAACAACGTAAACAGAGCCAAGTCAGCAGCAGCAGCTGAAGAGAAACGGAATCATATCCGTCATAGTCATAAGGGCACTGCCAACGCATTGGGGAACCAATTTGGCAGCCGGCATAAATAAATTTCCGCTTAATGTAGGTCAGTGATGTGTTCGTTTCGCTCTCTTCGAAATGGCTCTCTTTCAGCATTTTGTCATTCTCGCTCTCTTAAGCCGCGAAGCAATAAAGTTAGCAACTTTGAAGTTTTTTTTGACAGTGACTTCAGAACTGTCGCATAGCTGTTGCTGTCGGTGTTTCCCAGCGGACGCTTGCATAATATGAAAGCTGTTATGATGGTAATTGCTGCACTTCAGCAAAGTCGACCCAGAGGGACAAAGACAAGGAGAGAGAGTATGACATAAACTATCTTTGTTTCATATGCAGTTAACTTTTGAGAAGCATAGCTCGCAGCAAAATGTGACCAATATCATACTTTTACTACATTTAAGTTAAATAAATTATTTACAAATTAAAAGTACTTTACATTTTGTATACAGATGGCAATAAGGATTTAATACCCAAGAGGCTACATTTGAGCATAAGTACAACATCTGTCTCATCTCTTTCGCTCTGGCTGTCCACTTTCCTTTACAAACGCCTGCGGCTACATAAATAAAACGACAAATGCAAATGCAAACGCAAACGAAACCGAAACCGAAACCAAAAACCGAAACCGAAAAACGAAACGGAGCCAGCCCAAACACTCAAATACATTTTGAGTATTTTTTCTGCCTTTTTCGTAGCAAGTTGGCAGCTTACCCTTCCCCCTACTGCTCTCCCTCTCACTCACTTTCCACTATTGCAGCTCAAGTTGGAGAATTTATGTGCAAACTCACTTAAGCAAGAATGTTTATGCGTTTTGTACGTGTTGGTTGCTGTCGCTCATGTGGCTACACTCGCTCTCTGTCTCTCTATACCTCTTCACATTCGGCTGTTCTTGCTCCTTACCCAACCACATTCCGCTTCATTTTGTCATTTTTTTTATTTTTGCTCTCTTATTTATACTCTACAAAAAAAATAGATGTTATTAATTTGTTTGATATATGTATGTAAAGAATTAACGATGTGTCGAAGCTTAAGTCATTCATATATTAATCATAAATATCAACAAATAAATCATTTTCTCTGTTACTATGCAAACAACACTTACACTTATACATAGTCGTAACGCTTCGGAGAGTAATACAGCTAGTATGCTAATGTAGCAGGATCAGATTACTACATAGAATATAGCTGACACGGTATTGTAAAAAGGATTAAACGAAAGATTCTTATATTTTTAGCATTTATCAACACATGCATACGATAGGGTATTCAATCTTCGTTGCGTTGTAAGTTATTCGCTACCCCTTCTTCTTTTTGCAATTTTTGAATGCTGTTCTCTTGGAACACGCACGACAAAGTGTAATGAAATTTTTCGGGTGCTAATGACTTAAATGCATAGGAATTTATTCAAGTGGTGCTTTGGCTAATTGCAGCGACATTTGATTAAAAATAAAAGAAATGAAAAGAAAAAGAGCTTAGATAATAAATTGTCAACTAACTGCAATGCCAAACGCCCACTTTCAGTTGCTATCCAAATACACAATTAGGTTACTCAAAGGACATTCAGAGTTGGGAAGCACAAGTAAGGATTTGACTTTGATAATAATATATAAATGCTTTACAACCTTGATTATATGTTTATGTTTTTAACTGAACATATAGTATTTAATTTTATTATTATATAATTATAACTGAAATTTTTAATATTAACATAAACTTTCATGTTCCTCTACATTCCTTCCTTTCATTAGGACATCTAGCTGCAATGATTTCATTACGTTTCAGCAGCGATATCTAAACTTCAGTCAGTTGTCTCGTTGTCAACATGGAGGCCAATTATGTAGCACCTTAAGCATGAGTCGCATTAGATCTTTTTTTTTTTTTTTTTTTTTTTTTTTTTCTTCTTTATTTTGTTGCAGCTCATTGTCTTAGACTCTATAGCGCATTTAGCTCTAAACCTTAACTAATGGGAGGGCAGATATGCCAATTATTCTGCACTTGTAGCTACTATCTTAATTAGTTCTAATATTGTCTAGAGGATGCAATCTCTTCAGTCTTCGCCTATTGTTGTTTATAGCCAGGTTGCTTGCGAGATGGTTAGGATGCGCTGCAAGTCTGTCCGCGTATCTTGAACTGTGTCGCCCAATGAGTTCAGCAACTGTGGGAATTGCTAAATCCCTATGTAAGACTGAGTTTCTTACAAACCAGCTGGCTCCAGTCCATCTGCGTAGTGCTTTATTCTGCAGGGTCTGAATTTTGTTCCTTGTAGTCTTCGCCGAGGAGCCCCATAGAGAGATACCATATACGAAGGTTGGGACAACTATTGCCTTGTAGATGGCGGCCTTGCTGCTGTAAGACAACTTGCTTGAAGCTCTCAGCATCCAGTCGAGGGTTTTTAGCTTGCTTTTGCATTTTGAGGTTACTTGACTTATGTGCGCTTTAAAAGTCAGCCTTCTGTCAAGAGTGATACCAAGGTACTTTACTTTTGAGGCTTTGGGAATAGTGGGCCCCAATGCAACGCTTGGGCAATCTCCTCTTCTAGTGGCGAAGGTAGTATGTACAGACTTTTGTGCATTAATGGTGATACACCACCGTTTTGCCCAGCGTCCGAAAGAGTCCAGATATTTTTGTAGTGAGTCTGAAGCTTCTTGCGCAGATACGTGACGTGATAAGATGGCGGTGTCATCTGCATAGGTCGCTATGAGTACTGCATCTGTACTTCCTATATTTGGCTCGGGAGTTGGCATATCTCCTGTGAATAAAGTATAAAGTGTTGGGCCTAGAACACTACCCTGTGGTACTCCAGCCATAATTGGTCTAGTCAAGGATACTGCTTGCCCCCTTGACACTTGGAAGGTTCTTCCAATAAGGTATGAGGATAGCAACGCGAAAAATGGGGCTGGAAGGGTGGTCCTCACTTTCTGCAGCAGTCCCAGGTGCCAAACTCGATCAAACGCCTGTTTGATGTCTAAAAAGACGGCAGAGCAGTACATCTTTTCTTCAAAGGCTCCAAGGATATGGTGCACAACTCTGTGAACCTGTTCCGGTGTTCCATGCTGTCTCCTGAAGCCAAACTGATGGTTTGGAATGGCCTCCTGGCGTCCCAGATGTGTCAGTACTCGTTCCAGAAATATTCTTTCGAATATTTTGGAGAGTACTGGCAACAGGCTAATTGGTCTGTACGACTCAATTTCTCCCACGGGTTTGCCAGGCTTAGGAATCATCACAATCACGGCGCGCTTCCAGCAGGCTGGAAAGTGCCGGATGCGGAGCATGGCGTTGTACACCATAGTTATGTAGTCTATGGTGGAGTCAGGCAGTGCTCTAAGGACTCTGCCGTTTATTAGATCATATCCAGGGGATTTTTTTGCCTTCACTCTTCTGATGTGTTCAAGAACCTCTTCTTTTGTACATCCAGTTATCTGGTCTTCAGCTGGGAGGGGCGAGAGAACGATGTCTTCTGTTGCTTCGATTTCTGAGGCCTCTGCGGTAATCACCGGCGTGAATTGGTCTTGAAGGTGGTTTGCAAAAGCCTCAGCTTGAGCTTCGTCTCCAATGTGCCAGGAACCAGAAATGCTCCGAATGGGATGACGACGTATTGGCTGCCGTTTGAGCTTTCTTGTAAATTTCCATAATTGAAACTCTGCGTCAGTGGGCGATTCAGCTCGTACCAGCGCATCGCTGATACACCTCTTTTGAAGCAGGGCGAGAGCAGCTTTAAGATGCCTCGTGGCTTCGTTGTACATGGATTTGGCATCAGGCGTGCGTAATCTTAACCAGCGTCTCCTGGCCCATCTTTTGTGTATTAGTAGGTGTTGGGCCTCCAAGGTGAGGGGGATGTTGTACGGAGACTGTTGTCTTGTTTGGCAAGATGGTGGGGCGGCTTGGTGCGCAGCTTTGACTATTTCTTCCTGCAGTTTGTTTGCTGCGTAGTCCACGTCTTCAGGAGTGTTAAGTTCCATTTCTATGTGCAAAGAGTAATGGAGCTCGCGCCTAAAGACTCCTAAATCTGATCCTGCTGGCAGTAGTTGTTTCCTAATGGGCAAGGGCTGTGGCTGCGCGTGGATTGTGACTATTAGTGGCAGGTGGTCAGAGGATAGGTCCAAGGATTCTTCAATGGTCAATTGCCGGTCACAGATGCCTTTGTAGACAGCGAAGTCGATTGCCGAGGGCCTGTGTCCATTAATTGGGTAACGGGTGGGGGCTCCAGTCGCCAATATGCTGAATTGTAAGTTTTGAATCGCCTCAAATATGACTTCTCCGCGACGATTCGCACAATTGCTTCCCCAAAATGGGTGCCATCCATTCCAGTCGCCGCCGATGAGGGTCTTATTCAACCTTTGGCCTAGTACCTGTTCCATGTGATGATCACACAGACCAGTGTTTGGCGGAAGATAAATTGACGCAACTTCGATCGCTCCAATAGACGTAGGCAGGGTGATGGCTGAGACCTGCATTGTTGCGTTGCAAATTGGCAGTAAAGGTGTATGCGGTATTGTTGCTCGTATGAGGATTGAGGATCCACCAAAGCAGTTCGCTCCTTCACCATGAGCCTGATAGTGTTCGAATCCGAAAATCTATTTACATATAATTAGCGCTCTACTGGAATACCGCAGACGAGGCGATGCAGCGCAACGCAACGCAATGCAACGCGGCGCGATGCGACGCGACGCCTCATTTCGTTTCGTTCAGTTTCTTTTGCGTTGCAATTTTTTGAGTGGAATTCTCTTTCAGTTGGTCGACGCTCACGACTTGCACAACTTTGACAATGAAGTTGCAATCATGAAGAAGAAAGAGCTAAAAATAGAATAAAGAAGAAAAAGCGGAAAAATGAGATATACATATAGAAAAGTATCATTGGCATGCACAAAGTTTGTCCGGGAGGGAGGGGCGCGTCAGGTTTCTCAGCTGCCGCCAAGGCGCCAACTTAATAAGGCAACCAAAATGCCCAGCGGGTGACGAAAGGCACTGCACATAAAGAGCAAAAGAGAGTGCAAGGCAGAGAGTGAGAGGGCCAGTGGCAGTGGAAAGGGAACAAGGCAAAGATAAGGAGAAGATGAGATTGTGCTGCATACTTTAAGGGGCTCAGTTGACAAGATGCCAGGGCAAATAGAAAGACATTTTAAAGGCAACGAAAAACTTAATATCGAAAATGTTGAGAAAAATAGTTGTAAAATAATATATATATATGAATATATATATATATATATATATATATATATATATATATACATACAGATTAAATAAAGATAGTAATATTCAAAAATATAAAGCTGGACAGTTTACAACAAGTGAGCATAAAAAGTAATAATTTTGGATTAGAAAAATAGAATTGATATTTCAATTTATGTACACCATATTTATTAATGTTTATTTATATAATTACTGAAAAAAAGTTCTAGCAAAAACCAATTAATCACAAGCATTCAATGGTTCAATTTATATATTTTAATTTTTAATTTTAGCTACTAGTTAATTGTTGTATTTTATATAAAATTAATTTATAAAAATATATATATATTTTGTTTAATATTCACCACAATTTCGATAAGAAAAATGAAAATATTAATTTATATTAAATATTATTTTTAAACGTTTTTCGATTCATATTCATAAATTCATATATAGGAATCTACGGGTGCTCATAAAGAGACTCGCACCAGAAATGAAGACATAGTGAGAGACTTAAGACTAATATACATAAATATTACTATTCGGGACACTGTCATTTAATAAAGTAATAAATTCGCATATCAAACAAAGCAACTTTCACACTCCTTTACATTCAACACCTCACAGTCTCAGTCACATAACAAATACTTTATAGAAAATACTCTACTTGAGCAATCACAATTACCTAAGAAACTAGTATAATAAAAAAAAAGTTTATAATTTGTATATTAATTGATAACAAAAGAAACATTTAAACATAGAATATAACTTAAGAGCTAATAAAGGCAATATATAAAAAGTATAAAGGCAAGGCATAACTCTCTTTTTAATGTACATTCATTAAACACCTTGTGGAACAACTTAAGCTATTGATAGAGCAGCAGCTGCTGCCTGGGGTCGGCTGCCTGACTGACTGAAGAGTGTTCGATAAGAGCGACTCAATCATGTTTGGCAATCGCTTTGAGCTGCTGCTGCAGTTGCTGTTGCTGCTGCTGCTGCTGCTGCTGATGCTGTTTGGCTTTGGCGAGTGCTCATTAACAAGTTGGCTTGTCAGCGATTTCCATTAGCCAAGCTAACAAACGCTGGCCAATGGAATGAGCGCAATTTTGATTAAGAATCCGTGGCAGCAGGCAGCAGGCAGCAGGTGGCATGCGGCAGGTAGCTGCCACATGTTTGGCTGCAAGGCACACAGCGTGCGAATACGGCCAAACTAATTATAACAGCTAACGCGATGCTGGCCATGGCCATAGCGCTAAGTCGCAGCTGTGAAATTGTGTGAATTGATAGTGCAGTGTGTGTGGCAAGCAGCGAGTGTGGCAAGTCGATTACATCCAAACTCACTTAACCTGCACAAAACTTTCTCGTTCTCCCTTTCTCTCTCTCTCGTTGTCTCTTTCTCGCTGAAATTCATTCAACAGTTACTTTTTAATTAACTTTAAGTACTTTAATTTGCAAAATTAGATTTTAATTAACAAAACATAAACAAAAACTATTGGCGAAATGTCAAGCATCGCACGATTTGATTGCCAAGCCGCAAAAATATTTATTCGAAGCGCACAACTAATTAAATTTCACACAACAGTGCCTCACAGTTGTCTATGCACGGTCGGCATAGCATATTGTACGGCACTCGACATTATTCGCATTTGAAAAATGATTGCCAAACGCAGTGCAAATATTTGCTTAATGGCATTTTGTATGCACACACACACATCTATATAAATATATTTGAATAAATATTGATACTTTTGTTTCTGGTTTATTTGGTTTATACATATAGATTTTTGCACGTTGAGTGCCATTTAGTGCATTAATCCGTGAAGCGCCATAATCTCGTCGCTATTATTATGCCAATAAATCTACAAATGGAGTTTATTTCTGCATTGAGTGCGATTTGTGTGCAGCTTAGCCTAACCAAATAAGAATAAAAAAATTGTTCAACTAATTGAGCTCTACTTATAAAAATATATTCCACATCAATTTTCTGTAATATGCTTAGCAAATGTTGAGAGATTTATGTGTTTAAAACGAAATATTCTAAGAGCTTATTTATATATACCATATGTTCTCAAATAATAAATATTCATAAGGTCAATGAAATGTTTTCCTTGCAGTCTATTTCTGTATCTATGTATATTCATATATATTTATACATAAAAATATCGGATTGTCACCTTCCATTCTAATATTTTAGTTTTACAACTTACATCGATTCCCACTGTGCTATCTTTCACAATGAGCTTCTCTTCCTCTGCTAAATGTCGTAATAGCCATCTCGCTCTCACTGAGCAACACTCGGCACTACGATCAGCAACGGCTATCTTTGCCACTCTCTCTCTCTCTGTCTCGGAGTGAGACTTCGATTAGTATGTAGCTAAGACGCAAACTCACTCGGATAATATTTATTTATACAAGCGCTCAACCTCACACTAATACTACTACAATAGTAGAAGAGAATCAGCAAATGGGAAACTAAGATATCAGACTCTTCTATAAATTTCGTTTTGATGGTATAATAAATCGGAAGGAAAATTCTGTCTTCTACACTTTAGTGTCTGTATCAAACAAGTACAAAGATAAATCTCAAATTAAAATTACAGTCTTAAAGCTAGGCAAACCCAGATTTGTAATCAGCGATGGGCTGTTAAACTCCTCCATTTTTGTTATTATTATATTATATAATTTATTATAATTTCTCGGAATTTTGTTTCTATATATAAAAATCATATATATTGAAATTATTCTTTAACTATTTTAAGACACAATATGCTTACATTGCCATTTTCAGGACAAATTCGTCGAAGAAACGCCTCGTCTGGCGATGGTCGTTAAGCAAAATGTTTTGTTGTTTCTCTTGATGTATTTATTTATTTATTCGATGGTTAAGGAAGCCAGATTTGCGAAGCACATAAAGCCACACGCACACACACACATACACAAAAGCTGTAATTTCGGCAGACGATTTGAAGCGCCGCTAAATGAAAATTAATTGCAATTACATGAGTACGATTTCGTTTATGGCCCCATAAAAGAAGCATAAGAAAATATATGTTATATATATATATATATATATTGTTCGACACTCGAGTCGAAACGTGCTGCACAATCGGGCCAATCAATCAATCAATCAATAAATGGGCCATGCATTTGCTATGACCGTGTTTTTAGCGAAAACAAATATTTCACGTGAATTCAATCAAAAACAGTTATGAGTACTCTAGTCGGCTGTGCCCGACTGCAAGATACCTGCACTGAGCTGCAGTTACAATCAATGCTGCGATGTCTATATATCGGCACGTAAAGCACGTATCTTATGCACTGATTACGCTTGGGTTGTCCGACATACTTATTGAATAACTTTGGCTCTACATGTCTTTTATCTTAAGAACATTTTCAAAGTGTAACTATGACATAAATTTCTGAATATATAAAGATCTGTTACTTTAAATAGGTTTTATGTTCCTATAAATTGCTAAATCCTAATCTGTTTGTCTCATTGAAATCCATATAGAAAATTTATCGAATATAATAAATATCGATTGTTATCGATAGTCAGAATATTAGTGAGTTATCAAAAAACTGCATATGATAAGCAAGTAAAAAAACAGTCGAGCATACAGAGATGTCTAGAGAAATATCCGAGATATCTAAAAAGTCTAGAATTTTAAATAGTTTTTATGCGAATTCGTGGTAAGTTCGAAAAGGATCTAAAATCAAAAACTCAAAGTATACAAACTCTATATTCGATATTCATAATAAAAATGCACACAATAAATTGGATGTTTCCAGTTCATGTGGTATTTAAGTTGCAAATAAAAACCAATTAACGATTTTGATCGATAATAAAAATTATAAACTTTTACGACGTAAGTCAAGTAAGTCAAATCAATGTCAAGAGGAATATTTTTTTTATTTTATTTTTTTTTGTAATTGCTGTTTTTATTTGTAATCTGTCTTATACTAGACAATAAACAAATTTGTTAACAATAATATTACGTAACCGGATAGCTTAGGTTCCAATGAGATCAATCCATATATTTACCAAGTCTCCAGCTTACAGACGCACAGACGGACGAATGAACGACTAGATCGTCTCATGCTGAATAGGAATATAAAAGTTTTCTCCTGCCTGTTACAAAAATTTGAACCTGAATATACCCTGCCGTGCCATTTTCAATATGCCTATGCATATAACATATGTATACATATATATTTAACTGAAATAATATGAAATATATATTTCTACTTGATTTGCTTGCGCCAAAAGGCATTTTTAACCAAGGCCAATTAAATTGCAACACTTTTTGAACAATTATAATAATTTTCCTTGAATTTAAGATATTTCTCTGCTTCTTCTCACACACACACACCGAGAGAGAGAGAGAGACATGTGGTACGTGTGTGTGCATGTAAAACGTGCTGTCAATAAAAGATTTGCATCGTGCTAAAAAATTTGTTGTAACATTTTTTGTAAGCATTTGCCGAACGTGATTTGAGTTAGTTATTGAGCATAAATCCTGCTGCAGGACCTTCTGCCTCTGCCGCTTCTTAGTCGCTGCCCCGTTTGCTGAGCTGCACAGATTTGCGATTGAAAGCGCTGCAATCGACTATGTATATATGTATATATATATATCGCCATATATATATATATGTATATATGTTTATGTATAACTACTCAGCTCTAAGGCGAGTTGTGAACAACTTGCCTCAACCCACCTGAGCTTGTTGCGGAGGCTAATGCTATTATTAAACAATATGACAGGTGTTATTCAAACTACTCTACAATCTTATCAAAAATGGCTTTAAAATTCTGGAAATTTAGTTTAATTAATGACAAGACAGGAAACGAATTACTCTAAGTTGTCAATACATAAATATTATATTATATAAATAATACATAAAGTTAGCTTCAATATTATCCGCTCAAAATGATATCGTCTTAAACGATTATCTTGACCTGGAACTATCAAGAGGGTTTAATATAGTTTGTGTACTGCAAGAAAGAAATTGCTAGTAAGAATTAAGTGTGATCTAGTCGAGAGTGCCCGACTACGATATACCCTGAATCTTACGCAGAGCTGTTATTTTTATAATCCCAAATATTTCTTATACTTAGCCATCACCAACAACACATATTCACACACATAGGTAGTGGCCTAACTTGGGCTTCATTATGGACTTTACTAAGGGAAATCATTTTTGTTTAATTCTGCCTGTTACTTATTTAAAATACTGCTAAAAAATTCATTATTAATACATTTTGGTAATATATTTTGATATCCCTAATCTGCTTAAACAAATCATCATCACAAAAACCTTAAAATTGAAGTTTTATGACATGTTTAGTTAAGATGTGCTTCAGTGTATGGATTATTATTCTAAATGCAAATCCTTTATTTTGATAAAAAAGACTTAAATCTATTAATAAAAAAATGTCGACTCAAACTCAACAAAAAAACACTATTTGTTGTCAAATTAATTTTTTAATAATGCTGCTTTACCAACCCAAAAACGTAACTCTCTAAAAAAACACCTTAATATATATATACTATACTCTATTAAATCTACGCATAAATAATTAATAAATTCATAAAAAACTGATTCGCAATTTATAATATAATAACAATAAGTTTTCTACATAAATTTTTTTCTATAAATCGTATTTAATATGAATCATTAATATAATATGAATATGTTCCTCTATTTGTGCAATTACAGCACCAATTAGCAGTTGGATTCGACTAGCTAAAAGCGTTAAGTAGCTTAAAGCATTTAAATTTAAAATGATTCTCTTTGGCAAATGTGGTCAAGCCAATTGGCTTGAGGCTGATTGAGTCACAATCATTTTTTGTGCTCAATCAAAAAGTTGCATTCAATTAGGTCGACAAATTATGTTGCAGTCCTTCGGCTGGCCTAAGGGGCCAGCGTCGCTCTGCATGGCAATTAAGTGCCAGACGGGAGTGATTGAAGTCGGGACATTTGTGCATTTTACTCATCGACCTTTGACCCGTTTTTGCCCGCCATCAATGTTAATTGGCCAAGCGCAAATTCGCAGCAATTGCATCGACAGCCACAAAGTCGCACTTTTTCAATATCATCTTTTATTGATTTAATGACAGCCAGCACACACAAATTGAATTACATATAATAAAAATTAAATTGAGTTTTGGCAGCGCGCGATCTATCAAAAAAAGAAAAAAAAGCTGGCGCAGTTCTTCAATGCAATTGCCCGACTTCAATTAGCTGCATAAAGTTCAAGTTTTCTGTTTCAATTTATGTATTTTCATATTGCTTGCAGCAGCTCAGATAGAGCGCGCGAGTGAGAGGAAGATAAGCAAAATTATTCATAATCTGCGAAATGGCTTCCGAGTGCCAACAATTTGGCCCGCAGCCAATGTCAATGGATTATTGCCTCCAGCGGCGAGCAGCAAAAACGGACTCCGGCTGCTAAATGGACCCAGTTGATGGACCCGCTGCCAGCAAAGCAACCGACTCTGTGCAACATGAGATATTTTGCTATTAAATGCTCGAGCTGTGTGAAGCAATTCTGAACTTAAATTGGCGATATCAGAAGATTGAGATGGGTAAAAATAGGTATAAAAAATTAATTGCTTTGAATTTAGGAGCAGGTGACCAAGCAAGACTGATATGAATTCTGATGATTATGTTTTAGCAGCTGCTTAAATAATGGCTTATATTTAGCTGTCTAAGTATTGCTTGAGAATTGCCATTTGATCAGAATTTGTTTTATGCCTGCTAAAAGTGGGCAACAATTTAAAAAGTTTCATCATGTCTTCCACTCAGTTGTTAACTAAGTCTTTACCATAGCCTCACTCTGCAGTCAATGAAATGCTGAATCAGATAAGCTCAGTCACTTTTTCTAGTTATCGATATGAATCGATAACTTGCATTAGTTTTTAAAGCGTTTTTAAAGGCTTCAAATTTACCAGTAATGAATAAATTAATTTTGGATTTTAAATACCTCCCTCTTGTCACTCAAATTCACAAACGGCCTATTTCGTGTCCTGGAGACTTGTGTTTTGGCACACAAATACAATTATCTTGATGCTTTAATTATGTCATAAAAATGTCACTAAGAAACTCCCTCTAGAAGAAAACTCCTTCAACATTCAAGTTCCCATAGAGCAGCCCAAGCGCAGTCGCTGCGCAGCAAGCAGAGCGCGTGCTTATGCGTGCGTGTGTATGTGTGTGTGTATTTGCTATGTATGTATTAAATAATCATATAAGAATAGGTATTTCAGCTGCTTGCAGCACTCAGGGTATCTCCCAGTCGAGCAGTGCTTTATTTGAAGAACTCATTTGAATAATATATTTTGAGGCTTATTGAAAATGCAGAGCAGAGAAGCCGCGTGTATCATGATTAGCAGAGCAGTATATCAATGGACTCAGCTGGAAGTTGACACATAAAGCACATTATAATACAGTAATAACAATTATGTGACGGTGTTGACTGAAGACGGCCGCAGAGACAGTGCCAGACAAAGAAGTACGAAGTACGAGCGCAATTGTTGCAATTATGTCAGGCAGCTCGAGTTGGCTGTGTCCTTTTGGGAAACGGGATTGCATGTGTCGCACTCACATGTAGCCAGACGGGCAGACAGGCAGGCAGTCAGACAAATAGACATGCAGCTCTATGCAATTATGCCAGGGCACAAGGACATCTATTCGGGCAGAGCCAAGTCAAGCCAAGCCAAGCCATGTCGAGTCGAGTCGAGTTAATGTTGGCTTGCTCCGTCTCCTCTGCCTTTGCTTTGTCTCAGCTCACGTTTCTTGTTTATTGTGCCCAAGCATAACTTGTACATTTGCGTATTATAATTTGCATAAATTTCCCAACTGCCGCAGCTGGAGTTGCAAGGTTAAGAGTTGCTGCACAAAACAATTTAATAACGAGCAGATACAAGTGACAAAATGAATTATGCTGTTATTCGAGCACACACCAGTGTGGAGGGCGGAGGGCGGAGGGCGGAGGGCGGGTGCGCTCCGAGTGTGAAAGGCAAGCCTCAAGGGCAAAGCAGCCATTTCAGCTCTGGCGTGTGTCAAAGCAGTGCGTAACACATTGTGCATTTGCAGCATCTACATGCAGCATGAGACAAAGATGTGGCATTTCATAAATGGTTAGCTGAATAAAAAGTTGCGATGGAAATAGCAGCTGCTTGAGCGTGTGTCAGCTATGAATATTCGAAAACAGTGCGAATTAGTAGAGAATCTTACACAAGTTCTTTAAGCTTCTACAAATTTTGTTTTATTATATAAGGAATAATTGAAGCTGAGTTTTATTTTTACAAATACTTTTCTTGTACAAATAATCGGCATGAAATATCCAGATCAAATATGATTTGTTCATTTCATATTTTCAGATGTTAGTTGGACTATCAGTTATATAGTAAAATTATTTATTATATTTTATATACATTTTAAATATTTTTGGTCGCCGTTTGTGTACTTCAGCCTCCAGCCTCCCGCATTAATAGTGCCTTAGGAGCAGCTTTTTTGCTTAAACTTATGCTATTTTTCCTAGAAGGCGTGTCCCGAAAACCTGAGTAAATATTTCAAATTTTAAGTCTCTATAGACAACAGAACAGTCAGCCAGACAGACATGCTGTCACTGTGGCTCAGCTTGTCGATCACCCATCAGCGATCAGCAATTGTCGATTGATTCATTAACTAATTGATGCTCAGTCTAAAGCGCTGCATTTCAAATTTATTTAAATGATTTCAATTATTTGATTAGGGACTACAATTTTTGATGGAAAAGAAACTGAATTTATTTATTTGATATAGATTATATATATTTCCTTTATAATAATGAAACCAAAAAATTAAAAAAAAAAGAATTATATTATTTATGTAGATTTATTATTTTCGTTTGTTTACTATAACTGCACTAAATAATAAATAAAATAATAATAAAAAAAAATAATAAAATATAACTAATGTAAATTATTTATATAAATTAATTTATTTATTTATCTGTAAAAGACAAACATTTGCCAAAACCAATGCGCGAGCTTTCATAAAAATATTCTATATAGTTCTTTATATAGTATTCTGTAATTCTATATAGTATTCAATAAAGTTCCAGGAAATAAATACTATATGAAATTTGAAGACGATAAAACTTAATTTTGCCAGATTCATAAATATAAGAACTTAACATTTTTAATTGTAAATAGTTAAAATATTAGAATTTAACTAATATTTATAAATAAATCAAATTGAATTTGATTAGATTTTCAATATGAGAGAAAGTAGAGGAAGAGCGCAGCTAAGGAATTTTCCATATGATTCAATTTAGCTGAATTTCTGATGTGCAGCATAACATAAATAACGTATACGCCCCGTGGCAGCGCGGCGTCGTTGATGTTGTCATTGTTCAAAATTGAAAGAGAATTGCGGCTGTTGTGAGCGGAGCAATGACAAGTTGTTGTGATTTAATGTACATATCAGTATTTGTACGTTTATATTGCTTTTCACACACACACACACACGCCTGTTGGTTGGCCTTTTCTCAGCATCGATTATGCCTTGGCTCTGTGTGAAGCGCAGCCAGGCGAACAATTTGTTAGACGCCAGAATGAACATTGATGCGATTGATTGAAAGTCAGCTGAACAGATTAAATGCCATCGCTCGCCCCCGCTCCCTCTGTCTCTCTAACTCTATATGTCGATATTGTAAGGAGCGTTCTGTAGTATTTCCACTTTTATGTCAACAAGTTGAGGACAAAACAATTTAAATTACAAAGCAAACTCAATAAAAATGTAAAAACAAACTTTTGTCAGATTTACTTAGTTTGGCCCTTGACATGCATAAGATATGACATTAAAGAAACTTTCGCAGCAGGAAGCCAGCCGTTGTTGTTGTTGTTGTTGTTGCTTTTTTTCTTCTTCTAACAAATCGTTAACACCAAACAACAGTTGTGGCGTGGGGGCATGTGGGCGTGTGTGGCTCGCAAGACATTGCTTATTTATAAGCCTGTAAACAGATTTTATGAGCCTGCACAAACAACACCAGCAGAAGCTGATGCTGAAGCTGAAGAAAGTAAAACTTTTTTCAGCGCGTCCTTATCGATATGCCATTTTTGTTTTTTTGGCTGTTGTTTTCTTTTTTCTGTCAGAATTTTCCACATTTTCCACTTTTCAATTTATTAAAATGACCGTCAAAAAGCGCTTTGGCTCAAAGTTTACGCTTAGCGTAAAACACTTTTTGGACACTCGTCGAGTGGGTTACTCAAAAAACTTTATCGAAAAGGCCAAACAAAGTTTGTCAGGCGTGTGTATTGGCTTTTCCCACCCTTCCTCCCTCCTTCTTTCTCTCTCTCTGTCTGTCTTCTGATTGCAACTTAAAGTTTGAGCTTGTTTTTTCCTACTCACACAATCAGTTGGAGAAGGCTTAATTCTGATTGGACAAAGTTTGCGATTGAGCAACAAATCCACTTCAGTTGGCTAGGGCAACACATTTTTTATGCTCGCGCGTACCACATGTCGTATGCGCAATGTCCCTGGCCCTTTAAAGCGCACAAATTCAGTGAACTATAAATACACGAAACAACACAACCTAAATACCGGAAATGCCCTTTATAATGCGCTTCCGGCTCATATGAGTCGACCAGACAGCCAACTGTCTCTGTGTGCGTGCGGCCGAGTGTGTCTGCGTCTGTGAGTGTGTGTGTGTGTGTGTGTGTGTTTGTGTTTAATACGTGGCGGCAAATGTTAAAAGCCACACCACAGCAAGGCTCTGGGCCGACGGCGGCTAATCAAAATGTGCAGCCAACTGCAAAAAGCATCGCAGGACGAAAAAGGTGCCACACTTCGCATCTGACTGGCCGGTTTGCCTTTCGCTGCCCCGACCCGACCACAGCAAACAGCCGCGCTGCGGTCGAGGCTGGGTGGGAAATTTTCGCCACGCTGAAAGTCGTTGCATGACCAAAAATTGTTTGCATGTCGGCCAAAACGAGGCAGAAATGTATGTCGAGGTGAGTGGAGTTAACTCGACTCGACTCGACTACTTTGTAAGATACACACTCTTAAAGAGTTTATAAGATTAAAATAAGCACAGCTATTAAATTTCCCTTTTAATTAAAGCTTTTATCGTAAAGCATGTTATTTACTATTGTAATATAAAAGTCTAATATGTAATCTGATTTGAGTTGGAAAACTTTAAATTCAAACGATTTAAAGAGTCGAGTCTTTGGTGTCATAAAATTTATATGAATTGCCAGCTTTTCTTTAGTTGAATTGCAAACGTGGCGTATACATAATGTATATGTTTATCAATTGACTTCTCTTGGAGGATTCATAATAAATACAGACATAAAAATCGTGCACTTTCTATAAACTGTGAATTAGAGTATTCAGGCAGAAGAAGGTAAAGAAAAAGGCTACCATATAAGCTAGCTTGTGTCGCAGTTAAATCAATTTACTCATCTTCCGCTATAATTTTGCCGATATGCTGTTTTTCTCTAAGTTCTTCTGCAGTTGCTCTCTCTTTGTCCACCGAAATAATAAGCACCCTGTACAAAGTGCATATGTAGCCATCTCGTTCTCACTCAACAACACACGGACTATGTTCATCAACTATCTTTATCTCTCTCTCCCCCACATAGATTAGATGAAGATGAAAACTCATTCGGATAATATTTAAACAACTATATACAAGCTCTCAGCGTCTCACTAATACTAATGCAACAGTCACGACAAAAGTGAACAGAATTGGCATAGTGCTAACTGTAATGACTTATGCATCCGCCTTGAAGAGTTAGAGCTGTGAGCGTCTTCATTTTGCTATAAGGCGCGCTGGAAGGAAAGGAATGTAATGAAATGTTTTACTTAAGCTTTTGTGTCCTCGATAGCAGCTAAAACTCATAGAGATCAGATTGTATATTCAGCTATATTCAATTATATTCAATTTTATTCAATTATATATTAAATTGCCACGTTTCACTAGGGCTTTATGGATCAGAAATGGTTTGGTTTTATATTATATCTATTATTGATAAAGTCCTTTAGAAAGGATTAATGTGATATGTTTGTCCATTAATTCTAACAGTTGATGTCATTTGGAACAAATATTATGTTATATAGACATATGCACACTTATATAAACCATAAATACATATAATAAAATATCCTTTAATGATTTTACTATGAATGATATATAAATTCAAATCTAAAACAAGGAAAGCTTTATAGAAAGTTAAAGTTTTTAGCTGCAATATATAAAAATAAAAATAATGTAATATATAATCTAAATTATTTTTTATAAATTTATATATAGTCCATTGGTCTATTTTAATATGCAACTGAATAGTTGAGAATTACATAGAGAGGCAGTGAAACAAATAAGAATAAATATTGAATGTAATTTCAAGAGGAAATGAGAATGAAGCGTGTAACCCTTTTGGAATCCTTTGAGCCGCGCAACGCCGGCTAATTGTAGCCAATTATTATTGCAAATAATCTAGTGAGTAGCCCACCTGTTACTTTTGATTATTTTCACCTAATCCATGAATTTCCTGTGCCTTTAGCCCTAAAAGCCGACCCAAAATCGAAAAGCGCCCGCATAAAGCCGCTTAGAGGCTGCCCTCGACTGGCACGAAAACCATTTCAGTTTCACTTTCGATTTCATCTTTAAATAGGAGCAGCGACGCATTTTTAATTAAATTTCGTGCCCAGCCATTAAGCCCTTAACTTGGCGTGCCCCTGCCACCGCCACCGCCACTTGCTCTGTTTGCCAAGTTTCTGTGGTTAATTATCGATGAGGCCAAAAGACGACCAAGAAGATATCTTTTGCTGTGCCGCACAGCTGGGCGGCTGCTGCTGCTGCTCAGTTAAAGTCAGAAAGTTTAATGAAGTGCAAAGTGTTTTGTGGAAACTTTGAATAGAGCTATTAAAATCTGGCCATCAATGGCCTAATAAGCAGCCATTGAAATTCGAGCTCCTTTTTTCCCCCTTTTTTCGGGCCAGCACTTTAATGACTTGGCCCATTGTCTGTCTGCTGAGAGCAGGTGCTGCTTGAATGTCTTTCAGTTGCTTTAAGAACTGATTTATATTTGTGCGTCATATGCGTGGCATCGCCAAACTAATGATTGCCCTTTGCACTAATTTATTGGATTTCTTTCCTCGGACACGCAAGCCGCATCATCCACAGTTTTGTTTAGACAAAACTTTTCCTTAGCCCTGGCCTGGCCTTTCCTTTATTATACCCTGAACCCTTTGAAACTGACCGAACGGGGTATGATGGTTTCGTGAAAATGTATGTAACAGGCAGAAGAAGGCGTGGCAGTTGACCATAATGTATATTTAATCTTGAAGTGGACGACGAGCTGAGGCGATCTAGCCAAATTTAACATCTTTTTTCGATAGTTCATCACATTTTATTATTATCGATAAAAATCGATAGTTTCACTTCTTCAGTTTTACTGTGTAGCATCTTTAACTGAATACAGAAATTTTGTACATTTTGGATTTTTGCAATTGGGTTTAATGGTATGTCAGCTACTCGCAGGGCTTAGGGTATCTGCTAGTCGAGCCATTCCGACTAGAGCTTTCATACTTATTCTTTGTTTTTTTTTTTTGTTTTGCGCACGGACGGGTCATTTATTAATTGCGGCTCGTATGCGTGCTAATCTCTTCATTATGCGATTTCATAATGGATTACATTCAAATAAATGCGCCTCATTTACCGCCAGGCTATGCGGCTCGTAATTTCTATAATTTCGTTGCCATTTTGCTAATGATGCGTGGTTTTGGCCTCATCCGCCGCAGCATTGTTCACTCCATTCGGCCCGCCCACTCGTTTCGCCTGGCCAAGAGTGAGAACTGCCGCCGCTGCTTATGTTAATGCCTGTTAATTTGAGCCTCTGTAATTGAATAAGATGCATCAGCTCGACTAGTTCTCTCTCTCTCTCTCTCTTGCTGTGTGGGTGTGCCTGAAATTGATAGAGGCGGGTCGAAGTTGGGACTTGGAGTTAAGCTACAATTCATAAAGACGTCTTAGTTAAGCATTTTATATGTTAACTTCAATTAGTGGAAGCTTAGCTTTTTTTACTTTAATATAATAAGTATTAAAATAATTTGAAAATGTAATAATTTTATGATTTCTAAACTTTAAGACAACAATTAATACTGAGAGAAAAGAGGTAATGAGTTTTGTGTCATATCTTGCAGAGCATTCGTCTGTCCATTAGTCCGTCTGAACTTAGACCATTTCTAGTCATATCATATAGTTCATATCTAGTCTTGAAATCTGGAATATACATATGCTCGGGTACACACTTTTCCTTTAATGTGTTAAGGTTTTCTAACTAAGGTCTGCATAACTAACCTTGGAATAACTTAGAATACATTTGAGTTAATATAAAGTTTCCTAAAGTTTACATATAGTTAATGCAAGATTTACAGACTAAACAACCTTAAACTATATCTAAAATGTCAGTTCTTCCTTTGAGCATCGCATAGAAAGGCGTTTAATATGCTTGGCAATGAAGAGAAAACAGAATAAATGAACAAAAATTATAAGGCCGGAAAAGTGGAGAAAAAGAGTGGAAAATAACAATAGAAAAATAAACAAAATACAGGCAGACAGATAATGCGGAGCAGAAGATTGCTTTACTCATCAAAGAAAGCAATGAGAATAGAAAAATCAGGAAATTGCAAGCAGCGGATAGAGAAGAAAGACAGATTGAAGTAAGAATTGCTCAACAATATTAAATTATATAAAGTATATAAAGCGGTTAAACGAGCCTTTGTTTGCTTTATCAACTATATCAAGGCATATTATTGTAAACGTATTACCTTACCCTTCATTTTGAATAAACAAAGCGTTGATTTATACTCCAATTTTCTATTTCCTCGCTTTCTCGCCAATTTCGTTCGGAACATGCACATTCATAGAGCTATTCAGGCAGAAGAAGAAGAAGAAGAAGTGATCAGCGCTTTTAAGGAATTATCATACTCTTGCATGTCTCTCGGACAACTTAAGCTAAGCAGCTGAAGCGACATTCCGTTCAAATACTCAGCTGCATAAATAGTACCCGGATTCAATCTGTAATGCAGTGTACTTACGTCTGCTTGGCTGCTAGGGTAGCTACGATTGCCTGTAGAAGAGTCGTGGCTGTTCCTATCTAAGCCACTTTTAACCCACCTGCTTTCAATTGCCCTGTCGTCAGGTGACGGCGGCTGCGTGACAAATTCGTAACCGAAAAGCGAAAACCATTTAAATGGTCGTAAAAATGTGCGCGCCGACAAGCGGCCATAATACAATGAAAGGCGAATCGCGTAGCCCCCGGCGTAAACCCCATGGCATTACTTGATATCGCGCTGCTTCAAATGTTTTTTCTTTTGTTTTTGTTCTAGTCGCGCTGTCAGCTGCGCTTACAAGCGGCCAGGCAAATTGAAAACTGTTAAGGATGCGCCACGGGCAGGGGGCAGCGCGGGGCAAAGGCAGTGCCAAGGACAGCTACAGCGACAACGACGACAACGAAGACGACAGCGACAAATGGCGGCGCTTGTTCATGAAAATTTAAATTGCAAAATGGGCTCAGCGTGGGCGTTAACAGTCGAACCCGTGCCAGCGCCAACGGCACACCCACATTCCTTGCCACTAGCTCGAAACCCCTTCACCAATATTTGTCTTTTAATTACCTGCAAAGTGTCAGGCAGCTGTTCAGTAAAATTTGTTGCCATAAGGCACGAGCAGTGAATTCGAGCATTCGCTTTTAATTATTAGATAGCAGACGCTTACACGCTTACAACAATTCAACATATTCTCAAATTATGCATCAACTAATAATTTCAGTACTTGCGTGCGGATTGGACGACCGATTTCAGCAGCAAGTGCCCATCTGCTAAATCTGCTCAATCTGTGAATGCCTAGAGGTAGACTACATAACTATGGTGTACAACGCCATGCTCCGCATCCGGCACTTTCCAGCCTGCTGGAAGCGCGCCGTGATTGTGATGATTCCTAAGCCTGGCAAACCCGTGGGAGAAATTGAGTCGTACAGACCAATTAGCCTGTTGCCAGTACTCTCCAAAATATTCGAAAGAATATTTCTGGAACGAGTACTGACACATCTGGGACGCCAGGAGGCCATTCCAAACCATCAGTTTGGCTTCAGGAGACAGCATGGAACACCGGAACAGGTTCACAGAGTTGTGCACCATATCCTTGGAGCCTTTGAAGAAAAGATGTACTGCTCTGCCGTCTTTTTAGACATCAAACAGGCGTTTGATCGAGTTTGGCACCTGGGACTGCTGCAGAAAGTGAGGACCACCCTTCCAGCCCCATTTTTCGCGTTGCTATCCTCATACCTTATTGGAAGAACCTTCCAAGTGTCAAGGGGGCAAACAGTATCCTTGACTAGACCAATTATGGCTGGAGTACCACAGGGTAGTGTTCTAGGCCCAACACTTTATACTTTATTCACAGGAGATATGCCAACTCCCGAGCCAAATATAGGAAGTACAGATGCAGTACTCATAGCGACCTATGCAGATGACACCGCCATCTTATCACGTCACGTATCTGCGCAAGAAGCTTCAGACTCACTACAAAAATATCTGGACTCTTTCGGACGCTGGGCAAAACGGTGGTGTATCACCATTAATGCACAAAAGTCTGTACATACTACCTTCGCCACTAGAAGAGGAGATTGCCCAAGCGTTGCATTGGGGCCCACTATTCCCAAAGCCTCAAAAGTAAAGTACCTTGGTATCACTCTTGACAGAAGGCTGACTTTTAAAGCGCACATAAGTCAAGTAACCTCAAAATGCAAAAGCAAGCTAAAAACCCTCGACTGGATGCTGAGAGCTTCAAGCAAGTTGTCTTACAGCAGCAAGGCCGCCATCTACAAGGCAATAGTTGTCCCAACCTTCGTATATGGTATCTCTCTATGGGGCTCCTCGGCGAAGACTACAAGGAACAAAATTCAGACCCTGCAGAATAAAGCACTACGCAGATGGACTGGAGCCAGCTGGTTTGTAAGAAACTCAGTCTTACATAGGGATTTAGCAATTCCCACAGTTGCTGAACTCATTGGGCGACACAGTTCAAGATACGCGGACAGACTTGCAGCGCATCCTAACCATCTCGCAAGCAACCTGGCTATAAACAACAATAGGCGAAGACTGAAGAGATTGCATCCTCTAGACAATATTAGAACTAATTAAGATAGTAGCTACAAGTGCAGAATAATTGGCATATCTGCCCTCCCATTAGTTAAGGTTTAGAGCTAAATGCGCTATAGAGTCTAAGACAATAAGCTGCAACAAAATAAAGAAATAAAAAAAAAGTTCCAAAAAAAAAAAAAAAAAAAAAAGAGGTAGCCAGCACACTATTGTGCTCATTTCGCTATATCACATGTTACTCAAATACCCTCCACCACTAGTGTAAGCGTGATGGACATATGTTTTCAGCTGCTAGCTAGCAGCATTCAGCAGTTTGCAAACAATCAAGAACGTTAATCGCTTCAGTCCGCTCAGTCAATGGATAAACATCTGTGCTAAATGTTCAGTATTAGCACACATAGTCATCTAAGCATACAAAACGATATAAAATTCGATAACGTAAATTGGCGAGTTTAGTTAATTAACTACATGTGCATGCCATGACTGTAGCGATTACACTCTTACACATACACAACTATGCATGTGAATTTTTTCATAATTCCTCAATTGCTGGAGACTTGCCATCAGTGAGAGCGAGATGGGACTACCAGGCTTACCTCCACACTCCTTACTCTGCAGCACAGACATATGAAGTGAGATCAGAAGAAAGACTGCAAATGGATACTGTAAATATATGAGCTATATATTATGCTCTCAACAATAATGGTATCCACTCAATGAGTAAGTGCGCTCTGTTTTATGTTCAACTTTTTGGCAGACATACTGGCACACATTTCATTGCGAAAATATAAATGGAAATCAAAGACAAATTATTTTGCATTGCAGTATTCTCAAGTACTATCTTTAAAATCAACGACGGCATTAGTGAGAGTGCGACAGCCTTTTGACTTTAATGTAGTATACACGGTACTGCTTGCGCTGTTTCACAATTATATGAAGCGATATAAAAGGCAACTGCAAAAATCTCGAAAATATGGGAATTATCCTCTTTTAAAAGCTGCTGTCCACATATCGCCATCAAACAAGTAGGAAAGCACACAAATCGATATTAAAAACAGGAGCGCACATTGGTAAGTGTTATATGAACGTACGCATTTGCATTGCTTGACAACAACAGTTAAGCTCAATCGTCTTTTGCACCATTCCAGCTATTATCACAATGTCCTATGCTGGATACCCGACTGAGAGCTTTCCTGATGACTTCAGCTTATGTTGCACAAACATATAAAGCCATATTAAAAGAGAGAGCGCAAATGACTATCAAATATATGTATGCATGTATATCGTGGTCTCAGCAGCGACAATCTATTCACTCACTCGCTAACGGTGCTTGCAACATGCTCAGTCCTGCAGCCAACCTACTCGCACTCATCACGCGCCAATGCAAAATGTGATCACACGCACTCAATATATGCTGTCTCACACATACACAGTTGTCAAGCGGGATCAAAAGCAAGAACAAAGAAAGCGATGGAAGGAGAATATTGGAAATTCCTTGTTTACGTTGCTCATTTTTCCGCTCTCATTTTGCGCTTTATTCAATGTCATTTTTCATTGTCGCTCTCCTGTCATCAGCATTTTACACTTTTTTACAGTAATCTTTTACTTGTGCTTTTATCACTTGATTATCAGAAGTGAAGTTATGATAATGAATCCCTGGAATTGGTACTCAAAGCAACTCTTGCTTTAATGTCAACTGAGCAGAGCAGGCTATGCACAGGTTGAGCAAATAACTATTAGAACTTTACTTTAAAATTCATTTTAGGTTCTGCTTCCACAGCGTCAACTACGCCCAGAGACATACAGTTACTGAATATAATTTTCCAATTTTTCACAAATATTACAGGCTACATTTAAGGTATGTTTCGTTTATATTATTTGGAATAATATATTGAGAGAGTGGGTCAGTTGCTCCATATTTTTACAGTGCTCGACTATGTTCCGATTGCTTACAAAATGCTCCAGAATCTATCGCGGTTCTGCTACGGTTTATCAGATGGTTGGCCGGGATCTGTGCCGCGGCTATGCCAAAGATGTAAAGTTTGGTCCAGAGGTTCGTGCCATGATGTTGCAGGGCGTCGATGTGTTGGCTGATGCTGTGGCAGTGACCATGGGGCCCAAAGGTCGCAACGTGATTATCGAACAGAGTTGGGGATCGCCTAAAATCACCAAGGATGGTGTTACGGTGGCCAAATCGATTGCGCTCAAGGACAAATTCATGAACATTGGTGCCAAGCTCGTTCAGGACGTGGCCAACAATACAAATGAGGAGGCAGGTGATGGCACCACCACGGCCACCGTGCTGGCCCGTGCCATTGCCAAGGAGGGCTTCGATAAGATCTCACGCGGTGCCAATCCCGTCGAGATCCGACGTGGCGTCATGCTTGCCATTGACTCGGTTAAGGAGAACCTGAGGAAAATGTCGCGTCCAGTCAATACGCCTGAGGAGATTGCCCAAGTGGCCACCATTTCGGCCAACGGCGACAAGTCCGTGGGCAATCTGATCAGCGAGGCCATCAAGAAGGTGGGACGTGAGGGCGTCATCACCGTCAAGGATGGAAAGACCATGAACGACGAACTGGAGGTCATTGAGGGCATGAAATTCGATCGTGGCTACATCTCGCCCTACTTTATCAACAGCTCCAAGGGCGCCAAGGTGGAGTTCCAGGATGCGCTTTTGCTCTTCTGCGAAAAGAAGATTAAGTCAGCCACGAGCATTGTGCCCGCCTTGGAGCTGGCAAATTCGCAACGCAAGCCGCTGGTCATCATCGCCGAGGATGTGGAGGGTGAGGCCTTGAGCACGATGGTCGTGAATCGCCTCAAGGTTGGGCTCCAGGTGTGCGCGGTTAAGGCGCCCGGCTTTGGCGATAATCGCAAGGAGACGCTCGCCGACATGGCAATTGCCACAGGTGGCCTGGTGTTCGGGGACGAGGCCAACATGGTGCGACTGGAGGACATCAAGATCAGCGATTTCGGGCGTGTTGGCGAGATTGTAGTCACCAAAGAGGATACCATGCTGCTTAAGGGCCATGGCCAGCGTCCGATGGTCGACAAGCGGGTGGAGAACTTACGCGAAGCCATCAAGGAGAGCACCTCCACCTACGAGAAGGAGAAGATGCAGGAGCGTCTGGCCAAGCTATCGTCGGGCGTTGCTCTGCTCCGCGTGGGCGGCTCCAGTGATGTGGAGGTGGGCGAGAAAAAGGACCGCGTCAATGATGCCCTCAATGCCACGCGTGCTGCCATCGAGGAGGGCATTGTGCCCGGTGGTGGCACTGCGCTGCTGCGCTGCATCACCAAGCTCATGGATCTTAAGGGCGCCAATGAGGACCAGAACTTGGGCATCGAGATAATTCGACGTGCCCTGCGTATGCCCTGCCTAACGATTGCCAAAAATGCAGGCGTGGATGGCGCCATGGTGGTGGCTAAGGTGGAGATTCTGGATGGAGATTATGGCTACGATGCTCTTAAGGGCGAATATGGCAACATGATCGAACGTGGCATCATCGATCCCACCAAGGTGGTGCGCACAGCTATCATCGATGCAGCCGGCGTTGCCTCGCTGCTGACCACAGCCGAGGCCGTTGTCACCGAGCTTCCTCTGGAGGACGCCAATCCCATGGCTGGTATGGGCGGCATGGGTGGCATGGGCGGCGGCATGGGTGGCATGGGCGGCGGCATGGGAGGCCTGGGCATTTAGAGAAATGCTTCATTGAAAACGGTTTGCTCGGACTCAAAGAAGAACATGAACTACACACTACTAATTGGCAGAAAAACACAGGCAACGTTGGCTGTTCGTGGCTCCTTTTTAAATTAATCTTGGCATCTCGTTTACTTCAGTCGCTTTCCGGTCACCTACAGCACTTCACTCACACACACACACGCACACACGCACGCACACACTAACTCACCCCCACACTCTCTCACTCACTCACTCACTCACTCACTCGCCCCCCCACACTTTCACTCACATACGTACATATAATTTTGGAATGAAATTTGACACGCGCTCGATATTCTATTGGCAGGCCAACAAAGGGCGGCTTGTTAATGATTAATAATTCTTAACTAACTTTAATTACTGGACTGCAGAACTAAATGGGCTTCATAAACCATTTACCGACACTGAAATCGCGCACTCAACTAGCTCAACATTTTCGCCATTTCGATTTGATGACTTAACACTCACAACATTAACAACATTAACAACATTCACAACATTTACATTCTAGTTAAACTTTATATAACTTAAACGGTATTACAAAATTATGAATGTAATTCAATGTGAAGTAAAGGGCTTAACAATTAAAATTTAAAAGAAAAAATATATTTACTTTTTATAATGTATATAGAAAGTATGAATATATAAAAAATTAATAATAAATCTAATAATTAATAACTAAAAAAAATATATAAAAAATAAAAAAGATGTGAAAATATACAGTGACTTTTCTGAGTACTTGTAATTGAAGCGCTTTAATTTTTTAAAATTCCTCTACAGTCAGGAAACTCGAAAGTATATACTTATATCTATATATGTGAATAACAGAAATGGAAAGCCCCTTGACTATTATTTCACTTGACATTTGTTGTCTGTTTGACATGGTTCATGCGTGGGTTTGGCTAGCCTCAGGCTAGCAGAATATTTCCCAGTGAAGGAAACGCACTTCTGCACATGTCTATTGTGATAGTTTCCATTGTTCACCACTTGTTGTAGGATGCTTCATAATACCCTGTATATGTGACAAAAAGTGGCTATAGATTTTACTCATGTAATAGATAATAGATAATAGATAATAGATAATAGATAATATATAATAGATAATAGATAATAGATAATAGATAATAGATAATATAATAGATAATAGATAATAGATAATAGATAATAGATAATAGATAATAGATAATAGATAATAGATAATAGATAATAGATAATAGATAATAGATAATAGATAATAGATAATAGATAATAGATAATAGATAATAGATAATAGATAATAGATAATAGATAATAGATAATAGATAATAGATAATAGATAATAGATAATAGATAATAGATAATAGATAATAGATAATAGATAATAGATAATAGATAATAGATAATAGATAATAGATAATAGATAATAGATAATAGATAATAGATAATAGATAATAGATAATAGATATCAGAAATTATATATTAGATAGTAAAAATATAGTTCCGAAATACCTTAAATATAGTAGAAAGCAAATTACTTCAAATGTTTATTACCGGGTATCTTTTAGTTGTACATATGCAGAAAGAACACATTTAATGTTATAATATTATTATATAAACAAAGTACGCATTGCCTTCCACGGAGCTATAATTGTGCTGCAGTAAGCCAAAGTTTCTGCACTTGACTTTTATTCAGTTGCTATTTAACTTTTTGACATTTATGCTAGGTTTTTCTCGTGTGCTGGGTACTTTGAGTGCCCTGTGTGTGCTCTAGGTCTGTTGGTTAGTTTCGGGTTCCAGTTTTTGGTGACCTCGCGCCTAAGCGTATGCTACAGCACTTGAGGCTTCAGCTGCGGCTGTTTTGCCTTGACGAAACAAGCATCTTAACGAGCTGTGCTCATCATCGGGGCTTACACATCGCCCAGCGGTGTGGAAAAACTTACAGCCCGCAAGCCAAAGTGGGTAACAGAGGGCATCAGCTGCCCCGGCCCACAATGCCCCCGCCTTCTTTGCGGCTTATCCAGTTGCTGCTGCTGCTGCAGTTGCTGCTGCCACTGGCATCATCTTGAGCGCATTTTGTCGCGCAAATTGCATGCAAATTCGTGTGATGTTCAAGTGGCTGTTAAGAAGAAGATGATGATCCGGCCACGTGTCTTAATGATGCTTACAGCTCACACAAAATGCAACAAGGCGACACTTAATTATGAAAAAGGCTGCCTCAAGTGTCGCTCACGGATTGCGTATACGCCCATCCGCCCTGCTTAATGGCATATTTACGACCCTGGCTAATCCAGCTCGCTTAGCGCATTAAATCAGCTCCAAAATGGCCATAAAATTGCTCTCGTTCTGCCACGAGAAAACATTTCAAAAATTGACAATTTATGGTCAAAAAGAGAAAGGCAACAGGGCCAACAAAAACATAGCAAAAAATGGATAACAATAAAAAAGGGATTCAAAATAATTGAACTAACTGAACGAAACTCTAATACTCTAATTATGTTGAAGTATCAACAAAAAAGTAAAAGAAAGTATCAAAGTAAGAAAGTATCAACAAAAAAGTTAAGAAAAATAAAAAATTGTTTTGCAGTAAACTTATAACTATATAACTCTAGTTAGTCCAAAATATAAAAGAGGTTAAATTGAAAGCTAACATAAATATTTGTATGAAAAGTTAAGCAATTGAAAATTTATCGAGTTTCCAGTAGAAATTGTTAAACATTTTCTTTTCTTCTGATGATCAACAAAGGCCAAATGTTAGATATGATTTTTTAATTCTTTTGTTTGTAATTCTTACACCATAAATATACATAAAATATTTTTAAATAGAAGTATTTTCATATTTTGATTTTCAAATTTTTATTATTGCCCTAATATTAATTAAGTTTGAAATACTAAAATCAATATATATTTTAATAATTTGTTTAATAATTATTTTAATCTTATTTAAACATTTTAAGAATTCGTAGATCATATATTTTAAATTTTTTATTTCATTTATATAAATTGTAATAAAATATATTTTTTATTTATTTATGTTATATCCCATATTATCATAAATATAAGTAATTGTTATTACTTTATAGTTGCCTTGGCTCAGGTACAATGTTTAATTTTTCATACGCTTGTTTAGAAAATTATTTAGTTTACATAAATTTATCTTGAATTCTTAATTTGTTTTAACATGAATTTTTGTTATATATGAACATTTGCTTATTTTATTTTATTACTATTTATTTTTAAATAAAAGTAATTAAATTTTTTAAAAATTATTTTATAATAATTTATTACAGTAATTAAGTGTTTATAAAGTGCTTTACTTTAATTGCTTTAAAAACATTAAATTATTCATTAAACTTGTAAATAAATTGAAGCATTTATATTTTTTATTTTGTGCATATATAAGAAAATAAATGTAATTATTTATGGACCCATTCAACTATATAAATAATTTTAAAAATAAAAGTTTTTAGATTTTTTAATATATTTATATTTATATTATATATATATATATTTTAAATATCACATGAAACAATGATTTAATATAAATACATATATTGTTTTTATTAATTTATTAAAATATCGTGTTTTCGTCTTAAAGATTATATACTTAAAAATTTAATGTTACAATAGTATTTTTTATTTCCAAGAGTTCGATTTCACAAACTTTGGCATAAAGTTTTGCAGCACTCGAAAAACAGTTTGAGTATCACAATATAAATAAAAAACGTCTGTGCCCTGCGTAGATTTATTTGGCGTTAGATTTTGATTGTTGTTTTTTGTTTGTTGTGGCATTTGCAACATGCGCTGCACTCGCATGTTGCAGGCAACAAACAGGCACTTTTACATATGGCCATTGTTATGATTTATGTGGCAAAAATATTTCAGGCGCGCTTCCTGTAAATATTCTTTCTCCTTCTTTTATGCCACACAGTTTTGTGTGAAGAGTCGAGTGGTAGGCGAAAGGCAGGAGTTGGGGTCAGGTCTTTTATGTACTATACACTGTGAACGGAGCCAAATTCAATTTCAATTTGCACCCCATCAAAAGACAAACAAAGCGCGCGCGAAAGTCTTTGAACTCTTGGCATAAACATATTGAATTTTGGCAGAGCTCTCCAAGTGCTAAAGTCTGGAATTGTGGCCATAGGTGGGACAGCATGCGGAGCGACTGCGTCTTCAATCGTTGTCAGCTGCAGCAGCAGCAAAATTATTTTTTTCTCCTTGTGTCTGGGACGCCCTGCTGCTAGGCCTGGCGCCCCATTGTCGAACTGTTTGACTACGACTCTCGCTCTGGGCCTGGCCTGGTAATTGAGTTTCGTATATATTTTATTGTGTAGCCCAGCTTTGATATGTTGCCGGGTTACAAGGTGGCAGCACAACCCCACACAGCTAGTAACGCATCCATCAACTGTTGCAACTGTTTCAACTGGCAGCAATAGCTGGCCGAAAGCAAATCATAAGCGGAAACGGCAGTCAAACGTGTTTGCCAAATCCAAACAGTCTGCATGCGCATAGATTTCATTTAACATCGATTCGGCCACATATGGCACGCACACCCACAGCGATTCAGGCCAGGCACCGAGGAACTAGTCCAGGAAATGCAAGCCATTGCCTTGATTCAGTTTACATAGCAACGGCTGCAGCTGCTGCAACTGCAACTGCTGCTGCAACTGCTGCTGTCTTTTTTCGAACATGGCCATCAAGTGGCCATGTTTCTAATTTCCTGCCCAGTTGCAGTTGCATTGTTGTGTTTGGCAATTCGTATCTGCAACTCGACACACAATTTATAAAACGATTTTTGGGTCTTGCTTGTTTTAATGCGCGCGTGTGTGTGTGTGAGAAAGGGTTTTTGAAGTATTTTGTGTGTCTCATCTCTCTGCCGGATATTTCGATTAATTAAACTTGCAATTGCAATTCCAGGTGTCAGATTGTCAACTGCTGCTGCTGCCTGTTGAGGCGCGAGGATACCAAATTGAACTGCCTCTTTGTTCTAGTGAGGATCATGTCAGACATACATTGAAAGAGGATGTCCAGGTCGAAATAACTTGACTTCAAGATACTTTAATTCAAATTTTAAGCTCTGTTAAAGAGTTTTCTTTTGAGCATATAGGGTGTTTGGCTTGTTAAGCAAAGTTGGCAAATACATGTTCTGGAGAAACCGCATTCTGTGCCTTTTTTTAGTCGCTTTATCAACGTCTGTCTAAATCATATCAAGCCTGTGCAAAGGACCTAAGTAGTCATCTCACTCTTACTCAACCAATTGTACTACGCTTAGCAACAACTATTTCTGTCTCTCTCTCTCTCCCACTCTCCGAGTGAGAATTAGCGGATACACGCCAGCAAAAGAGGGAGAACTGTTTAGCTAAGACTCGGATAATGTTTGTACAACAACTCTAAGCAAGCTCTCAGCGTCACACTAATATTAATGCAATATTGCGATTTCTGATTCTTAAATTGTTTGCTTATAAAAAAAACCCTTAGGAATTTATATTATATTTAATAACATATTATTATATATTCTAATTTTAGCTTATTAAAATGCTTTTTGTAAATTTCATATTTCATGATTATTTAAAAATTAATTTAAAATTTAAAAAAAATTCACATTATAATTATTAGCTTATATCTAGTTGCTTGCTTTATTATTTTAAAGAGCTAAAGATGCTGAGGCAGACTTTTATGTAAACTGCAACTTTTGAGCCGAGAGAAACAATTTCAAATTGTTTTCAAATAAAGTTGCAATTGTTAACGATTTTATTGAGTCGCTCAAAATGCCACACCACAGACAATTAATGCAATTGTTAGCTTACTTGTGATGTTGTCAACCAAGGCGAAAACAAACAACAAGGTTTATTAAAGCAAATGTATAATTATGCTGATTGAAGATAAGTTTAAAATGGAAATATTAAATAAAATATAAAAATATAAAGAAAATATATATAAATAAAAATATATAAATATATATATAAATATAATATATCAAATAAGTATAGCTTTTTTGTATATATAATTAAGTATGTAATTATATATAATTAAAAGAAATAATTATTTAAGCAAAAATCATTTTTTAAATATAAAATTTAAGCTTAAAAATATGTTTATATATAAAAAATATGAAGTATAGAAATAAATATATTATTAACATTTATATGTAAAATCTGCTTTTATAGAAAATATAAAAAATACAAATATATATATATATAATATATATATATATAATATATATACATATATATAATATATAAATGAATATTTGAGTATCTGCTTAAATTATAAATATAAAATTTAGGTATACAAATATTGCAGTAAAAAAAATATATAATGCAAAGTAAAAATACTGCTCTACTTATTTTTATAAAATATAAATTTAAAAATATATACAATACATATATTTAAAAATATATGAAAAATATTTAATATAAATGAAGAATAAATATATTATTTTATAAAAGTCAAATTATTCATATGAAATACAAGTTTAAAAATATTTAGAAATATAATAGAATTTATAAAAAAATATAAAAGCAAACTCTGCTTTTATTTTAAATGTATAATATTTTAAGCTTTTCGATTGCTGAATCGATTTATCTTCTGAAAAGTTTCGCTTCACTCAGTTTGCTGTTTTCGTTGTTAATTGGTTCGTTTTGGAACAGTTTCAAAGGAACTAGACTCTAATTTAAAGCTGACTAAGAGAAATAGGCAGTTGGCTGAGAATTCATAACAGCTTGGACTTGGCTGTAGCTGCCACTTAGGCAACCGAAAGCTGCATTTGCCTATGGCAGCAGCTGGTGTAAATTACGACTCAAGGCCCAAGCAGACACGTATAGCTCTATATTTGTGTGCGTGTGTGTGTGTGTGTGTGTGCGGCACACATGTAGATGTTGTCTCATTGTGCATGCACTCAACGCATTAAGTGGCGACATGTGTTACACGAGCGACAGACGAGGAGCGCAGGAGACAGCAAGAAAAATGGAGATTGTTGCTGCCAGCCAATAGGCACCGAGCAGTGTGTGGGCGGGGGCAGTGGCAGCAGTAACAGCAGCAGACAGTTTGCGGGCGTGTTGCTAGAGTGTTAATAGCAGCCAGCAAAACAAGTGAGCTGCATTCTAATGCAGCACTGAGCCACATTAGAAAAGAAGAACAGGGCCTCACACTGTTGGCACACATTTATCAAATGTTAATGCCACTGAAATCAGAATTTTCAAAACTTCCAATGCTGCCCAGTATATTTTTCGATTTGATCAGCTTCAGAATTTTGCGCTAATTAGTTAAGGTCGTCAGGGCAACTGCCAGCAGCTATCAGCAGGTGGTGCAAATAGCTTCATTAAATTTCCTTCCAAATAGCCACAACACAAAGCACACACATACATAGACTTGTATGTAGAGCTGTGCATGTGGGTGTGTGTGTGTGCGGATTTTCCTATCATGCTGTTCATGTCTGGCACACACGACCAACAGTTCCGACTCAAAAGTATTGGCAATCAAAAATTATAAGTTTATTATCGAAATGTGAGCGAAGTTGGAATTCTGTGAAATTGATTTTGAGTGTGAAATGGAAGCTGTGTCAAGTGCACACTGCATGACACTTGCCAGACCCCCTGTATCCTTTATGGCTAGCAGTCAATTCATTTGACAAGAAATCTGAGCAGCTTATCCAAGAGAAAACATTTTAATTTTGTTTGCTAAACGTGGCAAGTCAGACAGGACTACAAACAGTCTTTGAATTGATAACAAATTTTATTTGTTTAGTTAACTGAATAAGTAGTTGACATTCAGCTCATCTATGGAGTATTGCCTGAATACTATTAATATATAATATAGTAATATATATAAAATATATATATATACATATATAGTATAGTCGCTCTGAAAAAATCTATATATTCATTTAAGCTCATACTTCTGAGCTCTATCTAGAAGTTTAGCGCGAGCTTAATAGAGTTCTTAAGTCAGATTTTGATGATCTCAGCCTTAAAGCAATAGCACACAACTTTTCTTTCGCTTTGAAACGCATCTAGCATACCTGAAATAAATATAGTATAGTTCAAGCATGAACATATAAACAGCTCTAATAATCTATTTAAGAAGGAAATGTTCTTGACGGAAGCAGATTCTTGCAGTGACTATTTTCAAACCTCGGGATTGGGAGCAAGTGTGAACATGGTATTGATGGCCATCTGATTGAGCTCTTGCTATCCACAATGTTGAAGCTGTTTACTCCAAGTGAACTGCGAAAGAACATTGAGTAATTTACCAACAAAAAAATATTTGAGCTCTTATAAGAACAGTATGGCTTTAAGAGAAGTTGTGTAAAAATAATATATATATATGTATGTATATATATTTATATTTATATTTATATTTAGTCTTAAATTTTTCATGATTATATATATATATATATATTATATATATATGTGTAGTATATTATAAGTTAATAAAAAAAGTTAAAGACTTCAAAATTTCACGAATTAATTGACTTTTTATGAATGCCCAAGCCACATCGTAAAAGTTCAATTTTAATCGAAAGAAGTTAGCTTTAGGACTCTTTAAGTCTCTAAAACACAGGAAGAGAATCAACGAAAATTCCCCTCACTAAATACAAGAAGCAAGTAATATTCGTTTTAATGTGTTTATTTATGCTCATGGGCTTAGCTTATTTCGATTCGATAGAAAAATTATGTGAGGCTTAAGGAAACAAAAATCGATCCCCAGTATCCATTGATGTAAGAAACAACTAAAAATTGTGCATGATTGAATGATTGAACTACAGCTAGATGATGCATAGGTGATGTCGTCGAATCGTTTTCAGTCTTCAATCAACTATAAAGCAACATTTTCAATTTACATATATAAATGGGACCACAAACTAAAACGTAATTGAGTAAATGCGAACTCTGCTCTCAGCTGCTTAAAATATTCCCAATGGACCAAAAATTGATAGCAAAAAGTCTTGTCGAAAGCTTGATGAATAATAAGAGTCTCCCATTACTTAGCTGAACTATAATCTAGAGTTTTATCAAGAAATTTGCTAGGTGCTGCTAAAGGTAACCTTTTCGATATAATTTATTTATTAAACACTTGGCCGAAGCAAGCAAAAGAAACAATTTGGCCAGGTTAGCGAGCACGTAGCAAATGCATAAAAATTCCGTAAAAGTCACCCAAAAAAGGGAAGCAAAGGCAACTGGAATGCCAAAATACTTGCCATGCATTTATGCAAAGCGACAAGCAAAAGCAACAGCAGCAGCAGCAGCAGCAGCAACAACAACAGCAACAGTTGAGGAACATTGGAGTGTTATGCGTGTCGCACTAATTTGCGTAGCGAGTCCTAAGCGGCACGCACAGCTTATAAAAATTTCAATGCGAATGAGCATCAGTGCGCAGCAGTCGCAAACAGTTGCATGTCCAAACTAGTTGCGACAGCAATTTGTCCGCTTTGCATAATTCAGGACGCTGAAAATGAGACGGGCCCTGGCTACGTGTCAATGGCAATGGCAATGCCAATGGCATTGGCCAAGGCGAATGTGTTATGCCAGTTAGCATATCCTTGTACCGCATCTGGCCTGCCTCGAACACTAATTGCATTAGCACCGCAATTATAACACAGCATCTCTATCGCTCACTCGCTCTAGCTCTCGCTCTCGCTCTCGCTCTGCCTTCGATACAAATTCAATTTTCAAGAAAGTCACATCTCTGTTGGTCTTGCGGCTTTTGTGGCAAGCCAATGCAAATATATATATAACTATATAATAAATATATGTAAGTTTGGCTTGCTTTATGTATTGTCAACTCGTGTGCTCTATTTGTGATTATGCAAGCGAGCGACTGTTGCTAGCTGCTGCTATTAATCAAAATTTGAGCATTTGGTTAGCCACAAAATTTGTTTGTTTGAAAGTTGATGTGTGTGATTGTGTGTGAGCATGCTTCAGAATAACCAGCTTATGCCAAACACTAAACTGTTAACTGGACAGTGGGACCTCACGCTCTCGCAGTTGTGTATGAAAATGAAGCTAATTTGACTTTCTTAAAGAGATATCTCTCCTAAAGACGGTTAAGTTCGGTTAATTAATAATAACTAATTGCGATAAAATAAATATATTAGAGTTATTTTACCATTTTATTTGCTTTAAAATAATTTTCACACAATTATAAATCACGCAAGGCTTCAAAGGGTGTTGAATAACTCTTACTTTCGTAGGTTTGATTTGTTTTCTATCCATCCACATTGTCAAATCAAGCACTAATTGAGTTTGGTTAGACATTCCACTACAGTTATACTTGTATCAGAGCAACACTCGCAAATTGTTGAAATTTTGTATAAAAATAATCATACTGCTCGTCAAACTTGTCGTGCACTTCGTTCATTTTATGGCTTACATAATGAAAAAACCCATTTGTGGTTGAATGTGGCTGAATTGTGGCATTTGAAGTGAGGATAATGCAATAGCTTTTATCGTTACACCATAAAATCCACAGAAAATTGCTGTTTGGTGCGCTTTCTGGGTTGAGGTATTCATTGCTGCATATGTCTTCAAATGCAATGATTGCGTAAATTAATGTTTCAAATTACGCTTTATACGCGCCTGCCATGGCAGCTTCATGTTCATAATTATTTTGAAACTCTAATGTCATACAATTTTAAGTGTAAGAAAGCTCATTGCATTGATTATAAATATAAATTTCAGTATTTTATTATAATTTAAGCTTCTGCAACTCTAAAAAAACATGCCTCATAGCTTCAAATTTATACTTGGCCATAATCTACCAGACTGCTATAAACTACAGCTGTAATTGGGAGAAAACATATTTGTTATGACCTTTTATTTCTCTATAAAAAAGCCGTCTAGACTGTATTTGTAAGCATCCTTAAAGTAAATTATTATAAGCTCTTTTGTAAGATAATTTATCAATAAATATCTGTAGAAATATCTTTATTTGCGCGCCATTTGCATTTGAAACAGGAAAATTAGCTTGTTACGTGTTTGCGAGCAGTCATTTATTAGGTAAATCTTTTCTAAAAGTCTGCTTCAAATATATAAGTTAGCAAATAAAATGATTTTGAGCAAAATTTCATTAAGCTTAGTTTCGGCAGTCGAGCTGTTATCCATTCAGAGTCTCGAGTGGAGCACAGAGTGAAGTAGAGTTGCATCCATCTACTGGCAACAAAATTAATGTTCTAAAACAGACAAACCATTTAACCCAACAAAACGCTGGGGCTGCTGCAACACAAACAAACCACAAGCTGCACTCATCACTTGCAGCTAACAACGTCGCCAATTCGTAGTTGAAACTCTGACTCACTCCCTCTCTCTCTCTCACTCTCGCTGCCAGTCACTCAGTCTCACTCTCACTCCTTGGCTTTACCGCAGTTAATTTGTTGTACAAACCCGCACACAAATAAAGCAGTCAGCACACAAAACAGCTGCAGAAATCGTTTGCTTTGAGCCAACAGGCAACTCTTTATAGCAGCCACTGGCTGACTGTTTTTCAAATTTACAGCACGTCAACAGGCAGCAGAGAGCTGGCATCAGCTACAGCTGCAGCTACAACTGCCGCCCCCACGCACAGGACTTAACGTCCTTTGGCCAGTTGGCGCAGCAACCGCACAACATTAACCATAAATGTCAGCAGTAGATATGAGTTGGCTTTTCGTTTGCCTTTAAATCGCTCAAATAGACAAATATTCACATATTACGCATACGCGCTGTTGTTGCGCCAACAAATTCAAAAGCTGACATTGGCTGTACCCAGCGATGGTGACTACTAAAACGTTCACATGACCAAAAATTGTATTTAAATTTGTGTATAGTTTTGCCTCGGCTTTCGAATTAAGGTTTTCGAGTTGGAAATATATGTATGAAATATTTTATAATGCAATCTGATGCTCTGCTGCAAATATTAAACATTCTAAATATTTATTTAGCGAAGAAGAAAAGGATTATTTAAATTTGTGTTTGGGTCTATCAAAATTATTTTCAATTTTGCCCTCAAGAAAATTAAAAAAAAGTACTTTAAAAAGGCTTCAAAATGTACAGTTTTGCAGCATTAATAACTTTAAAAAAATACCCCAAAAGAATTCATTAAATTTTCTAAAATATATGCCTTTAATAACTAGACTTCGTAGTAAAAATATATAATTTAATATAAGATTGTGTGTTAAAATTAACAAAATATATTAGATGTGTTTAAATCTACCTACATCTACATAAATTCAGAAGTATTTTGGTATTGCGAAAGATCGTTAACTGCAATAAGAAGCTTACCCAAAACAATTTGCGCATATTATTCAACAAAAATATAAAACGGGTAATTGGAGTGCACTTATGAAAAATATATTCATCCATAATATTTTATATCGATATTATAATGTTAAATATTCCGCTGAAAATCCATCCATGTGTGAGTGAGAGATTTGGCAAAATGACGTTTTTCATATATTTTCGTTTTCTCTTTTGGTTTCGACTTATCTGCGAGCAGCACAAAACTTAGTCACAATTAAATAGTCCCATATATATGCAGATTTTTGACTTAAATTAAATTCACTTTTACTAGGTGATAAAATAAATTTTAGTATTTTAAATTTTTTATTTATTGTTAATTAAGTGATAATATTAAATTCTATTAATGTGTTCATAAAAATATTTCTTAACTAATTTTAATTTAGATATTTATGTTTGTATTATTTATTTTTTTTATATTTATTATTATTCTAATTATTCATTTTATTAATATTATTCTTCTGAGATAATAATTGATGTCAAAAATAAGAAACACCTACGGTGTTTGTGTTCTTTATATATAAATATATATATATACACAAAATATATATATTTATATTGTATATGTATAACTCATATTGCTGCTGCTGACACACTCAATTGAGGATACATTTTATTCAAGCACTTTTATTTCTATCAAATTTTTAAGTGTGTTCGAGCACTGCTCAAATGCTAAATTCAGAATGCAAAGTGCAAAATGCAAAATGCAAAATGCTTAACTCTGTTGCATACTTCGACTCTCAGCTAGCAGCAACAGCAGCTCACGTACTTCAAAAAATGTCCCATTAAACTATGGCCATAAAATCAGAGCGAAACTGCAACGAAAAAAGAAAATCTGCAGTTGGAAAAGTTTTGCTGGCCGCATGGCAAACACGTATCGCATAGATGCTGCAATTGTTGTACCGTTAGCATTTTGCTGGCCATCTTTTATGGTCAAGTTGAAAGACCACACACGGACAAATATATAGCAAAAGCTATACTATATACATATTTCATGTGTGATTTTTATTGTGTACAAGAGAATTTGAAATTTTCCTTGTCAAGTTAAATGCTCAAGTGTTTATTTCATGCCAGTTTGCTGTGTTCGAAAGCACTCAGACACTGCATAAATCTGCCCAGATTGTCTTGTATATATAGTCCACTATAGATGTTACTACCGACTGCGTCCTTTCGCGCAATCATTTGCGGCTATTTGCGTGCTCATTGTTAATTTGATTGCCAAGTTGCGATAGCGACAAACTCCTCGACTGCTGCTGGCTGTTCGAGTGTGTGTGGAGTGGGCGTTGCCTGGGCGCATAATTGAACAATAAATTAAATAAAGGCGCTCGAGGCTGACCAGGTAAATATAGAGCCCAAATTGCATTTAGCTCATGGCCATTTTTAGTTGCCATTTCGATTTGCGAACCAATCGAACTGTTCGCACTGATTTCTCTAGGGCTTCGCATCAATAATGCACGCCTCACTGCCTTTACAGCTGCGGCGGAAAAATAGTTAGTAGTACTATATAGATATGTTAAAATGTTGCATGCAATAGTTTTTTGACGGGTTACATGCAAATTTTAAGCGAAGTTTTTTCACTCAGACAAAAAGCAGAAGAAACTATATTTATTATTATTAAAAAATTATATAAATATGATTTTCTTTAAATGTATATATATTTGTAAAATAATGGAAAAAATATATAATTATTTGAAAGTCTGAGGATTTTTAACACAGTTTTAATTGGATTTAGTAAATAGGAACTTGCACTTAATTTCGGGAACAGTAAATGTGAAACCGAAATCAAACAGGTTAGAAAATTTAACGGCCTATGCACTGCGCTGGCATTGACTTTTGTTGGTGGATATATTTTCTTTAAGCTGAGCAAAAATTTTACCGTGTGCATTGACAGTGCAATACTCTCCGTTAGGCTGGCCGTTGAGCCTGACGACATTGACGGTATTTGAGAGATAATTCTAACCTGCTAACCACAAATATATTAGATTCTAAAAATATTAAATTATTTTAGTATAAAAAAATTAAGAAGAACAAATTAAAAATTTTCATTATATTTTCGTCATATTTCCTTAAATTTCCGTCCAAAACTGATTACACAAAAGCCGAATTTGCAGTAATATTTATTTATGATAATTTTAAGATCTGCCTGATTTAGCTAATTAATATATGCTCACATCTATTTTGAATATTGCATTTCTGTGTGCAATTCACAGCTGTGAATTAATTCTTTTTTTTTTTTAGCTATTTTGATTAAATATTTATTTACGAAATAAAAATCCCAGCAGGAAAATTTTAAATTAGGGTGGCTCAAAATGTACTTATTTGCATAAGCGGATGCATTTAGTGACTATTATTGATATTGGTTAAACAAGCCACAGGCGAGTAATACAAATATAAATATTAATGTGGTACATATATGGCAAGAGTTATACTTTCATTTCCAAGAGCTGTATAAAATAGTTGTCAATTAGAAAAATATTCAATAATAATTTATAATTTATTTTTATTGTATACTAAACCTGTTGAAAATAGTAATTTATGGAAATTACGTTTGTTAAAGTATGTATAATAATGAAAACTAAGCGTGGCCAAACATTGTTGTACAAACATTATTGACAAATAATACAACAATTTTTATATATATATTTTTATATAAAGCATATTTTGATTATATGTTATATATTCTTCATTTTAAAATTGATATATTTATGATACATTTTTGATAATTGTTTTAAAATGTTATTTATAAAGCCATATTAAATAAATGAAACAAAGGCCCGCTGAAATACTTCAAAAGCGCCAATCAAACCCATTGATGATATTTTATCTAACCTCTATAATTTCTGCCAACAGCAGTGAGTAGCAGCCAATAAATTATATCGATGCAGAAATGTAGCAAATTAATGAAAGCAAATTTGATTTGTTGGTAAAATTGTTGTACCAAATGAAATGTTGTCAAATTCTATGAAATGGACACAAAATTGTTATCATTTTTAAGCAGTAGTAAAATGAAAATTTTGATAAAGCTAAAGCGCATTAAATTTAATTAGCGGCTAATCAAATATTTATGCCTTTTATTTAAATGTTTGCAAAGGCAAAAACGTTTGATGTTCGGAACACAGGCTTTTAAACGAGTTCACGGTCTGGCGCACCTGTAGCACCTGGTCGAGCAGGCGACTCCAGAGAATGAAAGCATGCAAACAAAAGCTGTGGCTTTGAGCCAACACTCAATAGAGTTAAAATTTTCAAATGCAAAGTGAACTGACAAAATCGAAAGCTGTTCCTAGAGAATATGAGCCGGCTATCAGTGAAATCGGTTAGACCAAGTACGTAAAAAAATCTTAGAAATATAATCAAAAATGCCAATTCTGACTATACCGGCCACAGCTCTAGGGAAGTTGGACAATCAATCGGCGTATGTACAAATTGCAGTTGGTGCTGGCACTGGCTTCGTCGTTGGGTATCTTTTTTTCAAGGTTAGCAAAATGCTGGCCGTGTGCATCGGCAGTGCAATACTGACAATCGAGCTGGCCGTCGAGTCGGGCCTCATCAAAGTCGACTGGAGCAAGATAATGGAACAACAGCAGGCACTGAATACACCAGAAAACCGACAATTGGCACTCTCGCCATTTACGCCTCCAGATCATGCCGTTAATCTCGACAAGGCCAAGCAAGTCATAATGTCCAGCGCACGGCTCTCGGTTGCCATTTTGGGCGGGTTCTTTCTAGGGTTTGGATTTTCATAAACTGAATGAAGAATTGTATTTATAAATCAGAATATTAAGGCGAAATTTGTAATACTAAAGCACATCAGAAATATAAGTGACTATATTTTTCACTCTTATAACTCCTTCACTTTCCCCGCCTCTGTTTCTCTCTTCTCTGTTGTACTTTACACATATTAAAAGTTGTTGGTGCACATAAAACTGGAAAACTTGAAAGTTTTAACAACATTTTCATGCGCTTTTAAACATTTCAATTTACAAGCAACGTAGCCCACATAAATTTATGCATAAGCAAAGTTTTTCATATCCAAGGCTACGCGCTAAGAGCGAATGCCGTAAAGCCAAAGAGCGGAGTCTAGCGGCCGGAGGGTCGATTGGGGCTCAGGTTACTTTGTGTGCGGCATATGTGTTAGCCAAGTGTCACATTTATCGTCATCAGTGTTGGGGCTTTGCTGATATGTGCATAAGACCTAGCTAAACAAAAATAACATAGTTTATGCGTAACATATATTTACACAAATCAGAAAATCCTTGAGTCAAAGAGTGAATTCCTTGTATCTGTATCAGTATCAGCAAAAGCTTTGATTATGCTTAACAACATACTTTTCAATATGGATAGATTGAGTAACTTATTTATATTATATTTTTTATGTCAGGTAAAGAGCTTTATTTCAGGCTCAATATATATCAATCCTTTTATCATAAGATAATTTGAAATAATAAAGCGTCGATATAAAGTTTATCTTTTAACATTTTCAAGGTTTTAGATTGTGGTTAATTTTTGAGTATTAAATATCGTTTTGTAATTTTCTATAAATATCTATTTTATCTATAAATATCTAACCCTTTAAATATTGTCACTATGCGGCTCTTTAAAGGTTAATAATGCGAGCTTACTTGTTCTTATGAAGAGTATACGAATAATAATCTTATTATTTCTCTTTAAAATTATTAAAATTTTACCATGCTTTTCGATCTGAAAGATATATAAAATAATTTTTAGACACATATATTTATTATAATGGACAAAAAAAATTATTACATTACTATAAGAATATTCATATATATTTATCAATTGCAACTTTATATGTATTGGATAAAAATATATATTAAATATTTATTAAGTATTCAGATTGCTTAAATCAATTTTTTTTAATTTTGTTGACATATTAAAAATATATAATAGCTAAAATAAATATTATGAAAAATGTGAAACACATAGAATTAGCACATTTAAATTTTTTCTCTGATTCAAAATAAGTCTATCTTTTTATATATGTCTGGCTGTAAAAAGCTTAAATACATATTTAGAGATGTTTATATATTTTATTACTTTTTACTAAACTTTGAAAAAAATTTTGAATAAATAAAAATTCAATTTGTCAACAAAAAAATGATATAAGCTTGTGATTATAATCTATAAGCCCTTCAGCACTTAAGCAGATTTAGATACAACTTTTAATTCATTTAACTTAAAATCATGGGACTAATTGATAATTATCAAAGAATTCTAGTTATTTGGAATACTTTTTCATAAAAAATTACGATATGTGATAAGAAAATTGATAAAAATAACTTAAAAGTTTTAGGCATTTCAAAATAGGTTTATTGCTTTAGTCTATTTATAGAAATATATATAGAAACTGTAATTAAAAAATTTTCATAAATATAATATAAATATACATATGCGCAATAGTATTAATATATGATTTATAAAAAATATTTAGCATTTGAGTCAAAATCTTGCCCTAAAATTCTAAAGAATATTCTATATGCAATTCGCTGCTCAGTAACTTTATTATTATAATTTAAAAATATTTCTATTTATTTATTTTTTTTTTTTGCATTTTCGCTTAAATAGTTTTATTTTGTTCACTTTGCTGCCGTCGCCGTCGTCGTTCCATCCATCGGTCACCCCTGTGGTGAATGCTTTGGCTGCTTGGCTGGCTCTTCTATTTATTTCCATTTTCTTTTTGTGTTTTTTTCTGGTGCCTTTTCTTTCATGTTTACTACAAAAGCGACCATGGCAAATGAAGAGGCTGCTCAGAGTGCGACTGAGCTTGGGGGCAGAGGCTAAAGCTGTTGGCTGAGGCCCGTGTGCTGAGGCCGCGTCCCGGCCAAAGGGCATCCAGATGCAATTCTCTTGTGATTCTTGTGAGCATTTTAGCTCGAATCGCAGGCAAGCATGAGAATTTAATGAGCAGCATTGAAGCTTTGCAGTTGAAGCTTTAATCGAAGCCATAGCCAGAGCGCTAAACACCTATTGAATTATTTAGCAAACAATTTAATAATTGTGAAATAATAATGCAAAATGTGCCGTGAATTGGAAAGCGTTTTGCATTTATTTTCATTTGCCATTTGCGGTTTTCTGGCCAAATAACAACAGACAAACGCATTTTACGCATTGTTATTGCACTCGAGCTGCGCAATTTTGAATTGGTTTTGTTTGGCTTCGGTTTCGGCTCGCATTGTTCGGCCGGCAGTTATATCGATGGTGCACTGTTTTGTTTGATTATTGAAATTTGCTTTGGCAGGGTACACATCGTACTCTATTTGCATAAGATATTCGCATTTGTAGGGCTAAGTTTTTGCTCAATTATTTAGTGATCAATTTATGTGTTTGCCCATAACGTCTAATTAACAAATATACGACGAAATACAAATTGAATTTCTGCTTTGGCATGGCATTGGAAACTCAAATTCAATTGTCTGATTAACCAAACAGCAAAAAATCAGCACGGAGCTAATCACAAGCCGGAGAGCCACAGTTTCCACAAAGCTCAATTAATTGAGGTCAAGTCGGAGCAAGTTTTCTGCTTACTAATTGGACTTATCTATTATTTGGCTTTGGGTATTTTGCATAATTGAACTGTCTAAATAGAGTTGGCTATTGCAAGTGCTGCCAGTTTGCTTGCGAGCTTGCTGGCTTGCTTGCGAAATTTGTTTTGATCGACCGCAAAAGAAAATAATTCCATGCGACCAATTTCGTTACTCATACGACGTGTTGCCCACATACGACCATAATAATGCCTGTGCGTCTGGCTTCAATTTCAAATGTAAATATACATTTGCATTCCACAGCCAGACAATCGAAATTGATGTATATAAATGTGTATAACTCTGCGCTTATTTGTTTCTGTTGTGGTGCTCTCAATGTTCATATAAATTTATATTATATTTATTTATTTATATTTGCAATTGCCAATTTTAAAATCATTTTTAAAATTCTCATATTATCATTATTTAAATCAATTTCGTTTAAGTAAAGAAAAGCTTTTCATACTCAATCACGAAGTGAAAGGGTATATTGGTTTTGTACAATGTCTTGCTGTTCGACCGTAAACTATTTCGCTGCAAATGAAGCAGAGAATTGAAATATGGAATATTTCTTAAAGATGTAAGCTGTAGCAAACGGGGCTTGGCAAATTGGGAAATACTAAATTTGATATATCAGAGACGCTATTAGTTCAAGTGTTAGATACTTGAAGTATGGATTATTAAAAAAATATAATGGAAATACTTACTCCCAATGGGGGCGTGGCAAAACAGGTAAAAGTGTATCTCTCATAGTTTTATAGTTAGAAACTCAAAGTTACTCTTGATTCTCTCTATTGACTTACCAGAAATTCTGTATATATGCCTCTTGAAGGCGTGGAAAATCTGGCAAAACAATATGTTCCAAAATTTTGGAGCTGGCAGCGCTTAGATCGTGAATGAGCGTTGCGCTCGACTGCAATAATCTTAATTGTTTAATATTAAAATCAAATGCATTAATCTAATTGAGAGCTATTAAACAGCTACATTTGATGAATTTTCCTTCTACTTTTGCTCAGGTAAAAATACATACCTGGGCAAATATGCTTATAAGCATGGCTAAGCATATTTGAATATAAATACTCATAAAATTTGTATATAATTTGGAAGGTCTTTCTATGGAGTTATTGATAGTAAAAGCAAAATATGAAAAGTTTTCGAGCAATTTCAGAAGCATCAACACACAACTTCCTTTTATAATTCTTCAAATTACTCAATAAATAAATTTCGAATATAATTTTTGAAGCCCATTAGAGAGTATTATATGCAATCAGACAAACATAAGTCCAACTCACATCCAACTTAAAATTTGTGTTCACAGCTTTTTGAACATGAATGGCAACCGCGCAGCTGCCACGCGTTTCAACAATCGGGAGTAACTATAGCCAAATTGATTGATAGTTGAGGGCGGAGTGAAGGTGAAGCTCCATGACAACAGCTGTCAGCAAAACATGCAGCGAAGCGCACGATTTTGATGAACTTATTAAAATTGACAACGAAGAAATGTTCTTGAACAAGCTAACATTGATTAAAGTAGTTGGCCTTAAAGCATTTGGCCGTTGAGCTGGCCAAACTGTCTGGTTTAACTTTTGGCCGGGCACAGCGGATGTAATTTCCAGCGAGAAGTTGCCTGGCACATGTTTCACTGGCTGCGAGGGCGTCCATAAATCTAACAGTGTGGGCGTCAACTGGGCCGCCATCTAGCTGGCTATCTAACTATCTAACTATCTAACTATCTAACTATCTAGCTATCTACATGGTAGTTGCCCGTGGTAGTTTGCCTGCCTGTCTGGGCTGGCAGTCTGGCAGTCTGGCAGTCTGGCATTACGTGCAAATAGTTACGTGAAATTATTTCCGGCATCGTTCACTAATATCATTCTGTTTGAGTTTCTTTCCAATAGACTTGCAAGGAAGTTGCATTCAACCTTTCAAGTTGAAGCCTGCCAAGGCAAACATTAAAAACTACTAAGTTCAAGTCGAATGCAGTCGAAATGCCTTCATTTGTGACTGCGGACCAGCAGCTGTGGAGCTTTAAAATAAGTCTTAAATATATATATTATTTTTCGCTCAGACCTATAAGCTTACCATCTGACTGACGTGGACGGAGCTCAACTGCAAGATACCCAAGTGCTCAAAATCAGTACATCAAGAGAATATAATTTTTACCATCATAATTATCGTATTAGCATAATCGTCACTTCATTATTATTATCATCATTATCGTTATGACTGTAATTATCATCAAAGAAGTCCGCAGACTGCTGTACGCTGTACTGATTGAAGCTAAACACCAAAGGGACTCCTCCCTTTAGTGTTTATCTCCAATCGAAGGCCAATCTTTAGACCAGAGGGTCAACATTAGACCAGATCACTGGAATATCAGCTATGATGATATTCTTGGGCTGGAAATGCCTTAAAATACCTTCTTAATGCCTTACTAATTGGATAAGTGAGAGCTAAGGTAGAGGGACAGTGAACATTATATCCAATCTAAAGACTTAACCATAGAAAGGCCGATCAAAAGGCGTTCTTTATGACATAAATGTTCTCTAGTCTGGTCTGAGACTTTCGAAATTACCTATATATAGGAAGCGGAAAAGCGCCAAATTCAGCGTCATTTACTGTGGAACACACTTTTACTTCCTAAGATAGTTAGCAGCAAGGAACGACCTGGCAGAAACTATTTCCGAAGTCAAAGTAGAATGAAGCAAACGTGCAAGGATGAAGATGCTTTAATAAAAGTCTACGACTTTGACGAACAGGTCAAGCTGCAAAAAAAAATGTTAACAGGGCGCAGGAACGCTGAGCAAACTGCACAGCTCGAGCATACAGAATATGGCTTCGCACCCAGCTCCGAGCTGGTAGAGGAGCAGTTTAGTCAGTAAGTAATCACTTCATAAAAAGTGATTATTTGGCTAATGGTGCATCATGTGTTTTCACCTTTATATTATCACTATCAGCATCATCATTATCGTCGTCATAATCATCTGCATCATTTATCATTTTTATGACGATTGGCTTTCTTCTCTGTGCGCCTTCATTTACATATTTCATTATGCATCTGCACAAAACCAATTTACCCAGCTTACATTTCAATGAAATGAATTTTTTAATGCTACCAGCAAATAAAATAATATAAATAATTTAATTGCGTAGCAAAATTCATAGCGCTTCGATATACTTGTATTAACTTCTTTAAAAAAAACATTTGTCGCACACTTTAAATCTTTTTGTGAAAATTTACATTCTATAGAATATAAAAATAAATATTATTATTGTTTGGAAGATTATTGTTTTGAAGATAGTTCTTAATAACAATATTAGTGAAATAAATATAAAATAAAAAATAAGAAAAAATAAATTTTAAATGGAATTTTCTAATGAAACTAAAAGCTCTTATCCGACTGAAGAAACCCATACTTCACAGCTTGAATCTATGAATAAGTACACGCAAACACATATAAATATATGTATATGCATGTATTCAGACATGAACTAAAATATAAATGATTTGAACTCGCCCCTTTGCAGTCAAGTAACAATGCTCTAGACGAGACTGCTCGACTAGAATATACCCTGAACCCGGAAAAGCGCTGATATTGCAAAGCAATGTTTCTATACAAATATTGCTTTATGAAGATTTATTTGTTTAAGAACTTTTCTTCTATATAAACTTTTCTAATCGAGTTTTCAGGGCATACTTCTGTCATCCAGATGCCTTTACTTGCTAAAGGATAATTCTTTGGGAAAGTGGAGCTGGTGTCCAATCTCTGTATTCATATGCACATTAAATCTAAAGTCTTCAAGACTTATTTTAACAAAATCAATTTATGCCGAATTCCCATTTTCAATGTGTATAATTAGTTCATTTATTTTCTAAATGGGCTTTGTTCAGTATAAACAATCTCTACAACAATTAAATTTCGAATTAGCAACGCTCAAATGGTTTGGTCTGATTTGTAATCATCTTAATTTTTAAGCCGGACAATTCAAATTTACTTAAATACCAATCAAATCAAATCAAATCAGGCTTTCTCCAATATCCACAAACTGCAGCTCTGCTCCGTCGCTCCATGCATATTCTAATCAGAGCAGAACAACTTGGTCTTCAGTGTGCAGACAGCAGCGAGTTATCGCACATTGCCACGGCTGCCAACGCACAAATTGTCGTCATAAATGTTAATTAAATTAAAATGCTAATAGGCGTGAAATATGATAACACACACAGAAAGAAAGAGAGAGGGGGAGCGGGGCTACATGCCAAAGACAGGTGGAGAGGACACAGAAAAAGTGTAACAGCTGCCGTTGTCTGACTTTCAGCCTCGTCCGCCCCACGCCCTCGCCCACTGACGGTGGTGGCGTGGCGAATGTTTGCCGCTTGCTTGATTTTCCGTATAATACTCGTAATAATTAAAATGAAAATTAGAAATGGGCAAAGCAAAAAAAAAAAAGACGAGGAAGAAAAACACTGCCTCACAGTTAGCAAAATCAGCTGGCAACCGAAAAGCAAATAGTCAAAAGGGCTGAAAGTTGGCAAGAGAGACCAAGAGATGGCTCGCTGTTTGAGAATTCTGAATTTGCCTTTTGGTGGCATCTAATTAAAAGGGATAAGAGCCGAGACGACGCCCAGAAAGGTGTGAACATTAAGGGTAGCTGGGAAAGCCATAATTGCTAATTGCCGTGATTATGTGCAACAGGGGGAAGGAAATCGTTCAGTTGGAAATACGTCTCGCAGTATATATATATATATATATATATATATATCTATGCTAACATATCTATATATATTAATTTATCTATAGGAGAATGCTGCGCTCAAATTAATTTGGTGAATTATGATGTCTGCTCGCAGCAAGCCAAGGGAAAACAGTTTTCATACCATTAAGTGTTTAATAGAAATATATGGGTATTAGTATGCTATCATTCTTGTGGTAAGCATGTAATTGAAAAGTAAATATATATATTATGATTTGAAGTACTTAATTGATGCATGGCTTGAGATTTACAATGATGTCTTACAATATCCTTCCTATGTAGATACTAGCTGCAGGTTTATAAATGAAAAGTGAAGCCATTTCCAAGAACTTTATTTCAACAGCTATTTACAATGAAAATACCTTTTAATTCTAAATAATTTTACAATTGCCTAAGGTGTGAATATAATTAGAAAATCAAAATATCTGAAGTTTTTTATGATTCTAAATCTTCAGCCGTCATCCAGGTGAAAATAGCTACAAAGTGGAGTAGATATACCTACCAATCAGTATTTATAAAAACTCTAATTAAATGCTGTAGAAGCTCATAAAAAGATGTGTTATTTTTAGAGGAAATGAGATGTTTATTTATAAGAAGAATGTTCCTAGTTAAAATAAATCAATTTAATAAATAAATAAATTTAAATAAAATATATCATTTTAACTCATAAATAGGCAAGTTTTGTTGATTAAAAAACTAATTAAAGTTGACATTCTCGTTTGCATGGCACTTAAATATGTCTGCATCTATCTTATTAAAAAGAAGAAGGATCTTCAAGTCGAGCACTCTCTACTAAAATTGTCTTACTTGCTATGCCCTTACTCTAAGTTGGTCACTCTATACTCGAGTATACTACTACTATTTTCTAGTCAAATGTGTTAACGATTGCACTAAGACAGTTTGTATAATATATTAATTATATTTATTGATTATTATTTCAGTAAATGATAGACATTTTAAGACTTAACTAATTGTCAAACATTCTGCTCAAGTGCTTAGCTTGCTACTAATTAATATTAAGTGGGTGTCACACTTAATATTCAACGAGTAGCTTCTATTCACTTATATTTACCTTAGGTCTCTCCTGATAGTTCAAGCTTAATGCTCATCCAATCAGTGGTCACAAATACAAACACCTTTTGAGTGCTTGACGGCAACAGAAGCCAAGCACCTGAGGCCTCAATTTGTGTGTCTGTGTGTGTATGTATGTGTATATGTGTATGTTGTCACACCAGCAGCCGTAGCACCTGTTCCAAAACTGCCTTGATTCAATGCTTATGTGGCCTGTCTCTGTTTCTGTCTCGAGTTCTGTCTCCAAAGACTTTGACAACCCAAGCAGCCGCCGTGTGTCAAGCAGCTTAGTGGGAACACCAGCCACAATTCAGTTTGAGGGTTGCCCAACCATTAAGATGATGAAATGTCCCCTGATAACGACAGGCTGCACCCACTCGACCCACTCACTTGTTGCCTATTAATTGATATTAATATTTCACTATATGTCCTTGTTTATGCTATACCTCTCAATTGGTTAAAAGGGCATTAAGGATTTATGCTCATTTATGTAACAGCGTAGACTGGTTCCATGGAGCATACATATTCGTGGATGTAATGATGAGAGCAGTAATTATTGTAGTCTAACTGTTTCTCTGAATGTTCCTTCACTTGAAAACTTATAGAGTTTTCAATTAAATATTCTTGTATACCTTATGCAGCAGAATTAAGACTGAATTGAATTGTAGCTTTCGCTCTTTAAATGCCTTATTATTTGTTAATATATTTTTTCATCATACTAAATATCATAATATATGTATATAAATAACATATATATATTTATTTTTAGCTTTGTTTGTCTTTTGTGTTTACTTAATGTTTGTTATTTTGGGTAATTTTTAAGATCAGCTTCGAAATTATTAACTTTTTTTTAAACCTTTAAGAACTCATTTGCTGATTCTTTAGCTGATGTTAATATATTTCCACTTTTTATAAAATAAGTTTTTCTTAAGTGTTACAGCTTTTATAGCAAGTTCATATTTTGGTCATGAATCAAAGTAAACTTTATTCGTTGATTTTTCCTCCAAAGATAAAGCTACATATTTTTTATTTAATTTTATAATACTTTTTTCATAAAAATTATCAATATTGGGAACTGCACACAAAATTTAATAACTTTGGTTGCCAAATTGAGCGAAATATTTATAATATGGCTGCGCTCTCCACATACCCAATTTGTAGCAGGTTTTTTGTGAAGGCTTTATCAATTTTTTTTTAATATTTGCTGCAATGATACAGCAATAAAATAGAGTAAAATAGAAACAAATTGTAGGAATGTGGTATGAATGATATAGGTAATATGCAGCATTGACGCCGAACGTAAAGGGCGCGAGACCTGCTGATATATACAATATTCAGTATATTTATTACTTTTAGTCAATTTTTAACTTTATCTATATTTTGCTACAGCAACCGTCACTCTGCCAGATTACCCATATGTGTGTGATTAAAGTTTTATAGATTCACAACTTTAATAAGCTCGGCAAGAAGTCTTCGTTTCTTTAAAATTGTAAAGTCTAAAATTAAAGATTATAAAATTACTTCACTGACTATACTATATATGGACTATATTTTTGTCTTTTTTTCAGGGATATATTTATAGCATTTTTAGCAAATATACCGCATACGCCAAGTAGCACAAACTCCAAGATCACATCAAATCATATCACCTCACATCATCACAGCTTTTTCTCCATATTTCGCCACATAATATAAGCAAAAATTATATATTGACTTCTAGCTTTCAAGCATGGCTTAAAGAGACTTGCCAAAACCTAATTTAAGACTTAAAGATAAAGCTTCGCAATTTAAATCAACTGCAGGTAGTAAGTACTTTACGTTTGGGTCAAGTTCACCCAAGCTGGGTACAGGGTATTTGCAAGTCGTTCACTCGCAATTAAACTGTATTTATTGAGGCTGGTGTTGTCTTTATGGTAGCTGCTTGGCTGTTGGGCAACTTGATAATGCTTAATTTGCTATTTAATTATGCATGGAATATTTTTGTGGCCACACTTGTTAGACTCGCTTTCTAATTACTGTTGGTTTGTGTTATCGGCCCCGACAGGCGCTCCGTAGTCAGCTACGGCTTTAAAGCGGCTTAACCCAGCTCATTTTGTGAGCCTCACATCGTTTGTTTGTTTGTTTTTTTTTTTTTTTTTGTGAACAAACACAATGATTATTTAGCATAGGCAACATCTTAATTTGGGCCGCATTCCTGTTAGTCTCGGAGAGACATATTAACTTTTACATGTGTATAAATTTATGTGTGTGTGTGTTACAAATGGACGAGCTGCGTGTTACGGTAAATGTCATGGAAGCCAAACACGTTCGAAGCACATAAACAGCTTTCGGTACTGTTTGCTTCTTCCTTTCCGTTCCTGTTGTTTGTTGTTTTTGTTTTTGACCAAGTTAAGTGAGCTGCCTCATAAATTGCGCATTTCCCTCGCAGGGGCTCTGAGTTGGGTTTCAACGTGTGAATAGATATTGTTGTGTGGGCCAGTAGGTCGAACTATAGATTTAAGTTGACTTTAAGATAGAACTTCAACTAGAACTGGAACAATATGATTGTTAAATAATTCAATTATAGATCTAAAGGTGTTGTTAGAAAGGTGTTATTCCAAGTTCATTAAATTCCCTCAAAAATGTTTAAATAATAAATATTTTAGCTTTCCCCAAGCATGAACATAGAAAACAAACAAACCCAGACAATGTTTGCATGTAATCCAAAGGAAGCTAAGATAAAAATGTAAACATTTATATATAGACAGCACTTGTTAGATACCTAGCCTAAGCAGCTGACTGGAAGTAAGCCACGACTCTCACAACAGTGAATACAACTCTGAGAAGCTTCAGTTGTGTCTATACAATATGCACTCTTAATAATCTAAGCCCCTTGTAGAAGGGTATACAAGGTATTATGTGTCTGTGAAAATGTATGTAATAGGCAGAAGCAGGTGTGGCAGACAGTATATATACTGGGTCCATCTGTCCAGGGATTTCGTAAGCTATAAAAACTAGAGACATTTAAATATATATATGTTCATTTCATTTGCTGCTTATTAAGAATCTTTATATTGAAACACTACTTGAAGATACTAAAAGCAGAAGATTTAAATTCACTTCACACCAATTTCAATTCACAGACACCAATGAGAAAGAGCAAATGTAATCTTTTCTAATAAATCTCATAATGTATATGAAGCAAAGTCGCTGCCTTTAAAACCTTTTACTTGTTTTTCTGCTCTAGTCAGGAGTGTCCGAGTGGGAGATATTCGCGCCTTAGTCTTTCACTGTAAGGAGACATCTTGAGTGATGGATCGGAAGTTAAACAATCGGCTTTGCATGAGCGGCTATAAATGGAAACAGTGACACTTAAATTTTACACTCGGATTAACACAGAGAAGTTTGGAAGCTCTCATGAATGAATATTTCCCATTTCTAATATCACATCTCTCTTACCCCTTTATTGATATATTATTTTAATTTGAAATATAAGTAATTAGTTTAATCTAATACTCTTTAATATAAACATAGAAAAGTCTATCATAAGCATAGCCTGAGAGTTTGGTATCCCAATTATTCACTATGGAAAATTTCATAACAACACTCTTACTCTTTAGCAATTTATATTTATTTATTTACGCATTTATATGTTCATTCTAAATTTTTTTTTCTCACACAAAACTGTTTACTATCTTCCACAGCATTATCCAAAATCTAGCACAGTAATAAAATTTCTAGTCCACACTGTAAATGCCAATGGACGTCTTAAAATGGCGCATAATTTGGAGTCGCAGCGCCTCGGCCACAGGGACATAAATCTGCTTGTGCTTGGTTCCAGGCGCTTAAAAGCCGTTTAATAAGCCCGGCCACAACACATGACAAATGTGCCGACCAAGAAGTGCATTGTGCGGCTGGAAGGAGCCAGTCGATTGCGGCTGCTGCAATGGCCATAAATATTATTCCGGACGCTATTGAGGGCTTGTCGTGGCACAGATACTTTGTCGCATAATAATTTCAATAAATGGTTGTAAATAAAGGACACTGTGCAGAGAGGAGGCCATTGACCAGTGCGCACAATCACTAACACGAATTCGTAGAAAAGCAATCTTCAGCCACTTTTATAACTAAGCCCAATTACAAGTGTTCTATTTCGGTTGAGTAGGCCAAATAAGCGGAGATTATAGAAAATTGTTTACGCCAATATGATACTCATATAAGTGATACAATTACCCAATTTTTAGCTACACTTGTTATTTAAGTAAACCAAGGAATTGATATTAGATTAGATGAAAATGCTGCATACATTAGATAAAGTTTTCACGAATTCATAAATGAAATATTATTAGGAATACCAAAAAAAAAGAAATAAACGTATTTGATTTCATTAACTATAAAAACTCTAGAGGTAACAATTATCTACTTAGTTTAAGCGAGCTTACAATAATGCCACACAAACTGTCTATTTGCAGTTCACTGTGACGCAATAGTTCAGGAACTGTTCATTGAGATTTAAATGGGGCAAGCTTTTTGAGCTTTGATCTTATGAAATTAGACCTTAAAAAGCTATCGATCACAAATATATAGAGAGCATAATGTGAGCACTATTCTTCTTCTACTCTTTTAACGAAGATTTTCCTCATATTAATATTATTTACATTTCGATATTAACACTGCCTCTTGTACTCGTATTTTTTTAACATTGTGTTTCTACTATTTATAGAATTACTATAACTATTACTACCAATATAACTTTAACTCTTCCGTTACGAATCCCACTATTACTTATGCTACTATTTCTACTCGTTTTGTTCTACGACTACAATAGTTATTATTCTGCCTGCTATAATTATTTAACTACAACTTTACTGCTGTATTACTATTGTTAGCTTACATGTTATTACTATCATTTCATCTACTGCTATTTTATTCTACTTTTAGCTTACTTATTTTTACTACTTCTGAGACAATTACTATTGCTTATCCTACTACAAACAAATCTACTCTAAAACTGTTCATAATTTAACAACTACTCCAACGATTACAATAAATATTAATCTTATGCTAATATTATTCCTACTATTGCTATTACTGCTGCTAGTCATACTAGCTTTTCTTTAATACTTCTGCTACTTATATTACTATTATTTTAACTATTACTACTAATATCAAGATAGTTATTTTAATAAGGTAACAGAGATTACATCATTATCGTATCATTAATGTATGCATTTATTATTTATTTTTCAGCTCAATCAAATTTAAAGTTTTGTGACGTTTTTCATCAATATTCTACTTTCGTACACATCTGTTTAGGAACCTCTACCTACAGTTCCAGTGCTCCATACTCATTTGTTGACTCCCTCTCTTCTGCCTCTCGCACATCGTTTGCTCTCTCAAGCGTCAATTGCGCGTTGTTGTGAATCCATTAATAAACGTAAAACATGTTCATACCCTATAGAAACGATTGCATTTGGTTATTTTCCTTTAAATCTGTTCATCATTTAACAACTACTCCAACGATTACAATAAATATTAATCTTATGCTAATATTATTCCTACTATTGCTATTACTGCTGCTAGTCATACTAGCTTTCCTAATACTTGTGCTACTTATATTACTATTATTTTAACTATTGCTACTAATATCAAGATAGTTATTTTAGATCAAGATAGTTATCATTATCGTATTATTAATGTATGCATTTATTATTTATTTATTTTCAGCTCAATCAGATTGATAGTTTTGTGACGTTTTTCATCAATATTCTATTTTCGTACACATCTGTTTAGGAACCTCTCAAGCGCAATGCCTACAGTTCCACTGCTCCATACTCATTTGTTGACTCCCTCTCTTCTGCCTCTCGCACATCGTTTGCTCTCTCAAGCGTCAATTGCGTGTTGTTGTGAATCCATTAATAAACGTAAAATAAGTTCATACCCTATAGAAACGATTGCATTTGGTTATTTTCCTTTAAATCGTCTTGAATTTTTATTTGTTACAAATTAATATTATTAATAACATTATCAGAATACATTTTTAGAAAGTCAATTAACATTTTAAAATAATTTAATTTAAAATAAATTATGACAAACTTTTATAATAAATTTTTTTTTCATTTAATATTTCATTCAATCTGCACCAGATATTCACGCACTGTGCAATAAAATATTTTTAATAATTATAATACAAATATAATATACATAACTATATTATATAGTTCTAAAAATATAATATTTAAAGAGTATCTACAGCGTTATCAAGTTCAAGGTGGTATTTATTTATTTAATGTTGATTGTGGACCTCTCGCGTGCTTTTATTTTATAAATGTTGCGCTACGAATAACAAAGCTGACACGCCTTACCGAAAGCGTTTGACTTAGTAATTCCCTCTAATTAGCATTCAAAAAGAAGTATGGTAATGATATTGATAATTGAGGAATTTAAACAAGAAAATATCTACTATGAAATACATCTAAATACAGCGCAATTAATATTAATTTACACCAATTTAACATTATTGAGGGCTTTCTACCTACGAATTCAACATGCTTGGCTGAATGTGCAGAGCGTATAAGTAAAAAATATTTACTGAGCGCTGATCGGATGCTCCAGTGCATATTTTCAATAAACATAAAATATTCAAATTGAATGAATTTCTACATATAGAATGAGAATGTGCCATGAGGCACTGAGAAAGCTCTGTAGTTTAGGTCGACAACGTCTAGTTGAGAAATTGCTCAGTTGCAGTCAGTTGAATGTCGGTTAAGGTCGTCAAATAAAAAATCATGCTGGAAATTACTTTGATATTGTTGCTGCTACTTCTGGGCCTCGTCTATGCCTTCATGACTTGGAATTATGGATTCTGGCGCAAGCGAAATGTGCCAGGTCCTTCGCCACGTTGGATCACAGGCAACTATCCGCACATGTATAACATGAAACGTCACACAATCTATGATCTCAACGAAATCTACAGGTAAATTTTCGAAAATGTTCGATAGAATTGATATTAAATTCTATATGATTTAACTGCAGTCAATACAAGCATCAGTTCGATGCGATTGGCATATTCAAAGCACGCTGTCCACAACTGATGGTGATAAATCCGCAGTTGGCAAGACGCATCTTCGTGTCTGACTTCAAGCACTTTCACGATAATGAGATGTCTTTAATGGTGGACGAGAAATCCGATTTCATATTTGCCAATAACCCATTTATCCTGGTCGGAGATGAGTGGAAACAACGGCGCGCAGATGTTACTCCCGGATTAACTATGGCTCGTGTCAGTTTGTACTTGAAAAAACTCAAGTTTTTAGCTGTGACTACAACTATATTGAATTCCAAAAATTTCTAACTTCAGATCAAGGCCGTTTATCCGGTTACAAATGAGGTTTGCCGAAAGATGAGCGAATGGCTGCGCAAGCAAATACGTCTACCTCCACCTGAGGGCATTAATGGGAAAGATGTAAGTCCTTTTCAATACATGAGTGGATATAATAGAATTTTGTATATTCTCCCTGTAGCTCAGTCTACGTTTCACAACCGAAATGGTCACCGATTGCGTGCTGGGCCTGAAGGCCGAGAGCTTTTCTGACAAACCCTCACCAATTATGGGCTACATCAAAGGGCTGTTCACTCTGCCGTGGACTTCTATCATGTATTTTATGATAGTCAACACTCTGCCCACACTACGACAAGTCTTCAAGATGCGCTTAATTCCATTGCATATCGAGCACTACTTTGTGAACCTAATGCAAACTGCGATTGATGCACGACGGCAGCAACTGGCTGCTGGAAAGCAATTCGATCGCGTTGACTATTTAGAGTATATTCTGCAGCTGGGCAACAAGAAAAACCTGGATACACGTCACTTGACCGCGCACACAATGACATTCCTGTTGGATGGATTCGAAACAACAGCCACAGTGCTAAGTCACTTGCTCTTGCTGCTTGGAAGGGATGAGCAGGTGCAACAGCAACTGCGCGAGGAGCTGGAGGCTCATCTCAATGCTAAGGGCATCATTGACTTTGAGATGCTGAACGAGCTGCCCTTCCTGGATGCATGTGTGCAGGGTGAGTTAAAGTTTTCATACAAATGAAATTATTTCAAAGTAATCTCATTTCACAGAAGCCATTCGTCTCTTTCCATTATTTGTGGCCAGTAAGCTATGCACTGAGCCGATAGAGTTGCCCAACAAAAAGGGCGGGAATTTCACAGTGGAGCGTGGCACAACGGTCATTGTGCCCCATTGCTGTTTCATGTTGGATGAGGAATATTTTCCCAATCCTCAGGACTTCAAACCCGAGCGTTTCATGCAGCCCGATGCTGCTAGGAAGTATCGGGAGCAAGGCGTCTTCATGGGCTTTGGCGATGGTCCGCGAGTTTGCATAGGTGAGACCAGCTTTGTTTATATATACTATGTCACACAATATATACATATATTAATTTTATTTATTGCAGGCATGCGGTTCGCATTGATACAGATCAAGGCTGCTCTTGTCGAGACGCTCACCAAGTTTAATGTTCGCATTAATCCCAAGACCCGCAAGGATATCCTATATGATCCCATGGCCTTTGTCACGACCCTGCAAGGCGGCATTTGGCTGGACTTTGAAGCGCGTCAATAAAGCGTAAATGACAAATTGACTTTTAGGGGCAATTCGCTCAATAGAAAACGCTTACAACGGGCTCTCACATATCAATTTCAAACGCTTGATACGAGCCCCCGTATGCTAGCAATCGAAAAATGTAAAAGTCGGTAGAACGATAAAAGCAATTATTTAATAAATATATCAGCATTTATAACACTAACTGATAGGAACTAGACATAGTATATAGGTATAAAGCCCGATCGATATTTCAATTCAAATTTTTTGAACATAACTTTAAGATAGAAGCAGCTTGAGACACAATTTAGTATGTAGATTTCTCCGATGATGGATATACTAAAAATGTATATTTCCTGCTTTGGAAATCTCTACTCCATATTGTTAATTTTAATGCTCATCTTAAAATATAGTAAGCACATCAAATAAAGTTATTACCCCAAAATAAATTATTATTAAAATACTTCTTAGTCACTGTGATTCGGCAGATCTTCAACTGTCCAGTGACATTTATGGGAAAAGAGCTTTTTGAGCTTTGTTCTGATTAGACAAGACCACAAAAGCTTTGTATGACACCGCACCCAATTTATAGTGAGAATAGATTTACTCACAGAATTCGGAGTGTTTGTGTGTTACAAATACTAATATAACTCGTAATTCTCGTGTCATTGGTGCTACTGTGAGTATGATTCTTATTCTACTATACATATTGATACTCATACTACTTTTACTTATAGTTCTACTACTCTTCTACTACTACTACAACTGACGCTCTTTCTACTCTTACTACTCTTCTACTACTACTACAACTGACACTCTTTCTACTCTTACTACTCTTCTACTACTACTACTCTACTACTACTCTACTACTATTCTACTACTCTTCTACTACTACTACTCTACTACTCTTCTACTACTACTACTCTACTACTATTCTACTACTATTCTACTACTACTCTACTACTACTCTACTACTCTTCTACTACTACTACTCTACTACTATTCTACTACTATTCTACTACTATTCTACTACTACTCTACTACTATTCTACTACTACTCTACTACTACTCTACTACTACTCTACTACTACTCTACTACTACTCTACTACTACTCTACTACTACTCTACTACTACTCTACTACTATTCTACTACTACTCTACTACTACTCTACTACTACTCTACTACTCTAATACTACTCTACCACTACTCTACTACTACTATACTACTACTCTACTACTCTCCTACTTCTACTACTATTTCTTTCACCAATACTTCAACTATTACTAATAATATTCTTACAGCTGTACAACTAATACTACGATACTTGTCTACCATACTTGTCTGAGAACTAATTTTACAACTCATTTCTAAACTTCAAAGCTGACTTATACTAATGTCTACTTACAAATTTCTCTAATTGTTTATGTATTTAGTTGTTTTTTGTCATAGATTAAATTATATATTTATGAAAAAATTATATTTTAACATTTTTGTTTATTATAAATTTATTTTTAAATTAATTATTTCTTTCATTAATTATTTTTTTTTCGTTAACTTATATATTTTTTACCTCAATCAGATTTTCAGTTTTGCGACGTTTTTATCAATATTCTATTTTCGTACACATCTGTTTAGGAACCTCTCAAGCGCAATGCCTACAGTTCCACTGCTCCATACTCATTTGTTGACTTCCTCTCTTCTGCCTCTCGCACATCGTTTGCTCTCTCAAGCGTCAATTGGGCGTTGTTTTGAGTTCATTAAAAAACGTAAAACAAGTTTATACCCTATAAAAGCAACTCAATTGGGTGTTTTATATTAAGCTTCTCAAGAATTATTTGAATTCATAGTTTTAAAAAAATATTAATTATCAAATATGTAAGATCTTAAATTTGTTTGATGAAAAATCTATGTATTATATTCTACAGTATCTATAGCGTTATCAAGTTCAAGGTTATATTTATTTATTTAATGTTGCATGCTTTAATTTTATAAGTGTTGCGCTACGAGTAACAATGTAGAAGCGCCTAACCGAAAGAGATCGACTACGTAATTCCCTGTAATTAATATACGCGAGAAGATATTATGACTTTTTGGGGGAAACTTCAGTATTATATATATATATAATAAATATAATACAGTTCACCTTTGAATGAGATATATTCCCATTCTAAATGACTGCGGAAAAATCATTTACTTTGCATGTGGTCCGAAATCTCCATTCCACTTAGAGGTACGGAGCAAATTGATTCATTCATGTAGCCGCTGGACACTGATAAGCTTTATCAGTGTTTATATACTATGTATTCAAATTAAATAAGTGTTTGGATAAAGTGTGAGAATGTAGAATCGTGAGTGTACATCTAATCAGCAGAGAGCCACACAGAGACTCTCCGAAAGCTCTGTGGCTGTGGGCTTCAACATGTAGCTGGGAACTCGTTCAGCTACAGTCAATTACGAATAGTTACTCGAGCAACATCGTTAATCAAAAACCATGCTGGAGATAACTTTGGCTTTGCTGCTGCTACTTGTAGGCCTCTTCTATGTCTTCATGACTTGGAATTTCGGATTCTGGCGCAAGCGTAAAGTGCCAGGTCCAACGCCTCGCTTTCTCACAGGCAACTATCCGCACCTGTATAACATGAAACGTCACGTGGTCTACGATCTCAATGAAATCTATAGGTAAATGACTGAAAATTTTAAAGAAAAGGTAAAGATAAAAAAATATAATTGAAATTTTATTCCATACGCTTGGACCTAAGTCAAAACAAACAGCAGTTCGATGCGGTTGGCATTTATGGAGCTCGCAGTCCACAATTGTTAGTGATAAGTCCGCAGTTGGCACGACGTGTCTTCGTCTCCGACTTCAAGCACTTCCACGATAATGAGATGTCTTTAATGGTGGACGAGAAATCCGATTTCATATTTGCCAATAATCCATTTATCCTGGTCGGAGATGAGTGGAAACAACGGCGCGCAGATGTTACTCCCGGATTAACCATGGGTCGTGTAAGTTGGACTACAGAAATTTGTTTGCAAGCTAAAAACCTCACAAAGGCTTAACTAAGTCGAATGATTCTATAAAACTTTCAAGAATATTAAATTAGAAATTATTTCTAATTCTAGATTAAGACGGTTTATCCGGTTACAAATGAGGTATGCCAAAAGATGAGCGAATGGCTGCGCAAGCAAATACGTCTAGCTCCACCTGAGGGCATAGATGCGAAAGATGTAAGTCTATTTAAATAAATTAGTGGATATAATAAAATTAGGTATATTGTCCCTGTAGCTCAGTCTACGTTTCACAACCGAAATGGTCACCGATTGCGTGCTGGGCCTAAAGGCCGAGAGCTTTTCTGACAAACCCTCACCAATTATGGGCTACATCAAGGAACTCTTCACGCAGCCCTGGACCTTTATCATATATTTTGTGCTAGTCAGCACGTTGCCTGCTCTTCGAAATATCTTCAAGATGCGTTTTGTGCCATTGCGTATTGAATCATTTTTTGTGAATCTGATGCAAACTGCGATTGATGCACGACGGCAGCAACTGGCTGCTGGAAAGCAATTTGAACGCGTTGACTTCCTAGACTACATATTGCAGCTGGGCAACAAGAAAAACCTGGATACACGTCACTTGACCGCGCACACAATGACTTTCCTGCTGGATGGATTCGAAACAACAGCCACAGTGCTAAGTCACTTGCTCTTGCTGCTTGGAAGGGATGAGCAGGTGCAACAGCAACTGCGCGAGGAGCTGGAGGCTCATCTCAATGCCAAGGGCATCATTGACTTTGAGAAGCTCAACGAGTTGCCCTTCCTGGATGCATGTGTGCAGGGTGTGTGGGAATAAGCAGTCTGTTATAAGTATTTCTAAGAATCTATATTCCTCAGAATCCATACGCATCTTTCCTCCTGTCTTTATGTCTAATAAGTTATGCACTGAGCCGATTGAGTTGCCTAACAAAAAGGGCGAGAATTTCACAGTGGAGCGTGGCACTACTGTCATTGTGCCCCATTACAGCTTCATGCTGGATGAGGAGTTCTTCCCCAATCCCCAGGCCTTCCAACCCGAACGATTCATGCAACCCGATGCTGCTAAGAAGTATCGGGAGCAAGGAGTCTTCATGGGCTTCGGCGATGGTCCGCGGATTTGCATAGGTAAGGCAAAAGCTCTCTCACTTATATGTGAGCTGTAATTGTATTTGCTTGATTCCAGGTATGCGCTTTGCAATGACACAGATCAAGGGTGCTCTCGTCGAGGTGCTTACCAAGTTCAATGTTCGTGTCAATCCCAAAACGCGCACAGATAACGAATATGAGCCAACGGCGTTCATCACGACCCTGAAAGGCGGCATTTGGCTAGACTTTGAGCCGCGCCAATGACGGAAATATAATCAACTTTCAAGGGCATTTCACTCAGCAGTAAACGTGCACAGCGAGCTCTCGCATATCAATTGACTCATCATTTAATGCACAAATTGTGTGCACACCTTTTTCATTTAGATCTGAGATACAATGATACAGTAGTCCATGACAATGTGGGCAGTCGGTGGAGTGATAATACAATTATATTCTCATTATTTCAACTGGTTTGTTAATTTATTTTTTTTATGTAAATTAAAAGGATTTCAGAGTATTAAAATTACAAAAAACAAATATGATTAATTTAATTTGATATTGCTACACATAATATTTATGTTAATATGCACATATACTATTTGTTCAGTGGCATTTTAACACAAAAGCGTAAAGCCCTTGTATGCATGATTTTTTCATATCAAAATATTTTACTGGCTGTTGCCTTCAGCGGTTGCAGCTCTGAAACTGAAAATATTCAGATGAAGATATAAAAGTGGATATACATAAATGGGCGTTGATAAAACTGTTTATAGTTTCAGCCAAGGCTTGACTTTATTATATTCCAAATTACAATTCTTATACTTAGTTTCCAAATGAATACAGAACAATAAATTCAGATTTGGCACATTCCAAGGAGCACAACATATAATACGAATATAGCTGAAGAGGGGATGAAAAGGGATCCTCCTAAATGTCTTGGGAATTCTTTATAGTTTGTATCGAAGTGTCATGCGCTTATTTTTACAGAATGACCATAGTAATTAAAATTTTAAAGTCTAAGTTCAAAATTCTATCTTTAACAATTAAGAGTTCTCCAGTCGGGTGTACGCAACTAGGAGATATCCTGAACACTGTGAATAGCTGATATTCCAACCATTTCACAGTGAATACAGAGCTTGAGTTTCGCCATTCGATTTCACTATGTGAACCTAATTGTAGCATAACTTTTGTTTAAATTATTATTTTTTAATATAAATTTTCAGAAATAAATCAAGTTTGATTATTAATATTAATTAATATTAATATTAATGATAATAAAAAAATTGGAACAATCGATATCTTTGTACAGCGTGTGGTATTATGGAATATATATTTAAAGTTTTAAGTCTCTAGCTTTTGTGACTTACAAGATAGCTGCGTTTATATGAGGAGGACAGAACAGACGAACAGACGGATAGACGAGCTGGCTGACATGGCTCGTCCTAATCAAGAATCCATCTGCCTCTTATATGCGCTTTCCATTATACCCTGATATACGGTATAAAGGAAATGCCACGCGCCTGGCGAGCGTAAACACAATTTTCACACAAACATATTTTTAGACGAGAGTATTCCGAGAATAAATTTTATAATTTGAAATGTCTATCACTTACAGCGTTGAAATACGCACTGCACAAAGCCAATATACTCTTTTCTCATATAATGACTTCGTTATTTAAGTTCGTTAAGTAAGTTTACTAGACTTTAGTCAAAGCGCTATAAGCAGCAGTCACGTTTGTAGGAGTAAATCAAATTCTCAATTTGAAGTCGTTTTAATTGCAATTTAATTTGAACGTTTAACGGGCTCAAATGCAATCAGACATGCAAATTTGATGAAGCTAATTAAATCAAGCTCATTGTAGGTGAAAATGTTTGCATTTAATACTTTGTATTGAGCTCAATATACAACGTCTGGCTGCATGGAGATAGAAATATATACGAAAGGTGAAAAAAGTTGCTCCTCACAGACAGCAGCTGTCCTCAAGCAGAGCTCAAGTATTGTGAAGTAAAAGTGGATTGAGCTGCAAGGATGTGATGTCAACAGCTGCTGATTATGGCGATATATATATATAGTATATATATTATAGTTATAGAACTGTCTGACAAGTGCCACCAGGCAAACAGCTCAGACAATATTGGCAGGTTCACAAGCTATCGCTGCATAATTTTGGGCGCCAGGCAACGGCCATCAACAACTAAAAATATATTGTTCTATATATGTGTATGTGCGTCGAGTAAATTTATGATATTTATTCAGTAATTTATTCATGTCTAGCAAACGCCTGGCACATGTTACTTGTCAGCAGCGCATCGCCTGATTGCCTGATTGCCTGACTGTCACTCAGCGTGGCATTTGTTTAAATCATCTTTTTGGGGGCACATCGATGGCCAAATTGATGGCATTTACATAGCCAGTTAATGTTAGTCAAAGAAATATATTTCCACAGAGTGTTCAAAGTTCAAATTCAATTCAATTAATATCTTTTGGATGCGAAAAGTAGCTCAATTTGAGTCGGTGAATTGTCGGGCAAATCCAATTGGGAAATCAAAGGCACACATCAAATTGCATTAGCCTTAGTGCTCAACCTGGAAGGAGCGACTAAAAGCAGGTAAAATCAGGTGAGAGTTATGCATATGCACTTCTTTTTGCCAGGCCACAAGTCCAAGTTCAATCTGCAATTTGCTGCGGCTTTGATTTGGCAAATTGTTTGCAGGAAAAACAAAAGGCGAAGACAAGCCCAGCTTTGCCTAACAACCAACTCTATATCAGAGCCAGCCTCTTTCTCTGCTCCTTGGCAATTTATATTGTCTGGCTGGGCGCCTCCCCCAATTGTCTGGCTCGCAACGCGTTGTTTGCAGCTCAAAGGTTGAACGTAGTTCAAATTGTTTGCCAGGTGTTTTCCCAGCAGCACTTTTTCTTGGCTATTTGATCTGTGATTGAGCTGAATGAGCAAATAAACTTGTGGCTGCGACTACGACTGCACTCCACAGAGCGTTGAAACCAAGCTGAAAAGCTGATTGAGCTCAATGGGTTTCCACTTTTCGCCTGTTAGGTGTCTGACTTATTATCTGTTGCTCTTGGCTCTTAGCTTTCGCCTTTGTTGGTTCAACACAAGCTGATGCGCAAATCCTCAATATAACCAAAAGCTTGGTAATTGCTCAAGTCAATTGTAATGCAATTCGCTCTTAATTAACATCTTTTCCATGGCGCTCTTTAGATTCATACGGAATGCCAAGCTGGCGCAATTGCAATAAATGAGAAAATTATTTATAAATAGCTGAAGTCTTCCGTTGAATACTTTACTGAGATTAATATTAAATTCATTTTGAAGCATGTAAAGTTGACTATAACCAGATTCAAGTCGGAGTTTAAGTTAGTTTTAAAATGTTCTGATTGTTTAGCTAGCATTCGCTTTGCAGTTACGAATATAATTTAAAATTAAAGATTTTATCTAAAACTGTTACAACAGAGTCGAAAAGTTGCAATAAAAGCATGAAAGTTTAGAATGAAATAAAACGTAAAGATTTAAGAGCATTCGATAGATGAGTCACCAAATGGTTCGAAAGTGAAGCCCATGAATTATATATTAGCAATATTTGGAGCAAGCGTTTGGCTTTTATGGCTTGAAGAGCTGAGAGTGTGATTTAAATTAATAAAACTTTGTGCATTTTTAGTTAAGTTATATTTTCAAATTTTTAATCATGCTAGGCAACTAGGCAACAGTGAAAGCATATTATTAATAATAAAAGCCATTAGTAACTAAACATATTTATATTTATATAAATATATATGTAAATTATAATAAATAATTTATATAATATAAAATATTCCTAAAATTTTAAGAAATTTTAATTTTTTCATTTAGACTTTAAGAGTACAGAAAATGTAATCATAATTATTAATTCGTTCTTTAATTTTTTTTAATTGGAAAAAAATTTGAATATATGTAAATATCTTACATATTCGAAACTTTGAAATCTCATGAAAAATAAAAATAATAATATATAAAATTACTAGAATAATTTTAGAAAAACTTTAAAAATATTCAATTTAAGATTTAAAGCTACATCAATATTTTCAAAAAATTATTAGAAATTCAATATATATATTTTATACAAGCTTTTATAAGCAGCGCTTGCCAAATATTACTGGCAATCACAACAAATATTTAAACAACTTGCTGAAAGTATTCAAAGTTGTATAGATAAATATTTTAATTTAAAATAAGTACAAGATTTGTTAAGTGTTGTACATAAATAAAAATTCATATAAAGTGATTATTAAATGCTTAAAGCAATGGCAAATAAAAATTGAACTAAAAGCCTATTTAAAGCGTTAAATTAAATCACAGTTTTGGGCGAGCAGCAACAACATAGATACACAGACACACCCACACTCACATGCACATTGACCTTGCGTTAGCATAAACAAGTTAAATCCAATAAAAACATTTTGTTTAGTGAATTTATTTTGTAAACGACCTTGTCAACAGGATGATGAACACGTTTTACAAATATTTGCCCACAAATTGCATGTGGATGTGCCTCCATGTGTGTGCGTGTGTGCCTGTGTGTGTGCGTTTACATGCATGAGTTACATACGTTCAATGTTGATTTTGGCTACTGTCCGCATAGGCAACATCTGCTGAAGTAGCCATGATATAAATTTAATTCAATTAAGAGATTCGGTTAGGTAGCTTTAAGAGCCATTTGACTTGATGGCGATGGACTCGTGGCACTTGGAGTTGCAGGCGCAACAAAAACTACAAAACCCCATTAACATTTTCATGGCAAAACTTTCTGCTAATTGCATTTATGGCATAAAACCTCAAAGTTCAAAATCACAACCGAAAAACACAGCAGCAAATGCAATTAGCACTCGAAATGCCAGCAGTGGGCGCTGTGCTGGCACGCCCACAATTTTACAGGCATGACAATGATGATGACAATGGCAGCAAGTGGAAATGTCAAGAAAATGTGCGGCAGCTAATTAAAAAACTTGCGGCTGCCATAAAATTTCATAGAGCAGGAATATCAAGAGCGACACGAAAACAGAGAGACTGAAGGCGTGGCAGGAAGTGGGAGGGAGTGTGATGAGGCGACGTTAACAGGAAGTCAGCTGGCATTCGAGGAAAATTGCATGATTTTCCCTGCCACTTGGATTTTGACAATTTGTAATGCAATAATTTGCATGGCAAGCGAACTCCCATCTTAGAAGCAGCCACAGTCTGGGCCACAAAATTCTAAACAATCAGCCTGGGCTCAGCTCAGGTAAATGAGGAAAACAAAATATTTACACCATTAAAATGTTCGAGTATTTACTGTTACACTTTGAGAGACTGCTTTGATTGCAGCTGGAAGTATGTACCGCAGATAAGATAAAACTGTGAAATCGAGAGTCAACAGTTGCAGATAATAATAAAGTAAGAATCGGTTGATATTTCATCACATTTCGTTGTAACCATCTATCGATCAATTGGAATCTAATCAGCGCCTATCAAATCTAATCTATCAGCCAGTAAATTATATCTTTGCTTTCTAAATATATGAAGGAATTTGTTCGATAGAGTTTTGACCAACGAGCAGAAACTTATAATTGTGTCGAAAGGTATATAACGGTTATCTGTAAGTTAGTTTAATTTAGGGACTAAGCTTTGTTCTGCTCGCAGGCAGATCGAAACTAAAAGAGAGAAAATGTCGCTGCGTCATGGCTCTCACCTGTACATAAACCTATTAAAGAGTGCGTCAATGCATGCGTTCATTGATAGGGAAATTAACAACTGAATATTTATTCATAGCATATCGCTATTAAATGTTATCGAGATATAGATATCTTTTGTCTAAAAACATATACCTTTTATTAATATTTTTGTCTTTATATGAGTTCTAAACTTTGCAAAAAGAAATAAGCAAATACTGTACTGTGCTCTGCCTCCTTCGGTCTCTGAGTAAACCCCCAACTTCAAGTTACAGCAAATTTCCTTTAATGCTTTCTAAATACACCAAACATATGTATACTTAATATATGTAAGTCCACACAATATGATTGTGTTTTATCAGGCATCAGCGAAGGTTGACTTAAAATTGAATACAGCTTGCTGAATGCTCTCAAATGAGCTATGAGTAGAACATTTTTCATTATAAAATTTTTGTATAATATAAATATTTTTATCTTAAGAAATCATGCCTTTGCCTAGCTATTTTATATCTGGCTAGCAAAAAATAAAAATCAATTAACGATTTTCCGATGGATTTTTGCATGCTCACATAATTAAATTAGTTTTAACGTGTCCTCTCTATGCGTATACTTAATACGCGTATACTTAATATCAGCTTAATCGGATATCATATTCAATTTCTCATTATCGACTGAATGCTTTTTATTTCCAGCTGTTGCCGGTTGGCAAACACACAGCAGACAGGCCAATTAATATGTACATTAAATAGGTTCTGTAAACGAGACTTATTAATTGAGAGTTGCATATTTTGCAGGACACTGGCAATTCGATGCTGATAAAATATGATTGCATTTACGCAGTCATGATGACTGTGCAGGTGCGTGTGTGTGTATCGGTATGTGTGTGTATACAGAGCTGTATTATTGCCACATTTAATTAGCCACTGCCAAAGGGGAAATGCCGATGCGTTGACACAGGCGATTATGTTAATAAGCCCAAGAAGGCATTGAAGAGGATTTAAAGCGATGTGGAATGGGAGCTGCCGCGTGGGTTGGGCCTTTGGCTTAACATGTGAGCCTGCCGGAATGTTATTTAATTGTTCATTGATGTTCATCAGAGCGTGCGCATTTTGCGAGCAGCAGTCCCTTACTTCGCTTTGGTTGGGCTTATGCTGGGCATTGATATGTCGCTTTAAGTGCATTTATTTAATTGCACAACATTCACATTTAATGCGTATTAATGAGACATGACATTTTAATTGGATTAATTGCGTTAATTAAGTGCCAGCCGTTTCGAACGCTGTAAGCCAACAGCCTGAAAGCTGAACTCTCTGATTGACTTCGTTCACTCGGTCAGCAAAAATCATGGCCTGCGACCGCAAAGCTTCCACTGCAGAGCGACGCAAAGCATTTGCCACTGAATGGGCACTGCAAGGGCTTTTGCTCAATTGCCAAGCGGATGCTACCGAGGTGTGCCAAATGAACGATGACTGTCAATTCAATTGATGTGCTTATTGCTAAGACAATGGCTTTTGTGATTCGCAAATCCAGCATAATTAAGTATTTATCCTAAAATAATTAAATGCATCAAATGTGCGACTAAGCACGACTTAATAGAGTGGGCAATTAGGAAGTTGAAAACTTCATGGAGAGAGCAGGAGACGGTTTAACAAAGTAGAAAATATCAAAGCAATTGTATATTATGTAATTATGACAAAAGAATTGTAAGTGTGATAAGATTGTTTAGTGTCAGGTAAGGGCATCATCACATTTAACAGACTTAGATAATAAAATAATAATATTAAAATGTTGTATAATGCTTAACAGCCTAATAATAATTTACATTTTAATATAAAGTTAATCTGAATCTTAATTTAAAAAGAATAAATACCTAAAGCATAATAGTAATAAATAAAAGAATCAAATTGACATTCAAAATTGAAATCAACAACAAAAATTGATCTGCTAAAATAGCCATGTTTAACTATTAAACACATCTCTTAAGAAAAATAAAAGCTCTTCAAACTCTTCTACTGCTCAGTGTCACCTCGAGCAGCAGATAGAATTAGCATAAATAAAACAAATGCCCATTTTCAGCACAAATATATCATAAAAGCTCACAAACACGACGGAGTCGGGGTCATCTCTCACTCGTTCGCACATATGCCTAAGTTAATAATATATAAATAAGCATAAATCACGCACACGAACAAACATGAACATGAACATGATTAACAAGCTCATTTAACGGCACTTGTTTCGCTCCTTGTCCGGTTCGGTCAACAAAAACAAAAAGTGGGCGTGTTCCATGAAAACATTAGCTCCCAACACAAAGGCTTAAACAAGCGCTTTGCTGCGACCCGAGCTCAAGTCCCTGGCCTTCCCCTCCTAACTTTCCCTTTCTCGCTTACTATGAATGTTCGATTATTGTGTTAAACGCTGCAACGCCCAGGGGCTGGTGGGGGCGGGGCAGACGCCTCTTTGTGCCCTTTGAACTGTTCCGTTGTTGCTGTTGTTTTGTTTTGCTTTTTTCTGTATAAAAGAGAGATATATATTACTCCTGGGAGACATTTGATAATAACTTGCGGCCAATGTTGACTATAATCAGCATAAGTTAGCCAACTTTCTTTTCATATTGCCCGCATCGCTGCGGGCCACGCCTCTGGCTGTCTGCCCGCCCGCCCCTTCATATCCAGCACATATTTTTGGGCTGACACAGCACGCATTAATCATTTGTATTGGCTGTTATTTTTTGGTTTTGCTTTGCTTTATTGGGGTAAACAAGTCAATTTCGGTATCTCAGTTGAGGTAGACTCGTGGCGGAACGTGCAAAATATCTGAATGTTAAGTAAGCCGCTTAAGCTGCACATGAAAAACAAAGCTATGGACGAATAATCTAGCTATTGTTTCATAACGAGTATCGATATACTATTCATATATAGCATATAAAATAAAATGTGCTCATACGTTGCAGCTGACGTAATTGAATTCACTAACTAAATTGAATGAAAACAAAGGTAAATATAAACATATACGCAATGGTATCCTATAACGCTTTAGACTACAAAAAATAATTAAAAATTGATCTTCACAAATATTTGATGAAAATATAAGCCCTTTCTATATACTCTGAGCCCATTCAATTCACATTTAGGAGAGTTCGGCTATAAGTTAGTGTGCTTCTACTTTTAATTCGAAGACTCACTTTCAAACTTATCTAATTATCTTTACAAGCTATCAGCCTAAGTCTCAACATATGCTGTAAGTTATATCAATATTTGGAAGTAATTTTGGTGATGACATAAACACAGAAGTCTGCACTTCATAGCTCTCCAAAATATGCCTACTAAATGTGTTAGATTTGATGAAATGCAGTTGCAGATGAACATCACAATTTTGCCTTTCTAAGCTATAATTTAGTTGGAAGAAAAATTACTAAAAATAATATTTTGCAATTTATTTAGAACCAATTCGAAGTCGAAGCAAAGAAAAAACTTTTGGAAATGCTTTTGAGACATAAAATTCAACCTAAAAATTCAGGCTACAAATATTAATTATTTAAAATAAAGTAACGCAGAATACGTCCCAGAATGTCCAATAATTGCATATATAACGTCGGAAATTATTTTACGATTTTAAGCAGAAATAAAAATAATGTAAAATATTTTCAACGTATACTTAATTTTTAATTGATACCAGAAAATGCTGGCACAGCAAAAAAATTTAAATATTTATTAAAACTATAAATAAAACCGCATCTGCCATGCACTTCAACGCCTTATAATGTCCGTTAGATTTAAAATAAAATAAAAAAATCAATAAAGTTATCTGATTTAGAAATTCGATAATACAATTTTTAATATATAAATAAATAAAAAATATTTATTTATGACTGAGCATTAATAGTAAGCAAATTTCTTCTAGTCAATATAAATAAAAATTATTCGTAAATTTTATTAACCTTTTTCTACATAAACACATATCTATACTCTTCTTTGATGCCATATAGCGCAAACAATGTCTTTTGAGACATAAAATTCAACCTAAACTTAAAGTAAAATATTTAAATTTGTAACCGCTTGACTTGTAAGAGAAATATATATATATATGTGTAAATGAGACATTGTCAGCTGTGCTGCCAGCAAGAATGAAATGATGTGGTTCGGTCTGAGTAAGCTTAAAAATGAGTAAAATGTCGCTTGCATTATTTGTTCGTGGTTGCCGAGTTATATGTTTGCTTGGGTAAGTTTCGACTACATTTACATTTCAAACACTTCTTCTTAAGCTACATATAATTATCAACAGTTAACAAATATTTATCTATGTCAACTTAACAACTTTGCTGTGCTTCGATTTATTTAAACATTTAATAATTAGACCAGCTACGCTGCAGCTTAGTCTTATATATGTTTAATCTATTTCTTTGCATTCTACTAATATTTCGATGGGCCTTATGCGATAGAATTAAATTTTGAGCAATATATTGTGTCTGATGTGTACAATGTTTTCAGCTTCATTGCTGCTAAATTATTAAATTATTAAAATGCTAGAAATTTACATTAATCAATTTAATAGGCACATCAGTTTTCAGATAATAAAATAACCTCTAAGAAATATTCATAATTTTTTTTTAAATCTTCTTCTGCAGCCAATACTTCTCTATAAGAATTCGATATAAACTAACCAGACATAGCAAAATCTTATAGCTTAGTTACATTTGTGTTGGGTGCCAAACAAATTGCTCGACTGCGCACAAGAAAAAAGAAGAATCGAAAATGAAAAAATTATGAGAAAAACATAGAATATACGAGCTCTTATGCGCTGCACATAGTTCCATTTGAGAAATTGTCTGCAGCGGGTCAATTGTTTGTGGCTTTTGTGCACATTGCTGCCATATCATGGCCACGATTCGAGGCCACTTCAGGCCATGCCCGCCCCACTGCATGCGCCTGCTTATCCATTAGCTGACATTTGAGTTAACGTGCAAAGCATTTCTGACATTTTCACTTGAAAATGCATATAGACACAATTGCCAGGATTTGCGCATTGTAACCTGATTAAAGTTGTATGAAAATCTTAAAGTCTCATAAGCTGTACAGTCGAGATTCTGCAAGGTGAATACATGCTGGGTGCTTTCGTGTAGCTGTCTGCTTTAGACAAATAAAAAATTATGCTGTATACCACATGGTGTCTGAGGCGCCGGCTCTGACTCTCTCTGCCTCTGTCCAGGCGCATGCAACAAATAAAATTTAATTTAATATACGAAGTGTTCCAAAAGACACCAGCTGAGACTTTTGAATGCTCTGACTTTAAAAAAAAGAATTGGAATTCAAATCAAGCTAAAATATAATGTTATTGTCCGCATAGAAAATATGAAATTGTAAGAAAATCTTAGGTTAAGTAATAATTATAATAGGATTTATATAAAATAATTTATATTGTTATTGATTTTTAGGGTTCTACCTTAGCAAATACACATTAACTGGAATTTCATTATAGTAAAATATAAATAATCTGCGTATACTTAATATTCCATTGTTATGAAAAAATGATGACGTAGGCTAAAAATAATAATTATTTAAAATAAAATAACGCAGAATACGTTCTTTCGATGCCCAATAATAGCATATATAAAGTCGGAAATTATTTTACGAATTTAAGCAGAAATAATAAAAATAATGTAAAATATTTTCAACGTATACTTAATTTTTAATTGATACCAGAAAATGCTGGCACAGCAAAAAAATTTAAATATTTATTAAAACTATAAATAAAACCGCATCCGCCATGCATTTCAACGCCTTATAAAGTCCGTTAGATTTAATATTAAATAAAAAAACCAATAAAGCTATCTGATTTAGAAATTCGATAATACAATTTTTAGTATATAAATAAATAAAAAATATTTATTTATGACTGAGCATTAATAGTAAGCAAAGTCTAGTCGATATAAATAAAAATTGTTCTTAAATTTGATTAACTTTGTTCTAATATAAACACATAACTATACTCTTCTTTGATGCCATATAGCGCAAACAATGTCTGAGCAGATGCGTAAATTGCAAAAGGTTTCTCGACAAATTTATGGGCCAGTCAGCCGAAGGATGTCAGGAAGGAAACCATTGCGAGCATTTTCCTCTCGCACAAGACAGACTCGTAAGTTGGCTCTGCTGATGATGTGTTCCGTCAGTTTACTCGCTTAATATATCAAAATATGCGAATATAAAAAATAATACATATATATATATAATATTATTTTAGGCGCATTGCGAAGACTGAGAACAAAAAAATAAAATGCTGAAGCGTGCTTTATGGCGCCTGCAGCATTAAATTTAAAGCGCTTACAGGTGGCGCATGGTTCTGCGTGTGTGTGTGGCAGCTGCTATTAGCTGTGCAAATAAACAACGTTTGGCCATTTTTCATTGCAGACGGCACAGCACAAGAAGAGTAAATAGAAAAGTAAAAGCAGTTAAAACAAACGAAATCAAATACTGTATAAGTGTATGTGTGCATGTACGAGTGTGTGTCCATCTGTGGCAGCTGCACAATGGCTTGTTGCACTTATTTAGCTCGCATGCCACACACTTCAGCTGCAGCTCGAAAATGAATTAACAAATTAAAAGCGTAACATATTGGCCTGCAGCACAGGCAACTACCAGTGGCTTGTTGCATGCTGCATGCCTCATGCCGCACATTGCCTGTCGGCCTCGGCTGCCGCGGGCTGCTTTAAGTTGATTTTAATTAAATTAGCCAGCAGCCAGAGCACATGTCAGCTATATGGATGAGACCAGCGCTTGGTCCAGACAACTCACTTCTGCCAAAGGGTTAACTGAGTGGCGCTCCCTAAAACGAGCTCCCAACTGGCTGTCATTATAAACGACAGCTTTTATCGCCCTGTGGGCCAGCAGACTCGTAAAACTGTTGCTTAACAGCCACTGCCCAAAACAAAATAGTCTCTGTCAATGGCTGGCATATTAAGGCAGTCTCCGATAGAGAGACTTCTGCTCGACTTGTTTATCAAAATTTATCTAGACTATAAAACGAAAACTAAAACAATTTGACTTGCCTTTGAAATATCAACACATAGAAGAGAGAGAAAAGGGAGAGAGAATGACTGCCAAGAAATTTTCAATTGAATAATATAATTAAAAAACAAGGCAAGGATATTTCAATTAAAATGGAAAATTAAATTTGTTTCTTGCCTTGATTAGACTTATGACTCCAACTAAAATACTGAATTCGGACTTAAAATTTCTCCATCATATTGAATTTGTGTTTCATTGTTGCCTTACTACTTTATTATTCAATTTACATCTTTGGTTCGAAATCATTTAGCCACATTACAATAGCTTTTGTTAGGCTTCCTTAAATATAAAATTCCAAATACAAAAGAATACAAAAATATTTTTGAAATTTATTTTAACATTTTTTCTGCCAAAAGCTAAATATTTTAATCAAAATGTTCTGTTGTTTCTTATTTGTTTTTCCTTTGTTTTTGTTTTTATATATTATTTTAAAGCTCTAAAATATTAGCCAAACAGTTTTTTTTAGAGCCCAATAATCTTGTGGTGAGAACACTATATTATTTTAAAGTCCACTAAATAGTTAATAATAATTCTTTATTGTATTTACCTTGACATTTGACATGGAAAGACTTATACTAGAACAAATCTTGAAAATTTTTAAAATTTGTATTTCTGCTTTGCCCATTTATATATAATGAAGAAGCCAATTTCTGATAGCATTTATACTGAGCACAATCTACAAGCTTTTGACGAAATACTATAAAATCCACAGTAAATTATTGTATAGTCCGCTTTATGGCGACGTCATTGGTCATGTCGTCAAAGGGAGTGATGACCATGATTGTAAAAGTAAAAGCCGACATCAAGATTAAAAATTGTCATTAAATTTCCTATCCAATAAACACGTTTTATTATTATCGAGAATACATATTTTTGTTTTATTAGGTTTAAAACTTATTTAACTCTAAAAAATACATGGATTGTTAGTTTATTTTTTCAATTTTAGACAAAAATTTATTTTCTCATTTAGCGAAAACACACCTTTGCCCTTTCTCTCTTTTATCTTTAGCATTCACATTAACCTTAAGATCTATCCACCACACAAACTAATTATGTAATTTAAAAAACTGCCAACTCTCAATGTTTCCTTTTTGCCATATTCCATAGTCAACATGATTACACTTGGAGTATCCATTATAAAGCTTCCAGCCAGCTCGTAGCCACAGCTCTTTCACTCCTCTGCCACGCAGCTCAACCACAGCGAAACCCTTCAGCGAAAGCGAAACACTTTAGATAAACGGCGAGCCACATGCATAGCGGAACCCGGAAAGCGAAGCTAACTGAGTGATTACAATACACAGTGGGAACATTTGTAACCCTGGGTCTTGCCACCCATCTAAAACGATATCACCCGACACCGTCGCCATTTTATTGCATTTTTATCTCCGCCATTCTGTATAGCTGGCTCGGTCGTTCTCTCCTCTCTGCTGCCTTTGTCCGTTGTCGTTTTTCATGTCTCCGCTGTTTGTCTGCACACATAGATAATTTTATGGAGTCAAGTCTGGGTTGGCTGAAAAATATGCTAAATTTTGAAGAAATTTCCCAGGTTGCAAACACTTTCAGAATGAGCTAAGCGTGGAGCGAAATAAAAAACAAATATGACAGCATGCAGAACAAATTTTTTGACGAGTAGATTATTCAAACATAAATTCCTGACTTCATCTAAACAAATATTTCAGACACATATGTATAAATATATAAAAACCATGCTGTGAGCTATAAAAACCAGGCATTCTTTTGTCAAGGGGAATTAAGAGTTGGCTATATAAAAAATATAAGAAAATTCCTAACTTTTTGGTAATATTAAAGGATGTACATTGTGCGGCTACAGATGAAAATTTTATTTTAAATATTTAGTTTACATATATATACATAGTTACATATATATATATATATATATATATATATATATATATAGGTAAAGGTTTGTCATAGGTACGTTCTTATAGGCATCAATTAACCTTATAGCTAATAGCTAAAATAAATAATCAATCGAAATAAATGTAAGATTAGAAAAAAGTAGATATAAGCAACGAAGAATACACGAAATCAGCTTTCTGTAGAAATACCTTCAGTATAAACTTTGTTTGAAAATAAACCATAAAAACTTCAAAAACTCAATAAAATTTCGGTATATTGGAGAGCCGAGAGGAACCAACACTAGTCTAAACACACACTCAAACCACTGCAATACTGGAACAATAAAGATACTTCCCAGTTTGTATGCTCAATATAAGCAGCTTTCTGAGCCACTTAATGGTAAATTTGTGAACGTAAGAATTATAAATACAGCTACCGATATTATAGTTTTAGTATAAGCATTCAGATAAAAAAAGTCGGAACTAAAAGAAACAGAGGGGCACAGGGCTATATAATCTGTGCCACATTTATACCCGAAATACATTGAAAACAAGTAGAGTGCGAGTTTATGCTTGATTTTTAGTTTCAACTGTTTACAGGGTTCAGGGTATCTTCTAGTCGGGCAATCTCAACGAAAGTACTCTTAATACTCTCTCACTGTTACACTCTTACTCTTACTTTTAGTTGAGTTTCTAAAAAATTAATGAATTTTTATTATTTCATGACTGCGCATTCATCAAATTGCATTTTTTATCCGTAGCAAAGCATTTCTATAGAAAATAATAAACGTCAGCTGAGCGTGAAGCTAATTTTACTTAACTCGCAGCACAATGAAAAGAACAATATGATGGCAAATGTACTTTCTTCAAACTCTCACATATTCATACGCACACTTGGATGTTTGTACGATGGAAATGCAATGCAAACATTTGAGTGCAGCTGCAGCCACATAATAAATCCGTTGGATGTCGCGAAAAAGAATGGGTTTTCATTCGATTTTCTCGCGTGGCTGGCACTCATCAGTCGCTGCCCAATCACAGTTGCAGTCATACTACAGAGCGGGGACAATCATTTGTTATTTGATTTGGCCAACAGCAGGCGCTGCCAGCCAGCCAGCCAGTCACTCAGGCAGCCCAGCAAGCAGACAGACAGACAGAAGACGGACGTTCCAATTTGCCAAGCGATTGCCGGTTATCGCTGACGTTGGCCCGGGGACAGTTTAACATCCGATCCCACAAACCCAATCCCAATCGCAAGCCCAACCCAGCACAACCCAGCTCAGCTCAGCCCTCTGCAGCATTACAATTCAGGCGACGTATTGTCAATTTTGGAAGCGCAATTTTACTGCTCTGTCACTTGAGGACCCCATCACTTGACCCCCTCATTCAGAGCAGGCTGTAGATAAACAAAAGCTGTTCTCTGCTGGACACTCGTGACTTCGATGGGTCAAATGTGCCTGATGAGGTGTTGATGCGAGTGGTCAACTTAGTCCAGGAGTAAAACCAAGCAGCAAACTGTGCTGATTCAATAAAAACAGAATGAAGCAGGTAAATACCAGAGTATCAAGCATGTTCTTAATTCCACATTCGAATTCATTTTGCAAATGAAAGCAGGATTAAGAACCTCGAAACGTCGACCCTATCGTTGGCAAATGGGCTGCACATTAAGAAGAGAAAAGTTGCTGAGAGTTTAAGTTGTAGGCAGGCTTGAACGAAAATTAAATTAATTAAGATGAAGCTGAAAATTTAAAATTTAATAAATAATAAATTATTTATAGAATTAAAAACTATTATTTTGTCATAAGTTAAATTAATTAAATAAATGAATTTTCGAATCTGAACATTTTTAATATATGTGACAATATTTATTATAATAATTTATATATTTTATCTAACAATAACTTTTATCAAATATACAATATTATAATTATCTTTAAGTTTTAATATGTAATACAATAATTGTTAGAACTATTTAATAGTTAACAAAATAAGTTTTTTATTTTTAAAGGTTAGGTAACATAAATCTATTGACTGAATATAAGCGATAATTTGGATAATCGAAATAGGAACGAAATATATGACTAAAGCTATAAGTGCAATATATATAACAAAGTTTTCCCAACTCCATCAGACAATAAAGTCATCAAAAGAAATAATATATTACCAAAGAATAACATAAAAAGAAAAGATATTAAAATTGAAAATAGGCAAATGTTGACTTTTCTCCAATTCTCCGTGGCTCGCTGCATAGTTTCAGTGTCTCTCAAAAATTTTTGTCATCATTTTTTTTCTCATTTACCACCGATTTGTTATATAAAAATCATTCGCATTACTTAGTTGCACTCTTTACTTTATGTTAGGACTGTCCAGGCACAAGGAAACTTTTTGTCTCATTCAAAAATCGGCAAAAAGAATAAGAAATTCATGTATATATATTTCATGCACGCAATGTCTAAGTAGAAAACTTTTCTAATTAAAATTAAATAGAAACTTCGCTTGCTGTGAAGTTTTGATTACTATTTGCATTGGTCTTTTACATTCTATTCACACAGTTTCTCATTTTTCCTGCCCGTATTCGAAGGTGTAGCAGCTACGCTAAAAAACGTAGAAAAGGAAAGAAAGAAAGTTGACCCAAAACTTAAACAGGGCCAAGTGGGTGACAAGCTCGAAGGTCAATTGGCTGCCTGCTCGAAAGTAAAAGTTTCATGGCTGGCAATTGAGTCAGTTCCGCTTTTCAAGTGTCAAAGTTTAGAAAGTGTTAGAAAAAATCGTGGCTTATTTATAAATGCTTCAAATAGACAATTATCTATCAATTAGGGCACAAAATTAATTAGCTTAAGATAGAGAGCAACAATTGTATGCTTTGTTGGATATAAACAAGCTTGAACTGGCTATCTTATTGATATGATCTAATAATATAATAAATATTATATAATAATATAAATAACATATTTTACCAGAGAAGAGCTGATTGTGCAAACTCAATAAGTGCGATAGGACTAGGGCAATGCTTTTGAATTCTGTAGAACAATAAAAAGGTTTATCATGAATCTGAAAATCTCAATATATTTATATATGATTAGGCAACAAGTAAATAATTTAAGTCAGCTATCGATAACATTAACTATCGCTATAATATAGAATAACAACTGTATACAATAATATTATTTTACACACTCGTAAACGTCGAAAATTCTAAATGACGATCTCAAATATTCCCCTAATAACAGCAGTTTACAACATAATAGAACTTATCTGTAATTTAGCATTAGATCTTCCCCAATACTGATAAAATATATACAGGTTTTCCAGTCCAGTCCAGATTAATACCATTTTAGCGAATCTTCGATATTATACCAATTTGCGATATATATCTTATATTTCAATAGCAACAATAAATGTAAATATCCACAGCCAAATGAATAAAATAATAATAAAAGCTTCCACAATATATAATATATAGTGACAAAAAAGTGCCAAAAAAATTTTTGAAATATAAGGCATTAAAAATAATTTGGAGACCTACAACAGATCCACTTGATGTTGGGCATTTGAATAATGAATGTTAATTTGCATTTAATTTAATAAGAGCAGGAGACAGTCATAACTGCGTTCACTTGACTTCCGCTTGAGCTTAAGACACTTGCCAAACCATTAGCCGTGTCCCAGCCCTCTCGCCCCCCGTTGGGCAGTTCACTCATTGAGGGTGCTATGCATAAATTTAGCAGAGCAGTAGAGTGGGAGAAAGAGAGACGAAGAAAGAGAAAGAACGAGACACAGATAGAGCGAGAGAGATTGTTGCGCCTACAATTTACATAATTTATTAACGAGAGTTTGAGCGTCAGCTTCCGTTGGGCAAACCAAGGGCCGACGCCGCCCCTGGGCCGCAGGATCAGGATGAAAGACGTGGGCCCAGTCAGCTGGGTGTGAGCAGTGCTCATGCATAATTAAACACGTAATTAACCATTATTAACAACGTCTGATTTCTGTAAGATCTGGTTGGCTGTTACCTAATGAGTTTCGGAGAGTGATTCGACTGGCAAAAGTTTTTCTGGCCCAGCTTCAAGTTTGGGGGCAATCAGAGCGGACGCGCACGCTTTTGCCATTTGATTTGTGTCCAAACTGTAGCCCTGAGTTACAGTTACAGCTATAGTTATACAGTTACAGTTACAGCTACAGTTACAGTTACAGTTACCGTTACAGTTGTTAATGAACATTAATTAATTAAACTCATCTGCGAGCGTTGGCTACGTGTCGAGCAGGTGGAACTTTTACGCTCGGACAGCTTACAGCCCAATTATATCAGCTTTGAGAGCCTCTCGTGGCATTGTTATTGTTGTTTGGGCTGTGCTTGTAGCGAGTGTTGTCTCTGCGGTCTCGAGCTGTCCACAAACTGAAGTGACGCATCCTTTTTGACTTTTATAAAAGGGTTGTTATGCCCTTCCACAGGGTGTCTGAACTTTATTGATATACTATTATTCAAGTTTATTATTGTGAAATTATTGTGAATTATTATGAACTTAAGCTTAAAAATATAATATGAAGTGTCGAACTTTCTTGAACATAAGCTATTAACTGTAAAGCTAAAGGTTTACTAAAACTAATTTGAATATAAATTCTACATCTAAATCAAATATTATTATTATGATAGCTAAATAGCTAAATGACTGTATTATAATAATGTAGACCACATATTGTATTAATTTCCAGGCAGTTTGGTTTTCCCTTTTAGAGCCCAGCCACAATGATAAGCTGGCCGCCTCTTAAAAGTTATACGATTAATGATATCATACCATATATATCCAGTTAAAACAAATGCTCCCACAAAAAAAAACCAATAAAAACTCTATATAAATTTTCATTCATATCATTCTGTTTTGTTTCTCGGCCAAATGTGTCCATTAGATGACCCATAAAAATCAAAATAATAACCAGTTGAGCGAATTTGACTAATGGCGCAATGAATGTGAACAACATGTGTAAAAATGATGACAATAAGTTCTATGAGAATTTATGCAAATTTTTCTGTTTTGCGTAAAATTAACAAAACAATTTTGAATTGAATTGTTTTTGTTTTTGTCTCTGGTTGCAAATGTTGTTTGGTTTAGTTCATTATGGGCTTGATGGCCGTGAGCGGAAACTAATTTGGGCATGATAAAAGCCATTTGGCTGGCCATTAATTAAACCAACTTACTAATGTCAACTGCTAAACAAATGCGACAATTTCATGAAGCGTAATTAAATGCACATTAAACGCAATGCAATTCTGATTGTTTGGCACAAATTAATTCAAGCTTTTATTACGAAAATGGTTCAGGGAATTTAAGAACTAAACGGAAAGCTTGTTTGCATAACTTAACATTTTACGCGGATATAAATTCTATATATAAATTATATATATACATCTTACACTATTTTTCTCACGCGGACTTTCACAGCTTCCTTGTCGCTGCAAGCCATCGGCATTTTCCAACAACCACCCACTGCGGCGCAGTCGGGCTCATAACTTTCACAATTAGCTGACAGAAAAGTTGGCAGCAGCTTGGAAAATTTCTTGTGTGAATCGCGGGTGCAAATGTTAATTTCCCAGCAAATAAATTTTACAAACACCTTCTATAAATATGTTTAACAATATTAAAAAGTGTTACTATGAGAGAACTATGAGAGAAACAACATAAAAGTGCACTAAAACTGCTGGAATGTGAAAGTAAGCGTATTTTAAATTTAATTTCATTATCTATAAGACATGCATTCATTTTAGTTACTAGCTAAAGTAGGTTTAAATATAAGAAAGAAATACAAATGGACAGCAGAAATGTGAACTTGCTTGTTTATACTCAATAGTTAAATGAGCACTTGAGGCAACTGTTTCTTAAGCTGCATTCATAGAATTCTTAGCTCTTCGATATATTTTTGGAGCCCCTCCTGAATCTTGTCTTCAATTTTTGACAATTTAAAGTTTTGCTCAATGTACCTGATGTAATTTTTTAAGTGTTGCGAAAGCTTTTTTATGCGAGCATGCTGGCTATTCAAGTTAAATGTTATATAAGATAATGAAATACTTTGTTGGCAGCTACTGATCATGCAGCTCAAGTACCTCAACCGTCTGCAAGCATAAGTAATCTAACTGTCTGCTAGACGTGCAAGGCTAGCAGTTTCATACCCACCAGTGGAGCTGACTCAGACTCTTTCAGGGAGTCATACCTTCAGCCCTCAAGTAACATTGAATTCTCATTTTCGACATTAATCTAATATATATATATATAAATTATACAAATTACTCTTATTGACAACGTAGTACTGTTTGCTACTGCAAAGTCCAATTTGAAATGGTTTTCTGCACCATCTTCCTTCTGCCTTCTGTCAATATAAATATATAAAGTAATTATGATATCAATCGAATCATGCATCAACTTCAACGATTAAGTCTCTCATTTAAATTGCTAAGCATTCCACGGAATCAGTTTAAAGTGAGCAATTATGAGCAATTATGCAAAAAATAGTTTATTGACATTCAATGATATGTTTAGCACACCAGGCAATGCACCTTTTGACAACTATTGCTTTCCATTCATGACTCTTGGTCTGTTTAAATAGCATCTCAATTATTTTTACGTATAACATCGATAGAGAAGACAAATACAAAGTTTTCAACTCAGAGTTCAAAAGCCGCTTGAACAGAGAGAGCAGATTTTAACTCAGACTGACAAACTCTTTTCCCTTGCTCCAATTACATAAAATAAACTTTTTAAGTTAGAAAAAATACTTCGGTTTTAAGACATTTACAATACAGTTGTACATCGATATTGAAACTTTAGCAATTTCATTTGTAAGTTTTTAACCTTGGATCTGTTTCTGCCTGCTGGCCTCTCCTGGTTTGAAACCTGGCCAAGCAGCTGCTTGTCATGCAAAAAGCAATAACCAGCTGCCAAGCGGTAAATGCGAAATAGGCTCATAAATTCTGTTCAAATTTATAATTTCACACCTACAGCCATATAACAAGCTGAAGAAAGCAGAACACAACGGGAGGAGCAGGAGGAAAAACACAAAATGAAAAAATGGGCAAACTATTTGCCAATGTGCATGGCTCGGCATGTCAGTGGCAGAAAATGACAAATGTTCGCTAGACAGGAAAAGCCGGAAAATTGTGTGTGGATAGCCCAACAGCCAGAAGAGTAGGAGGAGGCCGTGGCAGGAGTAGGGGCCTGACGAGCCCTGCAGCCCTAATGACAGCGAGCATTGCATGTTAGCCTAGTGTTAATCATAAATGGCCTCTTAGAGCGGGGCTTGCACAGCATAATAACCCAGGGCTCAAGCTCCAGCCGAATGCCAAGCTAAATTCCCACTGAATTCTTTCACCAATTTATGCGACCATCTCATATTGGTCTAATTAAAAGATGCCAATGTCGCCAGAAAATGCAGCTACCAAATTTATACGCTCAATGGGAATGACGCCAAAAAGTAGTAAGAGAAAGTGTGAAGAACGATAAAAAATTCAGCGACAAAAATGGCAATTACCTTCCCTGTGAAATGTCGCGAGTGCAAAGCGTTTTAAATAAAATGTGACAGCCATTCGACCCGCTCGAGCTAGGCGGCTTGCCGGCTTGGCGGCTTGGCTAATGGAAAGATTGTGAGCGCTTGATTTATGGCACAGCACGATGACACAAAGGCATGCAATGCGATTCCAAACGGTACAGGTATATATACACATACATATATATTGACATATATATAGGAAGCTTCTTAGGCGTACGAAGTGTTGGCATTATTTATGCGACCTTGTTCAGCTCTCAAAACACAATTGGAGAAGGTATGAAAATCTGCATATATAAAATATTTTCAATAAAAACAAAAATAATAATTTTAATTTATACGAAAAAGTATTCAAATCAGATAAAAATTTTAATTTATACGAAAAAGTATTCAAATCAGATCCTTTTTATAAGTTATGTCCTACATTCACCTAATATTGAAGTGATTTTGAATCTGTTGAATCTTAAGTATTCTTGCAGTTCTTGATCAGTATTCATTTCGCATACTGATCAATGATCAAATACTGACATTACTAATCTCGTCTACTTTTCTCATTTCTATATTAAATCAATTTTTATACAGTCTGATATAGGTACAGGCAGATGCATACGACTAAAAATGATTTTCTAAACGGATTAGCTACGACTCAAATTTGCTCAAGATATCTAATATGCTGTCTTTTTATGAGTTGTGAAGTCTATGTCAATGGATAAGGATAAGATTTCGAGTCTCAGAATAATATGTATGTTTGTGTTATCTTCGGTAAACTTTAGAGCAATTTGTGCGTACAATCTTATTAATAAGTTAACCAAGCCCAAGAGCACAACTAAGATCATTAAAATTAAATATTATTTAGCGCTATATTTTCGCTATATTTTCATTATATTTTTCCCATGTTCTCTCAATCACCCTTCCCTTTACTTGAATTGTGCTTACACCCAGTAGAAGCACAATCACGATTAGTGAAAATGAATAACTTTGTGCGATCTGCAAGTTATCGACTATCACTAGATGAATAGTTTTCAATTCATTGTTTATGTATATGATCCTATTGTTAAACAAGTTTTCTTTAAGTTAATATAACTGCCAGAGGAACGCATTCCTATCTTCTGTATATCTGTTAAAACTGAATTAAGATAATATGCAGCCCAAAAAAATTGAAGCTATATATTTTATTTGCATTTTATAATTAATTTATTCAATTGCTCGTTGGCTTGAATTTTACTTTAGTCTCTGGGAATGCATATTTCTTATACGCCGCAGCATAAGTAGGCAGTTTAAATATTCATGCGAGGCCATCGATCAGCCGCTGCTCAACCAAAGGCTGCAGCACATACGCGAACTAATCAAGTTGAAGTCTTTCCGCAGAGCAACTACAGCAATAAAGCATGAAATTTCGCTGACTACGAATAGGACTGCAAACTTGGATTCGGCTACAGATTCTGGCTGCAACTCTGACTCGGAGTCGAACGTGTACTCGGACTCTATTGCATGGCACTTAATCAAATTGTCTGGCTGCTTCTTGATGCCTCTCGTTTTTGGCATTGCATTTTATATACTAGCCTTTTCTATTTTTATTTTTATTTTCTTCTTCTTCTTTATGTGCTCTTTAATGCAATTAGTGGCTTGGAATTTTATTTCTCATTTGGCGTCATTTTTCATTTTCTTTGGCAGCGCGTTGGACGCGATAAGCGGCCAGGGCTTACTTATAAACGGGTCCGCTAGCTGCACTTCCTCTTTGAAGCTGTAAAGAATGATATCAGATGCTGTTCTATTCATTAACAGCATTAAACAATTTTCTATTTATTCTTGTGGCGAAGTAGTTGAGTAAACAATAAAATATTAATTATACGAATGGCATTCTTGGGTATTGCTACATTGGTTTCGTGGGATTTCTGGTAAATAATTTTTGAAATCTAAATTAAAATTATTAATATGTTTAAAAACGATTAATTTGATTTAGGAACTATTGTAATTTAAGTACAGTTAGCTCTATAGATTTATTTTATTGGTAACAGACTTTCAGGTAGATTTCATACAATAATCTTAATACCCATTGATCATGTTAAGAAAACGTTCATAGTTTGAAAAAAAATCGTTAAATTATTGAACATACATTTCCAATACTACAATACATAAAATATATATATATATATATAAATATAAATATATTTATATAAATATAGATATACATATATATAACCTCAGATAAGCAATCAGTATGATGATTGCACTTATTGTTCCAGCTTTGATTCTCATTCGACATTCCTGTCTCGCCTGTGCATCTGTCTACAAAAGTGAATCGCTTACTGAACAAACAATGTTCAGCATTGAAACTGTAGACATAGGCAACTATAATTATTTTCCACTTTGGCGTATGATTTCATTATTATTATTGTTATTTGCAAAAGCTTTTGCATATTTACCGCTGCGCCTCTTTATGAAAATACCACAAAATTCCATTAATTTATTTGCGGTTGCATGAAATGAAAGCATCTCCTCCATAGCAACAAAATGAACTGTGTGAAATTGTGTTTGGGGGGAGGAAAGCAAACCAAACCAAAAGCCAAACCGAAAAAGTCGAACGCTGTTAGCTGCTCTTTACAACTAATAATTTAATATTTTATGCATGACCTGCAAAATAAACAGAAACAGAAAATTGGTAACGGCACAAAAGGAAAACATTTGCCCATTTATAAGCGTATTGTCTCTTCAGGGAAAAGTGTTTTGGGGAGCCAAGTATATGCAAAGCATAAAAAATGGGCGGCGCGTAACTTTTGTGCGAAAGTTTTTCAACGAAAAGGAAACTGAGCAGAAAAGTTAATATTAACGCTGAGCGACGCATTTTGCCTTAATTTTCAGCACCCTCCCCCAAGACAGCGCCCTTTGCTCCTCCTCCTACAACCCATCCCCCATCCCCCAGCCCCCAGCTCCCAGTTGTTTTTCGGCCATTTTGACGCCAAACACGTAGCCTCTTGTTCTTGGTTTGCCCTTTGCTTTGTTGGCCAAAATCTTGTTAGGGTTCCGCTTTCTCTCAGCGCTTTACATTTGCATGAACTCTTCAAAATCGTTTATTCCAGTGCTTTTTTCTTCTTCTTCTACTACTACTTCTTCTTCCTCTTGTGTTCATTCTTCCTTATTTTTTATGGAAATTTTTGTTGTGCAAATTTTGAATGCTGCTTTCGTAGCATACAAAGCAATCGGCACCCGCTAAACAATAAAAGGATTCAAGGATTCGCAAAAACTCCTTGCGAACAATTAGATGAGTTTGCCAAAGGTGAACAACACAATTCAAATCGTGTTTTTATCGCTCTTCCCTCGTATTTTTCTATACTTTTATTTGTAGTTCACATTGGGAAGGTATGTGTTTACTTATGCATTCCAGAAATGTAAAGGTCAAAGAGTCTTACAGCCCATAAATATAATTTGCATGTCGTTAATATGTACAGTGAGCACTCGATTATTTCAACTAACATAAGCTTAATGTGTGATAATATATTCTTATGGATATACTTATATATATATATACTTATATATATATACATATATATATATATACTCATATATATACTTTCTTAAGTGAAGGTTCATTGAAAACCTAACATGCAAAATATTATAAGAGAAAGCTTAACACTAATTTTTAGACAAAAGAAAACATTTTATTTCTAAATTGTTCAAATCATCACAAAATGTTTTACAATAAGTAATAAAATTAATATAAATTCTAATTTATATAGATATAACTTGAATATTTTGCAATATTATTGGAAATGTTCAAATTTGAACTTTAAATGTATTTTTTTAAAGATAATTGAAAAATAAAGAAAAAATTAAGTTAACTTAAACAATTTGAATATATTATATAAAAAAAAATTAAAATTAAAAAAAAAATTATAAAATCTTACTTTATTTTAAGATTATTCCGAAAGAATTAAAATTTTTTTTTTTATTTAGTCACTTTAGTCCCATAAAGAAACAGCATTTCATAATAATTAGTAATATAAATTAATATTTATAATAAAATTGATAAATACTTACCTCAAGAAAATATACGAATAGTAAAATAAAATCTTAAAATATTTATATACATTAAATATAAGACATATTAAAATGTTAAGCCGAAAGCATTATCCCATTATATTTAAGGTTCTTTAAAAAAATATATATGAATTTTTTTTTCGAACATATCAATTGATTTTTCTTTAAATACATTTAGTTTCTGATTTTATTTTGTCTTTATAAAAATAATCAGTCTAATTTTCTTAAGCTTCAGCTTTGACTCAATTCCTTTCAGTCTAAGGCATCAGCCTTGCTAATATATTTTCTCACACGAAAATCTTAACTAAATTCTAAATGACATTTGCAGAGTGAACAACTTTGCACTTGAGACACCGAAATTCCTTGAACCCAAAAATAAAACTTGGTTATTTAAGAGAAAATGTTAAAGCTCTAATAGACGATATGCAAAGTTCATGGACAAAGTTTGTCAAGTTACACAACATTTTTTGTGTGGGCGCTGGAAATATTTGCAGCTAATTGGACGCTGCCGACAAAATAAGGGAGACAATTCAAAAAATGTTTGTCAGAGCGATTGATTTTCAGTTCAAAAGAATAACTAAAGAGTAAAAAACAGCACAAGGCAATGAGTCTTCATTAAATATGGTGAAATTAACGAAAGGATGCAGGCTGCAACGCAAAAAGAGAAGCGAAGCCAGCAAATGAGAAATGTAAATGATGAAATAATGAAAAAGCCTCAACAGAAACCAAACAAAGCCCGCAGGCGGAGAGGCATTAAAACAAAAAGTAGTTGAGCATAAAAACAAAGTGCTGCATCAAGTATGTGAGGCAACGTCTCTGTTTTGTGCTGTGCACATATGTATATGTGTCTGTGTGAAGGAGTGTGTATGTGCATATTTAATTATTCATACGCCCTGTCTGCCCGCAAAGTGCAGAAATGCATGAAGACGCAGAAGTGTACGAAGACAACGCCACTGACACAAGGCGAAGGCAAAACTTTTTCCCTGCAAGGCTTCAATTTGTTGTAAACAAGACATTGCAGGCCCAGCTTGTGGGCGTGGCAGGTAAGCTGCACTCGACTGGCAGAATGTGGCACAAATATGAAATTTCTGGGCGTAATAAAATTAACTTTTTGGCCATGCCATGTGTCAACAAATAATTGAAAATCAAATTGCCAAAATAAATTCTGATTGTGGTTAAAGTCTTGGTATGTCACAAAATGTAAAAAAAAAAAATAAAAATAAATATATCAGTTGAATACTGAATAAATGAAATAAGCAAATCTTTACAGCTTTTTGACCATAATATTGACATATGATATTTTCAAATTGAATAGCAATAGAAGAAGAGTTACACTTTGACTGAGCTCCTATTGAAGATAGTCTGGATAAATCATGAAAGTACTTTCCAGATATTTAAGCTTTAATTTTGTTGCTAAATATATAAGTGAAGTAATTTGTTCTTAAATAAATGACCTTTTACACATATGTATATGGATACAGCTGTTTTAAAAGATACAATTTTTTAGATGTGTATATATATGATAGCTTATGGCATCAGAAATACTTTAAAGGTAAAGCTGTTACGAACGCTCTTTCAGAGCTCTTAATTACATCTGGCCTTTCGCATTCTGCAGACTTCAGCTGCAGCTAATTGTAGCTTGGAGCTTTTAACAGTTTCATAATGCTTAATGCATTCGTAGTGCATTCTTAAGCTGCTTGCGGATCCTGCACAGTTTTATAAATAAGTTTTAAATTTATTTTGAAAATCTCTTAAGTATTCCCCTTGACAGCAATCTTGCATTTGGCTGTCAGCGCGCGAATGTCTTTCAAGTATCAAGCATCAACACGTTTATCAAGGCGTCGCCGCTGACTATTTGTTGCCCCCCGTTGTCTAGTTTATCAGCATCCCAGTTGCCCCTCATCTCCTATCTGAAACCCCTCGAATTTTTATGTCCTTCACACATCATTCAGCAACAAATTGCTGCGGGCGTTTCAAGGCGATGCCATTGCACACATTGCTGGACTGCTTTAGAGAAATCTATTTGGGAGACTTTAGTGAAGAAAAACTGAGCAAGAAGAGGAGAAAGGAATGTCATCTGCCAACAGCTAAGCATATCCCGTCGGCTGACCGGGGTTCGTGTCCAGGCTGCGTGTCCATTTGAGGCAGCACGTGCCTCGAGCATTGTACGTTTTATTATCATGAGCTGCGGCAACTTTTTATTATCTTTCTGGTCTTGTGTGTGTGTGTATGCGTGGGTGTGTTCTCTTCTGTTTGGCTATAGCTTTAACACTTTTCGACGCTTTCTATTTTCTGCCGTAAATATGACTTAATGGACTTTAAAGTAGACGACACGCAGGCCACGCTTAGCGCCTGTTTAACGACCTGCCCAACATTCACTTGACCCACGTCAAGTTTTTTCGCATTATCGTAAAAATCATCTTTCAATATCCATGTGTGTGTGCGATTGTGTGCTTATGTAGCGAGTGTCGTAAAAGTGGACGGCTCTTAGCACAAATTGCAACACGTTTTGAAAAGTGCAACGAGCTAACAAAACGAGCGGCCTGCACTGCGTGTCCTGGATAAGTTACAGCAGATACTCGAGCCACACACGAGAGCGTGTTTAGTTTTTATATCCTCTGCTGTGCTGGCCGTAATAAAAATCGTGTAAATTGCTCAAATAAGTAGATAACTCGAGTTAATATCTTAAAGCAAATTACCTTTGGCTTAATCAACTTTCCAAGAAACTAACAGCAAATTGCAAACTTTAGAAGGGAGTCAGCTCAGTATTTATTTTAATTATGTATTATGTAAATTCAAAAAAATAATTGAACAGGCAAAATTCTTTCTAAGAGCTTAGTATGGACAGCTTAGGAAGCCAGCAAAGTTTTGATAACCACAAAGACAAAGCAAGACAAGTGAGGCGAAAAGGGGGTAGACTAAGAGAGGAGCACGGCACAAGAGAGCTAGAGAAAAGCGAGATTAAACGAAGTCTTATTATATTATAGATTTATATTAGACTGCCAGCTATTACTAGCCCCATCTGCGGTAAAGCTTATGCAGCTTGTATTCGCTTACTAATTGGACATGCACAGGATTTGCAGTAGTATATAAGCTGAGTTTACAGATTTTAATACAAACAACTGTACACAGGCTACATTCAAGATGCCAGCCTAAACACTTATTCGTTCACTTTGCCACTTTACAAAATAATACTAATTCAGAAATACTTTTAAACTATTTTTTATATAAACTAAATTATTAATCAATCATCAACAATCAACACAAATAAAAATGATTTATCAGATTTCATAACTCTAAGGATTCAAAATGTCACCTCCGAGCCGCAGCCAGCGAACCCTGCAATTAATATGATAAATGCAAAGGGCAATCCAGAGGAAAAATTGTAAACACGTGTTCAATGACTGGAAGTAGTCTTAAGAATCTCATATTACCAATATATGACTAAGATTTTTAGCAATAACAAATTATAATACTCTAATCAGGAATGCCCTACTTGAAGATACCACGAACTCCACACAATATTATACAAAACTAACAAACATCACATTTAATTCAACTCACGCTCTTACGTTATTCAACCTACGCTTTAATAATGATAACATATAATCGAATGAGTCATAATGAGTTGTATACAGGAATATGCATTTCAATTTTCAAGTCTTTTGCGTGTCTTTTATGAGATCGACAAACGGGAATGGATAGATCGAATTAGTTTGTTGTGCTAATCAAGAATATTTTATGAGGCCTGCCACGCCTAGTTTTTCCTGATAAATACATTTTCACACAAACCATTATAACCAGAATTTACATTTCGATTCGTGAACTCATCAAATGTGAAGATGATCGTTGTTTAGAGCTCTTAACGAATCTACTTGCTATGTACATTTCGAATCAAAAGCAAGTTTATATAACTTATAAATTATTAAATTATATTTATTTACAATATAATATAAATTACTATTATTTATATAAAATCTAATTCTGGGACACTAAATTAAATATGTACTGAAAATATATATATAGAAGTGAAGCATAATGTGAAAATATTATTATGCAGCACAACTGGTGCTAATATACATCTAATATCAATATTTAATTTATAAAATTTTAATTTAAAAAATTTATTAATGCTTCCATTCTTTCATATTTTTGTTATGTAACATTTCACCTTTTCAACTTTTTCTATTCCAAACCTAAAAAAAAACAAATTGTCATTTGATTCAATTTTAGATTAGGAATATTTCACTTGTTACGGCTTAAATATTTTACTGTTACTGCGGCTCTTCATTCGAATTAACTCATATTTACAGTTAAATCGAAGTCAACATTCTTATACAGCTTCCTTTCGAAGCTACACTTGACCGTCTTTGGCATTGTTGATTCAAGGTACATTATGTTTATAGATATTTTTTGTTCTCTTTTGGGTTTTGGCATGCGTAGAGCTAAAAATAAATTGCAAAACAAAATTCAATTACTAAATGCAAATCTGAGGCCCCGTCGCCAGCACTTCACACGCCCAAGCCATGCAGCCCTCACTCGACATACATATACGTCTATATATATATATATATTTGTGTCAAAATGCCTCAGCCGAAAAGCATTTGCCATTTACTTACCATATTTTATTTTCTATTCCATTTATGGGACGGCCAAGTGTGTGGGGCGCGTCGCCAGTTTATTTATGTATTTATATTTATTTCTTGAGCGCTTCGCAAAATTATTGAAAACAGTTCGAGAGGCCTTTGTGCGAGCACTTGCCAAAACTTGGCTAACACTGGCGGAAATTTGTTTTGGCTTTTGGGAACAGGAAAAACAACAGCTCAAAAGTTGCCAAGTTTGTCGCACGCTGATAGTGAAATGGGTAAGTCTATATTCAAAATCAACTATTCCCGAATTGGTTTAATTGCTTAATATTACCCCAGCGTATTAAAGCACACCACGCAGACAATACATATTTAATAGCTCTTCAAGCTCGAACCTTCACCACAGACCACAACATGTAAAAACTAATAGACGAACATTAATAAATTATGCATAATAAACTTTCGCATTGTTTATGCAAAAGGAATACATTGAAAATTGTGCGCAACAGTTTTGTAAAAAAAATATATATAGAAATATGTGCAAATTTAAATAATTAAAATGAATTAAATCAAGAATATATTTACATGTGTTAGGGTTAAATATAATAGCAGGAGGCAAGGCAATGCTTTTCAGATATACATATAGATACTCTCTGATTTATAACTCATCAATATTCGAGACGAATAATTTCTATCTATAGCGTGAAACTGTAAATCATAGTTAGCTTAAAAGTTCAAGCATGTTGATAAGACCGAATGATCTTTATCTACTGTTTCTCTCATGTTTCCATACTCGATCGATTTTTTATGCTTATCATGGTCGTAAATTATCCAAAGCTCTCTCATGGTTCACAGTATGATAGTAACATAGAGTATCATACTGTGAACCATGAGAGAGCTTTGGATAATTTACGACCATGATAAGCATAAAAAATCGATCGAGTATAGAAACATGAGAGAAACAGTCATGACAAACCATAGCAAACGAAATATTTTATATTTAATGGAAAAGAAATGTTTGCAAAAGAATTATGCCAAGTAGATATAAAACTTGAAAAATCATATATAAATATATATTTATGAAAGTCATGAGCTCAAATTGAAAAAGAATCATAAATTCATAGGATAAATATTTACATCACTTCTTAATAAAACTCGCTGTTAATTAGATACTATTTTCAGCTATAACTATCTGCAGCCCGCTTCTATGTGCTGCGTTTTTATCAAATTTTCATACTCATATCACACTCACACTAAGTTTTTTGACTTCTGTCTCTCCCTCTCTCCCCTTGTATATCTCTCTCTCTCTCTCTGCTCCCTCTGCAATTTCTGGCTTTGCCATGTTGACCGCATATAAACAACTTCAGCGCCAACTCCGACGCCAGTAACAAACAACAACCAACATTTAACAAACACCAGAGCTGCTTAAAACTTTTGCTAGCCAGTTAAAAAATAAATACGAAACAAAATAAAAAAAAATACCACTAACAAAATAAAATGGTAAAACAAAACAAAAGCGTAGCTAGTTTGAGTTTCAGTTTTTCCGACAGTAGCTGGCCTCAATGCGCATTTCAATTGCTTTGCTGAAGTGTGGAGGGTTTTTCTTTTTATTTTATTTTCTATTTTTTCGGTTTTTTTATTTTGTATTTTTCATTTCAAAAGTTAATCAAGTGCTAAATTAACTAAATTGCACTAAGTTGCTGGCACAAATTGCATGCAGTCTGTTTGCAATTTTAATGCGGTGGCGTATGCGCAATTTGTCGAGCATATATCAAGTATACGTCACGTGCAGCGTTGCCGAAATGGATTTAAAGCCCACTTTTCGCAGCGATTTTTCCAATAATAAAGCTTATGCTATTCAACTTTAGTGATTAATAAGATTTAGTGTGCCATAAATATATTAGCATAGGTTTTTTTTAAATATATTTGACTTTGTATTAATTATTGTTCTAATATATTTCGTTTTCCTGAGCAGCTGTTTTTAATAAATGTTAGTTTGGCATATTTGGATTTAAATATTATTCATTTTGATGCATTAAATAGTTTCTAGTTTTTTTTTCTGTTTAAATATATTAGGAAATCAGAATTTTTTTATTGAAATTAAATATTTGTATTCATAATGAGGGAGGGAAACTATAATGTTTATAATACATATTAGAAATAAATATTATTTCATTTATTCTATACAATTATTCACTTTAAAATAAATTAAAATTGTCAATAATAAGAACTATAGTATGCTCTTTCAATATATATATTTAATATATAATATTATGAATGTTACATAAAAACCGTAAAATTAAAGCCTTCCTTTAATTTCATTATAAATACATGGCCTTGCATATTGTATCTTATTTAATTTTGTTCTACTACTTTGTGGCTTCATTTTCCACAAGTCTGGCACAGTTCTCTGTGTGGGCGTGCAAAGAGTTCAAGCGAGAGAAATTCTATATTCAAATATATATGGGTTTTGGTATTCGAACGCTTTTGAAATCTCGAGGAAAGAAGTTGTAATATGTCACGTGCTAGACGGAAGTTTGACTAATATATAAAAGAGCAAACACGAAAGATTAGAAATTCATTTCTTTTACATATATAGGCTGAGCATATAATAATAATTTACTTTTAGGAAGATAAAATTTACTTTTTAGCTTTCTTCCAGGTTTCATTTCAAAACTAAATCCAAGCCAAGATGATAAAACGCCATAGGAATGCTAGCGTAACTCAGAAATTTTACAAATACATAATGGAATCGTATTACAACAATGGACGTCATTATTCGCTTAAAAAAGTGTTCGTCAAAAAAGAATTAAAATTATTAAACAATATTGACAATTAAAAAATAAAATGAATGAATTATTATCTAGTAATAATAAATAACAATATTATTTGATATTTACTTACTGGTAAAAAGCTCTAATTGTTTTCAATACATTCATTTAAAAAACTAATTTTCTTACTTGACATTTTAATAGAAACGAATTTAGGAGAAAAAAAAACAGAATATGATATATTTATATCACGCCCAATCACCGAACAAGTACATTAATAAATAATTCAGATGTTTTTCTTGGCACTTCGCCCACTCTACGTGGCTCATCAATTCGCCACCTTCGAAATCAACGAGCCGCATAAGGAAAACAGCAATTGTCATAATTATACGCCCGACCAACTGCGAATGACCAACAATAACAACAACGACTACAACAACAACAGCAACAACAACAACAATCCTACATAATGGAGCACTAAACGAACCGAGGCTTAGACAGCCCTCCAGATTTCCTTCGTTCTTTATTTCTGTTTTTTTTTTTTGACGCCCACCTCGCCAAAGTTGTTTACATTATTAGCTGCTTTTACGCTTGCCTGGCAGAGATTTGGCGAGGGGTTGGAAACGCCCCAGCAACAACTGCTTACAACTTGATGCGAACAGCTTACGAGCATCCAGATGCTGTGCGCGCAGTTAAGAATGGCTAAACTCCTTGGGGTGTCCCTGATCTTAGGGAATTTTTATAATTTTTTGCTACTTTTATTTGGCTTAGTGCGTGCTAATTGTGGCATCATGATAATGTTTCATTAGACGCGAAATGGGCAAAACTTTTGCTAAGCATTCTTCTGGCCAGAACATACTTTAAACACTTGGCACAAAAGTGCAAGTAATACGTGTAGTTAGCTGCCGCACACACAGCCACAGCCACAGCCACAGCCAGAGCCAGAGCTACAGCTTCAGCTTCAACTTTCAACTTCGGCTACTGCCTCCCACCCTGACGACTGTGACACATTTTAATAAAAACCTGTAAAATTTTATGCGACATCAGAGCGCACAGGCAGCCGCATAAAAATGAAGGTAGCGCGAAAATTGTTAGAGGATACGTATTGCCGATAGAGCTGGAGCAAAGTGCAAGGTTCGCCTTCATGCACAGCTACAAAAAACTGGGTTGAAAAATAATTTGTTGAGTTTGACTTAGAATTGACAGCGACACAGGTGAATCAATCTGGATTTAATTGTAAAACATTTAAATAAAGTACATAAGTGATGCAATTAGCAAATAGGCAAAAAAGAACATCCGGCTTATGCTTTTATTTTACCTTTTTTTAATGATACAAATTAATTATTTGTTTACTTTTTTTAGTGATTTTTACAATAAATAAATTAATGACAATAAACTTGTTTTTCCTATAAATATTGTATCGAAAATAATAAGACATATATATTGAATGCCTCTCACAACATTTTTATTCAATAGAAACAATATTCATAGATTCAATTTAAGCTTGTTTCTATTGTGCTAATTATATATATATATATATATATATATATATATAATAAATATATAAATAAAAAATTTAAAATAATATACATTATAAGCTGGCCTAGTATTATGATATTAACTTTTTGCTTAATCCCTTATAGAATGATAAGCTGATTTAATAAAGCTTTGTCACTCTGTAGCTCTGTCTATGAGAACTCATCCCTCTCGCCAGCTACAACAATTCAATAATTCAAGCTAATGATCTAAATCTTTTTAATTATAACTTGGAACATAGAGAACTTAAAGTTGTACATAGCGGGTGTATCCGACCATCAAATTTTCGCTGTCAACTTACAACCTGTGTCTAGTTGCACAACATCAATAAAAATAAGTAATAGGGACGATAATTTTCTGCTATTTTGTTTTTATTATTATTCAGTTTACATCTGCAACTATTGTTTATGACTGAATTGATGATGGTTAAAGTTGTGAATAAGTTTCTACTTAATCTTATCTCATTACAATAACCATATGTATATATATATATAGATATGTATATATTCAATATTAGATCGATCTTAAGGCAACGTCCAATGGGCCAAGAAGTTTTAGTATTTTCTAAAAGGTCGACAGCAAAGTTGGCTGCAAAAATGTTAATGGCTATACCCGAGAGCTGTTGGCCAGTAGCATTCAGTAAGTAATGTGATATACGTGTATATATATGATGCATTTCCATTATTGATGATTTTATAAAAATCTTAAAATTAACTTACAAATTATTCGATAATTACTCTTTATAACGGAGCACATTAAGTTGAGGTGAAAAATCTACTCAGCGTAGGATTCAGCTCATGACAATTGATTGCAATGAAAAATAAAGTTTATATGATAATGCAGCATAAGTCAATGATACATTTAAGCTCTTAAGTACTTAAAATAGTTCACACTCCTTTCTCTCAGTGCAGATAGTTCACATATAAAAAGCAACAACAAGTGCAACTCATGGCGCACTTCGTAAGCAATTTTTGCTGTGCATTGAGCTGCAAATAAAACGCCACGCTGCACATAAATGTCACTAAATGTGCTAGAAATATAAACACACAGTCTTACACACACACACACACATATGCACAGCTACACACATATATACCTACAGAAAAACAGGTGTCACATTGTTGTCACTGGCTGTTGCTCTGTTTTTATGTCATTTTAACATTTCCTAATGTGTGTGGCATGTTATGGAGCCAAAACCACAATATAACAGCTGCAACAACAGCATCTACAAATTGTAGACAAAAGTTTTGTGCAAAAAGATTGAGACATATTCCCAGTTATGACCATGACAGATATTCAGCAAACACTACAAAGCACTCACATCGGCTCTGAACTAAGTTTTTTGGTTTATGTCCTGAGTAGTTTTTAGCTGCAAAACTAAACAAGCATAGAAAAATAATACTTTATTATTTGCAATTCAATTTTAATGGATGTCTTTTAAAATTTGAATACTTTTGCAGGCCAAAGACTATGAAATGAGTGAAAATGACAAACTTATGAATACGTCTGCATAGACTAACATGAAAATAACCAGTGCGATGTTATCTGATATTGATTTTCGAGGGAATATTTATTTGAAGGAAAAGGCATACTTCTTAATATATTTCGGTGCTATCAAACACTTAATCAGTACGCAACTGTTTTATGTAGTAGCTTACACTGCAGCTCTAAGTAGTCAGTATATAAGAAAGCTAAACATATAATGGCATTGACCTAGTAGTAACACTGAGAAAATATCAATAGTTCAAATTATGCCTTGAGCTTAGCGTTAGAATTTGAGGCACCTACTCTAATATGGCTTATGAGATCGTAAAAACCTGCTGCTCTATAATTAAATATGTCAAGTATTATAAATAAAACTAAAATTGTCGCTATGTTGTTTTTTCTCATGTCTTTGCTCGTGTCTTTACCCCATGGATCTGACAACCCTGTTTGAGCCACACTCGATGTTAGACTTTAATAATCTAAATTATACAGCACTGCTACTACTGTCACTAACCCTGATGTTAATGTCGATAAGGTAGTCATTGTTATTCTTTTGCTTACTAATTTTGTTGCACTAAGAAATCAAGATTTAATAATTTGAGTCTTCTTTGTCTTCTATTTGCTCTAAATACCATTCAGGCTACCCGATTTATTAATAACTTACTTTGATTTTTTAAATAAAAATTATAAAAAAATTGTAAATATTTTTTCTTTTTGGTTCTTTCCAACTTTTATTACGATTGATGGATTGAGTGCATAAATTTGTTGACATTTGCGAGTAAACAATCAATCAATCAAAAATCAAACTTCCAATCTATTTTGGCCATGTAGTCTTGATATTCATAAGATAATCATAAGTATATATATTTGCATATCCATATATTTAAACGTTCCCTGCTGATGTCTGCATCACAAATCTAATAGCTTAGCTCTAATTAGCTGACTGAAAGTTTTTCTGAATCGTTAACGTAACTTCACAGTATTAATAATAAGAAAAGACTTAACTTAATTTTGTATGAATTCTAAAAGAAATATTTGAATAAAGAGCAGCCTGCGTAGCCTTCAAATTTCTAATCAACAAATCAAACGAAATGAATGGAATATGGAGAAAGCCTGTCACAATACAACGAGTTCTCAATTAGCCCAATAAATAATGAAAGAGGTTTTCGACAACTCAATTTGGTTCGTTTTCTTAGCCAATGCAGAAAGGGGCAACAAGTGGGCGGAGCGGCAAATTCAGTTGCCACGTTGCAACAAAATCCAATTTCAAACAATAAGAATCGAAAAAGAGAAAGGGAAGACTGAGTGTGTGTGTGTGTGAGTGTGTGTGTGCATACACACTTAATGCAATTTAAGTCAAATTTAATCAATGCATAGCATAAGCGGGCCACCAAAGAACTCAACGAACCAACTTTCAGCATGTTCGAGCCAATTGAGCTGCAGACATGAAGCAGGACAAGCAGGAATACGGTTAGAAGAGAGAAGAGAGTATAGAGAGAGGGAGAGAGGGAGAGAGAGCAGGCTGTGCAGTCAATAGAGTAAAAGTTATGCTCGACTGCCTGCCTAACTGTGAGGCTGTATGCCAATGAGTGGAGTTTCGCTTTAGTTGCAGTTGCACTTGCAGTTGTAGTTGTAGTTGTAGCTCTAGCTGTATTGTTGCTGCGGCAGTAATCAAAAGTAGTTTGGGGCACAGTCAACTGAACGAAGAGAATAACAGCGGCACTGTGGTGTGGCATTAAGCAATTTGTAAAACTAAAAAGCGAAGCACAGTTCTGGTTTAGCCACTGCTCCGGCTGAGGCTGTTGAAACTTTTGTGCAAATACTCCTACAAAATGCGGCATATGCGCACAAAATTATTTGCCAAAAATTTCGCAGAGGGGCAGAAGTTGCGCCTAAAGTTACGTCAATGCTAACAAAATTTCGAAACTGAAGAGCTTAATTGAGATTGAATCGATGGTGGCCAAACGCTTGCACATAGAATTCAACAATGCACGAACGAGCTGAACAGCAAAATTTTTTTTGCCCCACCCACTGCAGACATCTAGAATAATTAAATTGCTTTACCATATGGAAAAGTTCAGATTTATAGCATGCGATGTATTCTCGAATTGTGAAGTGTTAAAGAAGCGTCTAAGGCTAAATGTCGAGCTAAATGTCATAAATATCCACACTCAAGACTCAGTCAGCTTTGTCTTTTGTATGTTAAGTTAAGCTTTAAATTGCATCAGAATATGCCAGGCCAAAACTGTGTTTTGTTGTTAGTATTTGCTGAACTAAAAATTGGAAAATTTATCATAAAATGTAGGTAACCAAGATTATAAAAATAAAAACTCTATATATGAATGCACAAATAAGAAAGACAAACTCAGCTGCAACGTAGACCATAAAATTGAAAATTCTCTCTGCAGAATAACTCAGACTATGAAGTTATAGAAGACAGACCATTGTCAGATTTGCCCCGCCCCAGGTAGATATGCTCCAATATTAATAAACACAAAATGCTTTTGCACTCACATAGAGAGATGCATGGGGAGCATGGCCATGAGCAGAACATTCCACAAAGCCAATACAAAACGTTGACTTCATCCACTTTATGCTATGAAAATCAAAACTCAAATAAAGTGAGCTTTTAGGTTAACAATTAACTATATTGAGCCAGGACTTAACTTGCCAAGCTCATTAAACTGAAGCGAACAATAGTTCAAGTTGCATAGTTGCACTTAAATTCAAGCAGCCCATGGGCTGAGCTTGCCTTGTACATTGAATGCGAATCAGCGCCAGCTTTTGTTTATGGGCGGAAATTACATGGCTATCAAAACATAAGCGCCAGTTGAATGCTGTTGCGCCCGGCTCTATGCCAACGCCAATGCCTATGCAATTGTCTGCAATGTATCCTTCCATCCCTTGAGCCCTCATCCATTTTCCTAAATGCCACAGGCAGCCAGACGTATGCACGCTGCCGTCGGGCCGGCCTACAGGGCGTATGCAGCATTTTGCATTAATTGTCTCGGTCAGCAGCCAGAGAGCAGGCGAGTCAGTGCCAGAGTCAAGTGTGTGCTATGACTTACACGCATACTTCGCAGAATGTCGTCCCTGGCCTACCGAAACTGTTAACTGTAAACGTTGTTTAACTATCACATTAGCAGCTGCAGTTGAGGTGTGTCCGACATATGTAAGTCATATTTTGAGACCGCCTGAAAGGTTACTGTGAGATATTATTATTAGATTATTAATGATAATGGATTTTGTTGCCATTAATATTATTATTAATGTTACAATTAATATACTTAAAATCAATAGAAAAACCTCAAAAATACTCCATTTAAGTTATGATACACACCCTACAGACATAAAAGGGTTAAGGATTACAGTGGAGGCTAAAATAGTGAGTTTGGTGGAAAGTTTTTTGCTTCAATTGTTATTGGTAAATGTCGCTGTTGCCTAGCAACAACATTAACGCTTTACTTTAGCTACCAAAAAAGCTGCACGACTTTATTACCAATAATGTAAAGAAAGCTTAAAGCTCCATATACCCAATGCCAAGACAATCTCGGGTTGTTAACAAAAGTTTGGCAAGCTTTCAAAGCTACTGCCAGGGCTTGCACCGTCAATTTGGTGGCAAACAAATGCAAATCATCTCAACAATAATGAAACTTTCTGTGGGCGCAGGCAGCAAGTCAAACACATTCCAATAATTTATATACAATATTTACTGCGCTATCAATGCCATTATCAGCAAGCATAACTTAAGGTATGCACAGACACACACACACCTATGCCAAGACAACAAAAAGTTATTAACATAAATTCTTAGACCAACATCGCGCATCGAGTTAAGAAGTTGCCCCACCAGGAGAGAGACTAAAAAGTTCGCCACCACAAAAGTCAAAAGTGTTGCCAACCCGCGCCAAAGCCGCATCTCATTTCCACCTCTCAAAGTTGAGCCTTTTCCTTTCGTTTTTTTTTTTTGTTCTTTGTAGTCCTTTAAACTTTGGCTCGTTTACCTGCGATCGGCTGAGTGTGCGCGCCTCGAGTCGAGTATTTAGAAATTTATTTAAAACTTGCACCAGCAGCGCCTGCCGCTTTATACACTTTTTACAGGGTATTATGAAAGTGTGAGCCATTATGTGTGGCATTACTGAGACCTCAATGTGAATATAAAAATAATCGCCTATTCTAAATAGGTTGAACCTGCCTCCCCTTTCTCTCAGCTCTGCCCGTTTATTATTCTCGCAGATAGTAAAAAAGAATCAAACGTATTATATAACTATTAAGCATAAAACTCACATCTCGAGCAACAATATGTCACAATTTATAAACACTTATAAGCTTTCTACGTCCACAAGGGTATTATGTATTCGCCTTGTCAAGGGAAATCTCTCTGTCTCTCTCTCTCTCTCACACTCTCTCTCTTTCTGTCTTTCTCTCTTGTTGTTGTTATTATTAATATTGTCGTTGTTGTTGCTTGTTGCGGTTGTTGTTGTCGTTTGTTGCGGCTGCTGCCGCCGTTGTTGCTGTTGGTGTTGGCAGCATTTTCGTACGCCCAGTTACACGCATAAATTTTGTTATGGAACTTTTTGCAAGGTTGTACGTTGCTGGTTGCACAAGGACTATGCACGAGTACGTATACTGTTAGCAGTGAAAGTTTTGACGCAATTTTGTTGTTGTTGTTGTTGTTGCTGCTGTTGTTATACAACGTTTCGTTGGTTTTCTTTAGTTGCTAGCGGTGTTATTGTTAAGGTGGTACAATGAAGGCATGCAAAACTTCAGTTAGATTATGTTACCTGCACCCCGGTATAAAGTCATTGATTGTGTGCCAAGAGGCAGTATGAACGATGTGTCTGCACACACATCTTACTTAACTTTGCGATATTCTGAAAGGAAAAAACTATTAAATTGTGAGAGTAGTTGATGAAAGCAAAGATTGTGCTGCCGTATATCTATTCGGTATTAAATTTAAAGAGAATAAAGAAAGAAATATATAAATAAAGGTATTTGATTAAGCTGGCTTAAGAAATATTTCAAAATAATAATATATCTATTTAATAGTATTTTAAATTCGTCTAACCTATTTCTATATTTAAAAATACTTAAATAAACCTTAAAAATCCCGGCAAATTTGTGCTTCACCTCACAACTAATTCACGCCTCTGTCTTATTCAAATTCCCAACGATTTGCCTTTCAGTCACTACTTTTATACAGTTTTCTATCCATTTCCATTCCGTCTGCGGCTGTAGTATTTAGCATCAAGCCGAGCTGGCATAATGCAAACGAACTCTTAACTCTTCATAAGCTCGCTTATGTACAGTTTATGTACTTATGGATGTGAAATTCCCTGGGACATGCTGTACTCAAATGTTTTGGCCATATTAGACTGTCAGGCTTTAATGCAAATGAAATGCTGGCAAATGCAATGGCTGGCTGCTAAGCCATGGTTAGAACCAACGTGCACTTTCCTTTTTCGCATTATCTCCATGACATTATTTTCACTTAAGCCCCGGCAGCCATAAGTTGGGGCAAACGCAGAATTGTGCACGCAAAAACCTTGTAAACAAATACAATAAATTCCGGGCTTGGAAATTTAACGTACGAAATGCTCGCCAGCCAGCACAAACAGGTGTTAATCCTGCCTGGCCAAAAATGTGGCAAAGGGAAGACGGCGCCGCAAACTATGCAACAGCAAAAGCAAAAGTTTAAGCTGCTTGCGGTGAAAGAGAAAGAGTAAGACACAGAGAGAGAGAAAGAGAGAAAGAGAGCTAAAAGCGAGAGCCGAACTGAGATAATCATAAAAAATTTGTTGCACACGAAAACAATTGTACTCATTTGTAGCGTAAGCGAGAGAGTGTTGCAATGCGCGTAAAAGAGACAAGACACAGGAAGAAAGAGAGAAAGAGAGGCAAAGGGCGCCAGAGAGCGTTCGTTCGTAATTTGCATTAGGTTTGGTTACAAGTTGTTGTAGTTTGTCAGTTGTCCAGGCAACCACGCTGCTACACGCAGCGAGAGCGAGACAGCACCTATTGTTGTTGCAATTCTCGTTATTATTATTGTTGTTGTTGTCTAAGCAACTTGAATTGTCATGCATACAGCTGCTGCAGTTACGTTTTCAGCTCGTTTTGCTTGTCATTATTTAGTTTTAGCATACGAGCAGCTTTTAAAGGTTATCGCACATTGGCCACAGAAAAAAAAAACGAAAAAACCTAAAATGAAGCAAAAAATATTCGCCGCAAATGGAGCAAAGCATAAAGTGAAGCGAAAGCTTTAAATGCAAAGCCAAAGCGAACGCAACAAAAATAAACGGTAAACGGACAAGGCGAAAAGTAAAGTGTTAGTGTTACTGCTTGTGTTGTTGTTGTTGTTATTCTTGTCGCAGTTGTTGTTGTTTCTGGTTCGTGCAAGGGTTAAACGCATCTATTTTTTGCATACATCTGCTGACACCGGCATTTCCTCTAAGTGCTCTAGTGCAAATGTGTGTGTGCTTGCATGTGTGTGTTTGTTTATCTGCCTGCGTATTGGTGGCACATGCTACAACCGGTAAAAATTCGCGTTGCCATTAGCATTAACAGCGCTGTTAACAGCATTGCCAGCTTTGAAAAAGAAAAATAATGTTAAACATGAGTTTTAGTGTGCAAGCTCGTGATGATAATCATTGTTAGAGCAGCTCTAGTAACGGAACGTTAAATGTATTTTCGAATTACAATTTTCTAGTAATAAAGAGCATAAGCTATTCAGGTTATTTTATTCATAAAAAACATTTCAATTCTATGCGTATACTTCTAACATTTGATATGTAAAATTGAATAGTATTGAAAATTTTAAATATTTTCAAAAATACATATAAATACAACTAAATTTATAAGACGAAAATAATTAAATATATATTTTTCTAAATTTGTATATATATAAATACATATATTTTTGTATATATGTATATACATATATATTTTTTTTCTGATATATCTTTATATTTATATATCTATATATATCTTTTTATCTATATATATATTTTTAATATATTTTTATTTTTTTTAAATATATTTATAAATCGAGAATAAGTTCGAATCAAATTATTATTATTCATTTTCACTGAGTAAAGTCTACGCTCATTATAAATATATATATATATATATATATATATATATATATATATGAATGCCAAACTTTACTTATTCTTCTATAAAGGCGACAATAAATTAAATTTAATATTCATTTTTTCATTTTGCCTAACGTTGGAGTTGGGTCACAGCATGTTTATATAGAATCCAGTTTATTTTTTCTAGCTTGTTTACTCAATTTTTTATAGATACAGAGTATATATAGTCTGTATAATGTTAATATTTCTCACCATTAATCGCTCCTCATGAATGCAAACCTCGCCACAATTGAGGGCAATTTGAACTTTGGAATAAATAATTTGTATCTTATAAAGAATTAGGTATGCAGCGCTTAGCAAATCGGAAATTATTATTCTTTTATAATATCAAAACACTGTATTTATTACAACACAAACGTAATTTTTTCGCTCTGTTAAAAATTACTAATGTCTAATGCTAAATATTACTAATGTCACAAGTAGTTTACGTTATGCATAACTACTTTAGATTAAAATAATAACTATCTACGACTACTGCAGATAAATGGAAAAACTATATTCTAGTTTTTACGTCAGGTTTTTTATCGAACAGGCAACAATAATGATGAGATAAGCTTAAAACTGAACTGAACTTAGATAATAGACAATGAGTGATTTTCATAAAATTCAATTATTTCTATTATAACGCCTTATTGGAGCTTGCCACATTAGCAAGGGAAATTTCTGTACAAATTTGATTTATTTTCCACAATTCTTGTACCTTGAGCGCGTATTATGCAGTCGAATGGGCCCCATATTATTTACTTATTTTGCTTCATTTGTTCCACGCTTGCCATGGTTAATGTTTAATTAATCGATCTGTGTGTTTGCTGTCTATTTTTTGAGAGCACGAGCTTTAATTACATTCAGGATAATTGATTTGACCTTGCAGATATAACATCCTCTATATGCATGAGTAGACGTCTGACCTTGCTGATTTTATCAAATAGAATAGAATAATGGTTAGTATAATAATAGCAATCATAGGCATTGAATGTGTGATTGTTACAGAAACGGGCAACTAGTTAGATATCTATCGAACTATGTCAGTCGAGCAAATGTTTCTATATTAACAGGATAATCGTAGCAGCCCCATTTAAAGCGCATTAAAACGTGTATCTCTGCCCATTTCTATGGCGATACGCAGTAGCTCATACAATTATTACATGAATATTCGAAAACAAAATTCTAATTTGCTGGGCAACGCCAAATCAAGGCATATAGAAACTTTGCTCTGCACATGTTCACCGAACTTTGTTGTTTTTTTTGTTGTTGTTTGTTTTTAATGACAATGGATTGACAACGCAAAACACAAACATGAGCCACAGCTATAACAACACTATTAATAACTTAAATACAGCTAGAGCAACAGCTACAACAACATCGACAAGAACCCGAAAGCCGACAGCCGAGCCGTTGCCCATGTCAACCGTCGCTGACACCCCAACAAACCTCCTTCCGCTCCTTTATCGCGTTTGGCGGCGTTTTCAATGCCGCCGCACTGAAAATTCCGGCTACGACTCCGCCGTACTATAAACAAACTTTGTTAACATTTCGCAGTCGACCGACAAACCGTTTTGCCGCGTCATTTTCGAGACACGCGTGTGAAACCTAATCAAAAGTAATAAAAAAAAAATTAAAATAAATTAAAAATAAACTAAAATGAGGGCAAAACTAATTGCAAATTATAACTAACAGCTAAAAACAATTAAAAATAAATAAACTACTATTTAAAAGACAATTTAAAGCTGTGTACACTCAAAGGTCTATGGACAAATGGTTTGGAGAGAAACGTCTATGGCTGTTTGGTAATCATCTTCCACTTCTGCCCAGAAGGTGAGTCGATAAACTAATTAAAAAACTTTTGCATTGTAAAGAACCAACTCCAAATCCTTGATGTGCTCGAACTCAGTGTCAAGTTGTAGATTGGCGCATTGATAATTGCCATTGCGGCTAAATAGTCCCTGACTTTGTTTAGCTTTAACCTTAGAGAGTTGCCTTGTCTAACAAGTTGTTAGACACGTTAAGTGGAAGTCAATCAAGATAAGCGAGTGTATAAATACTTGCAATATATGAAATGCAATTGCTGGTTATACATATGTTTCATTTAGATAACCAAATCAAGTCAAATGTAATTGGGCAATATAATTACGGCAGGATATTGAGAGTTTATCAACTAGAATAAATATTTTATTTGTTAAGCATAATGATGAACGTTATTTTATATATATTAATGAATATTTTATAAATAAATTTGTAATGTATTTATCTTGCAGAAAGTCAAAAATACTTTGTACATGATCTAAATATTGTCTTTATTTTAGTATAGCATAGAAATCATCAGATACAAAACCACATTCAGTTTTTATGAATGCTTAAAATTTCCTAAATTTGCTCGCAGTCAGTCTTTTCCTCTTTTTTATATCTTTTTCTTATCTATATCTTTAGCTTCACATCACAAGTGAAAATATTAATCTTAAGATTTGTCTCTTTAAACTAACCAGTTGCATATGCACTTGTGCATATATATATGCTATATATAATAATCCATAGCTTAACTTTTCGTATGGCATATGTATTTCTACATACATGTTTAAGGCATCGAGTCCGTGTCTGTGTCTAGTCTGTGCTGTGCTGTAAATACACTTTTATGCACTTATGCAGACATAAGCTGAAAACATTGCTTATTAAAACAGATAAAGAAGGTTACATATACAAGCTAATACGATTCGCCGCGAATAAAAACATCTCATGTAAGTAGATAAGTTATGACACTTACAGATATTGAAACGAGTTGGGAATGCCAGAATGAGATTGGTTTGTATGCCGTGTATGTTTTTGTATGAAAGTTAATTACTCAAGGCGAGCTAAATATATATCAAAGAAGGAATTTATTTAATTACATATACTGTAAATGATAATTCAAGTAAAAGTTTCTTGAGTCGCATATTAGTTAAAATTAATATAAGATAATGAAGCTTTCACAATCTCCAATCTCAAGCACATCAGTGCTGCTGCGGTTCAACGAGACAATATAAGCAAGCAATCAGCAAATATTACTGCAAGTTTTACTCTCTCACACACATATTTGGCAGACGAAAAGACACAGGAGTATCCTCTATCCATCACACTGACCAGCTTGCTTCATTTAACTTTCATCTCAATATTGAAATACCGCTTCACCTATCATTCGGTAAACTAACTAGGAAACAATTTATATATAAAATTTAATTTAATATATAAAACACTGAAGCAGTTCAGGGCACGGCTGAGTCTCAATCTCTTCACCACTTCCATTTTTATTACTTCTAAATTGTTTTGCTTTTTAATGTATATTAAACATACTTTATAAATTTATGCACACCGTTTTTAAGTTATTTTTTTATTCAGCTTGTATTATTTTATTATTAGTATTTATTGTTTTTTAATTTTGTTTTCAATTTCAAATAAGTACTTTAACATGACTCAGAAAATAATTAATTAATATAAATATAAATTAATAAATAAATTAGAAAATATTTTTAAAAACAAACTATAGCATAATTATGTGCAACAAATAAAAAATAAATAATTAAAATATTTTTTGCTTAAACTAACTATGGTTTTACCATCAGCAGAATAACCAATGAATTCAAACTATTTAAAACTCAAATTTGTATTAGTTTTCTTTTACTGGCCCATTCAAAGAAATCTCGCGATTCCGCCAATATTTAATAAATATTTCGTCGATGGCCAAGAATTACTGCAAATATTTGAAGCTCAGTGTGGAGCGAAGTCGTTAAGCAGAATGCTTAAAATGATTTCAATCAATGTGAATATATAAGAAAAACTTACTGAACGAACTGCATGGAAAATATTTTCCATATTTTTCTTTTTTGTTTTTTTTTTTTTTGTGTCCCGCCCGCAGTTTTTATGCAGACGCGCTCGTTCGCGAATGGCGTTGACATGTGAGCGGCGCAAAGGTTTCGCCCGGATGGCTGGCCGGGTCGACGAGCAGGAAAAAGCAGAAGAAGAAGCATTAAAAACCGCTAAATCATCCGCTGCCGCTGCCAATAAGTATGCAATATTCCTTTTGAGCTGTTTGTCTGGCTGTCAGTCGGCTCCCAGATAGGAACTCTGCCCCACTCACTCATCTCGCACTCTCTCTCCCCTCTCTCTCTCTGTCTTCTCCCACATCGGGAAACCAAACAAAAAAGTCAAACAAAGCGATGGACGCATATCAATGCAATTTGATGTCTGTGTACTTTTTTCTGCAATTTTTTTTTTTTTTTCTGATATTTCTTTTTTTTTATTTATTTTTTGCGCATATTCCTTTTGATTGAATTTCAATTTGATTGCAGTTTTTTGCGGGTTCAGTCTGAGGTTCGTTTTTCGCTCGGGGTTTTGCAATAGTTGGTTGAATAGTTGGTTGCTCGCTTGTTTGGGTTTTGTTGGTTAATATTTGGATTTGTTGCTTTTGATGTGGCTCATTTTGTTGTCAGCATTGGCAGCTAATTGAAGAGTTTCAGCACGAGTTTTGTCAGGGCTTCATTTTTGTTGTACAGCAACTAAATTTGTGCGCCTGGCAAATTGCATGAATTAGTCTAATGGGAAATTGATTGCACAGCTCTGATTAAATCATTCTTTAAATGCTGTAAATAACACAAATTACAAATTAATTAAACAATTTAATTATATATTTAACTTTGTCAACTTTAAATAGCCCTGTCACTAAAATTATATTGCTTAAGTAAAAAATGATCAATAAAAAATTCACAACTTTTAATATATTTATTTATATTTATATAATACAAATAAAATTCCATTTTTATGAATTATTGTTTAATTAAAATTTGTTGACAATTATCAAAGTAGTTAAGAATTTTTAAATGAAAAGGAATTCAGCGTAAATTGTGGTATTTTAATTCCATTTTATGTTGCTATATTTATATTTTACTACAGAACAATTTAACACATATTTGAAGTGACATTTGTTTAAACGTTTTTTATTTCATGTATATAGGAATTTACAAATTTTAAAATTTTTTTATAATATTATCATTTAAGTATGTTGCATGGATTTTAATTTAAAATATTTCTGCACCAAAAAATGTTAAAAAAAAAAAGAAACTATAAAGAGCCCCCACATATATTTAAAAATACAATAATAAATCCTCAAATTTCTGTATTCATATAAAATTGGCATGTTTATATTATATATATTGAATCGCAGATATTATATAAAGCGATGATTTCCTCTCACTCCTTCAGTTGTGTTTTTGTGAAGCTGAGAGTTGTAGAGAGCTATATTAGTATTATCCGAGTGAGTTTGCTTCTTAGTTGTACGCTTCTCAATTCAGCCTAATATTGCTGTTGCTGTACGTAGTCCCGGATATGGCCAAGTGAGAGTGAGATGGCTATTTAGGCCATTCTGACAGAGTCGTTATGATTGCCAATGGACGAAGAGAGGTCACTAGAAATTGATATTATGGAAATTAACTTGGTTTTGAAAGACACCGGGAATTGATTATTAGTTATTATTAGATTATTATTAGGTGGCCAAACTTGCTCAATATGCGACATATAAAAGTTAATTGATTTTGAAAAGATTCGGAAAAATATTTCCACTGCTCTGAAACTATATAGATATAATTTAAATAATTATGTAAGTATTAGAAACCTTCGAGCTAACGTAAATAAATTCGAACTAAATTTCTTGAATAACATCCAAAAATAATCTTCGAGTTGTCTGGCATTGCTGACTGAATTCAAATTGAGTATTTTTAACAAAAATAATTTCACAGGAATTTATTTTTTACAAGCAAAAATTTTTCTTTTATGGAAATATCTTTGCAAATATATAGAAAAGGCTAATAAAGCTGTCTGTTTGACAACAATTCTTTGTTCGTTATAGAGCAGTTCGCCTGTATACATTCATAGATATATAAACATATAGATATTAACTTTGATTTCAACTCAACATACAAGTAGCTGCACTCTCAACACACTCACGCCATGATTTTCATATTCAGAGTCGCAAAGCAATTCCATTTCACTTCACACTCAGCACTTCCCTTCGATATTGGCCCCTACCCGACTGCGGCAGCTGCCTTTGCTGCTTTGGACTTTCATGAGCTGCATTTTGCATGCGCTGTTTTTCCCTTGAATCTGGTTTTTTTTCGACTGCCTCACTCACAACTCTCGCTCTCTGGCAACCAGGCCGGCAGGTGGCAGCTACTTGTGCTGCCTGATTCATTTGCATGCCGGCTACTTCTGTGTAGCAGCTGTTTAGTGACCCCAAAAGGAGGGAAAGAAATAGTGAAATGGCGACGCTGCCAGCACGAAACACGTCATAGCCCAAGCATCAAACACCTGGGCCGTTGTCAGCAGGTTCGAATGGGGGAAGGGGAACAGCTTGGAAAATGGCAAGTCGTGCATTAAATATGCAACATGTCCAATGCATTTTAAAGCACACACACATATATATATATATATATATGTCTATATCCCTATATCGATAAAATAGATAGAGCGATGGCGTAGTCTACATTTTGCGCTGCTGTGGTGCAAACGTGTCTTATTCTCGGTTCGCGTTGAAATAATAATGTTTCACAACTATTATATACCGCAAGCGTTTCAAGACTCGTTCCTCTATCGGCTCATACAAAAGATACAGGTGTGCCAGGAGCCAACTCTAAATGCCAGACACCAACAACCACAGCACTACAGGTAGGTCGTAGCTCGAAGTTCGAAGCGAGCAAAACTTTCGCCATTGGCTTACTCGTAATTAGCTTCGATAACTTTTGGGTCCGTTTTGCCCAAAGCCCCCACACCTAGACGGAAAGTGAAAAACGCTGTGCAGAAAAACTTTACGCCCAATGACATTTAATCCTGGCGCACAGACACGCCCATTCACTCACGCTGTCCTTGGCCTTTTAGCCTACGCATGCCATGCTGTCTGCAGCCCGCAAGTATGCAACACTTTTCTCTTCTTCTCTATTCGATTTTACTGCCGTGCGTGTGTGTGCTGCACATTTGGCATTAATAGCTTGTTATTTATTGCACTTTTGCCCACGTCAAGGCCACATCATCTGCCCCCCACCCTCACTCCCTCACCCCGTTATGCCTTTATGCTAACCAAATACCCTTACCATTTCCATAAGTTCGCATATTCGCAACGTTGCCAATTTTCACAGCTGTCTGCCGCATATAAAGTAAAATAACAAATAAAAATCTTGCACGCACTCGACTGCGTAATGCCCGCTCAAAGATTGAACAGTTGAATTTATATGAAATCAAAGATTTATTTTTGAAATGTGATTCTAGTTCGAAAAGTATGGAATATGTCATCTTAATCGATTTGCCAAACTCCGTAATCCATAGGGAAGCTCCATACATATACGACTTTTATATCCAATATACGATTCTTATTCAAAATCGATATATAATTTATTTCACTTGCATTGTCATAACAACTAGCAACTAGCAAAGAGGTGCTTCAGGGATGCAATCTATTTATAATTTTATGTTTCTAGTTACGATTAGAGTTCCTTATATTTAAGTACATTTATCACATATCAAACCTATACTGTTCAAAAACCCATATACTGTTCAGCACTTTCCCGAACGGGTATATCAGTAAACTTTTTGCCAAGCATATTTATTTATATTTTTGAGCAAAAAGTTTTTCGTTCTGCAGCTTATTTTTAAGCCAGCTGAGTTTTTTTTTGGCATTAACAAAAGCAAAAAGAGTGCTTAGCAAAAAGGTCAGTTTGATGAGGCTTTGTTTGAACTTGAAGTGTTACGAGATAGCACAAATTGGCGTATTACAATTGCCAAACATATTTTCTGAAGCGAAAGCTTTGGCAATCTACGTGAATGCTAATTGCAGCAAAAGTCAAATATAATTCTATTCAGAATAGTTAGACGTTTGCCAGTGGAAAATCAATTGTTATATGAATTTGTATAGAATTGAACTTTTTGTGACATTTAGGCATGGCTAAGAGAGGGTAGAAGTATAGAGATAGACAGATGGGCATGACTACTATAGTTTAGTTCCTTAAACTTGTGCATATGTATTTTTTTATAGATATAAAATAAGTAAATATATGGATAAATATATTTATTTAATAATTATTTGAGCAGAAAAATTTCCTTATCTTAATTATTTCCAAAAAAATTAAGTGTAGAGTTATATATCAGACATCTCATTTACACTTCAGTAAACAATTAAGCACTTGCGATAACATGGCCATGAACCAATAATAAATACATCAAGCAAAGTTTAGAGGCATGAAAACTCTTAATATAAATATATATATATATAAATATATATATATAAATATATATATTTATATATATATATATATTTATTTATTTATTATGTATATTTCTCTGTTGATAATTTTGATAGTAGGATAAGATTCGTGTAGAGTTCTGACTGGCTCATGATAAAAGGCTGATTAAGAGTTTTCATGTTTCATATATATATATATATGAGTTTTCATATATATATATATATATATTTTTTTTCTTTAGAATTTTTAGTTGGATTTTCTTGAATGTTAACAATCTACAGGCAAGCATTTTTGAGATGATATGGCTTCTTCATTTTTAACTTTAAGAAAAAGCAATTTAATAATAATTGAAAATAACTTTATCTTTATTGAAATATATATACCTGCCTCACGATAGTATTTCACTTAAAATGAAAAAATTTTAAACCTCTCTCACTCTAGACCTCTACCAATTACGCCATCCAATTAAATAAGCAGCTTTCGAATTCATTGTTAACTTCACTCAATTATTACTTCATGCTGCAGACATCGCTCACTCGCATTACCCGCCGATTCTGTACTATACAATCAATATAACAACAATAGGCTCGGTCGGCCACTTGACCAAAAGTTGAACAGCCGCTGGCAAAGTGTCGACTATTGAACCCAGCACAAAGGGAACAATGTGGCCAAAACTCTCGAGCCTCTGAAGGCGAGGGATGGTCGTGTTAAGAATATAATTAAGAGCCATGAAAACGACTACAATTACACGTAAAAAATGGCAGGAAAATCAAAGCAACTGCCATGGCATATACTTCACAAACAGAACGTTGTAAAAATAGCCACAAAAATTGGAAGTGTGCGCCCCGCGCGCCCGCAACGATTCTCGTATAATTATGCAAATTGAATTGCGCGAATCGCTGGGACTTGTTCAAATGCCCCCACAGATATAGTCAGTTGAGCAAAAAGGGAAAAAGAAAACAAAAAGGTCAAAAGCCGTCCAGCGTATTGGCGAAATTAGAGGGCTCAGGCAATAGGAATTAAGCAGGCTTTTCATTTGCTCTCACTCCTTTCTCCCTCTTTCTGTGCCGTTCTGGTACAACGCTGCGTATGCGTGACATTGTTTAGTAATTCATTTCAGTGGGATTTCAATGCATTTTTGAGTATATAGTTAACGCGTTGTTAATGCCACACGCAAACGTAGAACGAAACGCGGAAGCGCCAATGTCCAACGCGGCGTATGTGCAATGTCCGCAAATGCAATCGAATTTCTCTTTCTTGTTTTTTTTTTGTGTTGTTGTTTTACTTATTCGCGTGCCCGTTCTTGGCGTGTTGGCCATTTGGCTGGCTTGGCCAAATGTTTGGGCCAGAACTTCAACTTCAGTCATTTGCCGGCTCTTGGCGTTTCGACATCGTCTCGTGTTCCCACTTTTATGTGCTATCGTTGGCGCTAGTGTCTTTATTGTCTCTACTAAAGAGTGCAAGGTGATAAAAAAAGAATATATTGACATTACGACATTCACCATGAAAATGTTTGAAATATCCAAGTTGTTTTCGCTGCGAAGGTAAGACCCAAGTTCTTAGAATATTCCACAAGCCATTTTAGCGAGAATTTAGAGAAGTAGTAGGCTCCCTAGCTTATTAATGCTATTTCAGCTACTATTATAAGAAGTTTTCTGTGAATTGTACTTTCATACTTCATAATTCATATGATTTTCACAAGAAAATTATTTATTAAAAAATATAATAAAATATAAAAAGAAATATTCTAATAATAAAATTAAATATATTTTTAAAAGCAGAAAAATAATACAAAAAATAAGATTTCATACAATAAAATAAAATGAGCTCGTTTCAGAGAAATTCTTTAACAGAATTTCCACATTTTATATTACATTTTATGCTGCTTAATAATATGATACTTTAATACTTGTGCTCCAAGTAAATAGAGCATATTGGTCTTAGTTGGCAGCACAGCTGTCTTTACTTTTATTGAAGACACAAAGTGTATATTTGGTTAAGTTTAAAAGAGTAAATGTTTCAGAAAATCTAATGATTATTTATCAATCATTGAAATGGAGTAAGCGGTGTTTTTTTTTTGTATATATGTAAAAGACAAATAGTGGGGGCGACGACTAGATAAGTACAAAACTATTCGGTTGCAGATCGTCTTATAATATTGATCACACGCTGATGTTGCTAAGGCACAGAGATTCACTTCACAAATTGTAGAATTCTCTAAAAGTTCGTACAAGCTATAAGTGCTTCATATTCTGAAAAACCATCCACATTTAAGCTACTCCAGAATTGTTTATTCCTTAGCTTCAAATCAAAATTAATAATTATTATCTACAACTAGGCTCATAAGAGTTACTATAAATAATCTATAGAGTTTGAGAAAGCGAACTGGAAATAGTAACAAAAACTCAACTCCCACTCGACTGTCAGGGTAACTCCAAGTCGGACACTCCCTACCGATTCCGATTTGTTATTTATTAACTGACTGACAGTTGCATGCCTCAGAATTCCAATTCAACATTTCTCATTACAACATATCATATTTAATCAGTCGCACTTCACTTTTAATATCTTTTATTAACTATTTATTTGTCAATTAATTTGCTGCACGTTAAATTTGTGAAGCACTTTTTGTGGAGCTTAATTCCAGCTCGTAGCTGTAATATTTCAGCGCATTATGCCATAATTGCACAGTGAAAATGCCAGACATTAATAAATCATATTGCCTTGGCTTTAGCGGAGCACAAAGAACTTCTCATGCCCCATCGAGACAAGTCGCTTGCACTGCTGCACCAGTTTGATGGTCTTCCCGAGTTCAGTCTACTTTCTGGCTGAGTCGAGAAAATATCACGTGTAGCACAGTTTAAGGGGCATACGCCCACAGTTCCCGTTTTAGCCAGAAGCGGCGAGCTAACCTCAAAAGGCAAGGTAAAATGTACGCCTCAAATGCTTTCCGGTAGTAAAACAAATACAAACACTCACACAGAACAAGCCACATAGAAGGGGGAACCTGGTTAGAGAGTTGGCTCTAACATGAGAACACATGAGAAACTTCTTGAACAGAAAACACGCCAACAACAACAGCAAGCAGGAAAAAATGAAACAACTTCGAAGCACTGCGCATGGTTTGCTTTTGTTGTGGTTTTTTGCTTTGTTAACTTTCGGTCGCATTGCTATGACATTGGCGCCCAGTCGAACGACACGTCGGCAGCGAGAAGGGGTTGACGTTGAAAAAATACAAAATATGTAGGGGAGCCCTTCAAGCCGGGCCAAAAGTCCAGGCAATCAGTCGCTGGTTGTCAGTCAAACAAACCGCTCTCTCTCGTACAGGTCGCACGCCTTTGACGACCTTACAGAATTGTTGCCGTTTTCTTTTTCTCTTTGTCGAAAGCAAAACATATTGATCGGTCCATCAAGACAAATACCACATCAATTAGCGCATGGTGTGTATGCAAGGCTTTGTAGCCAGCTTAGCCAACGTTGTGCTATATGCAATCATTAGAAATCGCATATGTAAAAACTCATCAAACCTATTCAATTTATTCCACTCCATTCACAATTCCAAATAATAAAAACTAGTGGCAAATACGTCAGATTATAGCCAGATGGATACCCACTAGGTAAGTGATCCGTTGGACAACTCCTAAGCCTTAATTCCTGTCTATTCTTCTGCTATTGCTCTGTTTTTATTTTTCGTTTTACGTTCCATTTGCACTTGTACCTTGTGAATATTTAATTTTATTGCATTTTCTATGTTTACGATCCGCACACATGTTTCCAGTGCTTCAAAGCCCACAATAAGGTTCAGTTACCTCGGCCTGACATTGAAACGCCAGTTAAATGTTGGTTTATTTCCAAGCTTATCAAACATAAAACATCAGTCAAATCCTAAAGTTGCATGCATAAAACGCCATTTTGATGGAAAAGGACACGCATTAGCATTGCTTAGCTGCCAAATCGATTTTAGCTGCCTTTTCCCTGTTCTCAACTCAGTCAGGCTATTAGTGGGTGACAGCAGAGCCACTAGCATTCAATTTGTGATTAATTTTATTGATTTTTGTCTTAATGACAATTGTATAGACGTTTTTGTATTATAAATAGCTGGTTAAAATAGTTTTTTCGGCAAAGAATTTTTAAGTATAGTTAAGTTTCTTTGAATAAGAAATTTTAAGAGAGGCAGAGAGGAAGAGAGAGAGAGAAACACCAAGAGATTGAGTGAAAGAGAGAGAAAGATGAAGAGACAGAGTGAGATAGAGATAGAGAGGGAAGGAGAAAGAGAAAGAGGTAGAGAGAGGAAGGGGGAGAGCCAAAAACACTGAGCGATAGAGTGAGAGAGAGATGAAGAGAGAGAGTGAGATAGAAAGATGGAGAGAGAAAGAAAGAGAAATACTTACATAGACAGAAATAGAGGAATATTTTATAATTCCAAATGGCTCGTTGAGAAATATTAAAACAAAAAAAAATTTAGTCGGCTGCTTAGAATGTTAGATAAGAGTCTGGATCGTGGATCATGGGAACTGTGGCTTTCGAGATATATATATACATAGTTTATATATAAAAAATTTATTTTTATAATTCCAAAAAAGACTTCAAATGATTTAATCGGCGCTTCATTTAACAAACAGAACACTCAGCATAACATCAATTTTGCAAGTCAAGCCGAGGCACTTTTTTCTATTTTATGCACAAAACATTTGTATTTTCTCTAATTTTGCTTAACAAACTCATTCACTGCCATTTGAATAACCCATTAAACCTTTTTCTAATCTCATTCGTTTTCGTTGCAAATGAAATTCATCAAAAAAAACTAACACAATTAATCAGAACCGTAAATCGAAACAAAATCAACTTTTGGACAAACATTGAAAATTGAAAATAGAAAATTGAAAAACTGTATATAGTAAAGAACATCAAGTAAATGATCACCGCTCATATACCTATGCCATTTACATATGTTGTCCCGATCCAAACATACCACATATGTGACTCTGATCTCTCATGTGTTCGTGTCAAACCAATAATAACATCATAAACATTCTATGTGCTCAATGCAAAGCAATGCGTCGTGCAAACATCAAACGTGGTCAATGTTTGAGTCTAAGGTAAAGCCAAATTATTCAAAACTAAATGTATATCAAATGTTTACTGTATATATTCATATATAATAGAGAGAGTTGCCTTTTACATTGGAATTTCAAACACTTTCAGACCACAAGGTAGCAGCAAAATGGATCGTTATGAGAAGCTCAGTCGCCTAGGCGAAGGCTCCTACGGTGTTGTCTACAAATGTCGAGATCGAGAAACGGGCGCTCTTGTCGCTGTCAAAAGATTTGTCGAGTCCGAGGACGATCCAGCCATACGTAAAATAGCATTGCGAGAGATAAGGCTGCTGAAGGTAGGTTTCATATAAATATATTCAAAAATATCTAATTAAAGGAAGAACATCAAAGTCAGCTGCATATGGATTGTAGATTGTAGACTATGAATTAATTTTAATTTATCATTTTTATACTGTAAACAATGTTTTATGAAAGGCTTTGTAAAAGACAGAATGCGTGACAGATTTCATAAATATACATATATATTCATATATATATATATATATATATATATATATATATATATATATATATATATATATATATATATATATATATATATATATATATATATATATATATATATATAAATATATTCATCAAGATCAATAGCCGAGTCTATCTAGGCCTTTCCATTTGTCTGCCTATCCGTCTGCTAGAGCTAGAGTCCCCTATAGTGTGCTCATATTAAGTTTGTTGTTTGTAATCGATAACTATACCCTTTTGAATGTTATCGATTGCAAACGCTATCACACTTTAGTTATTAACTTATATCTCCTATGTCTTTATATCTAGAGTCTTACAATTTTGCGTCTATTTTCATGTATATTTCATGCAATTTTAATTAATAATATATCCTGGTTATCGATGCCCCTTTAACCCAAATTCTTCATATTTAAGTTCATTTGCAAATATAGAAAATACGTTGAAGAGTTTGAATTTTCACGACGACAAGTATCACAATAGCATATGTAGATCATATGCTAACAATTTGATTAAAATCCGTTGAGTAACACAGAAGTTATTAAGCAAATCGTTTAGCCAACTAGCAAAACTCGAAGGCAGGCAGAGACCAGCGTGCGCGATTTCTCTATGCATTTGAACACACACATTCAAATGCGTGCATTATTTATGCAATTCAATTAATTAAATAAGAATTTAAATTTAATTCTGCCTGACTTATGTGCTACTTTACTGACGATAAAGTGGCTAGGATGATAGAGACGCAGGTTAGACTCCTTTCAGACTAGAGTTGTCCCTATTCGATTTTCTTTTTTTACGAATTCCCACACTACTTTCTATCCGATCACAATCCAATTGTACAATTTTCCTTTAGAGTAATTATATAAATATTTTTAATAAAATTAAGAAATGACCTAATCCCTTCAGCCATTAAGTAAAGGACTATCATATCATATAGCATCACAGAAATGTTTGCTTAATAAATTTAGTTAGAAAACTTTGTGTAGGATTTTCTCATCTAATTAATCTGCAGGCCAAATCTAAATCTTATTCTATATTAAGTTTTCAGAAACTAATCTTTACTAAAACAGTTTATTTATCGAACAGAAGCCAAGCTAAAATTATAATGTATTTTATATTTATACTTCCTTTAATCTATACTTTTCATATACAATTCCATTAATACTGTCTCTTATCTCGCTCTTTAAGAATCTGAAACATCCGAATCTGGTCTCCCTGTTAGAAGTGTTTCGTCGCAAGCGTCGCTTGCATCTGGTCTTTGAGTTCTGCGAGTTGACAGTGCTACATGAGCTGGAACGTCATCCGCAGGGCTGTCCAGAGCCGCTGACCAAGCAGATATGCTATCAGACACTATTGGGCGTGGCTTATTGCCATAAACAGGGCTGCCTGCATCGCGACATCAAGCCAGAGAACATATTGCTCACGGCCCAGGGTCAGGTGAAGCTGTGTGACTTCGGCTTTGCCCGCATGCTCAGTCCGGGCGAGAATTATACAGATTATGTGGCGACGCGTTGGTATCGAGCACCTGAGCTGCTCGTAGGAGATACACAGTATGGCACGCCCGTGGATGTGTGGGCGATTGGCTGCCTGTTTGCGGAGCTGGTGCGTGGCGAGGCGCTGTGGCCGGGACGCAGCGACGTGGATCAGCTGTATTTGATACGGAAAACTTTGGGGGATTTGTTGCCACGCCACATACAAATTTTCGGGCAGAACGAATATTTCAAGGGCATAACGCTGCCAGTGCCGCCGACGCTCGAGCCGCTCGAGGATAAAATGCCGGCGAAGGCGTTGCAAAATCCGCTTACCATCGACGTGCTTAAGAAGTGCTTAGACAAAGATCCAGCCAAACGCTGGTCCTGCGACAAGCTGATTAAGCACTCCTACTTCGATGACTACACGGCCAAACAGCGCGAGCTGGATCACATCAACAGCCTCGAGGCGGCTACACTTCGCCAGCAGCAGTTGGCCTCGCAGCAATTTATGCTGGCCACCGCCGCCCAGCAGCTGCAAACGGGCGCAGCTCAGGCAGCGGCCATAGCAGCGGCGCGTGATAAATCAAAGGTGAGCGCAAAGTTTCATCATGATCGAAAATTGTAGCTAATCGTGTTTTTCTCCACCTGCCTCAGACTTCAAACACTTCGTTGCCGCTGCTGCCGAGCAACCAGCACCATCATCATCATCATACGCATCAGGACTTTGTGAAGCTGCAGCCGTTAAACAAGAATGCAGCCATGATGCATCGCACCGAGCATCATCTGCCCACCATTTGAGCTGCTCTGAATTCGACTATTTTTATCTTTCTCTCTACGACTTCGACTCGCAATACTTCAGTATTTTACTGCAGTGTGTGATGCAGTTGCATTAGTTTCTTTCACTTCTTCAATAAATAAATGTAAAGTGTGAAAAAATAATAGATAAATGACTTTTATTTGTAAGAGCCTAAGTAAGTAAGAGCGTAACGTATCTGTGGAGAACAGTGATTCACATGCAAGACTTTTCCATATTGACTTGAAAGGTGAGGAGATCAAGAGAGTTCAACAGTGACTAAGTTATCGAACTTTTGGGGGTCCAGCTTCAAAACTGTAGAAGATACACCTTAAGCGATCTGCCACTTTCTATAGAGAAAGTCACTTAAAACTGTAGAAAATACAGTTATTTTTCAGCGTACTGCAAGTCGTGTATTTCAGTTCGTAAATTGTATAAACATATAAAATAAAAAATACATATAAAATAGTAAAACGATCAGTAACAGTGAAATTAGCAGATTAACTATGGTCATTAACATTAACATTATAGCAACCTTAACAGGAACATGTAAAGTACTAGCTATATTAGTTTTTGAAGCAATAGTCAAGTTAATTATCTAAGTAGCTGGCAAATAAAGAAAATAGATATTCAGTTTTAAGTCCTTAAAATTTGTCAATTACTAACTATAATTAAAGGCGTCATAGACTTCAGCTTCTATGTATCACATAAATATTTTGTGCAGCCTTTAAATTTCTTCTACAAAGGTATTCTACTATTTTTTGAATCAATACAATTTTGTCAAATAAAAAATGTTGACATGAAAATCCAATTATGGTTTAAAAACTCATATAGCACAGTGTCAAAGAACGTCGAAAAAGTTATTGATATATATGAACATATATTCAAGGAGCTTTACTAAAAGCTGCTTACAGAAAATAAAAAATAATAAAAATAACGCATGGCTCTCCTCTCACTGTCACCCTCGGCTCTTTCTGTTGCGGCGATTGTGGATCACATTCCAATCAGCGCCATTTCTTTCTTCCTTTTCGCAACGAAACATAAAAAAGTTCGCTTGTCGCGCCGCTTGTCTACCCTTAAGTACAATAACCGAAAGATTATATAACACGCTACCTGAATTAAACACATTAAACACTGGGCAGTTTATTTAAAAAAGAAAAACTGATTCGATCTGTAAGATAAGCGCGCAAAGACAGAATCGCCCCTCCGAGTCGGCACTCTCACCAATACACACACAACTTAAAGGCAGCATAATGCAACGGACGCGCTCACAACATCCACAGAGATCTCCCATATAGACAGACAAGATCCAACATCCAACACCATTCGTTTTCCAATGCTCACTCTTTACAAGCAGCTACAATCCACACATAACGGGACCAGAGTCGTTTAAGCAGCGAAGTGAATGAAATATGTTTCACGCTCACTCGCTCGCTCCTTGATTCACGGCTCTCTACACACTTTATGTACATTTAGATATATACATTTCCCTCTTCTTTTTCAAGAGTTAAATAAGAAATTAATAACAACTCTTAAGCTTTTATATTTCCAGTTGATTTTTGTTGTTTATTTATTGGTGTTTAAATACGAACCGCAATAAGGGTCTTATAAAACTGCAATAAAATTGTGGTGGAGTAGATAATAAAACTGAAAAGAAGGCGAAGAAAAAGAAACGACATGCTTTATCAACTAACTTATTCAATAAAACTTCGATTTCCCTTTGCGCTGCATTTGTTGTAGCTTAACAATTCAAACACCTCTTAGCATTATCCCTAGTCGCTCGCTCTCCCACTCATTCTCTCACTCTCAAACACTCTTTTCCATTTCTTTTTCGGGCCATTTTGCATAAACGGCAGGACAGATTATGCAACTGTCTGGGATTGTCAAGCGTCGAGTCGACAACACGCTGCACACTTTGCATATCCGGTAGAGAAAGAGAAAGAGAATGATGGAGGAAAAGAGAGGATGGGAGAGCGGGAACGCTAGCCCAGGGTGTGGAGGTCGATTTACAAATGCTTTTTGCCTCTTGCATTCGCCGTCAAATGCGCAGCGCTCAGATAAAAGGGAGAAGCGGAAAGTTTCTGGACTATTGTGGATGCCAAACGAAAAATCAAAGTGTCTAGCAATTGTGCCCGGGCACTTGGTGATGGCTGCATTCAAGCAGAAAGAGCGAGACCGAGAGAGCGTGAGCCAGACGATACAGTCAATTTCAATGTCTGCCTGAGCGCACACACACACACACACGAGCACATAAAACTCTGGTCACATAGACGGCGCCCACAGAGATTTCGGCGCTATGTTGACAGTTACAGTTACTCTGCTGCAGTGCTGCCAACTTGTGCTCTAATTTAATTAAAACTTTGTTGATCCCCGCCCACTTTAAAACAGAAGTCTATCAGTCGAACTGCTGCGTCATCTGAGATTCAAAAGTGGGCCAGCAAATCATTGTTTTGTATAGTCCAGAGCAAAAAGTTGGCAACTCAATTATGTATAATAAATAAATTTGCAATGTTTATAAGTTTGATGAAATTCACAAAATTTCTGTGATCCACAGGCAAATGAATAAAGTGAGCTTGTAAAGTAATGAACCAGTGAACTAGTGACCTATGTTACACTCAAGGAATTACTGTCAATGGGCATGTAGAGTGAAATCACTGCAAAAATAAATGAAGTAACATTTACCATTGAGTGATTATTTGAGCTCAATGCAAGCAAAAGAGAATACAAAAATAAACAGACAGTCAACGGAGTGCTGTTAAAATTAACATATTTACGCGAATGTTAAAAAAGAAGAACATGTGTAATTGAGTGTCATTCACAATTAAGTCACTCAATGCATGTTAGATGGTGCTATATTAATAAGTGCTTTCAACTGTTTTATACGGCATATAATATAATTACGCAATGTTAAGCGTATGTTATTCACTGCCTAAAGTACTCCCATTTCTGTTAACTTTTTGAATAGTTTAATCAGCGCATATATTTCTCATCTTTATGTCTCTAAAACGTCATCATCATCCAGATATAATTTTTATAATCACATCACAGCGTAATGTCTGCCAATTTAAAATACATTTCCGCAACATGGACGGGACACACGTAAGACTAACGTTACGTGTTCTTGATTATCTGCCGTGTGCTTAGCAGCGGATTAGCTTGCCAAAAACAGAGGCAAGCACTGCCAACAGACTCACTCAACATCCGCGTTGGCACGTGGCGAATTGGCAGCGTGCTCAACAAGTGGATGGTAGGTGTGTGATATGTGCATGTGTGTATGTGATAGGAAAGTGGAAGTCAAGCTAGCGACAGCCAAGCTGTGGGTCCAAGGGACTTCTACCAAATCTGTCGCCGGGTGGATTTTAATTCAATGTGCGTGTGTGTGCAAAACTTATCTGGATTAAGTAGCTAAAGAAAATCCGATAAAATTTACAAGTTTGCTTATAATTAAATTAAATTGATGCTTAGTATACCAGCTAAATTACAAATTTAAATATATCAAATTAAAGCTCACATTAAGTGAAAAATGTAAACTTTTTAGTTCATGTGTGCAGCTGCAATTCATGTAATTCCATGAGCACTTGGACTAGCAGATAACAAGCCGAAAGTGGACTATTGAATTGAGTGAAGCTAATTCACTCAATCCACTGCTTACACGCCATTGGTGCTTTTTGTTTGACTGGAACTAGTTGACTGCAGAGACTGAGCATAGTTGGATCTCGTCTCTTTTGGATGTTATGAGCGTGATTGAACTTGCATTAGGGTGGGTTTGGATTGGCGGAACGAATCAGTTTCTGCGCGTCTGTCTTGTTGATCACAGCTAGTCCTTGGGCGTGAAAAATTATTTTCTTCCGATTTTTAATAGATAAAAAATGCAACTAATTTATTTTTTCTGTGCATATGTTATTTAAATTTGCATGCATTATGCAAAACGGCAAGTGAATCAACAGAAGAAACATTGTAAGAATTTTATGTGTGATTGTATGAAAGGAAAAATGGCGCCAATTGAAATATAATCCACAATCTTCGTAAAGAGAAAGAGAGAGAGAGAGAGTAGCAAAGAGAACGATTCTTTAACATTTAAGAGATTTATTCTGATGAGTTTTAATATAGTTTCAAAGCGAATTTTAAAGCATATATAGTATAGTTGTAGCACCATCTCAATTTTAGATATGTTTGCTATGGGCCGCTAACGCCATTGAAAATGTTGCACCTCTGCGTAGCGTCGATTCAGTTCATTTTTGCGATCCACCTCGCCGCCCACACCTCGCAGCAGTTCGTCGCGTTGCCAGTTGCGATAGACGGCCGAGTCATGGAGCTTGTCATCCCTGTCCAAAGCCTGCTGCTGCCACCATTTCAGATTGACAGCTGGCGTCTGCATCGGAATGACGGAAATGACCTGCGGATGACGACGCGGCCAGAGGCCCAGCTTGGCCAATCGCTTCTGCTCATCAATGTCTGTGTCCTCGGGTGTGCCCAGCACACGCAGCTGCTGTACCTCGCCTCGCGAACGCCTCATGGCCACTGGATTAAAGGGATCCTCGCCGTAGAGCTGACGATATTTGTTGCTTCTCACCAGATTTATGATCTGGAACAGAGCAATGCACGTGACGCAGTTATAGCCCGCGAAAACTGTGCAATAAGGAGCAATTATTGATGAGTCCAACAGGAACCTCGTCTCACTTACGACAATAGAAGCTGCCCACCAGGGTGAGCACAATGAGCAGACCCAAGTTGATCTGCTTCTTCAGCACAATCATCAAGACAATGTGACTGATTGTGATGCTCAGAAAATAGACGAATTCCAAGAAAGCCAATGGCAGCAACAACCATTTGTGAAGCTGTGGATTATTAAACGGATTATACAGGATTAAAGCTTAACTCAGCTTAAAAAGACTTTTGGATAAGCACAATGAAGTTTAATTTTGATTTTAAATAAAACTATTATTGTTAAAATGTTTTTGGGTTAAATGTTAAAATAAATACAAATGCTTTTTAAGTAAGCTTAGACATCCTCCCCTTTTGTCAAATTAGACTTTTTCTCTGCCTTTCAGCTATTGTATTACGGTTATTTCATTATTTTTGAAACATTCTTACATTTTAGATTCTAACATATGGTACTGCTTAACTAATAGGTTTGAATTTTTAACTCTTCAGCGAAAACGGCGATTTGAATAATATAAATTTTATTACATAACGAGTTTGATCAGTTATGATGAAGAAAAGTTTCTGATTTGTAAATTTTAATTTCATATGATTTATATTAAATTTTTCATATAACCCATAAACAAAAAAATTTTACAAAATATAATAAGTACAACATAAATTAAGAAGTAAAATAAATACTTAATAATAATAAAACATTTCAAAAATTAAGAAATAAAAAAAGTTAATAAAGAAATTAAAAATATTTGAGAAAACTATTTTTTTACTATTTTTTATTTGCTTTTTTTATAGTTATTATTAATATCAAGTATAGGCCTTGTTAACAAATTTAAATTGTTGACCAACTATTAAGGCCTTAGAATAGAGAACGAACATGTCTCTGTCAATAAACTTAGTCTCACTGCAGCTCTTCGTTCTCTACTCGCTAACGCAGTATGACCGCTAATCGATCAAATTAACATTTTATTAGCTAATCAAGCTGTTTCACAATTTTGGAAATAATATAATATCATATTTATTTTATTCACTTCTTTTAAGCGAGCAGCTTTAGCTTGTGAAGAACTAAATAGAAGTGAAGGATTAGTTCACATTACCTTTAATTGATCAGTGGATTAACTTTCACTTAAACAAAGTAAATTATACTGCCTTAAAGTAAGTATTGCTTAGAAATATATTTCTAAAATAATTATATATTTTTTTAAATTTTTATTTATATTATAATATTTTTTATAATTCTCACCCTCCAAGCTCCGACGATGCCCAAAATGGCGCAGGCTATGCGAACGTAGCACATGACTTGCAGAAATATCATAACCTTATCGGGTGCTGAAATGTTTTATGAATAATTATAAAATAATATTATTATGAATAAGGGAAAAACAGTCAAAGTTGTTGACTTTGAGTTATTTGAGTTTGATCTGTGAAAGCAAGTTTTTGCATGAAACTAAATTTGTCCTGAAATATTTAAATTAATATTAATATTGTCGAAATGTAGCCTGAAATATAAAAATTTAGAACTTGCTTCGGATTTTGGGTTTCCATTAATGTATCATACATCGAGACGAATACATTGCTTACTCTGATAAAGGAATTCGCGATATATTGGAAGCATTAATTATAAGTAACAGGCAGAAGAAGGCGTGCAGGTTACTATGACATAACGGCTGCTTATTTTGTAGGCTCACAACTTTGAGCTGGAAACTAAAATTTATTTGACAAGCCTTTTAATAGCTGATAGTTGCTTTTTGTGGAGTTTGATTCGACATTTCGTTTTGAATAGACATCACAGCAAATTGTATTAGATAGAGGGTAGTCAGTAGTAGTAGTAGTAGTATCAAAAGCAGCGAAATGGTTTGTATTCATAAGAACAGACGGAAGGCCGAATGGACTATTCCAGATCGAGTCAACTCTTCAACCAGATTAAGAATATATAGCCATTAAGGGTTCTGCCACGCCTCCTTCTGCCTGTTACATGCATTAAACATTAGCTTTATTCTTGGCATTTGATAGTTCTAAGAGTTTGATTCATAGCAAAACTTGAGTTAAGTCTTTCAATTTCATCAAGTTCACCCGAGGCATACTCACAGTCATGAATCCAGTTAATGAGTTTTCGCACGACGCTGCTCGTTTTGTACTGTGAGTCATTTTCCAGCAAATCGATAAGTTCGTCGAACAGATGGATGCCTCGCACGAAGAATACGGTGCTCAGCGTTATAGACAGGATCTGCGGAAGACGATTTGAATCTTCCAGTTTCAAGGAGATGTTGGGAAAGCTGCACTTACAATGCTCAATACCCCGACACTCATAACTCCCAGGCGCACGGAGCAGTAGCACAAATAGCTTTCCATAAACAACATATTCAGTTTTATTTTTATTATTAACTTGAATCGCTGGCCATATTTCAGGCAGACAACTAACTGGCCCAGCTCTGGCCCTCCGAATGGGCCGTCAGCCAAAGTTCCCATGGACAGAAAATCGAACAGACAATAGACTAGACAAATGACAAAACCTTGTTCCAGCCGTAGAGAGATGCCTATCTGCATATTTTACTATTTGTGTTCATTATGTTCATAATGCAATGCGAATGGTTCCAATATTTCATTCACCTGCCGCACGTCATGGAGTTCACTAGCAAGTCCAAAGGCCGCTTGACTAGCGATTCCCAGTCGCCTTCCAATATGCTGCTTATGAAGTCCTATCTGTTCTGTGCCTCAGTGCGTTTGGGTGTTATCGCAATCAGCATGTTCGCCTTGGTTTGTTGATTTTTTTACAGGCAAAAGTGTTTCAGCATTAAAAAATGGAATGAAAGTACAGTAGTTACTAGACAATGAGTACCTGTTCATTTCAGCATTCACTCACACTTAGAGATTACAATTCTTATTGGATTCTAAAACCTAATCATTTATTTAAAAAAAATTAATCATAAAAAAATGTTTTAAAAACAATTATTAACCATAAATCTAATTTAATGAACCCAACAAAAAATATAATAAATTATAAATATTACGAATATCAACAAATATAAATTTTCAGATTTTAAAATATTTTTATTAAGCAAACGCTTAACACATTATGAATTTAAAATATTTCTAAGATTTAAAAAAAAAAAATAATTTTCATTACAAAACAATATTTTTTATTAATTTTTCAAATATTAGCTATACATATCAAATTAAAAGCTTTGAGCAGTAATATTTTATTCTAAAAATCTTGACTTTAACGATTATTGTATTTTTTTAATTAATACCAAATACCAATTAAAAAGTATTGAAATAAGCTTTTTTAATGCCATTTAAATTAAGATAATATTTTATTTTTAATAAAAATATAAATAATTTTCAAAACAAACAGAAATTGAATATTTATAATTTTTTGTTCTAGTTTTCAAACATTATTTAAATACATCACATTTCACTGATGATACTTTTTGTTTAATATCATTATTTTGTTCTCATATCGTTTGACTACTTTATAATATTTTTTTATTACTTCTTCGGCTTATCTTTATTTTTGGGCTAAGTTTCCGATTTATTTATTTTAGCTTACTGTCATTATATCATCAATTTAAAAAATAATGCTTTATCAAGCTTTAAAAACTCTTTGTTTTTAAGTCTTTTATTATTTTTTAAGTCCTATCTTTTCGATTTTCAAATGTAAAAAATATATTCTGAATAATTTCTATATATTTTTATTCTAAAAAAATATTGGTAATATTTTCTATATATATATTTTCTTAATATTTTATATTTAATATAGTTTTATGAATTATTTATACATGTTCCAAATATTATAAATCCTTTTAAAACAAAAAAATTTAATAAACTAGATTTATATTTTTATATATTTATATATATTTATATTTATATATATTTTTCATATTTTAGATCTAATTTAAAAAAATATTCTTAAAATTTTATTTTATTACATGTTATTTAATTTTAAAATCTATTCATATTATTTTCTACACATTTTGTATGTCTTACAGCTAAAATCCCTTTTACTTATGTTTGTTTTCACTACACAAGGATTAAATTTTATGTTATCGCTGATTTCTAATTATGATGGTAATTTGAGCTATCGAGCCAGCTACTATTTGGTGCGAGATGCGATATATTTTTTGGAGCAGTGTAAGTATTGTGAATTGTGTATTAAAATTATGTAATAATTTATAATTATGTATAAATCTGAAAAAAACTGAGCAATTCTTAAATTTAGTCCATATAAAAAAAGTTATACCTGGTATTCTTTCATATTATATTTATATTTTTATTTGCTTAGATCCAGAAATAGCAACTTCTTTTCTTCAGCTCTATAGCATTTGTCATGCAATTTCATGTGTTGCTGCCGCATATGGCGCTTATAAGGTAAGTTTTTACTTGCAAAATATCTTTAACTCTTTGACTTTCTTCTATGCTTCTCTGTTCAGCTTAAACGTTTCTTTGTTCTACCCTTGGCCTTCTTCGAATTCGTTTTTATCGTGGAAATCTTTACAATATCCATATTATTTCTTCGTATCATTAGGCATTTCGTTAGTCTGGAAAAGTTAATAGTGCTGAGTGTTGTGGGAGCTGGCTACACAAGTGCGTATTCTCTATTTCGTTCTTCTATATCTTCTGCTTATCCACATTGTATATATTATAGTTCTTGTTGTGTATGACTTCTTCGCTTTGCTTGCCTTTGAGCAAATTATGGGACTTGTGGGAAGTAAACGATATCAACAGCTTTATGGCTCGGATCCATTTAATCCCAGACGTAATGCCAACTCAGTGAAGTATCCAAATAGTATTAATGTCATATTTAATGCGGATAAATATGTACCCAAATGGTGGGAATTGAACGGAAGGAAGCCTATTTCTGATGATGAAAATATTGCATCTGCATATGCCGATGCTCATAAATATTTTCAAAATCGTGAGCTGATGTCTGATGTATTACTTCACAATGTTATTAACAGATTTTAGCAATATTTATATATTTCAAAACTGATGTAGTTTGGTAGTGCATGAAATATATAATAAAAAAATAGTGTATAAAAATATGTAAAGATACGATTTATTTTCGACCGGCCAAATTAAATTTTATATTAGTAAGTTTAAGTTAGACGGATAAATTCTCCAATATAATTTTCTTCTTATAGCGCCATCTAGTATTTAAAACGCGCAAGCTCTCGTTCTTACCGCCACCTAGCACTTAAAACGCGCGAACTCTCTTTCATAGCGCCATCTAGCATTACGCGCCACATGTTTTATATTGCCATCTAGCATTAATTATGCACAAGCTCGATGCGCTAAATGCTTGCCAGCAGTGTTGCCAGACTGTGTCAAATAAGAGGTGGATTCAAGAATTCAATAAGATAACTGAAAAAAATAATAGAAATACTTATTCTGTGTTTTTTTTTATATACCAAAAACATTGAGTTGGCTTTATTTGACTATATCATTGTTGAATTGTTGAACTATTGAATTGTTGAACTTTTTATAGAAATTCTATTCAAATTGTCATTGTTATTAAAAATATATTGCATTATGTTAGAAATACATTTTAATTCTTATTAAATTATTATATTAAAAGAAAACAAATCATTGTAGTATGTTAGTACAATGTTTTTTATACTTTGGAAATGAAAAACATTTTTATTTTATATTTTAATTATTTTTAAAAATAATTATTTAAGAACCGTTTTAATTACAGCAACAATAGAAAATTTATATACAAAATATTTTCAATAGAATAACGCTTATATCAAATTTTAAAATGGGATTTTAAATTCGTTTTCAGATCAGATTGCATAACATATATATGTACATGCATATTTCTTTTAATTTCAAATTATTTTTTAATTCAATTTTTTGTTTTATTTTTTCTGTATTTAATTTGATTTTCCCTTTACTACCACTGCCAAACTTGAACATTTCAATCTATTTACAGTCTAAATTACACATTAGCTTAAACTATAGATAAATAACTTTCGATAACAGTTCTTGCAGTGCTTTTATTACGATGACTCACAGTTTATTTGCTAAGGGCAGTCTCTTCTGTTATCTTAGCTCAATTTAAAATCTATAAGAAATGTTATATCACTTGACTGCCTGGCTATCGTATGTCTAGATGTATCACTAAGATCACGTCACGCATTTCTTGTTGTGGCCGAAGAGCACGCGATACTCGGGCTCGATTTTCTTCCTAATATATTTGGTCATTTCTCGTGCGTATCTGACACGCTGCGCGCTACGTGTAGAATTTTTAATACCAGGACTGTGGACCAGGAAGGCGGGATGCAGCACATGATACTCATAGCCTAGTAGGCACATAGCATAGCCCTGCAAATGAAATAGGAGAGATTATAACTTCTCAATATAATAAACGTATATATCGATATATCGATCAAATTAGTTCATTCAATGGTCATGTCAAGTTTATGGGGCATATCTCTAAACTAACTAATCTAGAAATAATGAAAATACTATTGATCAGATATTAATGTAAGCTTTATAAGCAATTTGATTTTATTGATTAATGTTATCGATAACTACAAACTACTTGAAATAATACAAAACTTGGCTTCTAACAGATTAGATGGTCTTGTGTTTTGCCTCACTTCCAGTGATCGTGCGTATACTAACACTTACACACACACACCTACATAAACACACTCTCTCTTATGGACTCTGCTATCATGCCTAGAACAGAGTTGAAAAGCATATCTTACATAAGCTAATGTTTTAGTAATGAAACACAAGCTGAATTTACAATTAGATGGTTTTAGATATCCTTCTTAATTCCTAATAACTTAACACTCACCTGTATGCGTTTATTGGACTGTCCCTCCCAGGTGACGCGTTCATCGAATATCGGCTCCGTGTTATCGCTGATGTAGAAGGGCTCCCAGTGTCTGAACTTTTCCTGTCTAAGGGTCATGCTGAACAGTTCAAGTTCGTTTGTGATGCGGGTCGTGTGATTGATCCAATTCTGGTAGCCAGGCACCTTATGGCAAGTCTCGCAGACTCTCGCATGAAAGAGCTGAGCTCGACCCCTCTGCAAGAGCGCCAACAATTCTAATTTATCGTCGGGCACACGCTCCTTCTCCTGTATCTCGAAGACCGGTAAGGGGTAGACTCGTGGCCGCTGATTCGGACCCAGGGCCAAGACACTTTTATTCTGATGCACCATGTCCAAGAACTGCTCGATCAGCCCCAAACTTGGATAGAGCTCGATGTCGCAGGCTAATATAAAGTGCGTGTTGACAGCTCTGCGAGCAATGTTCCGACCCACGTTGATGGGGTACGTCAAATTGGCTTGCACCTTGTACATGGTGGCGCGGTTCTGCAGGTAGGGCGGGGCCAATAGACTGCCATTACCATCCACGCACTGAAAAGGCCAATTCAAGGCCTCGTCCTCATCGAGCGGCACATACTCGGGCATATGCTCATTGGAGAAGTAAATGTGAAAGCTAACGAAGTCACTGATCAGCTCGCTGCCAGGCAAACAGTTTCTCACATATTGAATGGCATCCAGTGTGGAGTTCAGATCATAGCCAGGTGTGTGTATGGCAAAGCTAATTGGTCCTAACCAGCTGTAAAGAGTTTGATTAAACTTGGTATTGCAAACAAGTTGGCTGATATAATAGGAAACATATTGAAATTTGCTCAGACTCTCATTAAAATATAATGATTCAGAATTGTAAGCTTTTACCTTGATTAAACTTTCTACAAAAATAAGGAAATGTTCAAATTAACAATTCGCATTTTTAAAAATTGTTGGATATAACTAAAACCTTATAGCTTTTGCTTTTCTTTGAGCTATTTTATAACCTTTAAAATATCTCGAAAATTAAGAACAATTTTCGACTCATATACAGAAAGAGTCGGAAGCTTTTCATACACTTAAAAGTCCGAATTGCGTATTTCAACAACTTGAATTAAAAACTGTTAAATTGAACTTTAAGCTAATTAAAAAAAAAGAAACTTATTGAATTGGAAAATATTGAAAGTTTTCGATATAATAAACGCTATATTGCATAATGTTTTTATACACTTGTACTTACAATAACAAACAAAATTACGAAGTCTTCAAATAACATTTTAACAGCTCTTCTTTATCCCATACTATTTAATTGGTTATTTTTAAAAGTTTGAATTTATATAATAAGAAAAAAATAAGAGCATTCTTAAGAATTTTATAAGATTTTTTTAAAATCAGAATTATAGTTTTGGTATCAAATTCGCTTTGGCATATACATATACATATAGAACTGATTAAAATGTTATTCAACAATTCATTTCCCATTGTGATGCCCATGCTCCAGCCCAAGCAGTAAGCAGAGCACTTGTTTGTGTAGGTGTGTATGTGTGTGCTGCTTCTAAAGTAATTATTGAAATATACGCGATTCGCAGGGTTCAGTGTATCTCTAAGTGGAGCCGGCTCGCCTAGACCTTTCTTAATAGTTTTAAATGCTATAATTCGAAATCATACATCAAAATTGGGTATTTATAAAATAATTTTAAAAGCTGTTCAGCTTCATCTCATGTTATAAATAATTTTAAAAGCTCTTCAGCTTCATCTCATGTTATTTAAATTGGAATGTTATCACAAACTGCAAATGGCTCACAAAATTAAAAAAGAATTTGAGTAGAATTTGTAGATTAAATAGTAATTATAAAATAACTAATTCCATATATATATATTTTATAAAATAATATTGTCATAAGCTTAATATCATCTCATATCAGTAATAGTTGACAATGAGAATTTTACATTGGGTAAGAATAAGGTACGGTCTAGCCGCGAAGATTCGACTTATAGATACCCTGTACCCTGCTCAAAGCTGCTGTCTTAATAATTCTATGTTTCTTACAAATTTACATACACGTGCATACACGTATACATCGTACACATACATACGTCCAACAAGGCATGCGCAGCGCCCACTGCTGGAGCTGCACTATGGCAAATTAGTTGTTGAATAACTTCTAGAAGTTCGGTTCTACTTATACTATCTTAGTGAAATGAAATGAAATCAAAATAACAGAGCGTGATTCTGACATCCTCATATTTATACAAGCAAAGTCTCTGTAACTTGTAAAGAAGATAGTTCTAAAAATATCAATTTAATTACGATTTATAAAACCTTTATTAATCGACTCCTGTTATTGCTTGAAAAGCAAATCAACATATATATATATGTATTGATTTTAAGGAAATTGTATGAAACAAACATATATACGTTATATATATAAATATTTAAACATATATATATTTGAAGTCTGAAGTCTTTAGTTGTTTTAGCCTATAAAATTGCTTGTTCATATTGGCAAACTATTAAAGATACGAACATGATTAGATCGTTTATATTTTGTGAATTCGGCCACGCCTCCGTCTGCCATTTGTAGACAAGCATTAAAACATTTTCTATTTGATTTAGACTATAAAAGCGTTATCAAACTCTTTTCAAACGATCATAACTTTGAAATTAGAACTCAATTATGTGATAAAAATCATTTTAGGAACCTTTCAGACTTATCTCTCTCTCATATTCCAATAATTACAATTTATTTCAATTTAATGACCTATTGAAATTACCTCGATAATGTTAAAAATCTTATTAATATTGCTGGCTGATTGTTAATTTGAGATTTTTCGGCATTCAATTTATTTGGGCAAATTAATTTATTGTCTTCAATTTTGATACTAATTGGAATTATATCGGAATTGGTACTGATAAAAATCTGAGTATTTTCAAGTTCTATGTCCCCAGATCCAAATGGCCAACATAATTTTCTAATTATTGTGCAATTTACAAAGTCCGGCTATAAAAATTCTGATCCCGATTATTTCTTCGTTTTATCGAATATCTAACAACATTTTTTAAAAGCCGGCCATATGAGTGCAATTGAAACTATTCCTATTTTACTCAAATTAGCAAACCAAAAGAAATTTAAGATATTCGAATACATCCTAGCTGCATCTATCAATCAAAGAACCTCGATATTTATTGAAATATATAAAAAATATTTTATATATAACATATATGCTTAAGCGTAACAGCTTCAAGCTTTTAATATCTTTTACTTAACATTTTATCTAATATATCGACCCACTAGATACTAAATCTTCTACAATTTGAGAACTGTTACTGTAGCGTAGAACAAATACTCAATGATATTATGATGAAATCAGCTATATAAGCAGAAATTATAAAAAAACTCGTGTAAAGTAAAGATTAAAATTCAATCGAGACAAACTGGAATTGGGGTCAGTGCGATAAGAGGCTAAGCAAGAACTGCATAATACTCATTCCCAGTGTAAACGCCGTCAGCTCGAAAATTGTTTTACATTTTGGTATATCAATAATGTAGGTCAACAGTAATCTGCTCGTTAAATTTTGAGTTTTTAACTAAAAAATATTAGAATATACAATTTTAACCGATCTGCCACGCCTCCAGTAAACGTGGACGTATAATTTGGCAGTCCTTAGAAGTCTCGTAGCTTGAGGCTAAGATTCCGAAACTGTATAAATTACAGGGTATTTCCTCAAGCCACGCCCACAAAGGGAAGAAGAACATATATAGATTAGTGACGTTTTCACACACCCCCTATGGGCGTTGGCCCGTCCACAATATATTTCTAATCTTCGGTTATCAACGCAACAATAAATGTTGCAAATTTCAGGTGCGTAGCGATTAAACTAATAGCGTTTCCGAAATATCAGGCGAGGGTGCATCCGATTATGTAATACAAATTTCAAGTCTCAACAGCGGTAACATGGATGGACAGACGGATGGACGGACGGACAGCAAGACGGGCATTGTCCACATTTAATATATTATTTCACTTCCTTAATGCTTGTACATGAATGTCAGGCATGTTCCCGTCGTGAAGGTTGTGGAGCATTACTCACCGATCGGTAACTGTTTCGAGATTATCGAAGAACGTATAATCTCCGTTTGTGGTGTATGTAATGGATTCGGCACAGGCCATGTGACGACTGAGCCGGCCGATAACCAAGTTCTGCACTACCCAATATTTGCCATTCTGAACTTTCTGTAGTCGCAGACGGCGATTGCGACACTTGAGCAGTTCTTGAAGTTCCTGAGAGCGTGGCGATAACCACAAAGTCTCCTCAGTGCTGGGCACAAACAGCTTGGTCACTGCAGCAGCCTTTGACTGGACGTGATGGACGGCCTGTTGCCTGGTCAAGGCAATTGACAATTGTGCTGTCTCCTTCAAATTTAGCAGCACTAGGAATATGACAATCGCGAGGATTAGGCAAAGAAATAGGCTACGTTTACTGATCGGACTAGCCATGGATGTAGATCCTTTTGGGGGTTAGTCTAAAACACAATGCTGGAAACGCGCGTCAAACTCGAATGCACAAAAATTACAGCGATATCATTTGTTATTACACAAACATATATATAAATATATACATATATTATTGAAACTTTACACTTTTTTTCGAAAGATCTTCCATTACCAGCTGAACACTGTGTGCCAAGTACGTGCCTAACCCGAAACCGAGCTGATAATTGGCCAAAAAAGTATTATTTGGCTATAGTTTAGCTGCTTTAGTTGGGTTTTTTTGGTTTGCCTTTGATAAGATTTTATTGGATTAATAATATATAAATAACAAAGCCAATAACCGACTAGCTGACGTTTCACTTCGTTGAAAGACCTCTCTATAATGACCGTCAGCGTCAAGTGAAAAATGCGAACTGTGGGCGCCAACGAATATACTGACTTCATATGAGAGACCCGAGCGAGGATTGTGATAAGAGCATAGTGACGATTGTAATTTTTACGAAAGTCCTAATCTACATTGTGTATTAGCCATCAGCCATTGTAGTTATACGTATAATTCTCTTTTGCGAGTCTGTAGTTTTTTATCGGCATGAGTAGAGGGGCCAAAAGAATGCATCATAATAATTGAAGTTCTTTATCTCTGATAAGCTTTATCTGATGTCTACTGTTTGATGTACGTATTCCTTAAGTGTTTCGGTGAAAACTAATTTAACTAATTTAACTAATTTATTAAGCGCATAGTAGCTGTCATATATAGTTAACTATATGTTGTTTTATTTTTTAAATTCAATTTCATTGAAATCACTTTCTGAAACAATAAGATTATTTTCAAGTAGTATCTTTTGCTTTATATAACTTTTACTGTTCGACTTAGTCATTCCGATTAGATTATTCTGATTAGATAATTAGAGTTAAAAAGAAACTAATTTAATAATAACAAAGAGCGATATGTTGCTAATCGAAAACCAAAAACATTGATATATTATTCATTGTATCTGACTAATATGACTCTGCGGTTTTAATAATCGTCAGAGATTTGTCATACATAGAAATACTTAATGTCTGTTCGATAAGAATCGATCTATCGATAAATAACTCAATTATTCTTTTTTCCTGACAACTTTCTAAATTTTGTTTATTATTTGTAAACTCATTAAGCGTTTACATTGGCATATATAATAAATTTATTTGGCTTATCGATGAACAACAAATTTATATATTTTATATTTTATATTATTTATAATTTTATTGACAAACTTACTTATTTTATATTTGCTTTCCTTCTTATCGATACGTGATAATGTATCGCTAACATTTTAATTTGTATTTTCTTTTATTATACTGAACCCCCTTTTTCTGGCTATTGAATGAACTTACAAGGCGTAAGTTAGTTAGCATATAAGTAAATATGTAATATATATGCTATTGATCAAAAGTAGAAAATCGATCATTTTCAAAATGATCTTTTATAATATTTGGCTGAAACCACTTTCTCAAATTGTCATAATATGATAATATGATAACAGCTAAATGTGGATTATCGATAAGCCAGAACATCATATGATTAGCTTTATTTGACTTCTAGTACTCCAAGTAGACGTTCTTCTCAGTGTTACTACGAAACAAATTGATTAAGCAGACGGCAATTTGTCACATAGAACAGCTTAATGTGGCTTATTGATAAACAATTACGTGTCAACAATTTTGATATGATTAGTTTTATCTGATTTAATTTTCAATGTTAACATTTTACTTAGCCTCGCAACAAATTGATTAACCGAAGTAATTTGTAACATATCAGACCCTTATCGATAACCAGTAACAGATCGACTTCTTCTGTTTGATGTTCACATTCCTTATAAGTGTTAGGGCAAAGCTAATTGATAAGACGCCACAAGAATTCTCAGATATGTGGTCTATCGATAAATAACATTAGATTAAAATCTTCTTGTAATGTTCTCGACATTTTTATGTTGGTTTAATAGTTTATATTCTGTACATTGTTTTTGGGGGACTAGACTATACGGTTGCGATAAGTTAAAAGATAAACTACAATCTTCAATATTTTTATGGAGCGACGGGCATTCGACGGACTTAACTTCCGTTGTTGTTTGATAAATCTAGAAATAAAATCTCAAGTGCCAATCAAATACAAAACAGCTGGTTTCGTGACTATATTCGTGGAAGTATGAAAAGTATGAAATGAAAGAAATGGCAAGTAGAATTTATAAACTAAGTTTGAGGTGTTATATATAATTCTTCTATAAGTATAATTATTATTTCGTCTTCAAAGTACTTGCAAAGTGCAGCACTTATGCCAACTGAGATCTCTAGATTCAAATAGTCCTTTTCCAGAATAGGTTTCTTCAATTTCTTTCGTCTCAATTAATTTAACAAAAGTCCAAAAATCTAGATTTGTTGACCAACATTTCTAGTGTTTGTGGCTCGTAAATCTCATTTTAAATGGTATTGGCCAATACATTTGATAAGGCAAGGTGAGCTCATCAGTTGATGTGGATGGTCTCCACCTTGCTTAATAGATTCAAGGCCTTTTGCACCTTCTTTGGTAATTTTGAAATTTCATTGTTTTTTAAATTTTATCAAAAGCCTCCTTAAATATTAATTTAATTTAATTTAAGCATAGAACATCTGATTCTACTACTGTGATCAAAGTTCTTTAGACATTTATAAAGTTTATAAAAGTTTTTGAAATTGAACTTTATTGAGAATTTTATAAAGTTTTGGCTTAATTAACTTGAGATACGGATTATCTAGAGCAATGCTGCCTCTTCATTTGTAAGCCGAAGTTAGCTTACCGATTCAGCAGTGAAAGTCGATATTTTATACTTTTATTGAATGTACATTCAATATGAACTGATTATAAGCAATATCTGAGGTCTGTCGTTTGTATAACCCAAAATGTGGCAAATGTTTTCTACCTAAACGTTGGTTTTTATTTATTAAAACTTCCACTCATAATTGCGGAAAACGTTTGAAAATGTACATCCGCAATTTATATATATATAGGTCTGTAAATTTACAAAATTCCAAACTGCCATAAAAGCCACCGAGTTGCCTGAGTTGTGGATAGACCAATAGATAGGTGGCAGCAGTGAACAAGTGAATAAATATATAAACAACTAAAGTGCTTTAAGATATGAAGAAATATCATTGGCACACAGAAGGCAGAAACATCTTCAGCGAGTGAACAAGAACACAGATAATGAAAGTGCTTTAAAATATGAACAACTAATTTTGCTACTCGTATTGCTATTCATTTGCCAGGCCGTTGAAGTTGGTCATATAGTTGGCAAATATAAATATCTGTAAATATTACGTATACAATTACAATTTATATTTTAAATATTGGCAATGGATATCGCCACAAATTGAAAGATGTTTAGTGACTCTTAAACAACGATTAAGACTAGTCATTGTGCGACCTCTAGATAATGCCCGTCTGCGCTCTTTCCAATAGTTGATTCAATGCCACAGGCTGCCAATTCGTAAAGCTGATATCGCTCAACATGCAAACGTTGCGATCGATATAGCAAAACAGTTTTCCCACGCGGTAGATCTGAAAAGCAGAAAATAAGAACAAATGAATACATCATTAAATAAACAAAATTAAAAATTATACTATTTAATAAGTAATAATAAGTAAAATACAAATGAAACATGAAATTGTAATAAACCATATTAGCAAGTGACGTATAAATCTAATTGGAATAGCCATCCACAATCCCAATTCGAATCCATTAGCAGAATATCGAAAGTAAAGCTTCGTATGTAAAATTGTATGAATTTCTGATTACAATCCGAATTCATTTGTTGTTTACATTTCAAATTCGTCGAATCCGATTAAAGCTAGCACAAGCTAAGAAAAAAATCTTGAAGTCAGTTTCGAGCTCAATTTCAAATTTGGAATAAACTGATTTGAGTTAAAAAATACTTAAACTAAGCTAATAGAGTCTTAAGGAGTTTATTTTAAAATAAGGAGTTTTGAGTAATTCGAATTAGATAAGCAAATTAACTAATCGACAATTTGAATTTCGGAGTTGTAAGTAATTCTAAATGGATCAGTATGATCATGGTGCTATCCATTGAAATGCATGACCTCAGAGCAGTAATAGAGCTTAGCGCTATTGGAATAAAAGTAGATACAATACGATATCTGTATATAATAAAATATAGATTCAACTGAGTGTTCTAAATTTAACCTAATTCTGGGAGGTTTACACCATCAATCGAACGGAATTCGACTCGCCGCAACTCACCTGTTTGCCCAGTTCCCGTCGTCCGGGCAGTGGCGCAAAGATGATGCCCAGCTCCGCGCATTTCTGCGAGACGAGCTCTTTGAACTCCAGCTGAGCTGGTTGCACCACATCGACAAGCATCACAGGAGTTAGCAAGACAGCAGCAGGCGCCGGTGGCATTGGCGGTGGCGGGGCAGATGTGGGCTGCAGCACGGCATCCGTGGCACGATGCAGCATGTCCAAAGCGCGGCGCAGATGCTCCTTAATGCATGGCTCACGCAGAATCGGTTCGCTCAGCATGCTCTTCCAGCCGGCATACCAGCGCGAAATTTCCGCAAAGTCTGGCGACTGGTTGAGCCAAATAACCAGCACTTGCATCCAGCGTGGAAAGAAATGCTTGTCCAGCAACTGGGCCATATGGTGGGCGGGTATAAGCTCGTGCCACTCCCACACCTGATGCCACAACTCCAGATTCTGCTGTAGCGGATTGATGACAAACTCCGCAAGCACCGCTTGCAGCTTGGGTATGATGTAGCGCAGCAGAAACTGCACGAGCTGCTCCTCAGGAAACGCTGACTGCCACGGCGTCAGCATGGCACGCGCTGAGCGATCCTGCGGTGACCAGGCTTGCAGTGCCACGCCTAGTTTGCTACGTATCTGCGGATAAATGGACTCCTCCAGCTTGGCGCCCAGTATGCCATGCCAGGGCAAAATCCAGCTGTGTATGGGCACAGTATCGGTCAGTGGATCCCAGTCGCGTACGCCGGCCGTCAGGCGTGGCAGCACCAATTGCTCCAGCACCGAATCCAATACCCAGGTTGGTAGCAGTGGCGCCCAAGCATCGAGCAGGGCTGCCATTGGGGCATGCTCCTTCGGCTGCCAGTTGGCAGCGCAGGTTCTAAATGAGGGCATAACGCCTGCCCAGATGAGCGAGGAGTACGGATCGAAAACGTTCCGTGATTGCTGTTCCGTCACCTCGGACTCATCCTTTTGTAGTATGCCACGCCAGCGCTTGATCAGCTGCACCGGCTGTGCGGGCTGTTCAAGGGGCTGCCAATCGTTTAGTTCGCGCTTCAATAGCGGTGCAATGACGCCCGCTGCCAGGTCGGCCAGCCCAAATTCCTTGTACTCGGCTGCATAGTCATGTTGTAGCTCTAGGAATAGGCGCTCCGCTTGACCGAGACTTAGCTCAGGGTTCTCACTAAGCTGTTCGAGGCGAAGCAATGCCGCCTCCAGCGTGTTCATGTGATTGCGCTCAAGCTGAACCAACTCCAGCAGCTGCTTCTGTTCGTGCATCAGCGCGGCCTGTCGATCAGCGCATTCGCGCTCCTCCTTGTCTATCGCTATGATATCCTGCTCGCATTGGCTTACGAGCAGCTGTAGATTGTGTGTCAGCTCCGGCATACTAAACACGGAGACTGGCGTGGGCTTCTCAGCACTCTCGTCAGCAGCCTGTGCATCATACAGCGTTTCCTCGGGAGTAATTTTGTTCTGAGCTAAGGCGTGATAGCCGCTAAGCACGCGACGCTCCGGTCCCGTCATGTCTATAACTGGAACATTACCCAGGCGCTTACTGAGCTTTTCAGAGAGCAAATGATCAGATTTCTTGCCCTTAGCAATAACCTCCTCCACGGACTTGTAGTAGTAGCGTTTGCTATTCTTTTCTCGTGTTTCGCCGCCGCCTTTCTTCCATTTGTTGAGTTGTTCCTTGAACTCTTTGGCCTCCTTGATATCCTCGTCTATCTTCAGCGGCTTGACCTGGCCGCCCACGCTAGCTGCCGTCTCAGGACCATAGGCACCAATGGCACCGCGTCCTTTACGAACGTGCGCTTGCACCGGCTGCGAGATGCCCTGCAAATCCTTGCCTAGACCCTTTCCGGGCTCGTAACCCATTTGCAGCAGAAGTTTAGCGCCTATACCGCGTGTATGCTGCTCCCAGGCACCCACATTCCTATTGCTCGCTATGTGCGAATTGTGTCGCAGCCCTGCTGTGCTATTCGATGACATTGTCGGGCGATGCGGCTGCTCCTCTTGCCCTGCCGAGCTATCAGAACTGTTGGCATCACTGTTGTCCATCAACTGTGCTTGTTTGCGTCCAAATGAGGGTCGCGCCTCGTCGCTGTCATCCGCTTCGCTGTCCTCCTCATCGCTGCCTGCGTTCTCATCTAGCAGCTGCTTCTTCTTCTGCTTTTTACCGGCTTGTTGAATGCCGCCGGCAACGAAATTCACTGGTGCAGTATAATCTTTGGGCTTGTTGGTGGAGCCGCCGCCCAAACCACGCCTGCCACGTCGACCGCTGCTTTCGCCTTCGCCTTCATTATCACTGTCATCAGCCCAAATCCCTGGAAAATACTTAAGTTTAGTACAATTTAGTTTCGCTTAATAATTTTTTCATACCATAAATTTGTTGATGCTTGGTGTGACGTCTGCGTGGCCTATTTATATTAAACTCATTGTCCAAATCGTAGTCTGTAATCTCAAAACGTTCGTATTCATTGTCGGACATGTTTAACTGACATAAATAAAGCGCAGAATTCTAACAAAGTGGGAAATAAACAAAAACGTTTAGCTGAATTAACTTTAGTGTTGTAAAGCGTTGCAAATAGGCCACTATGTTAATATAGATATTTTCGTGCAAAAAAGTTTTTTATGTTTGCTGATTAAAAATGTTATGGAAACAAGCTATATATTTTTGAATTTAGAGTTTTATTATTCTAATATTTTTGTCTGTTGATTAAAAATTCTTTATATTTTATTAATTTACAGCTGTAAGATATTTCAATGCACGCCATGTACCAGCTGATAATTTGTCTAATATACCTTTTTGAGATAGCATTGCCATTTTGAGTATAACAGAATGTTCACAGAAATCAGATTTTATAGTTCATTTGGTCATAATATTATTTATATATGTATTCGAAAATTTATAAGGATTAATTTTAATTATACATTTTACTATAAGCTTGTCTTAAAGATTATTTTTTTTAACAATAGACAGCACATCGTGCCATTAAACAAATGATACAATTGTTGATATTTGAAGTTTCTTTATTAGACTTTAGATACTCCTTAAACGCATATAATATTTTAAATAATATTTATTCAATATCATATAATTCATTTTTCAGTGTTTTAATTAAGTTCAGTTAAAGTTTAAATTCTATTATTCCAAAGAACGTGCTCTATTTTATTGTTCTTAGTTCAGCGGAATCGAACCAGTTCACTTACTCACTAAAGAACTGCCGCACGTGCATTACGATAACATCACATTCTTCTCAATGTTCTTGTTGCGTGCGGTTCGTTGTTCGTTTTTGGCGCATACAAATTGTAACAACGCGAAATCACAGCTGCGTAAAGTGCCAACAATCAAAGTAAATAAACATATTAAAATAATTGCTAACGACAATTAGGCACAGGCCGCACCGCAACATCCTCTCGTGTTTCCCTTGTGTTCCAATTAAATAAACTGTATATAGCATTTTAATATTCGTTCAACACACTTGCAAACATTAAGTTTTAATTGAATCTAAATCAAAAGCATACACAAATACAGCTAGCAAAACAAAAGTGAAATTAACACGTGCGTTCAATATTGTGCTCCCAGTTTCAGCCCGCCACAGATTATACCCAGTTGCTTTTTCTCATTTTCGTTGATTTTTTTTGCCGGCGTTGAATTTTTTAAGGCTGGCATTTGATTTGCCTTTGGATTAACTGTTAATTAAACAAATAAGTAACAACAACAGCAACAACAACAGTAACAACAACTACTGAAGAGAAAACAACAAAATGGTGCAGGTAAGATAAAAATAAATGTATTAAAGACTTTACTTTAAATAACAACAAATAAAGTTAAATTTGTGAATAAGTAAATATTAGTTGCTTTACTAATGAGGGAACAAGTTCTTTTTTTAAGTCTAAACTAGAATCAAGTTAAAGAACTTAAATAGAGCAATACTACAAGTATAGTAAAGCTTCCATAAATGTAAATTAAAATTTTTACTGAAGTTGATTAAAAAATTGATTAAAAATTGTAATTATTTGCATTGTTATAAATTACACATATATTAAATTTTAAAAAATTGATTAAAAACCTAAATTATTTTTATTGTTATAAATTACATATATATTGCATTATATTATTAATTTCAAATTTAATATTTATTTTAAAATAATTTTTACAATTTAGAGAATATCAGAAATGTAAGCCGGACAATAATCGACATTATTGTGGGATATGGCTGGTTTTATATGAGATATCTATTATATTTCATAGCTATATAGATTCAATACATTTTATTAAATTCAAATTCTTGGACTTCAATTCACAAAAAGCTTAACAATTTCTACAAAAATGTTATGATTATTGTAAAATACATGTTACAGTTAAGTAGATTTTCTTTAATGCCTCCGTATGTAATTTACAATTATATGTTATTTATTTTTATATTTATGTTAAAAATATGTAAAACGTTGGAGTTGAATTAATTATTAAAAACATTAAAAACAATATAATATATAATAATAGTATGACAACCAAATTCGAACATAAATTAATATTTATGTAATATTTATATAAACGAAGAATTTTCCATTGTGATAGAATATTTATTTAATGAAACTTTCTATTTTATGTTACTCAACCATATTTATGTTTGGCCCATTTTGTCTACTTCAAATTTTTGTCTATGGCCTACTCGAAAAACTATCTTTAGTTTCGATTATTGCAGCTTTTCTCTTTGACTATTCAAAGGAAACACTAGTACGCAATAGCAACTTTAAACACCTATAAACCTAGCTTTAAAACCAAGCGCTTTGGCCTGGACTATTCACCATAAAACCCTTAAAAGTCAACCTACTCAACGAATTCAAAAACAAAACCAAAAAAGGCAAACTCTTCTCACAATCGGACTTGAAAACTTTTCACTTTTTCCCAACCAACCCTCCCCCCGAGCAGAATGTGCGCCCGTTTCCTGACCTTTGACGTAACTTTGAACGTTCGCCTTGCAACCCCAACTGCGAAAAATCCTTGCGTGGGGTATCAACAAAAAAAGAACAGAAAAATATTGACTAGCTATGCAGTTTTTCCCACCCCGCTTGCACTGTCCCAAACAGGAATCAACAACAACAAGAGCAGGAACAGCAACCACCAAAGAGAGAAAAACGAGTTAGCGCGGCAACGCATCGAGATCAAAATTTGAAAAATCCAATTGGAAACGTTTGGCTGTTGCAGGACACAACAGCAGTTCCAGGACTGGGAAAATTGGCCCATTTGGCCCGTTTCGTCGTACGCCCAGGCCTCCTCCTTAATGAACACGAAACGTTGCATTTAGTCAATTTTCCAACCACCATCAATGAGGAGAAAAGCGGCTGCCAGAGCACATACAGAACGCAAAACGAAAAAAATTCAATTGCTCTAATTGGCAGTTGGATAGAGTAGCAAGATACTCCGTAGAAATGTGTTTAATACACCAATTCTATTCTGAAATTTGCTTTATGTAGATAGTTGAATAGATCAAATGGCAAATTGGAAAAATATATTCTCTTTATATTCGATTGTGTTCATGAAAATAGTCATGTTGCAGTACACAAAATCATAAGCCAACTGAAAACGTACGTTTTCATTGGAAAATAATAAGATGCATACATTTAGCTTAGAATAGAATGCAAAGAAGATAGTTACGAACAATACTGATCAAAATTCATTTGGTTTTGATTCTCTTAAAGATATTCGGTGAAAATGAACATTTCATATCTATGTCATATACATAAATTTAAAAAATAAATAAATATATAATATATAAAGATTTCTTATACAACTTATATAGCTCGGCCGTATATATTATATTGTTATACTATAATTTATTATAATATTTAAACTTATATATGAAATTGTATATACTTTTTAAGCTAGAAGCTTTAGAAGTAAATATTTCTATATACGGTATATTTCAGTAGAATTGTCAGGAGCTTATAAAAATGGGTTTAGCTTGGATTTGGATATATTTTATTTAATATGTTAATATGATCAGCTATAAAACCTAAGTGACCATTTGTGAAACTGTTCATGTTTACTGGGTATTCAAAAACTAAAACGCTAGCGACTCGTTTACCTGGACCGCCAAATGATTGAAGTTCCACTTTTCGATTTGAAATGCGTTTTGCAACTGTCCACATAGATACAGATACACACGCACACACACTAGCTCGCACATACAGTTATGCCAAAGCGCATTTTCCCCATTTGCATTTTGTCCAGGCTCTATCAATGGTTGGGGCTTTTGGGTGATTGGGTGGAGAAGGTCTTTCGAACGTAGCTGATGTTTGACAGAGCTTTGTTGCTATTTCTGACTGTTTAGTCAGCAGTGGATATGTGTGTGTGTGTGAGTATGCGCGTGTGTGTGTGTGTGCGTATATATTTGAAAGATAGAGGGGTAATAGGCCTTCATCTGTGCTGGCCCGGGAAAATTGCCCAGGCTATAGAGAAATGTGTTTCGAGTCTGTTATTTGTAACGCTCTTCACGCATTTTCAACCAGTTTCCTGGCCATGTTGCGCTGCTTAGGCCATAAACGTGGTATGAAACCCATTCAAAGATAAGCTAAGCGCACAGTTTTCTATTCAAAGTTACGATGTGCCTTAGTTAATAGAGACATCATGTGAAATACCTCTGACTCAATTTAAACTGACTCGCGGAAGGAAGTTTCGAAACTGAAATACCCTACAAAAACAGAACTTTTTATTATAGTTAAATTGCATCAATGATGATCTGTATCAAAGATGATCTGATTTATATATAATTATATAACTTTTGTTGCTGTAATTTAATACTTATTATATAAATATGTTTAACATATCGTTTTGTTTGGAAATAGAACTGAAATTAATGAGTAATTTAAATTTCGTTCATTTATTTAATGAAGGATTTTTATCTGAGTTTAGTTAAGTGATCTTCATCGTCAAAAAATCGCAAAATTTTTTTTTTTAACTTTTGGAGCTGTTCTTTAAATGATCTATCATCTATAAAATACTTCTTTTATTATATAACATTTCTTTATATTCCATTCATTCATAAAAATAAAAAAAACTCGATATTTTTCAGTATAATATATCGTATCATATAATGGATAAACTCAGCTTAGGTTAGCTTAACTAAGCTTTTTCATTATCGTGTTTCCCTTTGCTGGCATGACACTGTTCTGCATATTAACCATCTCAAATAGACAGCCACGCCCCCTCAAACTGACCTCATGCGACAAGGTGAGAGGCAACATCGTCTATTCAGGAGGCTGTCAGCTCTGTTCGTTGCTGTTTCTGTTTTGGTTCAATTCAATTTGTGTGTTGTGTGTGCCTGAAGGCAGTCGCCTTGGTTTCTTTTTTTTTTTGATGGACATTCGACTGCCATTAGAAGGTTTTACTTTTCAATTATCAAATGCATGCTAGACGTGGTACATGCGTGAACCGTCCTGCAGGCTGCGCGTAGAGCCCGTACAGTGCAATTGCCTACAGAACGAGTCGGCGGAGGCAGAGCTGGAGCGAGCAGAGTGAGACGAATCACTATTCATAACAGCTGCCAAATGGCGCAGCATCGTTGCCTCTGGATCTGGATCAGTTGGCTCGGCGGTCTGGACATGCCGACTGTGCATCTCTGTGCCGCTGCGCCACTTTGGTTTCTCTGGCTCGTGGGTGCCGCTGCTTAGAAATTGAGCGAACTGCTGCGGTGCCTGCAGTTGTGCCAGCTGCTCCCAGTCGGGCGCAGTCGCACGTAAACGCTGACGCATCTCGCTTAAGGCGCGCTGAGTCTCGTAGCCAGCCTGTGCTTCGAATTCGCGTTCGCTGAGCAGATTTCTGGGCATAGGCGGCATGACTTTACGTTGCAATTTTATGAACTTCAGTTGGATCCACTGCAGCACCCACCAAAGCTCCGGCCAAGGCAGCAGCAAACTAACGCATATCCAGCCAAACTTAGCATCATTCGAAGCCCCCAGGATGAGCAGATAGGCCAGCAAACGCAGAAAGCGACAATGGGCACGACGCACCCAGCGCTGGGTCCACATATCCTGGTAGTCCTGACACGCGTTGACCAGCATAAAGGCGCCAGCAACGAGGGACACTGCCACGCTGGTCGGAAACTGTTCGAGCACAAGCTTAAAGTTCGTACTCAATGGCTGGATGCTGCGCATTTTATGATCGCCGTGACACATTAGAGCCACACAAACCACGACAACGCTGGCCAAATGAATGCCCATCACGGCGGCCACACAGTAAACACAAATTAAGGATTCGCCGACAATAGTTGTTGCTTCTATCACCCACAGTCCTACTCCCAGCATAAAGCGTACCAAGCGCTCCTTATCGCAGCGCTCCTGCAATAGCGTTAGATTGTAGGCCTGATCCGTGTAGATGCCATAGCAGGAATGCGCATGTGCTGAAAGCGAGATGTAGTGGACGCGTTTAGCCCTGCCAGCTAGGAATTTGCCCTCATAGCATTCCCGGCGTTGCTTGTGTGCGTCATATACACCCTGTGCCGTCGACGCCCTGTACTGGATGTACTCCGTGTTGGCCGCTTTTGAGATTAGCTGCAGTCGATTGCTCTGAAAGATATTCCTCAGCCTTAGCGGCTGATCACGACGGCAATAGATATGCACACGATTCTGTGAGTATAGCGTCTGCAGCACAGTCAAAGCGTCCTGGACATGAGGTATACCTGTATGCAAGTATGTGACCTGCTGACCGTTTAACTGCTCCGCGAAAAGGTCATTGCAACAGCCACTCAATATTAGAAATATCAGCGAAAGTTTTGAAAACATTTGAATTACTTTCTGTGGTTGGGTTTTGTGAAAGCAGTTAATGAATGCTCTGAATGCTGTCAAAATTTAACACAACTACTTGGTCAATAGGACTTAAATAAATATGATCCAATTTTCAAGTATTACTTAAACTATAAAATGCTGAAAAACCTGAGAGACAAAGTAATTGAAAGCTAAACTAATTAAAGTAGAAGAGAAAAGTTAGTATCGGATGTTTTTTAAAGTTGCACAAGTTTAAATCATAATAAAACAAAAACATATATTATTTTAATAACGGTGCAACGGACTTTATTGACTAGACATTTAAATATGATTTCGGTCAAGGCATAATCTGCAATACCAATTTTGATGACCAATCCTCGTCTTTAGAGACATATGCTCCAATGTTGATGCTCATATAATGCTGCTGCGAAATAAACCTTATGGTTAATTCTCAATTCTATTTATTTACGCTGCACAAGGTGCAGGAACAGATGAAAATTTCAACAATTTGCATGCGTTGCTCAGCTGTAAGTCTATGCATAATTAAATGACAAACCAAACATAAGAAAAAGCAACTTTCAGCTTGCAAATAAAGAATAGATGCCAACTCAGAAATTTTATTTATGGCCTTTGGGCTTAGCTTATTTTGATCCATTTCAAAGTCAAATTTTCAATCTAAATTATCGATTAATTGTTAGGCTAGATTAAGAGGCAAAAATCAGATTTTTTCACTTTAGACACATTTATGAGTGAAAGCTATTATTATTAATAACCAATGATAAAGTAGGCAACACTCTTAAGTTAAGTCATGTGCATTGATCTACAAGTATAGTTTACAAATGGCTCATATTAATGATGAACTTAAGAATATATTATGATACACTTCTTAGCTAGTAAGTCAATGAAAACGTTGCATATCGATTTAATTTTCACTGCTGCATGTGTGAACTCACTTCAGATTCCAAATGAAGTCACTTTGAAATAAATAAAAATAATTGTCGACTACCTCAACATTGCCCTAGATAATCTGATTTCCCCAAGCAAACGAAGCCAAAACTTTATTAAATTCTAAATAAAGTTCAATAGCAAAAACTTTATAATTGATGAACAATAATCATATATCATAGCCTGAGCCAGCCACACACAATAAACTTTGTCTCGCATCAATTGATGACTTCAGAGTTTGCTCATTGGATAAACCAACCCAACTAAGACAACCCTCCTCATACTCCCTACCCAAACAATGAGTGTGGACTTTGTAGTCGACTTTCAGGCGTGCGTCACATGCTGAGAGAATAGAGCAGCAGAAGGCACACTTAGTGCTAAATTTTTGCTGTTGGTAAAACAATTTTAGCATTGTCTATTATATAAGTAAAAGAGAAAACTGATTGATAAAATATGAATTTAAATCATAAAAAGTTAAAGTTAAATTCAAATAAAAACATACTTAAGCTTAAATAAATTTAAATTTATAATTTTTTATTAATCGCATTTATATAGATTTTCTTCAGAAAATTGAATCTGTATAATAATATCATACTAAGTTTTATTTAAGAATATTAAGTTATCCTTTCGATATAAAAAACACTTTCAGAAGTCATGTCAATTTATTTTTGTTTACATTTTTTCATATTTTTACCATTACTCTAATATCTTTACTTTATCACAGTCAAAAAATGTTGTGTAAAGAAATTCCTTTAGAAAAATATTCCAAATTCCATTAATATGTCTAACTGTGTCGCCAGTATGTAAATTCCTTAAGCACATCTCATCTTATAAGCTATATAACCATCTTATACTAGTTAGCTTATACTAACTAACTTATACTCTGAAATATGTATCATCTGTAGTTTCTATTTCACGCCCATATCATTTTCTCAAGTGCTTTTGCTCTTTTTTTGATGTTGCGTTTTGGCCATGTTTTCTAGTTGGCTTTTAGACAACGCCTGTCCTTTGTGCCACATTTTTCTCTGCTCCGTTGTGGATGCTTTATTTGTAGTTGTCGTTTTTCAGTCGCATACTACGTGAACCAACTAACAATGTGTCTACGTAGTACGTAGTACGTAGTGCCCCCTCCCCCTGCCCAAGCTTCGAGTATAAGTCAGGGCCAAGCGCAAAAGGAAAAAGAATTTCCCGGTCATTTCATCAAAGCGCAAGTCGCGATAAAAAGCAGCGTAGCAAAAACTCTGAACAAAAATTAAAAAAAACGGACAAGGCAAAGGAAAATCTACGCACAAAGTGGCAAACAGCAAAAGGAAGAAAAAAAACCAACTGAAATGGCCACAAAATGAAAACGAATGAGCAAGAGCGAGGGAGAGAGGAAGGGTAAGAGCAGAGCAGAGTTGGAAGTGGGCTGTGGTGGGGATGGTAAGAGATAGCGACTTCGAAGCTGCAGCATTTTTTCCCGTTATGAACCAGAAATCGAACTGAAATTTGTGCAGTGTTGTTTTTTGCTGCTGTTGGCAACAGAAAGGTTGCTGTTGCTGCTGTTGTTGTTGTTGTTGTTATGAGTGTATGCTATGGCTATCCATTGCGTTGCTGCGCTGCGTTTGCTGCTTGTTCTCCACGCTCCTTTTTGGGCCTCATGCATTTTCCGTGTTTCGTTTTGTGCGCAAAATAAATTGGTAAACAAGCGAGGCGGCCAGAGGCCTGCATTAGCACGACAAGGACAGTGATCGAAAACGAATGACAGAGATGGAAACAGAAAAGAGTGCGGGCAGAGTGAGAGAGCTGGCCTGGTGGTCAATGGCAATACATGGTCATCCGATGTTCGTACATAGCCATTCGCCTGCATTCATACTCATGCATGTATATATGTATATATATGTGTGTGTCTGCATGTGTGTGTGTACATGCGTGTGTGTTGTGTTTTCTGTGACGCTGTGCACATTTCATTCTGGCTGCATTTTAGTGCCTGTCCATTGTTTTGGGCAGTCACCTCCCACTCTCGTGTGGCTGCCATCGAATTTGCTCTCTCTACTCTTCCACACTTCTCCGCTACTCTTCTCTGTTCGCGTCGTTCATGTATTGCATATGGTGCGTCCGTTAGCCGCGTGGGTCACAAGCGTTGCGTGGACGTCGCTGCCGTCTCTGCTTTTTTGCCTCCTTCTGTGCGTTTACCTCTGCCATAGGCACTGCTCGTGCCTCTGTCTCTGCTGCTGTCGCTGTCGCTGCCGCTGCTTTCGCCACGGCTTTTTTCCACGTTGCCGTCGCGTCTCTTCTAACTCGCTGCATAGCTGCGAGGAACCCACGCCTCCTCTCTTTTTTCACATTTCTATTGTTGTTGTTGCTTTTTGGCCGCTGCATTGGAGGCGCAGTTCTTGCGATGCCATTGTGCACAGTGGCACAAGCTATTCATAAAACTGGAAGTTTTAAATTATCATTATAAATAATATGATTGTATGTAATTGATTGTAATAAAACGATTATATAAATAGATAAGCTCAGCAGTAATTTAATATTATCATATTGATTGCAATTAATTGTTATATAATGTTAGAACAGTGTAATGGATTGCTTGGCCTATAAATTATTCAAGTGCAATATTTTTAGAAAAAATCTCTAAAAAGAATAATTCGCAACTTCAATATTATATACATTTATATATTATTTTTGTACAACAAAAAAATAGGAATATTAAGTTTAAAATATCGATTCAAATATAATTATTTTTGGTTATCTTATATTATATATTATATTTTATATTTTTTATATTTATTTATCTTTCAGGTAAGCAACAAATGATATTTGCTCCAGTGTGCAAGTCCAATCAGTAAAAACGAACGAAACGCGACGCTGGCGCTGCTGTTGCCGCTGCTGTCGCAACTGCCGCAGTCGCTCGTTATGTGTGCCAGGCAAAAGGCCAAACGCATGTGTGTTCAGTCGACCCTGTCAGCCAGCCCCACATGCTGCCCAACTCCTCTGCCGCCTCTGCTACGACATGTTGTGCACTGTACATAGGCACAATGAGCGAGTGAAATGCAAGATAGCGAGAGCAGGCGGGTGCGAGCGAGTGAGCGAATGACGAGCCTATACATAAAATGGCGTTGCATATGAGGAGAAAAACCTATGCAGTTGTGTGAGTGACCATCTCTTTGCGTGCGTAAGTACATGTGTGTGTGTGTGTGTGATGTGTATGTGTATGAGCCTACGCAACGGTAGCTTTTTCATGTTAGCTGCTGCTGCTTCGGCTGCACCTCAAAAGCAAAACGCATTGAATGCGTATCGAGTCCAAGTCGAATGTTGATTGTATTATATTGCCAGGGAACTTGCTCGAAGTCCATCTCATCTGGCTTTCTCCCTCTCTTTCTCTCCTTCGCTCGGTTCATGCACTTAAAAGCTCGTCCAGTCGCTGCAGGCTATAACCAACACACACACATGCAAACATGCAGCAAATTGAATAAACTCCCAAAATCAAATTTTTCACCACTTTTGCTCAACTGACGTGAACGCCAGCTGCTCGCTACACACCCACGACAACAACAAACTCTCTGAGTGTATACGTCTGTGTGTGTGTGTGTGTGTCCATCCTTGCCATTTAAAGGGTCAATGAAATGCACAGGCTATACCATTTTCTCATCCATGTCCCACGTTCATGTCCATGTCATTGTCCGTGTCCGAGTCGGGGTCCTCGTCCTTCATTCATTGCCTGGCCGTTTTTAGTTTTGGTTGAGCGCCTTTCAAATCAATTGAAAAACGTTTTCTTTTTTCCATGCTAGGACCCAGTTTTGTTCATATTTATTGTGGCATTCCTTCTTCTAGTATATTGGCTTTGATTTAGTTGCTAAAATATATTGGCCCTCTGATCCATCCAGAGTTGCTGCCAGCTGCCAGGTTCTATTGACCAGCAGCATTTCCTTTTATATGTTTCAGTTTTATTGTGCCTAACTCTCCATATGTAAGCAGTTTAATTATGGTCGCTCGATAGAAAACTGCTGTTTACTTAAGGATTGTTTTAGATTCGTTGAGATTTCGAGATATTTCTGAGCACTTCTGTAAGAAACTTGTTTTAGGTATGTTAACAAATCCTTATTGATTATAGTATATATGTAAATAGAGAGATATATTACTTTCCATGTCTATAACTTTCCTTAAAAACTTATTGCTTTTATATATCTAAATGATTTGGTCCTAAATATATGCTGCCCCTCAAAGTATGCTATGACATTCGCAAACCTTAAAATTATATCAATTATTTAGATATATATATATTTACACATATATTGAAGTTACATCATATAAACTACCAGATCGTAGCTCCAATTAAGTTCCATTGAGCATCTGTAAGCACTAAAAATCTTTGCTCATTTGCAGCTATTGTAAGCATAAGAGAATTTTCATTGTGTAGCCACAACTCGAATTGGGATTTGTTGCCATTGTTCAAAGTTTACATAACTTGTTGACAGTCTTTTGGCTGGCCTGCAGCTTTAGTGAATGAAATTGGAGCAAGAAATTGGTTAAAGCTGACCCAGACAGACAGACAGACGGACAGGCAGACCGAGCAAACACAAAAGGCAGCCAAGAGGCACACACACACGCAGCTGGAAAGTAAGACAAAACGTAAACACAACAGTTTTATCTTCATTAAATATACGTATAAATATTAGACATGCTTCAGGATCTACAATATATATATATTTGAATGTGTGTGTGTGTGTGTGCTTGCTTTTCATGTGGCATTTGTTTTGAAGGTCAAATTACGAAATCACCCACAAAATTGATGTTGGCAGCACCCAGGACAACATTATGTATATATATATATATATATATTAAATGGAGCAAAAGTTGTAACAAAACTTTTGAGCAGCCAAAATGTGTTGCACATTTAAGGGCCGGTGATGGGGGCGTGGTGTCTGCTGTGAAGTGAAGGACATTGGACGGCGTGCCACAAAATTTGTTTTTGAGCTGCAAAAACTTTTGTTTCCAGCACTTGCAAGCAGGCGACTTGACCTACTGACAACTTGTGCAAATTTATTTGTTTCTGGCAACTGCAGATGCTTGCTATTGCCTTTTTTCTTCCTGATAACAAAGGATGTTGACGTTTGCTAGGTGCTACGAGACGTATGCGCAATATTTGTGCACTTCAAACTCGAACAAATGTGTGTGTTTGGGTATAAATTTGTGCTTGTTTCTGAGGTGAATTGATGTGTTTGTTTTAAGCATAAGCTTTGAGTATAGGTCGAATTGTTCAAAGCAATTGCAAATTTGTATTACATTTAAAGTTTATTGTTTTGAGTTTAGTTTAGTTGCTTTATCAGACAAAAGATTTTATAAAGAGGGCCACTCTTCTACTTGGGAAAAACGGAAATTAAATAAACTTTAAATTTGAAGCATATTATATTTGTTATATTACATAGCAAAAGATGTGATATATTTCATATATATGTTATACAAGCCGTTTTACCCTATTTTAAAGTGTAAGGAATGTTTACATATAAATTTAAATAATTTGTATAATTAATTATTTTACAAATTTCAATCTTTGATACACCCAGTATTCGAACTATTCTTGTTGTCTATTGGACCTTGTCTTAAATAAAAGAATCATTTCAGGAAATATTTTAAAAATTATTTTTAGATAAAAGTTGCTAAAAATTGCTAATCAGGATATGGCGCACATTTTCAATTGTGAATATCCTGGACAACATTTTTATATATGTTGATGCAAAGAAACCTCAAGAAAAATATAGCGGACAGGTAAAACCGTCTTTGATTTGTATGCAAGATTTTTGCCGTTCGTCAACTTGAAGTTAATTTTAGCTACTCTAGATACATCGCGACAACATCCAACTTGCTGAGGCTTCTGTTCTCATTCTTAAATTTAAATTTAAGTCTTTAAATTTCAAATTAGAATCTTCTAAAAAAATCAAATATATATATACTTCAGAAAAATAGTTTTTATATTTAGTAAAATTGATATATATATATATATATATATATATATATAAATATTCCTTTTTTAATTGTCTACTTCTACTTCTATTCTTTATTTATCAAGTATTTTTCAATTTTGTAGAGTTTCTTATCAAAAATTATGCAATGAACATTTTCGAATTTATTTTACTCAACTCTCTTCATTTGCTACTCCAATAAATTTTCTCTATATTTTCCACTCAAGCTTACTCGTATTTTTCTGCTCATCCAGATTTCGTGCGCAACAAGTTTTAAGCCATTTTCACGCACACTGTGGCCGCAAATGCAGTGGGAAAACTTTTACTTTTATTTATTTTTTGCGCACATTTTATGCAACTTATATAAATGGCAGACGACACTTTGGCCACCTCAAACGCCCACCGCCCACGGCCGACAGCAGCTGCCCGAGCGTTGGTCTTTTTGTATTTTTCTCTTCGTCATCGTCGTCGTCGACGTCGACGTCGACGTTTTCGTATTTGGCAAAGATAAAGTTTTGTAATAAAAATGTCTGCTCGTAGACACCGGCAGACACTGCCAGCCAGTGGGTGGGTTAGGAGGGATGATGGGGTTCTGGGTCTGCTCAGTCCCAGCCAGCCGAGCAGACATTTTGTCTAGCAATTTTCAAGCCCGAAGTGTGTCAGCAACTTTGCCACCTCCTCGACTTCCTCTTCATCGTCGTCGTCGTCGTCGTCGACATCGTCGTGAACGTGTCCTTGTCCTTGGCCCCCACTCAGACAAACACTTTCTGATATTTATATATACATTAGTTGAGGGTAGGGAACTTTCGCTTTAGTTTTGCGCTGGTTTGCATTTTATATACATATAAAAGCGAGCATTGAAAAACTTGTTGCCAGTAATGTTTTCCTTTCACTTTAATATGCTTTTGGCGGAGCGTGTTATGAGACTAGGACGATTTTTAGTTCAGTTGGTTTATTGGTTTGGTTTATTATAGACTCCATTTTAGACCAGTTAATTGAAATGGTCGTTTAGAAATTGCATCTGGACACAGCCCACTTGCTTAGTACATTTTACGCTCAAATTACTTTTAGTAAAATTGTAGTGCATATTGATTTTAATTCACATTTAGTACACCATCCAAGATCTTGGCATTAAGCTACTACTAAGGAATTATAAAACACTTTGTTTAAAGTTCGATATTCCATTGAATATATTTATTTGTTGTAGTTTTTTCTTTTGTTTATTGTTTGTTTCTTATTTTTGGTAGCATTCAAATTTCGTTTAAAGAATTTGCATTTTAGAGCAACATTTTAGAACACTTTATTAAGTGCAATGCGTGCTAAATTCTTAAGCATATATATATATTAAAATATAATATGTTATGTCTTTTTTTTGTATAATTTTTGGGCTATTTACATGATTAACATAAAGACATGTTCTAAAATTTAGTACATGTGTATTTTTTGTTTTGTTTAAGCCTTAGGCTTCAAACGTTTCGTTCATGAGTAATGTTGTGCTGTGTACTATAAATATTTGTGAGACATCCCTTAGACCTTAATGATTTTAGTGCAGCCTGACATTGGGTTACCGAATTTAGAACATTTATTATTGCAACTCTATATTGAAAATCCCCGAGGCAACCCAAATGCAGTCTAAACATTGCATCAGTGAGTTTCCTTTTTTGTTTTTTTTTTTTATGATGAGAGTCTGCGACATGCGAGTGATATGCTTCCGATAATTATTAAATTATATAGATACTATAACAAATATAGATATGTGAAATCGCCTAAATGGGAAATTCTAATATGCTACGACTCCTAGAAGTTAACCCCAATATTGAATAGAACCCACTACGCCTTACGTCTGATGCCCATCAGACACAGCACAAAGAAAATGATCGTCCAGCCGGCCATAACGAGGAAGCCGTTATAGACCTTCTCGTGGGTAATGCTCCAACCCTTCTCGATGACATTTCTAGCCGATATGGAGGGTATGGTAAATGGCAGCACCATTACCACATCCTGCAGGAATTGCGGCATGCTCTCCAACGGCCACAGAAGACCTAAACGAAATACCAGAGATCAGAAATAAATAATATGCATTAGATATGCAAAGACCTACCACAGAGTATAATCATGGGATAGAAAGCTCCAGTGGCCACAAAATTAGCCTCCGTGTGCGATTTGCAGAAAACAGAGATGAAAAGACCTGGAACAAGAGATAAAACTCGAATTAGTTGCATGTCATTTCTATATCTAAGCTCGTTTATCTACCAAACAACATGCCACAAAAAGCTGTCAGCGTTAACAGTCCTATCAACGTAGTCGTATCTCCATTGTTATACGTATCGAATACGATGCCAATGTATATGACGACCTCGAACGACTGCAGTGCCATGATAATAAGCTGTGTCAGTAGATGAGCCCAAAGCATTTCGGTTGCTGAAACTCCAGCCAATAGGGTACGATCCCAGATGCCATCCATACGCTCCGAAATAAATACGGCCGCCGTCATCAAAGTGGCCAAGAAAAATACCATGCTTAATGGGAAAACAGACATTACAATTTAATAAAAAGTTAGTTGTATAATTAAAGGTTTATATTAAGCGATAGTTTCGAATAGTTATATAAATCGATATTAATATTTACCGATAAATTCGAAAAGGTTTTTTTAATTTATATTATGAAAGAGATTAAGTGAAAGTTGATTAGAAAAAGGTATTTGGGAGTACAAATATTTGGGTGGTATTAATGATCCGTAGAATCCTATCTATCGATAGGTTTCAATAAGCACCGTGAGCATAGAAAAAGTACTTAATAATACAATATAGATGAGGCTAAAAAAGTCATACTAGAATAAAATAAGTAAGAAGAGATATGAAATATGTAAATTAATAATCGATATATTTATCGATTTTATTTTAATTATAAATTTTAATAGAACTAAAAGGCGTATATATACAGGTTTCATGATCGATAGTTATTGAGTTGCATATCGACATCAAGTGTTAAACTATCTTGTGTATATCGATAAATCTGATAAATACCTGCTGAACCAATCGTATACTCACGTCATAACCACTCCAGGCGCACAATACTGTTGGAACTCAATGTCCGTGCTGCCATAGATGGGATCCTGGAACTGTACAGGCAATTTGACCAAGGCAGCTGATACATTACAATCGTGAACAACGGCATTCATAAAATTGCTAAATGTGTCTCGCAGTTTGCGCTGCATAAAGTAACCAACTTGTTGATCTGTGAAGGCAGTTAAACAAAAATTCGATATATTTTTATATAAAGCTTAGCTAGACTCACCCGTCATATCGATATGGACAACTACTTCGGCATTATCAACGGATCCATCCGATGCATAGATACCATCCTCGATAAATTCGTAAACCGAGTCACTGAAGTTGTGAGCGAAGTATATATAGCCCACGGTTTTGGCGCGTTTGGCGTCCGCAAAGGCTGCCTCCTCTGTGGGATAATACTTTCTAGTGGCCACATCATCGCCCAGTTCCTGTATGTAGCGACAGGAGAGCTTATTGAATCGGCACGTATCGTTGACGTTATAAATGGTCTGCAGGTTCTCATCGAAACACTCGGAATAGCTGTTCACCTCGCCGGAGTAGATGCCCAGCTCAAGATTCTTGGGTGTTTTGCCAATGGCCATATAGAAGCAGGACAATTGTATGATGGGAAACAGCATCATGAAAATTATGCCTCTAAAATAGTGAACAGAACACACTGTAAGAACTGCTAGCTGAGGTCAAACGTAAGCTGCACTCACGAGGGTTGTCTGAACAGTTGCACAAAGTTCTTGGTCATCATCGCTTTAAGGCGTCCTTTGGTCGTAAAGAAAATCTTTTTGCAATTGTCGTTCTGTGGCTCCACGTATGGTATGGGCGGCTTCTCTACCGTCGGCTCATGTGTATCGATCACCTCCGTTGGCAGCGCTGCGGCGGGCAGCGTTTGATTTTTACTCTGATTCATAATCTGCTCCAGCTGGTCTTCGTTGCCCTGACGCTGGCTGAGTATGAGGAAAGCATCTTCGATCGATTGTGTGCCGAATTGGATCATGATATTGGTGGGCGTGTCCTCAGCCAGCAAGACGCCATTGCGCATGAGACCGATCTGGAGGGGAAGCAATAAGTTAAAAGTAAAAAAGACAATAATAATGTGAATAGACGAAGAAAACAACTATAATAGAAAGTCTTAGTCAGTTGATGGAATATAAAGATCAGAGTAGCAAAACAATTTTAGTCAAAGTCAAGAGTGGCCTTTTCGTGAGTGACTGACTAGAACATACCCCTACCCAGCTTAGGCTTAATTCTATTTCAATGGAGTACATTTATAGTTTACCTAAAGGTAAGATAATGCTCTCTCTTTCGTTAGCTTTATTTTTCTCTGTCTATCGTGTTTTACTTTCCTTTCTCTCTTCCCACTTTATCTATCTTTCAGTCTTGCTCTTACTTTCTCTCTCTCTCTCTCTCTCCCCATATATATAGAGACTTAATGAATGATGCTTCTAAATGTTATATGAGCTGTCATAATTCTTAATTGACTTATACTTACGTAATTCGCCTGCTTGGCCTCTTCAATATAATGTGTGGTAATAATCACAGCCAATTTGCTATTTCTAGTCGTTTCCACCAGAAAGTCCCAAATTCTACAAGAGCAAAGAACGCATTTAGTTATACATAAAAACACAAGTACGTTGAACTTACTTTTCGCGCAGCATAGGATCAAGCCCGACCGTGGGCTCATCGAGAATGAGCAGCTCGGGGTCGTGTATCATGGCACAGGCGAAAGACAAGCGGCGTTGCTGTCCTCCACTGCATTGCTTGATCATTTGACCTGCCGACGGCAGTTGCAGCAGGTCCTTGAGCAGCTTGAACTTCTCCCGAATACGCTCATCTGTCAGTCCATAGATGCGACCGAAGTAAAAGAGGGTCTCCTTGACGGTCATCTCCTCGACCAACGCGATCTCCTGTGGCATAAAGCCCACACGCGATCCGGGCACACCGCTGCCCGGCTCACCGGGCTTAACGCCCAAAACACAGACGTCTCCGCCGTTGAGATTACGTTGCCCGACAATGCATGAGAGCAGCGTTGTCTTGCCACAGCCCGAAGCGCCCAGTAGGCCATAGCTAAATAGAGAGTGTGTGTGGGGGAGAGGGGGAAAAGTTATTGATTGATTTAAAACAATCGATTGGAGTTCATTATGAATGCCACTCACATGGAGCCACGCATGACGTTCATATTCAGCTGGTTGAGCACAATCTTGGGATTCTTTTTGGAGCCATAGTACTTATAGCCATTCCGCACTTCAACGGCCGCCATTTTGCTTGTGTGTGTGTGTGTGTTTAAGTATATGTGCTCTCCTCTCTTTCAGCTCGCTCACTCGCTCTGACGTTGCTAATGTGCTGCATGATCGAAAAAGAATGATGAGTATCGGATAATTGTTTGCGTCAATAAATCTATATTTGGCTATGTGTTTTATTGATTTCCATTGCTTTATGACAGACACGTGCCAAGGCACACAAAGCGCTCGGGCTGCCAAAAAATATCGCTGTCCAAGACCTAAACATAGTGCTAAAATCTTAGCACTCGGCAAGTTGCAAACAATTAGACAATGCCTGAAAGTGAAAAATAAGCCAGCTAACTTCAGCTCAGTTCGCAGAGTTCACTGCCCTTATCGAAAATATATCCAAATTTGTTTGGTAGATCTAAAAACTGATTTATCAATGTTGACTTCAGTTAGTTAATAAACTTTTCACACAAATTAGTTCATAATTTGCCATCTGAAATATTTAGCTTAGTTAATTCCTTTTGAACTTTGCCTTGCTTCCACGTGTGGCGCGCTTAATTAACCTTTGATTTTCACAAAGCCTTAAAACTAAACTGGCAATTATTATTCTTGATAGCTAATGACACCTTAGGAAAGGGCAGCAAGAGTTGTGCTTATTCATTGTTCGTTAATGAACCCTAAAATGTGTGAGAAATTATCATTATTTTTGGTTGAATACATATCTCTAAAGAGTAAGACTTTAGAACTTAAACCGAGACCGCAAATATACTGAGGATATAAAATACATATCAAACTTTATAAAATAATATTAATAATAAATAAAGAAATAAATAATTAATAAATAGATTAACTCGAAATTCTTTTAAATAATAATTTCCATATATTTGTTATGTAAATGTTTTAATTAAAATTAAATTAAATAGAAGGGAAAAACTAATTTGATCAAAGTAAAATTTGCAAAAATATTAATTAAATTTCAGAAAACTGTATATATTACGAAGAGTAAAATAATATATACTAATATTTCAAAAATTTTAATACTTTTTGCATATAAAATATGTGTATATATGTTTTATATTAAAACATTTAATAACATGTAATAAATCTGATTTAATATATTTGTTTTCTCAACTTCAACTATTTTATGCATATATGCGTTGAGTAGGCTACGATGGTATCCAAATATTTGTCGAAAATGGGCTCACTTAATAGGAAAATTAATGACAACAGTAAACGGATAATTTATTTATGAAATATACATACAACATTATTAGTGCTATACGAATTTTTGCTCATGTTGCCAGATTCAATATGCACTTTATAAATATAAAGATTCTGCTGCAAGGCGCTGCCTTTAATGCGTTGCCAACCTCATTTGTCATGCTGAAGGTCTCATTTGTAATATTGTGTTTACCAATAAGAATTAGCCGAACAAATTGACTAATAAACAGCAGCGTTATGAAGTTTTGCCAAAAGAACCTTCAAGTTGTAAACTTTAATGCGGTTCATTGAAGTTTGGCGGCCATCAGCAAAGCAAATTGTAAAAAGTGCTGAAACAGTTAAAAGCAAAACTTGAACAAATTTCGTAAATATTGACAATGGTTATACATACGCCTGAACAATGTAAAACTGTGTGTACAAGTGAAATTTACTTAGCCGACATTATTTATGCATGTCTGTAAATGCAAATTACAAAGGTGCTCAGAACGCGCTTCGCTCGGACAATGACAATACGGAAAAAATGGAATGACAATGTGCGCGCGCGCTTGAGAAGACAAAGTGTCTTGAATACCAAATCGTAAAAACGAATATCTAAATGCACACACACACCCCCATGTACACACACTCTGATATACATGTATATATGTATGCATGCATTCCCACATATCTGTACATATAATTAATGTCAAGAAAATGCAACCAGAATAAGCAAATCAAGTTTTGTGAAATGCCCGACTAAACAGAACATTTTCCTTTGGAGAAAGGGCAGCGCGCGGGTATCTGTTAATAGGCATGCTTCATAGCACATCTGAGTCACAGCCAATGCGCTAAAGATAATATTCTATTATTAAAAAGCTATTGTTATGTTTGCTAATTTGAGAAAAATTGTTTTAAGAGCTAGTTATTATTTATTCAATGGATATATTTATTATCCTGAGCATTTAAATATCTATCAATGTTTAGAAAAGGGTTGGGTTAGTGGACTGAGGCAATAAATGGTTTTTTTTATTGAAATTGATTTTGACTTGCTATTAGATATATAAAGGTAACATCTGCAGCCTGCGGTAAATTGAATATATTTTGCAAGCTGTCTCAATCAATTTTGCAGTACTTTTTGTTGTCATATTTTCAATTTTACTTACAACACAAAGCAAACATTTTGTTTAACAGCATTAATTATGTGATACAAGCATTTGCTATGTAATTAATGTAATTTGCTGTTGGGTTCAAGTCAATTGGCAACTCCTGTTCAAATAATAATGGCCTCGTTGTTAGACTTTGACCCAGTTCGAGTGCCAGCGCATGTTTAGCTTAAATCCATCATATAGCCAACTGCCATTTGCACACAAAAAGTGTCTATATTCGGGCAAAGCTCTTTTGTATCTTTGCATCTCTCATATACATAATCAAATGAGCCGGCTAACTAGAAATACAACAAAACAACGCGCGCACGCACATATACACACACACTCAATCACAATATGTCCATAAAACGTTCGAAAGTCAAACTCGAAAACATTACAAAAAGCACAAAAAAAAAAGAGAAAAAACTTAAAGACCAAAAAAAAATAAGTTGAGTAAGGTTAGTAACACAAATTCGTGGTCATAAATTTACGTATCTGTTGTTGACGTTGTGTTATTTGCTTAACATTGCGGCAGATGACGCAAAGGACAACAATTTCTCAGCTGATATGGTCTTAACCCCAAAAGAGAGGCGCGAAATATATAAAATTGCGCTGAATTTTGTGAAATAAAAATTAAAAAAATGAAAACTTTAAATACGAGCATTAACTTGACGTCAGAAATAAAAACACAACGAAAAAAAAATTTACTACAAAATAATAACAGTTTCAATTAGACTCCGCCAATTTGACTAGGAATACCCTTTCATTATAATTGTTATTTTTTGTTAAGTTTTTTTCATATTGATTGCCTAATAGATTATCTAAAATTTTAATTTACTGTGAGAGTGACTAAATATTTAATATGTTTAATATTAATATTTGGTGCTTCCTTTTTTTTGCAGTCTAATAATAATAAACTTTATAATATATTAATACTCTCTAATAATAATTAATGTTCAGTAATAAATGTTTATTTCATATTCAAAGTAAAATTAATGTTATTTTTGTTAAAGTTATATTTTTATATTCAATTCATATAGAAAAGCTTTGACAAATCGCAATCGATTCACTGAAAACATTGAAAGCTTCACTGCATTTTTGTTAAATTTTTCTACATTTCTATTACTTTGCACAACATTTAGATCTTTAAATAAATAAATCTAATGTTAAGAGTGCTTATACTCTCCAACAGGCATTTCTCTAAATTGAAAAAGTTGATTTCGTTTCTTCTTCCTCTTTCCATACCTTAAAATAATGTTCCGAGTAAAAATAAAACTTCCATTTTTAAGTCCCCCACTTCCACTCTTTAAACTGCATTCCAAAAACTGAACTTAATTTAGTTAATTTCAGAATCAAGTAAATAATCAAACTGAGCTCATAATTGGCCAGGCAAACTGCAATGCCAAGTGCTCGTACTCTATGCAAGTTGAAATTAAAAAACCCCAAAAATAAAAATTAAAAAAAAAAAATTAAAACGTTCAACGCCGAAAACAAAACAACGCCAAGGTTGAACCAACTGGTTGTCAGCGCGAGCAGCGCTGCAGTTGGCGTCAAAGTCGACGTTAAATGTTAACGTCGTAATGCCAATTGCTGTCGCGGCTGTTCCAAAAATTGTTTGCTATATGACAACGAGATACATTATACATATATAATGTATGTATACATATTTATGCATGTGTCTCTGTGCATTTGCAACGAATTTAATTTGCAAATTTGCAAATCTTTTGCAATGTTTGCGCTGAGTCAAGAAGCCCTGAGCCAAACGTTCGAGTGCTTTCTCAGCAGAAAGAACATGGCTATGACGAATATATATACATACATATATGTATATATTGAAAGAGGCAGGCATGGCCACGCCTACATTAAATGAACTTAAAGTTGCTGCTTCTGCAGTTAGTGGGTATTTAGTTCGTGCAACATGTAGCAGCAGCAGCAGCCGCAACTATCGTGAATCGCTGAATTGGTCGACAGTTGCTTCCTTCTTGCTGTCACCAGCTGGCCATGCTTCGCTCTCTCTCTCCCATTTTTTCCCTGTCTCTGTCCCTCTCTGTGTCTGTGTGTTCAATTTCGGTTTGTGGCATGGCCACTTCTTATATAATCCAGCAACAATCATTTCGGCCAAGCTGCAACACCAACAACAGCAATCAACAACAACAGCTGTCTGGAGCTAGTTGTGTGTACTGTTTACATCATTTACTCTTTAATAGAGTTTTTGAATTTAAAACTTAAGTGCGATCTGCCTAAGATAATCATTTAATTTGATTTTGAGACGCAAATACCTCTAGCTAAACGAATCATTTGATATTGATTTGACAACAGTTTTTAGTTAATTATATTTTTTGTTGAGTTGAGTTAAGACTGGTATCCTTCAAATATATGGGCTTACGCTCTAATATATCCAATTGAATGTCAAGAAATGCATATTCTCAAATTTATATTCAAACTACAGCAACTACGGACTACGATTTAATTAAGTTTTAAATTACAATAAATAAACATTTTTCGTTTATGAAAAATGTATTTAGAAAAATATGAATTATGTTCTGAAAATATATTTTCATTTCCTCCGTGTTTATATTAGTATAAAAATTAAAATTGCATAAATAAATTCCTTAAAATAGTTTTGCATTTAATTTGTCTTGCATGAATTTAGAGTTTCCTAATCCCAGCCAAAATTTTAGCTATGCTATGCCAACCATAAAATCTCAAAGTAAATGATTTTGATTGTGTTACCAACTCCAATTGCTCATTGTTGTATACTCATGAGTTTTTTTGTTTTTTGTTTTCTTTGATTATAATTTGTGCTATTCGTTTTGCATTTTCTTTAACGTTTTGTTTTTTGCTTTTTCATTTGAATTTTGTTTCATTTCCTTTATGTGATTATTCTCTGTGTTAGTTTTGCCGTTTTGTTTTTTCTGTGTCATTTCGCATCAGTGCATTATGGACATGTAACAATTTTGTTCAGTTGGAGACAAAGCTCGAGTAGAAAGGCATGATAAAGCAAAAGATTTCTCAGTCCATGTGTGTGTGGCTAGACGATCAGTTTCCGACAAAAGTGGGTTACACTGGGGTATGAAGAAGCAAGTCGTTTGTCAATTGGAAAAACCAAGGAAACTGCACATAGTTTTTCCTCAGCAGCTAACCGCTTAGTAACTAACACATCTCTTAGCTGATCTACTCTTGGCTTAATAAATAGCTGAATGGTGTATATATATGTATGTTTATAGGTGTATATATGGTCAGTCATTGTCTGTTGCAATATTTTGCATTGCTCAATCCCGTTCAGCGTTCAGCGCGCCCGAGCTATATGCCATTTCTCATCTACTGGGGTACTACTGTACGCTCATTTTCGAAATATTTTTTTAAATTTGTTTTATTTTTTTTGGTGTTGTGGAAAAACAAACAGAAAGGCAGTTAACAGTAGCAGGGGCAGTCAACATTGAGCTGTTGCTGTTGTGAAGTTCACTCATTTTTGTCTGTGTCTTTTCTTTATTTATGTATATATGTATATCTTATATATATATATATTATTTTTATTTTACTGCCTTTTTTATTGCACTTTTCGACTCTGAGATGAACAAAAACAAAGCCAAATGAAACAGATTCAAATAACTTCTTTGCGCTGCCTTCTTTCTTTTGCGTTATCTTAGCTTGTTTTTTTTTTTATATGCTTGGCCAATAAGGCACGCACACACGCGCACACTGACACACACTCATTTCACTTGCTGCTTTTTCATGCATTTGCGCACACGCGCCAGCCCGCGCAAGTTTGTGTCTTAAGTCTTTCGTTTTACATTGTAATTTTTGTTTTTCGTTGTTTTTACTGTTGTTTTTACTTAAGAAATAACATAAAAAACAGCAGACTAATTTAAAATGCGGAAATTTCGCTTTAGCCCTGATAACTTGAGTTTTAAATGTTGTTTAAAATTTTGAAATATTTTCATTATAACAATTTTTTAAAACTCATTGTTTTAAGATTTTTCATATTTTTATGCACTTATTTGTTTGTATTTTTTACTGTCCAAATTGTCGTTAATTTTTTGTTAAGTTTTTAGTGTTATTCATAAACGATTTCCTACCATGCAGCGCTCTTCTAACCAACTTCTCCTTGAGCACGCGCCTCTGTTGCAATTTTCTTCAGCTGTGTTTCTTGCTCGCTTGTTTTTTTTTGCTTCTGTTTTGTTGTTTTTGTTTTTTGCCAACCGACTACCAAGTTTGGCCGCTGCGCGTAACGTTTTTCTTTTTCTTTTTTCGCTCGCTGTGTACGTTAACGTGTTGGCTTCCGCTTGAGCCAAGTGTCGCGGCCAAGCTTCGTTTATCGACTGAGCGCAGAAAGCGAACGCCAGCTCACTCGCAAGCTCAACGGCTCAGTTCACCCACAAAACTTGAGCGACGCAGCTTTCGCGACGCTTTGTCGACGCTTTTCAAGCGGCAATCGAAACTAAAAAAATTACAATAAAAAGTTGACATTTTAAATGATATTTTTTGTGTACGTCTAGAAAAAAATTAGAAAAAAAATACTTTCAAGATAAAATCAGAGACAACTTTTTCAGTCGATTACGAATTATAAAGTAATTAACATTTTATAGCTGTATGGACGGACACATTGGAAATAATTATTGACAAGTTCTGTTATAGCATATACACAATCTTAGCTAATCTTAGCTCTTAAGCTTATGCACATATTTAACTGAATTCATGATTTCAAACTATTTCTTTACAGGTATGCAAATATTTGATAGCAATTATTATTCAATGGTGAGTGCCTCTTTGATAGTCGTCTTAAGTGCGCATTTAATAATTTATATAAGGTCTCATTGCTAGGCTAACAGTCCCTAACTGAACTGAACTCTCTTCAATTGTTTTTTAGTCAAGTTTAGATTATTTTTAATGCTCAATCGTTCAATTTGAATTGTATGCTTTACAAATTTCGTATCGTTTCGTTTCGTTTGACGTTCGCTTCATATGATTATTTCAGTTTGCCTTCTTCTATCAACTGGAATTATTATTGACATGCGACACATGGAGCGCACAAAGATTATTCTAATTAAATCTATTTAACGACATCATTTAAATTTAGTTACTGTTGATCTTTTCCCAGACTAAGCGACTCCACTTCAAATTGTTATTTGGCGTGTGTTTAGCGTAAAACAATTTTCGAGGAGCAAAAGCCAAAACTATGAGGAAGCCAAAAACAATTTGTTGTTTGTTCTTTAGCCTGGGAAATTTAACTTGAGTTTATCGCACTTTAGTATAATAGAAAAAACTACTTAGATATGCTTAAGGTTTATATAAGCAGTTACTAGTTAATCTTTAATGCATTTGAATATATTTTCTGGGTTGAAATTTGCTTTACAATTGTGAATAATGTTTTGTAAATATCAATATTTATTAACAAATCATGGACTTTAGTTTCTTTTAAATGAAATTTTTTTTTTAAATTTGCTACGACGTTAAAATTGTTAAATTAAAACTGAGAAATAATGAGCATGGAACTCAAGTAGTAATAGTTGAATATGCAGATAATGTAATGTTCAACTAGCTAACTTTAACAAAGTGTTCGACTTGATATTCCACATCCGCTAATCAAGGCATTAATGTGCACGTTTCTTAGCTTGCTCAGGCTTTGATTAGATTTGCAATGTGTCTTTAAGAATATATTTAATTCTTAAATTGTTTAGGCCCATAGAAATAGCTGTTTAATCTTTGAACGCTTTGCTCGTCTGAATATTTATATCTAAACAAGTTTTGGTCCAATCAAAAATACATTCACTCTTGTTTGTCACTGGACTTGACATTAAGTTATATTTGCAGGTGCAGCACAGAGAAACGACTATTGAAGCTGAGGCTGCAATGACCCCTCACACATATTTTTAATTCATAACTTGGCTTCTGCAAACAATTGACCAGTTGAGCAATGTTTATAATTGTCAATTTTTATTCTTCCCCTTCACCAAATTTCTCACAGCGATGCTTATGATTCTAAATTAGAGGCGTATTTATGACTCTTAACTAAACTCAATTTCAATCGCTTCCACCTGCCTTAACCGAGACTTCAAACCTTTTAAAGCATAAGTTCAAACCTTCAAGTGATTTTAATGCAAGCAAATAGCTGTGCGATGTTTTCTAGCAAGAATGAAGAATCCTTAACAAGTTTTAGATACTGAAACAGCTATTCAATCTGCTCTTTCACTTGTATTATACATACACTCCACCTGCCCCAATTTGTCATTCATAAACAGTTCCTCAATCTTTCACTTGCTTTTATATGTGTCTTGCCAATATGTGTCTTCACACAGGTATCTTGCAACGCCTTGTTTCCAGTTTCTGTTGCACTTTGCCCCAATTTGCGGATGGGCATGCAAATTAACCCCATTTGTTTCCCATTTAACCCCAATTTTCACAACGCGTCTCTTCGCAGGTTTTTGGCTTTCGTATTTTTATATCTTTATTTTTTTCCTTTTTTTTTTTTATTTTTTATTTTTGCAAAACATTTCGAGATGCTTGCGGCCGTTTTGTATATATTTTGTTATTTTTGTTTTTTATTATTTCTTTTCTTTGCCGTTGCCCAAGTTTGCAAAATGAATTGGTTCGAAACATATTTCGCTGGCTGCGCCATTGCCAGGTATAAGGTTTATGACACGACACTCAAGTGTTGCGATACGAGTAGTTTAAGCATTAATTTCTATGCAAAACAAACCAAAAAACACTCACCTCGTCAGAGTGCTCCAGTGGAGAGTGCACGGCTTCGACATACCCGGAATCGAAACTGAGCAAGAAACCATCAAATAGATAGTGTAATATATATTTGATGATAGTGTAATATATATTGATGTATATATGATGTAATCTGTTTACTCTTTATCTTTATTAATTGATAATAATGACAGTTATAGTTATCTATATATATTAATCTGGTATGGCCAAACAAACAAATTTTTTATAGATTTTTTGACAGCAAATTAGCTTTGCATACAATAGGCCTAATTGCAATACATTATTTGAATCCATATATTTTTGTTTTCAATACAAAAATATATTGATTTTTATCGATTTTATACCTGACTTTTGTTATAGTTTCTGAAGAACGTAAGATTGGTATTTAAATTCTTTGATTTTCTGGAATAAGAAAATAGCTAGGTCCAGCTCTTCTCATAACTAGGTCCAAGAAAATTTTTTTTATCGATATTACAATAATTTAAAATAAGTTTAGCTACAAAAGCTCTGATCTCGTATAGTGTCGTATGCATTTTCTCTTACATTGTAGCATACGTACTTGTTCGCCTCGTTTTATCCAACCTTAAATGTTATTACAATTGTATTTTGCCCTTAACCTATCTATAAAAAAAACTGAGATACCCTCTTCATCCACTATGAATGGTTTCGTGGCATAAGAAGAGAGCTTCAAACATTCAAAACGCGCGAGTCGCACGATTTCTGCATAAATCTACCTCGCTCCCTTCCTCTCGCTCGCTCTTTCTTTCACCCAGACAGCTTCAAATGTAGCTACACAATTGTGAACTGGCACTTCTTCAGTTGTCTGCTGCTGTTGCCCTCCCTCAGCTTCAACGTCATTCGCTTCAACATATATATTTTCGTGTTCAAGGCCAAGCGCTGGCGCTTTCTTTTACAATAGCCGACCTTGACGCAGCGGCGACTGCGCAAGCGTCAGCGTTTCGAAGCACTCCCTCCAGCACGCCTTCTCACTCTCTGTCTCACTCTGCCTCTCCCTCTCCCATTTAAGCGCTCTTATCAATGCGCCAACAACAATAAACTAACCTACTTAGAGTATGTTGGCCCAGCTCACCTGTGCGTCCGTCCAGCTGGCTTTATTGATCAGTTCGCTGTCCGAGCAAATAGCCGCGTTTAAGCAGACGAACTTTTAATTTTGGCTTAGCTGAACACAAAAATGTCGCAAAGTTGTTTTTTTTTTTGCTGTTTGTTGCTGTTGCTTGATGTTGCTGTTGTTGGTTGTGCAATTGGCTAGCTAGCCCGCCTCTGCACCACTGACGCACTCTTTAGGGTCAGTTGCCCTCACCTGGCAATAGACACGTTGACTACGTCAGGCTGTTTACATAGATCAGTAAATTGCTTTTAAATGCAGTTCAACTCGTTTATTAGTCTTTAGGGTATTTATTAATTATATTTAACTAATATTTGTACATACAAATGATACTTAAACTATTTTTAAAGTATTTTGGGCAGCTTCATTAGATGAAAAATTTTAAGTTTTTTTAGATCATTTTATATACAACTTCTGAAATTGAAATTTTATTTATTATTAAAAATTACCATTATAATTACAATTATTATTATTATATGACAATTAAAAATAACATACAAACTATCTTATATAATATAATTTATCATTTAATATTTTTGGATTGTTAATCAAATCAATAAAATCAAAATTAAATTTATCCATCAAATTCAACTTTCCAATTTTCTGCTGTAAGCACAAACGATGAATATTAAAATACCTGAACTCCTTTTTTTATTAGGTATTAAAACCTTACAATGAACAAATAAACAAATTGACAATAATACAGTTACTTTAACATATTGCAATACTCTCATATAAAATACTTAATTAATAAAAATATTTGATTATACAGATTCTAAATCTAATTATATTTTCAGTTTTTATGCTATAAATAATAAAATGACTGAAAATGTAAAAATATTTTCTCAAATAATATTTTAAATAAATATAATTGATAATTATGCTAAGCTTTACTTGACTGTTATGCCATTCTTCTTCGTCTCACGCAAACACTCTTATTTTATAGAGTATCTGCAAATCAACCTTTTGTCTGCTCTGTATTCATGCTTAATTGCTGCAACTAAAACATAAACAAAATATGAAAAAATGAAAAAAAATGCAACTGAGCTGAGCTTCTCTTCAAATTGATTCACTCTCTCCCGCTGTAACTCACTGTCTGCCTCTCGCTCTCTTGCTCTCTCGCTCTCGTGCTCTCTTACCCGCCGTTGCTCTTCAGCTGACGCTTCTCTTGGCATTAGCTGCGAGGTTATAGAGTTTTGTAATAGCTGATGGGTTTATTGTGCTATTGTCGCAGTCTTTCAAATTAATTGCAATAAATGAAGAAAAAATACAATTAAAATATTCATTTATTTAGTTTTTTATTTTTCAATATTTAATCGCATACATTTTTTAGATTCTTTTAAAATGTATATTTTTTTAAGCTTAAAAGAGCTTGAGATACTTCTAATATTATATATAGTGTCATCTAGAGTTTTACTATACAAGATAATAGCAATGTTGTACAGCCACAATGTACAGCCACATTGTAGTCTTTATCATCTACAGTTGTGTAGAACGAACTTGATATGCCTCGTGTCGGTGTTGCAATTGAACAACTCTGACAACCTTTACAGCAAAAGGGCGGACTTGAAATTAGGGACCTGGTAGATAAGGTATATTTAGTATAGTCCGAGTGAAATAATTACGCCAGCAAGATCAACTTGTTGAACTGGAATTATATGATGTGGCGAAAGGGAAATAATCGATTAATAAATGTAGTTTGTGTTATTAACATTATTATGTATACTCGTGTAATATTAGTTACCCATTCTGGCTTGACAATTTTCAGGGTTTGTTGTTGTTGTTTTTATCTTTTCGTATTCATCGCATTTCCTTTGCGCGTTCTTTTCGTGTCTGCAACTTGTTTTGCAATTGATATGATTCGAGCGTAATTAAAAATGGTTGCTAAATTAAGTTTTAATTGTTTTTTGAGTTGTGCTTTCGAGTTATCTCTAACGTACGCTCTTGTCGTAACAAAAATTTGTTAACTGCATATTTTAATACTGTTTTTATTTTCAAGGCTACATATGATAAAGCTGCTAATTATTATTATGGTAAATACTTTGGCTGTTTTAGCCAATTAAATGTGGGGCTGTGTTATGATATATTTAAGTATTTTCCTGGAATAACTTTATTTAGTTCAAAAACTGGATAACGCAGCTCGTTTGCTATCTATATAAATCTACATCCATATAAACACAGCTTTGTTCGTAAAAATAGTAGCGCGAATGGCTGTATATAAATTCATCAACTCTTAAAGGCCCAAAAACGTCAAGTATTTTGTCATTTGCAAATGCTTTAAATAAGAGAGCTTCACCCTGCAAATCAATTAAAATATTTGCAAATTACCCTTCATTAACTATTTAAATGCTAATTTGCAGCAACAAAAATCACACCTGTCATTAGGAGTAACTTTTTACAACAGTCTGGCAACGCTGGCACAAGCTTTCAGTGCTCTCTGTCTCTAAAGCTCAGCTCAACGCTTAAGCAAACCGAACTCTTAAGCTGGCATAGCAACAGCTAATAGAAAAATCATACAAATCCCAATTAGATTTGCTATGTGTACATTGCTTGAGCAACGCAACATGTTGCGGCAACAATTAGTACGAATATTGGACTGGCATTCTGCAGCAATACTTCGCTAAAGCTTGCTTGGCAACATTGTTGCTGCGTCGTTCCGCCGTGCAACAAACTGTTGGCAACTTAATGAGCCTCAATTAGTTTAAATGAAATGAAGCTGCGGCATTTTGATAGACTGCGTAGACTCCGTCACCAACTAGCCACAACTCCAACTGCGAAGCGTTTATCTAATTGAGTTTCATTGAAAGCGCACACAGTTTCGGAATGTGCAATGGAATGTCAGAGATCTATGAGAGTTTTGCACTCGAATGGAGATGATTTAGAAAACCAACAGCGCAATAAATGCAAAAAGTTTGCCATATGACATAAACTGCACGTGAACTTACTGTTATGCGACTACAGAATACCCTATAAGCATTTTAAACAATGCCCCAAAATATGCTATGAAAAGTGGCAAAAAGCGGTTGCTGGGAAAAGCAATTATTTAAATTGTTGTAAATTATTGTTCGCTTAAGAACATACTTAACAATCGTTTATAAATAATTTAAGACTGCAAACGTATAATTTATAAGAAATTACAATAGATAACTTTTCTAAGAGCCAACTAATTGCAGCGTTTAGAATTTGTATTTACTTCAAGTAGCAACAATTGGAGCGAGTTAATGATGCTCTACAATGAGTGCTCAGCTGGTAGATACCCTGTAGGACAGGCTGAATCACATGTTGCAACTTGGGGCTGCTACCATCGACCAACCGCCTCGAGTTTCGCATTCAAGATGCCCGCTCTTACAGCTTAAATTTATTCTTGATAATTCAGCCAACATCTGTTTATATAAAATACAAATTTAATTAAATTATTTGACTTTTCTTAGACGTAAACTGGAATTTTCGAAATTGCTGTGAAGATTCCCCTAATGAATACACTGAATATTTTTGGATACCTTTAACACATTGAAGGTTTTTTGAACATGTGTGCAACAGGCACAAGAAGTTCTCAGATGCGAGCTAGTCTGCACTCTACATACAGAAAGGAAGCTAAGCACTTCTAAAGATGTGGATTATGCAGTTAACAAACTGCAAGAGGAAATAGCTAGAACTTGTATTTTGTTGAAATCTTTTATAAATCTAAATCTAAAAAATACAGCAATAAAATTGAGTCGAAAGAATATTTAATTTAAATGAAATAAAGTATGTTCAAAGGTTTCTCAGTTACAAAGCAATAGTTTCTCAACTTTACTTCAAGATATTTTTAAATATTTTTTGGTAAACATAATAGAAATCTCCTATAAAAATAAATGCATAATTCTAGCGAGAATTAAATTCTTTGCATATTTTAGTCTCGTTATTATATTTCCTTAATTTGTAAATAATTGAATAAATCTATCATGAATTGAAATATTAAAATATTTAACAGATATATACTAACTATACCGTCAATACCTAGTTCCATTCTATCAAAACATATAGTGTATATAGGGAAGAGTATTTTATAGTTTCGTCATAACAATTTCCATTGATCTCACTTTTAAGGCTCATATACTCGTATGCCTACCTCAACAGAGTCAGCACTTCAAAGTGACACCCGTATTAGAGGTCTGGATTGCCCCACGTACAGTCGCAACATTAAACTCGGGTCCAGAACTCAAGACTCCGAATGCTATAAAACAAGCGACCTGTTAGATTAAGTGCGCCTAAAAAATGTAACTTTTTGGGAAGTTTTTAGAAGCCAGCAGCCAATGATCGAGTGAAACTGCGCGGCATCAGTTGTGCTGCTCTGAAAATATCAAGTTAGAAATGTTTGTATTGAAGCTGTTGCCGCTGCTGTTGCTGCTGTTCTGCCTGGCAGCCGCTCGACCAGGCATTGAGAATCATTCAACACGTTTGCTCGACCGCCACGGAGCCAAACGCGTTGAGTTTCGGTATGCCAATCAGGAAGAAGGCTTGTACTACACAGAGCTGGACACCAGCTTGCGCGATGTCCTGCTGCAGATGCGTAATGTGACACAGCAAATGCTGCTCTCGCAGTTCGACTGGATACGAGCCAGAAATCTTGAAGCTGGTCACATGCAGCTGCCCGTGCTGCCGAGCGAAAGATTCCCTTGCGATCTAAGCGAAGGTCGCTCCCCGGAGATACCTCAACACATCAGTCAACTACGACCAGGTGACATAGATATCGTGGCGACCTGCGGCGATTCATCCAACTCTGGCACGGGCATCCTGAGCCTAAGCGAACTCGATGCCTACGTGGAATATCGGGGCTATTCCTATGCGGGCGGGGGCTTCGAGAGCTGGCGCACAGCTCTCACGTTGCCCAACATATTGAAGCTGTACAATCCTCGCCTGCATGGCTATGCCGTGGGCCACAGCCTGGGCGCAGATGTGAATGTGTCGCGTTTTAATCTGGCTGAGCCCATGCTGAACATTCAGGACTTGCCATTTCAGGCGCATGTGCTGATCGAACGTTTCCGCAGAGATCCCAAGGTCAACTTGAAAGAGCACTGGAAGCTGCTCTCCATTCAGGTGGGCGCCAATGATCTCTGCTCAGAGATGTGCAACGCTCCCGATCCGGAGCACTTTCTGCGCATTGTCGCTCGTCAGCTGCACGAGACGTTCAGAATACTCAAAGACCAAGTGCCACGACTGCTAATCAACTTCATCATCCATCCAGACATCGATGAGCTGCTCAGTCTCTTGGCTCGAGCTCCGGCCAAGTGTGCTCACCGCGTGCCCTTCTTCTGCGCCTGCCACAACAAGTACAATCAGAAATTCCTGTACGATGTAGCCAAGCGTTTTCTTAAACTCCAACTCTCCATTGCCGCCCTGCCCGAGTTCCGCAGCGATGACTTCGCCATTGTGACCCACGGCATACTGAGAAATATAAGCAGCTTATGGTCGCAGCAGGGCGTCATGGACTTGCACTTCTTTGCCAACGACTGCATACACTACAGTCAACTGGGCCATGCCGTTCTAGCCAAGATATTATGGAATAATATGCTGGAGCAAACGGACTTGAGCTCGGTTGAGTCCTGGCGAAAACCCTTTAGCCATTTGCTGTGTCCCAACCAGAAGAGGAAATATCTGAGAACTGAAAGCGACGTCTTCTAGAGAACTAGAACTGGCTTAGATTATTTTATATAGACTTTATTCTGTCAAACTCGAAATTCTCTGAAATTCAGCTACAAATGAAATTCTTAAATGTAATTAACATTATATAATATAAAAATTTCTATGGGGCTCAAAGTTACAACTGCTCTCAGCACAAAAGATCAGCTGTTGCCTCTTGGAAGCTTTAATTTACTTAATGAAACGATTTACTTAATGAATTACTCGACACGAACTCGGAATACTCTAAGAAAACAGCGCGTCGAGGCAATGAAACTTGAATACGGGAGAAATATATGAGCATTCAGAAATATCAGAGCAATGTCCGACCGCCTTCAGTTCCAATTTAACACTGCCTAGGGAAAGCGAGCACAGGGAGAGCGACAATCCCACCCCAACTTCAACGGCTGCTCTTGCAAATATATTTACCTATTACTCTGTAATTCAAATAATTTAATAGATATAGAGATAGAGATATCAAGCGATATGATGTTCCTCTTAATGCTTGTCTCATTGGAACTTCCCTTGTAGAAATTTGGATAGATTACTTTACTTCATTATTTACTATTAAAATTCGTAAGACACTGCAAAACATGGCGCTCAATCGAGCGGATGCTTTGATGACCAACAATAGATTCAAGTTGCCCTGAAATATTGGCCAGACATGATTGTTGCACGTAGCATCGGTTGAACTTGATTTCTTAACTGCGTTTTACTAATTCTCTTAATAGATTGCTTTCGCACAATTCTATAGACATCATCTTCAAATATGGGGAACTCAGCTTTGACATTCAGAGTTGGCAATCAGCTCTCACCTCGATCGGTATATAAAAGCCCTTAAAGCCACAACTTTGTGGTTAAGCGCCAAGGCACAGAATAGAGGTATGTCCGGGGCCAAGACAACAATTTGACATATGCCTTAACTTTGGAAGCAGCTAAACATGGCATAAGTTAGCTATGCTTTCAGCTAACTATTTGGGATGATACGCCTACGAATACGAATATATGCACACTAAGCGCTTTAGCTGGTAGCAATGGATCCAGACTGATAATAAATATATCCAAGAATATATAAAGTTACTCAAAGCCATGCAATCCCCACGGGATCTGCCTCTGACTAATGGGGCCTTTTCAATTCGAGTTTCCGTATACATCACCTCGACTTTAGCGAAATGAGAGTTGACTGCGTTGCCTGAGCTTGGACGCTATTATGAATGATACGGGTCTTGTCTTAGTCATGAAATACTTTACGCAACGAGAGGCTACCTGCAACTGAGCAGTTGACCTCAGTAATACGTGATCCTGACAACGACAACGATGAGCAAACATTTCTGCGTAGCGGCTACATAGCGGAAGTTCCAAGACCTGAACAGCCTTCGTGGCATCAACTTTATCCGAGACACACCTATCTACACATGAGTCAAGCCCCACTCATTTTATATAGTTTATATTTTTAGATCACTTCAATTCACTTCGCTCATTGTAATAATATGTCTATATATATCAATATACATATATATAAAAGTATATGTATCTTTGAGTATGTGGGCAATAACCCAGATCAAGTACGAATAAATAATGTAAGGTTAGATTTTTGCATAGACAGCACTTAGATCTCAAGACGTCAGTTCCTTTGACAAATATATCTATGCAAACAATTAGCTATTAACATTTGAAGTGGGCTTAAAACAACCGAAACAACAGCAACAAAAACTTTGCTCTAGCTTAATGAGTAAATATTTGTAGAGCTGAGCTTTGAGCTGAAATCACGCATAACAATTGGCGGAACTGAGTAACAAAATAACTGATGCAGTGACCTGCGTCATGAAGGGTGTAGAAATACTTATTGTTGATAGTGTATATTAGTTTTTGTAGACATTTAAAATAATAATAATAAAATGTTTTCTATATATAATATATATTTCTTCTTGAATTAAATTCACGTTTAATTATATTTTATTTTAATAAAAAAATAATGTATTAATATATTAATATATAATATATAATATATAATATATAATATATAATATATAATATATAATATATAATATATAATATATAATATATAATATATAATATATAATATATAATATATAATAAAATAATAATATAATATTTTATTATATAATATTTTCGATATATTACATATTTACATATTTACCTGAATTTAACCTGATGTTAAGACTTAGATAAGTTCAAGTCTTGCAGCTTGCCCGAAGCTCTGATGTTTTTCAGCTCAACTACATTTAAGCTAATGATAACTAGCTTTGCAACGGGTTTACTGAGTTCAGTTTTGGGAAACATCGTAACGTTCAGAGTTAGGAGAGTAATTGAGCTCCATTCTAAGCCCCTGTCAAAGTGTGCGCAACTCTAGCTCCAATTTATCTACATGTTTATTCAGATACATATATAAACATACTTTTTATATTATATGAAACATTAATTGTTGTTTGTCATGTTGTGGTAGCATCAAAATGTTGTTCGCGCTCTTTCCAAGGTAACTTCATTTGTTGTGTTTGTTATTGTTTTTGTTTCGTTGTTTTTATTTTGATTTTTATACAATTTTCGACAACATCTTTGAACCCTACGCACTTGTAAGTCGAGCCCAAGCAGTGGCACAATTCGTCTGTGCCATTTGCCGTTGTTGTTGCTGTTGTTGTCGTTTTAATAGTAGCTAAAGTCTCGGTCAACGCATTCGAGTCAAGTTCTGTAGTGACAGCTCTGAACTATGCCGGGTTGTTGTAGTTGCTGTTGCTTTTAATGGAAGGAATTGAGTGCTCGAGTAACTCAATGAGCGCTCAAACAGAGAGCTGAAACAGCCAACCTTATATTGTTTGAGAGGCCATTTATAGCAACATTTAAGCGCTTGACGCACTAGCGTTCCGTGTGAGAACGGTTCGAGATGTCGTTGTGCGTGCGTGTCTGCTCGGCGCAGAACTAGAAAGGACTGAACATGTATCGCTCAGCCTGTGGAAAAGTGTCGAAATGAATATCAGATAAATTGTGAAAGTCAAATTCATTACGTTCCACATACAATCCACATGCGTTAAAGTGAAATTAAACCAAATCTTACGTTCCACCTAAGTACACAGACACTAGAATGACACTAACTACAATAAAAGATTTGACATTTGTGAAAAAAGTATCGAAATCAAAAAACATCGAGATCCACATATCATCCACACACATTATATAAGTGCAAATGTGGTATACGTTATAAATGTGATAGATATTTCCCAATAAAGTGCAATAATTAATGTTCCACATAACATCCACACTCGCTAATGTTAACAATATATAGTACAAATTCTAATGTTACTTGTTAAAAGGAATATAAAGTAGAATCCACATACAATCCACGAAAGCAAATGTGCTCCAAGTGACTGTTATTTCCTCATAGCACATAGGCCACAATGCCAAATATACGCAGCAGTATATTTGTGCTCTTTGTGGTGCTTTGCATCGCGTCACACACAAATCCTTATGTCCTACGTCCTCGCCTGAAGAATCGCTCCCATCAGCTGCTGGGCAGCATTGGAGTGCATTCCAGGCACTTCAACCCGCTTCGACCGGTTACAAATGGTGTACCGCAATACACGGATATTGATCGCAATTACCGCAAATTGTTTCTCATAATTCGTGGAACCTTGTTGAGTCCGGCGCTGAATGACATTCCAGCACTCTACAGGCACAACAGGCATGAGGGCAAAATGCAGGTTGCGATTCCCAATCATGTTCCATTTCCCTGCCCGCTGAATAATACACGATCCCGAACAACGCCGACCTCTGTGGAACGTCTGCGACCTGGCGACATAGACATTATTGCTTCCATAGGAGATTCCCTGTCCGCTGGCAATGGCATTGTATCCAGCAATATGGTCGACCTGCTTAAAGAGTTTCGGGGTTTTTCGTTCACTGGCGGAGGTTTGGGCACCTGGCGCACGGCTCTAACGCTGCCCAACATACTGAAAGTCTTCAATCCAAAACTCTATGGCTTTGCCACGGGCCACAGTCTGGTTGCAAACCATGAAACTTCGCATTTTAGCATTGCAGAGCCCATGATAATGTCGCACGATCTGTTGTATCAGGCACGTGTGATCATCGATCTGATGCAACGCGATCCACACGTGGATATGCAACGACACTGGAAGCTGCTCACCGTGTTTGTGGGTAACAATGACCTCTGCTCCGACATCTGTCACTGGGACGATCAGCAGAAATTGATCGATCGCCATGCTAAAGATCTGCGCCAAGCCTTTCGCCTGCTACGGGACAATGTGCCGCGGCTGCTCATCAATCTGGTGGCAGTGCCCAATATTTTAGCCACGATGGGTCCTATTAAGGATGTACCCTTCCAATGTTTTTTGGTGCATCGCCTTGCCTGCAATTGCCTGTTGAGCGATCGTCTGACCGCTGCCGAGGCACAACAACGACACAACACGATTCGGCGCTGGCAACAGGTGGATCTGGAGGTAGCACGTTTGCCTGAGTTTCAACGAAAAGATTTTGCTATTATTGGCCATCCCTTGCTTATGAACCTAAGCGCGCCCTTGCTGCCCAATGGTAATGCGGATTGGCGCTACTTCTCCCACGATTGTTTCCACTTCAGCCAGCGCTCGCACGCAAGCGCCTCGAGTCTGTTGTGGAACAGCATGTTCCTGCCGGACGAACAGAAACCGCGACCCACCAAACTGCCAGAGCCTTTCGAAAGGTTTATGTGTCCCAGCAAGGAGCAGCCTTTCTTTGTGGTGCGACCCAGCTGAAAGAGTTGAGAATCGAAATGAATATAATTAGGATATTAAATTTTGGATATGCTGGTATTATAAATAGTCAAATTGTGGGGAAATAACTGGGAGGAATTTAAAAATAAAAATAAATACCCAAACGAAATGTTTTGGAAACTTTTGAAATTTTCAATATTATTTTTATAAAATCTGCTGATTTTTATACCCTGAATCCAACAGCCGAGTCCGGCCTGCTGTTTGCACGCGTCATTCCCGCAAATTTATATGTGCGTAGAAGCAGCTTTAAATGAGTAGATAAACAGCAGCTCCGCAGGGTTCAGAATATCTGCTAGTCGGGCAATCCTGAGCCATTTTCGTATCTAGCTGATGTATTTGTAAAGCCATATCATAGGCAGATTGGCAGGAAATCACTTAATCTCCTTGTTAATTATTTGTTTAAGTAAATTAATTATATTCTAAGTCATAACGACTTTAAAATTAATAAAATGAGTTTTCGAATTATTTATACTTTTTGCTTATAAGAAGTCATATATTTATTGGAATTGCATAGTTAACTGAATTCTTAGTTTCGATAGACTCTCTATCATTGTCTAATTGTGTAGCTTTTTGATCAAGCTAATTGGCAATTTCCATCACATTGCTCTCATACAGAGCGATCAGTATTTAAAATAGTCGAATGATCCCATGGTTAATATGAAGCAGCATTGAAAGCTGCTCACCCATCTTGCACAATACTTGAAGCAACCTCTGATGTACCATGTCATCACCATATAATGTATTCCAATATATAGCGATAAGCAAACATTTCTGCATAACAGCTAGGTACCGGAAGTTCCAATATCTGAACAGCCTTCGTGGCATCAACTTTATCCGAGACACACCTATCTACACATGAGTCAAGCCCCACTCATTTCATATAGTTTATATTATTTTATGTCTATATATATAAAAATATATATTTATATATATAAGTATCTTTGCGTATAGGAGCAATAAGACAGATCAAGTACGCATAAACAATGTGAGGTTAGATTTTTACATAGACAGCACTTAGATCTCAAGACGTCAGTTCCTGTGACAAATATATCTATGCAAACAATTAGCTATTAACATTTAAAATAAGTTTAAAACAACCGAAACAACAGCAAAAAAAAAAACTTTGCTCGCGCTTAATGAGTAAATATTTGTAGAGCTGAGCTTTAAGCTGAAATCACGCATACCAAATTTCGGAAAGGGGAGTAGAAACTGCTGATACTGTGGCGTAGGTGCAGGGTGTAGGCATACTTAGCTGTTAGGTATTTAAAAGGAAAGCACTTAAACAGTTAAAGTAATCATTACTCTATAGCATATCATTTCGGAGAGTCCTAATGGTGTTCCCTTTTATAATTTAATAAACATGATTAATATAAACAAGTATGAGTGCTCTAGTTGGAATTGCTCGACTGAGAGATACCCTCAACCCTGCCACTGGCCACTTCAATCAACTCATATATATACTAATACTCATGCAGGCACTTGCTGTGCTTACTGCGATTGTGGAGTAACTTTTGTAGTTTCTTAAGAGATTGCTGCGTTCATTCTGACGGAGACTAAGCAGAAAGACAGACATGTCTCTATCCCCTCAGCTCAGCGTCCTAATCCGTAATATATATATACTTCTGCGTGTTACATATGCTTTCCCAAAACCATTATACCTAATATTCCCATTTTGAATGGGTTCGAGGTTGAACCTGAGTTGTAAACAATCTTATTTGTATGACATTCTTAAAACTCAACAAAATAAAAGTTATGAGAAAAGTGAAATATTAAAGCGCTGGACGCATTTGCATTTCGGATGAGAACGCATCGAGAAGTTGATCTAAGTGCACGATTGCTGAAGTAGAAGACTAGAAAGAACTTGAAAAGTATCGCTTGATAAAGAAAAAGTGTAAATGAAAGAGAAATTGATTATATCCAGCTACAATCCACATGCGTTAAAGTGCTGCTTACAAGATAAAATACTGCAGATAAAATACTTATTCTACGTTTTCCGATAAGTCATTTCGATTGGACAAAAAAATATAGCATCGATATGCATAAAAGTGCTCAAGCTAAATTAACATACAATACACTATAATACAAATTAAGATCAATGTTAAGAGGAATTTTATTGCTAACAAAATTTTACATATCGTATCGATCCACATACAATCCACACACGCAAATTTGATTAATGTGTGCAAATAATTCATAAAAAACTCATGTTACACATAGCCAAAATGCAAAATAAATATTTTCTGCTGTTTGTGGTAATTTGCATCGCCACACACACAGCCGCCTCTTCTCTACATGCTTTGAAGGATCGTTCCCAACAGCTACTAGACAGCATTGGGCTGCGTGTCAATCACGTCAATCCACTTCGACCGATAAGAAATGGGGTCCCAGACTACACAGATATTGATCGCAGTTTTCGACAATTGCTGCTCATATTTCGTGGAATCTTCTTAGGCTCGGCCCTGAATGGTGTTGAGGCGCTCTACAGAAGCAGCATGCATGAGGGCAAATTGCAAGATCCGATTCCCAAGCATGTTCCGTTTCCCTGCCCGCTGAATAACACACGATCCACTAGCACCCCGATCTCTGTGGAACGTCTGCGGCCTGGAGATATAGACATCGTGGCCGCCATAGGCGACTCCTTGTCTGCTGGCAACGGCATTATCTCCCGCAGTGTTATTGACGTCCTTAACGAGTTTCGGGGTTTTTCGTTTTCTAGCGGAGGTTTAGGCACCTGGCGCACGGCTCTGACGCTGCCCAACATATTGAAAGTCTTCAATCCGAAACTCTATGGCTATGCTACGGGCCACAGTCTGGTTGCAAACCATGAAACTTCGCATTTTAGCATTGCAGAGCCCATGATAATGTCGCACGATCTGTTGTATCAGGCACGTGTGATCATCGATCTGATGCAACGCGATCCACACGTGGATATGAAACGACACTGGAAGCTGCTCACCGTGTTTGTGGGTAACAACGACCTCTGCTCTGACATCTGTCACTGGGATGATCCGCAGAAGTTGATCGATCGCCATGCACAAGATCTGCGCCAAGCTTTTCGCCTGCTACGGGACAATGTGCCGCGGCTGCTCATCAATTTGGTGGCAGTGCCCAATATTTTGCTCGCCGTGAGGCACATAAAAGTAGTGCCCATCCAATGTTTTTTAGTGTATCGTGTTGCATGCAATTGCCTATTGAGCGATCGGCTGACTGCTGCAGACATGAAGCAGAGATATAACATTATTCGGCGCTGGCAACAGGTGGATCTGGAGGTAGCACGTTTGGCTGAGTTTCATCGAATGGATTTTGCAATTATAGCTCATCCTGGGATTACAAATCTGACCACGCCCTTGCTGCCAAATGGCAATACGGATTGGCGCTATTTCTCCCATGACTGCTTCCACTTCAGCCAGCGCTCACACGCAGCAGGTGCGAATCTGTTGTGGAACAGCATGTTCCTGCCGGACGAACAGAAACCGCGACCCATCAAACTGCCAGAGCCTTTCGAAAGATTCATGTGTCCCAGCAATGAGCAGCCTTTCTTTGTGGTGCGACCCAGCTGATAGCGCTGAGATTCGAAAAGAATATAATTAGGATATTATATTTTTGATCTGCTAAATTATTATTGTAAATAGTCTATGAATTTCATGAATAATTTACTTGAACGTTACTAAATTAAAAAAAAAATCAAAAATTTATTTTGAGATGATTAATTTTTATTTTGATTCATTTTTTGTGATTTGACATAATTTTTTTTATATATTTTGTGGGGTATAGCAAAAATGCTTAGAGTGGATAAGCATCAAAGAGCATTGAAACACTTGAAAAAATATTAATAATAATATAATACATTAAATATAAATTTTGTATAATTTTAAGTTTATTTTAGGAAAGCGATTTAATTTTTTTCCTTATATGTTGGCCCCTGAGCTAAAGATTCTCAAATGTATGAAAGACACTAATTCAAATATCAACTTTAAGTACGATTCGCATTTAATACAGCATGGAGCATATTCTTATCGATCAAATAAGAAGCGATCCCAGGGCTAATATGGATAAGCATTTAATGCTGCCTATCTCTGCTGGTTTTTATAAAATACGATCTTGACCGCGGCTTGTTTGGGGAAGTTACAATATCTGAACAGCCTTCGTGGCATCAACTTTATTCGTGACACACCTATCTAGCCATGCCTCAATGCCTTTACTTTGCATATATAAATAAATATATATATGTATGCATATGTATCTTTGAATTTATGGGCAATAACCCATATCAAGTACGAATAAGTACAGATGGGCTAGATTTTAGCATGGATTGCTTTTATATAATATGATACTTTAATAAATATGTCTTTGCAAACTTTTAACATTTAAATTGACCGCAAAACACGGAAACATCAAACCATCAATAAAAATGTTGCTTGAGATTAATGTGCAAATGTTTGTTGAGCTGAGCTTTGAACTGAAATCATGCATAACAATTAGGTGAAAGGGCAACAAAATGAATCCAAATAACAGTGAAAATATTATATAATGAAACAGAACTTGGAAAAAGTCTTAATATTAGTATCTATAAAACCAAAAAAAATAATAAACATAATATTATAAAAAATCGAGGCCAAACTTAAGTTGACAATATTCTTATACATATATATAACATAATTAAAAATTGACAAAAAAATAGCAACCTTTAAGTGCTTGACTCAGTTGTGCCTGAGAAGTAGTTATATGTGGATGATTGCTAGAACTAGACTACGACCAGAAAGGACTCAAAGGGTATCGCATAGTATATCAAAAATGAAAAATTAAAAAAAAAAAACCAATTAAATTCCACATACAATCCACATATGTTAAAGTGCTACATATATTTGTAACTCAAGAATGAAATCGAAAGCTTTTGTGGTAGTCCACATTCTTAGGCTATTAAAATACTCAAGGATATTCAGATATCAAGCTAAAACATGCAATTCACTCGCGTTTTTGTGAACTATAGCACAAATTATGAAAAATAGAATATATCAGTTACTAAATTCTACGTTTTCCTTGCACTGCAAATAATTTGACAACACATTCAAAATGCTAAACATCCTATCTGTGCTTTTTGTGGTACATTGCATCACGTCACAGACCAATCCTAATGTCTTCAATAGTGAACTGCAAAACTGTTTCTAGCTCATATGTCGTGGACGTCTTACAGCCACAACAGGCATGAGGATAAATTGCAAGTAGCGATTCCCAATCATGTTCCACCACCATCTACCTCATAGTGGCTTGAAAACTCAATTTCCATATATATCATGATACGATTCATTTGAAATACTTTTTAGTTTTTTTTAATTGGAAACACAAGTATTATTTCCACCATTTCTTCTGCTGAAGCTGTTTTAAGATATTATTTCTAAATTACATTTACTTTGTGTGCAGCTGCAATTACGAACTTATTCTCAAATTATTTTGGGTTTAATTTGCGATCAAAGTGAGAGCAACTCTTAAAATCTGCACCTGTTTAAGCGACCTAACAACCACATTCCACATTATTTCTTCTTATCCAGTCATTTGGCTCAGCTCTGCTCCCCCTTTTAGCCAGCTCCATTTCAATTAAAATATTATGCAATTTTAAATATATACATATATATATTTTTAATTAATTAAAAAACACTAAAAAACAATACACCGCCCAGCATAAAAATTCATTAAAAATACTTTTTGCTTATATCGCAGAAAGTATTTTTCCTGTTTGTTGCGGAACCAAACTCGAACCCGAACCAACGTTTCAACTGTACGCGTGACAACGCCTGCTTATTACGCCTGCTGGACTCCTCCGGTTGCCCGCCCGCTTAGCCTCAGCCTTAATGCAGCAGCAAAAAAATATATGTATATGTATATATATATATAGATATTTTTTTCATATCTATGTAGCATTTGCATATGCAGCGCAGCCACCTGCAAACCGGACAGTTGCCAATGGGCGGCGACCAACCCCCAGGACTCCACACATGGCATATACAAAAAAATTATATATATATTTATACGCCCACTGCAAACAAGGCTTGGGCAGAGGTGGGCGCGGCATGTGGGCAAAAAGCAACCAAAATAAAAAACAAAACAAAGTAAGAAAAAAAATCTGAAAAAATTGTGGCCGCGGCAGCTGAGGCAAGCGTAAGCCAGAGAGGGGCGAGACAGGGCAGGGCCGGGCAGGGCAACTGCAAAAATTATATTAAAAATGCACTGTCCGAATAAAGGGCGTTACACACTCGCACACAGCTGGGAAACACACACGCTGACAAGCTCTTAAACCCTCGCTCCCAAAAAGAAAAAAAATAAATATATGTAAAATAAATGGTAAAAAAATGTAATAATAAAGTTGAAGCGCTTCGCGAGGGTCTGGGGCGGTCCATATCGTTGATATATACTCTTACTCCCTCTCTCTCTCTCGCTCCTTCTCTCTCTCTCTCTCACTCTTTATATATTACATATTAAGCAACAGCAAAAGTGTCCCGTTGCAAAATATGCAATTTGGGTACCAAAATAAATAAACCAAATAAACGAAATGGAATTACAAACAGCCAAAAAGCATTCGAAAAAACCAAACCAAACCAAAAAAAATAAACCCCAAATGATAAATAAAATTTAAAATCTCGAGCCTTGATTAACCCAAACGAGCATTAGGCCAGCGAAGAATGGGCATCAATTCCATATGCACGAGTACACTAGGTAAAAAGCAAAGGCAGAAGACTATCCGACTAGGATATACCCAGCAGCTTTGAGCTATGTTTTAAGTTGAGTAAAAAGTAAAATATTTGTCAACTCCATAAAACATTTAATATCTAAACCTCGTATAGTTTTCGAGTTAACAACAGTCTAGTTATCCAAAACTTTTATAAACTCTTTCTGTTTAAGGTTTCTCAAACTATATATCTCAAATGTCAAGTCTCCAAGCCTCTAGCTTTTGGAGTTTAATCGACTTGACCAGCTCGATCAATATATGCTATGCAGCACACCTCTCCTTGTCTCCTGTTAGCTCTAGCACACAATTGCCCCAAGCCAATATACCCATTTTGCAGAAAAAAAATAAAAGAATATATCCAAACACATTTCATCAGAATAGAGCTAGAACGAGGAGGTTGGCCAAAAAGCGTAGAGCGAGATGCAAACTGTGCATAAATATAATATGATTGCAAACAAAAACATTTGAGCCATTTGAGCTTGTCATTTGTACCAAGTTCTATTATTTTTTTTGTGCTGTTTTTCGCAGCTCGCGGCATTTGGCAGCTACCACCCACAGAGCTGGGTATATAGAGTATATTTTGGGTTGGTCGCGGAGCTTCGAATTCCGAGTCCCGAGTGTGGGTGTATCGACAATGCCAGACATACACTCGTGTGTAAAATCCCGTCAGCTGCCTGTTTCGGATAGCGGTATATATATATTTTTTCTCTGTTAGGGTTAGCTAACGCCAAAACAATCAATACAAAAATATCTGGCATATACGAGTGGAATTTCGAATTCAATTTGTGCGAGTCGATTTTAGATGGGCTAACGAATAACTTATACATATTTATAGAATCTTTTTCATTTGCTTTTCCAAAAAAAATGACCAAAAACATTTGTTCAAAAGGTACACTTTCATGAGATTTAAAGCATTTATAGTTTTTAGATTTGGTCAATAGTTGAGTTTAGTTAAGTGTCTTAACAGGTTTATGTAACTGTTATATAATATATTTATGAAGAGATATAAAAGATATAATTGTCTTGAAATATTTTATATTTTAATTAAGTTAAAATAATTTAAAATAGTTTAAATTTTTAACAATAATTTTAAATTATTTATTTCATGCTTTTTTGTTCAAAAAAATGATTATATACTTCTGCTAAATCAATTTCTAGATTCTTTAGCATTAATTTCTATTGAAATATTTTTTTTATTTTTAATTATGTTGAAATTTTTTTTTCATAATTTGAAAATATTTAAATCTTAATTTAAATTAATTTAAGATTGTTTATTTCATCTTTTTTTTCAAATAAATTATTCTATATTTCTGCTGAACCAATCTTGTCTTAAATAATGTTATTAAAAAAAGTTTACTTTAACCAAACACCTATTTAAATACATTTCCACACATCAGAAAAAATACTTATTGAGTACTTAAAAAATGCTTCAGTTTCTGGCTTGATTTGCTGAACTTTCGCGTCAGATTCAAAGCAATTTGATCAATTCTCGTTGATGACGGCGCCCCTTGAGCTGCTCCGACTCCAACTTCAATTGCAGTAAGTCAACGAACCGACACTTAGCCAGACAAATCCATCAAGACAGCACATCAACTGAGCCAGACAGCCGGCAAGGCGTAGGAAGTGGGGGCGTGGTCTAATACGCAATGGGCATGAAAATGTCTGCAGTTAGCCAGCGGCAAACATTGAAAGTGGTCAGCCAGAAGATGGGATCGGGGTCAGCAGAATGGCCATTGGCTAGCAGAAAAAGTCAACGCTTGACATTAAACAGCGACAACATTTTCGCTTTGCATGCAAAATGCCGGCACAAAGGCGCACAGGATGTCGCGACTCGCATAAAGCAACTGACAATCGCAGCTTCCCAGGGCCATCAGCCGATCCGGCCAACGCCATCAACTCCAACCGCCGTTAACGAACCGCTAAAACATCAGCCAGGCCAGACCAGTCAGCTAGCCAGACGTTGGCGGAAATAGAGCAAAGTTTCGCAGAAAAAAAAAAGCTGTAGCAAAAGGGAGAGAAAAAATGGCACACAAGCTACTTGAGCCGAACGTTCAGCAGGCACTCTGCAGCAGCCATTGGGGCGGGGAACCCTTTTTTCCGCGCTCAGCCAGCAACGGGCAACGGGAAACGAGCCGTGCATGCGGTTGACGGGTTAAGGCGGACAGTTGACCACCACACACTGGTCAGCTGAACAGCTGGGCAGTTGGGCAGTTGGTGCAGCTGGAGTGCGGGCGGCTCTGCGTCTCTGTGCAGTCTTTTCATTGTTCGCCCGCTGCCCATTCTCAGCTTAATGGTCATGATTTTGACGGCTGTTTAGTGCTTCCCAGCAGCTCCCTTGCTGTATGCTAAGGCTAATGGAAATCTATGTGTGTGTGTGTGTGCTGTTTGTTGTTGTAATTTTTAGCTGCTATTCGAATGATTTTGCAAAGGTGCTTCCTGCTCTTGAAAGTGTACGGAAAGCGGCAGCGTCTTTTAATCAGCCAGTAATGGCAATGAAAGCTGACATCTGGCTTACGAATCAGCTCTATGAATGCGGACAGCCACTGACATGAGAAAGGAGAGTGCCTAGATGTAGGTGTGTGTGTGTGGAATTGGTAGAAGAGTTTGATTTCAGAAGGCGTAATAGCATTAGTCCATAAACTATATTCTACAGATTGACTATCAAACCCTTACCCTAAACGCTGCAGGCAATTTTAGATTTAGTTTCAATCAAAATGTCTTATTTTAAATTAAAAAATATTTTAATTCATTATGTCTTTAATATGAAAATGCATCTATTTAATTATATCTTCATTTTATTTTATCTCAGCCCCAGAGATTTGATCGCCTCTATATTTTTCTTCGACTTGTGTGTTGCTTTCCAATGTCAAATATTTCTGTAAAAATGTTCTGTAAAACTTGAAATATCGGCATTATGGTGTATATAAATATAAAGCCCATTATCTACAAGCTTTTATCGAAACAACATAAATGAACATAAAATTATTGTTTGGTGCGCTTTTTGAACTGTCGGAGTCATTGGTCCAGCTCGATGATTGGCATGATTGTAATGATGTCAAATCGGTAATCTAAATTGCACCTTGTTGCTTAAATCAAGTAGAAGCATTAATGTCTTAAAATGTTTTATGCAACAAAGGACTTTTCATTGATATTAAGGATGCACTTCTTTATGTTATAGTGATTTAAACTTGTGTAACTCTTAAAAAAACACTCGATATATAAAATTGAATTCTAAATTGCTCGAAAATATGTAGTTAACCTGTTCATTTGCATAATCTGTTCCACTTACGTTTCTAAAAGCTCATCTGATGTCTGATATCGTCCGATAAATTTCCTTTAACAGACTCGCCATTCAAGTGCTTTTGAATAACTCGAAAGTTAGATCCATTTGGCCACTATGAATGCATTCATGCGAGTCTTACCGAAAAACCCAAAAATTCGAACGTATGGAAGGAGCGCCATACAAAATTCAAATATGTTTCACATGCTGCTACATACTCGCATGTGCCACATACATATAGCCATCCATTTGCTTATGCCTTTTTGCCATTGTTTGCACTACACTTCAACGCACTTTCGTCATTGATCCAGCGGACTGCGCTATGCAATCCACACACACAAACTCGCACACTCGCTGCCACAACTCAACTCAAACTCCAATTGCCGCATTTTTTCCACACACACGAAGAGAGAGAGAGAGTGAGTGAGATGAAGCAGACGCCGTCTATCTCGTACTACTTGCAGCGAGCTTTTTATTGAATTTGCCTTCTACCAACAACAGCAGCAACAACATTTGACCAGGCCAACTGGCTCGTAGCTGGGGCTTGTTGCATTATGCCGGGACATACGTTTTCAAATTCCATTCCTGCGTAGATTCAATTTTGTTTTTTTTAATATTTTTTATACTCTATTATATAGAGTATTTTAATTACATCGCCTAAAATGTGACTTACAGCTGAAGAAGAAGCGGATTTTAAATTCTTACTTCAATGTATTCCTCCTGATCCGAACATAGAGGTAGCCTTAGCCAGGTTAAGAACGAGCTAACTTGTAGCCTTTGTAAACTGGCCTTTCAGCTGATTCTGGCACTTGACTAACTCGATTGGATTGGAATTCTGTTGAAAAAGTCGAAAAAAAAAATAATTTCAAAAATGTTTCATTTCTTAATAAAAGTTAATCGATATTAGGAATATACGAACTTCATTCCACTTTTCACATATAAACAAAGCTTTTAAATATATATAGAAAACTTTTCTTTAATATAATCGTTAATAAATAAGTATATTTATTATATATATAGATCTATGATACATTGAACTTTTGTATCTTAGCATCTTTCTCGCATGTTAAGTAACACTCGTTCATAATATAATATATATATACATAACTTATAATATATAATATATAATATAATATTTTAAAATGCTGCTTCTTCTAGGAAACTTAACATTCGTTTCATCGAAGGGATCTTTTTCTTGAGTCTTTTTCCCCTTTTTCGTGTTTCTTTTTTCAAGATATCTTGATTTAAGTCAGCTCAATAGGTCTTTCAGTTTAGCAAACATACAATATTCATATGCTGAAAGCAAAATAAACCATATTTGTACTATTCCAAATTAATATTTGAGCTGTACGTTTAGACATATAAGGCAAAGGTACATAATCCTTGACTTGTTAAAGCTGGACTCTTTCTTTTCAAGAATAAAATAATTCTTGTTTTTTATTTTCCATTTGTATCTAAGTATAGCAGTAACACAATATTATTATTATAGAAATTAAACTACTTAATAAATAATCTTACTCTATTGAAGAAATCAATTGAAAATAATTAATTTTTTGAATGCAAATTCAAGTGACTATTTAAAGATATTCTGATCAAACTCAACAAATATATTTATATAACTTTTATAGGAACAAAGAGTTCATATATAACGGCCATATATCACCTACTAGAGTATATGGACTTTGGCACGCAGAGGTTATTCCTGCTTTGCTTGATTTTTTCCCATTACTCATATATGTATATTGTTGCTTGATGTGTGTGGGTGGTTGGGTGGTTGGCTGGTGAGGGTAGCCTCTGCTGGGAGCATGGTATGTTGCCAGGTTGCCACGTGCAGAGCAACGGCGCTAAGCTTTGACTTGGGATTTGCATTTTTTACGCGCCATGGACCATCGCCCCCTCCCCTTTCGCATGGGGAGACTGGAGTGCGGGGAGGGGTGGCAATGGTTCCAGTTTTGCTGATGTTGTGATTTTTTTATACCATGTTTTTTTTTTCATAAAAATTCTATTTTTTTGTTGCCTGTTGACGCTTTTGCTACGGGTCTTCCTGCGTTTTTTTGTGCCATAATTCTACGTATTTTCACTCTCCTTCTCTTTGCTTTTAATGTTCCCGGCTTTCTCTCGCTATCCTGTTTTGGGATAAAAGTCCATTTCATCAACGGGGTTTCCGCTGCTGTTGTCGCTCTTCTTCTTCTACTACTACTACTTCTTCTTCTTGTTCGCTTTGTCTGATCGCGTTGAAATTGTAATGAGATTTCTGCTGCGAAGGGTTGTCTGCAATTTTACGCTAATATGGCCAGAACCCGTCTATTTATTTTATGAAATTTATCTGCGGCTCGCATCGAGGCGTGTTCGCAACGGGTCCCCTTATATTCTTTTTCATTATTTTCCATTTGCGGCTGCCAAAAAGTGGAAATGTGAAAATGTGAAAATGCATTCATCACTCAAAAAAACACAATGTTGGGGGTCTCTCTCCCTCTCTCTCCCCTCCTCCCTAACTTCTTTTGTTTACTGCCCCGTTTTTGGTTAATTTCGCTCATGTGGGTTTTAATAGATTAGACAAGAGTTTTTTTTTTTTTGGCTTGTTTGTTTCGGACTGGGATAGCTGTACAATTGGGGGAAAACAGAGCAGTGCTCTCCGGTTCATAAAGAAGGCTTAGACTTTACATACATGACTGCCTTTCGGCTGGACATTTCATACGTGTTGCAGTTTGTCGACTGATGCTGTGAAGAGGGTTAACTGCTGCTGAATTGTCAGGGTCTAAGCTGTGAGCAATGGGCCCTTTAACAACGATATATATAATGTGTTAAATGTGGCGAACGACAGTTTACGCTTATGGTAATAGGCAAATAATAATTATATATTTTATTATCAAGTTATATTATTATTAATAATTTAATATTCGGCTTGACTGCTGTATTAATTGAGCTTCTATTATGCACTAAGAATTGTTTAAATGAGTTCCAAGTAGACCAGATGACTTAACATAACAATAATCTGGTTTTAATACCACAAAATATCAGATTTCATCTTCAATCAACTGAATCTTGCTTTCAAAGTTAACTCAAAGCACTGCGAGACTCAGAAATACCCTGTTCAGCAGCTCAATTTTGGCGGAATGGCGTGAAACTATATTAAAGTACTCCATATTTGTACACATTTTTGAAGTATCTGGCTAAGAGCTTTTACAACTCTAGAAGAGCTGAAAAAGTATAACTCAATATCCTCTTTCAGCAATTTGAACTCCAGGTATTCTCAAAATTATTGTTAACCTGATGCAATCGTTTCATATCTGCACATAGGGTTATAGGTACAAAGGGTTAGCTCAAAACATCCATGTTTGGCGCATTTAAACAAGAAAATACAGAAGGGCAGACATACAGACAAACAGCCAGAGCCAGATTGACTTAGCTCGTTGTGCTGGCCTTGAATATATATATTTATATATATATATATATATATACTTCTGCCTGTTACCTAAATTTTAACAACAGATTATTATACCTCGAATCTACATTTTCATTGACTTCAGTTTATAAGAGCATAGAATTTGTTTACTAATCAATGGACTGCTTGGTTATTCGTAAACAGTTTACAGAATTGATTAGCATTTGGATAGCTAAACTAATATTGAAAGTTTACTTTATCTCAGCAATATTTTCTAGAATAATATTGATAGAGTCTTAATTAATATACAGATAAATAAATTTCTATGAATCTTGTTTGCCACCCCGTTTGTTTGAGGTAAGCTGAGGTATGACTAGGTCTTACCTCGCATTCACACGCCAATATATGATATTTTCTTTATGTATTCAGAAAACTTTATACAATTTCATTTCATTTCACAATGTCCTTCATAAAGTATATAAAGTTATTCATTTCAAAATAATATTGCAATCAAATGCATTCAGTTCATGTAAAATATTTAATTTGTTGCTCGCTGGTATTCAGTGGTTATTAAACCGTTTGCAGCTGGATAAGCCCGCATATCCACATGCAAATACATATATATGTATATGTATATATATAGATATATATCCTGTATGTATGTGTGTACATATGTACAATTTCCTATCTCTAAAACAATACACATTTCCAATTACTCGACAGTTGTGCGCTGTCCTAGCTCCAACTCCAGGATAACGAGTCTCGTTCCACACGTTGTTCATTTTGTTGCTGTTGCTATTGCTGTTGTTGTCTTTTGCTGTTGTTTGGCGGTGAGGCTCAATTGCAAATTGTATTTAAAATTTATATAAAATGCGCGCCGCATTTGTTGCTTTTGTCACAATGTGTCTGTGCCAACTCTTGGCCAGCCAGCCACCACCGCCTGTCACTCCCCCTTTTTTATTTGAAGTGCCAGCCCCGCCCCGCAACAACAACATCAACAACAACAAAAAACAACAAACAGCCAACATACGCGGTTATTTTTGCCATACAATCAACGCGGCCAACGTGAAAAATTCGCGCGATTTATGCATGCATGGAGTGCCATAGAGAGAGTGTGTGTGTGTGTGTGTGCGTCTGTCGCTGTCTCTTCCTGTGCCGCCTCCCACACTCCATGCCTTCATTCCAATTGGACAAGCATGTAGTATGCGCCCTGCCCTGGCGAGTCACCAAAAACTCGACGCTTGTTTATTTTATTGGCACGTAAATTTAATGTCGAGTTCTATATATCCGTTCCTATATGTATAAATATATATAGGTACACATATATATATCTATATATATATATATATATATTTATATATATATATCTATACAGGTTTACCATTTCTGCATTTATATACGATTGTGTTTTGTGTCCCTCTGTGTGTTTGTTTGTGTGTATTTATAAATACATTTTTCCGAACACAGCAAATGGACACACCCATAGCAATATTAACGGGCTGCTCAGATATGCTGGGCATTCAAATATGTAGTTGGTTGGGTGTGTTTCCCTATAGAGATATCTCGCCAAATAGAGTTGCTCGCAAATGGTCGGATAAGAGCTGAATCCTGCCGAACTGCCCGACTGAATTTGATGGCCACTTTAACTGAAATATGAAAAGAGTAAAAGAAAACATTTTTTCATTCAGCCAGGTGTACATATTGATAGTGCAGAGAGGCCATATGGAGTGAGAGATGGAAATAGAATTCAACTGTCTATTATTTCACAATGGAAAGGGAACTTCTATTACCAGCTTCGCTTGTCTGATGGTAGATTTGATAGAATAGATTTCGGCTTTCAGTTCTTGTTGAATAAAGTTATTCATTCGTTTTATGTAACTCTCTAACTTATGTTATTCACGAGCTTAGTTCGACAGCTCCTAAATTATATATATTATGTTTGTCGCTTATGAACATTAGCTGTTCATTACTGGCATGAGATCGATAACAGATTATCTTATATAAATTTTAGTCTATGGACTCAGTAACAAATCTGAATAGAATTTAAAGAACTTATAGAATATCTGAATCATACAATATATCGAACAACATAACTTATTGTTCATGGAACGATATGTTACTTTCATCTTCAACAGAGTTAAAGCTCAAAAAGTATCTCGTATGATCGATTGTACTCTCTTGTTAACTAATCTCTCAAAATATTTAGTCCACCATTTGTAAACAATGCTTATATGAGCCCTAGTAATCTTAAGGCATTTTCATTTCTTGATTTGATTTCAATTCAATCAAGTACAATTTGTCTTCATTCAAACTTATTATTGTTCAACAACTCTATTTAATTACACAGAACTATAGTAAAATCTTTTTGTTTTTAAAAGCCTTGAAAACGAAAATTTTGAAATGGCTTCAAATTATTTTATTTTTTAAAGGTAGTCAAAACTGACTTCTCTAATTTTTTTTCATTTTGTTGAAATAGTCAAAAATAAAATGATCTAATCAAATCTTTATTTATATTACATACTTTGGCTATTTTAAGAAAATAATTTTAGCAAGCCAGAAAACTTTATAATAATAGAATTTTTCTTAAAGATGGACTTTCCTTATCAAATTTTCATAGCTCGATAATCCATGTATATTAAAGCACAAGACTAATATTTGGAATATATTTCCAATTAATATAGTTACAAGGTCAGCTAAGATTCTAGATTTGTAAAGAAACCTCGGACGCTCCCAGCCCTGATGCTCGTTATCCATCAAACTTAGAGAATTCAACTAGCAAGAGTAGTAACTCAAGTTTTGGTATATCATCAAAATATCAATTTACTGTAATTATCCTTGAGTCAGACATTTGCTAAGATATGGTTTTTGGCTTTTAGACTCGCTATGTAAAGTGCACATGATGATTCATAATTTAAGCCTTGCTTCCCTTGTCTCTCAGTCGTTGTGTGGCCCAGTTTCATCAGGATTCGTTTAAAGGACCATCCACATCATTGGCATGGACAGTTCGCATGTCACCTTTTGACTGAGGCCTGGGCCCGGGCTTAACAATAACTAGCGAAAGCCCAAAAAGAAAAGAGAACGAGATGGCAAGCAGGTAGAGCTAAAGCAGAGAGAAAACAGCAGCAGCAGCAGCGGCAGCGGCAGCATCGTCATCAATATGCAAAGGCCTCCACACACGGCACACAGGCAGCAAGAAAATAAAAAAAAATCGGAATTGTAGCTGCCATTCAATGTGACTGCCGGAGATTCTCTATACACACACACACACACACACACACACACATACACTCGCACGCACTTACACAATGCGACGTACTGGGTGCTGTCCAATTATGCCCCGCACATGCAAATGCAACGTGTGCTAAACCCCACTCTGACTCACTCCCTCTCGCTCGCTCTTTCTCTCTCACTCGCTCTCTGGATCGCAACTCCCTGGCAACCACTCAGCGCGCTTGTTGTGCCCGCGAGGCTGGCCGGCAGCAGCAATGCGACACGACGAGGCCTAGGCCTGGTCAGCTCTCAACTCTGTTTCAATTTGCACCCACACACACACAGACACAGCAATCACTCAGCGTGCAACGAGTCGGCCTGTCTCCCGCTCCCCTTTAGCCTGCCTGGCGCGGCTATAGCCCTTGCATCCACTATCCCCAATTGCTGCCGTTTCCCGCATCGCTCGCCTTTTTTCGCGTAACGCAACAACAAAATTTTGGCGAACTGTTGTCCACCTACCTCAACCTGCCTATTTCTGTCACTCTCTCTCTCTCTCTTTGTCCATCTACGAGCAGCAGCTGTCTCTTTCAGTCCGCATCATCAGGGCCATGTCCTCGTTATCCTTTGCCGCTGCCGTTATTTTGGCTGCAACTCTGTCGCCGTTGCTCGTGTTTTTGTGCTCTGTGCGTTTGTTGAAACAATCGATTTATTTTCGGTTTCATTTCTGATTGGCAATATTTCATAGCGATGTGTTTTTCCAACGCTCTTCTCTCTGCTCGCAGCTTCTCTTTTCTATTTACTTTCTTTTTTTATCAGAGTCATTTTTGCTGGGGCTTGTATCTGATTTTTTGCTGGCTATTTGTTTGTTGTTGCTTGTTTGCATTTTTAAATATAACCAGACCAATGCCATATGAAAGCAGAGCAGAGAAATGTTCATATGGCACTCGTCGCTGCTGAGATGAGTTTTTCATTTATTGGATGAACTTGAGCTGATATTACAAAGAAAATTGATGAAAATATCCAGTCGTTATGAAATATGTGACTGTCACTTCCACAAACTCCAATCAAAGAAATCATCATTCAATTACTCGATAAAAAATTCATTGCAAAAGAGAAAGCTTAAAATTATGGAGCAAAGGAAGTGAAACTAAATTCATTTTTGTAAAAAATTGAAAGTCTACAAGATTTATATTTATTTTTTATTATTTTTTAATTATAAATAATAAAAAATTTTAATTATAAAACAAAACTCTGAATCAACTTACACGCACAAAGTTCGCTTCGTAAACCTTTTTCAATTCAATTGCAGTTTTTTGGATTGCGGCCTTAAAATGTTAAATATAATATAATACATATAATATTATTAAATATTTGAATATATATATTAATTTAATATACATTCGAAATACAAATATGATTAAAGAAAGTTTTATTATTATTTCATACATGGTTATTGTTGTCTGATTGTAAATATATTTATATTTTATCGTTGAATTTTGATTATTATCATTCAGCCATATTCTATATAATGAATTAATAAATTTATAACATTAATTATAATTTGCTAACGTATAAAATCTATATGTATATATTATTATTATATATTATATATATTATTATTGACACATTTTTTTATAAATTTTAAATTATCTATAAGTGAACGTTCCTAATTATGAATGAGAATCAATTGCTTACCCTCTCCTGTAGATTATTTTTTATTACTTATAAATACCTTCCCAGCAGCTAACATTGAATGAAAATTTCCATTTTGAGTCTAATCTAATTTGCAAAAAAAAATTGATGTCACTTAGTTCAATTGAATTTTCTTATGAAATTAATTTCAGGTCCTTGCGCAAATCCACTTAATAACACATTTTTGATTTTCTCTCTTTTTTTTTTCCCTTCATTTTTTCTATTTATTGTGAATGCTCGCTTTCAGCGGCTCCCTTTTTCCCATTTGTGTTCGCACGTCCTTAACCCGTTGACGCCCACAACACGACCGCGCCCCTTTTGTTAATGAAAATTGCTTTCACAAAAGCAACGCCCGTCGACGCCTACAAATATGTGCGTTGCTTTGACACTTTGTTGTTGTTGAAGGCAAAACAGAAAAAAGAATGAAAATTGTTTGCCCCGCTGGCTACGCAGCGTATGCGCAACATTTCCTCAAACACTCGCCTGTCCATGTATGTATAAACAATTTCAAAATGTCACAATACATGTGTGTGTGTGCGCGAGTGTGTGGGTGTGTGACTGAGTAACTGTCTGTCTAACATTGTACTTATCTGTTGGTCTGCCGGTGGCCAGCAACGAATTTGTCTTCTCACATTTTTTTCCATGCACTTCTACTCTTCACTCGCTCCATATCTGCGCTATTTCCTGTTTTCTTTTTGCTTTACTTTTTCATTTATACTGCTGCGCCTGTGTTTCCTTTGTGTTTCTATTTGTTTGCACAATATTGTTTATTTGTGCAGTCATAAAAACTGCAAAAACAGCAACAATAACTGGAGCTTAGTTGCACAATTCGATTTGATTTTTATGTTAAATTGAAAACTATCAAATTTTTGAAGTTCTTATCTACTAGAGTCTTTTAGTTACTAATAATATATGACTTTTTTATTTTCTTCAATTTTGAAAGTTTAGTTTCTAATTAAGCTCTGTAGAAATTATTTAGTTATTTTTTAAAGTCGATGTAAAACAATCCTTCAAGATTCATTGAAATTATTTAGACCAGCGTAAATAAATATTATGATTAACGTTATAACTGAATACTTTGAATATATTATTATAATATAAATATATAATTAATGATATATAGATATATAGATATAGATTTTTGACTATTTTATGCTACATTACATTTAGTCTTAAATTCTAAATAAATATTAATAAATTGTAATTAGAATCATTTTCGAGTATTTAGACAAACATTTAAATTAAAAATATATACATTTTCAAAAAAAAATTAAATGTTAGAAATTTACAGAGCTTATAGTATTAAGTTTATGTTTTCCAAAAAAGGAGACTTTAAAACTTAAAGTAAATTTAAAATCTAAATTCTTATAGTTAAATCAAGTTAAATTGAGAGGCAAATGAAACAGATTATGAAACTAAATTTTCTGTTTCAAGCATTTTGTTTTAATTATGTATAATAATAAAATATACTATTATTAAAATTAATCAAAACTAAATTATATAACTTATTTTGTAAAATTCAAGTCAATTTTTTCATGCTCAAATTAGATTCAGTCTAATTCCAAGTAGCATTCAATAGAAATTCAACCAGATCCAGCTTTATTTTATTTATTTATTTAGCCATTTATTGTAGCGCCTCTTTGAATGGAATTGTAGCTCCAATCATCCGATTTGCCCGCATTCGTTATTCATTTATTCAGACCATTTGTACAGAGACCTTTCGGGCCCCCATATTCCGGCCCGCCCAACAGGCTCTCGTGTGCCTTTGTCTGCGCGAACATTTTTGGTATTTTATAATTATTTTTTATGGTCAGCCAATTATTTAAATAAATAATGGCTGACTGGTTCAATATGTGTGCTTGGGGTCTGAGCTGCGAGGCTTTGCCTCTAAAAACCAAATTGAAAATTGCCAAATGCCAATTGTGGCCGCCAAGTACGATGTTTGTTTAGTGCGCCGCTGCATGAAATATGCAATTATTTTTGCAGTTCCCATATAAGCTATTCTGTAAATACATGCACATGCCCACTTCATATGCCCCTATGTACCTTTCTCTACATATATATTATATATACATATATATATCTATTTGGTATTCTATGTACATTTGCTTTTTGCGCCGCAAAAGTTGCATTTCCGTTCAGTGCGCACCTAAAGCCACTAAAACTACTCCAACCTCCCGAGCCACCCAAATACAGCAAACACAACAAATAATATGACATAAACAGCGCCAAATGTCAACAATTTCTGTCAGCAACGCGCAGTTGTTATAATTATGGTGGCGAGCTCTGCTATTTCGCGTGTGTTCCCAGAAACTAAATCGCTTGCAAGTCAACATTTGTAATTCAATGATTCAATGAAGATGCAGGAAAGTAATACAATTTGATTTGGACACAAAATTTCAATAACTGTAAAGTAATGATAAGAAAGGTCATTTAATTATTTATCTCAGGGTTTCTTATTGGAACAATTTGTTATTTAAATTTGTTATTTAAATATTAATCTTACGCCCAGCTCCAACAGCCCAATTAACCAGTTGGGAAAATTACTGAGATTCGGTAAAAATCCAAATAAATAAATAAATTATATTTAAAATAAAAAATAAATAAAACTAAAACTCCACTTAAAAATCTAAAATATTATTAATTTAAAGTCTATTAAGTTGAATATAAATATGAATATATCTAAGCACACTCAACATGAAATTGAAAAAAGTCTTTATTAAAGAGTCTTTAAATTTCGAAGTAGTCATATAGAGTTTAGTCACATCGCGCCAGATTATTTTAGTTTTATCATACCAAAAGCTCTTATTTCACACACAAATGTAGTTCTATTTCAAATCAACAATGTTGAAATCTTAGCGAAATTGCGTTGATATGAATTTAGAGAAAATCGTTTATTTTGCTGTGGTTGCGTGGTTCACGTTTCGGCTGTTGTGGCCTGCTGCCTATAAACTCTAATCAATATTTCGGTTATTGGCCAATGCAACTACGACCAGCGACACGTTGCAAGAGGCGCTGCATAAATATGGGCTCCAGTGGGTGACGTTGGGTCGTGGGAGGCAGAGTCAGGGCTTCAAATGGTCTGACTGCGGTTTGCAACAGTCGCGCGTATTTCTTCATCAGGCGCTCAACGGACGCGCCCGCCAAACATTGTCGTGCTCATTGTTGGCAACCGCCACACCCACCCCCAGCCACTCTCTTGCATACACACACTGTGGCTGTACATACATATGCATGTATGCAGTGCCCCTCTGGTTACAGCGAAACCCTAGGCCCGGCCATATTTTTGACTCTGCAGGAACGTTGCCCCGTTATTTACAGGCTGTCGGCTGACGCCCACGCCCAGCTCTCCACGCCCCGTATTTTAGCCCCGCCCATATTGTCGTTGGCTCGCTGGTTTTACGTTAATTTGCACAATTTTTGAGTTATGTCAATCGATTTCTAATGGCCGCCGCGTAGCTCAGCTCCAACTCGACTCGACTCGACTTCCCTACCCCTTTCCCTGCGCTGTGATTTCGACTGGGTGTTGGGGGTGCTGGGATGCTGTTGGCGCAGTCTCGAATATCGCACAATTTGTAGTTTTATAATTGAAACAAGTGGTCCCTTTGAGCTGGCTGCTCCTTTTGCCAGCATTTTGGACACACACGCCCACACACAGACACACGGCATGGGTAAACGGTAAAACGGGTTTGAGCTGAAACTGGGAATTGACTACGACGGTGTTGCCCCCCTCTACTATCATGTCAATCAAATCAAAGTGTTCTTTGCCTAGCAATAGATCATGTATACGCTGCCAATTAGAAAATTAACTTGATTTGCTCGAATACCAATATCATAATGGTATAGGAGTATTTTGATATAGCAAACTGACGGCGAGAATGTAAAATAAAATACTATCTTTATTACATATATATTTAGCTACAATATGATAAAAAACTAAGTAGATAATATATCTGCTATCAACATTCAATGAGAGTTCTCTCAATGTAAATGCAAATAATTAGCCCTCAAGTGCCAGACTTTCCTCCTGGGCCTTACAAATTATTTTAGACTCATTCATTATTTGACAATAAATTAATTTATCTACTGAATTTACTCTCTATATGTATATAGTAGCTGACAGCAAAACATATATTTTCTTAAATAATTTATAACTAATTTAATTTTTTTTATTGCAACTTTTGCTCGTATATATAATATATAATAATATATAAAATATAATAATATAAAATAATTAAATGGCTGAGTATCTCTACCCATCCCTCTAGTCTGCTATCGCATCAAAAACAGTGTATACTCTGCGAATAGGAATTAAATTTTCATTTAAAAAAATATACAAAAAAAAAAAGATATGATGGGTGTTAAAAAGCACTCATTGGCCAATAGCAAGTTGGCGAGCGAACAGCAGAGATAGCTCTTTATATATTTATGCACATAAAATATATATAATATGTTTATATACATATGAAGCTTGGTATATAAAACATACATTTCAAGCGCCTGTAAATATGCAATGCTTTTTGCACAGTTATCGCCAACATGCACGCATTTATTTATATTGTTAATGCCAAATTGCAGCCCAAAAATGAAAATGAAAAATTCAGCAAAATTCAGCTCGATAATTGCAAACGCAACCGCAGCAACGGCAACGGTACGAAAGAGCAAGAGAGGCTGCTAGAGACGGAGAGGGAAGGGATGATGGTGGCTGCAAACATACTCATTAAAATTAGTTGAATGGCAGCGAGGACGGGTGTAGCCTATGCAATTTTCACAATTTTCGTAACCTGCGCGACACGAATTGTAATTCATATTTTATTTCTCGATTAATCGTAAAATAGAATGCGCACTCAAATCGCCATTGCCACGACAGGGACAGCAACAGAGTCAAGCGAAAGGGCGAAAATTGCGATGCAATTGAATTGAATTCGGCGTTGCTCAGTTACGGGCGTCGCGCAGTCGGCATTGTCAAATAACGGTTAATGCAAATGCAGCAACAACAAAAGCAAACAGCAACAACATTTTTAGTAGGGCTGTTATTTCCGTTATTGCGGCTTTGTTGTTGCTGTAGTCGCCCAGCGAATTTTAAATCATTCGGCCGTTAGATGGCGCTGCAGACACATATAGCTGGGCCAATGCGTATGTGTGAGTGTGGGTGTCCGTCTGTGTGTTAGTTTGCCATTTTGTTGTAAATTGCCGTTGGCAGCGCTATGTACAGATATTATAGCTATTCATGTTGTTGTTGTTGTTGAGGCAACGTTTTTAATCGGCCCCCGTTATACGCATGCAGTCGGCTTTTGCGGTTTGTGTTTGGCGCAGTTTTTGCTGTAAAATGCATTGCCATCATATGTTGTATGCACGTTGTTGTTGTTCATTTGCTGTTGCCAGGCTGTTAAAGTTTTTGCATTGGCTGTCGCCTAAAATATGCGCGTATTTTATTTTACGCCTTTACAGGGTGACAGAGAGAGGGAGAGGGGAGATAATGCTGGACTGGTCAAGTCCGTGTCAGAGGCTTAATTGCAAACTCATATTGGCCAGCTTTATAACGCGTCAATAACACTTTGGTATCAACAATGCATTTTGCATTTTGACATCTGCGTGAGTTGCATAAATTAACAGCATAATGTGATTTTTAAAATTCTGAACTAAAAACTAAAATAATGCTTACTCTAGATTAGCAGTATAGAAGTAGCATATAGGCAAGATCATCCTATTTTAGACAGATCTTGAAATATATTTAATATGAATACATATGAATTACATGCTTATATTTACAGGGACAGATTATCTCAGCAGCTCTCCCTGTTTAGATTAATGTCACTTAAGCTGCAAGCTTTAACACAAAATGCTTCTATTTCTCTCTCTTCTTATCTATCTTTATTTATTCGTATATCTTTTTAATTATATCTGTATACATTTAATCTTTCAGTTTGCACTAAAATCTGTTAATAGATCTCTTCAATTAATCCCATTAACTTAGTTGCTTATATATTTTATATGGTCTTAGACATTGTTCAACATGAATGTGATATTTTAAACTATTTACCATTTAGTTTTAATACGATAAAAAGAACTCTTTCCCGAAAATACAATTCTTGCATCTCAAATCATCATTTTATTAAATACTTGAATAGGTTTTTAAAATTATTCTTTATGAGCGAGATATCTTTTCTTGAACTTACTCAACACCCGCCCTACACCGCCTCTCTGATCTATCCATCTTATGCTTTTGTCAAATCTTCTGCTTCTATTATAAAATTCAAGTTATTAGTTCTTATAAGTTCCAAGTTTGACGAGTTGTTAGACAGGGAAACCAATACCTCTGGATCGGCTAGGTTTTTCGATCCTGATCAAGAATATACCAGAGAACGGAATACTTTGTTGCGGCCTGAATTCTATAGCCACAGTTGTCCGATAAATTTTAGACGCATATTTAAATATATACTATCATTATATACTATATATAAACACCTAGTCATGCATGAATCTAAAATAGATTCAAAAGTTTTTCCATCTCTAAACAACATTCATCAATTTTATAAAATATTTTCCAATTAATTATAGGATTGATTGCCTTTTCATTTAGCTGTACTTAATATGTCGAATTATGTAAAAACTTTCGACAATTTTGTAGCACGGAAATGTCATAGAGTTTAATTAGATCTCATTTCCCCCAGCCGCAATTTGTTATGGAGGCTGTCTGTCCGCAAATCCAATTAAATTATTTTGCCAATAATAATATGCAAATATGCCAAAAATGCGTAAAACCAAACAAAGCACTCGAAATGAACAAAAAAAAACGAAAATAATAATAAATTTATTATCAAAATAATTATTTGGTAAATTGCTTTTGGAAAGTGCAAAATGTTGCGAGCCGCAAATAGCAAACAGGAAAGAGAAGAGGAAGAAAAACCAAATGAATGCTTAAAAATATATATTTATTTGCGGGCCGGACAGTTGACAGTTACGCCCACTGGCACAGCCCACGCCGTATGCAAAGCTTTATTAATATTAATTGAAAATAAATGCAGCATAAGCTGCGGCGGTCAAAGGACTGTCCACAGGGGGCGTGGTCGCTTGGCGGCCCTGCAAATTCAGTAAAATGCAAATAATTAAATGGCAACCAATAAAATATGCAAATGAGTTTCGCGGTGTCGCGCACACAACACACAGGACAACAACAGCCACGATGAGCCGGAGCAGGAGCGGGACATGCACATAGAAATGCAGCCTAGGTAGTAGCAGGAGTCGGGAACAGACCAGAGCAAAGCAGACCAGAGACTCCCTCCCCTCTTTATGGCATTTCATATACTAAACAAGTTATTCGTGTATTTGCGTAGCAGATTTAATTTCCTGTATGCACCAAAAATATTTTTGTTAAATATGGCCAATATAATGACAGGCAAATGCGAGCGCGAGTGCGAGTGCGAGTGCGAGCGAGACAGCTGCCCCCGTGTGCATGTTAGCGATTGGCTAACGCATTTTATTCTGTTTGCAAGCCTAATTAGTTGATTATATGCACTATATATATATGCATATGACAAGTGCGGCTGATTCATACACACATATACATATATATATATATATATATATATATATATATATATATATATATATATATATATATATAATATTCTATTTATGTATATAGCCCATTTGAGCGAGTTAGCTGCAAATTTGTATTTTGTGTTAGCCAACAATATCATTTCGTTATATTTCCATATGTTAAGTAAGCATTCAGCTGCGCTTTACAATGGATCTGGTAAGGCAATTGAACAATTAAGTTTTAAAGAAGAATTATAGGTATATCAGAATTGAGCTGTAAGGCAAGGCTAAAGCCAAAGTCAAAGCCAAGTTTCAAATGTTAGCTTAAGCAGAGTTCAGTCGGTTAGAACCATCTAGGCCAAGTGTTGAGGCAGCTAGAACCATTAAAGATGACTTATAGAATTTTACATTAATTTACATTTACATTTTATCATTCTTCACGCGTAAGTCAAAAGCTTATACTAAAATCCACGCAAATTCAAATTTAGATTAAACCAAATAAAGTGGGTTAGAGATTTGTAGACCAAAGGTTTAGGCAGCTAGAACAATTGGGAAGTTATTGTAGAGTTGTATATTGGATTTATATAGTATATATTTATATAGCTCAGATTATGCGTAAGGCCAAAACGAATGCCTCATCCAAGTCAAGTTTTTATCCTGCTCATGCAGAACATCCTTATGCTGCTTAAAATTGATGAGCTAAATTAACATAATTTAAATTGATTTGAAGTATGTAGAGCATCAGCTTAGGCAGTGTTTCGACCTAATGTGGATATATAGATTTGTATAGTTTGAATCCCATGCAAGTATATGGATGTTAGCACGTAGTCTTAGTCGAAGGTCTAGTGATACCTGAAAATAAGAGCTAACTATTTATCAACTACATCATACTATATACCTGATAGACAATTAAATATTTAATATAGTCTAGATCTCTTCAACTAAGAGTTAGCTCCCATTGTATCAATATCTGTCTAGCAACACTTAAAGGAAATTTCAAAGAGGCATTCAACCATAACAGATTAATAAATCTCTCTTAAATAACTCAAACTATTTAAATAATGTAAATTGTCTCTTACTCTTCACTCAGGCACTGGATTACGACTGCGAGGTGCAGGGTCAGCAGGATATACCGCAGGCCATACAGCTGCTAGGCGAGATGAACAGCAATGTGAAGCAGGTGACAGATCTGGTGGAGGGCATGCTGCAGCGCGTCAAGCGTGGCGAGCTGAGCACAGAGTATGGCCTGAGCTTTCTGGAGGTCAAATATCACATGCTGCTCGACTATTTGATTAACTTGACGTATGTGGTGCTGCGCAAATGCTCTGGCGAGACCATTGAGGGCGATCCCTCGATTGAGCGTCTGATTGAGATACGCACTGTGCTCGAGAAGATACGGCCCATTGACTATAAGCTGCGCTATCAGATTGACAAGCTGGTCAAGACAGCGACCACAGGTGTTTCGAGCAGCACAGATCCCATACTCTACAAGCCAAATCCTGAGGACATGTTGAGCGCTGCAGGCGCTGATGGTGAGGCGAATGATGGCGACGAGGCGGCCAGCGACAGTGATGAGGAGGAGGAGGAGGATGAGGACGAAGAGGGAGGCGCTGCGAAAAAGCCGCGCAAAGCGGCCACAGCTGGCAAATCGGGTATCTATGTGCCGCCGCGCATCAAGCCCGTCTACTACGATGGCGACGAACGCGATGCAGACAAAGAGAAGAAGGCTCTGGATCGTGCCAAGAAGCGTGCCATCACGTAAGACATACATGCTGCCCACATACGTAACTAGCTCTCACGAATTGACTTCATTTACAGTTCATCAATGCTGCAAGACTTGAAGGAGGAGTATTTGGATGCGCCCACTGAGCTGTCGTCGGGCTCGCGTGCCCAGCAGCTGCTCTCGCAGACGCAGAAGGAGAAGCAGGAGTATGAGGAAACCTACTTGATGCGTCTGCCTGTGACCAAAGCCGAAAAGCATCGTCAACGCAAGCTAACCACGTTGGGTAAGTGACAGCTATAGCCATACACAAGACGTATATAGCTACAGTTATTATATCATTATAGGAACTCTGGGTGACGAGATACTGGGCGAGATAAATCGCGAGTCGGCGCTGCGTGGCGACGGCTCAAGCAAAAAACGCAAATTGGCCAAGACACGTGGCAAGGGCAAGAAACGTGGCGGCAAAAAGCGAAAGTTCCATTAATACAGCCAGGCCCAAAATCAGCAGATTAAAGAAGTTTATACGATATATAACAAAGAATATTATATATCCTTAGTGACAGTTTTTCATTTACGATATTTTCTATGATTCATATACTTTGCTTTACGTTTTCATTTAGCTTAATTAAAGACAAGTTTTTTGTTGAATTTCTAATTGCTTTAATCCAATTCATATTAGATGTTTTTATTAAAGTTAAGTTTTGTCTCATATTTGATTAAAATTTATTACCAAAACTCCATTAAAGTTTTTTACATTTCACAATCTTCGTTTTACGTTTTAGTTTTTCTTATAAAAATATATTGTTGAAAGTTTACAGCAAATTTTAAAAATTATTTTTAAATCTAAGTAAGCAGGCATCAACAACACGCCGAAAATGAAATAAAAAATGCGTTAAAACAAAGAGAAAAAAATAAAAAATCTTGCGCATTGTAAACTGCATTATATTTAGGCCACAAAATTAAGCACTTAATATTTTCTTTTCGACTTACGATAAAAAGTATTTTAATCTAAATTAAGAAATTACAAAATTTGATGGCTAATACAAAAACCAAAAACCCAAAAAGCAAAAAAAAACCAAATATATATGAAATCTGTAGAATATTGATAAACAAAATTTCCACTTTAAAAATCTAAAATTTAAGGCACAGCAAAATTTTTGCGTATGGCAAAAGCTAACAAAAAAGAAACGTTTCGTTGTTTTTAGGAGTCCAACAAAAATGAGAACACACTTTGGCAGCTTATGATATGCTTTAAGAAGAAGTAACTCTATATATTAATTTCTTTCAAATAGCAAACGTTGAGCAACAAAATTCAAATTCCAAATGCAGTTTCACATGTAAAAAACAAAAACGAAAAACAAAACAAAAATCACAAATACAAATTACAAATTCTGTAACAAAAAAGCAGTTGCCTTAACAAAAATACAAGAGACCGGTTATACTTACAGTAAGAAAAGCTAAAAAAACCAAAAAAAGTAACAAAAAAATCAATTTGACAACAAGTTTTTATGTTGAACACGATGAAAGAATCAAGAAAATATACCTATATAGCATATGATAAACGTAAGCCCCACCCAAAAAGTTACATATACAAAAAGAAGAGAAAAAAAAAACCCGAAATTATCTAAAAAGCCGAAACAAGATTCAGAATATTTGTGATTTCATTCCAATTGCGATCTGAGGCTCTGAAGAATTATTTAAGTTTCAGGTTTAAAACAAAAAGGAAACTAAAAGCAAAGCAAAAATGAAAAACTCCTAAAAACAACTGAATTTGGACACAAAATTTTATATATTTACTATACGTACGATACGAGTATATAATAATGAAAATTACATTTAAGCAAAACATTTTTGAATAACCCCAAAATGAAATGTCATGGAAATGGAAATGAAAATGGAAATTGAAGCCAGCGAACGTCCACTTGAAAAGTTTTTAAATTTAGCTAACGCAGTAGAAATATTGCGAAAGACTAAGCAGTTTATGAGACAGCGCAGCGCATCTAAGAGAAGTAGAAGAGTTAGGAGAAGACGAGATGATATGAATGAAATATTACCAACATATATATATAAATATATATATATATATATAATTACTGCAATAATATGTAAATGATAAAACATAAACTAGCATTAAGTTAAGTACTTTTAAACAAGCGAGCAAAACTTTTGGCTTTTACAACCAACTTCGACTAAGGATAGAAATTTTTTCTAAATTTTTCTTCAAATGCGAGACGAGTCGCAACTTTTTGGCTATAAACTTTAAAACGAGCGCAACGTAAGGCAGACAACGGAAATTACCACATAAATGCAATAGAACACGAAATTATTTACAGGCAGCAAGCAGCACTTGAAACATTTTGTAATGCAGTTAAATAAATTAATTTAATTAATTTATTTATGTTGAAAGCTGAAAGACTGAATATGTTAAATGAAAACAAAACAAAAAACGATACGAAATACGATAACAAAAACGAAACGAAACGAAACGAAATGAAACAATGTGTAAATCTTTTCTCAAGAAAAAAATGTATTTGGAGGCGTGGAATGAACATAAATAATTTTAATAGCCGAATTTCTAGCACAAATTATAACGACTAAACGAAACGAAAGATGTTTAATTTTTACATTTTATTTTTTGGTTTATGTTTTTTTGCTTTTGCAATCAGTTTGTTTGTTAAACGTTTTGCCAATGATTATCTGTTCGATTCTTTTGGTATTCTGTATTCAAATGCAAATTCAATGTTTTTTGTATCAAAATGATGAACGGGACAATTAGGAAACAAGACACAGAAACAACCGGACAACGGACAGCAGAGAAAGATGAAACTAATGTTGAAAAGAATATATTGCAAAATGTAAATCACACAAAACGAAAACGAAAATGAAACGAAAACAAATGAAAAACAAAAACAAAGTGAAACAACCAAACAAAAGTCGCCTTAGCCTAGCACCACAAACAAATCGAAACAAAAACAAACAAAAAGAAAAACTAACAAAAAATTGAAACGGTAAGAAAAATTTGTAAAACCATAAAAAAAACACAAAAAAAAAATAAAAAAATACTCAAAAGCAAAATATTTAAACTTAAATATCAATTATTTGTTGTAATTTAAACAAACACACGCACACTCACTCACACACACATGCAGAAAAAAATAGTGCAAAAAGTTCAAAAAGGAAAATGTAACTTAATTTTTATAGCCAAAAAAAAAATGAAGCGATAGCAGGAAACGGAAGAGAGTAAAGGTGGGATAATAGCTGGATCTTAGGATCGCTTAGTTTAAGCAACTCCAATAAATTTTACAAAAATCAATTGGTTAATTAGTGATAACAGAGACATGTTTTTAATAACAAATTCGAGCTTAGATTTATTTCAAAAAGAAAAGAAAAGAAAGGGAAAACAACAATTTGAATGTATAAGAAATTCATTTAACATTAGTTCTCTGGAATTATTTAAACAAACAAAAAATGATGTTGTATAGCAGCAGCAGGCGAGTCAAGTTTAAAAGTAATCTCTAATATATACATGCACATAGCTACATATGTATGTGTGTAAATGGTTGGCAGTCGAAACTATGTAAAATTCAAATAAAGTAATTCGAACTAATCTACCAATTAACTATAATAATACAAATTAAGCAACCAGTAAAAACTAACTAATAAACCAAAAACAACAAACAATGATAAAATAAAATTTAAATCTTACAAACCTAAAACTATTAACACGTGTCTTTATTTCATGGGTTGGTCTTAAAGGTTCTACTTTAACATCTAAAACAACTGATATCTGCGAGTTCCAACAACTAAAGGCCGCAGGATTCGAAATATTCAAGTCGTCGTTAGATTTCAAATATTGGAGCGATCGATAAATTTGACGGAATGGTATATGTCAATTCTTGCAGTAGCTTGCTGTTAACTCATATATACTTCAATACATCATATCAAGGATTTAGTCCTGTTAAGCTACAATGATCAGAATTTCGATAAAAACTGAATTGACAAAGATGACTTTTCCACAGCATGCAGCAGCAACCAGTGCCACGCACTGTTAGCTTACAGTAGTTTTACAGATATTGTTAGTTAACAGAGAGTTTGCAGAAATATGTTAGATAACACAGTGTTAACAGAAGTATGCTATATAACAGTGGTTGAATTGCATGCAAAGAAGAGCTTTAAATTAAAAGAAGGTTATTTTTGTTCTGAAAGAATTTTATTGCTTTTCAAATTTACAAAGCCTTTCTTATTTAAAGGAACATTAATTATATATAATTGTATATCTTAAATCAAAGCAGAGGAGAAATCTTAATACTATTTTATATCCGTTCGTAGATGAACACGTAAATTTACACTCTCAGCTGAAGAATAATTGTAATCTGAAAAGATAAAATATGTTTTCGAGTTTAATGAGCTGCAAGAGCTGCGGATTGTTCGAATGGGTTAAGAAACATTCCTATTTCGACTTGTGACTGCAATCTAAAAAGATATGTGTTTTCGAGTTTACTGAATGTCAACCGCAATTCCATAATTAATCCCAGAGGGAGAGGATATGACCGTCTAATGGATGCAAAGAATAAATTTGAAGATTTGAAAGTTGCTTTTTTGCTTTTAGTTAAATCCTTGTGTTTGTTTAGTACTCTGAAGGGATTAATCGAGAACTCTATATCAAAGTCAAAGTACGTTCAGTGTGTCGTTTAAAGGTTCTTAGCAGCTTGGCTCTACAACATAAACCACAATTAGCTTAAAATATATCATCGACTTTATATTAACATTTGCGACATTCTAATAATAGAATAAAACGAAAATACTTATATACAAAACACGTTAGTGTGTATTTTTATTTATTCAATAAAGAAGTTAGCTGTGCGAGTGGGTACGGTAAGGTAGCTGCACAAGTCTGTTCACTTAGAAAGGAGCCTCTTTGAGAGTCAGCCTCTACGTTAACTCTTTACTCCCGAGATATGGGGCTTACACCAGAGCCTTTTCCAAGGCGGGAAGCTTGCGCTCGGCCTTCAGCTTTTGCTTCTCCTTGAGCAGGGCATAGCACTCGGGCACCTTACTGTAGAAGTCGCAGAGCTTCGACTGGGCATTGAAGGCCAGATATTTGCCGCAGTTGTAGAGACGCGGGTGTCCATTGACGCAGACGAAGTACTTCTTGCAGGTCTGCGGGTGACGATAGTAGCGCAGCTCACCCTCGGGACTGACATCCACCTCGGGTGCAACGCCATCGACCAACTCAGGCGCGGGGCAGTTGAAGCCGAGATAAGCCTCGGCATTGCAGTTGGCCACTAGATCGGGCCAGTCGCATTGGTAGGTCTCCTCGTTGAAGGCCAAGCCTTCGGGGCATTTGGTCAGACTGGCCACACCATGGGCGCAATTGCGATAGACACCGCACTTGGTCTCGTCTCCATTGGGATAGAAACCAAACTGACGTGGGCACTCATCTGTGCCATTGGCTGGCTGCAGGCGAGAGCGCTCCTTGCAGGTGGAGTAGGGGGCATAGGTGCATTCGCCTGTCGTCTTGGTGCGCTGGTGGAAGAGCAGGCCGTCTGGGCAGAGCTTCTCCACTGGCACATCATCCTGGCATTCTGTGTAGGCATCGCACTGATCACCAGCTGCAAAGCGTCCATTGGGCGTGGGACACTCGGGCGAGCCAAGGGCTGCAAGTAAAAGAGAGTTATGGAGTTAATATACAATCGGAAATCTCTACGACTTTACGACTTTACGACTTTAGCTGAGCAAAACGAAAGACTTGAATCACAAACTAATTACAAAATTACAACGGTTTATTGTGAATGGCAAAAGGTATACAATAAATGGGCATTGGCAGCCCTTTAACTACAGACTAGAAAACTCGAGCAGCGCCTTGAACGTGCTTTGCTTTATCCAAAATCTGATTTAGCTTTTAATTCTACACCAGTTCCATCATCCCTTCAATTAGTTCTGCTTGCGACGACCGGCAGCGGCTGAAGCGCGTGCCGCCTTAATCTCAGCGCCCTTGGCACGGATGTCGCTGCTGCAGTTGGGCACATTGTCGATGTCGTCGCACTGCTTCAGCTCCTGGTTGAAGGCCTGATCCTCGCCACAGCCAATGCGACGTGGGCGACCCTCAATGCAGATGAAGTACACCTGGCAGTTGTCCGGCGACGGATGGAATGTGTAGTCCTCCTCCTGCTCGCCCAACAAATCTGACTTTGGCGCCAAGGCTGGGCAACGGAAGCCGAGGAAGGCCTCAGCATCGCAGTCCTCTACCTGATCGGGCCAGTCGCACTTGTATGTGGCCGGGTTCCAGGCCAAGCCCTCTGGGCAGTCAAAGACAAAACCGCGACCCGACGCACAATTCATGAACTGTCCGCAATGGCTCGCATCGCCCATGCGATAGTAGCCAAACTGATGGGGACACTCGTCCGTAGGCTGAGCGGACTGCAGGCGAGATTGTCCCTGAGCGCACTCCACATCGATGGGATAGCCACAAGGATAGCCGGTGGACTTCTCGTTGTAGAGCAGGCCGTCGGGGCACAGCTTCTCCTCGGCCACGCCATTCTTGCACTCGATGTAGGCATCGCAGGAGCCAGAGACCGGAGCTGTACCGTTTGCCTCACGGCACGCGCCAGCTGCTGCTTGGGCTGCAAGAGAGGCGGATAGGTTGATTGGGTTAATAGGGTCGGGCTTGGGATAGGTGCGCGCTTACCTCTAATGATTTATGATGAAAACTGATGCTTGCACTATCTCTGCTTTGCAGCTCTAAGCGAATGAGCACTTTAAACAAAATACAATTTAACTCTAAGAAATACTCTTACGAGTTCCATTATATCACTTTATTTTACAAAGAATTTGTAAAACATCATTTTCTTGTTGTTAATTTAAAATGTACCTTATCTACACTAAACTGTTTTTAAACTGTACAAAATGTTGGACATAAGACTTGCCATAAAGACGACGATACCTGAACATTCCACTTTCATTATTACAATTAGCTTAATCATTATAATTATGATTATTATTACTGTCATTATCATTAATACTAATTACATTGTTAAACTATTTTAATTATGTCTCTTAAGTCTGTTGAAAAGGTTATCTTTTTACCCATATTTTGAAACATTGTCTTCCTATGCGCTTCTCATTAATTGGCTTGAATAAGACTTCAATCCAATCTATATCACAGGAGAAGTTTGGGCAGGAAGAGTAGGCTAGAACTTTCTATGTGGAGGAACTGGCAAATATCTGCATAACGTATTTAATTAAAAGTAGAATGCAAATCATCTATCAATAGTCAAGCAGAATACTTGTATTATGGCTTTTTATGGGAGCAATGGAAAAAAATATTGTAGGTGAGTCAAGTCGGAAAATTCTAATATTTCATGTCTGAAATCGAAGCAGAGTCAATGTATATAAGAGAAGTGGGGGCTATACGCACAAATCATATCTCCTACATATCATATCATATCACAATGAGAGACAAAGGCCTAGGCACGCGACGCCAAAGCAAGCCACGAACAAGATCTACTCTACAGAAGCAATTATGGTGAAGTGGTGTTTGAGCCACCAGCACCACTCACGCATGTTCGTTATACAGTTGGCATTCTGTAAAAGCTACAAACGTATCTCTAAGTTCTGATTAGATTGAATGTATTATTGTGAAATCTTAAGATACTTTCTCAATAAACGTCTGGCTATAAGAATGTATGAAATACTATAAATTAACTTTTATATAGTGCGCAGTTCATAGACCTACGAACTAAACTAAGAATTCTTAAACTTAGAAATACTTTTAAAAGCTAAAACACTTTCATCCATTCAAGTAACATAACTAGCTGTTCGCAAGCATTAATTTCTGTTGGTTTTTTATATGTATAAATATTTATCTTTTACTTTTACTTTCACAGAAACACAGCTACGAAAATATCTGTAGTCAAGTCAACGAGTTTACGTTTAACTTCGAAACTTGTAAACTTTAAACATTTTAACTCAATTATTACAATAACTGAGCAGATGTTACATACATATATTCATATATAGAATCGTCATTCCAAAAGCAATAAAACATATTTGAGTGTTTGCCTGCTAGACGAAGCCAAGTGTTAACCAATACGCGTGCCAAAAGTTAAGAGTTGCAAACAATAAATATTATTAAATTGCCAAATACGTATACACGTTTACATACATACATATTTGCATGTACATATTTGGCTGTTTGAGTCTGCCCAGCCGTCAATCATCTCGTGGCGGCAGTTTTGTGACGCATGAGGTTTGAATGAGCTCGCGGCTATGAAGTGTGGCTACACACCCCGTTTGTTGAACCCGTGTCTTGGAATTTCAATTATGTTTTAGACAGCGCACATTTTAAGCTATTTACGTTGCTTTTGTCCCCATTACAACTGGGGAAGCCCCTGTTGTTGGGAGTCTCTGCAATCACTGCACAATGTGGCTTAGCTTTATGCTTATATTGAAGCGGAAAACAATTGTGTGCGATCAGAAATAAATCAAGTTTGAAATTCAAATTTGAAATAATTAAAATTTTAAATATTTTAAATTCTATATCGATAAAAGTTAAATCATTTTAAATCAATATTTGTTCAAATATGTTAACAGATTGTTATGATCTTAGATGATATAAGTATGGAAACATTTTGAAAAAGAAATGAATATGCATATATCAATAATTTAGCACAGCGGCCAGAAGCGTATTTTAGCATTGCCTCTTTATATATATTTATCACAGAAGAAGACTTCTCGCTAGAAACTTAAAATGGAAAATTGTAAATATTATTTAAGAGAAGCTCTTGTTGTAGTCAGTTAAGTGTATTGCAATCCAAAAATAGAGTCTTTAACTAAGAACTCATAGTTCTTAAAAAAGAACGTGATACTGACGGCCATCTCCTGCCGAGTGACTGTGGAAGAGTGTAGAGATCGAGAATAGGGGCATGCTCAAACTGCACGCCGTGGGAAAATATGGCAATGGCATAAACAAAATCTATTCGATCAGTTCAGCATAAACTGATGTATCTTAAGCAAATGCCTAAGGGGCATTCTAATCTAAGCACCGTTTAATTTTAATTTTAAGAGCTCTGTGTAACAAGTGCACAGTTACGTTCATAACTGCCTTCAGCTTATCTGCAGCTTGTCAAATTGTTTTGACCAAGTGCAACATCTCAAAAATATTCCCACACATTGAAGTCAATTGCTGTCCCGCTTGATTCCGCATATGCGATCACCATGAACATCAACAACATCATCGTTTTAATTCACATTTAATAAGCTGACCAAAAAGAGCTGCTGAATGCAAACGCGCTCAAAGGTCACGTCGACCGGCTGCTGGGCACGCAACGAGATCGAGCTACAGCGGATTCATACACGAGTAGCATACCGCTGCCGTTCCGTACTGTTCGAAAACTAGTTTCTGGCCATATCAATAAACATTCAATAAAGAAACAACAGCAACAAAAACGCGCCACAAGTAGCAGCGATGTTATGTAATATTGATTTTTGGTACTAATTTATTTATGCGCTGCTGGTGGCGTGTGAATTAATTTTGAAAGAGCGGTTATTCGGCCTTGAATTCACTTTTAGTTAACGTTTTATAAAAAAGATGATAAATTCAAGAAATTTATGCGGAAATTTTGTGTTTTGCACTTTTTTCGGACATTTTCATTTTCATCTGCTGCGATTTCCTGGCATTGTTTGCAAAAGTTATTCATCATGCGCCGATGCTCAATGGCTGTTGCCTAATGGCGCGATGACGCTGCTCGATCCACTGAATTAACAACATACATAATTAAAGCTAAGCGAATGCGAATAAAAAGTTTGCGGCGTGAAGGCGTGGCGCACTTATACAAAACCATTTTAATTGTAGCGCCTCCAAATAGAGGCAATTACAATTGTTTTCTGTCGGAGAAAACGTGGGACTTAAATCTAGTTAAACGTTTGTCTACGATATCTCACTTTTAAATGTATAAAATATATTATATATTTCATTTAGTGCGGGAATTGAAGCAAGGCAAAGTTAATATTAAGTAATTTTAGAATTGCAAAAATTTCATTAATTTTGTATTGTATTTTGGCAGCTTCGACATCTCGCAAATAATAATTTAATATAATTTACAGTTAAGAATTATTTTTCATGATTTTGCCCTGAAGTAAGTCAGCTAGCATTTAATTTTTATAATTAAAAATTTGCGGAATAATAAAAACATTAATGCACCTTTCCTAGCACTTTTTCAATTCTATTTGTTTTGCTTGGGAATAATTAGACTACAAAATAATATTTTATAAATAAAAATAAGTTAAAATGTTCAGTTCTAAATTTATCTAATTATCACATAAAAGTTTTTTAAAATTTAATCTGAATAACTAAATTAATAAAAATAATATTAACAATAATAAAGAACAATTAGAACCCGTATATCTAAACGCGTAAACGTCGAATTTATTTCAATTTTGCATTTGAAATAAATTTTAATGCTAAGCACTCAACTCAATATGAAGATCGTAATAGACCCAGTTCAGTTAACAATTGTCTGGAATATCAGCAGTTTAATTAAAATTTATTATAACCTGGTTTAGTGATATTCATATATATATATATATATATATTTATAGGCACATATATATTTTTTTGTATTTATATTCAATTTTTACTCATACTTAATTTATGCATAAGTAATTTTATTCATATTTATATTCACAATTTATTTATTTATTCAAGTATATTTTTTTTTGATAAGGTCAGTTTGAACGTCAAAATATTTTTTTTAAATATTCAATTTTAATTTTAAAATTCTAAAAAATTAAGCAAAATTCTCAATCACGATTTTTATTATTTTAGTGAATTATTTCGAATTTATAATAATTAGTTCATAAACAGAGATAATTTAAATCACGTTTTGTGGCAAAAATAAGCTGTGACCAACATTGCAAAACACATTTATTGTGTTTGTATAAGTATGCAAAAAATATTTGCGCATTCTGCGAGCAGTGAAACATGCTTTTATTGGGTCCACAGCCAATTTGTGTGCCTCGATATATGTGTACAAGTTTGTTGCCTAAGTCTTTCGTTTCGGTATGAAATGTTTTATTTATTTTGTATGGAATTTCAATTTCACTTACCCAGCGAGCCAAACATGGCCAGACACAAAAAGGCACTAATAATTATTTTAGCCATATTGAACGTGTATGTGTGTGTGAGAGTGTGTAGGTGGTTATCCTTCAAGTGTAGTGTCCTTAGGCACTACGTTACGTTTAGAGGCTAGCAGCGAGCGCGATGTGCAGCCAACGAGCAGACAATTTCGACTGTTTTGCGATAGATACAAAACGCAGATCTTAACTGGTAAAATGGCAAGCGCCGTCAACAGCAACGCTGATGAGCATGAGTTGAGCTGAGCTGCGATCCGGGCTGACGCAGTTGCTGATCTTCTTCTCTACTTTGGGTTACGTATGCGACAGCGGCAGAGGCAGCGGCAGCGACAGCTTTTGTCGCCTCGGTGCCGTCCGTTCGCTGGAGCTGTTGCAATAAAAAGCAAACATGTTAATAAATAACCAAAGCGCATAACAACAACACCGCCACCAGAGCCAGCGAACAAGCTTCTAGCAAATCATCGAACAAAAAGCTTGAAGTGAGTCAGTAAAACCAAGCCAGATGCCACCAACAGGTTGTTTTTACTTGAGCAGCTAGCAACTGTCTTAGTATTAATCAACAAAGATGCTTGTTTAATTTATGTTAAGTAAATTCGATTGAATTTGCATTTTTGGCACTTTTATTTTCGTTTTGAAGCCGAAAAAAAACAAAAGCTGTCAGAAAACCAGAAAAAGATCAAGACAACTCTTAAAGTCAAGGACGCGGACAAGCTGCGCCCAAGCGAAGATCCAAGCATTCAAGCCTACGGCTGTGCCAAGTGCGGGGCTACACCATTGTGTCAGAGTCGACTTGGCTAATCTGGTCGCACAACGTGAACAGCTCTGGGGATTTTTGCTTCTTTTCTTGAAACTTAGACAACTTGTCTGCATCTACATCACACAGAAAACAAATCAAGTGTGTCTCTAGCAGATTAGCTGCCAGCTAAAGATGAGCTATTCATAAGAAATTAACTAACTATTTAAAATTTCAAATAATACTAACAAACCTGTTTCAAGCATCTAGTGAGATACTTAATGATTTCGAGTTTTCAATTACATTAATATCGGGTACTTCACAACTTAAAGTTTCATGACAAATTAAAGAATAAAATAAATAACTAAATAAAAAAATAATTAAATTAAATAATAAAAAATTACTGAAAAAAATACTATAAAATAAATAAAAGCATAAATAATTAAAAAAATAAATAAAAACTGAAAAATTAAACTATAAATAAATTAGAGAATAAATAAATATATACCAAAATGTATAAATAAATAATTAAATACATAAGCAAAAATCATAAAATAAATTAATCAAAAATTATAGAAGAGAAAATAATACCATTAATTTTTAGGCAGTTCCCATAAATATTAAGGGTAATAATAACACATTTGAGTTGTTCATTTTAAATTGTTTTCTTTATTGTTTTTTTTTTTTACAATACTTATGCATAGATATATTTCAAATCAGTTTTGTGTATTTTTCTTACATTTCAGCTAATAGTCCTTGCTCAGCGAAGAAAAATCATATGTAAACGAATAGAAACGATCAAATGCTTAGCTCAAAAGAACATAAAAGAGGCCTAGGTCTAAGATTAGATTGTAATTTGATTATGGCCTAAATAATTGATATACTGCCAAGTGCTAATAGTAATAATAATCATAATCATAATAGGAGTAATAATAGTAATAATAAAAGTCGTAACAATAGCTTGTTAAACATAAAATTGGCAGGCTAGCTATAAGAAGACTCATTCAATATTGGGCATGACTTCGACTAACTGCAACTTGAATTTCAATTCAATCAACAAACTTCTTTTTCTTTTAAGTAATTAATTTGTTGAAATACTCATACATATATATAAATATATATATGCATATATACTATCCATTATTTACATACAAAAATAATTGTCTCTGTTTTTGATACGAAAATCGTTCTTTTTCCACTTATGTAATTTGGCCTGAACAAAATGCCGCTAAGCCAACACAACAAAAGGTGTTTTCTGAATTATTTATAAAAATACAACTCAAATACAATTCACTGCCGCAATAACTATTATCATTATATATATATTTATATTTATATTTTAATTTTTTATTTCATTTCGTTCTCTAAGGCACTTTAATACTTTATCAATAATTTATGAAATTTCTTCAAGTTTTTAATTGTTTGGTTTTTTGGGTCTATTTTTTAGCTACTTTCTCAATAATTCTCTTTACTTTTATGATATTTACTTGGGCATTAGTTAGTCTGGCTAATTGAAGTTTAAGTTGGTTTCGTAACAGTTGAGCGCATAAAATTGTTTTTAGCGAATTGAAAAGTTATTGCTAACTGCTTTAGGTGTAGACTTATATATATATGTATACCTAGAGACATACAATAGATACAAACACCAATTGTTTTTTTTTTCGTTTTGTTTTGTTTTGTTTTTGTATGTTGTTCCCAAGACACTCGCAAAAAAGGTTTTTCCCATACATGACAATTGCTCTACAGCAAATTATGAAATCTGCCAACTGTCAAAAAAAGCGCCCGTAATTCCTATATAGTAGTTCTTTTAAGGCCTGAACAACAAAACCCCTCCATGCCACGGCTTAAGCATGTGTTTGTCTATACTTCTCGTTATGTTTTTAACATTTATATGTGCACAAGTTTGACTTTAAGTTCAACACTAAAAAAGCATATACAAAACTAGTTTAATGCATATGATTTTAAAGAATTTGTTATGTTTTGTTTTCATCTCTAACTGCTTGCCTCGTCTCTTACTGCTTAAGTTTTATATATATATATATATATATATCTGTATATATATTTCTATTTAATTAATGCTCAAACTAATCTTCGCCTTTACTAGTACAAATATCACGGTTTGCATTTACGCATTACGCTTGAAAACGTATCTTTAATTAATTGTTTTGTTAATTGTTTAATTTTAGGCATTCCTCTCGAACATCTTTCTCATCAAGGTTTTGTATAATTGTAATTTGTTTTCTTCTTCTTTTTAGTTCTATATATCTATATACTCGTAAGTCTGTATGCATTATATGTATTCTTCAATTGTTCAGCATTCTAAATTTAAACATTTCCCAAGTCTATTTAATTCATTTAATTATTAAACGTTTTAAACCTTTATTTTGCAGCGGCTTTTGCTTTGTTTTCAATTATTTTTCTTCAAATTGTTGCTGTCTAGCTCTAAGATTGGTTTTAACTAGTTGTCTAAACCTATTTGTTGCCCACTTTTTTCGTTATTCGCTTCGAAACATAAACTCTGGAAAGTTCGGTCTAGTAGACGGCCCAAATGCTGACCTACATAGTTTATATATATAAATGGTTAGACTATTGTGGCTAGGAAATACTATATGTCTTGAAGAGCAAATCCATCAACCATTCAATGGCAGCTGGTATATCTTCTTTGTTATGGAAACAAACTCATTAAGGGGAAGTACGAAATCGAAACAGAAGCGTAACTAATTATAACGAAATTTCATTCATGATAAATCCACTAATTAATTCATATGTTAGATGATGCTTAAATTATAATTGGAAGTGGAACTAAATCGTAATGACTGCCAATGCAGCGTGTGGACTGCATCCGTATGGAGGCTGCATTGCATGGATATGATATGAGCCCTATATAATCGTCGAGAAACTCTTCAGCTGTATGGCAGCTCCAGCAGCTAAATAACTCTAACTATGTTCAGCATTTAAAAATGAAACAACAACAACTAACTACGTTTAACGTACTTAAGCCGTGCTCCTAAGGCTTCGCTTATGCATAAAGAGTAGAAAAAACACCCGCTCCGAACTCGGCTCGTCTATAAACCTAAGTAATTCTCTAGGCCTAAGCTAACTACCTAACACTAACTATCTGTAGAACGCACACACACACACAAACATATACACTTATACGCACACTCACGCACACACACACATACACATGTACACGTAGACGAGCGCGCCATAAGGAAGGGCCTCTAGGATATAGTATATATATAGGATAGAAGGACATCTGCATGGCATGGCCATCTGCATCGGTCTCTCTCTCTCCCTCTCTCCGTCTCTCTCTCTCTATAGCATTGCAAATATAAATAGTGTGTTTCGCTCCTCTTGCTTTTGCTTATGCAGCCGCTGCAGTTGCTGCTGTAGTTGCGATGAAGTCGGTGCTCAACTGTGCTTCATGATTAGTTACTATATCGCACAGCCCTTGCGCATGCCGTACATGATCTTCAATTCGGGATAGATGATCTTACGTATCAGCTGATTCGTCTTGCCCGCCAGCATCGCGCGCCGATTGTCCTTCTTCAGCACTTTGATGCCCGGCTTGTGCACCAGAAAAGCATTGTCCAGTATGTGAAATTCGTAGTCCAGCACGCACAGCGAGTAACCCTGCACAGATCACATTGAATACAACTCCAAAGACAGTAAATAATCTTGGCCAGGCCAGCTTACCTGCGTCATCTTGTCGCTCTTGCCCTCCCAGCTGAGCCGCTCGTCGTAGTGGGGATCTGCATGGGTGCCAATGTAAATGGGCTCCCAGTGCACATAGTAGCCGGTGCGCTTGCCTATGTGAAACACACTTAGCTCGTCCGTCTCGTTGGCTGCCATCCACTCCTTGGACTTGGGCACGCCGTGGCAACTGGCGCACACGCGCTTATGGAAGGGTATGGCCTTGCCATTCCGCAGAAATTCTTGCAGCTCCGTTTTATCGTGTGGCACCGGCGAATTCTCATCCACCTCGAATATGCTCAACGGAAAAACTCTAAGAAAGGATATGAATAACATTTCATTAGTTTGTTTTCCGATTTTAAATACGGCTTAAACCTAATACTACTTGTATTTTATTTTATTAAATTACATTAAAAAAGGATTTATATATGTATAGTATATAGAATATAGTACTCACAATTGAAACAGAATATTTAAAAATAAAAATATAATTTTGGATCATACATAATTTTGAGTTGTATAGTTAAACACTACAAAAATATTTTTAAAAAAATTCCAATAAATTTCGAAAACAATATTTTGACTAATTTTCATATTCTTGAATATTTAAGCATTTGCTTCGCCTGTTTTAAATTTAGTTAAATTTAATATAAGGACTAGAAAACAAGTCTACTATTTGAGAACTCACCTGGGCGCCTTGCGCCGCAGATACTGTTCGTTGCGAGCAATCATCTCGAGGAATTTCTTGACAAGTCCAGGATTGGGATACAGTTCAATATCCGAGGCGAGTATGAAGTGTGTGAGGGCAGCATCGCGCGCAATGTTGCGACCCACATTGACCGGGTAGAGCAGTTTCTTCTGCGCCTTGTACAAATGTCCGGAGCTGACATTGAAGTAGGGCGCCGGCAGCGAGCAGTTATAGCCAGTCTTGAGAGCATCCTGTGCCTTGGGCACGCTCTTGGGTATGTGCTTAGTGCCGAAGTAAACGTGGAAGGTGGCATAGGCGCGCACTAGCTGATTATCGGGCACACAGTCCCGCAAATACTTGATGGAGTCCAGCGTGGGCTGAAAGTCCGTGCCGGGCGCATGCATAGCTATGCTAATAGGTGCGTTCCAGCTGCGAGTGGGCAGAATGACGAACATGTGGGATTATACCACAGAGAAGACCACAGAGAGATTTGATCACTTACCGTTGTAGCAGCGGCACCAGATTGTCCAGAAAGGTGTAATCCGCGTGCGTTGTGTAGGTAATGGACTCGTGGCACTTAAGTTCGCCATGATCGGCCCTCACATAGTTCTGGAGCACCCAGAAGTCGCCGCGTTGCAGCGTCTGCTGATTGTAATCGTGCTCAAAGCAATTGAGCAGCGTTCGCACGCGCTCATCCAGCTCCTTCTCATCGCCGGTGACTATGTAGCTATCCGGCTGTGTGTTGTTCAGCTCTGACATTGAGCTGCTGCTGCCAATGTTGCCAACCACCTGGACAGGATCAATTGAATTTGAGGACAAGCCACTGCCGCCACCACTATCGTTGACTACTGCGGCCGGCGGTGCTGCAGCTGCCGCAGACTCTGAGTTGGCATTGCCTGTTCCGACGGCTAAGAGTTTCTCCTCCGCAAAAGCCGCCTCTGCCTATGGAAAGAAGCCAAGATCTAATTAACTCCTATTCATATATCCTCTAATCAAACACTCACATTTTTTGACGTGGGCGGCTGTTGTGGGAGTAGTGGACCAGCCTGTAGCGAAGCTGCTGCGGGCGGCTGTTGCTCCTGCAACAAAAAGCCGCCGCCGCTGGTGAAATTGTTGCCTCCGCCATTCATCACAATGCAGCCGATATAGAGCAGAACAGCCACATTTATGAGAATACTGCACCGCAGCAGCCAGTTACGGCGTGTGAACATTTTCTGACCCAGCGGCTCAAAGCGCATGTTTAAGCTGCAACAAGATTATTGCTTTATTAGTTAATTGAATTGAAAAGCGGCTTAATTTAAATTAAAAACTGTTAAGCATTAACATCACTGTTACCTAGAACGCCATCTATAGTAATATCTCACACAAGAGTTCAAGCATAATTTCTTTAACATTTCAATTTTATAAACATTGCTGTTAGCGAAAGCGCCCTCTATCTTAATTTCGTGTTACTATAAACAGCTACGTAGCGGTGCCACCTCTGCTCATAACGCGCTGCTAGTAATTTCGGCAGGTCTGTTCTTGCTAACATTATGTTATATCTAACAGTCTGTTAACCCATTCGAATACTTTTGCAAGTATCGCCCATCTCAAACACAAACCATTCTGAGTACACTTCAACAGCTGTTTATCTCGGCGCCTTTTTTGCTGCGGATGCCGCACTAGTTTCTCGTTGATTTTTAATTGTTCGAAGTATCGCATAATATTATTATACACACTGCACACACATAATCACACAAAATGTCGCTGCAACAAGCTTTGGAGGATTGCCTAATCGACTTCGACAGACGTGTGCTGGTCACCGATTTGCTGGAAGAGTACAAATTGACATACAAAGAGGCTCACGAAAAGCTTGAGGCGTATATTAAACAGCAGGAAAATTCGAGTGCCGTCAAATACGAAAAGCGGTTTGTGGTCCATGGCATGCTGGAAAATGATGAGCAGTATACGATTGTGCAAGGTGACGACAAATTAAAGGAATGGTTAAGCAAATTGGAAAACTCGCAATACCACCTGTACTCCGTGGAGGTGGCTGGCGGCTCTAAGAGTGCTGCGCCCATTTTCAAGCCCATGCATAATGTGGAGGTAAAGCTGGCCAAGCTAGAGCAGCGCTCAACTGTCAAACCGCAAACTAATGGCGTGAGCAATGGTGTTCACAAGCCTGCAGAGATATCAAAGCCCAGCAGCAGCAAGGAAGAGCCCTCAAAGCCTGATAACAATGCTGAGGAGCAGAAGAAAACGCCACCTAGCGAACAGAAGAGCAAGGCTAAAGCAACAACAGCGAAAAAGGGCAGTATCGGCAGCTTCTTTGCCGCAGCTCCAGCTGCCAAAACACAGCCAGCCAAGGAAACAAAAGCAGCGGCAACCAAGCCAGCGGCTGGCAGCATGGACAACTTCTTCAAGAAGCAGCCAAAGTCGAGCAGCAGTCAGTCTAGCAGCATAAAGAAAGAAGGATCGGCCGAAGAGAAGAACACATCCATTCAGCTGTTTGCTGAGGAGAGCGAAGAATCTTCGGATGAAGAGGAAAAATTGGACAAGCTGCGACGCAATGTGATAGGATCCGGTGACGAGTCGGATGAGCCAGATGCCAAGCAGAAGGCTAACAGCAAGCGTCGTCGCATTGTCGACTCCGATGATGAGGAGCAGCCACAAAAGAAATCAGCAGAGAAGGAACTGCAAAAGCCGCAAAAGCAGCAGCAAGAGGAAAACGAGGAGGAGGAGTCAATGGATGTGGAGGAGGCAACAAATGAAACATTTCTGGATGATGATGGCTTTGTCATAACGGTAAAGGCCAAGAAACCAAAGCAACCAGTTAAGAAAAAGGCTTCGCCGACAACAGCAACAGCAGCATTAGCAACTGCAACAAAGAAAAAATCACCGCCGGCAGCCAGCAAAAGCGCAAAGGAGACGCCCAAAGTTAAACAGGGCAGCATCACGAGCTTCTTTACCAAAAAGTGAATAAGCCACAAAACTAGTCGGATGGCTTGATTGAATGCTTAGTTTAAGAAAGAAATATTTTGCTAATTTATTATTAAATGAAGTATTATTCACTGCACAGTTTGTTATTGTTAATTCTCACTAATTAAATTAAGATTCATATAGAATGAGTTATAAGTAATTGATTTAAAATTATTGTAAGATGTATTTCAATCAATTTAATTGGAATCAACTCGATTTGTTATTTGAAACTTGCAATTTGTACGCAAACTTTGCTTGCCTTTTGTTCGACTCCATTGTGAGAGTTTCCGTATGGTCTCCAGCAAACTGTTTCCTATCTGGACAGCAAGTGTTCTTATAAATATGAAAACAACCTCAGCTCATTGCGCTATTTGCATTGATGATTGTTGCTAGCTTCTTATCGTGGCGCATGTACGTCATGAATGTTGCGCCAGTTGTTGCCCAACTGAGTGAGTGAGTGGCATCTGTTTACTTGTGCAGCAGCTTATCAATCTTTGCAATTACTAATTAGTGCCGTCTAATCAGTAGACTCTGCTCTTCTTTTATTGCTCTTAATGCTACTTTGAGCACATTTTAAACGTAATTTGCGGTCTGCAGCCGCAACGAAAAAAATAACGAGTTTTGCATTTACTTTTTTTGTTGCTTTTTAAAATGCGAGTGCAACGACTTTCCGTAGCAAACCAACGGACGAAATGTCGTCAGCATTAGTCAGAGTAAAAAAATAAATAAAAAATAAAATGCCGCAGAACAGGAAGCGTGAAATTAGCTGCTTTTTTCTCTTTTACTCTTATTTGCTCTTCTTTTTTTAGGGTAGTTTGCTTAAAGTGCCGCCAGAAATTTAATTAGCAACAACAATTAGTTGCGATTCCCACATTAATTACGCAACATTCGCGATGCCTCAGGTAAATGATGTTCACAAAAAAAATAATTATGAGAGATAATATTTTTATTAAATTTGTCTGACAAGGGAAATGAAAAGTACTTGAAATGCTGCCAAATGTTTTTCGCTGATGTGGAAAATTCTATTTTCGCTTGTAAATTTTAAGGGAAAATTCAGTTTTATAAAGTTAATTAGCTGAAAATTAGCTTTAAATGTTCAAATAACTTTTGTGCGAGTTCGTGGAAAAGTCAAATTTTATTTATTGTTTGCAAGGTTGGTTCCGCTAAGCCCTAGAGGCTGTGAAATCGATAGGCTTATATAAGACGGTGGACAGGCTGGTAACAACTATAGCTGGAGTAATAGACTACACTAGACTCTTATTCTTGATTAGGAATAAATATACTTTCTAGAGTCGGTCAAGCATCCTTTTGTCTGTTATATACTTTTGGACTAATTCCCGTTTTATTGCATTGGAATAAGAAAACTTGTCAAATTCTCTACTCTGAAAGGTTTTCTTATATTTTACATATTCATAATTTCCATTTAATTTAAATTTAAATTTAAATATATGTGCCTTTTAAAATAAATCTAATGGATCTAAGATATTTTTTATTTTTCATAGGACATTTCATTAAATTGTAAGCTTTTATGTATTTTATTAAAATTTTACCTAGAACAGAGACCTGGAAATAATGCTTTGGGCTCAGCTTCCTCTTAGCAATTGCAACATATATTTTGTTATACATTGCTAGTGTAACTCAAAAGTCAAGCTTAGCTTGCATGTTGCCTAAGAAGAGATGCACCTATATAAGCCTACTTAAGTCGCGATCTAACCCATTTTTGTAATTATAAAAAGTCAAAATACAGAGAATAAGATAGATAATTAAAACTATGAATAAAGACATCGACTAAGAGAAAGACAGATATTTATATATGGATTATAAAGATACATTACATAAATAAAAGAGGGAAAGAGAGAACGGAATTTAAAATTGGCCATCACTAAGACGGCCAAGGAATTACAAAGCGAAAAGCGAAAAATCTATGTCAAATTATTGAGTTGGAACTAGTCAAAAACAAATAATAAACAAATTTGTGTGTGTAGCACGCAGCGATCGTTAAATAAACAAAAGTGAATATCCATAAATTTGGCATAATCTCTTGACACTTTCGAAGAAAACGTACGAGAAACGATTAAGGGCCACCGCCTGCATTGGCGAACAGTGCGTATTAAATTCGCATTTCATTCTTTGCCCAACATTATTTTTTATTTTTCGTTGTGGTTATTTTGTGCCAGTTGCGTGTGCTCATTAGGGCAGTAAAAACGTATTATTCGAATACAAATTGTACGGTTGCTTTTGAGACGCAGCTGTAGCTGTTGCTGGAGCTGGTCCATTCATTAGAGGCTCCCCCGGGGGCACACGCGCCCTGGCATTTTACACGCGTCATTGGTATCGCCGACGTCGCGTCGCTGATGGATTGAAGTGAAAACTGCGAGATGTTTCAAGTTCAATGCACTGTCTTGACTGATGGCCCTCTGCTCACCGCCTCACGCCGCCCCTAGCCACTCCTCTGCCAGAGTCAAAGTCACAGAGTGGGGGCTGCTGCGTTAGGCGATTTTATCAGCAAGTTCTATAGAAATATAAGAAGTGCCACTGGTTTTTGTGTTTCTGGGACACGACACCAGCATATGGGACTGGATTGTTATATGCTGTTTGATAAATTTGCATAGCTCGGGGGCCAAATGTTCAAGTCGAACGCCTCAAGTCATCTGCAATGCCACACGCACAGGAAGCCGAGGCAGACCAAGAGAAATCAGCATCTGGAATCAGAATAAGAATCTCGTCAAGCTTTCGCACTGCCCGCGGGCCAATTTGATAAAAATCTTTTCAGCTCGCACAATATAGAAGCGTGAGCGCGCGCGCGCGCTTCGCAACAAGTCTTCTGGTTTTGGTTTTGGTTTTGGAACCAGAGAGTTCTCTTCTCTTTTATGGTCACATTTGCCATCGTAATAATCGTGTGTGTACAGAGAGTTCAATGGCTGGCACTTGTGAGTGGGTTGCTTGGCGGGTTCGGTTCTTCTGTTGCCGTCGCTTTTATGGCCCCGTTAAGCCTCCACTCACTCTATGCAAAGCACAAGAGCAAGCGGGCGACCGAGCGACCGGGCGGCCGAGTGAGCCAACGCTACCATCAAAATTTGGAGCAAAACGTGAGAATTTTTATGAGTATTCAATTTGTCAATTGGCACAGAAGTGCGACACACGTTTTAACCATTTTCAATTGTGTATAAACGTTTTTTCTTCACTTCTTTTCTGGGTATGTCAAATTTTGCTTGCTTGGCAACAGCGTCTCAAAGATGACTGATGGGGCTTGGGTCAAGAGTTTTGGCCAATCGACTACTCATCGTAATATGAATATCTAATAAGGCTGCTTATTGAAACAGGTTAAGCTTAGCTCGAGGGCTAACAATTGATAGCAACGACAGCTACAACAAATACACATTAGGCTCAAAGGAAATTCTATATTTAAATACGCAATTAATAAGACAAGATTTGTGTGCGTTGTCTTCAAACTAGAATTCTTAATAAATGCGAGATTGTTGGAACCACATAACAGACATAAGAAAAGACAATAGAGTAAGCTGCTAATTAAATAATCTTAGTTGAGCTTAAGCATAACTCGAAAAGTAAAATACTAAATAGACTTCCAAGAATAACATGAGCTTAATTAGCAATTGTAATTTCTGGAATTATGAAATTATAAAAAAATAATTAATTATAAAGAAAATATGTGTTAACAGCCTTCACATGAATAATTGCAAAGGAAGCTTTTAGCAAAGAGAAAACCACTATTTTGTATATATTTATTGTTATTAATATATTTCAATAAATATAAATTCACATGTGAGGAAATTTTAGGACTTATTGAAAGGGAGATAAATAAGAAACTAATCGCTTTAACTGTATTTTGATTAAATTTATAAAAATTAAATAGATTAGATTAAATATATTTCAAATAAAAAAAAATATAAATATAAAATATCTATAAAAACTAAGTTTCTTGTTAAAAACTTAATATAAAACTTAAAATTTAATAAATAAATTAATTTTAACTTAAAAATTTAAAAAATATATTTCAAAGCTAAAAAAATATTTTTTCCGAAGTTTTAAAAAATTTTATAATATATTAATATTATTAATATTATATATTATTTGCTTTCCACATAAATTAATTACAATTATAGATGCTTCAACGATTAAAGACCTTAGCTTACATTAAAGATTTAGTAAGAAAAGCAAAACCCTTGCGACGCTCGAAGTTTCTGAAGTTGTTATCGTTCGTTAGCAATGCATCAGTGTAGCATTAGATCTGAAGCTGGGATTAACTCATTGTGCCACCTTAGATTAACCCCACTTTCAGCATCGATTTTCGCTCTTTTTTTAGGAAATGCCAACGAAAACTAACAATAAAGCATTCCAGCTATAACAACAGCAACAACAGCTGCTGGCAGCACAATCTAATTAGACATAATAAGGCACCGAGCGAAATTTGCTGGCCAAAAGGTCTGGTCAACTGTGTTTTGTTTGCCAGCAACTCGGCGCGCCCTGGTGGCTGCTGCTGACCAACAAAGCAGCGGAGCAACTTCGTCTTCGACTTCGAGTTAGAGTTGGAGTTTCGAGTTCGTACCGAGTTTTTCCGGCCTGCGCTATTAAAATATATTACAGCAGCAATTTCACTCGACTTTATTTTTGCGCTTTAGCGGGAGCAGAGGCAAAGGCACTGCGAGCAGAAGATGGGAGCAGGCAAACAGAGTTGCTACTCTGCACTCGGCAGCCTGCTTTGGTGTATATAACTTAATTTTTATGGTCATGCAAGTCAATTGCAGTTTGGCATTTCTTCGATGAATTTTTTCTTGGGCCAACCTGAACGTCATCGCGCCGGCTCGTTGCGGCCATCATCTGCTTTCTGTTTCGGTCTCTGCTCGGACGACTGGTTGTTATGCTGCCAAAGTCGTAACATGAAACGCAGCAAATTGTTTGCACAATGATACAACAGCAACAACAACAAACAGAAAGACTCTAAGCCAAGCTGAGCATTGGGCGCACCGGGACCAGGGCATCTTCACTTGGCCATTGCCAACAACGGTCTGCCGTCCAGCTGCTGGCCAATTTCTGCATAGAAATAAATCTATGGGCGTCTCGACATACACTCAAGCTTTCAATGTAGAATTAAAATGTAACTTACTTGCAACTGGTTATGTTGCGGTATCCATAAAGACTGTTACTATAAATAGATTAAATATCAATTTTTTTATATACCTATTTATTTGATTAATATATGCATACGTGATTAGTTGGCTGTGCAGGCCCAAGAGGTCTTTTAGCCAGGGACTGTATATAACGGCAATAATTAAAATAATTTCCTGATTTTTCTAAAATGTTGTATACTGAACTCTGGAAAGTACTAGAAACCAAGGCGACTCTTATATAGCCTGAATAAATTGAAAAATGTCTTAATCAAGTTAACCTAAAAATAATAAAGTCTTATATTCATTTATTTGTCTTTGACATATCAAAGACAGTTGAATTTGGCTTTTGACCTGCTAATAAAAAGAAAATATTGATTTCAGATAGGAAGATTTTATTTTGAAAAAAAAAACCAAAGTTTGTTTTGATACGATAAAAGATAAGATAACACTTTAAATTTAGTCAACAATGTTTTTTAGGAATTTGTTGATTCACATTACTGACAATGTCACACAAAAATTATTTTAGGACTTTCTTGGCTTAGTAAAAATGTTTCCAATCTTATTTATCAGTAAGCCCATACGGATTTCCTATAAGGAAATTGCAAAATAATTAACAAATTCTGTTAAAAATATTGTATTTTGCACTTTGAATAGGTGTGGAAAAATAATTAACACGTGCAAAAATAGTTTAAGCCATTTAGACATTTCGCAATTGTTTATTAGTCTAATGACTTTCTGTCATATCTCTTAAGTTCAGACAATACCGTCTGACATATGTCGTTACTAGCTATTATTTCAGTTCAATTCCAGCAAAATATCGATTAGAGTCCAATGACAACGTCAATCTAATTATGTTACCTGCATTTCAATCAGCTTAACAAAGCTAAGAAATACATTAACAAAAATATTTATACATTTCTTACATAAACACATGTATAACTATGCACATAGTTGGTCTTGGCAAACAAGAATGTGTGCTGAGGTATTGTAATGGCCACAGAGACAATAATATATATATAGATAAACAGATAATTATCGATAATTGAACATTAATAAATATCAACATAGGCACAAATCGAATGAGCGCCAACGGAGCGCAGTCGATGTGTGCCATTAATGATGATACTGAGGCCTGTTGGTCAGCTAATGGCCTCTATAAATAGACCGGGTGTTGGCCGTAGTGTGATACTCTACACACCTCGTAGACACATTAGCGACACATTTCCAACTGCCGATGGCTTAAAGCCCAAACAAAAGGCAGCCGCGTAATTGATGAATATAGATTATTTATTTGTTTGCCACCCAAAAAGACAGAGACTTCCTGGGGGAGAGAGAGTGTGGGGGAAAGAGTGAAACGGAAAACATACTCATAAAATATTGAATTTATATTGGTTCATTTGGTTAGACAACGGAAATGGCAGCGACATGAATTACAACTGTTTAATGGTCTGCCCCGTCAATGGGCGTGGCCGCGGGGCGTCGCCTCGGAAGGTGGCCTGACATGTCTGCCCCGCAAGATTTATGCCGCATCATAAAAGTTTTATTTATATGATGCCATCCTTTGTAGGCCCGGCTTTAGCTGCGGTCTCAGCATCGGCTAACGGCACTTGGTCAAAGTTAACAGGCAGCTAGATAGGTTTATATGTATATACTGCCAAGAAACTGTTGCTCAAGTCAGCAGCAAAAAGTATTAGAACGAGAAACACAAATATTAACAACCACAAAAGCTAAAATAATTTTTGATTTTCGAATGATTACAGCTCCAGCATTTCAGGCCATTAAGTGTGCCATAAACCTGGCCAACGGGCAGCCAGACAGAATCAAAATACGCATTCGATTTGCTCGCCCGTTGACAACAATAAAGCAAATAAATCGTTAATAATTATGTACATATAAAATATATGGGGACTTAAGTAGAAGTTCTCATAATTAAAATCATTTTAATTTATGATTAATTATTCATGGTCAGCCGCTGGGTCCCTTTTAATTAAAGTAGTTTTTAAATTGAACATTTCCGAAGATTTTTAATTTTTGGTAAAAAAATTTATAATAATTAAATATAAATATAAAATAAAATAAATTAAAAACAAAAAAATATTTGTATAATTTCTGCATTAATATGAAATATAATATTTTTAAATATAAATATATATATTTAAATTTTATATAAATTAATTTAAATATTAATATTAATATTAATATTATTAAAATATATATTAGCTGCTGTGTTTAAAGTATTTTGAAAACTCTGTATTTATATAAAATATTTCTTATTTAAAAAAAAAACGTTACACGATTTAAAGTAAATGCATTATAAAAAATATATATATTTACTTCATTTAATATAAATAATACTTATACTTAAAAATAATAATAATAATACTTGAAATATTCAAATTTTAATCAGATGATAGAATAACCTTGGATAATACACAATATATTGATAACAAAGGCCATTCACGAAATGGTTAACAACAAAAATATTAATCAAGTACTTGATAAGATTACAATATTTGTTTACAAAAAAATTTGGCATGGAAATTTTTGCAGATAAGCATAGCGTTGCCATTGCATGTTTTGTTTTAAGAAATTCTTTACTTTAACTTATCTAAGAATCTTCCATAGAAAAAACCATAAATAAATTACATCAGATAAAGTTAGCCGCAATTTCTAAATGCCCATTTAGACTAATGTCATGGGAAATAGCTTTCATTAATTAATGCCGAAAAGCTCAAATACGAGTGCATTGTAGGTATGTCACCTTATATAGCCAACAGATACACGTATCGTATGTAAATTGGCCTGTTCCGGGCATAGTTCGGTATAAATAATATAAACGCTTGACAGACAAAGATGGAATTAACTAACTCACTGGGGTAATTGAGAGCCAAAGTAAGAACGTGACCATTGAATATGACTCACTGACTTGACGCAGGCATCGAAAACACAATTGAATTGTTCGCTGACATACATAAATAATGCTGCAGATGGCTGGCCAGCAAAACTATTTTCCGGCAAGTACTACGTGTAAACGTTTCATGTGCAGCAAACACGCTATATTAAGGCACCTCAATAAGAAAACAAAACTAAAGGATACAGACATCCTTTGCTACTGGAAGTTGTATATACAAAAATATAAATCAATCAATATTTTTCTTAGTGTATCTTTAAACAGTATCAACATTAAATACAAAATAATTCATTTATCTATTCTTACGTTTTAGTTTAGTTCATTAAGCGAGTTTATATTTTATTTTATAATAATTTACGGGAATTTCCTATGTTTGGGTTCAGTTCAATTTTTACAAAATTTGATTACAAATTAATTGATTCATAATTTATTTAAGAAATGGGCAGTAAATAAATGTGTATTGTCATTTCGGGCCCAATTTAGTTTGTTTAAAAATAGTTAAATTGTCAACCAGCTGTGCTTATTAAAGGCTTGGTAGACCCTAGGCGTTAGTTCATAAAGGTCACAGAAAATATATTGGTTTGTCTAGCTAATTATATTAAGTCCCAGGGGTCGTAAAGTTATTCTCATAAATTTATATGTACACATTTGTATATCTATTATATATATCTATTATATATAGGTATATCTATTTATAATATAAACAATAATTGTCATTTACATACGCAGGGCACAGCTGCAGACACATGTTCGTAGTTAAAAGGCAACGCCAACACAGTATAGCAATTATTATGGTCACAAATATAATTACATTGGTCACGGAAATATCAAATTAAGCTGCCTGCCCGTATATGCATATATATATATATATATGTAATCTATGTTTGTATAATATAGATTATTTTTATTTTTATTTGCTATTGTGAAATTTCGTTGCCTTACGACTAAAAGTTTCATTTTTTTCCGTTTAATCTTTAACAAAAAAAAAAAATTGACAAACTTTGTTATTATAAACAAATTTTTGCTGCCGGTTAAGTCCCTTCAAAGTTGAGACACGCACGTGTGCGGATTGTTTCAGAGTTTCCTTTGCATAAATTTAAAATGGGTTCTGGGTAAAGGTAACAAAAATTTAAAAGTGAAAGTTCGTACTTTAAGGGAGGTACTTAAAGAAACTACTTGGAAAGTTTGATATGCAAAATAGATTAAGTTTCGCAATAGTTTCAAATATTAAACTTAAGCCGATATCTAAGTTTTGCCAAAATTTAATATTAATATAAATATTATAAATATATTCTATCTAAATATTCTATCTAAATATAGTTTAAACATATTTCATTCATTTTAGACTTTTCACATCTAGACCTACACTAACTTGTTTGCCAATTTTAATGTCCAAACCTAAAACCCAAAGGTTTAACACCTGAAACATGAAAATAAATTAGCTAATTACAATAGCATGATTAGAAAATCCCATAGAGACAGCGCAAAGCTAGGGCATTACTCATACGCAGCATGTGACAAACATGTATATATATATATCTATATATATATATATATATATATATATATACCATTTTTTTAAAGCATTCGCATTGGATGTCATAAATATTTTTTAGTAGCAGCACGTGAGCCAAAAACGAAGCGGGCCAAAGAAAAGAAAAAGTCAGAAAAAGAAAATGAAATGAAAATCGATTGTTTTTGACCTCATAGAGCCGTAGCACACATTTGGAACGTAGAGGCATTAGGCGACAGTCGGCCACCAATTCTACACATTCGCGATTCTCATTTCGCGTTTCTTGTTTCTCGTTTTCTAGACGGGTGCAATGGCACTAATGAAGAAAAGGGGCAACAGAAATAAAAACGAAAACTGAAAAAGCAAACAAACACGCCATGTCTCGGCGTGTAGGTGTCTGGCTTATTCCCAGTCCCAAGATTCAAGCAAAAAAAGAATGAAAAAAAAAACGAGGCAGACAGCTTTAATTCTATTCTATTATAAATATTCGTTTTTTTTTTCTTTTCAAGCGTTTGCCTATTTGCAGGCAAATGAATGTAACACGCGAACTAAGCTCAGTAGCACAATGAACAAAATAAAGTAATGCCCGCGAAAGCCAATAAATTTGCACAACACCCATGGAAACCATGGACAAAAAAAAGTGAAAGCAAAATGATGAAAGCACATAGATATAAATATACATATATATATATATATATATATATATATATATATGGAATGAAATTGCGGCCCAAAAATATGCCCAGGAGTGCAGAAGGCGCCCAACATTTTTTTTAATTAGTCAAAAATAAATATTTCGGTGTCTCATGTGGGCGAAGTGCAGAAGTACTTAAGAAATATAATTGTTCTGCTCACTTGAAAATGTTATTAAGTAGCCTGTGTCATCATTTGTTATTTTTGTCCAAGCAATTTGGGCCAAAAAATACTTCAGATATTATTAAGCTATTTATATTGTGAAGAATTACTTGAGCCACTTCAAAATCTTTAGTCCACCTACCTTTTTTTCTATTTTAGCAAGGAAAATTTAAGCTATATACAAGTCAGGCTAATTTAAAGCGTATTTACACAAGTCTTGTTGTTTCTGAAAACTTGGTCCAAGACATATATTTACTAAGACAAATATTTTTGGCATAACTGAAACATATTTTTTTAATTTTGCAAGCCAAGTGGAATGAGAAATATTTAAGTTATTTAGAAGGCATTTTTACTTTTAACATTTTGTAGTCTATCAAACAATAAAAAACGTGCTTCAAATTATTTATACATAATTTTTTATATATACATACATACATATTTTTAAAATTTTTTAAATATTAAAAAAAAAAGTACATACACTTACTTTTAAATATTTTTCATAAAATCTCGGTTGATATTTTTAAACTTTAGAAATCTCTCTTTGTCAAGCAAAACTCATATAAATTTGGCGCCCGAATTAGGGCGCTTGAATGCGAACCAATCATTTGCTTGGGCCATGTCGAAGGCTACAAAAAAAGTCCGACATTAATGCGGATAATGAGCGACAGTCGTCGAACGGCACGGAACTGACACGGCCAACATGTCAGAATAGTAACTAAGCGTCACGCCCACTTCGCCCTGCACACTAAAAGGTGTTTTCTGTATAGGTTGGACGGGGACAGCAGGTGCGATTATAATCGATTGTCTTTTGGCATAAGCATGCACAGCACGGTCGAAACGAAATGCAGAGCATTATGGGCAATAACTATTCGAAACGTAGTTACCCTAGCGCAAAGATATAGTCAGACATATATACATATGCATAGAAATATATGTACATATATATGTGCATAGTTATACAATCAAACACTCACACACTCGCTTTGGCACGCTTAATTTCATTAATTAAGTTTTTCTGCTGTATGCTTTCCCTTGTGGCTCGCCGGAATATTTGCATCCGGAGCAGCGCGTTGTTTTTGCTGCTTGGCGTGTTGCTGTTGCAAATGTTCTTTTCATTATCGCTTACATGCATTATGTGATTTGGCCATTAATTGATTGGTTAGCTCTTTGGAGCGCGCATTACAAATGACGCAATTGGAAAAGTCAAATGCATTTGCATTGCCCGCCCGAGATACCCAACATAAAATCAACATTTGCTACTAACCACTTCAGTCTAATTAAATTTGTTGCACGTGTCTGCTGACTTACATGTTAAGTAACCCAATTACAATGTCGTCGTTGTTTTGCTCAAGGTCTAGGCCACATACCTGCAAATGCAGAAGAAGAACAAACAGAAGAGTTAGACAAATAAGCAATTAGACAATTTCAATTCCAATTAACTGATTTGGACAGTCAAATATTGTTATTTGTATATAATATATATATAGAATAATATATAATACATAAAAAATAATATATAAGTATTAAATGACTGTAACAATATGTATAGGTATTTGTTTTATTTTGAAAGAGTAAATCAACTTAGTATTCATTTAATATAAATTGTATTATTACGAATATTAATAATTTAATTAAAAATAATAAGAACAAAGCTAAAAATAATTAAATTATAATTTAATACAATCATTTTTAAACTTTTAAAGTGCCCGATGGACTGCATAATATTTGTTGCAAAATAGTTTTAATTAATCCACAATTAAGATTTGTTTAAAAAAGATACTTTCAAAGATTCAAAGATTTCAAAGAATTCACAAATGATTCAACCTAAATCAACCCAAGTCAAACCTCTTACAATATTATTAAATAACCCATTTCAGCTTGTAATAACGGAAAGCTAGTCTTCAGGCACTGGAAAGCATAAACAAATTGAAAAAAACAAACCCATTTTTTTTTTTCAATTACTGAGACAATCGACATTAAATAAGACTTACGGAACATATGTGTAGACCCAATACCGTTTCTTAAAGTGCTGGCAGCAATTTCAAGTGCTACGCAACGCACACGCAATGTGAATATAATATGAGAGATAAATTGAGTGCGTCGGTGAATCAAGACAAGGACGAGGCGGGGGCACAGCTGAGACAGCAGAGAAGCAGAGGTGAGCCGGCCAGAGCTGGAGCGCGCGCCTTTAAGTAGGCAACAAAAGACAAGCGCTAAAAGTTAACAGCAGCAAGCACTCAAAAGCAGGTATACACAAGCACACAAGACCCACCTGCACTACAGTTATATATTTATTTATTTATGCAAAAGGCAAATGGCAACACGTGCGAATTGCGCGCAAAATTTCGCTGCCTTCAGTTTCCTTACATTTTCAACATTTGACTGACTGCACTCTGGCAGGGAAAGTCGAAAGTTCGAGAGAGGATGGGAGATAGAACGATTCGTTGCTGAAATTCTGGAACACATTTCGCTTAACGAGCATATTCAATAGCACTTGTTGGTCAGGACAAACGCTTTTAGAGCTCAGCTACTTGTGCTGAATGTAATGAAAACACCAAAATGACTTTAAAGATGTTTGAATAAATGAAGAACTTATGAATATTCCGTAGCTGAAGTACATGTTCAGCACTCACAATTGACTATGTTTAGCTAACAAGCGATAAAGTTCTTACTCTCTCGCTCTCTTTCTGTGTCTGTTTTAAGTTTGAAACTCATCAAGTGCAGCAAGTAAAACTTTAAAAACGTTTTTTTTTTGAACTCTTAGGCAAACTTATGAACCTATGCAAAGTGAAGTCGTCATCTTAAAGAAATTTAAACTTTGCCCTCAAAATCATTTAAGCAGATAACTTCATAAGTCTTCCCTCTTCAGTATATACAAGCAAAGATAATTTTATAAATAGCATATGCTGCCGAAGGAAGAAGCGAAGTAATTATCTATAATATCATAGTCGGTGCTAATAGGATATCGAATACTCAATCATAGCTAAGCTATTCCCTTAACACATGCAACGAGCGAATCCATTGAGTAAGCAGTTCATAGTTTAAGTTTCGGCTGCCAAATACCCATTTAATCCTTGTTGTCAGCTGCTAGCAGCTACTGCGCTGTTCTCCTAACCAAATGCGAATGCGAGAATGTATCAATAGACAACAAAACTAAATACCAAAATACAACATACAACATACTAAGCAAAACACACTCGTGTACAAGCGTTGTACAATATTTGTATTACATTTTGTACACATTGTTCATCCTTATGGTCTTAGGGGTTCCTCGGTTCGGTGGCTTCTACCCAAAAAAAAAAAAAGCGAAAAACAAAAAACAAAAATCAGGGGCATCATGCAAAAAGCAACGCGGCGAGTTTTATGTATTTTTGGCATTCTTTTTTTTTTTTGTACTTTTATTGTACAGGACAAGAGTATGATAGGCAGGAGTAGGCATATTTCAACCCAGAGAATTCTATTGCTCTGTTATCAAAGCTGATTTCAATTAAAGATATTCCTGCTGGCATACATGTTAAGAGAGAGAGAGAGGGTATACGCTAGTCAGTCAGTTTGTACTATATCACTTTTGTTATTGTTTCCACGTATTATCATGGCTTGCATTGCCATTGTGCTCAAATGTACATGTATTTGTGTGCGCAGTTAATCCTATCAGCTAGAATGGCGATGCTCCATACAATCTCTCACTCCTTGTCCAATCCAGCGAAAAGATAAAATTGGCGAGCTTCTAGCATTTGAAATAGTATAACAAACCAATGAAGTGGAAGGCACTGGCAGAGCGAGAGCGAGAGACAGAGCCAGAGCTAGAGCCACATCCATAGCTGTACAAATATGTCTATAAATATTTGTCTGAATGCGTCTGTTCTTGTATTATACTCACTTGAGCGTAATCAAATGTAAACGAATCACATTATAGGCTTTTGCTATATTAGGTAAATGCAAAGTGTTTTAAGTGCTTAACAAGACTTTTATACCATTCTACTCCGTTTGCATTGACTATGACTCTTTACTATTTTACTTAAAATTAATAAAAGGCTTAGAGATTTAGATTGAAATTGTAAAATCAAATATTTATTTAGAATGGCTCAATTGCAATTTGAACAAAATATTAATTACATTTTTGTGCATGAAGCAAATTAAAATTGTAGAGCTGGCTACATATCGCCAGCAGAGCAACGAGAAATCAATAAAAAATATATAAGGAAATATTGTAAAACTCAGAAAGAGTTTTTTTTTAGCAGCTCTTGAGGGAATTACTTTTTTTTTTGCAATACTAAATAAATCATGTTGATGATTTGGCAGAAAGTGTGTGAAAATACAGGGAAATCTGTATTAACAATTCATAAAACCATTTTTCAAAAATTTGAATGATACATTTTAAAGCCTTAATTAAATTTTTAATGTACTACTTTGATTTTTTGATATGTGAATATCAAAAATATTTAAATATGAATTATGAGAATTTAATTTCAATTTTTTTTTAATAAAAAAATAATATAAAATTTATAAATTAATTGATTTAAATTAACTTTTTAAAATTAAAAAATTGTAATTAAATTATTTTTTAATATTTGTAAACAATACATATGTAAATTCCTATATTTATCTTATTAAATTTTAAACAAAAATGTTACTATTATTATTATTACTTTAATATACGATTTTGAAAAAAGTAAAATACATTTTTTTAGGATTGTTATGTTTTTGTTTTTAATTTTTCGAAAACCATAAATGTCGTGTAAATATTTATCTTTGTATTATACAATTTATTAATAAATATAAAGCTGTTACCTTAAAGACTTACAACACAAAATAGCTAATCAAAAATTTATAATCTAACTAATTATGCTTTGCTCCGTATTATTTTAAGTATATTTAATGTTGATATAATATTTTCCTTTAACTTACTCATTCACCTGTTACTCACATCAAGTTCAATAATTCAAAGAAATAATTTATTGATCTGAATTCTAGCTTTGTGATAGCTGAAGAGTTGACTTAACCAAGAATCGAATTACAGTCAGACAGAATTTGCCAGTTGGACTAGCTGTCCAGTTTCAATTACCATTTACTGCAATCAGCTAACTCATAAACCAGGTCCAATGCTAGGCAGCTACAATAGCCAAACTCTCATTTACATGTTTGTTCTCTTTGCCAGCTGCATACCAGCGACGAGGCCATGCGTGAGCCTCATCAAGCGGCATGAAGAGTTCAAAGATTGTCTGGCATAATGTTGCATCCAGTTGCAATTTGTATTTGTAGCAACGGAAAATTGGCACTTCGATCAGCTTCATGCCAGATTCCCATGAGAGTGCGAAAAACTCAATTTACAGCGACGTTCCTTCCAGCTCGCCATGCGGAAGAGAACTTTTCCTGCTCCAGACAAAGAGAAGAAGAAAGAAAATAACACTCCAGCTCTATTCGATTAACGACTGTGCCAGGAGGTGTGGGAGTACGGTGAGGTTGCTGTGGCGTGTGTTGACCAATAATGGGTGTGCCATTATAATAAATACTGCTAGGCCATTAGGAAATTGTGCAGGGGTATTCGAGGAAGTAGGAGCCTAAGCAATACGTAATTCGAATATCATCAGCTCTTGTTGAACAACCACAAATTGTGTTGGCCATCATCGAAGAATTTGCATTAATAAAATAAACTTAAAATCTAATTTCAGTCGCCTCATATATATATATATATATACATTTGTGGTTAGAAAACATTTTCGAATTACTTTTAAATGAAAACTTAAGAAACTTTTCATTAAAGTCTACTCAAGAGTTGAGTCAACTTCAATGTAATTCATTGAAGAGAGGGAGCTTGGCTTTTTCTGCTCAGGCACTTTAATTTTGAATGTTCTGGTTCTGGTTGGTCGCCTGTCGCCATTATATGCCTATGACAGCTCGCTAAATTAATGGCCATAAAGTGAATTGACTGAAATTAACTCATTAACGAGAGTGCCATCATCATAAAGTTGGCAAAACGTACTAAGCGCGCTCATTTCAAGAGCATTTAAATGCCTCTAAACATATATATACAGACTATATATACAGACTAAATATCAAGTCCAACAGGAGTGGGAAAAAACATAATTCTTAGTGCCAGTTCACGTGAAATAATTTCAAAGACTCTTGAGCGACTTCAACGCAATTATTTAAGGTGGTTTTATTGCCTACTTTGGACTTGAACTTTGAACTGGGCAGCAGCTAATCATCTTGCTGCATGCAACTGACAATTACAACGCCTATTAATGAAAGCAATTTGCGCGTGTTTAAAACAGCATTTGAGACGTCAGCTCGCTTAAGGCAGAGTAATTGCTACACCAGATTATTAAATGAAGACATTATGGCAACGCCTTGGCAGCGGCCAGCTCTGGCTTCGGCGCTGGCTATATATGGCCACAATAGCCAGACCAGGCCAAGTGGCCAAGACAGGCTGCTCATTTCATGCGCATTTAACTAATCTGTCATCTAATCCGAATGTGCATCAGACTGTGGTCAAGGAGAGCGTCGCGTCGCGTCGGCTCGACGCTTCTTTTGTACGGCTCGGCCTGGCTTCCCACCTTGAAACCTGTATCAGAAATCGGCCTTAGCTCTGCTGGCCATTTGGCAATTACATAAGTATACAAGAACAATAAACAATTAGCTTGTTGCAAATAAATTCTGGAGCTGGCATGTAACAGGAAATGTGTTAGTTTAGTGAGCATTTTCTAAATTGAAACTTGTTGCTAGAGCATTTCAATGTGCTCGTCACGTCGCGTCGTCATGAAACTCAATGATGAACCGCAAACCGGAGACTTCTTGACTTTTGGGCTTTCATTGCAACTGCTGCTGCAACTACTTCCACTCACTGCATTGTTGTTCATCTCTGCCAGTCAGTCAGCCCGTCTGTCTTGCTTTTTTAGCTACTTTCATTTCACAGCCCGCTGCACTAGTGCAACATAGTTGCCCTCTTAATCTGCCTCGCGCTCTGTTTCTCAGCATTTATCAGTTACCATTGTGCTTGGACTAGCTTTTCCCCCTTTGTTGCAGCTGCGTGATAACAGCTCGAAATGTGGTGTCCCATTCAGCTATTCAGTGGGGAGGTGCCTTTTGTTGAAAGGTCAATTCGACTGATAAAGAAACCTCATAACTTTGATGTGTACAATTTCACTTGAAACTAACTCTAATCTGTTGAACAATTACAATGTATATAAACGAAAATATCGTATTGTATTAAGTACTATAACACAGGAAGCCAACAATCTATGATAAACAAGAAACACAACCGGAAGCGACTGAAAGCCTTAGCTTTAATTATTAATAATACAATTGCTCAGAAAAAAGTCAAGCTTAGAGAACAGAGAAGAACAAACAAAAATAAGAACAATGAAAAAGTCTGAAACAAATTTGCAACATTCCAGACAGAAAGTTATGAAAGCAATGTTGTATTCAAATTTAATATACCTGAACCAGGCCAAACGTAATAAAAACAATATCAGAAAAATATACACAAAACATAAAGATAAAAAAGATTGCAGAACTTTATGAACGTAAGAGTCATGAAAGAAAATAAATGAATTTGCTTGATTATTCATAGCAATTGAGTTTCGACTTCATTTAATTGATTTTCATAGTTATTTATTCTTTATACTCGTTCACGAAGTGAAAAGAGTATATTGATTTTGTGCCATGTCCGTCTGGCTGCCCCTTCTACCTGTTTCCTACTCTCCCTGCTGAAGACTTGACTTAAAAAATGTTAAGACACGTCCACTAGGGGCCGCGGCAAATTGGGATTATATACTAAAACGCTGTTCACTATTACTATTAATATATATCTTCCAAGGCTAGAGGTGCAAAATAAGACAGTTAAGTCACTGCAGACTCCCTTCAATGATTTTTGGACCGTGAACGAGTATTGTAAAGTCACAGGCTCCCCTCTTCAATATTCTTCTTATTTCATAATAGGTTCTTAAACTCGTCACGCATTTTGAAGCCTAGCACAAATAAAAACTGTGACTAATAGCGCGACGCACCCGCTAATGAGCAATAAATATAACTTAATTATCGCATATTCAGCTATTTGGCCAAAGAATTCATGGCAGCAAAAAACATGTACAAAATTAAACCAATTTATCAATTTTTAATAATGATGAAGTCTTTTAATTTTTGCTGTTTATTTACAAACGCCAAGGCTTTTTAATTAGTTTTATGCTGTAGCCACATAAAGGCAGCACAGCATAAACTAACTGTGAGGCCAAGATCCCAGAGGGAAGAGTGGAAGCGGCTGAGCTCACAACTGGCTAAAAGGCAGAAGAGTAGATGAAGCAGAAGAAAAAAGATAAGCAAGCATTGCAATTAGGCATTGAGCTCAACTCTTAATTGAGTTGCGAGCTAACAGAAGTTTTCGATTCATTATTTGACTGATTATTATCATTGTTATTAATGTTCTTATTACAATTATCATTCTTATGATTATTATAATTATTAGTTGTATTATTCACATATTCATTATTATTCCTTGGAGTATGATCTTTTGACTTTTGCTTCTCTATTTAGAATAATTTACTATATTTACTGTTTCTCAGTTTGTTTTAGATTTGGATCTATTCATGACACAAGAGCATCTACTCTTCGGCATGCTAAACTTTAAAGTTCTCTCATCAATTAATTTTCATAAATCACTTGAGTTAAATGATTTCTTCAATTGCATCATGCAGCATTCCGTTGTGCCGGTTTGCCTTATGAAAACTTTAAACAAATTGTCATCCAATGTCTTTGACGAACATAGACAATTAACAAACCGTTCAACAGCTTATCGGCACAAGGTCGTTGAGGAGGCTTCCTCATTAAATGTAGTCATTAGCCGAAATAAACATATAAAGATCCCCGCCAAAAGACCTTCAAGGTTCACTAACTAAAATAACCATTTGGCTGAGGAATTAACCATTTGCCTGCTTAAGCACATAACACATAAATTAAAAATTATAACCAAGAAAATATATATTTATATATATTTAATGCGCTTAAGTAATAAAAAATGGTAGGCTAACCTTGAAATATATATGTTTAACATGTTTATTTTTTAATCAAGAATCAATCATAATTTATTCTCAAATTTTTTTCATTTTAAATTCGTTAAGTGTAGCCCTTGAAGAACTTTTTAGATAAAAATCAAATATGTATTCTTGATTTTGTTGTTAATAAAGAACTTTTATAATGTCGTCTATGCTATTAGGGTACATATGTTTAATTTATAAATATAATATACACTTAATTTTTCTTTAATAGTTAAAAAAGTCTCTTGTTAAGTTAAAAAGGTCTCTTGTTAAATGACTTTTTTAACTATTAAAGAAAAATTAGTATATATTATATTTATAAACTAAACATATGCATAGAATGCACTATTATCAGTGATATATATATATATATGTATATATGGAGCAGAAGAAGCCTTAAAAAATGCATAAAATACACTCAGCATAAACTATATTATGGCAACTATAAATAATAATATGAATGAACAAACAAAAGCGCAGCTGCCTGATTCAACAGGGCAAGCAAGTGTTCAAGTTAGTCACTCAGTCAGTCAGTCAGTAATTTCGTCATTATTTTCAATAAATGTACACGCAAAAGGCAAAATAAATATGGCAAATTGAAGTGGGCAACATTAGCTGCCGGAGGCTAAATAACAACAACAACATAAAACAGCCTCAACGCAATGCGCATGCGCAGCACGCAATGTCAAAAGAGAGTCCAAAAGTTGTTGCTAAAGCCAGAGCCAAAAGCAAAGCCAAGGTTGTTGTAATGATTGTAGTTGCTGTTGTTGAGTTGTTGTGGCTTCAAGTACAACAACGTACAGCCGAGTTATGTTAGCGCCATAAATAGTTGGACTCCAGCATAGAACGTGGAAGCTGCTGATGTTTAATTGCGAGTTGTAAAAAATTGCTTGGGGTGGGCCTAATCAAAAGCCAGAGAAAAAACAACTTAAAAGCTAGTCAATTGAATGCAACAAGGCAAGGGTTAAAGGCAATAACTCTTAATGAATACAGAATGCAGAATGGGAATTGATAGATCGTGTGAATAGCTCACATACTTCTCTTAAACTGAAGTGTTATATAGCTTAATTGCAGTCAACTGCTGTTATTACTCTGAAGTTTATGGCTCATCAGAAACTTAAATTTATAATAGAAAATTTCAAGCCATTTTTATGACTTAACATAATGCATTTCTATGCGTGCGATTAGACATAATCAACTGGTTGAGGCAAATATGCCCATTAATTCTAAGCCTACAATAAGTGCTCAGTTTCAAAGCCGCATCACGAGCACACAATCTCTTTGCCTGGAACACCTGCAAGCTAGAGTTTTTAATGCCAAAAGCATTTCCCAGAAGTACTTAAGCATAAGTAGAAGAGCGCCACCACTGAGCACCGCCGAACCACAGCACAGCAACACACCATTATTCCTCATATCTCAGTAATTTGATTTATTGAGGCGCAAATGTTAAGACCTTGCCCTGCTGTCATCCAGACGGACCTCAGACATCAAAACCATGTTAAACACATGGCGCACTTAAAGATAGGCAGACGAAGTCTGCACCATCATCTGGCTAACATGTGACTGCAGCCCGAGACTTGTAGATAAGCACACCAAAACGGGCTCAAACTGACACGAGTATAAACTTTAATGAGAAATAAACGAACACTGAAATTGTCACATTTCAGTCGCAAGTCGCATACCGCAAATGCACTCTTGGACAATGACTCTTTTTTATACGAACTTGAGAAATCGTAGATAGCTTGCTTACTTTTGCAATACCCTAGGAATGCAGTTCAACTGCTGATAACTGATAAATTATGTAAGATGTCAGGTTGTCATTGTCATTGTCATTGTCATTGTCATTGTCATTGTCATTGTCATTGTCATTGTCATTGTCATTGTCATTGTCATTGTCATTGTCATTGTCATTGTCATTGTCATTGTCATTGTCATTGTCATTGTCATTGTCATTGTCATTGTCATTGTCATTGTCATTGTCATTGTCATTGTATTGTCATTGTCATTGTCATTGTCATTGTCATTGTCATTGTCATTGTCATTGTCATTGTCATTGTCATTGTCATTGTCATTGTCATTGTCATTGTCATTGTCATTGTCATTGTCATTGTCATTGTCATTGTCATTGTCATTGTCATTGTCATTGTCATTGTCATTGTCATTGTCATTGTCATTGTCATTGTCATTGTCATTGTCATTGTCATTGTCATTGTCATTGTCATTGTCATTGTCATTGTCACTGTCATTGTCATTGTCGTTCTCATTGTTTTAACATCAACCCACCATAAGCATAATGATAGTTTTCATTGTCATTATCCATTACCATTACCATCATCATGCCATATTATTGTCAATATTCGTGTTCTTACTTCATTTCCCAAGTTGCCCATCCATATAAATTTGTCAGATATACCCTATACCACTTGGTCATGCGATGAGAGTTAGCAATAGGATGAGATGGAGAGCATATGCGACAAAGCGAAGCAACCAGAGAGATATGAAAGATCGTTTAGATAGGCGCTCGTTTCGACACGCAAAAGGCCACTTAGGCCAAAAATGTAGCATCGCTTGGTATACGACATTTCAGATGCTATGATAGATTAAGCGCAAACTCTATGTTGCACTATCGGATGAAATTCTCGCGCGTGACAGGCGTTGCAATGCTATCGATTACCCCAAAGATAGCACGGCTGCAAGCAAAGGTATTTATAAAATGCACGCCCTAAATGGACACTCATTAAGCGGTCCACTAAGCTGTCCCTATGCGCCCTGCCATGGCTAATATATATATATATACTATATACTTATAAATAGCCCGGCTGAGTGAGCCAAATGAATGCCATGGACGTGGGTCAGTCCATGGGGCTGTCATTAATGGCGCCGCTCGTTGGCCCACAAAGAGGTTTCCATAAGTATATACAGCTAGGCCAAACGAGTTTTCGGCGGCCACTCAGCTCAGTTCATGATTCTTGTTTCTCGATTCTTGGCCAGTCTGCAAAGCAATTGCCTGTATGGTAGCTAAAAATGCACTACAATTAGCCAAAACAAAAAAGAGGGAAAAGTTTCAGTTGCAATTCGAAAGAGTTAATAACTTGGCTGTTTGAGCATCTTATCTTTATAAGACAACAAGATTAAAACGTTATCACAGATAAATAAGCAAAGTTTCTTAGGGCACAATTATTTTCCATATTCTGTTTTGCACTTTATTGTGTTGCAATCGTTTTTATTTATTTGAAAAAGTAATACAAAGTATTTTACAAACAATTTAATTTATTTAAACACACTTTAGCTATTTGAAATTTCATTTTATTTTATTTTATTTTGCTATTTATTTTACGGTTGTGATTTTCTACTCACACGTTTGGCTATTGTTTGATATTTATGTGTATACCATATGGCCATAAGAAATTCCATTTCATTTTGATATTGCTAGATATTTTTAGACAGATTTTTGGCTTAGTTTTGTTTTGTTTTGCTTTGTTGTGTTATTTTATGTTGTGAAAAGTGTAACATCGCATATGTGGTTGATGAGATTTAACAGCAAATAACTGCACGTCATTCGGATCATGAAAGCATTCAGACCGAAGCGGCATAAGCTATACGAGCGTTCAAGTATATGGCATATAGATTTGCAAACAGACTGAAACACACACAGACAGACAGTCAGACAGACACGGCTCTTGATATGCAGGCAAGCGGCAAACCGAATAACAAAACGGCAGCAAATTGAATTTTGTGCACAGAAATTGAGTGCTTAAAGAATGAAAGCAAAAGAATTGAAGCATTATAATACAGTTTTTCGCAAAGAGTTGGCTAATGTTAAAAAATAGGAAACAAAGTTTCTGACGAGCTCAGTTTCATGTTGGAAAGTCTTAGGTAACATACTATAAGAAGAAATTTAATATCACTTTCGAAAGCCCCAGACTGTAAGACATTTGTTAATTTTCTTATGTTATAACTCTTCTATATTAACTTTCAGTAATTTAAACTTTCACTTTAAAATTATAAATAATTTTAAATTCAATTTAAAAATTAGAAAATAATTTTTTAAACTGTGTATACCAAAATTGCTATTAAATTATTTAATCTCAATTTGATTTAATAATAATTTAGTAGTAATTCTGCATTAAATTTGTATTTTGCCTAATTAATTAATTTCTTTTTTATTTTTTAGGCTATCCATTTTCGCAATTGTCTATTCTATTCGAAATATTGCGCTCTATATATAAATGGATATAAAAAACCTCTAGTCAAAAATTTAAAACTACAAATAATGGTTAGGACAATACTTCACGTTGATGCTGAACTTTATGTAATTGGGACTTAGCTCAAGTACTTTTGCACTGAGCCAAAATAGTTTTCAAGATGATTGCGACTCAGTTCAAATTTTGACTTCTGTTCATGTTTGAAAACTTTAGGCAACAAAATTGGTAACTTAGCTAGATGCAGTTCATAATGCTTCATAAATGTATAGTCTGACTATTTTAAAAATAATGATTTTAAGCTGGATTTTTCAAAATTAAGATCTCGTTTTAATTACCATTTACTTTATTATTATAATTTATGCTATTTAATTTAAATTCACATTTTATTTTTGAATTATTAAATTCATTAGGTTGAGTACAATTTAATTTCTCTATTTGTCACTTATGTGAACTTTCCTTTACAAAGATAGCAAGCTCGAGGGAAAGAGGAATAAAAATATGTTTATGCACTGCAAACAAAGACCACAGAAATTATTTAATGTTCGTAATTGTTATATAAGTTGCAATCGTGTTTACTGACAAAACAAAAGGCATGCAAGACAACAATTGTGAAAATCATTGCCGTCAATTTGTTGCAACTAATTGCAAATGCCTAGGCAAACAAAAGACAGCTACGACAAAAACGACAACGACGACCTTTGGAGCAAATATTTTTATATTTATTTTTATTTCAGTTTTGTTTTCCTTCATCCACCATACAGAAATTTAATTGTGCAAACAAAACTTGGCCAGTGCCATCTCCAGCGTTCCAACGTTCCAACCTGCCCATTTATTCAACTCTTTTTTGCTGCTTTTTGTATTCGTTGGATTCTCTAGTTATATACGGTTAATTGCTTTTGGCTGTGCTTTTTTTGTTTTCTGTATTATTGGTAGTTGGCTTGGTTTGTTGGCTTTTTGGTTGCTTCCTACTCGTGGCCGCTTGAACTCTTGATCTTTCAAGGTTATGACAGCACCTTGGCGTCTCTTGGGCCATTATCTTTATAATAATAACTCAGGCAACACTCACACATATAAATATATATATATATATATATATATATATATACATATTGTTAAGTAAGTAATGTTGTAAAAAAAGAAAAGAACAACATCACGAAACATAATTATCACGCACCTTAATAATAATTTCCTTTTTTTGGGCGTAGATCTTAAAGATTTCTGCTGCTACTTGAAATGAATGGACATTATGCAAAAATGTGGGCGTCTACCGGGTACACGCCCACCATCAGCTCTTAATTTCGGACACTGCCAGCGTGACGTATACTTAACATAAAAAGCTGCAGTACAAATTAAAGGAAAACAAAAACGAACTTCGAATACTCTAGAAATGTTAATTAAGTTAGAAGCAAACAAACTCTTAAAAACTAATAGAAATTTTCAAATATTTTATTATAATAATATTAATAATATAAAATATTATATAATAATTATATAATAATTATAATAATAATTATATAATAATATAAAATATTATATATAACATACAATAAATTTGGCTCTCATCATTTCACACATTTAAGCAAGAGTATAAAAACTTTAAGAACACATATTTTAAACACAAGAAGAAGCTAGAACTAACACCTCGAAGACAATTGCTGTGGAGCGTTAGAGTAATAAAACAAAAACCTTATTTCCTTTACTTTGTTTGCATGACAGCTATATGGTACATAAAGAATAAATTTAGTTTCTGTAGCCAGCGATGCGTTACACAATTCATGCGAGAATTAGAATACTCGCCGCAAGGGTATCCCAAGAAAAGGTACATGGTAGAGAAATTTGCATAGTGTTTGTTAAGTGAAATAAAAGGAAAACCCTCGAACAGAAAGCAATGCTAAAGTCATGTCGAGAGAAATCTGAGCAAATGAAGTAAAGGTGTCAAGAACTTTATTGACAGGCCTCAAGCTGGCTGGCTGGCTGGATGACTGAATGACTGACTGACTGCTTGACTAACTGGCTTGGCAAACAAAACGTAATGCTCGCAAAAAAAGCGGAAAAAAAAAGAAAAGTTAACACAAAGACCAAAAAGCTGGAACCCAGAACTCTCCCTCGTGTAGGAAGCCGATGAAAGCAAATAAAACAAAACAAACTGAAAACGTGACAAGCCTGCTGCCTGTCCCAAAAACAACAACAAATGCATGATGACAACAAACAAAAACAAGAAAAATATATTTTTGCATTGACAAATGAGCTACGTGAAAGTTTTGCACAACTAACTCCTCGGGCCATTGGCTCGAACGCTACCGTCGACCTGGGGCCTGGAGGGGCCTGACTGACAAAATCGAAACCCGAGTAATTAGCACTTATTGAGATCAAAGTCAAGTGAATCCGCAGCGAGCAATGCGAACTAGTTTGGCGAACTCATGTGGGCAGCAGCAGCATCGGTAACTAGAGGTCGACACACTTTTCGCAGTCACTGTCATTGGCAAGTAAATAGAGCACAGCAAATAATAACATAAATAGTCATAAAGCTGACGCTCAGCTCACATCTAGCATAATTAATGTGAACATACCGAAAGAGAGTGCGAAAGAGAGAATGTATATGAAACAGACAGAGTAACTGGACAGCCTATAGAGAAGGTGCATTCGATACTTGCACTAAACAGCAATTGGTTTTGCATGCCAAAGTGTTTCAGCTCAAGCAACTGTTTGCTCAGCAAACACTACGCACAAGTGGGGCAAAGTCGACAAACTAAAACTCTACACGAAGTGCAAAGTTTTGAGTATTATTAATAGCTATGTTTAAAGTCTATTTAATAACAAATATTGTCTATCTAAAAGTATTAAATTGATAAAATAACTATGTGTATCCATATATTAAATTACAAACATTTCTTTAAAAATATTGTAATTCTTACACAAATTTATGAAAATACAGAAATTATTTTTAAAAATTATAAAATATATATAATTAAAAAAATATTAAATACAAAGTTTACATACATATATGCAATACATTTAAATGAAAAGAAACAAAAGTTATTTTTAATTTGTACCAAGAAAATAAAAAAGTCTAATAATAAGAAAGTTAAAAAAATATTTCAAATATGTAAATAATTTAAAAACTATTAAGTATTAATTTTGAATATTTAAAAAAATAAATTTAAATTAAAAGAACTCTAATTTTATATTTATAAATAATTTTGAACATGTACTATTACAAAATATGAAAAATAAATTTAGAAAAATGTGTTTTTGATCTTAATGAAAAATAAAAAAAAAAGGTTATCCTTAAAATTAATTTATATTTACATAATATCATAATCATTTCACTTATATATTTGTTTATATAGATATATATAATATATATATTCTTATCATTTTATATTTTTTTTTATTTTTAAAAATTAATTTAAATTGCTATAGCTCTGCAGCGTATTAGAAAGTCGTCTAAAGCTAACAAAAAAGGCTAAAAGCACTTGCCATTCGCACGTTCTGCGCAGAAACTCATTTGCAATCGACACCCATCAGCAGTCGGTTGCAGTTGCAGTTGCAATTCAGAGAGAGAGAAAGAGAGAGTGAGAGTGAAAGAGAGGTGTGAAACAATGCTGGTTGCTGCTGGCAATAAACATCAGATGCAGAAACGGAGGCATAGCCAGCTCTGCCTGCTGTCGAAGAAAACGTGTGCCAGAAAATGTCACTCTCATTTAAGCGACATGGAAGTGAGTGTGTGGGGCAAGGTTGTGGTAGCGGGGAGCAAAGCGAAACCAGGCTGTTGGCCAGTTGCTGGTTGCTGGTTGCTGCTACATGTGGCACTCATTTGCGGACGAATGTCAACGTACCGCTAATTAAGGTTAATCAAAATGACAATTTGAACGGAGCTCTAAACAAAATGAATGGTCATAAAGTGCAAGCGATCCAACGCCCGCGAGACATTGATTAACGAGGTCGTCAACCAAATGCGGCACCAGATGAGATTTGGCCCAACGGCACGCTAGCCAAACTTGTACAAACACATAAACTAATTATGTGCCCAAATACTAACAAAATACATAGTATATACTATTTACTGTATACACATGTATGAGTGTGTGTTTGTGTGCTGTTAGTTATGAACAACTTGACTTGCCTTTTGCGGCATTGCTTTATTTGCATAGTGTGTGGAGGTGCAGCAGGCGTAAGACTAGCAGAAGCGGGAGGACTTTACCACATGCTGCCTGTCAAACTGTCGGCGCTTGAAGTTTTTGCATGCAGAGTTACGCACGTCGCCATGCAGCCGCCTGATACCCTCGCAGCCAATCTGCGCCTTTCACATAAATCAAAGCGGCTCGCATTGTCAGCACTAAATGAGTCATTTACTTTTTTCTTATACCCTATATTCAGTGAAAATGGGGAGGTTTTTATGTCAAATAAATAAAAAAAATAAATAAGTATATTTGTTAAGGAGTGAAGAACGCATTTTCAATTTAGAAATCTTTTACATTTATATATTTCAGATCAGTTCACACAATGAGATCCAGTTGTCTGTGTGTAGAAATTGTATGATTTCCTATTTTATGTGCACTCAAAAATTCTTTCAATATTCGTTCATATATATATTGTAAAATTTGAATATTTTGAAACAATTTAAAAAAAGTCTAAATAATTGAAGAAATTTATTTATAGTTGCTCAATGGCATTCGAATAAAAATATTTCCAAGATTTTGGGTGCGTATCTTCCTTTCTCATTAAATGTAAATTCCTTTAGATTAAAATTTAATTAACTCTAATTTGTATATAAACAACAGAATATTTGCAAGTCGTCTAAGCCCTCACAAACTCCGTCCTGTTTTATGTTTCTGGGCCCGCACGGCATTGTCTTTGAAGTTTCAAATGAAAATCAAATAATGCGCTGCCTAATTCCTAATTAGTGCCTAGTCGCATAGCTACGGGCCTTTTGAGTTTAACGCAAAATTTGAGACAATTAAATACACCACTTTGAACAGATTTGCGATTTCCACGAACAGAGCTCTTATTACAATCACAGTTCAAATATTCCATCAACTCACCTGAATTGGTTTGCAAGTAGCTAAAAAATAAAAAGAGAGAATGAATAAATCAAATTAGATTTAATGGTTTGCCAGAAGTAAATTTTATTTTTATAGTCTATCAGCAATCATTCACAAAATATTTAATACCTAGCAGAGCATGTCTTTTCTTAGTCAAGTTAATTCAGACTTTAGTCTCCTTGGTGCTATGCCGATTAGCATTTATTTTAACATATTTTCTTGTGTAATCTTGCACAGTTTTAAGTCGAATATGTTGAATTGTCTAAGTGTATTATATAGTGGACAGACCAGCCTTACTTAGACAGACGAGCCATCGACACTAAAGAAACATTTCTTTTACTTTTTAAGAATCCTCTTTAATACGACACCGCCTTTAGTATCTTTTCTTTCGACCTGTGTTAACCAAGTTGCTTACTTAAGACTCCCATTTCATCTTTGAAATAAAAGGAACTTTAATATTCTTGTTTAATAATAAAAAAAACTTCGTATCCTTGAAGAAATCTCACACTAGGCACCTAAGCAGACCAGAATGCCACCAAAAATGACTTTGCTACCAACACAATATGCAGGAGACTAAAACGATTGCACCCTGTAGACCGACCCTTCAGGGCGATCTAAAATTAAATTACTAACTGCATATTTACTAAAATTTACCACTTATCCAGCAGCAGCACTTCAAGTTATTATGAAGCAAAATTTAAGAATAAACACAAAATTCTTTACAAAAATATGCCATGACTCGAGGTGTTAACATAACCTAAGTAATTTACATGAGTAAAGTAGCTAATTCAAGTAAAATTAATTTAAGTAAAAATTTATTTTAGCTTAAAATTAACATTTTAAGCTTTTACTGCTTTTCGAGCTACACTTTTGTCATATTATTCTTATTGAATTATTATCTAGCATTAAGTTATCTCCTAACCCGTTCGCTCTCTCCCTAAAATATATAAAATTTTCATACTAAGTCATAAACATAAGTTTTAAATGATTTTAATTTCATGCCACACTCTAAAAAATGATATTTTAGAATAATAATTATTATTTTTCATTTTCAATTTAATATAATCATTAATCTCCAAACAACACTAAGCCCTATTTTCGCCAGACTTCCACATAGCCTGCCCTCTTGCCACACCTAGCAGAGCATTTAGATAATGTCTAAAACGCTTAGTGTCTTGTCATTATCATTAATCTATTACCGTAAACATTATTTCTATGCTATGTAATCCTTGATAAATGATTCCACAGGGTAAGCGCAACACTTGCATATTTCTTGCTCCCTTTTTTCACTTTTGCGTTTTTCGTTTCACGCTTCGCTCATTTGTTCGCCTTGGGCTACCTTTAACTATTTTTTTGCACACGCTGCACATTTTCTTCTCCACTTCTTGGGGTAACTAAGGCGCAAGAGTGTCCTTTGGGCATCATTTATGCAGGCACTCATCTCGCTCTTTTCTTTCTCTTTCAGCACATTAATTTTTGAACAGTGCAAATGCGACTAAAAACGCACACTTTGAAGTTTGCCTTCGTGCACTTTGTTCAAAGTGCAGTGTGCGTGGATTGCTGAACTTCATGCCACATCACAGGACTCTGTGTGCGACAACTAAATGGGAAAATGCGTAAAAAAGAACAGATGCAAACTGCAATCTGCAAGCTGTTGTTAAATAAAAGTTGCCAAGGCAAGCGATTTGAATAGCGAATAAACTATTTGACGTTGCATAAAATATAATGCAATTTCTTATCAGTTGTTATTATGGAATATAATTACAATTATGTAGAGAATTTACTTTTAAATACGTAGAAAATATAATTAAGAATTACTAACATAACATGCACAATAGAAACATAATTTGAATAGAAGAAGTTTAGAAGTCTAAGCATCGATGGCTCTGACAAGTTGAAATATCAGTCGTCTAGAAAGAGTACTTCTTGATGACCAGAGGTTAGTGCTTAGGTATCATATTTAATATAATACTATCACAATTTATCTATATATATATTATATATAGAACTACTGAAGGGTTGAAGTACAACTACAAGTATTCAGCATATGCTAAATGTTGAGCTCAACAGCTGCTTTCAAAAAAAGATCGTAGGTTGTGTAGGCAATATTTCTACTATATGCATGTCTTTAGCGAGCTCTCAGAATTTCATTCAGAAAGTCCATCAAGAAAAAAATTTATTTAGAATCGTGGAGTAGTAAGTAAAATTGCAGCAGTGCAGCAAGGTTTAAGGTATCTCCTAGTCGAGCAGTCTTTACTAGAGCACTCTTACTTGTTATATATAACATTTTACTCCCCATTTTATTAAGGTCATTAAATTTGGTGTTATTCAACAAATCTGTTACCATAAATCTAATGTTAAGTCCATAAAGGTATAGAAATAAATATATATGTAAATACATTTAATTCAAATTTAGATATTCTTCAGTCTGCTGGAGCTTCCTTAGAATAATATTATATTAAAATAAGCTCTGTTTTAAAAAGGATTCACTTAAGTATCTGTTGCTTTTTCAACAACTGCCTGTTTCTAAATAAACACACACATATTTATTTCTAAGAGACCAACAGTCGTCTTGCACTTACACACACTAAATTGCTTTAATATCTTTGAGACTTCCATGACAGCTTAAAATAATTTAAACTTTTTTTTTGTTTATCCAACCATCGACTGTCTAGCGAAATACCAAAAATTTCCGTGCCTGTCAATATAAATAAAGCTTATACTAAATACATCCGCAAAGCATTTTGCTTCGATCCAACAGAAAACTACGCCAAAATGCAGCAGTAAAAGAAAACTGAAAAAAAATATATGAGAAGATACGAAAAACTAAAATAGGTATAAATAAAAAAAAAAATATATATATATATATATATAGCAAATAAAAGGAAAGACAACCTGCGCATCGCAGCTCTACTCTGACGACAGATGGGGGCGCATTATTTTCGATGTCACTGTAGACGTTGTTGCTGTTGTTGTTGCTATGGTTGTTGCTGTGGTTATTGTTGTTGCCGCCTGATGCGGAAGTTTTTAAATTGTGCAGCAATTTCATTCATTCATGAGCATTTTCTTATACAAGCAAAAGTTGAGCGCTCTGTGACCGACATAGTCACAATCTCAGTTTTCAGCCTCAGCCTCAGTCTCAGTCCTTAGCCAGCTGCCAGCCTCAAAGTCCCCAATGCGTTGGCAGCAACAGCAGCGGCAGCAGCACCAGCAGCAGCAGTTGCTCCTCACTGTTACGGCTACCACTTGACTTCTCAAGTGGCGGAGTGTGCGCTGTACGGCGTAGGTACTGGGGGCACGGCTCAGCGAATGCCGGGCAGAGCAAACAAAGTCATTTGTTTTGGATATATGGTAGATGGCTGCGACTACGGGTCGGTTGGGTCAAGAGCAATAATGTTGAATAATACGATTTTCTTTGCTATGACAGCGGGTGAACTATAAGTATGCATGTGTGTGAGTGTGTGCAGCTGGGCGTGGCAGCATTGTGTGTGCTTGAGCATGGCAAATGCAGCTTGAGACCTCACCATTAGAAACACCTTAAGCACAAGCTAAACACTTTGCTAAATTGTATTAAATATCTTTTTATAAATCACAGATTTACAAGGTATAATTACATAGTAAACTCGAGTCAGTTGCAGTTGCTTATTTATTTAACCAATGCTTAGCTCAAAAGTGGACTAAGTCAAAGATCCTTAAGGTATCTAAGCTAAACGTAGATGTTGCAGCTAAACCTAGAACTAGGCCAAAGCTATGGAACACGTACACAAAGTTTGTGCGGAGCCTGATTTGCCTAAATATAAATATTTCAAAATCAAATAAAAATAAAAAAATATATATTTTTATTTTCTTTTATTTTTTTTAACAATTTAATTTTATATATTTTGAATATTATATATTTTTGAAAATTATATAAATCATTTAATATATTAAATACACAATTTTTAGCCATTAAGCATTGTTTGTTCAACTCATTTATGTATATATATTTTGAAGATATTCAATTTATTTATTCAGTTCAAATACTTAAAGACCTGCTATAACAATAAAAGTTCTAGAGTACTAATAGGAAACTGATTTTTTTATTGATTTATAAGCTTAACACTTTGGCAAAGAAATCTTAAGTACATATATGAAAGTGTGAGTCGCTGACTTTAAAAGCTGCGAAACAGCTAAGCAAACACATCACATAACCTATATACTCTACTCACATAATGAAGTAGTATACGCACATCTAGACAACTTGCTTAAATAAGAATTCTTCGAAGTTAAAAGCTAGAAAATTGCTTTGAAAATAATTTATCAAATGTTGAAGGAAATCAACTATATATATATATTATATATAGTATGTATATGTAAATTTGATATATTATAAAGTTTTTTATATAAAATTCCTATTTGACAACTGTCAGCTGGTGTTAAAAAATTTTCTTTTAAAAGCTGCTCTTCATGCAAGCACTCTGCACAACTTGTTTATGCAATTCACACGAACTGAGCTACGGTTCACCCAGAGGACAGCAGCTAAAGCGGCAACTGCCTGAGAATAAATGCCAAATGCGACAGCCAAAATAAAAAGCAAAACTGCAATAGCCTTCAACGCACGCATAAACAACTCTCTAATAAACAGAGACAGAGATAGAGACAGAGATAGTGACAGAGATGGAGCGAGAGAGCGAGTAGTACAAAGTGAGGGACAGAGATGCGCTCATTAAATATTTAAAACTCTTGTAGCGTTAAAAACAAACGGCACAGTACAACACAAAATATAAATAAGCCAACACACACACACACACATATACACAAAAGACAGCGCAAGGCACAAAAAAAGTTTTGCATTTGGCCAAAAAGGAAGTTTCTGTGTGCATGCCATGGAATTTTAAGCCACAAAAAAGCAAGCCTCAAGGACCTGCGCAAAAGGGGCGTGGCTGTGCTGTTCGCTGCTTATAAATAAGCTGCTGCTCATGTGTGTGTGCGTGTGTGGGGGTGTTTATGGCAACGTATGCAATTTAATTAGGACTAAACTAAATTAATGGCCACGGTATTTGTAACCCCCCAAAAAACAACTACAAAAGGGTTTTTTTCGGCTCCTCTGCGACCACAGCTCGGCACAGTTGAGGTCCTTTGACAGCGAACAAATGTGTGCGGCGGCATGTTGTTAAAAATTTTGGCAAAGCTCTCGACGTCTATTAGCGACAACCACACACACACACACACGTGTAAGGAGCTACGCAAGGAAGTGTGCTACATGGGGCGTTTATCTCTCCGGCTCCTTGCCCTCTGCGCTGCGTGTGTGTGGGCAGGAAGTGCTCATTGAAAGTATTTTACTTTGCCGGTTATGTCATGTGTAGAAAAGTGTGTGCGAAATTTTGTCACAGTCCCCCAAAAAAGTATGCTACCGTTTGTGCGGCAAGTGGGCGCAGCATGTGCAGACTGCTTGTTATGGGTAGTTACTGCTTGTTCACAGGATTTGCGCACAGCGTGTCAAAGGCAAGAAAATGCCAAAAAAAAAACTCAGGTGAGATGAAAACACAAATTGGCGCTTGTTTTCATTACCATTTGCACAGGTAATCAAATTTGAATTTATATTCAAAATCTATTCTCACGTGTAATTAAATGAAATCAAATTTAAAAAAGTTTAAAATGTTTTGATTCCAAATCTGAAAACAGAAAGGCAAATATCATGTCAAGGTTTCAAGATAATGGGATTTATTTGAAGTCTGATATTTGATTACTAAATTGTTTATTAATATTAGAACACATTTGTTTAGCTTCTATCAAATACTAAATTGTTTATTAATATTAGAACACATTTGTTTAGCTTCTATCAAATACAAATGTCTCACTTCACTTTTGGCTATAAATTCTTTATCAAAATTTCAAATAGTCTATGAAACAGTTAAAAGAGACTCAATAGTTCATTTTTATTTATAAACTATTTACCAAACAAAAAGATAAATCAAGTTGCAATATTCTTATTTACTGTTATTTCCACTTCACATTTTATTTATTGTAGCTGAGCAGGAAAATCAAATCAATTCAAGAATTGGCAAAAAATTAGCTTGGAGAGAATTATGTAGACAAATAAAATGTGATTTATCCATAGATGTAAAAGGTGAAATAATATTTTTCAAGGAAAATATATGAGAAACCAATACGGCTGAAGTTGGGAGTGCACGACTGCGAAATACCTTGAGCGACATGCATAAACAACAAAATACTAGCGCAATAACTAGTCTCAATTGATGCATTCATACGTTCTCGTGATAAAAAATCGATGTATTTTCAGGTGTCGATCACGCCTCCTTCTACAGGGTATTTTATTGGCGTCGTTTTTGGTAAAGAACAAAATTTTGGTGTGATGAATATTCAAAGTTTTAAACTAAATCGCATATATGAAAAGAATTATCTCAATTAAATATTTATATGAGAATAAAATTGAAAATATATTTAAATAATTAAACAATATTCAATTTAAATAATTACTTCAATACACTTTATCTTATTTTACAGATAACATATTTACTTTTACTTGGAAAAGAAGTCAAGGAAAAAGGTTCAATTTTATTGAGGTCTTTGCTAAAGATATTATAATAGATTGGAATTTACTAAGATATTTTTTAAAATTATTATTTATTAAAAACTTGTTTGTTTTTCTGTTTAAATTGCAAAATATTTGTTCATTATAAATTATGCAAATAAAAATTGCACAAATATTTTATTAAATTTTATTTTACTGTGCTATAAAAATAAATATATTCTTCTTTGCAGAAGATGAATTTTATGAAATTTTAAATAAAATTATTCAGTCAAACACAATTTATTTTTGCTCACACTGCTAATTTAGTTATATAAATAACAATGCATATATAATAGCTACATTAAAGTATTAAAAGCACATTGCACGTAATGTCTATAGCAATTGTAACAAAATGTGCGTTGAACTGAATAATTATTAATAAACTTTATAGATATTTTAATGTTGTCAATGAGGCGTAATTAAATGTTCATTTTTAAAATGCGCTCATTGTGGCAGCTTGATAATGGAAATTGGGCTGGGCTGGCTTTGAGGTACATTGGATGGGTTTGGTTGGGTATAATAAAGCAGATTACTTATTGTATGTTGTGCATACAAACCCACACACAGACATGCACACACACACATGGCAATTTAAAAGGCCACATCCCAAAAAACGACGCAACGTTTGAAGTAAATGTTATTAAATGTTATTCATACGATGTGTGAGGGCGCAACCTCGTTGGGCTTACAGTCATTTCCTGTTCCTGCGGTGCTTAAATTTTATCAGCATATGCGAGTTAGCGAATTTAATGAAATTGTTGGCACACAAAAACTGACAGCTGCGCAGCTAAGCTAATGCGGCAATTAAGCATAAGCGAAAGTCGACATCACAAGCAAATTCTGAAAAGCCTAAAAATGCAGAAGAATACAGGACTGACTCTAATGTATATATGACTCTCTCTTTATACTCTCGATTAAAGCAAAGAACTGCTATATATTCTTTATATACATATTCATCCATCATGTCTTACCTAATTCCTAATCAGATGTGAGTACCTCTCCAGTCACCTTATTAGATTGTTCAATTATCATTATTAGATTGAAATTTAATACGCAATTAACTGAAATGTTGTTGGCTTTATATAAAAATTAGTAAATGTAAACCAACAGTAAATAAGAAAAAAAAAACTATTTTCATTTGTATTTAGTTTCAATTAGCAATGCAATTAGTAAATGTAAACATTTGATTTTTAATAGATATAATCTAAAATCATCTTAATTAGAAAGAAAAAATATATTAATTGAAAATATAATTTGGCTAAATTAATATTTAAATAAGCTAAGCGGAAAAGTAAATATTTGCATTTGTGTTTGATATGAAAAACATCAATTAATTAAAACGAATTTTTATTATTTTTCTTTTGCAAAACATGGTTTGCAAAAATTGTATTATAAATAACCAGATTAATATTACTATTTAATTTAAAAAAATTATTAAGTGAAATATCTTTTAGCTTTCAAGTTTTTATTTAAATATAGTTGTTGTTACTCAAAAATAAAATAAACAGAATAAACTGAAAAATATCTCTTCGTATACCTTGAAGATATGATAAATTGTAACATAGAAGTTACAATTTTTTAAAAATATAATTAATGGATATAATATGGTATAGTCACATACAGAGAGAGTCAAAAGCAATGGCCGAATCGCTCTAGTCTTCGCCCACTATATGTGTGTTCGTATGCTTAAAAGCATTGATCTCGAAACCTACATGAGCTATAAATTTGTAAACCAAATAATTATTTTTAGTATTCAGAAACATAGAGTACTTCACTTTTAGCTCATCTTCCGATTATCGCAGAGCATCTGTTGGTCTGGCACATCCGCCTGAAGCACTCTTACTCAAATTAACTACATAATATATTTAATGAGAGGTAAAAATCAATTAAAATCGAGTGAAATTTATAAATCATTAAATTTCAAACCAATTGAATTACGCAGCCAGACAAAGTGGACGAAATTTCGCATTCGCTTGACGTTTTAAATTTTATGCCAGTCGCTGGAGTGTGAAAACTGAACGTTTATAATTTATGCATGATAATTAAACTTAAAATAATAAATGAACACATGCGAGCTAAATGGATGTTTTGTTGCCCAAGGGTCAAACAATCAACGGGCTTGTCACAAGATAAATTGAAGGACGCTCACTGTCAGGGTAGAGGAGACAGGGGACAGGGGACAGGGGCAGGGACAGGCTGGGACATATGTAATGGAATGTTCTAACAGTTTCGGTTGGTTTGTCATTTCAGCCTGCATTTCATTTCGTTTATATTGCGCAAATATTTAACATGGAATTACATGAATATTTCAAGTCACTCCCTTGGGTTATATTTTTTGGAAATGGGTAATGCGATCTATATGCGTGAGTGTCGGACATAAATTTGTAGCTTAATATATGTAAACATATGTTTGTGTGTGGCCCCTAACAAATCAAGAGTAAGAAACAAAATATTGCGAAATATATACGAAATACATCATCAAGTATTCTCATGAAAATCATTTTACACTTCATACTTTTGAAGTCCTAGTTCCAGAATATGCAAAAAAAAAATACTATAAATTTCTAAAAAGGTGAAAAGTGTAAAAATGTTGATTGAGTTGCTGAATGAAAATTTAATGACTTTTACTTTAGCGCCGTGCTACGCAGCATGGTTTGGGAAACTTTTTCACTTTATATTTATTGTTCAATATTAGTGTCGAGAGCAGCAATCCACGTTTATCCCTTCAATTTAAGGGCGGCAGTTAGCCAAATAGATTTCGATTTGCTAAGAGATTGTAGTAATTCGTGCCGTTTTTCACCATCGTCTTCACATCCTTGTTATGTTCCCACAGCATATGGACTTTGATCAGTCTAAGCTGGCGCTCACTCGAAATTGATTATTGCTTAAATCGTGTGCTTTAACAGCTCTGCAAATTGTTTAAAATTTGTGAATATACATATGTACATATAGAGTCACAGTTGGCATAATTGGAAAATCCAATTAACGAATTACGAATACTATGAACTTATTGGCATTAACTCAACAACAATTAATAATTTTCATATAATTATACTATTTTTTATATTTTAAAATTTCGCTTTTGAATCCCTAAAATTAGTCGTTTTTAATTCAGTCTAATACTCTCTTAAGTCCAAAATCCGTCATCAATTTTGTGAACTGCAAATAAAATGAAGTGCGAAAGTTACAGTCGGGAGTAAACGACTTTATAATACTGGCTTAGAAACAGTTGGTTTTTTTTTCTTAATTCCATATTCGAATAGAAGATCTGTAGATATAACCTAGTGTTTATATAATATTAATTAAAATAGCATTCCCTGGTTTCAAGTCTGCACAAGACCAATATACTCTATTCACCTCGCTAACGAGCATAAAAAATTTTTGCCGCCAGCTTTATACGCATCACTGAGCAATTGCCATGAAAAAAGGGAAATTCTGTGAGCAGCCACTCAGCATGCAAATACGTATGCACATGTATGCATAGCAGCACATATAGAATAATAAAATATTTTTTTCAAAATGCAAAAAGGATTAACATTCATATGTGCATGTCGAAAAATTAAAAACAAACAAGTAAGAAATCATGAACAAAAGTGAAAATTTGCGAGGCAAAACGCAGCAGCAAATAGCAAAATATTTCTGAATGCACAAAGAGTTGATATATTTTTAATGGATATACCTTTAACATAGAAGACTAAAAATAATACATAATGACCTTAAATTTTGTATATAGAGACAAACACCTGCAATCAAGAAAGCTCTTAAAATATTCTTTAACAAAAAAATAAATCTTTAAAATTATACGGGCTCTGCTATGTGAACCTCTACTTAGTAGTACAACACTTATATTATATTATGTTACATTTATGTATATATTAAATTAAGCCCTTCTTTAGTAAACGCTTCCAATCTATGTCACAATCAACTCATAATAAGTTTCTCTAGTTCTGCTGCTCTCTATATTCCATCAGCTTTAACACGTTTTTATGGACAGCAGCTGCTGCTGTTGGTTTTATGTTTATTGTTATTGTTGTTGTTGGTCGACTAGCTAAACTTTTGGCTCATGTCCTTGCTGCTGTTGCTGTTGTTGTTATTATTATTTTTGCATTCGTGAACAAGTCGGAATAACAAACTTTGCCATGTCATAAACACAAACGAGGCGTGTGCGACAGTTTCTCAGAGATAGCACCAATAATAACAACAACAACAACAACAGCAGCAACAACAATCAGCAACTTAATCAAGCCTACAGTGCCTAGGTGTCCCCATAAATTCAGGTGTAATCATGTGTAAATCCTTAAAGTTTATTTTCTGCACTTTTCTCTAGAAGTTCAGCCTTTTGTTCATCAACTTCGCTTTTCTATACAAAATAAAAGCACGGAAAGTCGATGGCTATAAAAATACGTATATCCGTTAGAAAGAGGCGAGTGGGGCCATGACTGCTAACGGAAAGTGCGTATTAAGGCATTGATTAGAAAATATGATTGACCTTTTTGTGTAGCGTCAAATAGGTGAGAAAATCGGAAAATGTAATTTCACAGAATTTAGGCGCCTTTCGATAAAATATTAAATGTTTTGTGTGAAGATAGAGGCAGAGCTAAATATGGATTAAGTTTAATAAGAAATAAGAAATATGAAGTAAGAAATAAGAAATAAGAAATTAGAAATAAGAATTAAGAATTAAGAAATAAGAAATAAGAAATAAGAAATAAGAAATAAGAATAGAAATAGAATAAGAAATAAGAAATAAGAATATAAGAAATAAGAAATAAGAAATAAGAAATAAGAAATAAGAAATAGAAATAAAATAAGAAATAAGAAATAAGAATTAAGAATTAAGAAATAGAAATAAGAAATAAGAAATAAGAAATAAGAAATAAGAAATAAGAAATAAGAAATAAGAAAATAAGAAATAAGAATAATAAGAATAAGAAATAAGAAATAAGAAATAAGAAATAAGAAATAAGAAATAAGAAATAAGAAATAAGAAATAAGAAATAAGAAATAAATAAGAGAAATAAGAATAAGAATAAGAAATAAGGAAAATAAGAAATAAGAAATAAGAAATAAGAATAAGAATAAGAAATAAGAAATAAGAAATAAGAAATAAGAAATAACGAAATAAGAAATAAGAAATAAGCAAATAAGAAATAAGAAATAAGAAATAAGAAATAAGAAATAAGAAAAAGAATAAGACATAAGAATAAGAATATAAGTGAATAAGAAATAAGAAATAAGAATAGAATAAGAATGAATAAGAACTAAAGAAATTAAGAAATAAGAAATAAGAAATAAGAATAAGAATAAGAAAGAAGAAATAAGAAATAAGAAATAAGAACTAAAGAAAATAAGAAATAAGAAATAAGAAAATAAGAAATAGAAATAAGAGAACTAAGAAATACGCCCTCCGCCCTCCGCCCTCCGCCCTCCGCCCTCCGCCCTCCGCCCTCCGCCCTCCGCCCTCCGCCCTCCGCCCTCCGCCCTCCGCCCTCCGCCCTCCGCCCTCCGCCCTCCGCCCTCCGCCCTCCGCCCTCCGCCCTCCGCCCTCCGCCCTCCGCCCTCCGCCCTCCGCCCTCCGCCCTCCGCCCTCCGCCCTCCGCCCTCCGCCCTCCGCCCTCCGCCCTCCGCCCTCCGCCCTCCGCCCTCCGCCCTCCGCCCTCCGCCCTCCGCCCTCCGCCCTCCGCCCTCCGCCCTCCGCCCTCCGCCCTCCGCCCTCCGCCCTCCGCCCTCCGCCCTCCGCCCTCCGCCCTCCGCCCTCCGCCCTCCGCCCTCCGCCCTCCGCCCTCCGCCCTCCGCCCTCCGCCCTCCGCCCTCCGCCCTCCGCTCCGCCCTCCGCCCTCCGCCCTCCGCCCTCCGCCCTCCGCCCTCCGCCCTCCGCCCTCCGCCCTCCGCCCTCCGCCCAGAAATAAGAAATAAGAAATAAGAAATAAGAAATAAGAATAAGAAATAAGAAATAAGAAATAAGAAATAAGAAATAAGAAATAAGAATAAGAAATAAGAAATAAGAAATAAGAAATAAGAAATAAGAAATAAGAAATAAGAAATAAGAAATAAGAAATAAGAAATAAGAAATAAGAAATAAGAAATAAGAAATAAGAAATAAGAAATAAGAAATAAGAAATAAGAAATAAGAAATAAGAAATAAGAAATAAGAAATAAGAAATAAGAAATAATAATTAACAACAACAAGAAAAGATTGAATTAAAATTTAAATTAAAATATTAAAAATATATAAAGTATAATATTGAAGTATAAAATAATAAAATAATATGAATAGTCCTCTATAAACCATTTTACTTTCATCCTGCATAAATCATAGCCAAGCTCGTTAAAACTTAATTTGACAATAAGCCAAAATTTTTGGGCTACAACTACACATTAAAATAGCTTAAGCTTATCTTTACTTTATATTAAAAATGTGCATAATCATTATGTGCTCAGAGATAACACTTAACTGGTTTTTACAAGAAAATAAAGTACAATTTGTTGGCATAAAGTGAAGGGATTAAGAGCAGGCTTCAAGCCAGTTTAAGCTGCAGCTGTTCTAGAGCGACAATCGCAGCCACTGCCAATACAGCATAAAATATTTGGCGTAAAATATCGCGCATACGCCGGGTCGGCCAGCACTGAGAGACGACCAACAACGACAATAACAACGGCAGTTACTGCAGCTACCCAGACACTTGCCGGCTGCAACTGTAGCACGTGGCATGCCCCGATGGCAATACAGGTAAATGGTAAATGTGGTGTTCGAGCGAGCGTCAGCCACAATGCATAATTTATTAGTTTTGGCAACGGACGAGGGCAATGCAAGAACAACAACTGTGTTCGTTGTTGCCGGATCCAAGCGACTGCATGATACTTGTTCACGCTCCAATGGCCGGACGGTCAACAAGGATTCAACTATATTTCATATATTTTTGTCAGGGAGGTAGTATACTTGGGAATAGATATTTTAAGTACTCAACTAAATTTATCTTAACAGAATTTCACAATACGAATATACTCTTATCATTTCATGAGCGAGTAAATAAAGAGAGAGAGAGAGAGAAAGAAAGAGCAGGAGTGTAATCCTGCGGGTAAGAACTGCAGGCAAGGCGCAGTTCTGTTGCCTATTTTTTTGGGCATGGCTCTGGCACGACTTGAGCCCATAATAAAAAGGCAGCCTAGATTTCAGCAGACAATCATACATATATATGTATATATACATATAAATGGGGCATTGTGGCCAGATAGGCGAGCACAACAATATCTTTAAAATGGCAGCTTGGCCGCAATGCAAACGTTTTACCTTGTGCCCGACCGGGTTTTCTATGCCTTTCGTTCTTTTTTTGTTTTTTTTTTTACATTTTTTGGCAGCTCCACATAGTTGGCACCACTGGCATAAAAGCAAACGATCTGTGGCCCCAAAATTGACTACGTCGAAGAATACCAACCAACCAACTGCTAGAGCTGCCGAGCCACAGCTGCAAGTGCTTTAGCCTTGCGAATAGTTTTTGTCTAATTCATGCCACAGACTGTGGCCTTAATTAAAAAGGCTTTCGAGATGCAAGACAATAACTAAAGAGATGCAAATCCCATATCGAATGGCATATATCGATTTGCAAAAATAGTACATGAATAGTTTACTTACTGGAGATGAAGAATTTATATAATTGAATTTAGTTGAATAAACTGCGCTTACCTATAAAGAAAAGATAAAAACTCAATTAAAACTAAATATTTTTGAAAAATATAGGTAATAAATGTTTATAAATTGAATAACTTTGTATTATCAAAGAATCCTTAATCCTTAAACAATATATATATTAATTAATATTTCAATATTTTTTTATATCTTTTTTTTAATGTGTACCTTTAACATATACCACGTGTTTTAAAGCTTTTCTATTTGCAAAAACAGAAGGAATATAAATCTGGAAAATATTTAATAATTATAAAATGCTTTTGAAACAATTTTTTTAATAATTTTAATGTTAGATGCTATTTTAAAATTTAAAAAAATAATAAATGCTGAAGTCATGAAAGTAAACAGTGTACATTTAAGCATAATAAACAAGGAAAATAAATTAGCTGAAATATCACTCCAGTTTCTATAAAAGGAACCTCAAAGCAAATATAAATCTTGCATTCATGCATGAGCTTGAACTTATATTAAGTAGCCTTGTGCACAGGAGACACTTCATATATTATGACCCACAATGATTAAAATCAACAAAATATATAAAGCTAATCAAAAATCAAAAAAACTTTCAACTAAATTAAAATGCAAAACTAATTTAAGATGCTGTACACGTTTTATAACAGCAGCTCAGACTTTGTACATAATTTGCATTTAAAGCATGTGTTAGAACCAACATAAAACAGATACGGAGAGAGAGCAAGGAGATAACCAAATATAAATATATACATATATATACATATATATATATATATATATATATATATATATATATATATATATATATATATATATGTCTATATATATATTATATATACGTGCCATAAGTAGTTCAAGTCCGAAAAATGTTGCTCGAATGCAAATAACGCAATTTTAATTAAATGCGTCAATAAATCGCTCCGCAAAAACAAAGAGCCAAAGTGTGCCCTAGGGAAAGACCACAGTGCGTATGCTTGACTAATTGAATGTACTACGCACACATACTCACACACATATGTCTGACCAAAGAGTCATAGATAATGCCACGCCTGAATTGGACAAACAACTTGTGCAAACATATTTGCGCAAACGTGGCGCAAACTCAGCCATAGCAAAAGGAAATTGAATTGTCAAATGAGATTGGCTGTCCAGCCAAACAAACCACTCTGCCTTCCAGGCCTCCGACCTAATTAAAATTTGCATAATTAATCAACTTTTTCGGACCGAAAAGGACATAAAAAAAAGAGGAAGAAAAAACTTAGCGCCAGGCACCAAACACACTGCTCAGCGGAAGGAGCTAAACCACCAAAGCGGAAGCGCCTACTAAGTGAAGCGCTCTACAGAAGTGCACTTAAAATTGCATTTGAAATTAATTGAATTTTCAGCCAGCGGGCATTGTGATCCCCTCGCCCCAGCTTCCACCCACCAATTCACCATATCCCTCGACGATAACTGCAAATTTAATAAGCTTCAATTGTATGGTGTGTGTGTGTGTGTGTGTACGTGCGAGGGTGTGTGTACAATGGCAAAGAATGTTGACAGAGTCGAGAAATTTTAGCACAGCAGGAGACGCTCATATAAAACAACTTTTGCCAGAGTTTCATATGTAATCAAGATGTGCTTAATACGTATTTAATGTCTGCACAAAAGCTAAAACAGCTCGATGACATTGCTTAATTCTATACCACTTGAAATAGAGCATGTATATAAGTACTATAGGCGTACAGCGTGCTTGATATTAGAAACTATAAAAAGTTGCTTACTCTGAATTAAGCTAATTATATCTATAATCCAGTTCTAGTAAATTACCTTATGCAAACAAAATTGCAATTGAGTTCAAGTGTGGGATTAAGTAAAACTGGTCAGATCGGCTCACTATATCAAGTAGGTGTTTTTTCAATCAAAAGTTACAATTCCAGTTTTTATATTCAGAATTCACAATGTTTTTATGGTAAAATGGCTTATATAACGTATGACGACACGTATTAATATACTCTATTGCCAAAAAAAGGTTAGCATTATGGCTTCATGAACTTGGACTATGTAATTTTATATAAATAAAAGATTTAAGATCAAAAAATGTAGAAGTGTTTAAATAAAATAAAAAATTTTTTCTGTTTTATAAACTTTTTTAAAAATGAAGATTATTCATAATTAAAATTGATAAAATTATAAATATTTGTAAACAATAATTTCAAAAAATCATTGTTGTGTTTGATTCCAAGTAATTTGTCACACATTTGACGTTGTAAGTAGAAGCAATTGAATGGCTTTTCCAAGGGTATTAAGAGTTAAGCTCTTGTCGACATTGCAATTGCATGTGAAAAGCGGAACAAAAGTAGTTGTAAGTGGAACTATTGTAGCTTTCCGGTGGGTGTTGCTCGGCATTAAGTCGAGGACAATTTGAGCCACTCGTTAAGTGGCTCGTTGAAGCCTTGATGCCACAGGGTGTGTCGCATTTAATTGCAGCTGACATTAACTATGTGGCTCCATTGTAATTTTAAATGCTGCAACTGCTCAGCAAATAAAGGATGCCACAGCTGAACATAATATACACTCTATTATCGATGTTCCGAATGTCTGAAAAGAGCAGACGACGGCCTATAAAAGAAGCTGTTCACACCGTCACTGAAAGTTTTCGATAAGGCCTTGTCTACTAACGAGTTCGTATCTACAAGCAGTTAACATATGTTTTTGGTAATCAAGTTAGTAGATTGGCTGCTGCTGTTGTTGCTGCTGCTGTCTGGGTTTCAATAAACAAAAATGTTGCCCTTATCTCTGAACGCGTTTAACTCTAACTTTTTCATTTTTTTGATAACAGGGCTGCCGCTAAGAGCTTTATATTTCTATGATTTGTGAAGTAAAGAATAATCAGTAAATAAATTTTGCAAATCATTTGAAGAAAATATTTAATTGACTTGATAAGTTATAAAATGTTAATTAAAGTAAGATTAAATTTTGTTAACTGCAATTAGAAGCTACAATTTATATAAAAATAATTATTATTAAATTTATAAGCATATATAACTTTATAATTTTAAATAATTTATAGTTTTCTAATATAATTTATGAAAATTTATGTTACATAAATAATTTCGATCTGGTTAACGACGCGCCAATTTGTAAAGTAACTTACAGAAATAATTAATAATTTTATAGTATAATCAAATGTTTTTTTTAATACAATTTCAAATCAATTTAGATAACTATAAATTAAATTGCATTATTAATTGGTGTATATTCAGCTACATATGCGTCTGATAATGCAACTAAGGAAATTTCCATATAATATCAATTTACTAAAATAACTAGTGATTAATTAATAGTTATAGTATATATCCGACTTTTTATTCCTATTTTTCTCATTTATAATAAAATTTAATTAAAACAAACTCTATTATATATAAATTCTATCATAGCTGTCACTGAATAAATATACTTAACTGTCTAAAGGTAAATTTTAAGCACACACATTCCAAGGTAATTTAAACAGCATTTAACTACAAACAGCTGAGAAAATATTATGGAAAACATAAATCAAGCCACATGACCAACTGCAGAGCGACGCAGCTTTAAGGCGAAAAACTGCCCGCACTTCGCTATAGTTAGTTAAAACAAAGAACGCTTCTGTGTAAAGGTGATTCATTTTCCATGATTGCTTGCATTAATCATGGCGCATAGCAATTTTCTAGATGAACTCGAGCAGCCAATTGCAAAAAGTTACCCTGCCTCCTACATCTATTCGAACTCGAATTCTAGTCTCTCTCTCTCTCTATATATCGCACAGATGCGCGAGTGAAAGTGCATTGTTGCTTGGCGTCTGGTGTTTGATTTATGGCTCGCAATGCATTTTCTATGGTGCCATGAAAAAAAAAACACGAAATCGGAATGAGAATGAGAATGAGAAAAACGCTATAGCACGTGTGTGCTCATGGATTTTAATTATCATCAACGAGGCCATATCACATCACAAAGCCTCTTACGTGAAGGGGGTTTTTTTGTTGTATGACTGAATTATACTGTGCTTTAAGTGCATATCACTTTTTGCTAAGCCGGTGATAACAATATGATTCATTGGATATTTCCAACTCGGGTTTCTTTTGAGGCCAATCGATGTATCAACATTGAACGATTGATTTCGAAATTAATGCGCAGCACTGAACACATGTTAAGTAGCTCAGATCTCAACGACGCGCTTGCCATACAAATTTTTAATTCATGAAATATAAATATGAAAACAAGAAGAAGAAAACATTTGCACAAAAGTCACGAAATATAGAAACGACACCTTCGCCCAGCAAAATCTACAAATAATAATAACAAGCCACTGCGAGACTGTGGAGCACTTGCAATGAAGTAAAGCAACAACAACAAAGAAAGATGCTCTAGAGTTAAGAGTACGTGCTAGAAACACAACAATGACGGTCGATGTGGTAATGCTCTGCAGAAAGCCGAGTAATTTAGTGTGTCAACAGTACAAATTGTATTAGATTAAGTTTATTTTTACTTTCAGGGCGCGGAGATAAGGCAGCGCCCCACAAAAATCGAACAAATAATAATAACTATTATGATGTAATAAAAGAGGGAAAACAGAAAAATTCATTGAAAATTCAAATTATGTATAAATAATTAATAAAAAAATATGTAATAAATTAGTTAAAAAGAAAAATTAAAATTAATATTAATAATAAAAAATACATAAAAAATAAATATGTACAAATTGTTTTCTTTAGTATAAATATAAGAACTAAGTATTATTTATAAATAATTAAATAATTAACTTTAATTTATTTTTCACTTATTCTATTTATTGCTATTATATCTCTTTAAATTTTTTTCATCAACTAAATTTTATTTAAGAATCGTGAAATTTGTCTTCTCTTATCAACAAAAAACAACCTTGAATTTTATTTTAAAGTACTTTAAACAGCGCCCAAAAAAAAAACAGGTACAAACTACAAATTACAGTAGAAACTTGAAAAACACAAATTTTGTTCTTTTTAATTATTAGCTCAATGTCATTTTATAATGAAATTCAAAATGAGAATATTGGCAAATACTTTACTATAAATTTTGAGTGTATTTACTGAATAATTGTAGGGCAAATACTTGTCAGTCAACTCGAGGTCTCACCCTTTGGTACAAACTTTTGGCATTAAGTTTGTGTTTGCACAAAATTTAAGATGCGCCGAGCCCTGCATTAAGTTGTTAACTAGTGACAGCTGCTGGGAATTGGGAGTTGCATCATTGAAAGGTTAGGAAACATATGTCAATGAAATGCTTAATCATTCAAGTGCAGCTCTCGAGAGACTCATTCAATTGTTCAAAACCCAGCAGCGAAGCATTTACGCGCAAAGTCAAATGACTGGCAAATTATGGCAAACACTTGAATGAAAACAAAACATTTTTAAAACAGACAAAGCGAGTGTGACGAAGTTAAAGATGCTCTATAAATATATTAAAGGTATTATAAAAACAAGATATATATAAAAAAATTAAAATAAATTAATGAAAAATAAATAGTGCATACAATTTGTTATTATTTATAAATATAAAGTGTATTGAAGTGGAAAATACTACGACTTGATTAACTCAAATAATAAGTACTTCAAATATCTCTTACAATATTCACATAAATTTTCAGTACTTCAAATTTACAGGGTATTTAAAAGGAAACAAATTATATTTTATGAATATATGGTTCATCAGGAAAGTCAGGTATACTATATTATAATAAGATATATCATTGGCAACTTTAGTATCATAACTCCATAAATATTATACTATTTATTTTCAATTTTTTAAATAATTATTATTAGTTATTAAATTATTAATTATTATTTATATTATATTATTATTAATATCATTTATTATTTATTATTTATTATCATTAAGTCAACTCAATTATATTCAATTTAAAATTAGTTTAGTTTCTAATTTAGATTTCGACCATAGCCAGTCAAAGCTCTTGTCTCAATCAATCACATTTACAGGGTATACAATATTAAAAAACAAACACACTTCTTATCGCATGCATAGGTATGCAAATTTGATGGAGACGACAAAAACAAATTGCACTCACGCACGCACCGCAGGCGTCAATCAGTCAGAAGCGACAGCATTTACAGTTAGTCTTGGATAGATCAACAATTCACCAAGTGCAGAGTACGGAGGGCCCATAAATATGACAGACAGCGAGACAATCAGTCAGACTGAACAACGCACACCCCACACCGCACACCGCACAGCACTTTGTTTGACAAATTGAGTATGAATATAAAGGAAATGCCGACTTAAGCACCGACTCAAGTATCTATGGAGATATGCATAAATTTTAGCTACTCTCACCGCCCCTCCCTCCAGAGCGAATAGGAGTATTATTATTATTAAAATCATTTGCATACGTCTCAAAAACATTTGAGTAAGCTAATTTCTATCAATTTCATTAGCATTTAATTTAGCCATAGATCAAAATGAATTTTTGCATAATTTAGCTCGTTAAATATTTGATGAAACGAGAAACGCATTCGATTTGTTGAGAAGTATAACAAAAACTATCTTAGAAAAAAGTTGTTAAAAGTGTTTAATTATATTTGGGGGAATTTTTTGTTGATTAAGAAGGATAGATACTTAAGTCTGCCATCATTTACTTATACACTGTCACTGTCATCATTTCTACATTTTATAAACTTTTCATTGGCCTTGCTTTGAACTGCATACAAAGTTTGGTTCATTAAAATAGTAGTGCTGCACTACACAAAACATAAAGCAAATGAAATGTTAACTTTTCCGATGAGAAATAAAAAGATGCACTCTTTTTTTTTTGCATATATAGTGCAAAGAAATTTATAAAAAATTTCCGTTCAATTTGACGATTTTAGAGAGATGCATTGAAAATCTGCCCTTCGTCGAAATAATAGGATGTAAAAAAATGACAAAAACCAATGACATTAGTAAATTTAAAAAAAAATCGTAAAAAAATCATAAATTTATAACCTTAGTAGAGTTGATAAGTAGCTTAGATAAATTTTGCAATATGATAAAATACAGTCGCTAGTGATGTGACAGTTCGTCGTCGATTTAAGCAACTTAATTTATCTGCTAAAAGTCGCTGATTTGTGAGGCTTTAACTAAAAAGTACCTTGCCAAAAAAACTTAATACAAACTAACTTGTCAATAAGTGGCGGAAAATACTGTGGATGAATAAATATCTAGACATTATGTACGAAGTCCGTCAAATACAAAATATCATCCAGAGTAAACCCAGCAGACAGTTAATGACACACAATATATCATTAGTAATATTCTCAGCTACGCTATTCAAAAAATGTTACTTTAATGTCACTCAAGCTATCACACATAACCTATGAAATATGAGAAGCTCAGAGAAAGGCGCTTCACTTAATTGTTTTAAAATAAAGGTATTGTTTATAAATTAACTTAACACAAATGATTACACTTATTTGACTAGCTTAAGTACTTGAATAACATCAGTTAAATACATAACAATAAAACTAAATAATTGAAGCTCACACGAAATGCCATGAGATTCTTAGAGAAAGGCCCCACGCTTAAGTCACTTCAACTTTAAAGGCAACAAAAAGCTAATTGATAAATCAACCGCAAACAAATTGTTAAACATATTTGTTTTATGAGCTAAAATACTTCAAAAATAAATATTTTCGTAGAAAGTAAATTCCTATTAGGTTAGCTAAGCTAATTACTAAGTATGTTACAATATGCTTTCACGCACTGTAGCTACTATCACACACATCATTCGTTAGTTACATATGCAATTAATGTATACAATTTCAAGTTATTAAGTTGAAGCTCCCGACCCACTGACAGACGTAGTCTGCTTGCATTAGCTATAGCTTCGCAGATGTTTGCCCAGTTTACTGGATGCCACCTGGGCTTGCTTAGCACTTAATTAGCAGCATTTTACGTCACGTTAGACACATTAAATCTTATCAAAAGATTGAAACCTATCGCCCCTGTAATAGACCCACATGCACACACCCACTGCGACGGTAAAGAAGAAAAAAGTATAACAAAAAAGAAAAAGTAGAGTAAAAGCCAAGGCAAAGCGCTGCGAGAGACGCTTGTGAGTTATGTCAAACGCAATCAAAAGGAAAACGATACGCGCGCTGTCAATGATAATGTTAATGATGATGATGATGATGATGCAGCTATAGAAAAAGCTTGATACAAAAATTATTCACACACACAAACACTCGCACACTGGCGAGGCTCAACTTGAAACTCAAATTACAAACTGTCAAAAAATGACTACGCAGAAATGCGAGCAATCTGAAAGGATGAGCTCGGTATCAATAATGATTCTTTGACTCAAATTCAGGCTTCACTTCTTATTGATAAGTCGCCCCATTACTTTTCAGCACAATTCATGGGCTCACTGTCACTCTCTATAGAGCTCAATAGCAACAAAAAGAAGGACCAGTGAAAACATAACAGTCGGGCATAAGCGACTAAGCAATACTCGTGTACGCTTGCTAAAGAATTTATTACGTCCACTTCATCAAGGATTCATAGACTATTCCTAGCTACTTTCAAGTCTTATTTGAACTTTGTAGAGTTTTCCAATAGGACATTTTTTCATGCCTCAGTTCGTAGTCAGCTCTAATCAGCACTTGGTATCAGGCACAGCTAAGCCCGACCATATAATACATATTTAAATTTAGCAACCAAGTAACTTCATCAAGCACAATATACTTCTCTTCATTTGCTGAACGTGTATCATAAAAATTGACAAGCTGACGCTATTGCTGAGCACAATCGAGTGCAAATGAGTCAAATACAAAAAACTTGTGTGTGAGTGAGTCTTTTTTTACTTTTTTGTTTCGCGTAGGAGTCTCAAAAAAAAATGTTTCAGAGAGCTGCAGATATTGTTTATAGCCAGCTGCTCTGTACGCTGCTGGCTAATGGCAAAATTAATAATAAAAAAATAAAAAACCAAAACAAAAACAAAATGGCGTCACGATGTCAAATAAACGTGAAAGCCTTTACCATGTTACGTCAAATTTAAATTCTGTTGCAAAATGCTGGGCTCTTTTTTGGATATTTCAATTGGATTAAATGAAAATCCCATTAAATTTAAGCTTTATTTGCTCAAGCTTTAACTAGCTGTGACTTTAAGTCGTTAGATGCGAGTGTTATGGTTGTAGGTATAGTTAATGGACTAAGTATTTACTTTAATATTCTGACTTTTCTCTCTGTTTTGCGATTCAATAAAAATTAAAAATTTTTGTTGTTGACAGAAAACACATCATATTCTTTTCTGTCTTCTGCCTATTATTTCAATATTTAAACAGATTGTTTAATTCCTACTTAATGATCAGTTTTAAGTATAGAATAAAGCTTGTATAGAATAACTGTTTGACAACAATATTTAATGATAAGCACAATAGTTTAAAAACAATTTGAAACGAATATTACAATTCACAAAGAAATAATATTCTAAAAAATTATATCTACATAAATAAATCAATAAATATAGGTAAAAAAATGTACAAATTATTATTTACTTTTTAAAAACAATATTTTATTAAGTAGAAATTTGTGGTTTATTATAGATTCAACATTTTCATTGTCTGTAGGTATGTTATGGCATGGTATAAAGCGACTTTTAGTGCAGTTATTATTTTTTATTAAAAGTTGTAAGCCAAGATATCACTATCTTTCATATCACTCCACACATCTTATTTTCTGCTTTAAATAAATGCTATTTTTTAATTATATGATAGCTTATAGAAACTGTTACTTTATTTTTAAAGTACATCAAATTACCAGAATTGCTTATATCTCATATTCCTAAATCGGGTAATTGTATACAAAGAAACTAACTCTTCTCTAAGACCACTGCAATCCCTCAAACTTCGCTAATTCAGCTTCAGCAAAAAGCCAACTCAGTTAACCAACCGCAAGAGCACAGGCTTAGAGCACTTCTCATGCTGATAATCGGCATGTAATGCCTTTTGAATAGCACTCAGTGAGAGCGCTCTACTCAATGCTCACCTTGTTTACAACTGCATAAAGTCTTCAATTGCTAATGCAACAAAAATACTCGCAAACATAATATCTGCAACATCGAGAACAACAGAATCTAGTGACTCCAATGGGAGTGGTGGCCATAAGCCTCAGAAGCATATTAAAAGGTACTGACTATTGCTCCGTCACTCTCCTTCTCTCTCCCTTCCCCCTCTCCCGTTTCCTCTCTTTATACATTTCTCTTTGCTCGTCTCGTTCCCTAGCTGCCTGCTGTCTGCATGCTAAAGCCATAAATTGATTTATGATGTCTGCCGCATTTTTAAGCGCCAAAAGTTATGCAACAGAACGTTGGGGAAGTTTGTGGCAAGTGGCCGCAAAAATGTTTCCATATTTTCTGTTTGCCTTCAACAACTGTGCAAGGGCGTGGCACAGTCCTGCCCGCCACACTCAAATGCAGTGCTGCTGCTGCTGCTGCCACTGCTGCTGGAAGTGTCAAGTGGGCCTCCAGAGTTTACATTTTCGATTTCTTGTTCTCATTCCTCATGCTCTTTGCGGACTCTTCGTATCGCTTTTGGCCATTGCCGCTGTTATGGCCATCATTTTTTATTAACAATCATAATTCATATTTATTAATGTGCTCAATTTGTTTTTAATGATATTATGTGCAGCTCGCTCTCCTTGTGTCTCAGTGGATGTGAAGTGAACAACGTGCTCTGATTTACGGTTGAAATGTCGTAAATATTTTGCCCTACCTGTCAGACAGCTACAAGCAAATAGACACCGCCCACCCTCTCTCACGCACACACACATCCCCAAGAACATGTGGCTCAGGTAAAGTTTGAAGCACCGTGTGTTTACACATATGATAATGGAGCTCGTTGTGCGGATCATGATGTGTTAAGTGTTGTGAAACGCCTGACAAAATTTTGTTTATACTGCAAGTTAAGTTAAGTAGCTATAAATCTATGTGGCTATGTGCCAAGTTTTTCAATTTATTGCAATTAAAACAAACAATTTTTATTTACATTTTCAAAGCACTGAAATTGTTTTTTATATTATTTTTAATATTTTCAATTAAAAAATTTTTACTTCAACACTATTTATCTTTTATTCTTCAAGAATGTTTTATATCAACTTTTTTCGTGCAACTTTTAACATTTTAAATATTTTTTATTTTTTAATTGTTATAAATAATTTATGTAAAATATTCTTAAAGGTATTTCGTTCAAATATAATTTTTTATTTTATCCTCTTACTCCCAATTTTTGGACTTTTGTATACCCATGCCTAAACAGTTTTCTATTCTTATCACGCAAGCTTTCAAAAGAGCATATACACTTTTTGCCCTCCAGAACAACTTAAATTTGATCAATGAAGTAAAGTTTTTCTTACATAGAACTTGTTGGGCTCCATTAAGTCTTTCTTTTGCCCTACGAATGGCGAGAGAAAAGAACCTAAATTTCAATCATTACGATTGAAAATCACCAAAAAATAAGAAAAACTCAGATAAAAAGAAGAAAAAAAAATTGTTCAATTACGAAAAAGTTGAAAGCAGTTGAGAAAAAGTGAAACGAATCCCAAAGAACCACACAAATCCAAACAAAACAACTACAAGAATAACAATGGGCAACCCAAAAGAAGCGAAAAGAAAAGGAAAAGGAAAAACGCACACAATGCGGCGGGCCCAAGGAAAATGAACACGAAAACTGCTGGCAAATGACTTGGCCAAGAAGCAAATACAGCAGCTCAAAAAAAATGCTTGGCAGTCAAACACGCAAAACGACGGAATGATTAAGAGAGGACCAATTCGTAAGCCACAATAACAAAACACAAAACAAGAAGCAATTTGCTCTGTCTAAGGATAATGCGCAGCTAAGTTGGGCTAAGCTAAGATACTGCAAATACTAATAGAAAACTGAAACTGAAACTGAATCTACATTTTAATTAAGTAGCATTTGAAATGTTAACTAAATCAGCCATTTCACTTTATACTAAGATCTTTCGTTTCTTTTATGTTAAATTAGCTCTTTACCTTAGTTTGGAAATCGATTGGCGATTTCAGTTTTTCATTTTAATTAGGTTTTGCAGCTGCTTTGCTTGTGAAAATAAAACTGGCTAATCCTTTTCAACTTTATAGTGTAGTTGCATGGCTGAAAGTCTCAAAAATGGTAATGAATGAAAGCGAATACAATTTTGCATGGTATATATATAAATATATATATATATTATATTAATATTAAACAAAGTCCTAATTAAAGAAATCAATGGTTTGGTACAGCTGTCAAGCCAAAAGGTTAGCTTCAGTAGGATCTTATGAGTGGGTTTTATATTAAATGATTTTAGATTAAATTAAACAATTTTATACATTTTTAATTTAAATACATAAAGCATATTGTTTACAATATACATAAAATATAAAATAATATATAATATATTTATATACCTTTTTAAAATACTTATATTTTTCAAACATTTCTCAATTTTCTTAGAAGCTAATTTGAGCCTTAGACCTGCCAGTAATTACAACAAATTATGTTTTTATGAACAGCATTTACTTACGGCGCATTAGTTACGCAAATCTGAAGTAATTTTTGTTTTTGTCGCAAAGCGCGATTTACTTCGAGTAGCAAGAACAATGCGCCGTGTTCCCATTTCCAACGCTCTGACTGTGCAAATTTTGGTCAAGGACTTTTCGCCTGCTGCATGCTAATCCTTTTAAGCAGCTTTTCTCTGCACCTACAATGCGCACTCTAGAAGTTGGGTCGGCTTTGGGTATGCGATGTATTTGTCGCCGACTGGCGTCTCTCATGGGCATAAATTAAAACAAGAACAGCAATAACAACTGGCATAGGAAACGCTCCAGCGTTGCATAGTTGAAAACTTTATGACATTGTTGTTATACCCTAAATCGAAGCAGAATGAATAGAACAAGCGGGCATGTTGGTTTTAAGGGCATTTACGTAACAGCACATCAGAGAGACGAGATTGTCTCTATTTTGTCATGTTCTTCAGGTGATACCAAATTGAGACACCAAATTTGGTATGTACATTTTTATAACATACTTTACTTTTTCCATAACAAAAGAATCAAGAAAAACGCACTTTTCATAGTATTCTCGTGTCTCTTGGTTACACCCAGAACACTACAAAATATTTGACAGAGTATATCCTAGTCAAACCCACCCGTTGCTTGTTTTTATTACTTTTTGTTTTCATTTTCCTTCGGCTACAACTGCAGTTTTCTTAACGTTTTTCGTCGCCCAGGAAACAAAAGCCAGCGCACTCGTAACTAACACATGAACATTTATTTTCATTTCCATTTCCGCATTGTGCACAGTTTTGGAGTCTATTTCTTATTCTCTTTCTCTTTCTCTTGCCGCTATTCGCTTTTCGCTTTTCACTTTTCACAATTTTCAGTGTTGCTTAGCGCGTTTTTAATTTGCTGTCACATTGTCTGCTCCGGCTGTCAGACGGCATACATAACTGAAGCATATGGCCAGCCTGAGCATCCTCGCCAGGCACCCAACCGACGCACACCCACATATGACCGACTGTCAAATTTGGGGCATTGTTAAAGTTTTAATGAGTTTTTGTAAAAGTGGCCAAACGGACATACCGCTGCACAGATCTGCGCAAATATGTTAGCAAATTCGGGCAATGCAGAAGTTCACTTGGACTTATCTACTTAAAAGATATTTGTATATATTTTTTGCCATTTAGCTTAAAAAAGAAGCTTAGGTAAAAATTTGACTATTGGACTTTTTTTTTGGGAGCAAAGAGAAGTGAGATAATTTATAAAAATAATTCAATTCAAGATAATGCAAAAAAAAGTTACCTAAAAGTTCGGACAATTTATTTATGTATTAAAAGCTAAGGCTATATATATATTTTATTTTATATTATATTTTTGATCAAGACTAAATTATAGAAAATTAATATATAGTAAAGAAAAGAAATATTTTAGTAAATTTATGCAAATAAATGATATTATAATAATAAATCAAAATAAATAAAGTCGCAAAACGAATAACAAAATCCTCCCAAGGAAAAAAATTTGCTTTTGGGTTTTTTGACTAAAGAACAAAGACTATACAAATTTCAAGTAATTCGCAGAGCAGAAGCTGCCAAAATGTTTATTTCGTATAGATTTAGTTTATTTCAAATAAACATTTATATAACTTACAAATGACTAACTGAGTAATAGAGATAGATATTTCATAGACCACAGCTTAAGATATTTGCAAGCAGTTCAATGAAATTGCATATCAATTTGCAGCCACAATTCATGTAGCAGACACAAGCAAAAACTATCGATTTTCAAAAGCCACAAAGCCAATGCTATCGATAAATAAACACACACACACGCACACACAGATAGATAAACTTATGTGTGTTTGAAAGCTTTTAAGCAATCAACTAACTGAAAAACGCGCATACAGCTCAAAATTTATAATGTATTTTGCGCAAATTCATTTAAAAGGATGCTCAGCCTGAGCATCAAACTTGGCCAAGGCAATCAAGTGTGAATATATATGGCCTTGCGCCTTAGCCACACACAAGGGCCGCATTCACTCAGCCTCTGTCAAGTTTGAGTGGCTCGTCTGCTGCTGCTGTCGCTGCTGTTCATCTGCCCAGACTCTTTGCTCTGCCTGCATCGATGCCATTTTATTTTTTTTGGCATAGTGCCAAATACATTTAAGCAACTAGCACGTGCAGCCTGTGTCAGCAGCAGTCTGACAGCAGTTAACAATATATAATTAAATTTATCTAGCAAAACTCAAAATAGTTTACATTGGACTTTAGACTGGACTTTAACCGGCGTGCAAGGGTTCACAACAGTTTAAGCACTGCAATTACAGCAACAACACCAACAACAACAACTGTCTGGGAGTTGTTCTAGAGTGTGCCCGTTTGCATAACAATTAGCCACACTTGGAGTACTCTCCCTAACTCTCGAACCACTTTAACCAATGATTTGTGCAAATGTTTTGACGTCGCGTCGTCTTCGCTGTTGCCGTTGCTGTCGCTGTTGCTGGGCTTTGTCTGCCTCGACTCGTTCATTTGCATATTAATTACAACAAAGCACGCAGATGTTGTTGCTGCTGCCTTTGCTCGTGCCAAAGTGCCGACAAGATTAATTGTGCCCGCGAATCCTAAAAGTAGACTACAGTTTTTTGCGCCCCGACTAAGTGCTCTGCCTGGGATGCTAACACACTTGGCTAATGGCTTTGTTGGAATCAGGCTCACTCGGTAATCAATGACAGCTTGCGGCTAATCAATGTGCCAATAAGTGGCAGCAAATTATCGCTGATTGATGGCTAGATAAACGCATATAGCTAGGATAACAAGCGAGATAAATTGATTACCGCACTGCGATTAGCGTCGCTTGTTGCCCACGCACGTGTGCTCCATTTAGCTAAGCTAATTCTAACAGCGGTTTAGCTCAATTAGTGCAGCTTTTAGTGTGTAAAATACACGTGCTTTTTATTCAGATTAACCAAGCGTTTCATAAAAGCAAAAAGTCTAAAGGCAACAACAAGAATTACATGTTTATTTCTAAACTGTTTAAATACTTTATTATTTGTTGTTCTGCAACATGCATGAACTGCTTTTAGTTTTAGTTTTAAACTCGAAACAAAATTTACAAATTATAATTTTAGCTTAGTTAACCGTTTAAAATATTATATTTCAAGTTATGCGAGCTGTTACCAAACTTTGTCTAATGAGCATGGCTCAAATTGAAATGAGCTACGTTTTGCAGTTTATATACAAATTATTTAGTTTTATTAAACAAAATATTTAAAATATAAAACATTGTTTGCTTCATATCTACAAACCTATAAAAAAAACTAATGTTGATGTTGCGGTTTAATCCTTTATTAAGCTATTGCAGATGAGAAAAGACAAGTAAAACTAATAAAATATATGCTATCGTATGACTTTTAATATTAATTGTAATATTAATTAACAATAAATGTCGTCGCATCACTGGAATTGAGCTCACCTTATCCAAAATGTTGTGCGTTGGGCGCAGCTGCACGTTGTCTGCAAATGATAAGAAACAAATTCAATTAGCAATCGGAGAACTGAACTAATTGCATGAATATAAAATAACAATTCAGTAAATCGAGCACGAAAATGCTGTTCAAATTAGCCTTAACACTCGCTCGACTAATTGCATTTGCTCAATGGACTGGAAACATTGAAGCGTTCTAAATGCATTTTTAACACAAATAAAGAAAGTCGGTGCCATTAATTGGGTATTTAAAAGTCACTTTATTTAAAGATATCTTGACATTAATAAGTGTAATTGACACTGAGAGAATTGAAAGTAGTAAGACTACGAGATACCCTAAAGTTTCTAAGGTCCCTTCTGTACTTTTATATTGGGGTCTGGCATTAATTAATTAAAATAAAATATTCTTTATCTTTGCATACGACCGACTGAATGACTGACTCAATGACTGAATAGACTGATAGACTAATTGATAGACAGACTGAGAGCCTAACAGACTGACTGATTGACAGACTAGCTAACAGACTAAAAGTCAGCTACTGACTGACATACGGACTGACAGATAGACACTCTGCCAGACAAAGAGACAGACACAAAAACGGATTAATAATTTTGTATCACAAATATATACAAAAAGGGTAAGACGCTCTTCAATAATAATATTTTTGCACTATAGTTGATAGTAGTTTTTTTTCAGTGTATGAAAACTAATCCAATGAATATTTTCTAAAATTATATCTAATATAATTTTACATATTCAATTTTCAGTCAAATTTTTTGTTCTCTCAATTTAAGCTTAGAAATCACTTGTAATTAACATTAAAAAGCAAATTTGAAAGACAAGAAACTAAAGCTCAGACTATTAGGTAAGTTTTCCAGAATCAAGAATAAGAGTCTAGTCCACACATTCCGTTTCGATAGCATGCTGTAATGACTTTTCAACAAACTACGTGACATGGAAAACTTTACCAACAATTTGGCCATAAACATAATTAGCAAAAGGTCTGCACAGCCTCAATCTCATGTGGGCGGGACCAACTGAGTCCGAACTGAGCTCAACTGAAGCAGAACAAGTGCAATCTGGGCAACTGAGAGCTTCCTCGTCTCGCCTTGCCCGCGCTTCCTGCTCCACGACCACGCTCGAGACAACGGAAGTCAATTTGTATGGTTCGTTGATTTTTGCGTGAATATTGCAATTTGGACTCAGTTTGAAGGATGTTATGGTTTACCAACGGCAGCTTTAAGAATAACATTTGAAACCAAAGTGTAAACAATGCGAGCAGCTGAACATTTAACATTTAGGTTAGATAAGCTAAGGTTTTTATTGCTGTATAAACCTTAAAGAGGAAGTAGAAAGTGAGGCTGATGATAAGTGAAAAGCTGCTATATATGTATGTTACCTAAGTAGTCAGTGCAGTCATCAATCAAACTACTCCGTATTAAGAACTAAAGCCATTTTGAGTTAACTTTTTATATTGTTTTATTGCCGCACACAGATTGCACTATTCCCGTCAATTTGAATAACGACCTATTCAAAAAAAATTTCAATTGCATTGCAAATTGCAAAATATGTTTTTTTGGAAGCACAGAAATATAAATAATAGATATAACTACCTAAAAAGAAAATCAACAACATGCGAAAAATCAACATTATATTTAAATTCACAAATTGCAAACATTTTGCCATTTAAATGCGCAGGGCTCAATGAATGGAACCAAATGAGACCCCGGCGACTGCTGCTCTAATGAGTAATGAAAACAGATTTATTGTTGGGCTTATTATATTATTCTGTCTGTTGCTGTTGTTGTAGTTATTGTTGTGGTTGCTGCGGTTGCGCTTTTGCAGTAGCCACTGCGACAATAACAATATAAAAATAAAATTCGTTGCCCCAGAGGGTCGAGATACAAATCACGAAGCTTTGCGAACATTGTGGCATTCGCTTTAAAAATTCCTGAAAATTAGTCAGCGAGGAAAAGATTCAGCGTGATTTCTTAATAAATTTCAGTGAAGCTTGGGTTATTGAACTAGACGTCTGATATTCGATATTAATCAAAAGAGAAATAAACGAAAATACATATGCGAATTAAAGAAGCATAAACAAAAGCCTTAAACAGAAGACAAAGTTGAATTTAAAAACGCTAATCGATTATTTATAGAAATATTAATTTGAGTTTAGCAAACGAAAAGAAGCGTGGATAATCAAACTTAAGAAGACACACGGCATCATTAAAGATGAGTGATAGAAAGATTGATGCAAAATCTGAAGACTTTGGATTTGTTTAGCAAGAAAAGAACACGTGTATATTAGATATAGCTATTATAAAATTCAACTTGCTTTCAAACTTGTTCCTCAGGTTAGCCAATTCATGGCGACAAAAGCTAAAAAGTGTGTAAAATATTTCCAGTGAACATAAAACTTTATTAGCAAAAACTTAAAAGGATAGAAATGCTTAAGAATTTTTCAATTATGAAATCAATTTTGTTAAATTAAAAAGTGTCTTAAATAATAAATAATATTATTTAAATAGAAATTCAAGTTAGTTATATGCTAAATATTGCTTATAAAATTTGGTCTTTAATAGGAATAAATATAAGAACACAAAACCATGAATTTCATACATCACTTCGAGCACATTACTTAGGTCAACCCACCCCATAATAATATATGTACACTAAATACTTTATGAATCACCCTTAAATACACTTCACAAGTCGAGTTCTAGTTTAACTAACGCCGCATGCTTCCCACTTCAATTCAATCAACCGTAAACAGAAACAGACCACCTCGTTCCACTTCCTCCTTCTCCTCCTCGGACATCTTTGCCTCGGGTGCTTGTCAAGCGAACACAACACATGGATATGCACCCGGGCCACGCCCACTCACCAAGGTGTCAGCACATCACACGCCCTGTTGGAGGGCCACCTGTACCGGTCCCTCCCATGAAATGGTTGCGTGCCTAATTGCTAGGCGAACGCAAAGGAAATATATTTTATCTTTTTCCCTAGCTGTCTGCCTGCCTTGCGGTTGCTATGACACTTGCTTTTACCAGGAATTTCACTGACTACTCAGCATAAACATAAGCCAAAGGCCTCCTGAATAGTCCTTGACAACAAATTACACAAATTTAAAAGCCAATTAGCAATAAGTTTTTTAATTTGCCTGAAACTCTTCAAGTCTAAACTACGATTGCAAATTCGTAGAATATTTAAAATTAAAGTAAATAAAAAAACTATAAAATTTAGTTCACAATCAGCTCAATTTAAATTTAGTTAACATAAAATATATCAATTATAATTAATATTAAATATTTTATTAATTTATTACAAATATATATTATATATATATATTATTTTTTTAACAATAAAAAATGTTTTTAAATAAAACACAATTATAAAAATTGTTAAAATATTAAATATTCTATGAATTCGAATTAATTAAATATAAAAGATATTATATTAATTCGTTTTTTTTATATCAGAACTGAATTTTTCTTTTTGTTTTGAAGTTTCAAGACTTTAAACGTAGAATATCTTAAAAACTTGACTATATCATCAAATTTTGATGTCTGCAAAACTGACTTATAAAGAACATAAGATACGTGGATATTATCACTGCTTACTGCGCTAAATATTTTTAATTTCTTTTAAAGTCTAAGACGAAATGCTTTGGAGCCCGTAGCCCAAGTTAGACAGCAAAATGCTCAAAGATTCCTATGCTGAGCACTTCGTTTGTCTTTAGTTATACATAATACATAGATAGATATATTTACTCTACAGTTATTTGATATTTTAAGGGAATTTTGTCAATAGCAACGCTTTTCATATAACATAAATAAAATAAAAAAACATCGCACTTTCTGCGCATTGGGACGTAAGCACAAAATCATGGGAATGTCATGAAAACGCAGCTAACTGTGAAAATTTGTTTTGCCCTAAAGAGAGGAAAAAAGGAAAATTGAAAGAAAAACAGAAATCCTATTGATGGCCAAGCAAGCAGGACAGTCACTTTTCCCCAAAAACGAACCCGAGTTCAGCTTTTACAAATGGCCAAGTTTGAGTCGGGCAAATGGAAATACCGACAGAGTGAGGGAGAAAAGAAAAACCAAAAAACAAAATGCACAAAATGCTTATTTGCGGTTAACCACAAAAGTGTAAAATAACACCAACTGGCAAGCATGTTGTCATAGGGGTACCAGTCGACCCTGCCCGCCCCTTCAGAGGGTGCGATGGCGGGACTAAAGCTGGCTGACAGCTGATTTGAGTCGTCTGTGAAATGGACTTGGCTTACATTTGAGTTCGAGTTTCTGATTAATTCAAGTGTAAATTGTATTGTGCTCACTTTTTAAATATGGACTGCAAATAATTTAGGCCAAGGTCAGTTACCTTCGATGGGGTTTAGTTCGATGTGGCCTATGACGCCAGTACGTGAGTTGGGTTGCTATCGCTTGATTGAGTTTTTTGGTAATGGCGCGCATTAATTACGCCTAAAGTTCATTATCAAGGGAAACGGCGAGCACAAAACTTTGGAGTAGTTGAAAAATGTTTATGCACAAAATAAAAGGTTGAGGTAATTAGTAGAGAAAATCGATTGGCTCAATTAATAATGACTCAAAGGTGCTTTGCAAATGAAGAACTGTAAAACATAGACAAACTGGAATTATGTTTTCTAATCTTATCTTATTAGTAAATACTTTGAAAACAACATTTTAAAATGAAAAGTAAAAAGTTCTCGTTCACATTCCAAAAGCAGATAAATTGATCAAAAATCTATATTTTTCGGCTTGTTCTTAGAGCTGACCGTATCTTTAATTTGTCTATCCGCAGAGAAGCTCAAGACATAGCTTCATTCGCTTTTGTTTTGGCATGAACGCAGCGAGCTTATTCAAAAAATACTTAAGACTTCATTAGACGAGAGTTGCACAAGAATATATATTTACAACTTTTAGTCTGTAGATATTGTATTTAAAAAAAATTGTATTGCTTTTGTGAGTCATTTAAAAAAGTTACAAAACCAAATACCAAATTCTAATAATAATAAATTAAATAAAATTGTTTCGAAGTATTTACCCACCGAAGACCCATTTGATCGCTTCAGAAAAATTCTTCGTTAAAAATGTAAAAGAAACAACAAATGAAAAAATGAAAAAATGCTAAACTGAAATTGAAATTAATGCGGCATTTAAAATGTACAGACAGCCAGAAAAAAATGTTGACCCGCTGAACCCTGACATACGACGAGGCACGTGCCCCCTTTGAATATGTTGTTGTTGTTTTTGTTGCCATGACGCTTGCTGCCAAACAAATTACGTGTAAACTCTATATTTATGTATATATGAACACAGCATATGCAGGCTAGCAAGTTATATCAGCCAAACTGTCTTCAAAAGCAGCCAAACAACTTTTGCTCTATGGGTCAGGGGAATATGTTACCTCGCCTCATTGATTGGTTGACGTGTTTAATTAATTATGAGTCGCTGACGTCGCTGCAGCTGAACAATTAATATTTCAGTTTACTTTGATTTTAAGCAATAATGGACACCTCTTCAACATTTTGTTTAGTAATGATTTTAGAAAGGTATTATTAGACTTTTAAATTAACAACGAAGATTCCAATATTTGCATTTAGCTTAACACATAATTGAATTTAAACAGAAAAAACTTAATCAACAAATAGAGACAACTTAAACAACAATACAGTCACAATATCTAATCAAATATTTATTAAATCAGAAAGTGGTTAACTATGAGTGCTAGACTAAAACCTGCTCAAAGATGATGCCAGGACTTGGCTGAATCGATGCTCAGATGCTATTCTAACATGTTATAAAACAAATTTAAATTTATCAATTTTAAATAGAATTTTCTAAACATTAATTCATTATTAAATTTAATGGTTAAAACTCTTAAGCAGCTTTCTTAAATTTTTCTTAAAATTTTTTTATAGTTTTTTTATAATTTTATTTTTTAATTTTTATGGTCTATGTTTTTATTTTTATTTTTGAATTTCTCTGATACTCAAAAATTTTAATTAAAAAATGTAAATTCAGTTCCTTTCATTATAAGTTTCAGATCCCTTAACTATCAAATAGTGTTCATAAATTACCTCAATATAAACGAATGGATGGTAGTGATATTTATTTTTTCGCATAATATGCAAATGCAATGCAGCAATTGTAGCAATGACGAAAATTTGCAATCCAATTTTAGATGGTTCTGAAGACTATAAAAATTTAATTGGTAAACAATTTTTGGAATGTGTTCCAACTAATTTTAAAAGAAATGTTCTTGAGTTATGATTTAAAACTATAAAAAATCTACTTTTCATTTCTAGTAAGCTTATTTTTATCAATAAAATGACTATTTAAAAAATAAAGCACAACCTAATTTAACTAAAATTATTATTGCTATTCTTGATATCAGCATCTCAACTTTGTCTAGCCGCAAAGTCTACGCACTTCCGTTCAGATATTTTTTGTTTCTGTGTTTTTATTGACCGACATGTGTAAATATGTATGTATGTCGAGCTTATCATACGGCTACAACTACTGCAGTGCGCCTTATCAAATTTGTTGGGCGTCAGCAGAAACTGCTACAGCTTATCGGCTCGACTTTATCTCAGGAAGAAGACTCTCTTTCTTAGCATCTGAATGAGGTAATGTTTGCCAAGCAAATATACGATAAACGTCAAAAGCACTTGATAAAAAATAAACTAAACGTAAATTTCGTTATTCAAGCGAATTGTTACTAAGTGTAAATAAATGCGCAATGGACAAGTTAATACCCTTGCATGCATTGAACAGATATGCGAATTGTTTGCGTAATATTGGCACAGAAAAACACCTATATACTATTGCAATCACTTGGGGAAATACCCGATATTACACTAGACAATAATTTTGTATGTATATATATGAATGTATGTAAGTTGGTATGAAAACATGATATCTTATAACAATTGTTTTAATATCTTATAACATTTCTACGTAATTCTCATAAATTTAAGCAGGAGTCTTTCATGTTATTATGCATAATTTTTATTATATTTAAAGTCTTGTCATACTAAATAAATTTTTATTCCGATTATATCTCAAATTTAAATTTAGCTTTTACTCTTTTAATGTAGTGCTTAATATACTCTTAACACAAAAGATGTCATAAAAATGCTTTGTCAAGATTTTATCGTTTTATCTACAATAAGTACTTGGTATACGGCTTTTTTCTTATGTTGGACAAAAAACTTAGTGATAAACACAATAAAGACAATTTAAAACGAATATTGGGATTAAAATATTTTGATTAATTTTGATGTTTTGTTTTACAAACTTATGGAAAATTAGCTCCAAAATATGGAAAATTAACTAAATTTAGTTGTTCATAAAAATAGTAGTGGTCAAACTTCATATACTGTTTTACATATAGTTTTGATTTAATAGTTACCTGTAAGTCCCTTTATCATATAGCTATTTGCAAAAACCTTAACTTTAACTAATAAAGATGCCCAAAGTGTTAAGACTCACTGGGAATATATAAATAGCATCAGTAAACAAAAATTTGTTCAGTTTTTATGAACTTCTAAATCAGTTTAAAAGTTTTTACAAAATGTTTTAATACTAAAGCTTTTTAAAAATATTTACTGTCGACACGCTATAAAATCTAACAAGTAACAGGCGAGCTCAACCGACTGCATAATACTCATTGACGACTCCAAAACTTTGGCAGATATATAGGGTTAATTTTTGAATTTCTAACTATAAAACTGTGATACAGTCTTAGATGACTTGCCACGACGCCATTGACAATTGATATATTTATTATAATTTTTCATCGTTAGTTCCCAACACGAGTATATATTCCCAAATTCAAGTCTCTAGATTCAATAGCAGCGAAATGGTTTGCGGTCATACGAACCGACGGACGGACTGCAAGAAAAACCAATATACTCGTTCACTTCGTGAATGAGTATAAAAGCAGACACCTATAATTTAATTTAATGCTTATATAGCGACACCTAGCGACGTCTAACGACTCTCGTTTTTTCAATCTGCTCGTCAAATTCTATTTTTAAACGCTTCAAGCATAAATTATATATTTTTTGTCCATTTAACAAATATTCTTTTTGGCTATTTAAATGGCAGATGAAAGCGTTTTATGTTGTGTTTACGAGTTATTAATTAGCTTATTAAAACGAAATCAATTTGCTTAATTTGTGAAAATGCCCGAATGGAAAACGTTTTTTATTTGGAATGAAAATTTAATGCTTGAGTAATTAATACACACATAATATGTGGAAACTAACAAATTTAAGAGAAAATTAAAAAAAAATTATTGATGTAATTTATAAATGTTGATAGATGGAATACATTAATTAAAAATGGAAAAAATATATTTAAAAAAAAACATTAATGACAAAATGAATTGTATAAAAAGAATTTAATATGAAATTATATATATATATATATTATAACCAATCAGGCATATATAATTATTGCAAATAAAGGCAAAAAGAAAAAATGTATACATAATTATATATTACATTTTCAACATATATATACAAGAAATCAATAAAATACCACAATAAAACCTATAGTAGATGAACTGTTATAATGTTTATATTATTATTATTTTCTAATTGTTATTCTATTATAAAAATTAGACTTTGTAGAAGAATCGTAAAGTTTCTTGCTTTTCATTTATGCAGTTGATTGTAAGAAAACAAAATATTAAAAATAAAATTTATAAATTAAATCAAATAATATAATTTGACTTACGAATTAAATTCCATAAAAGACAAATCCGAAATATTGAACGTTACAAAAACTTTATTCTGAATGTATTTTAGCAATTGTAGATGAAACAGTTTACTTTATTTATCGAATCAAAAAAAAAATAGATGAATTATAAAAGATTTATTTTGTTATTTTTATGAATAATTGATATATAAACTGAAAAATTCAATATGTCACAATTAATCAAACGACTGTATTTCCAAATGACATTTTTTGTGTATTAAAAAAAACCTATTATACCCGGAATATCCATTGTCAATGGTTTCAGGTTACAATTATGCTGGGATCGATTTGGAACGATATAAAAAAAACACGAGTGAAAAAAACCAGTTCAATATGAAAATATATCACTAAAAAATTCAACAAAAGTCGGCCAGGGTAGCTCGAAGTCTTTTATATGTAGACTATAAAATTCATTTTTTGCCTATAAAGATAATGATGGAAAATAACTGTATATAAGAATTTCAACCGGGCTGGTTTAAGCTAGAAAACATCTAAGACAATGGAAAACAGTATTTAAAAAAATATTTTTGAATTAAAATATAAATAAAATTTAAACTATAATCATTCAATTAATTCTTAAATGAGTTTAAGCCTTCAAATATTCAGAAAAATCTGTGGTTTCTAAAATATAAATAAAGTATCAATTAAAATAAAATATAAATAAAGTATCAATTTAGAAATGCAAATGACAATTAGAAAACAACAAACTGAATAAAGTATGAAAAAAAAATGTTTCCAAACTTCTAACAAAGACCCTTCCAACAATATTCTGCTACAATACCCTACTTCTGTATAACAGAAACCAATATAACAGCTTCAAATATGTGTGTGCAAGCAACAAACGGAAGTTTTAGTAACTGTTGTTGTTATGTGATAAAAAGCCGGTCAGACAGCGCGATATCAAAACTTTAAAATAACAGCAAAAGGCAAATGTCAACAACAACAACAAGCGGAAATAGCGTAATGAGTCGAATAAGAAACAGAAAGAAAACAAAGTAAAACATCAAATGTTTAAAAATACTTTTAAAAATATACAAAAAACTTACATCACAAACATTCACATTCACTAAAAAATTAGAAAAACAAAACCAAATACAACGACAACAAATGCAATAACTATTTTTGCTTTTGCTTTTGCTTTTTTGTCACTGATATTTGGGTTGTTGTTGCTGACGCTGTTACAAGCTTGAAATTTGATTTCTTTTGCTTTTGCTTTTGTTTGATATTTTTGCTTCCTTCTTCTTTTTTATCTTTCTCAATTTTTTTGGGTGAAAATAAAAGAAATTTGAAAACGCGCGGCCTAAATTGAGCAGACGATCGCTCTTATTGTTGTTGTAGTTATTGTTGTTGTTGTGGTTACTGCTGCTGCGCTGCCGCTGTGGGGCTCATGAATGAATTGCGCGATTAAAAACACAAAAGGCGTGACGCGTCGAACAACAACAGAAGCAACAACGACCACCACCACAACCATTGGCAACTAAATAACGAAACAAGTTTTGTGGCTCTGGCTTTGGCTTTGAAAAGTAGATAAGCGCAGAATATGTAGGCGAAAGAAAAAGAAACGAACTCAGGCTTCAAAATTTAACACCAAATAACAACAACCAATGACTAACATAGGCCTACACACAGTCACACACAGAAACATACTAGCCGAAGCACATGCATACAATTGCACAGAATGCAGACAAACTCACGCACGCACACACACACACAAACATATAGCAGACAGCTGATTTTTGGCCGCAGCTACAAAAAGCGCTTCTTGCTCTCTTCCCACCAATTAGAATTGGTTTATTTAGGTGACGCGCACATACACACGCACGCAAACAAACTCTAATACACTCAAACATACACTCATACACTATTACGCTGGCAGGCCGCACGCCTCGTACATTAATATTGTGTGTTACACTTGTTTTTATTGCTGTGATTGCGATTCGCCTCTGCATTTGACTCTGCATTTAGCATTTGCATTTAATTTTTACATTTTGTACACACCTTGCACTCTCACTGCTAAACACGCTTTGTTGTTATTTTTATATTTATTTTTTTTTGTTGACGATTTAAGTGTTATTTTGCGAAAATCTCATTGTTAGTTTCCAATTTCTTGTTTGGTGTTCTTATTGGCACGCGCGTGGCCACCCGCACGGTTGGAAATTTCTTTACAGACTGATTAACATCAGCCTGTAAGCTAGCGCATGTTGCATTAACAGCTGTTGATACATTTGGTATTTCGTTACATTGGCATTTTTTAGCGTTACTGTTAAGTTGTTTACACTCTGTTAGTTTTAACAGAGTAACAAGTCTGTTAAGTATTGGCTTAACTTTTGGTTTTTAAATATTGTTATAATTTAACTTGTATACTTTAACAAATATATATTAAAAATGCATATAGCACATATATTATGAAATTTAACGAGTTATTTTAAGTAGAATTTAAATGTTAAGTGGCAAGAGCCGATTTTTCTAATTGGAGTTTGTGCAGCTGTTAACAGTTGGGTTGCCAGACATTTGACTGTATTTCTTAAGGCGCGTAAATTTAAATCGAAAAATTTGTGATATTTTAGAGAAACTACAATTTTTTAGCATAGTTCTCTTTTGTTTTACAGTTCTTTAAAGATTTTTGTTGCTTGTCAACTCGTTTTCATTCCACATGCAACATAAGAATGGTAAACAAAGAAAACGACAGCAATTAAATTGGCTATAAATTCCTGAGTGTCTAAATTGAACATAATAGCATGCAGCAGTAGCAGCCGCAGCAGCTAGAAGATATATCATTAATCCACATTTCGCCTCACCATATCTGCCGCAGCTCGTCCTGCATCTGCTTGGCTATCAATCAATCAATCCATCAATCAGTAATTTTTTTTGCAAGTTAACATTTCAATCGCATGCCAAAGTAGCCAATGGCATGCAAATTTCTTGCCAGGTTGGTGACGATAATGATGACTGGTTGCCTGGTCAACAAATGTGTTTTTTGCTCTCGCTTGGACAGGTGCAAACAGGCATGAAATATAGCGATTTCTTCTCAATTTAGGAAGCTTCTCAACTCTTCAACAGTTTTCTTTATCTGATTTATGTTAACTTTTATGCATCAACCATTAGCTAAGGATAAGCAGCAGCAGCAGCTGCTGCCAACAAATTAATCCGAAAACTCAGGAAATTCAATTAAACGCATAAGCAGACACCTGCGCGCAATTAAGAGAGCGAACGGTAGCCCAATAAAGCTGAATCAATTGACTCGACGAATTTTAAATGTCCTAAAAGATCTCATAAAAATTAATTTTTATAAAATACATTAAATTTACATTTGTTTGAACATAAACAAAATAATTTCAATTTTTATATTTTTTGATAAAAAAAATGTATTAAAATATATATAATTATTTAAAAAATATGTAAAAAAGTTAATTTCAAGTAAAAATTTAAATGAAGAATAAACAAAAGTTTTTTATTGTTTAACAGAATTCTTAAAACAAATTCAAATTAATTCATTATTTAAAGGAATCTAAAAAAGTTCATATAAAAAATAAATATATATTTAAGAATTTATAATGATATGATGATATAATTTATAATTTATAAATAAATATATATAAATATTCTCGATTCATTGAATTTTAGTTTGAAAGTCGTCTTATACTCCATCCATTAACTTATAAGCTACCTGACACTTGATTTAGCACCATCTTATAATTGACTTATGTACATATAAGTAATTTCATACTAAATGCAATAATATATACATCATATTTCACTCAATGCATTGATTCAGAAGTCAACTTATACTCCGCTGACTTCTTAGTGACGTTTGAGTCCCTTTAAACTTGATTTGTTGACGTATAACTTGTCTTATACTCGAGTCATTCTCCTTAAGTCATATTTTCTTGCGTTATTGTCTTAAAGTTATCTTATCTTAAAATAATATTCATACTCAGGATAGAATAATTCAGGGCCAAGGCGAACCTTTCGTTCATAAAAAATAAAATAATTAAATTTTATTTTATATTCTTTTCAGTGGAACATTTTTTTTGGAACTGAACTTCTTTCGCTTTAAAATTCTGATTATAATTTATTTTTTATGTTTTTTTGGTATTCAAATTTTTATATTTAAGGAAATTTACTATCGCGTACTCGTACGACCAGAAATCCAGTTGCATAATAAACGTGCAACACGAATTTGGAAGGCTTCAACTTTTCGAGCTCTTGAATAACTATAAAAAATATTATTTGATATAAAAATTTGATGTCTTATGGGTTGCATGTTGCCTAATAAAATTATAAGGCTCATTGCAAGGGTATAATAAAAAAAAACGAGAGGACGAAGAAATTCACACTTGCCACACGTGTGTGACGACGGTGTGTGCCGGCTAGTGGGGGCGTGCCAGTAGGCAGTAGGCAGCAAGCAGTTAAAGGAAATTTAAAGAATAAAATATGATACGCCCCTGCCCACAGTGCCAACCCCCAGCCCCCAGCTTCCCATCGTAACAAAGCAAGACAACGTGCCAAAGCGGAAATTAAATTTTTGTCTGCTTATGGGGAATACCAAACGGAGCCAAAAGGAAATTTTATTGACCTCAGCAAAAGATTTCTTTAAAATAGATTCTACTTAAAGAGAAACTAAGAGAGTTGACAAATTTTTATTAATTATTAATTACATAAATAAATATAGAATATAAAATATAAATATAGAATATATAATTATCAAAATATGAATAAAGAAAAACATAAATATATAAAATCTAATAAACAAATATAATAAACATTATCAAAATATATTCTACTTAATTATTTATCATTCTGCATTTTTAGTATATAAATTATAAACAAATTTATAATTAAAAATATTTTAATACATTAAGATTAAATAAAATTTAAATAAGTAAATAAATTTCAAATTTAATTTTAAACAAAAAATTAAATTAAGATATGTTTAATTAATTTATAAATTAAAAAGTTAATAAAAAATACTTGTATGTCATATGCTATTATTATTAAAATAAAAATTTATTTAGTTGATTTAGCAATTATTAAAATATATTCTTTGTCTTTTTCTAATAATAGAACATAGTAGCCAACTAAAAATAAAAACATTGTTTTGAATCAAGGCTCAAGTACTGTCAAAGCAGCTATCAAAATTTCTGGTATATTCACTCTGTGGTTCTCTTGTTATGGGTGAGCCAAAGAGTCAAGGGCTTGGCTGATCTTTCGGGCGATTCGTGGACTAAACTAGAACTGGATTTACTATGAATAACATTGATATAGCGTCGTTAAGCTCGGCGCTGCGAGAGGACTACGCAGTTCGACTGGATGCCATTGAGAGTATCGATAATATCTATAAGACCTATGTACCAGAAACTGTAGAGCTCGAGCAAAGCGCCGCATCCACGACCACCTTGAAGGACGAAAATATATATAACTCTCAAGAGGATGGTACAGAAATCGAAAAAGTTAAAGAATATGCAGACGGTGAAAGAGGTAAACAAGACGACGAAGTTAAAGCAGAGAAAACTGAAGACGATGCCTCAAAATCAGAAAATGCAGAGATCTCAGAAGACGACTCCTCAAGATCGGAAAATGTAGATAAAACAGAAGACGAATCCTCGATATTGGAAAACTTAACAGAAACCCCGAGTGGATCACTAGTAGAAAAGAAAACGTAAGAAATCAAAAAGAAGTTGATTGAACTACCTTAAGAAATTGATTAACTTGAAGGTTTTTTTGCTTTGGTAGATTTGTATTTCGCATGCATTCTGGGGAAATAGAAACTAGAACACTCGATGAGAAATCTAATTCGAAGTGTCCCAAAGCCAATAAATACAAATGTGAGTAGAAAATCTTAGACAGATCCGAAATGAAATGGGAGATGAATGAGGAGAGATGAATGATGAGGGACGAGAGATGAGAGATGAATAATGAGAGATGAATAATGAGAGATGAATGATGAGAGATGAATGATGAAAGATGAATGATGAGAGATGAATGATGAGAGATGAATGATGAGAAATGAATGATGAGAGATGAATGATGAGAGATGAATGATGAGAAATGAATGATGAGAGATGAATGATGAGAGATGAATGATGAGAAATGAATGATGAGAGATGAATGATGAGAGATGAATGATGAGAAATGAATGATGAGAGAGATGTTAATATATAAATGATAGATGAATGAAGAGATGAGATAAGGGAGATGAATGATGGGGGAAAAGTTATGAGACAAAAGATGAATGATGATAATAAAAATATAGATATATATATATAGTTTTATATAGATATATAGATACATATCTAGATACACAAATATTTTACATATACTTAAAATTGTAAATATTTCTTCCATAGATTATTCGAGAATAAGAAGTCAAATGCAATCGAGGTCAAATGAAGGAATGGGGCAGGTTGGCGCCACGGAATACTATGCCAGGCAGATGGGCTTGCCCATGGCTTTGGGAATGGGATGTGGTATGGGAATGGGAATGGGAATGGGAATGGGAATGGGAATGGGCATGGGATATGAAATGTCTGCAGGCAACGCCAATCAATTTAATCAGGCAACCGCGTTGGGCTCCTATCAAAATCCCATGCCAGAGGCTGATTACTTTAAGTACGTGCAGTCTCAGGATCAGTCATTTCCTGGAATGGACTTTAATTATATGCAGCTCCAATCGCAGCCAATGTATCAGCAGAAGCAGCAGCAGCAGCAGCTACAGCAGCAGCGCAATGAAGCTGGATCCAACACCAATAGCAAGCAGTACTTTAATACATCCATGATATATAGCAAAGCTAATTACACGGCGTCCGAATCTAGTCAAATGGAAACCCTCAAAGATTACATTGATGCCAATGGGCAGAGGTCGGATTCGAATTCTGGGGACCAAGATCAAAACGAATCTGTTGAGGTGGTGGACCCGTCTAGCCAGGAAAGCAAACAGCCAAATATATTAGGTGACGTCCCGCAAATGAGAAAATGTCCTGGCTACTCATGTCAAATGAACGCCTCGGAAGGCTATACTTGTGCGCAGAACGGAGAGCAGTCCAATGGCATGCATGCAGCTGGCAACATGGAATCCATGGGCGGCTGTGCATTTAGCCCCAACATGATGAACTTGTGTTGTCCCCAAGCCATCGCGGATTGCCAATCCATGTACTGCCAGCCAGTATACCAGCCACAGCCAGCATGCCAGCCACAGCCAGCATGCCAGCCACAGCCAGCATGCCAGCCACAGCCAGCATGCCAGCCACAGCCAGCATGCCAGCCACAGCCAGCATGCCAGCCCATGACCAGCTCAGGCCCAGTTTACTACTCACAAATGCCGCAGTCCGATTACTCCAATTGTTTAGACATTGAGGGCTTCATAAAGCAGGTGCTGGAAAAGCAACAGTATTATAATTCCAACTCTTTGTCTGGCTGCTCGCCACCGTCTCAGAGTATAGGTGCTGGCATGGCCATGGACTGTGGTCCCAACTCGAATCCAACACCTTGGTTAAGGTCCGTCAATGCTTCGCTGCAGGATCAGACTGTCTACACCGCGGACTATAAGCCCGTCACTGCGCCGGGCAACAATTTCAATCACTTTCCCAAGTGTGACACCTGCGGCGATCGCGCCAGCTGCGACGGCTGCAGCACCTGCTGCAACTGCTTGAGCTATGCGCCTCCAGTAAGGTAAGCACTGATGACCTAACCTATTTGGTAAACCTGATATAGTAAATAACTCTGCATTAGTTATTGTGTTCCTGCGCCCTGCATGATGATGCCCCCATCAACTAGCTACTCGATGCTTCCATGTGCTGACTCTGGTCCTGCTGCGCCCAGCATGCCGTGTAACTATGTCTGTTCAGCGCCTTGCCCTATGCCTTGCCCTATGCCTTGCCCTATGCCTTGCCCTATGCCTTGCCCTATGCCTTGCCCTATGCCCTGCCCCATGCCCAATCCCATGTCCTGCCCCATGCCCAATACCATGTCCTGCCCCATGCCCAATCCGTCTAGCGCAGCTCCTTACAATGCCTCCTGCTTCGGTGCTCCTTATGAAATGCCAATTGACGGCGACTCCGATTCGCTGTCACTCAAGAATTTCGTAAACCAATCAACCAGCTGTAATCTCAGCCAATACTCGAGTAAGTAGAGCAATGATCACTGTCAAGAAGTCTACAATTAATTCTCTAACCCTCATCCTATCAGGTTTGAAATGACCGCCAAGCTGCAACTGTTCGATTAATATATATTTAAATAATTTTAGATAAAAGAGAAAAATATGTGGTTAAGAAGCTAATAGTCTATTAAAAAGTCATGAAAAACAAATTCAAGCTGTGGTTTTCAATCTAAAAGGGAAGATTACAGAAAAATCATTTGGATCCTTGGGCTAAATGGGTTTGGAAACTCGATCTTGCGGCAAATAAAAACAATTAAATGAATAAATATTTGCAGTAAGAATTAAGCTTAAAAGCCTACCTACACATAACCAAAAATAAAAAATAATTTTAATAATAAACAAATACTTAAAAATAAATTCGAAATTTTGATTATATCTGCCATTAGTTTAAATCTAGCAAATTGTAACAAAATGTTTTTTTTATATTAAATATGCTTTTAGTATAAAAACAAAAAAAATCCAAATTGATTTTTGTACTCTGCATATTTTTAGATATTAAAATAGTTTTAACCCACATTTCATATGCCCTTCATATGAATTGAAAAAAACAAGCGTTTTTATATATAATGTTTTTTTTTTTTTTTTGAAAAAAAGTTTATTACAAAATATTGCATTGACAATTAATTTGATTTAATTGTTCCATTTGAATTTCAGTTATTACACTTATAAAAAATGAAATTAAATATTTACTATGGATGAGTAGATGAAAAACGTAGCACCGAGCGCAAAAAACAAGCACAAGAATTAAGCTAGAGCTTAAATAATTTTGAAAATTACAAATAAATTAATTTTCCGTTTTTTTAGTGCAACTTTAACTATTTAAGCGACTGACTTAAATAGTAAAATCTAAGCACAAGCTTCAAGAAGGGTTTCAAGACTTTTTCTTTTCTCGTTCACAAAATTATTTTCGCTGCTACAATTTTCGTTTGTTATTGTTGTTGTGGGAGGTGGAGGGGGCGTGGGTAAGATAAGAGAACTATAAATTAATTTTGATTTGATTATCAGTTTACAATTGCATTTAACTATGGTATATTGTATATTGATATTTAGTTAGAGCTTGCATTAAATTAACATTTAACTATTTGCATTTAAGTTTACCGTTTACGGGGCCAGGCAGCAGCCGAGTTCTTGTTTCTTTACTATTTAATGGACAAAGGTTAGTTAGTCTATCAAATAAACAATTCAATTTTGATTTTGTTATTTACTGTGATAGCGAATACTTAATCTCAACATTGCTTGAATCACAGCTTATATAGTATACACACATGTATATATGCATGTATATATAGAAAAGATCGTGAATATTGAGGAATACCTCACCTGGCCTTAACTATTTCATTTCTCTTATTGTTTTTCTCATTTAAATTATTGGAATTGTTTTTATCGTTACGTTTTGTTTGCTTTTGCGTTTTGCTGGTGGGGCTGGAAGTTGTTCTTTTTTTCTCTTTTTGTTTATATAGTTAACGTACACACATACACATATTTATATATATATAGACATTATGCTGGCTATATAAAATCTAGGTTGTGTTTATGCGCTGACAAAAAATATATATATAGATATAACTGTATGTAATGGTAAATGTTTTAAATCCTGTTACAGGATTTGCTTCAGCTATTAAGTAGAATTACAATAAAACAAAATATACACACATATATATATGCAGCTACACATATACACATGCATATCATATGTAAACATTAATTAAAGAATACAAAATACGATTCAAATACGAATACAGTTACAAATATCCATATAGTTGTGTCTGTGTCTGTGTCTGTGTGTGCAGCTTGTAATGACAAAAAGTATAAATTTGATTTATGTAGTTTGTTTATGTTTTTTATGCAACAAATAGCATCACTGGAATAGTTTATGCCACGCGGCGGCAATTCAATCGAGTGGTCTTTATCTTATTCAGTTTCCTCTGCATTTAGATATATTTATATAGATATAGATATATCGATATATAAGTAGACATGTGTGAAATTGCACTAAAACTAAATGCTACAACATTTAAAAATGGATTTTTTCTCGTTCACGTTTTATATATATATATATTATGTATACATGTAGGTAGAAAATCTAGCAGCTCTCTTCTAAACCAATTTCGGTTTTGGCATTTTCTTGTTATTACAAAATATTTTTAGATTTCGCTTTACTTCGATTTCATATATATATATATATGTATATATATGCATATAAAAAACATTTACATGAACTAAAAATTAAAATTTGATTTTGCTGTTTTTGTGTTACTTTTCTTTTAATATTAAAGTTAAATAAACTTCTAAGTCTTTTCATTTTCCATGTGTGCTTCAGTTACTATACATAATCCGTTTATATATATTTTTATATATATATTTTTATGCATATATAGCAAAAACTTTATATAATTTAATAAACTCTGCCAGCACAACAACAACAATAACAACAAATGCAACACTTGGAGCACATAATTGTATATATATATACACATCATTTCATGTATATATATAAAAAGATTTTAAAAATTTGGCTGCTTACAAAAATTTCTTTTCTTTTCATTTCATTTAATTTTTAAGTGCTATCAGTTTGTTTTCTCAAAATGTCGTTGCTGCTGCTCACGTTGTTGTTCCGGTTGTTGTTGCTGTTGTTGTTGCTTTGGCAATGGGTTCATCGTTTAGGCACATGTTTTCAGAGCTTACACATAGAGCGCTTAACACTAAGCATAGATATACTAATACTAATCATATAAAACTTTTTTTTGTTGTTCTTCCTTTTTTTTTATCTGCCTTAAGCCTGGCTGCGGCATCGACAGCGTCCCATGGTCCTAAAGAGCAATTGTCAATGCTCTCCGCGCAGCAGCTCCATCAACAAATTGAAATCTGCGCCATCGCGCGTCTTAATCGTCAGCATCTCCTTGCCCAGCTGCAGTCAGTATAAGAGTGAGAGAGGGAGAGTGTTAAGGTTAAAGTATCTTTCAGATACATGCTCAGTTTTCATTCACTCACCTGACACGTGCGCTGCAGATCGGGTATGCGCAGCAGCAGCTCCCCAAACTTGGACGGCGTATCGGGATAATGGGCCAGCGTGTACGCCTGCAGAGCCTGCAGCGCCTTCTCCTGGCACTCGCGCACCTTGACTGCCTCATGCAGCTCCGTGGTATCTAGATATAATGTTTGCCTATTAGTTTGAACTCTTTTAGTATTGCTTTAGGCAAGTACTTACCGGACTGCAGCAGCACAATGACTTTCATGGCAACATATTCGTAACGATCCACGCGCAGGCGTCTCAAGTGATCCGTCAGATTCAACATGCGCTCAATGCAGGCCTGAAAAAGAATTTATAAGTTTATTATAAGAGTGAGCTTAATGTTGATAGAAGTTGAATGAGAGAATAAGCTCTTTGGCTGGCGTATTCAAGTGAACTACTGAAATAAATATGTGAACTGTGCTCTGATTCGTTTTCTATTACCAGTTCATAAATTATTCGTTCTTTTCATATTATTCTCAAGTTTATAAGCACATCTTACATTTTTAACATATTTATCCTAACCCAAAACAGGACAAACCCTAAAAAATGTTTGATAGACAAAAATTAAATTATATTTATCTGAAGATCTCTTGACCTGTTTTTTAGTTTGCTTACTAAATCATTTTGATTTGTGTAATTGATAATAATAAACTGAATAACTGAACAAAAGGTAGTTCTTACTTTATTGCTAAATCACTGAACTAGTTCTTGACTATGAGATAGGCTATGAGGCTTATTCATCAAGATAATCTCAAATTTCTTTACTAATCAAAAAATATATATATTTAACGAGTTTGTACGTTGTACAATGATTGTTACTAATCAACAAATTAACAAGCTTCAGCACACAAAATGTGAGCAGGTTGTCTGTATAGCAATTTCAATAACCTCCCGGTTCTATCGGCAGGCAGACTTCGCTACGGTTCGTCTAAGCAGTAACCATTTGAGAATTGTATGGTTGCTGTTGTTGCAAAGCGAAGCTCACTCAATGGAAGACAATTGTGAGACTGAGAGAGCGGCGTTCTCAAACAACTAAACAGCTATCAAATGGTCTGGTATGCAGACTGTTTGGTACACTTTTGTTATGGATTTTCAGATTATTACTAATAATATTACAACTAAGCAACAGATATATATGCAAAATAGTTGTTCATATACTATATAACTTAATAAAACTAAAGAAAATACAAACATAAGAAACTTATTGCATAGCTTAAATAATCTGTTACCCTAATATACTTCACTCTAGGTCATTTATATTTATATTATATTATAATATATTTATTACATTTGTATTGTGTTTATATATTAAGCTTTGCTATTTAAAGGTCAGTTCTAATTTCTTTACATCACAAGCTGCTCTTAGCAAGAGCTTTTTAAAATTCATACAAACTATGATCTATGTCTAGAAAGGAACTGGTTCATATCGATCATTAGCGATCAACTGACCTGTATTTTGAGCTACTCGAACATAAATAAATACAGCAGAAATAAGCGAATATCAATAAAAATCTCTGGGCATCTCGACAACACAATTTAGTTTAGCCTAAACTGACTGCTTGAGCCACAAACATATTTAACTACAGCCACACTTCGTAGCCCACCTGTAAGCCATTAGTCTTGGCCTGTGCCAGTGTTATCTTTCTGCCCTGCGACATCTTGATCTCGCCTGGCGTGTCAATGGAACGAAAACAGCAGGAGAAGAGCAGCAGTTCACACCACGAATTGATGAGCAGGCAAATCTGATCGTCAATCTGGAAGACAATAAAGATGCAGATTATATAAACAGTTTTTGCTAATATAATCAATGCATACTCACCGAGATGTTCTTGAAGAGCGGCAAACTCTTGCACCATTTGACGATCTTGTAGAGCCGATGATCGGCCACATTGCAGAGATGGGCAATCAGATCGGGATTGGCGTTCTCGCCGTTGGACGAGAGACCAGCACTGGCCAGCAGTGGATTGGTCATCTGTTGTGCATTGGCAGTGTGCTGTCCGGCGGAACTTGAACCGCCACCCGAGGCGCTCGACGAGGAGCCGCCAGATGCAAATGAGGACAGCGGCTGATTGATGCGCGCCAATTCCGCATCAGTATATTGCCAGAGATGTTCAACATCCATGATTTCCTGGTGGGGGTAGAGAAAATCAAACGATTTGTATAAGCAAATGGCGAGAGCTAGAACTAGACACAGATTCTTTGCTAAGATGACTAACGTTTTCAGTTGACTTTGTCAAGCGTAACCTCTTGAACAGCTACCAGAAACGAAGTAAAATAACTTGTGTCAGTTAAAAATCTAAAGAAATCTAAAAGGAAAGTAGCATTCAGTAATATCTTTGCTCTTTCTTGAACTGTTGAGGCATCTATGTTATTTCTATTTACAAAAGAAAAAAGTTCTTCGTCTACTTTAGCTGCAAGTTACAAGTTTTACAAGTAGTTCTAGTCGCTATCAGTATGTTGATATTTGAAGAAAGTTGAAGGATCAGTTAGGCTAAGCCAATGAGCAGATAGCCGTATTAGAAAATTCCTAAGTCGAATATTTCGAGCTATAAATGAAGCAACTCTATCTGGGCCAATTAACTTTTTATTGACATACCTAGACTAGACAACATATTGAACGACGAACCTTGAATGAAATGTGTTTAGAAAGTCCAACAGACTGAAACACTGAAGTTGCTTTCAAGCAGGGAAGGGAGGTGTGACATCAGTCCATGAAACATACCTCAGAATTGACCGCATCTGAAAAACTTTTTCAGACAGCTATTAAATATATCCCCTCTCTTTAGGAGATAACTGAGCCACAAGAGACATTTCTCTTATGTGTTGCAGGACTAACTGCCAACTCTGTCCTCTTCATAAAATAATATGCCTAGCAGCAGGGCAAAAGCTTATGCCTACTTATAAAGATAGTGCCATAGATCTGGTCAAGATAGTCAAATATAACTGGTCAACGTCTTGCAAAAGCTTCATGACGAATTAGCCACCAGCATAACTGAGTACCTAAGAACTAGCTGGTTGGCAAAGCTAATGCAAGATTTCCAATCAAAAGTGTTTTCAAACATGTTCTCTAAAGATATTAATTGAGTTACCAGAAGAAAGATACGTCGATCAGTCCATGACTCGATCTCAAAGTCGAGTCTAATGTAAGCCAAAATCTCTAAGCTCAAAGATAATACTAAGAAATTTTAGTTGATCTTCACTCACCTGCAAGAGGGCTGGAATGCTTGAGGCTCGCGATGATGCATGATGATTGAGCGACTCTGTTTGCTCCGTCTTGATGGATGCGCCGAGACTGGGACTGGCCGGCAGCGAACTGGACCCACTGCCAAAGCCATTGAGTGCAGCGTGTGGTTGTTGCTGTTGATGCTGTTGTTGGTGCTGGTGCTGGTGCTGTTGCTGCTGCTGCTGCTGCTGATGATGATGTTGCTGCAATCTCTGCTGCTGCTGCTGTTGTTGTTGCTGATTGACCACGGCGGCAGCTGCTGCTGCGGCAGCCGCTTGATCTGGACTGAGCAGCGGACTGAGCATTGAATTGGGCAGCGTATAGGAGCATTGGTAGGTGGAGCGACCGCCACGCGTACGATCCTCACGTATGGCCTCCAACTTCATGCCCTTCTGCAGGCACTTCTCGAACCGGCAGGCCGGACACTTCTTGCGCGTGGAGATGCTCACCTGGCAGGGGCCGCCGCGCACGCACACATAGTTCTTGCGGTTCTGGACGGTGCGCTTGAAGAAGCCCTTGCACGACTCGCAGGAGAAGATGCCGTAATGAAAGCCGCTAATCTTATCGCCACAAATGGGACAGGGCGAGTTGATTAGCTGCTGCCGCGAGATGCCCGCCGGCGAGGCTGGCAACGTGGCAGAGGCATCGAGTGCCCCACTGCTGCTGTTGCCATCCATGCTGAGATTTTGCGCCTCCTGAGCAGCGGCAGCGGCAGCTGCAGCATCCACATTCAAAGGCGGATACAGCACGCTATGATGGTGCAGTGCCCCAGCTCCGCCATTGGCATGGCCCGAAAACATGGCTGAGCCAGCGGGCGGCGCATGACGCGCCTGAATCGGCGAGTGGGTGGGACTGAACTCAGAGCTGTAGCTGTAGCAGCTGCTGTGCGAGGCGTCGCTGTTATTCCTACTCAGCGAAGGCGTATAGGGGGCGTGGCGTGACGTCAGCGGCGACTGCGACGGACTGCTGTGCGTGTAGACGGAATGTATGGCAGAATCGGGACTGGGATTGGCGGGCAGAAGAGGCAAATGACCGCCGCTGCTCGACTTGCTGCGATCGCAGAGCGAAGTTGTCGAATTGGAGGTGGAGGCTGGTTCATACTTCAGATTAATCGGATCACTTTGTGTGGGCGCTAGCTTCAGCTTGTAGCTCTGCTGCTTGTGGCTTTGCAGCTGTTGCTGCAGCTGCTGCTGCTGTTGCTGCTGCTGTTGCTGCTGCTGCTGCTGTCGCTGCTGCATCTCGCCTGCTATGTGCTCCAGCTCCGTTTTGATGGGCTGCAGCATGGCTGTCACCTGGCGGCTAACAACGCCGCCGGCACTGCTCGACTCACTTTTCACAACTGTTTCCGTTTCCATGAGCTCCTCATCGGGCGCCTCCTGTCCGTTCGTTTCGGCATCGCTCAGCTCGCCCTCCCAGGACATGGGACGTGGGCCATTTTTATCGGCCGCCCGTCTACGCACCTTCAGATTCTCAATGTTGGCCAGCTCCGCTTCCGAATCGGATTCGTCCTCCTCCTTGTTGTCGCCGCCTCCTCCCAGCGGTATGCGCAGGCCGTGATTGTGATTGTTGTGATTATTATGATTGTTGTGATTACTGTGATTGTGATTATGATTATTATAGTTGGCTATGACCGGCACCAGGTTCCCATTCGGCGTGGGCAGCTCGTCCAGCTCACACTTGATGTTCGTCACGGACACATTGTGACGCCCGGTGGGCGTGGACATGTTAACGGGCAGCTGATAGCTGCCACTGGCACCTGGAGAAACGCTTTGCTCCGTCTTAATGCTCGACATATTGGGCATCCTCAATGGCTCAATTGTAATCCTTATTCCAATACTTGATTACAAAAAACTCTTAAGCTGTTTTTACTTGTGCAATTTGTAGAAATTGGAGAGATGTCGTTGATGCAGTTCCATTGTGTTGTAAATCTGTAAGAGAGCAAAATCGAGACATGACAATATGTTTCACAAAGGGAAAAATAATATATAAAATATAATAAAAGCAATATTTATTTCGTAGTATTAGTTTAGTATAAGACATTGCTTATGAAGTTTTAAATTATAAGTCAGTAGTACCTCTTATACAAATAATTCTACTCGTATTAAAATTAAGAATTGAGATTTATATTTTCAATTTATTATTTTAAGGTAAAGTGTATCCAATATTTTCGTGTTATTAATATTAAATGTTTCCAATTTAATATCATTTGTTTTTAATTTTATTTATTATTTAGTTTATTTGATCCCAAATTATTATAAAATTGATTTGAAATATATGTGTAAAAAACCAGGTTATAAAATAAAACAAAGTTTAAAAAAAAATTTTAAAAATTACAAATTGCAAACAATCTTAAATAATACAATGTGTTAAATATACTTATTTTTAAAGCATTTTTTATTTTTCAAAAGTTTTGTTTGTATTTTTTTTATATTTTTCTATTTATATTTTAATGAATTTATTTTAAAACGTATTAAATACTTAAGTTTCCCTTAAAAATTATTTATATGAGATATATGTGGTTTATTATTTCTAAATAAATTTTTAAACAATAATTGAGCAAAATTGAGCTAATTTTAAAATTCGATATATATAGATTTAACTAAATATATTCAAATGCTCTATTATAGAGCTGTGAAAATCAATTTAAAGTAAATCGTTCGAGTTCTTATCCAAAGGAATCCATATCAAAGAAATTGCAAAATTGGAAAGCACACGTCTCAAGTGTATTTTATTTATGAATGTTTTATGCCCAATTAAAAAGTAGATAAAAAGTAAACTTCAGCATACTATATTTTCAGTTTTCTGCTTTTTGCTTCGCAATTCTTACGAATAGACGTGTCTGTTGCTGCTTAATCCAACAATATACACCAGCTTTTATATCTCTGTATATAAAAAGTTTACCATAGTCTTTTGCATAGTTATACACAATTTTACCAATTCTGAATGCTTAAATAGGTTAATAAAAAAAAGCAGCTCATTTAAAGTTTATAGACAGCAAAAACAAAAACCTTTTGGTGCAAGAAACCTGAATGAGTCTTCAATAGCAGTAAAAATCATTATGTAAACCCTCCTCAAGTCAGTTCCATAAATGAATCACATTTTGTGAGCTGTACATAAAAGACAGTGATGTTAATATAAAATAGGGATTGAATATACATATACTCTATCTCTTTCACTCTTTGTACACATGTTTGTAGTTTGCATACAAATTTCGTTACTATGCGAATTATTACTCATATAGAGAATCATCATTCAATAGAGATTTTCAACGAACGCTGCCTCGTCCCCGTCAAAATCGACGACGACCTTGGCCTCTGCATGAGTCTGAGACAGAGGCGAGTTATGCTAATTGGAACCGCGACATGTGTACTACACACACACATATACGCACACATACATAAACAGAGAGACAGTTATTACACTGTCCATCGTGAATCGCCGTGCTTGTTATCAGCGGCGAATACGAACAATAGCTTAAAGCAAGCAGCAGAACAATAGCGCCAGCCGACGAAAAATGTCAACGACCTTAAAGCAAAAGAGGCGAAAAAAGCCGATGGAATATTATAATAAAATTTAAGGTACATTAACCCAAAACCGAACGAACGCTCGGCCGGCAGCTGAAAACGGTTTGTGGCTATGAGAAGGGCGCGGCTAAACGAGTCCAACTATAAAGGGCATTGCTAATGACAACGATAAGAGTAGGTGCAAAGGGGGTTGGGCAAATGCGTTTCACTTTTTGGCATATTAATGTTAAGTGCAAATGCAGTAAATTGAGTGCAGCTGACGTCGACCACAGGCTAATGGGCATCTTTTGTTTAGTCGGTACAACAACCCAACACACGCAGCGGCCAAGACGCCAACCGGCAACTGAAAATACAAATTGAGAGAGAGAGAAAGAGAGGGAGAGAGAGAACACACACGCAAGCAAGTGAGCGAGAGCGACCGCGAGCGCAGAATGGGTAAAGGACGACCTTCAAATAATGTTGAAATTTGTACGCAAACGACCTTGTATACAACAACAACGAGAGACGACGAAGCAACCACGAAGACGCAGCGACGACGACGACGGTGGCGACAGCGAAACGAAGCAGGGCAGTCAAACTGTTCATAAACACACACACACAAATAAAAGACGACAGCGCGGGTGAAACGTCGTCGTCGGCATCGTTGCCGTAAAGAGCGGAGAGCGCAAAACCATGCGACGAAAGAAAGAACAAAAAACTCAGCAGTAGCAACAGCAGAGGGGAAAGCGTGCATGAGTGTGAGCAGCACAAAAGAAAATAAACAAAAATTTTGATATCAAGAGCGTCGCTCCATGAGTTGCGCTGCGAGCAAGCAATCAAGAATAATTCTCGTAGTTAAAGTTGTGTGGGTGCTGAGAGGTCACAGCGAGAGAGAGAGAGTGTGAGTGGGCAACCCGAAATGCTGACCAAGCAGAGAGCGTGCTAATGAAATATCGTGAGGGGCAGAGAGTCGAGAGCGTGAAGTGGTCAGACGCTGTTGTAGTTTGTATATATATATACATTTTAGGGAAATATAACCATTCATATGTATGTCTGTATGCATTAATGTTTATGCGAGCGTATGTCTGTACTTGGGACCCGACAAATGCAGCCAAGCGATTTGATGATGGCTCGTTTCTGGTTATAAGTATAGACACACACACACATGCACAAAACATACTTTCAGCTAGAACTGTACCTTGTTAAACGAAGTGGGAGCCATTGATTAGTGCGGAAGTGCTAAATGTAACGGTCGCTGGCCTTTTCCATAACTAAATGCGTGTTAACTTATGAGTTTTGATAGTTGAATGTATTAGCAATTTGGCCTAACTGAATATTTAAACAGCATAGACATAAATACTCAAATTATAATTAATATTAGTTTTTTATATTAGGTTTAATGGAAAACCGTCTGTATTCAGTACTTTTTCAACTTTTAACTTCAGCTTTTCAGCTTAATCAATCTATCTTGTACGAACTATTCAATTATACAAAAAAAACAAGCTACAAGCCGTAGGCACTTCGGTGAACGCCCCCATTCGAACTACCTTTCCATTTGTGACTGTCAAAGTTTTAGCCATTTACTCGAGTCATAATCTAATTACGTATGTATTATGTCTATACAAGTCTCGCTGGCTGGCACAACCTTTGGTAGTATCTTTTAGCCATGACATATTGCCAACTGCATGCCAAGAGATATAAATTTTTTTTTACAATTTGACAAGCCCCTGAAAAAAAGCATAAAGCACAAATGGCATACCGAAGCTGTTGGGGGCGGCAAAGGGGGGATTACTAAACTAAAGTTGTAGCTGTTGACCGAGAATCGTCTGTGCTAGGAATGTGCAACGGCTGCCCCTGAGCTACGGGCGACTTGTCTGCCGTATATCGATTTTATCAGCACAAAATGCTTTTGACTTTGACAGCTCACAAAGATGAAGAAAAAAAAACAAGTAAAAGTGTTCCCAAAGGAAGTGAAGGACTAGGAGATACCCTGTATATGCTAATATAAAATTAGTTATAAATTGAAATATTCAATAAATTATTTGACAGCAGGTCTTAGGTAGCGTATATTGAATGGGAACAGATAGTTAGGTGAAGAAATATGGTTAATTGTAGGCAAAATAGTTAACTATATTTATTAAAGTTTTAGTAAACTCAAAGATATGGTCTACAATGTCAGATTAAAGACGAGAAAATATTCATCAAATATTGATTTTGGGTGAATATTATTTCTCAAAATTTGGTCAAAATTGTATATCGAATATTCAACAATAAAAAAAAACCTTAATATTATTATAGGGAATATTAAAATATACTACACTTTTAAACTCTTAATTTTCGACTGTTCAAGATCTGGTCAATAACATGGACAGTCTTATAGACCTATACTGATTTGGTTTATAGATTTATTTATTTATATACTTTCAACCAACGAATACTGTTACAAACGACTGCAGAGTGCTAAGATACCCATATTTAACTACTCCATATACAGTGGGTTTTGGGTATTTAGAGGGAGTAAAAAACTCAACTTCAACTTGCTTTACAACTCCTGCCAGACAAAGGGGTTGACCTTCACATTACAGCGTTTTGTTTTTCTCCTTTTTTGTGTTGTTCACTGCGGCGTTGCCGCGTGGTCTCCTTTGGATTTTCCCCCATTTTCGATGGAGTGAAACGCGGAAATGCTGCCGCCTAACAAAATGGCGACGTACTTGCATGCTGTCGGCTTGCCATTGTCGTGCTTGTGGGCGAGTGTGTGTGTGTGTGTTGTGTGGTAAATCCATGTCAATAATATTCACGACATTGACATGCTTTGTGGGCCAAAAGCCCCGGTCGGTCGAGCTAGCCAAATGGGGGTTGAGTATCCAGGAGCCAAGCCCCGGTTGAAGTTGTTCTTGGTGGTGCCGGTGGTGGTGGTTTGGCATTGACGTTGACGTAGACGTTGACGTGCACGTTAACGTTAACATTGTCGTTGTTATTCAGTTGTTGTTGCTTCTCGGCATTTGGGGAGTTTGGCGCTTGGAGTTCGTTGTGCCCACTGAATGGGAAGTTGGTTTCAATTATGCGTAACATGAAAGCGTAAAGCGCATTTAATGGGGGAAATTTCCATTTGGCTGTAGGGTGCTCTAATTGGAGAAAATCGACCCTTTCTCTCTACCCCCACCGAAAAAAAAGCTGTACAACGCAATTGTTTAGGGGTTGTTAAGAGGGAGTCAATGCGAGAGAGAGAAAGAGAAAGAGTAAGAGAGAGAGAGAGAGCGAGCAGGAGTTCGACATTTTGCTGGTATGGCAGATAATGTGTAACCAGGAAAGCAGATAATGTTGTTATCTTGTGGGTGTTGAAATGCTGTTGGGGATTAATTTGACGAAGTAAGACGAGATGCGGTACTCTGGGGTATATAAATTAGCGCTTAGTTTTGGAACTTCGACTCTTTGACACAGTTCGACAAAAACTTTCGTATTATTCACGGCTGTAATTAAGTATGCAGCCATTGTGTCTTACCGTTAAATTAATTTTTGGCTTCTAGTTTCAGTCTGTTAATTGCAAATTTAACATACGATTTGGACTTTATTCTATTTATATTCTAGTTTTTTGTTGTTGTTTTTAGCATGCACTTTAACATGAGGTTTGTATTTTAAATAATTTTCTTCATATTCAATTCAGCATCTATTTAACTAATTTTCTTAAAGAACAGTTAATTATTTTTTACACGCTCCTTGCAAGTTTAACATGCACTTAACTATGTGGTTTTTTTTTCAATTTCTGTTTTTATATTATTTTCTTCTATTAGTTTGCTTGTATATGTAGAAATTAATTATATTTTGGCAAGTTCATTGTAATGCTGACATGTACTTTAACATGAGACTATGTCACTTCGAATGCTATTAATAAACTTGGCCAAAATACATCAGATTTTAAAAAACTTACAATTACAGAGCTTCTATATGTGATTAAGAAGATATACGAAGCTGTTTATCCGTAGTTTACAGATTTGTCGTCAGGATAAAAATATTGTATACGAAAGTTCTTCTGCTAAATTTCTCATAAGTTCCAGTGCCAATTCAATCTTCCTTATTATATCAAAGACCAGTCTATCCTGTAGTCAATCATCCAGTCTTAGCCACATTCGATGCAAGCCCACTGACATTTCTAAACGTTTAGTTCCTGCCTAGTCTATTGCATATGCCGAGCCAGAAGCTTACATAACTTGCCACAAAGAGTGCAACTGCAGCCGAGGCTGTCTAATATTTTAACACGCTTCAGGCCCCATGGACAACACAATCACACACACACACAGAGAGACGCACACCTCTAACACCTTTCGCCAATTGCAAACAAAGGCACAAGCTTAGACATAAGCTGCAACTTCGTACCATGTCGGGCTAGACCAAGTCAGTGTAAGCCCGGCCAGGCCAACCCAGGCCAAAACACCAACAACAATTGCAAATTGCAATTACATTTACCTGGCAACGGGCCACATTTTTCGCTTTTGATTAATCATCGGAGCATGCAGCTGTGCAGAGAGTGTTTGTGTTTGTGTTGCAGTTTCTGTTTCGGATTGGATCGGATCGGAGCTGGCACGTCATTAGCATAATGTGCAACAGAAGTTACCTATGGAAAATGGCAAACAAATTGCCAAAGCAACAAAATATTCGCAAAAGCCAACAGGTTATATATATCTACATCGTATATATATATATATATACATATACCCATGTAGCCAGACCTAGCTGTCGCATTGAATGCTGCGTGGTTGTCCATAGAATTTCCTATTGCCATTTGCAGTCTGTTTGTGCTGTAGTTGAAAATCAAGTGTCTAGGTGTGTGTGTGTGTGTGTGTGTCAGTTACTTATAAATCCACAAACATCTATGCGAATCGACGCGACGTCTGCAGAACTTGATTTCCAACAGGTGCGTCGTCGTCTGGTCGACTTGGATATGGATACTGTTGCCAATAGGTAAACACACACACACACACATACTCAGAAAAAACCGGTACGATTGCAAGAACTGCAATACACTTAAAGAATTCATGCAGCAAGTAGTTGACATTTAATTGAGTAATAAATATCAACAACATCATATTTTTTACCAACTGCTAAAAGTTTACAAACTATAGCAGGAATCTTATCTGTAGGCTTTAAGAAAATTAATAAAGATTAACAGGGGTAGGATTAGTTTTTAATGAGATTATGTTTTAGTTGCACTGAAACATCACTTGAACTCTCAGCATTTGTTGGCTTTTGATGAATGTGAAATCTTTTGATTTAAGACTCGATTCGGACACGACTCAGTTGAGACTCATTTTTTATTCAAAATTCTATATTCTAAATATTACTATATTTACTAAATACTACATTCAGGATACTAGCTATTCAAGATTATAATCAATTTCTTCACTGTATATTTGACTATCTAAATATATGTTCTGATTTGCCTTACAATTTTTGGAATTTGTTGTAAAGACTCTTATAAAATGTATTCAGTCTGCGGTTTCGAACAGAATTTAAAAGTATATTGTCTATATGAAAATTAATTTGATTAAATTCCGTATAATAATTAAATATTTATTATTGTTAAAATTTATTTATTGAACTTAACTTCAACTTCCATTCTTAATCAATTTAAATAATAAATAATTTAATTAGCTTGAAATATTTTATATGAATTTATTTTCTAAAATAGTTTTTATTAATATTTCTACTCAACAGAAGTTAAAGCTAGAATTATAGTTTGTATAAGAAATAAACTAGTATATTTATATAAAATTTGAAATGTTATAAATTGAAACTTTTCGAAATAATAAAACAATGTAAAAATTAATTTATTCTTAAATCATTGATATATTCATATGACATATATATACTACATATAATATATATATATATATATATATATATATATATTTCTCACAGTTCACTCAGTTCACTCCACAGGTAGCTGAAAGAACTTGGGACAAGTTTCGCCACTAAAGCAGCACCCGCTGATAACTTTGTCAACGTCGCGATGTCGTCGGACACGGTGCAAATTAAATGTGGCCAGGGATTGGGGCGCGCCATTGGCAACGATGGTTGCGTTTTTGTGTGTGCGCGAAGAGCCCGCATTTTTTCGGGGCGTTTGCAATGTGGCAAGCTTAAAGTTGCAATGTTGCAATGCTGCAAGTTGCTAAGCTGCGTCTGCATAACAATTACAATTTACCGTACGACAGAAACAGGAAATGTTACGCTTGCGCCGTTTGCATTTTTATGACTCGCCAAAGACTTTCGAGTATGTGGCACTCCCTATAGCCCCTGCTCGCCCCTTCAACGGCTCCAACGCCTCAAACAGCGCCCCAACGCACTGTGAAACCTGTGCACAGTTTTTTTTAGCAACAATTCTGTCTGTGCTTTATGTCATTGTTATTGGCCTGGCACAGCCTTATCGTGTGCTGGCTCTGTCTGCCGTACCACCGCCTGCAACCCTTTGCCTTCTCCTTGCCACGCTTCGCATTGCTATCAATATCAACAAAAGATAAGCAGCCAAGGCACAGCCGCAGACGGACACATCACAGTCCCCAGTCCCCATATCTGTATCAGCACAAATACATAGCCAGCTAGCTGCTCCTATACTCTACGCGCAGCTACTTTCATAGTGTCATGCTATAGGCAAGGCTAGACGAACATGAATTGAATGATCATAAATATATTGTAAGGCTTAGAGGAGCAGAAATTCATAACAAGGTTTTATCTGGTATTTAATATAAATATATATTGATTTGGCATCATTAGCTAAGTTGTTATAGTCATCCATGTCTAGCTTACTAGGCAAACTAATAATAATAATAATACTAAAGTAATCTTAGCAAGCATTCAGATAGCTGCAAGCTGGATATATAACTGATATATGACACTTCGGATTACTATGTTATATAGCATTGAGAACAAACGTTTAAAGATCTTCTCTAAAAATACGTGTTTCCTTTAAAACATTTTGAATCTTTTGAAATGCAATTCTTACATAAGTGTAACATATAATGAATATTTGCTATGTCATATTAAATAAATAATACTTTATTAAACAAACTCATGTTCTTACATTGCTCACCTTCATATAGCTTTTAACTTTGAAACAAGCTCAGCTTTCATAACTTTCCCGATAACTATGACTTCTTTGAGAAAAAACAGGCATATCAAGCACTTTTCCTTCTGTTAGTGTATTTCATATTCGTCGTATCACATTTAATTTTCTTGTTTATTATTGGTTTCCAGTTGCTGTTGCTGCTGCAGCTACTGTTGCCCAGCTGTTGTTCTTATTGTTGTTGACAGTCATTGCCTCAAGGTCGTACGAATGTTCTTTATAAATATATACGTGTATAAATGTATATATAAGAAATAAGTTAAAAAATAAATAAAAATAATGTACAAATAAATACGAAAAGTTATCTGCGAACTGTCGAAGATAACATGCCCTTACAGACATTTCGCAGACTTGTTTATACTTCCCAACTAATTAAATTAGGTAAAATATGTTAGGTAATTATAAATTTTCATAAATTATAAAAAAATATAGATTTTATAGAAAATACTTTCAATATATATACTACACTCCTCAATGAACAGGAACTTTATAAAAGTTCTTTAATATTTACTAGCAGAAGAAACCCAACTTCAAGTCAGCAATTTTCTACATATCGACATATCCTCTATAAACTTTCAGATAAGAAATAGATGACTCTTAAAGAAAATATAGCCCCTTCGTAAATATAGAGATATTGCATAAAAAGTGCCTATGCAGCTGCCCCTTCAATCTGTCCTACTCCCCACTTTAGCACTCTTTCAATAATATTCTCTTCTTTTTACCCCCATAAATCATTTGGCTCTTTGACGTATTGTCGTGATTTCTGTTGATATTTGCGACTCTTTGTTTGCTGCGCTTTGTGAAAGTTGTTTCGATTTCAGTTTATTTGCGACTCAAGTCTAAAGCGCTTTAATGAAACTAATTATTTTTATTGAAAACGGCTCACAATATACACATGTGTATATAGAACTAATATTATCGATATTTCTATGCATATATCTTGTAAACGTGTTGGGATATTATATCATTATTAGATGTTTAGCTTGCATTGATTTTGTTTTATGGAAAATGTAGTATTGAAACTGAATTATTATTTAATATTTGACGAATATTAGTTAGGAATAAGAAATATATAGTAGAGTGATAATAATAATATTAAAAATAATAATAATAAAATAATAAAATAATAATAAAAATTATAGTAATTAATATCATGTTAATGTCTTTAATGAAAATGGGTAAAACTAGCTGCATTTTCACAGTAAATGTTAGAGTGAAGACACTAGTAGAGTAGACGCAAGGAACGCGGATTCTTAACTGAAAGGCAACTCAAGAAAGGGAAGGTCTTTTAGACGGGAAGTATCTGAAACATTTTACAATTTTAATTCGAATGGACATATAAATGGTGTGGATATTGAAAAAGAAGATGCTCTTCTTTCAAAGCAAATACTTTCATTTGGTTTTCTTCGCGTAAGAAATTGCATTTCTCGATAAGAAAATAGTTTCATAATATTCCCCGGAAAATAATTATAAAAGTAACATTTACTCCAGCACTTATAGTACTGCTATGCTTCTAAACATCATGCAACTCTCTAAGCCATTGCAGTTCATGCGTTAAGCATATTTGACGAGTCAAAGTATTTGCTTTAATTGTTTAACTTCTTCTTCTTGTTCGCTTGTTTTTTGGCAACTTTTGTGTTTGCTTCAATGACACAACGTTCCAGTTTATCGATTACACAATAATGCGCAACAACCTGCCAAAAAGTTTCACTAACTAACTGCCCAACTGGCTGGCTAACAGTTGCAGTTGCAGTAGTTGTTGTTGTTGTTGCTGCAGTTGCATCTATCTAAGTGGTACGAGTCTCAAGAATGCCAGCACGCACACGTTGCATTAAAATTGCACTTAAGCCAAATGCAAGCAAAAAAAAAATCAACAAAAAAATAAATAAAACCCTTGAATGATGCTCTGCTAGATGCTCTGTAATATTTATGAAAATGCACAAAGATGGCATTGAATTGTGTTTGTAAGATTTAAATTTTCTGAGTAAGAAATAATTTAAATATTTTTGTATCTATAGCCAAGCTTTATGCTGGTACAAAATATATAAAAATCAATAATATTGTTATATTATATGATAAATACAAATTTGTACGAAAAAGCTAAGTTAATTTTGGCAGCACATCATACCCAGTTGCTATTGCGTACAGGGTACATTATAAAACAAGAAACTCAGCTGCCGAACGGCCTGCAAGACCAGAACGCGATCGCCAACAACCTTGTCCCAAAACAACTTGCCAGTAATTCGTTTTTCCTTTTTATATCGCTTACGAACATGAATATATATATATATATATATATATATATATATATATATATATATATATATGTATATAGTTTGCACGTACGAACGTTGCCAACTTGACTTGACTTGATATTAATTAAACGCACGCAAAGAGCCAGCGGCAACTGCTGCAGCAGCGGCAGCAGCAACTGCCAATTGCCCACCCAACGTTGAGGAAACGAGTTCCAAGAGAACAAGAAAAAACCATAGCTTAGAAGAGAAGTCAACGGCTTGTGGCTGCAGCTGTGGAGGCAGTGCGTCGATAAAGGTGGGCGGACCGACTAGGGGCCCACTGCTGCCCAACTACATACTGAACTTTAGCCTTTAACATAAACTAATTCTAATGTGTCTCGAACTAACTTTAATAAAATAAAGTTTAAATAGTATAATGTATTTATAGTGCACATAATAATAAAACTAATTACAAAGTAAATATTAGTTTGTAACTTTGAATAAATATGCAACTTTTTTTATCAAAACTAGTTTATAATTAACATAATATAAAAAGTTTTTCTAACTGGATTTTTTTATATAAGTAGAACGAAGGCGTATATTTTATTTTATGAGTATTGCATTTAAAATCTTTTTTTTTTTTAATATATATTCCACATTTTTAATATATTATTTATATTTTATATAATTTTAGAATATTATATCTCGATATTACAATTAATTTATATATCTTTTAAATATATTAATATATTCCACTATAAAATATAAGTTTTAAAATATATTTTATACTTTTTAACCATTTTTATTTTATTTTATTTTATTTTTAAATAATTATATATTCAATATAATTTTATTTTCAAAATAAAAAATTCAATTTTTGAATTCTAAATATTAGTTTTACACTTTATAAACATCACTTTTAATATTTTACTTTATTATAGTTTATTATAGATTAGTTAAATAGCTAAAAAAAATGTTATGTATAATACGTCTACAATGTCTGATGCTGATGGATTGTAAGGTTTATAAAGTGCTAAGGACCAATTACAATGTGCAAATTTATTCAGTAGCTGTACCCGCGTGAATAGTTAATTATTTTATCTATTGGTATGTACTGTTTATTTGCTTTGTCTATATTTACAACTATTTTATTGCACTCGTAACCACTGTGCGCTGTCGAGCTCGTTGCATGCGCTGCTGTTTTGCATGCGCCGCTGAGCAGCAGGCCAGTTGCAGTTGGAAGCGTATCGCTTAATGACTTTGTTCAAGGGGCCTTGCTGCGTGGCAAATGCAACACTGACTGACTGTCACTTTGGCCAACAGACCACAGTCACTCAGTCAGTCAGTCAGTCAATCAGTTAGCCAAGTTGCCTGCAGCTCGTCATGGGAAAGCCAATGGAGACGACGTGCTCATATGCCAAAGCCAGAGCCAGAGCCAGAACCATTTGCTATTTGCCATTTGCTGCCACTTGGCCCGTAGCTCCGTTTTGGCCCTCTTTTTTTATGACAATAATATAAATGTTTAGTATTTTTATTTTATTAGTATAAATTATTTTTAGTACACAAATTTGTTTAGTTATTGTTCTGACCGGCACTATCATCAAGTTGATTGTGAGGAGAAAATTTCGATGGAATACAACTACTAAACAATTTTATTAGATAAATAATGGATTTGAGCAACTGTTTTAGTATCAAATATTATAATGATCAATAGATCAGATATGCAAACACATCAGTATTTTGTATTCTCTTAAAAAAATCAATTTACATACATACATGTACACATACATATGCACACATCTAATTCAATTGTATATTTATAACACTTCAGCTTTAAAACGTGAAATCTAATCCAAACACTTTCTTAAAATAAATGCACGCACCTTTACACATTCTGTCGTATGTAAGCACACACACTCCCACAGACACGCATGTATACATGCATGTGTGAGTGCACGCAGACATTTAAAATAAACCCCACATCAATGTCATTGCTCCATTTGCCTTGGCCCTGTGCCCAACGCAATTTGTTTGTCCGTACGGCCGTACGTCCACTCTCTGTGCTCGTCCTTTGTTCCGTTTTAATAGTTTCTCCAGTCAAAAAGTCCACTGCAGCCGTCTGCAGTGTCACCAGCTGCACGCGCGCACCTCCAAATAATGCGCTCTCTGCGTTCGCTCTCTTTCTCTCTCGCTCTCTTTATTTCTCTGTTATTCTAACTCTCTATTTGACGCGTTGTCTGCCGTTTTGTCTTTAGCGAATGCATTTCAGTGTTTCGCTCGCTCAACTTTCAGCTGCCCATTTTTACGTATGCTTGGTGTGTGTGTGTGTTTTTTCTACATTTCTCATTTTTTTGTTTCGCTTTACCACGCCATTTTTCGGGGCAAGGTCATCAACGAGACAAAGTCAATGCCCGCCAATGACCTCTTCTTCTGGCCAGTCTTCGTTGCTCTGCCGGTGCTGCTGTTGCTGCTGCTGCTGCGCTGCTTCTTTCTTCGCCGTGCTTCGCCGCTCTGCCGCCTCATTTACAACTTGTTCTTGGCATTGGCTGCGGCCATCGAAGGGGCAGGCATGATGACGTGTTACTTTTATTCTTGTGTTCTTTGCTCTGCTCTCGCATTTCTTTTCTTTTTCCTGCTTTGGCTTGTGTTTCCTCTTCGTTGCCGTCGTCGGCGTCGTCATCGTCGTCGTCGTCGTCGTCGTCGTCTGTCGTCTGTCGCTTTGTTTGGCTTTTTATGTCTTGGCAACAAGTCGTCGCAGTCGCTGTCGCTGTCGTATCGCAGTCTACGTCGTCGTCACCGTCGCTGCTTCGACTTGTGCTGACAATGTTTGAACGTATTTGGCCTTTCTTTTGTCTGGCTCTGTATGTGCTGTGTTTCTGTTTTATGTTTTATGTTTAGCTCTTTGTGTCTTCTGTTTGCTGTTCGAGTTCGATGTTAGTTACCTTTGTCTCTGTGTGTGTTAGTGTGAGTATGTGTGCTTCTGCAAATGTGTCCAATGATCTTCTTCGCGCGCTGCTTTTATTGCCTTTTGTTTTGTTGTTATTGTTGCAAGTTCTTCGCCCTCCCGGCGGGCATTTAGCTGCCTCGCGGCGCTGTCAATGTATCTGTGTGCTTTTTTTATAAATTGTTGCCTGTCAGTGTTGTCAATGTTATTGCCAATGGGCCCTCTGCTGTGCTTGACAACTCTCTTAGCCTTACAGGTTACAAACACATACAGACACAGAGATAGCTTTATTACTTGCTGTTCTATAGATTGAATTGTCATACAATTTAGACTTCTATTAAATCTCATAAATCCTTACAAAAAATTGAGCATAATTGCTTTTCAATCGCTTTATCAATTAAGTCTTTGTTTCCTGGCTTTCTAACACGTCTTTTGATTACCTTTATGCAATCCTTTAGCTTTGTTCATATTTGTTGACTGTTTATAATTTATAATATAATATAATAATAATAATTTAATGTATTTTAATTCTTTAATAAAAAATCAATAATTTATTTATATTAAATAATTAATGCAATATAAAAACCTTCAACATTCAAATGCATCACTTTCTCATTTAGCAAAATTTCCAGATATTATTTACATTAGTCCGACATAAATTTATATTTATGCCCTTTCATATTACTGTAATTATATTTTATACTCATAGCTGATAACCTTCCCGACCCTATGTTAACAAGATCGACGACTCAAGTCCTGCCGTCATCAGCCTCATCCATACAGCTCATTAAGGAGCTTAGTTATATGTATATGCTGGAAGTTCAGTTTCAAGTCGTAACTCTTGGCATCTTAACATGTATGCATGTGTGCACATAGGCATGTACATACATATGTAAACATCAAAACAAACCGCTTTAAGACCCGCCTGTCCCATTCGTTCAGATTTCTCAATGTGCTGAGCCACCTCTTAAAGCGCTGAATAAGACATAAATCCTTGAAATTATGTTCGACCCGCTCCTTAAGTTCCGTCGCGCTGTGTCTGAATCTCTGTCTGGCTGTCTGTAGTTCTGTCTCACAATACGCGCGTTGCCACACTTTTGCACAAATCGGATATACATATATACATATATATATATATAGATATATATATATTTATTTATTTATTTTTGTTGTTCCCTCATTCGTTTTGTTGCGTCGCAAACTTGATTTGTTTTGATTAAAGCAGCCCAAAATGCGTTTGCTTTACGCTTGACTATGTGTAAAGGTAAATATATATATATACATATATATATATATATACACTTTTGTATTCTTCTTGATTTCGATTTTTTTAGCCGCCTTTTGTCGATGCGAACGTGTTGTTGTAGTGCCCACGTTTTGAAGGACATTCGCTTAATTTAGGACCTGAGAAAACATATATATTAACAGGCGTCGCTTATTATGAACACGGCGAAACGTTTTTTAATTTTTTAAGTGGATCCCTGAGGCTGTTTCAACTTGTCGAATAAATGTACTACATAATATATGTATATTAACTGCTCTTCGTTTCACTCTCGATTTTTTTGGCATATGTTCTTACAACATTGTATAATAAATACATTTTTACTTCAAGATTTCATTGTTTTGCAGTCAGAATATATTTTTTTAACAATATAAAAAAATATTTTATACTCCAATATAAAATAATTTTTATTAACATATATTTTTGGTAAGTAGTTTACCAAAACAATTAAAATTGTTTATAATATTTAAAGCTTCCATTTAATTTATAATTATTTCTATATTTACTGGAATATGGGAATACCTTAGCCAATTCTGGGAAATATTTATAGATTAACGAAAATTAGGTAAAAAACAAACATTATATATAAATATACATTTTTACAACTAATACTAATATTATTAAATAATAATAAAAAAAGTATTTAGCTAATCGACTGATGTTCCATGAAATTAACTACAAGCTAAATATTTTATAAGGCTTTAGCTACTTTTATTGATAAAAGTTCAAACAGTGTTTTATATTATATATATATAACAATTTGTAAGCGTACATATATCTAATATTTTCATAGTTATTTTTAAAATGTATTAATCATAATATTTATTATTTATTAAAAGATCTTTCTATTTTTTACTAGTTGGTATTATTTGGATTTATTTCAGAATTATTCTTATTATCTTCTTTGTCCAAATTATCATATATAAAAAACTTGTATTCCAACTTGGCCAACTATCAAGCCGAGCCCAAAAGGAGAGCTATTTTTTAACTTTGACTGACTGCAATTTCCGATGACATGCCCTTTTCTATATTCACAGACTCTAGACTTCAAGACCTCTGGAACTATGCATGGCTCTAGCTTGGGTATTCTTTGCCAAATTTTTGAATCAACTCTTAAGAAGAAAGAATCTTTAAATTGCTTTAAAGAACGAACATAAACTACTCGATTCTACAGTCTTTCATATGTACATTTGCACAAGTCCACATCATCCCACAAGTAGTTATTAAACAAACTACACAATTCCCGTTCTGCATCATTCGACTAAACAAACTAATTAAATATCACTTGAAATTTCATGCTGCTCGTGACTTGTGGCTCTCTAGTATACTGATTTTTGATTGATAATCCAAATTTTTTCTTCATGTCTTTCGCATTGCTTTGCAAATATTGGCAAGCTACATTGACCTTCATTAGCCCTATGTCGACATGTACATAAATAAAAGATAAATGGAGAGAGTAATAATAATTATAATAATTGACCTACTTCAACTCTTGCTTTGGACCTATAAAATACAATAATAATAGATAAGGTATATGAAAAATCTGATTATAAATTGTACGTGGGCAGAGAACGTCTATCAATTTGTCAATTTAATCAAGCGACAGGTTGACAATGCCGGTAACTGACTGAGTTTCTCTTTCTCTCTCTCTCTCTCTCTCTCTCTCTCTCTTTCTCAAACACACATAGTATAAAGCTTCCAAAAAGTATATGTACATAAATAAATTAGCACATTTCAAACAGGAAATACACACATGAAATAATCAAGCACAGAAGAACGTTGTGTATGAGTGTGTGTGTGCCTCTATAGAAAGCCAAGCAACGACCTTGAGGCGATTTTTTCAAGTATATATACGCAATTAAACATATATATAAAAACATATATAAGCTGATGAAAAATTTCGCCACGTTTTGGCCAAATGAGTTTGGCAAATGATTCATGACAGCAGTTCTATAGCTTTCTTTATATATGTGTATATATTGGTACATATATAATGTGAATGTATATATCTATATATATGTATTAGGGTCGATATATCTTCATGTACGAACAGTCGCGTGATAGGACGCTACGTACATTTTTGTATCTGCTAATTGGCTGTGAAAAAGGCTGCCAACGCAAAATGCCACCAAAAACAAAATTAATCGGCCAAATATTTGGCAGATAAGTCAACAAAAACCGCATTTGATAAACACCTGTTGTGGATTGGCTTATATAAGGTAAATATATAAGATACCTTGCCTCTCTTCTCAGTTAGACACAGGTAAATGAATAACCTAAGCCATAACAACAACAAAAACCATAAAAGATGAGCTGAGTTTATTTTATATATATTTGTAGAGAAGCATAAAATATTCATAAAAAATTAATATTTCTTATACACATCGAGCCATAAAGGCAATAAATATTTGTACAAAATATTTTCTAAATTATATGCAAAGTAAATAACTTAATGGCACTTCAAATATTTTCAATTAAATAAAAATAATATACATGCAAAATAATATAATAAGAAATTTATAAATATACTAATAAAATATTAAAATATTTTTTAGTATTGACGTGACATCTTATATAATCGTGCATTTCTCACTATTTATAATTTGTTTGTTTCATATTTTATTTGTTTGTTTTATATTTGCTTATTGTTTTTTGCCCCTACAAATAAATCCTGTTAGAAATTTATCACATTTTTATTGTTTTCATTGATGCAATTTAAATTAAATATTAATAATTGCATAAGAATATAGTAGCATATATTTATTTAGATTATAAAACATTTATAAATTTATTTTAATATATTTATACCACTATTGTAATGAATCCATCTATATACATATAAAATTGCATAAACACATATATTTTTGCAATTTGTCACTCGTTTACTTTAGATTAGATTAGATTCGATTAGATTTTTTTAGGTTTACTTTTCTTTTTGTTGCTATTCTTAATTTCTTCGGCTTTCTATTTATTTATAAATGTCAAGATTGTATTCAATATTCAACACTTATCATTTTCATTTTAATTTATTTTTGTCATTTTAATGTCTCGACTTTATTCAAATGTTATGCAATTTGGTTTTTTTTTTTATTATTTTTATCAAATATGCATTTGTTGTTCTAATTTGTTATTATATCCACCCTCGGCCGATAGTGCTTGAATAATTAAAGTGAATTGCTTTTGATTTGAGCTACTGGAAGTTTTCAGTGACTCTTGAGATTTGAGCAAACACTCGCACACACATAGACACACATAAATCAAAGGTAAGTGTTAGCGAGCATTTTTTGCTGGTCATGTATCTACTTCTAACTACTTATACTCTATACAGTTCCAGCTCCAGTTCCAACTCCAGCTCTAGTTCCAGCTGCAGCTTGTGCTGTAGTTAGGAGCTAAGCGCCAAAGCATCACGAGCCATGCGTCATGTGAAAAGTCACTCAAACTGAGACCGAAGAGAAACCTGAAACAGGAAGAAACCCGTTTCTGCTTCTATAACTGTGTGCATATGTGTGTGTGTGTTTTGGGAGGGAGTGGAACCAATCAAGCAAAGAGGACCAAAGCAAAATCCAAACAAACTGGAGCCCAAACGCTATACCACTCGCTGGCTCGGTTGCTCGCTTGCTCTTTGGCTCGCTGGCGGCAATTTTCGAGTGATTAGTCATCAGGCAAAGGTAAAGGTAAAGAGCCAGACACACGCAGAGACAGCACCAACTTAGAGAGAGAGAGAGAGAGGGGTCAGAGATCGTTCAATGTTTATTCAAATACAAAAAGAAGAGGAAACTTCAGCTGTGCTGAACGACTGACTCCCCACTTAGAATAGTTTCTAATAAAAAAGTTTTGTTTTTGTTTTTTTTTATGGACTCGCTCTCTTTTTTCGCTTCTTCAGACTTTCAAAGCTGGCCCCGTGGTCCAATCAATTTTTATCGTTTTGCTTTAATTTGATGAGATTTTTATCGATTTCTTGTTCTGCCAACAGCCGTCGTTCGCCGTGTGCCGTGCGCCGTCTGCCTCATCTTTTGTTTTGCATAAATTAAATGGCTAATGGCCATAAATTTTGTTCTTGTTGCTGTTGTTGTGGCTCTCTTTAAGCGTTGCTGCGATTTATTAGCTGACCTTCAGCGTTATAAATAAATAAACTTACAACAAAACTGAGAACAAAACGAAAAGCTTCAAGCAACAGCTCACTTTGACTTGTCGAAACTTTAATATATTTTCGAAGGAAGCTATTAAACAATGCCTTTAGATGAGCCCATTACCAAATTAAATGAGCTGTAGCTTTACTTTATTTAAGTCTTATGGTAGGGAAAAGTCTAAAAACTGATTAAGACTTTCTCTTTAAGAATAGAAAAATTCACTAGATTTTTTGTAATTTCAGATTTAGTCTTAAGCAATAAGTGGCATATATTCAGTATACATTTAATATATATTTAGTATATAATCGCTATATACCATATTTAGTATATATTCAATTTGATTTATGTTTTGATGTAATATAAAATTAATATATACTAAGGATATTCTACCTTATTCATAGAATATCTTTAGTGTAATATATACTAAATAAATACTTAATATATACTACAGATATTCTATATACTGATAGTATTTATTTAGTATATATTCCTTTTGTATTATTATTAGTACACAATTAATGTTATTACTTGGTATTTACTTTCAATTGAGTATATACTTATATAGTATACATTCAGTATGTTATATAGCATAATTTAAAAATATATATATTCAGAATATAGTTAGTACAAATCTTTCAAAATATTTTTAGTATATAATTGATTTACATTCTGTATATTTTCATTACAGATTTAGTTTCTGCACTATATATTCCGCATAAATTTAGTAGGCATAAATTTCCTTTTTAGTATTTATTTAATTCATGATTAATTCAAAGAATTCATATATATATATATATATATATATATATATATATATATAATTTTTGGCTTCAAGCCTATTTGTTGTCATGAGTTTTAGCTGTATTAATTTTTTTTTTATTAGATGAATATCTATCTCTTAGATGAATAATTAAATATAATAACCATTTAATAAATTTATTAATGTTAAATATAAGTATTTAATATTTTTATTTCATTTTTTTTACAGTGTATTCTTTTCATCTTTAGACAATTATGAAAATGATGGTGCTTACACATGTATGTTATGTATAAAATATTTAAGTAAAGTACAAAATATATATCGAATATATATATCGAATAAATATATATGACTCAAAGTACTAAAAGTACATATATTATATTTTTATTTTACCTTTTTCAGTTTCCATTTACTTCCTAAATGCAAGCCGCTTGGCTTATGCCCGAGTTCAAATGCAGTGCGAAACAATTGTTACACAACGCATCAACAGCAACATCTACAGCAACTGCAACAGCAGCGGCAGCAACAACTTTTGCTGTGCAACATGTTTCGCAGTTGCAGCAACGGCAGCTGCTTGCTTAACGGGCAACAGCAGAACGAACAGCAGTTGCTGCAGCGCACAAAAATTGGCCAAAACGATCATGTTTATATAGACACATAGGCCATAGAAACGGCGCCTTGTGGACCAACAGCAGCAGCAGCAACTGCGGCAGCAGCAACAGTTATGGCAATTGCCAAAGTTGCAGTTGCAAAAATCAAACAAAAAGCTACACAAAAAAAAAGAAGGCAACAAACAATAAAAAACAAAGCAATGTTGGCCAAAAAGTCAACAGCAGCAGCAGCAACTGTTGCAGCCAAATGGCAACAGCGGCAGCAGCAGCAGTTCAGCAACAATGTTGCCAGCCAACAACAACAAGTTTCTTTGACTTCGTCTGCTTCTTACCGTTTGAGGTTACAACAAGGTAAACCTGCTGCCATGTTATTGTATCTGCGCTTTGATCTCTCGCCTCAGAGACAATAGAACAAAGCGAAAACCTTGTTGTTGCTGGCAAGACAACAACAGCAACGGCAACAGCAACAGCAACAGCAACAGCAACGGCAACGGCAACAGCAACAGCTGAAGAATTATGGGAGGAGGTCAATGCTGCAATTGTTAACTGCTAATTAGCAGTCAGAGAGTGAAAGAGAGCGATAGACGCTGCCATGTAACAATCGATATGTGCCTGCGGATGTATCGAGAACCGGTTAACAGATGGTCGAAACCAAAAACAAAAGATGTTGCCGCTGTTGTTGTTGTTGCTCTTGTTGTCGTTGCTGTTGTAACAACAACAGGCAAATTAGACATTTGACATGGCATTCACTGACAAATTACAAACAACATAATGCACACCAGATTTTGTTTCTTTTTTTTTTTTGCCTTTTTAGAATACAAGAATCGAACACAATATGGACCCCACGCAACGCAGCCTCATTCTCTGAGAATGAATAAAATTCAATATTGATTGACAGCAGCTTTTAAAAATCGTAGCGTAGCAGCAGATAGCTAACAATAGCTTTGTTATCGTTAATCGTTATAATAGTCGATCAGATTTAGCCAATCAATAAATTAAACTGAACTGAGCTGAAATAATATTTGTTCAGTTATCGCTTAGAGCCGTAAATAGAAATCGAATGCTTCCGGCTATAACCGATAACATTCCTAGAAATGGCAATTATTAATGTAGTATCGATAGCTATTTTATCTCTAATTAACCATCTCCCAAGCCATTTAGCCTTTTGTAAACTGTAAACGTTAAAGAATTAAAAAAATTGAAACAAAATCAATTTTAAATATTTTCGATAATATGTAAACGATAACACTTAAATTTTAATTTTTGGCTTTCGTCAATAGTATTCACATAGTATAACAAATCGATAAAAATCATTATCGCCAACTTTAACTAGGCTGAAAAATTAGCTTCAAACCTAATTTAACCTTTTCCAAAACCTCTTAAGGTGCTACAAATTGAGTCGACTATCAATATCGATAACATAAAACGTGTTGAGCTCATTTAAAACTCTCATTGCAATTTCTCGTTAGCTTTTCTGCTTCAATTCATTCATTTCTTCCATCCTCTTGTTATGCTTCGAAATCTTATACAAATTGTTATCGATAATATAAAATACAATCATTTACAACTCCAACTGTATTCTTAATTTTAATGTTTTACTATTTGATATTAGTGTTTCATCAATATTAATAAACACTTATAACTTTTCGTATTGCTCAAGATTCCACAAATATTATGATCGATAACATTAAATTCCTTCAAATTAATTTTAAAATTCTCGCATCAGTTTGGTTTATTTTACGATTAACGCTTTTTCGTTCCCTCCACTTTTGTCGATAACATTAAACACTTCTTTCGTTATTGCGAACCTTTAACTCAATTGCTCATCTGCCAGCGCTCTCTTCGCGTGATCCTTCCACCTGGCTTCTGCTTAAGTTATGACAGCAAAAGCTGTAAATTAACATTTGAGGCCACGTTTAGCCACACTCAAAAAAAAGAGTTCAAGAACATAAACAAAGCATTGGACGTGTCCAATGAGGCAAGCAGCACCAAAATTAAAAAAAAAGCCAATCAGCTTACAAAACTTGCCGACAACCTTGGCTAAAAGAGTGCGATAGAGAGAGAGAAAGACGCAGTGAAAGACGGAGAGAGATGGAGCAGTTGAGCCTCCTCTTCTGCTGCTGCTGCAGCTGCTCCCGCTAGCTGATAAAAGCAAAGACCGCACATAAACCCAGTTACGAACAAGTAAGATTGTAAACGTTACAAGTGACTTGACTAAATAATACTCTGCACTTAATGTATTCGAGTGTCTCTTATTAGGAAATAACTTTTACTATATACTATATATAATTATGGCCATCAGTCAGCTGTTCACATTTTTTAAAAATTAAAAATAAAAATTGTTTTTCAATTAAATTTAAAATTTAAAATTTAAAACTTTTCCCATTTCCCATTTCTTATGAATTATCTACCTTTCGACAGCCGCTCTCTGTTTATAGGGTATACACATTATGAGTGAGAAGCGCAACTGCAGCAGGCGACCAATAAACACAATAACCGCAACTCCGGCGACGTAGTCAAAATAATAATGAGCCAACATTTAAAATGGTTTATGCGATGCCAACGTCATTATCATCAATGGCCAAGATCATTAACAACGTCATTATCACAGTTATGAGCATCATTATTACAATACACCTACGGCACAGGCCGAAAGTCTTTGATTTTTCTAGGTCAAGCCACACACAAGCACAGATGAAGAAGAGGAGGGAGCGGAAGAGGGAGAGAGGAAAAGCTGGAGAGGAAGAAATGGAAGCAGAGTTCAAAACGTGCCCGGGCCACATCGTTAAAAGCTTCTCTTAACTGCGCTGCGTCTTTCCTCTGCACAACTCTCTTCTCCTCTCCTCTTTCCTCTCTCCGCTCTCCTCTCTTCTCTTCTTGACAACTCGTGTGTTTTTGACGTTGGAAACAATTTCCGGTGGCCTCCGGGCCAACCGCTGCACAATTGCAGTTACCGCGGCCGCAGTCGTAGTCGTTGTCGTTGTCCCGATCCGATCCGAGCGACAGTCGCATGAGTCAGCTCCCAAGAAAGTAGTTCAAGTGACCAATGGCGCCGTTACATTTCGATGCTTCAACTGAAGTGGACCCCGGTCCGAATCGGATCGGATCGGATCGCTTCGACTCCAGCTCTGGCAAACGTTTCCCTCGCAATTGGGCGTTAATTAAATTGTTTTCATTCGCCTGCCCCGCTGAAGAGGCTTTTGTGGTTAATGCTCAAGTGGACGTAGACCAAGAGCCGTTATGTGAGATAAGTGGGCGGAAATATTGGTTAAGGGCCAGCAGCAAAAGTTTAAGATTAAAGCAAAGAGAGTCCAAAAATATGGATTTAAGTACATAAACATACACATATAGCTCAACAAGAGTCTAATAAGACAATGCAGTATACAGCATACTGTTTTTAAAAATAGTTGTAAGCGATAAGCTCGACTTATGCTATCGATAATTAATGTACTTTACTGCCCTTTTAAATTTTATTTATAAAACTTTTCGTACTTACCATTCAAAATTGTAAATTGTAATATTCCAATTGGGCGTGTATTCAGTCTAATAAGATTTGTTTTTGATATTCCCTAAAAAGTGTTGCCGTGTTGCAAAAAGTCAGAATTATGTTTCTCACTTAATTTTAAATTGTTTTTATATTAAAAATTGTTTACTAATTTCGTGTATATATTTTCATTTAATTTTAATTCATAATTTGTTTTTTTTTTCTATTTTTTAAAACTGTAATTAATTTTCTATGCACATTTTTTACATTTTCCTTTTGATGCAAATTTATCAGACATTTGTTGTTGTTATTGTTGTTGTAAAAATGGATGTATAAAATATATTTGCACGATAACGACAACGATATTATTATTGCACAATGAATGCCGCTTGTTGTTGTTTTTTATTTTATTTGATTCTTTTCACCTGTGAATTATTAACGGTAAATTAATTATTCAGTGTCGATGTGTATGTGTGTGCATGTCTGTGTGAGTGTGGGTTAACGAGCGACCGAGCACAGCAAATTGACAAAAAGTAAATAAACAAAATGCTGCAAAACGGCAACTGTTGAAGTTGCAACGCGGAAGCTGCAAGCACAAAACCAGATTTTATTTCTGCAACGCCATCCAATAAGAATCACACGTACGTGCGCTTTCTTTATAAGCGTACGTGTAGATGTGTCTCTATGTGTGTGTGGATGTGTGCCTGTGCATGCCTATGTGTGGGTTGTTCTTTTTTGCACTTGCTTGTTGGCTGCTTTCTTTGCTGCTGTTGCTCTGGGTTTCATTTTACACGGCAGCAGAGCGCCGCCTCGGCTACTGCCTCTGCCGACGTCGCTGCCTCCGCCACTGGCAAGCTACTCTTGCGTTGCGTTTTTCCTCACCTTTGCAGAGTTTATTGACATTTTCAGCATTTGCTTTTGTGCGCTGCTTTCTTCGAGTGAGCGTGCGCTCTCCCTATTTTAGTGTGTGCCTCTCTCTCTCTTTCTCTCTGTCATACATATACACAGGCACTTGTTTTTTTTTTCAGAGAATAACCTTCAATTTTATCTTATTGCGCTCTTGTCGTCGTTACACACACTCGCTCACACCCATACATAGTTAACGTACACACACGTACGCACGGCCCCACATTTGCAGCTTTGGATTTGTAGTTTTGTTATTTTACGCTGTATGAATTAACATTTGCCTTTTCGATCTGTTTCTTATGCAGCTTTAACTTAATTTATGTACTACTTATTTTAATGCGATTGGTTGCATTTTATAATTCCGCTACGCACACACTTGCACTCACACATACGCATAGTCATTCACACTCACACGGTCATACGAGTGACGGCTGATTCTGTTTAAAAAACACACAAAATATTATTTTTTAGCCGTTATGATTATATTTTAAATTTTACAATTTGTGTCATAGATATTTAAGAAAATTACTTTTATTTTTTTTGTGCTATTGCTATTTGCTTTGCACAGTATAACGAAATTCTCAAACACTTTTTTCCACAACGCTTGCGGCGTTACACAGGCACGCGCGCAACTTCTCCGATCGGCATTTGTTTTGGTACTAACCGCAGTGTGACCGGATCTAAGAAGCTAAAAAACAATACCCTACTTGAGAAAAGTAAAAGAAAACAAAAAATCAGTGTGACCAGACGTGAAAGAACCCTATAATGAATAATAAGACACAAAAATACCGAAATACACAAGTAACAACCATGTGATAACCGTTTCATTTGAGTACAATTTGTAAAAGCATGTTTGGATGTATTATTGAAATTAATTAATTAATAACTTTTGTCAAATACTCAAGAAATTAAAAATATTTTAATTTTAATCTATAAAAGTAAGTAAAAAATATATTAGATTTAAAGATTCAATTCATTAATGTGCAGCTTATCATGCACAACTACTCTTAACGCCCTTCTTGTGAGGGTGACCATTAATTTTTAAAACGTTGTTATACAACACAGATTGGTCATTGAAAATTGTATCAACAGCTGATTGGCTACCTTTAGTTTAATTTAGTACGCCATTTCATGCGCGACGTGGTGGTTGATGGTATAAATCGTTTGTAGTCTTAAGCATAAAAACAAAACACCCATTATCGTTCCAATGAGCGGTCACTGATTGCCAAAACTACATAAACGAATGTGTTAGTGAATAAAGTTGATAGAGTTTACACAAATTTAGTACAAATATATAAAAACACAATGGCAAACAACGATGTGCGAAAGAGAAAGGTAGGCAAAGGTTAAAGGGCATTGCTACATTTGTTTCAAATGCTAATTTCGGCGCGTTTGCACACATACATATGACTGATACGGAAATTAAAGCTAATATTGTGTATATATTGTGCCAAGTTTATTTACATACATAATTGATGTTCAATTCAAATTGTTGCTGTTGTGTGTGACCGGCGTGTATAAATGGGATAGATAGAGATGTGCAATAACTGATCTACATAGTTGATCTAAGTTTATAGAGTGGGCTAAAGTTTGATATGAGCAACAACTGACTTACATAGATGGCTTTAAATGATCTAAAATCCAGTAAATATAACAATGGACATGTGTAAACTAATCGGGTAAATGGAGATGAACAATAATAATGTTATCAATCAGTGTTGTATAACTATTTACATAGAACCGTTGCGTTTTACTCACAAATGTGTAACAGGTGGCTTTTATTATAATTTTTCACAAATGCATTGAGCAAATGAGCAGGTTATATGAATAAAAAGACTTATTAACACTCGAGCTAAGCCAAAAGTGTCATTGCAAAGTATTTGATGCTGCATTATAATAGTATAACAGTCACTGCTGTAATAGCATTCGCTGTATGAACAGTTGCCGAACACTTCTTATTCACAGTTAAAGAGTATAAAAGTTACTATTTTAACAGTAATTATTACAGTAAAACCCAGTAAAAGCTACGATGAATTGACCTGTTGTCAAGCAACTTTTGACTCAATTGCTGTAAAGCCATGACAAATATTGATTTATTTATATAAGAAATATTGATTATCTATATTTGTATATACTTAGTTAGAGAAACCAAACTAACCCACGCGCCCGGTCACACTTGCGTTTCGTTTGTTTCCGACATGTGGGAATCAAGGTTTTACAAATTGATCAGTTTTTCTCTCTCTCTACCGCTAGTTTGTTAAGTTTATGTGAGAATTCGAACTAGTTCGATGCAGTCAGTAAATTACTTTTAAGTGTAAAGAACATTTGGTGTGTGGGCTGAACACGTTGAAATAATAACGTTAACCCTTATGGGTGGACTATTTAAAAAATATATATGCATATGCATTTTATATGTTTAGTCTGATGCACAATTTATCTAAATAAAAAGATTACTTTAAATGAAGAAAATAATTTTTAGAAATATTTCAGTTGTATTTTTTCTATTTATTTTTGTGTTTAAATTATAGTTTGAGTTGGAACTTAACATAAATTCGAATTAACAATTTAACATTACCAAAAAATAAAAAAATTAGACATCTTTAGGTTTTTTTTTTTGAAAATAATTATATTTTTATTTTATGTTTCTTGAGCTTATATTTAAAAAATATTTCAAATATTTAAAAAGTTACACTTTTTATTTTAAAAAAATTTAATTTAAAAAAAAATAAAATTTGTAAAATTTAATTTTTGTAAGTTCCTTAAACCTGAAGTTTTAACCACTTGTCAAATTACTGAATCATCCGGAACTTTAAAACTGAAATGAGAAATTTAAACTAAAAAATATCAGAAGTAAATTACACAAAAAGCAAAACAAACTCAATTGCTTAGCAATTATTCATTGTAGTTAGATGCCACTGTATGCTGCTGTTATATTCATACCGCCTGGTGAAATACAAAACCCGGACTATTTTTATAATGCGAACTGATAGGCTAAGCACTCAAAGCATATTTAACCCACATAATGCATTGGCCAAGATAAGCGTTTCGAAATATGTTTGGCTAAAGGAAGAATTCTGTTTGGTCACGTCATAATTATCAATTGAATTTTAATTTCATTTAGTTATATTGTAATTACATCGATTAGAAGACGCGCGACCTTATCACACCTGGCGAAATTCCCAAAGGTTTCAATGAGGGACAATTAAGCGCTTTGTTAAAGCGTTGCCAAAGCAATTGACATGCAAATTGAGTATATAATATATGTATTTTATATATATAGCATATATACAATATGTGTACACATATATACCCTTATATAACTGCAATTGCCGTCTATAATAGTTGATAGATTCGTTGGCTCGTTTAGTGCTAATTTATTTGTTAAGTTTAAAACATTTGTTTAAATAGTTTAATGGGAATTTCGGTGAGTTCGTCTCTTCAGTGCTTGTCGTTTCAGAAATAATATTTAATCAAGCTAAGAGTCTGGAAAGTTAAACAAACGATATCTTATCTGTCAATACGATAACCTTCAAAGAGCACTAGGCAAAATTAAAATTTTGCATGACTATTCAGTTACTTAGCACAGTTGTAACTTCTATATAAGCAATATTACATATATATTATATAGAATCAGATAAGACTTGAATACAAATCTATGTATTATATAGAAGTTCAAAGCATTTACTATCAGCTGTGAGTGAATGAAAAAAATGCATTGTCATCATTATAAGTGAATGATGATATGAAGTCATTAACATACAGTCAGCATTCAATAAAGGGCACTATTATGACTTCTATAAATATGCAACAAATGTTGGTGAAAATCTCATAAATTTTGTTGTATAACAAAGATTTAGCAGACATTAGTAAAGTCAGCAAAGCTAATTCACGTATGGAGTATAACACTTCCGCTTTGTTTAACTACTCATGTATAATAAAGTTTGAAATCACGATTCTCATATAAAAAAGTATTCAAAAATACATTAAGTTATAAAATTATGCAATTTAATTTCAATTTTCAAATTGAATTATATAGAATATTCAAATACTTGCTCAAATACAAGCGTATAACAAATCATTAAAAACGTACAAAGTGAATGTGCTTAAAGTGTATAACACACTTCACAAAGCTTATTGGCGGCGTGCGCATGTAGCCCTGGCAATACAATTTATCGATAGCTTTATATTTGGCAGCCCTCACTGCCGATAAACACCAACAACATTGTCAAGTAACAGATAAGAAACCGAAACTGTCTGGCCAAAAGAATTGCATACGTTGTCGTCACAGCTAAAAAAAACAGAAAAGCAAAGAGTTTTAACAAAAGGTTAAACAACTGAGGAGCTGGCAACATGTGTTTTAAGGAAAATGTTGGTTATTTATAGACAGTACACGCATAGATATGAGATACGAATACAAGCTGGTATAGAAATTTACGGCAATATATTAATTTCTACATAATTCAAATATTAATTTGAGTATTTGCCATGTCTATTCCACAGCTGGCCAGCGATGATAAATTGTCGCAGCCAAACCGGCGCAAAGGCAGCTCCGGCAACGGAAGCGGAAATGGACGTGGCGGTGTGACCAGCGGTCTTAAAGTTTCATTTCTATGTTTGGTTGTCTCTGTTATCCTGCTGCTGTTTATCTTTGGTGTGTATCAATTGTATTATGCTAAAGCAACCAGTCCAAATGTATCGCAACTAACAAAATCCTCTGTTTTCCCCACCGTCTCCATTCACTATCGTTCACAAAAACAACAATCGCAATCTGGTTCAGGCATTGCCTCGGACAATGCGAGTCCATATCTGGCACGCCTCGCCTCAAAGCTGGGCTACAGCAAGGTCCAATACGCAGCCATCATAGATGCCGGCTCGACAGGCAGTCGCATTTTGGCATACAAATTCATTCGCAGCTTCATTGACAACAAACTGGTGCTGTATGAGGAACTGTTCAAGGAGCGCAAGCCGGGACTCAGCTCATTTGCTGATAATCCCGCCGAGGGTGCACACTCAATCAAGCTGCTTTTGGACGAAGCGCGTGCCTTTATACCCAAGGAGCATTGGTCGTCCACGCCGTTGGTTCTAAAGGCCACAGCTGGTTTGCGTTTGCTGCCCCAGAGCAAGGCTGAAAATCTGCTGAATTCCGTTCGTGATTTGTTTGCCAAGTCAGAGTTCAGTGTGGACATTGATGCTGTAGAGATAATGGATGGCACGGATGAGGGCATCTTCAGTTGGTTTACCGTCAATTTTCTGCTCGGCCGTCTATCCAAGACGAATCAGGCAGCTGCCCTAGACTTGGGCGGTGGCAGCACGCAGGTCACCTTCTCGCCCACAGATCCCGAACAGGTGCCCGTGTATGATAAGTACATGCACGAAGTGATTACCTCCAACAAGAAGATCAATGTGTTTACGCACAGCTATCTCGGCCTGGGTCTTATGGCAGCTCGTCATGCCGTTTTCACCAAGGGCTATAGCGCCGAGGACACATTTGTGGAGAGCGTCTGCGTTAATCCCATTATAGCCAATCGCACATGGACATATGGCAATGTCAAATATCAAGTCAGCGGCAAGGAGAACAGCAAACTCACCGCTGAACAGCCAGTGGTTGACTTTGAAGCCTGCCTGGAGCTAGTTAAGAGCAAGGTCATGCCTTTGGTCAAACCGAAGCCGTTTACACTCAAACAGCATGCCGTGGCAGCATTTAGCTACTACTTTGAGCGTGCCATCGAATCGGGACTGGTGGATCCCACAGCTGGCGGAGAAACGACCGTGGAGGCCTATCGCAAGAAGGCCCAAGAAATCTGTGCCATACCCAATGATGAGCAACCATTCATGTGCTTTGACCTGACCTTCATATCTGTGCTGTTACGTGAAGGATTCGGCCTAAATGATGGCAAGAAAGTTAAGGTAGATTGGAAATCGCTCAAAAATTCTATATGTACTTATATTTTCTTATTCTCTTAGCTCTACAAGAAGATCGATGGCCATGAAATCTCTTGGGCCTTGGGCTGTGCCTATAATGTCTTAACCAGCGATGAGAAATTCAATAATTCCTAGTTCTCTTCTTCACTTAGTCTGTAGATATATATATATCTATTATATATATATATATATAGCTGAAATTGTTTATGGAGTGCCTTAGACGTGCATCGAAGTATACTATACACACACACACTCACACACAGACATTTACTCAACTTATAGTCTATATAGTCTATATCTGCTAGCCAGTTAAAATATTTATGCGCTATGAATTCATTTCAATTGCCTTTAATTGAAAGCGCAAATTCATTTAGATATATATTGTGTAGAGGCCGCACTTGACTTTGTTTATAGTTTTCTTTTCTAATTCCGTTTTTTTGGTGTGATTGTCTTCATTTTGTATGTAAATTAACTACGCCACGATAACTCGTAACATCCTCCTAGGTTTTAGACTCAAATACATACCTTTATATGTACATACTTTAAATAAATATAAATCTGCATGCATATCTAATTTATGGAATTGTTTACATATTTAAATGAATTGGAAATTATGCCAGTTATATAACTAATTAGTTTATTTTTGCAATAAAGTAAATTTGTTAAATTGGAAACTGAATAAGTAGTTTTTTTAACAATTGAATTTTCAATACTTTTTCGCATTTCTCTTGCTGAACACTTCCAGGATTTCTATTCTCTTCGATCTTTATTTGCATACTATAATAAAAATAGTGTCTTTATTTACGTTTTACTCTATTATATTACAAATATAAAAAATGTTTTCATGGCTTGTTTATCAAAACATATATATAAATGCATAACAAGCAAAAATTGTTGAAGTAAAGTAGCTAACATAGAAATGAACTTTTGTTTTACATTGTTTAGACTCTACATGAATCGTTACTTTTTGGGCTCTTTAAGGTATCCGTTATATAAATTAATCATTTAACATTGGCTATAGCTTTTGTCTTAATATCGTTTTCCTGACTTTTATGCTTGATTCACCATTTGTGGCTGAATGCCCAGCCTATCGATAATATACTGCGGCATGCAGAGCGTCGGATTGATGACCTTTAAGCCGGAGTGGCCCAACAGGGAGAGGCCGCCGATCCCGAAGAGCGTGTGGAATATATCGGGCATATTGCCCGTGCGATCTGAGAAGCCGCCTGTCTCTGTATCCTGACACGAGAGTATAAACTGTTGCAGTTTCTCAGAGCTAATCCAATGCAAGCGTCCCATAATCGTAAGCGATGAGAGCACCCACCAGGAGTAGCAGACATCGGGCAGCTTTTCGGGGCGACCATTGAGTCCGCCCGAGGGCAGTTGTCGTTCGCAGAGCCACCAACCCAGCTTGTCTACATCCAGCAGATGCAGCCGCTGTGTGAGCGACAGAAAGCCTACGCAGCAATAGATGAGTCCTGCGAAGAATCGAAGATGATGAATAATGACCTTACTGATAATCATGGCAATTGTGACTCACCAGCATGTGACTCAGCGCCCGGCTTGGAGCCGAAACCACCATCCGTCTGATTGCAGCATGACATGACAAACTTGACCGCCTTCTCTACATCAATGGTCTGCTCCATTCGCTTGAGCAGAGTCAACGTGGCCACTGCACAGAAACTAAACCTGTTGTCCACCTCGCCCCATTTATCGCCAAAGAAGCTGCCATCAGGCTGCTGCAGACCGACTACAAAACGTACCACAGCATCACAATCGATTTCGTCCAGCGCATCGTAGGTGGCCAGCACCTGGATAGCAGACAGCGTGTACAGCATGTGTGGATCGTGTCCCTCGCAGGGGGCGAAGCCGCCGCTGGACGGGCACTGGCAGCGCTTCACGAACTCAATGATGGACTTGCGATCTAGACGATCCAACTGGCCCATTATATCCAGCGCTGTGACACCCCAAAAGATGCCGGACATACGCAGGAACTCGGTCATGCAGTATTCGTAGTCATCCTCCTGTTTGCCATGATTCTCAATGTATTTGACGTGTTTCCAAAATTGTAGTTTGCTTGTGTCATTACTTTCAGTGGCTCCGCCATTTGAAGGCTTAACGAAGGTCGTGAAATCCATCGCTGATTGTATTCAATTGAGTGTTGATTTTTAGCAATTAATTGCTCTACTGCTGTGTTGACATTATTAATGCCTTTCAACAATTTAGTTGTCTCTTTGCCAGCGGCGGAGTGAACGAAATGTACTAAAAAATCTCTAAACTAATAAAAATACTACAGCTGCAGCTGATTCTCAACTATGTTTGAAACCCATTTTTATTTCTGAAGAAAATCATGAATAGAAGTCTTTGGACAATACTTATCAATTATTAAGTGGGCTTAAAAATTTACACAATGTATTAATATTTATAAATAAATATATTTATAAGAGAATACATTTTTAGAGAAATAATTGGCAACGCAATGTTTTGCCATTCACCGTAACTAACAAACAAAACACAAGCAAATTCTACAGTGAATAAAAGAAGTATGTCAATTTACGATTAATAAATAACTGCATAGGTTTTTGTTAAAAATAATGCTCTTCCATATATAGAAAATTTTAATTTTTCTTTAAGTATACATCCTAGTTGGTTTTGGTTTTCTTCTTAAACCTATTTATCTACAACTTATGTATAGGTGTTTAACAAAGAAACTACAATGAAGATTTACTTTTTAGGTTCTCTGTAAATACATGTGTAGTATGTATGGGAGATATTACATGCTTATATTATATATACACGCACATATTGTTTACAGAATTGTCGAGGTACGGGGCTCGTCTATGTTTAGTGAGACGATATGCTTCTTGGCCACCATAACGTTTCCCAGCAGCCGAGGTTCTTGACCCTCCACCAAATACTCTGCGCACATGGACAGCACAATGTTAGCATCGCGATCCGTGCAGTTGAAGAAGCCAACCAGCACACGTCCATCGGTTATAACGATGCGCAGGACACGACCCAACCACTTCTGAAGCTTTCGCCGTCCTGGCGTTAAGTTTGCATCGAGCATTTGCGGTGAATTTGTTGTTATGCGAAAGGGCTCTGCGGTGGCTGGCGGTGGTGGCGGAGGCTGCATTTGTGTGCCGCTGATACTGAAGTCAGAAATGTCACTTCCAAGCCTTCTTTGTTATAAAAGTATATGTTTTTAATGTGAATTACTAAGTAAAAGTGTTCGTTTTACTTTACATGTTTGTAAGCGTTCCCCAAATAAACTCGACAGCTATTTATCGCTAGAGATGCAATCAGTGCTATCGATATTTTAATAGCGCTTGTATGATATCTTAAGTTGATAGGGTGCTATCGAAAGTTTGACAGCTGCATCTGCGTTTTTAATTAGTTTTTCCGTTCACTTTATTTGCTTGACTTATTTTCAAGATGTCGAACAAAGCACTTAATATTGGTGATCAGTTTCCCAATTTCGAGGCCCAGACAAATGTGGGAAGAATAGATTTCTATGACTGGATGGCCGATAGCTGGGCCATACTCTTCTCGCACCCGGCGGATTTTACTCCTGTTTGCACAACGGAGCTTGCACGAGTTGCCCAATTAATTCCGGAGTTTTTAAAGCGTGGCATTAAACCAATAGCTCTCTCATGTGACACAGCGGAGTCACATAACGCCTGGATCGAGGATATTAAGAGCTATGCCAGTAAGTTACGACAAAAGATGTTAATTAGTTGAATGTATAAACTTGCTTGCAGAGCTGGCGAGCTTTGATTATCCCATCATTGCTGATAATAAACGTGAATTGGCTCTTAAGCTGAATATGCTGGACAAAGATGAGTTGAGTGCAGAGGGCATACCGCTTACCTGTCGCGCTGTCTTTGTCATTGATGACAAGAAGAAGTTGCGTCTCTCCATCTTATATCCAGCGACAACAGGTCGCAATTTCGAGTGAGCTTCAATTTTTATTTTCAATTTAAGCTTTGATTGATTTATTTATTATGCATCGTAGTGAAATTCTGCGTGTTATCGACTCGCTGCAACTGACACAATCAAAGAGCGTGGCCACGCCCGCCGATTGGAAACAGGGCGGCCAGTGTATGGTGCTGCCTTCAGTGCAGGCTGTCGATGTTCCAAAGCTGTTTCCCAAGGGGATTGAGACAATCCAAGTGCCATCTGGCAAGAACTATTTACGCATTACGGCACAGCCGCAGATCTAGTGCATCCTTCCACAAAAGACGGCCGTAAATTGTGATAATCAGCATTTTACATGATTTTATTACAAAAATTATAATTAGCAACAAATTAAATGGTTTTTTTTCTGTTTTTTACAACCATTTGCCACAGTCTATGAACAAAAAGAAGAGGCAGCGCTATGGGCCAAGGCAAAAGCGCGCCCAGCCTGGGCAAAATGAACAAAAAGCTTTTGACTTAATAACTAAAATAAATGTTGATGGGATAGGGGGGAATGTGCCACTAATAGCTTAGATGTTTGTGTCTCGTTTGCGACTAACACATACTATAATATATAAAATATACATATTGCAACTGGATAAACCTTAAGAAACTAATACAAGGCCAACTCTGTACAAGAAGTGCAAAGCATTCGAGAATAAAATCAAGCCACACAAAGCTCGTGCCCATAACCGCGAGTATCTGCAAGCGATTAAAGGATCTTAGTCAATAACAGTAGAGAGTTAAGTAAATACTAGGAGTACTTACAATTTAACTACCATACCAATTTAGCTAGTCTAATGGTTTGCGCCGTCAGCGGCGCTTGCTCTCTACCAGTCGCGCCAACCGTCGAACCACAAAAGGCCACAGCACCAACACTGCAAACCATATTGGCGATATATCCTTGAATGGCCACCAAGCGGGCTGCTGCTGTCGCCCATTCTTTGCCTGTAACTTTTGTGCATTGCGCAGATCCAGCAATGATTGCTCCATGCTGCGCACTCGCTGCTGCACTGCAGCCATATCGCTGTTCATGCTTGTCACTGTGTTTTGGATTTGCCGCAGCAGATCCGTATTGTGCGTGATAGCTTGTGTAAGTTCTTGGGGCAGCATCGTTTCATAGGGATCATCGTATTCATCATCGGATGGCTCTACAATGGCCACGCTACTGTTATTTGTGTAATTGTTATTGCTGCTAGAGTCGTGCATTGAGTAGCCATTGCTTGCTTTGGTGCTTGTAAACCCATTGGTCAGTGGACTTGCGTGGCCATTGGTTAAGGTCTCTGTGGACGAGGCAGCAATGGGAGTATCCTCAACATCAATTCCATTTGAACTGTTGCCATGCTGTGGACTGTTTGTGCGTGAATGAAACGGTGAATTGGGATGCGATTCGGCTAGTTCACGCATGCCAGGCGATACCAGCTCCAGTTCGTCTAAGTTGATGTTGCTTAGGCCGTCGAGGCTGCCCACAAAGTTTTGCACATTCTCCGTAAACGACATGGTTTCAATAATTTCCTGCAGGCTCTCTACATAGCGCTGCATCGCCTGTTCTTTGCTCAAATGTCGATTGCTGTTCCAAGCATCCCATTTTGCACGACCCACCACATCCCAGAAGGCCGGCTTCTTGGGCGAGCAATTGCCCTCCGATGCCTGCTTAAATAGTCCATAAAACTTGAGCATCATGCTCATGCTGGGCTGATAGGGTCCATTCTTAGGTAGTCCTTTGATCACGTTGACAGCCGCCTGGAAACGTTCCTCAATGCTGGCCATGGTTAACTGAACAAATTGCTGCAATGGAAATTGTAATTCAGCTAGTCATAAATTATAGATTAGATACAGAAACAGCGGCTAAGGTTCAGCGATAATCGCTTCTGCCGCTCGTAGGTCCCCGCTTAGCGAGCTGTTTGAATTGAACATTTTCTAGACACGCTGGTGAATGGCGCTGATGCTGTCGCAAGCAGCTTACAAATTACCTAATTAACTTGTGCAAGTGCAGACACCCAAAATTGACGCTGTAAATATCTAACAGATTGTGATATTGCTGTTGTTGTTGTCGCTGCTACTGGAATTTTGTTATTGATTCACATCCACATCGACGGACTCTTTCAACTGCATACGTATGTGCGTGTGTGAGTGAGTGAGTAGAAGTGACAAAGTTCGTGTTCTGTAGATTCGAAGTTCAATGCAGTATATTATTATTGCTGCTGTTATTGTTTGTAGCAAACGAGCATTTTTGATAATGGACTACTTATCAGCATGAAGTGCGATTTGTTTATGCGAACAATAAAGCAGCAACCGACGGTTTGCTGCCTACCTACTACTTGTTTTTAAATGCGTTTTGCAATAAAAATAAACATACTATGGAAATGATTGTGTGTGTGGGACCACATATCGATATCTATTGAAAGTTGCGATACTTATTGAAATTGTATTTGTCGGTATCGATGCCAAATACTGGGTGCTCCAGCACTATATACAATAGACTTGAGCTCTGCAATCATATGATTGAGAGTAGAGTATAAAAATATATAAGTTGGTCACCAAATGCCTAATCATCTGCTTAAGTGATCTGCTTATTGATCAGTGTTTGATTTACAGATTTACAGATAACACGTAATTTAGGTAAAAAAAATAGCCACAGAATCATATAAAAATAAATTTAATATTTTTTGACGTTCGTTAGTATATTAATGTGTTTTTGCATTTTAAGAAAGAAAAGTCTATGAAGAAGGCTTCAATATAATTAGGCCTTTAGATGATTTTGTTATCTGCATTTATTTTTAATTTATTATCGATAACAAAGCATATTCTTTAATTCAAAGAATAAGTAGTTAATTTGTTTTATTTTTAGTATATGATAAAAAGTCGTTGGTTGATTATTTATAATTAAATCATATTTACTGCTCGCGCCCCTTTTTGTCAAACAGCTGATTCGATATTCTCAAATATCAACACTGAGTTTATGTGTACATTATTTAAAATAAAATATAATTATTTTCAGTTACAATATATTCAAAATCGAGTTAGAAAACCTACTGCAGATTTTAATCATGTTATTTTGAGACATTTAGTTTAATTCTAATGAATGGGATGTATTTTTTAATTTTGACACAGTGTGCGCAGGTGTGCGAACGCAAGGTTGTGTAATCTTAAAAATTCGATAACTTATTAGCTTAGATCAGTTCTCAACACTGTTTCGAATGTGTCATTATAATTTCGTCAACTTCAGCAATACGAAAAGTGCTTAATTATTTGCATTATTTTAACAACTCACCTACGACGTAGAGCTTTTGGCAAAAGCTGCAATAATCAAAGCTAAAGCTGTGCATGCGTGCATATTGAAAACAACAGTTAATACCAAACGTAGCCACAAACGGTGCAGCAAACAATTTCACAACTCGATTAACACCCTCGGAAAAGGCGGCGCTGTCGACGTCAGACGCAGTCAGTCTCAAGGCCAAGGAAGTCGCAAAGCAAATTCAATTGCAATTAAACATGAAATTTGTGTCACCACAAAGCAACGACCAACATTTTTATAATCAGAAGCACCAACAGCAGCAGCAGCAGCATATAAATATAAAACGCGCGTTTAAATCTACAACATTCAGTTCAGTAAAAGTTCTCAACATTTCCAAACGCGTGTTGTGCAACAAAATTCAACAGCAGGCGCAGCAACAAAGACAATATTGGAAACATAAAAGCTTTTGCATAGCTGCATCTTGATTAAAAGTTTTGGAATTTAAGCAAAGCAAATAAAAGCAAAAGAACTCCCTTTATCAAATCGCAGAAAATTCTAACCTAAATTCCTGAACGCCCAACGCATAGAAAATCAATAAAAGCAGAGAACACGTGCAAGTGCCGCCAATAGTTGCCGCCAAACGCGTGTGTGTAGACTTTTTTGTGTAGACTCTCTCAATCTCGCTCGCGCGTTAAAAGGACACTGTCCATCGCGGCTCGTGTTTGGTGAGTAGAACAACGATCGTAGTAAAGAAGAGCCAAAGCAAAACCAAACACAAAATTCGTGGTTATATCGAACAAAGCAACAGCAACAACAGCATCAATATGTCGCGACGCAATAAGAAAGCAGCAGGCAAAGGTGAGTCACAAAGAAACAAAGCAATAGACATTGCTCTGGGAAAGGGTGGGAAAAGTATTGTGAACTTTAGCTACTTTTTAAAATTGCTACCAATAGAAAATTTGTATGTTGGCCGTTTGCACACTACTTTCTGGCACACATTACTCATGCACATGCCATGTTTTAATAGCATGAAATATACATTTCATTGGCTTCGAGAGCTTTCGTCTCCAACCTGTTTGGCAATCATCGAAATAAGTATATTGTTGCTGCGCTGGCAAAAGCAAAAAAGCTTTGCACGCGCTCAGCTGGTGAATCAAGCAAAAGAAAAAATACAAAAATTTAACTGTTATGTATATTGGACTATTGAAATACCCTGTGAGGGAAATTTGGAAAACAGGAAATATGTATAGTTGTTGTTCGGCATAATTCAGTAGATATCTAGACGTAACAGCTAAAATTCCTTTACACCTATTTATATATTTCTATAGCTTTAGATTTTGTTTTCATTTCAATTGTGTTGAATATGCCATACTTTGTAACAAGTTCAGGGTATGTTCACACAATGTAAGTGTGAACGTTCAATGCCAGCTTATCAAGAAATACACAAAGAAACACACAGTCTTGTATACATATGTGAGTGTGTATTTATTTATTTTCCTGTATTTCTTAGCAATTCTGCATGTAATCATATGTGAGCACATCACTGTGTATCTCAAATTGCTATTTAGAATATCTATTAAATATTTTAGAGTTTGAAAGCTTTTCATAGCATTTACCATTTAATAAAGGGTTTTAAATTATGAAATTTATCAAGTTTCAATCAAAACTCTACAATCAAACTCACCAAACAACTTTCAAATCAAAGTTTGGGTTTTCCAACAGCTGTTTTCAGTTGTTGCTGTGATTAGAAAATAAGCAATAATGTTGGCAATATATGTATATTCATATATACATTGTTCGTGAGTATGTGTAAACCTGCTACAATGAGTGAATGAAAACTCAATGCCGGAAACTACCTTGTCCTCATTCAATAGCCAGGTGGTAAATGAAAATTGTTAGAATGTGTGTGTGTGTGTGTTTCGGTGTGCATAGAAAGTTGAGCAACAACAAACACTAAAACTTGTTGCACAACATTTTCACATGAAGGTCACACAATTGCCCTAAAAACAAAAAAGAAATGCGAATCGACATTCAATTACTTTTGTTTTACGAATTACGTATATAAAATATATACACATACAACTTTATTTATAACACACCCACACATACACGTACCTAAAATAATCGCTGCTAGGGGAAAATTATAATATTCATTTGTGTGCAATCACATACATATGTTGGTATATGTGTGTATTTCAGTCTGAATCATTTCACAAGCAATGAATGTGTTAACAGTTTGAGTAGCAATATGCAAGCTTAACAGTGAATGCCGTCATTTTACAGTTTGACTTCCATTGTCATATAAATATGATTTTATGTTATATAAATTGACATTAACAGTTTAAAACATTTTTGGCTATAATGTTAAGTATCATTTATGTTATGTTAAGCTACACTAACAGCGTACATCAATGGAATTCTACCAATCAAGAAATCTTACAGTTTTAGGTGGCTCTATTCAGACTGAATTTATGTTATGTTAACCCAAATAGCCCAACCAGTAGCCATTACATTTTGCTTTACCTTGTTTGAGCAGCAATTTAATGCAACTCTTCTTTTACTCATGCTCATTTTCAATCTGCAGCCCGCGCCAACGACTCGAACTCAGAGGACGAGTCCTTTGACAATGTAAGCGTTTATTCGCACGTCTCGGAGGCTGCCTCTTCAGAGGCTGCAGAGGACCTAGCCAATGAACGCTTCGAGGAAAAATTCGAAAAGGCCCTTGAGCAGGCTACTGAGAAATCGGCACAGACACGCATTCAAGCCCTGCAGTCCATCTGCGAGCTGCTTATGCATCGTTATATGCCCGATTTTGTTGAGGATCGCAAAATGACGCTTATGGACTTTGTGGAGAAGAGCGTGCGCAGGGGCAAGGGCCAGGAGCAGGTGTGGGGCGCACGTTTGGCCCCGCTCCTGGTGCTGCAATTGGGCGGCGAGGAGGGCATGTCGAAGGCGATGAATCAGTTCCTTTTGACAACCGTACAGGACAAGTCTGTTAATTATGATGCACGTGCCAAGTGCTGCACAGCCTTGGGTCTGCTCAACTTTTTGGACTGCGAGGATATCGGCGAACTGGTCCAGTTGATGCAGTTCTTCGAGTCCATCTTTGCCGGCAGCTACTTGCGCGGCGACGATAAGACACCAGTTTCTGTCACTGCCGAAGCAGGCACTCTACATGCCGAGGCTCTGTCTGCATGGGGCTTGCTGTTGACACTCGTGCCCTCTGGCGATTTTGTTTCCTTGATGACCACCGGACAGCATAAATTTCCGTAAGTTAATAAAAAGATTTCTAATTAGTAGTTAATAACTGATGACTCATGATTGCCCTTGCAGCTCTATCAAAAAGTTTTTGGGTCTACTGCAATCACCGCATCTGGATGTTCGAATGGCTGCTGGCGAGACCATAGCTTTGATTCTGGAATCGGGTCGTGCACATGATGAGAACTTCCTGGAGGACGACATCGGCGAGCTATGCGACGCTGTCAAACAACTTGCCACCGATTCGCACAAATATCGTGCTAAGCGTGATCGCAAGGCTCAGCGTGCCACCTTCCGAGATGTGCTGCGCTATTTGGAGGTAATGCAAACTGCCTAAAGGACAATACTATTCTTTCACTTTCAAATTTGAAGTTTAATTGGACACTTTAAACTTGTACATATGAAGGGAGAGTAGAGAAAGATTACACGTGCATACGTAGAATGAAAGGAACGAAGTATTGGCAAGATCAAGGCTTCATGTCGGTGCAGTTGAACCGAATCTCGTGCCTACAATGTTTCGCCAAGCATTTGGAGTGGTCGTGCAGTTTGTTTCGCATTATAATGCAACCATTGCGACTGATGGAGTCCATATATTCCGTAAAGTTCGGCGCCTTGCTGAATGTGCTGGACGCCGTCTTCCAATGCGAGTTATTACCAGAGTTCACAAATCGCGAGGAGTCTGAGAAAGTTGCCTGGAATGGCTTATACGCCTGCTCACACTCATCGGCTTTCACTTCATAGCCGGTGGAATTTTCTCGCTCTAACTGCTTCACCACATCCGAACGGAACTCGGAGCACGGCGCCTTATTCGCCATCAGCTTATCAGACTTTATTTTGGATACCTCGTCTTTTGGTTTCAAACTATCGTAAATACCCTCAGGATACTCGTTAACATCGCAATAGTCGATTTGATAGGTCGTATACATGCGATTCGAGTCTATTCTTCGACTCAATTCTTCTTTTGGCATTAACTTAAGGCGCTCATACAAATCTGGGTAGACGTTGCGTAAGATTTTTAGGAACCGATTCGGCTGCAGCTTCATGCAATCGGACTCCGGTGACATTGCCATTTGGTCGATCTGATCCTGCGGCAATTCAGTTGGTATCAAACGTGGATCTACCAACCGCCCCATTGGCGCTACGCCCGTCCATTCAACGCCCGCGCAGTTCTTGACTGCATCTGGATGCGCCTTAATCTTGTCATCCTCTATACACTCACATTCCACAATTTTTTCGCCGCCAAGGCCATCGTGGGTCTTTAGGTGGCTCATAAACTCATACCGCTTTGTATTTGGCGGTACATAGTCATGCTGATATGTGGAAAGCATTATTTAGAAGGCCTAAAAGAAGTAGATTTTTTCAAATGTTTTTAACCTTTTTTTTTTTTTATTATTTAATTTTGTGTTCGTTAAGAAAAAGTAAAGATAGGTTTAGTGTGAAGGGAAATATTCTAAAATCTAAACTTTTTCGACTGAAATTTCTCTCGATGCTTACTAAAATTGTTATTTGTAATTTTGCAGGAGGATATTTCACCTGAGATCAATATACGCTTCGGACATGATGCTCTCACCTTAGATGCTTGGTCCATACATCATCAGTACTCATCCCTGTGCGCCGTTATGGGTCCTGGCATGACCTCTCAGCTGCAGGAGAACGAATTCATACGCGATATTTTCCAACTGGGCCCGCGTCCCAATAATGTGGGCATCAATGGCAATGCCAAAGTCAAGCAGTCCAAGCTGGAGCGTGTAAGTATAAATAAATAATATATGTCCTGATTTGCTATAATTAATATATGTATTCTTTTATCTCGTTGCAGCATCTGGTGAATGCCGCAGCATTCAAGGCACGTTCCATAACGCGTGGAAAAAACCGTGACAAGCGCTCGGCTGTCGTTCAATGAGCACATCCTACGCTGCCCAGTCTCCAGCAACTCATCTAGCAACATATATCTATAAAAATATAGGCACAAGCACTCATCATTAGCCGACCCAGGACTCTCGCCTCCCATTAGTTGAATTGTTTCACGTAGTTGATAAGACGGCTTAGCATACTAACAAACAAAGCATCAGTCGCTTCAAATTATGCCAATTACGGCCAAGTTATATTTCGTGACTAAATTCATATAGTTGTTGGCAATCAACAGAATAAAAGATATTTAGCTTATAGATTTTAGTTCATTTACCATAAATAGTGCATATAAAATAATAGCTAGTAATGTGATCTTTAAATTGAATTTTTGGCATTGAATTGTTGCCAGCTTGAAGGACTGTGTGAATTTTAGTTCAGTTTACATTTTTTCCCATTTATATGACATGGAACTTTTACGTTGTTCATTTTCAAATGTATTTACATATACAGTACATTACGATTGTATACAATAGTTAAAAGTATGTCAACGCTCGACTTGTCTCTAATTATGCATATTATGTAAGCATATTCTGTACACACAAAATAATTATACATTTTATAGGTAAACCGTGTAAAATAAATGTATAACCCTAGACTTAAAGGAAACACACATGCGAAGACTTTTTAATTGGAAACCAAATTTTGCAGGTTCATTGCTTTTAGATGAACTTAGAGAAAGTTCTGGTGACCCTGACAGCAAATGACAGTTCCGCTTCTACAGAGCTCCTTAACAGCAATCATGCTTAACTTATACCATCTCTGCAAACCACCTTTTATATGAATTACAGTTGTAGGTACTGGTCGCATTTGACATGGACACCATGACACCATTGATAGCAGCGCATAACCTTCGGAGTGCCCCTTGCCCCTGTTAACAAAAGCCAGAGCTACGTATAACTTTCAACATCTCTGAAGACCTCATTTTATATGAGCTACAAACAGTTGCAGCTTAACAGTTGATTTTACAGTGCGCCATCTCTCTGACCTGGATCTATCGATTAACAGATGCCCTTGCTGTACATCGTTTACTTGAGCTGTATTTAAAGACTAACAGCTTCTGCAATACATTAACAGATCCATTTGAAGTCTATACGTTAGCAGCAACCTTACACTTGCCACTTGAGCGTGCTTGGGAAACTGAAAAATATTTTTGTTCTCCTTATAAAGCTATACGAAGATACAACAAAATAAAATATGCGTTTTATTTGATATAAAGATTTAATTTATATTTTAACTGGTTTATCACAAAAATGTATGTTAGCTTAATGTGTAAATATGTTGTGTTGAATTTGTGGATACTATGTTTGTGTAGCAAAATATGCTTTGAATAACACAATTCAAATGTGGGCGCGGTTTTTGGGTTTATATAAATAATTGAATAAATTGTTTATAAATTAGGTTCGTTAAGTATAGGCTTAAGGGGTACTGCGAACAGTATTCGCATTGAATACAAATTACACGAAAAAAAAGTAAAAAAATACAAGTATAATATGTATATGTATGTTGTTTGTGTATGTGTTCCTAAATTAATATTCGCCAAATAAACTTAGCTGTGCTGTATGGAGAGACGTACGCGTTACATACGCTCACAATTTAAGATCTTAACGTTTTTATATATATATAAATATATATGCTACAAACTACAAACATGCTCAGCTAGACTGACATTGACTGGTGCCTTTGTTAACTCTACTCGTTTATAATTTTTCTTTTTATAAAATGAAAAAACATCTCCAACTACTTGGCAACGTGTGTGTGTTATTGTAATCATAATCTCAAAACGTTCTCCGTAATTTGTGTAAGATAATTGATACTGGCTTATGTATGTGGTACACAGATTATATAATATTTGGCTTGTTTTTTTGTTTTGTTTTAATACATGTACCGCCTGGAATAATGCGTGCTACTTTGAGAGACAAAATTGACTCGTTTTTTTGTTTTTGTTGTTTCGAACCATTTTCCTACACACTAAATGACTTAAAACCTATGTACACAGTTTGCGGGGAAGAATTTTTTGGAGGGGGCCTTGAGCAAAAATGTGTGCAAAACGGGCGCTAAATCTAAAAAACTATATCGTTCGTGTCGTGTCTCTCGTCTGTCTGAATGTGATATATATTTATATAAATATGTATACTCCGTATTTGCATTTGTGTACGGGTCAGAGGTTTCCTTATAACATAGATTTTAACTCCTGTTTGTTTTAGGAGGCGGCCTGTGATGCTGCAGCTGCCGCTGAGGTGCTAGCTGTACTGACATCCTCGCATATGGTATGAAGCTTCTCCATCTCTGAACTAGTCACAATGTTAATGGAGCTAACCTTGGCCCGTTGGTAGGCCACCACTGTATTCTCGCCCAGACACTTGACACACACATATCCAATGAGCACAGCAACACCAACGGTTAGGACACGCACCAACGGATCCACATACATTTGTATAATGGCCCAGGCTGTGGCACCGGTCACACACATCAGCGTTATCAATATGACGGTCTTCATCCAATGTTGTATGGTAAATCCCTTGTCCCACTCGAGTCTGCAAGTTGGAGAGTGTTAGAAATAGTAAGACGTGGAGTGTATTTCGCTTACTTTTTGGATTTCTCAATTTCGTAGGGATGCGAGCAAACTTTGCACGCCAGCTGTGCTTCGTTGTTGCTGCCACAACTCTCGACTAGCCAGCGTTTAAGGCACTCATGATGCACAGAGCTGACATCGCCGGTGCAGCGACAAGGCTGAATGAGGGGTTCCGGCTTATCGCTGTCATAGCATATCCAGCAATCCTTTTTGCTCAGGAATGTCTGTCCCTCTTCGGGCGACAGTTTATTGCTGTCAGCATCGAGTGTGGGTATCGATGGATCGATTTGACGGGACAAAAGCTTACGCGGGTTCAATATCCAGAGCTGTTCGGGTGCCATAGAGTTCCACAGGCAGCAAGGAAACCACAACGCAACCCCTATTTCGGCAATACGAAAGATGATATCATACCAGTTGCGCGAATTGACCGGCACTCTATTCCAGAAGATATACAGATATTAGAGCTATGATCAGTATACATTTGAATTGCATAACTTACTTGCCCTTCCATAAGTCACCAAGTGTTTCGGAGGTAAGAAAGCCAACAATCACAATCAGCATTATGGCCTGGCTGAGCAGTCCGAAACGCGACTGATGCAGCTGCGAGGCATTCACGATAGCCTCGCTGGGTCCAAGTATTTTGCCCGTCTGGTCGTAGACAAAACCGCCGCGTAGTTTGAAGAATACCTCCACGCCATAAATCAGAAAGAAGATAACGACAATGAGCAGGAGCACAGCATAACAGCCATTGAAGATGTGCGCATAATCACGACGCTCCGAATTTATCAGTGAGCTGAATACTTCAATGCCAAATAGGCTGTAAAGGAAGAAGTTGAATGCGACAAAGCCTAGGAAGCTCTTCGACAGAAACTGCGACTTCTCCCAACGTATATCGCGCAAGTGGAATATCTAAAAAGTGCATGAAAGAAAAATAATTATTTCTTATATATGTATATATATATATATATATATATATTCCTACTTATTCACCACGTCTTTCTAGACATGGTAAATAAGCTGGCGAGTGCGCACGTACGCGACTTTCAAACGTTCCCACCTAAGTTTAATTAATGGTCGCGATAAATTGTGGTTGCCTATCATTGCGATATGGCGAAGCATTGAAAAAACAATAGTAATTGGGTATAGGAAAAAAATTGAGTACGCTAGCACTTAAATAATTGTTGCACTTGAGATTCTAGATGGCAAACTACACGAGTTTTGCTGTTGTGCGAGAGCTGTTTCCATTCTCCTCCAACATTGAAGCTTTGTCTCCCAAATTCAGATAAGATTGGATCGACTTGGGTAAACAATACTCACATGATAGCTTTACATTTTCTCACTCCACTCTTGATATTCATAGTTAAATAATTCAAGATAAGAATTCTATAGAGTCGAGAGAACATTTGCTAATACAAAAGCTCTTCTATTCTCTTGCATGTTTTTTCGACTATCTTTGTAGACTATATCTCAAATGTTGGTTATCAATGTACCTATTGACGCTAAGATTATGGTCTAGTTCGCTGGCCAGTTCTACATACGTCTATATAAACGACCGTTAAGCTTCTGTATAATTTACTTCTTATCTAATTAGTTGCTATTAAGACAATTAAAATTTCAGAGCGCTATTGAACTTGGAAGGTGAGTATAAGACTATATATATGTTACTTGGACTTCTATACTTGCTTAGTCTGTATAAGATCTCACAATAAATAAATATCTGAGACTGTTACTAAAGGCGCGCGTGAAAAATGTGGATACTGTGAGTACATATTTATTTATAAATCTCATTTAAATACTCTCACAATTAGAATCTAAAAAAACTGCATATATTAAACTCAGCTTTGCATATTTTAAATGCCATTGAATAATTGCTTGGCGGTTTCCTTAACTGAAATGTGCATAAAAGTGAATAATTCTGAATTTGAATCCAGTTTTGGATGAATACAAACGTGAAACGTAGTTTTCTGTTTAGATACAACATTCAGAGTTACAAATTCTATACTATTTGGAAAAAGTCGATATACATTTCATTTAAAAAATACTTTGTGAGTTTTGTGAACTTAACTATAATTTTGACTGCATATTCAGTTATTTAGTTAATATTAAAAATATTTAAAAAAGTTTTTAGGAAACTTTTAAACAAGTCTAGCCTTATTTTACTTGGAAATCAACGTTTATATAAATATTTATATTACTCTGTTATTAAATAACATTGATTTTTCTTCATTTTCATCAATCGTTTATCTCAATTGTATTCGATCGCATCATCAACTCATTGCTAATCCCTGTTGACTCACCTCGGCCCACATGCAGACGATGAGAGAGGCGCAGGTCATCAGCAGCGGATAATAAGCGGACATCAGGGTGACTGCCCACTGGGGCTGCAGATCCAGCTGTGCACAGAAAGAAATTCATTAGATAATTCAATATAAATTATAATTGATTGCTTCACTTACAGGTGTGGTAAAGTAGGCGCCGCGCAGCGAGGAAGCCACAAAGACCATAAAGTAGAGCAACTTTTGAGTGGTTATGCGGCAAGCGCGTAGAATCGACGGCTGCTTGAGCCGTTGATACTCAGCGACAATGCAGATGAGCAGCTGGATGACCGAGACCAGGGCCACCACATAGAAGACGGTGGAGATGCCCGCATAGTAGGACAAATTAAAGAAGTCGCACTCATCGCCGGCATAGCGTATGTCACAGACGCAGGTGTTATTGACGCAATCACCGCGGCCAGAGCAGCTCAGATCGTTGGCCGGCGTAAAGGGCCCATACATGCCGCCGCCGGGCGCTTTACTATGGCCAGAGCTGTGCATCTTGACTGCATCCAGCGGCGACTGCAGCACACGCTTCGAACAACGCATCAAGGTGTGCAGGCTGGGTAACATTCTATATTAAATTACCTGCAAATCGAATTCAGAAAGAGGAACAACATATCAACACTGAATATTTGACAAGTTAATTAATAATTGATCAAGGCTGAAAAACGAAAAACCAATATACTGATACAAACAGAATACCAAGTGAACAACAGCAACAATAAGATTGTCAAACACCCTTTTGTCATTTGAATAAACATTTGGGTCTCGTCTGGGGTCGCTAAAAACCAAAGCAAATATATATTGTATATATCTTTCTCTCTCTCTCGCTCTTTGTATTTGTGTAGTAGAAACAACGCAAATAGACACAGACTTAGGGGTATTCAAACGTCAAACCAACAGTTTTTCCAGCTAAAACTAGCATGCGAACTCATAAATGTTGTGTATAATAAAAAATTATACAATTTGAACAATTTTTATGTTTTTAAATTGTTGGCAAATGCATAAAAAATGTACTTTAGCAAAAATAGAACATTATTTTTGTGTTTTTGAAGTAAATTCATAAATTTAGTTTCGTGTTGAAATCTTAGCTATGTTTTTATGTAGCTTTATTTATAATTAATTTATATTTTAATATTTACATCTGTTCAGATGAGTTTCGTGCTTGAAACATAGCTGATAAATTCAAAATTAAGTAAGTAAACGTACATAAGAGTTTATTAGTTAATGTTATCATTAGGCAGAGCTATAAAAGCTGTATAAATATATAAACTATATGGTCTGAGGTAACTTCCTGTTTTAAGGCTTAGATTAGCTAATTTATACACATAGTTTAATGGAATGGTGTGTATGCATTGAATTTTTTATTATTCTTTTTATTATTTCATATATTTTACCTAAGCAACAAGCGCGCTAAAATTTATATTTATTATTTCAATAATTTTTAATTATTAAAAGTAAAGGCTCAATTAATTAATACAGATTTTTTAAATAAAATATTTTTGTAGTTATTTATTAGAGTAAAGTATATGTTACAGTTAATAACAATCAAAACTATTGTCTTGAATGGCTCCAGCAACTAAGGCCTGCGTCTAAGACAATAGCCAACACTCATAGACAAGCCTGGGAATTGAGCTCTTATCAACCTTGTTTAATTGTCTGGTTGAGCTACTTCGATAATTCATCTATGGCCGAAAGTTAAATTAAACATGTTTTGTTTCATTTGACCTTTTTAAATATTTTTGTCGAATAAATTTTATTGTTTGCTAAAATTGATTAAAAGAAATTCCTTCATCTGCCTGCTTAGTTGACATAAATAAACAGTTGAAGATATGAAAAATTCCATGTAAGTTCTTCTAAGATTTCCTATTTCAACAATCTTCATAGAAAGATCTGTCACTACGTTCAATCATATGCAACTTATATTAAGCTGAGCACCCCTCTTGATAATAATTTAAGTGAGTGTATATGAGTCTTGTGGGTCACAACGCGGACTGCATAACATCCATCAACTAGGGCTGCAAAAACCAGGCAGAGTGTGTCTTGCTTATGGCTTAGCATTATTAGCATTGCAACGATTTCCCCGGCCCATCCATCAACATACAAATATGTACAAACAAACTAAATATACCGAGAGAGAAAGAGAGAGAGGCGCAGAGAGATATACAGGGAAATGGATACATTGGATCGATATAAATGTCTCGTTGACAGCCACAACTGAAATTGACAACTGGCAACAAACAAAAGAACCACAAACAATCAACTGACCAATCAATTCAGTTCGTTCCTCTTCACTGCTAGCCAATTGAAATGCATGAGACGTGTCTGAATCGCAAGCCTCAGCAAAAGGGCTAAGCTTGAGCATGAAGCGATTCGCAGATGACTTAAGCATGTCACGCGTTTAATTTCAATTAAGTGTAATTGTAATTATTATTATTGTTTATATTGTTATTGCTTTTGCGATACGCTTGAGCGTTTCTTTCGCTTTGCGTCTTGCGCTTTGCCTCGTTCTATTACTTTTCACTGATAAGAAGACGTTATTAGAAGAGTACGTGTGTAGGCAGTCACAAGTCTTACCTAATGTTAATGCACGTTTAATGGCCGACAATTTCCTTTTTTGCCATAGGGGAAGTAGCTTCTGAAAAAGGCTTCTTGCAGAATTTGGAGAGGCTCTTTCTAGAAGTCATATATGTCAATATATATATATATCTTTGTAGATATGTATGAAAGATTAAACATATGATTTTGTTTCAGATAAGACTGCATTTTGTAGTAATTCATAAATCAACGTCATGTGATTTTTATATATAAATATAATTTATGATCTTAACCTATTTCCATTTTTCAACTTTACTACTATCGATATCAACTCTTGCCCAAAGCTCAGCTACAATCACAGAGGAAATATTCAAAAACCTTACACAATTTCCTCAAGTTTTTCATTTTCATTTCGGCATTTGGCAACACTTTCAAACATTGCCATAAATAAAATTGTGAATGTGTTTCTATAAATGACTAGAAATTCTTTTTTTTATATTTCCTTTTGCTTTCTAGAGGAACTTTAGTATAGCTGACTAGCGATAAGATAAACGAACGCAAGACAAAGCAACTGTTTCAATTGCAAAATACTTTTTTTTAGCACCTGCATACCCTGTAATAAAGGGCCGCTACCTTATGCCTAGGCTGCTTATTAGACCGGAAATATTTACATATATTGCTCGTTAAATAGACCCCAATGCGAGGCCAAAGGGCATACATGATAATAAGACCAGGGTGGCAAGCAACTATAGAGAACAACAGAAATAGAGAGAGAGAGAAAGAGAAGAGGAAAGAGAGTCCGAAACACCCACCATTATTGCATTTTTGACCATGTGTCAATTGTTGCCTAAATCATTATAATACTTCGAATACTCGATATATAGAGACGCCTGAGCGTCCCTGACATTTTAACTAGACTGTTGCGTCTATTATTTAGCTGGCTTTTCACATTACAAGAAGACCAAATGTCGAAAATAGCGCGCGCGCACACACACACAGACACCCACAGCTAGTTTTGTTTTTATTATTTCTGATATTTTATGTATATGTATATATGTTTTCTATACACTGTCTATAGTATTTATGAGTTTGTTTGCTTGTTGATTCGGTTTTTGCTGCTGCTATAGTTAGATAACGCGTGCCAACGCACCGAAGCGATCGTAACGCGACGCCGACTCTGACTATACTAAACCACAATAAGAGAAAACCTGTTGCGATCCAGACTGTTAACTCAAAAGTATCTCTCCAGCTATGCGTCTCACAGCAAACACTCTGTTAACAGCAAAGCAATTCGCGCTGGTGATGCGCATTTTTATATAGATATATATATATATATAACATATATCATGCTGATTCACGTTGACTCATTAAAATTAATGTTAATTATTTTACTTTGCTTGTTATCATTTATTATGTATTCTAAGTTTCCTTCTATGAAAACTTATTTTCTTAAGATTATAGTATACATATATACTTACTAATAGGGATTTAAATTTTTTATTTGTTTATTGCACATATTTTTAAAATATATATTTTTTTACTTTTCATAAACTTTTTTTTTGATTTTTTTGCTGAAAAAATGTTTTTTTAACTATCAAATAACTATCATAAATCATTTTTGTATTTTTGCCGTAAGCATTTTTAACACTGTTATCATTCTGTTAACACGTGCTCATCTCCAATTGGCACTGTTAACTGCGTTAACTTTAGCAGAGATCGTTATTTACTTTGTCTGCAAGCAGTGCACTCAAGGGAGCACACTGCGTATACGTCATGGCAAGCAGTGTAAAAGAACAGCTCTTGCTCTTTCCTGTGAAAAAGTATGTTTCACAATAGTTTAAAAGACAATTAAATAATGTTGAATACACATATGTGTGAATACACATATTTGTATGTGTATATGTATCTATATATATTTATATATGTATACATATGCGCACATCGTTTATTAAAGGCGCGTCGTTTTTGTAAACAAAAACCGTTTGGCTGTTCAAATAAAATTGAAATAAATTTAAGCGTCGGATCAGCAGGCGTAACAAATTTTACACATATACATACACAAGGCTCCACAAAGCTAACTGCCTATGTATACATTTTTTTGCTCTCTTCTTTGCAGTGGCGGCAATTAAAACTGAGGCTTCGTTTGCCATCATAATAATAAATTATGGCAAATAATTGCCAAAAATTGTGTATAATTATCATGCATATAAATGTATATAAAGTATGCAAATATATAGTAAATTTCTGTATTGCTATCGGTTATAGCGAAACTGGAGGGTAGCACGAGCAACAATTTTAATTTAACAACTGTTTAACCCATTTGTAATTGTATCAGAATTTAACGATTGTGTAAAGTATATTTTTATAGCCTATAGCTATATAATTATTAACATCTGCTCATAATTTAAAAGTGCCTAGCACTGCCTTTTTATTGTTACTAAATAGTTTTTCATTGTAAATACTGAAGAAATGTTTTTTTTGCTTCAAATTTTTGATAAAATATAGCCAACAACTGCTTTCAACTATTGTTAATGTTTCAGAGTTTGTATCTCAACTCTATAAGGTAAAAGAGTGTCAATAAAAGAGAGAAAAATAAAACAATCAAAGCAAAAACTAGTTTGTGGTGCCTGCAGCTAAGTTACATTAGACTGGTTTTGAGCTTGAGAGGGGTTGTGACGCTCAGGGTCCATAGTTGAACGTACGATCGTGAGAGCCGTTCAATATTTACACATGCTGATAGTGCAAACAGATATATATATATGGATCTTGTCACGATACCACAACTTCGACCGCACGAAGTGCGCACGTTTCTTCAATGTGAATTGTTTTTCTTTCATTTCAAAATTAGCGCAACTCTAAAAATTCATAGTACACGACCGAAAACGATTAATAATTAATAATTAAATTTGTTTAAGCTGTGAGCCAGTGAGAACACGCAACCAATAGAAATTCGTCAATAAACACATGTATAAATATATACTATAGTTAAACTAAGCCTAGGCTTGTGCAAAGGGCGTTCTCAAATACGCCCACAAGTGCGACCCTAAATAAGGGGCGTGAGTGTCACATACACGTAATTTCCTATTCAAATTAGAATTCCCGTGTCAGAGTTGAGCTCTAAATATAGTCTAGAGTGTTGGCAGACTTTCGGCTTAAAGCCGCGGGAGTTCAAAGTCTGGGCAGTAGATACTTCAGAAAAATCATTTGAAGTATTTGAAGTATCTATATAAAAAGTGTTTTTAAGCGTGATTCCAATTAAAATTAATTAATTGCCAATTTAACTTAATGCCTACAGTAAACTTAATTAGCTTCATTCTTTTGATAACTCTTAGAGCTGGTTAACAAAATTAAAAACATTTACTTCGAATACATATCGTTCTAATATGTGATTCCCATGAATTTACGTAAGAGTTTCAAGCTTTAATTGAATATATGTATATATTATGTTTAGACACACTGAAAAGGTGACGGCTTAGATGTACGTATATAATACCTGATGGTATTATAATAGCACAGTCCTTATCAATATTAAGAGGTGAGTCGATAAGTGCGATCGGTCGCATGTAAGTCGCGATCTGTATCGATATATGTAAGTTCTCCAATATGTTAATATATTTCAATATACACATGCTTCTCTCTATGACTTTTTCATTTAGACATTTATTATTATTACAGGTAAGTAATGTCTCAAACTATTTTTCTTTCTATTTGATATTCAATTCATAACATATGTTATATACCTTTTATTTTTAGTTAATTTGACATTTAATATTTTATCAGCAAGCTCTGTTGACAAGCTCATAAGCCTTAACGTTGGTTAGGGTCTAGTTCTAATGCACTCTCTGGCACTCTTTTCTTATCTTCCTGTCTTATTTTATTTATCTTACTCTCGTTTACTTAGGCTTGCCTACTATATTTGAATAAGATATCTCTTTTTATTTTTTCTAGATCTTCAACGATCTCAGAAGACCCTCAATATATAATAATTGAGTTACGTACACGTTCCTAAAAAACGCTTTCCCGATACACTTGAAATATGCACGCAGCGAATCAATTAATTGCCAGTTAGCTGCTATTAGTGTTCATTAAAAGAACAGCTCAGGTGTAAACAAAACAAAGGTGTTTACTGGGCTGTCAAGAAGATGCAAATAAATTGCCGAACAGATGGAATAATCTCAAATTGACGGAACGCTAAATGACGTCTATTACCATCCGTAGCACATATTTTGTTCTTTTTCGTTTTTCCTTTCATTTTTTTGTTAAATATATTAAGTTTCGAGTGTACGTAACCTTATCAATAGTTTGGTCAACCCTATGTACACCCACTTATACGCGAGAACATATGTCTAATGTAAGGGAACTGATAAACCAGGCAACCTCTGACGTTGATTGCCTAAAACTTGATGATTGGAATTCATATGATAAAAATATCAGTACAAATAAACCGATTTACTGTTTTGTTAGAAATTGTGCTAGCAGAGATGACAAATTGTTAGCGAAGCTATTCCAATATTTTGATCAATATATTGCCTAGCTGACTCAGTAAGCCAATAAAAATATCGATAAGATTGGTAAAAATATTCAACAACAAAAACCTTCAAAGAGCCGCATAAGCTATACTCAGAACAGAGAATCTATTATATAATGCATATAAAAGTTTTTATATAATATATATTGTATAATTATTGAGAACATAACCGCGAGGGTTTACTTTTAACATAACACACAATATTACTATAAACCTTAAACATTTTAAGTTAGTCAATTACCAACTCTTACTAACTCTTTACATACAACTGTTAACTTTAACATGAATGTTAAAAGAAATCACGCCATACTTTAAGAGCAGAATGCAATTACTTTAATTACACTTTATATTTGCTGTAATAAACTAAAATTCGTTTACACATTTCACAGCGTTAAAAGTGTTAACTCATGTTTGACTTCAAGCCCTTTAACTCTGTGTGGATTTAACATTATAGATTTCACACTTATAAGATAAAATGAACATTCGAGTAATAACATTTTTTGTGAAAAATATTGTTGGGGCCTCGAAACTCGGTATATCATTGATATTTTCTGTAGAACTCATGCAATCTAACTATCTTTGAACTCATGCAAATCGATTTATTGAGGAATTGAATTATTTCAATTTCATTTAAGTACTCACAATACTTCGATAAGTTTCACGCGTTGGTTCATTGAGTGCGCTGTTTCTTATGAAGGGGAGGAGCGCTACGCAACTAATTTTCAGTGTTCGCTATCAAAAACTTAACGTCAGCTGCAAGAGAATTATGTTAGCTATATGTACACAAGCAAAAGTTGGCAAATATCGTGCTAAGGTAACAAAAGACATATTTGCACTTGGCTAGAAGTTCGCGACTTGCTCGCTGACGCATTCAATGTGCTAGAAGAGAGAAGTTTGTATACCCTTTCTTATTGAAATTAATCAATTTACTTAAATTAAAAATACTTAGAGTTGTAACTGCAGTTTAGATCAGTGAAAAATAGTATTTCATAGACAATTCTGATCTTTATGTATAAATAAAATAAATAAAAATAATAATTAATGTAAAACCCTTATGGGAAATTTAGCAATTATATATTTTAAGATATTCTTTCTTTTAATACTTTCAAGTTAGTGCATATATTAACATTTATTAAGAAAGAAAAGAATTACTTTTTATTTAACTATTTTTAGAGTCTACAAAATGAGCCGAATTTTGTTGGATCGCATACTTTCACTTGACATAGTTTACGATAACAGTGAAAGAATATTTTGTAGTTATTTTTGAAGCAATTTTGCTGGGAATCTATTCGATATGAATATTTTACAAAAATATTTGGCTAAGTAATCTAGAATTATGATATACTGTTCAAAGGTTTGCGACTTGTCGAATCCGAATATGACAAATAGAAGAAATAGCGTTTTCGATTTGTAGAGTAAAGTACATTTACTGATTACTCATATTTCGTAGGTCTGTGCTTTTTTAGTATTATTATTCTTGGAAATATTGGATATAGCTATCAAGATAACTAGTTTGTACAATCGCTGTCAATACTTTAGGCTTGATTTCTAAACCAGATTCTCATAAAAATAATGTTTCAGTTGAAACGTAAAAAGTTTATGGACATTTGGTTTGTTGTTGACCAACTATTGTATACATATAAAAATATATTTTTGAAATTATTATAATAATAAGTATTTTCATTATTGTCTTGTTGAATCTCTTTTAGGGTCTGATATCGATCCATTTCATTGTCATTTGAACTCATGATTCACGTCAAGAAGTACTATTAGTTAGTCTCCTTTTTTGTAATTTAATTCCCATTCGTAGCATCCCATGCACTATGTATGTGTGCATATAAGTATGCTCCAAATCTCATATGTAACGCTTGCCCACGCGCAAAAGCCGTAAAATCAATACCTACGTTTTAGCAGAAGGAAATGGTGTGGGTGGATGCCTACAAGCATCAGCGAGCTACGTAATTTTATACGGCAGAGGGCAGCCTAAATAAGTGAGCGAGTTACATTTACATATCCACGGGGCCTGGAGTCGAGCTATTCAATTTTTCTTTCTTTTTTTTGTATCAGGACCAGGTGCGTGCTATTTGAATAGCGCGTGTCGTCGGCGTCTTGTGAAGCGCAAAGAGAGGCGCGTGCAATGTACATATAAATTAATTGTGCGAGCATTTTTCAGTTCCTCATTTTTGTTATTTCTTTTCATATCGCAGACTCACTTATTGCCAGCGCAGCAGAGACTCTGTGCACTGACCTGCCCTCAAATTGCAAATTGCAAGCGTTGCAGCAAAATCATAAGCGTAAACAACAAATCATGCTGAGCATGTTTATATACACATACACACATATTTCCCTGTGCATGTATTTATGTGTGTGTGTGTAATCAATTAAACTGATTCAATCATATTTAAGTGAAATGCCTCTGTGATTGAGATGTCTGGCGAGCATTGCGTGTGACGCGCAATTGGAAAGTGAAAATTGTTTGTGAACTGTTGACAAACTACAGCAAAACGTCCTCCATATAAGATAGATGACTGTGCGAGATTTCGTCAAATTACAAAAATAGTATAATAATATATTTAAGTTTCGAAAGAGCTGAATTCAAGCAGGGTGAACACTATAATGATCAGTGTTTAAAACCTAATTAGTTTCTAAATTTACGAATCCGTGAAATCTTTAAGTTCTTAGACAAAATATTTCACTAAAAGGGGAACCAATATCTATATATATTTATTTATTATTAATTTTCTATCTTTCTATACTCTTTAATCTGCTAAAAATCTATGATGCCTCTTGAATTTCTCTTTACAATTCGCCTGGCTTTGTTATATTTTAATAAATTGATCAATAAATCTATTCTCACTAGACTATGTGTTTTTTTAAATATTGCTGTTCTTATATGTGTATGTATATTATTATATAAGATATGTTCGCAATAATTTGAACTTTAGCCAAAATTTGCTTCTAATAAATAAGATTAAATTTTCTTATACTTAGTATTTGTTGCTCTTTGAACATTTTTTTAATTTTAAGCAAATTATTTTAAATAAAACATATATTTTAGTCTAGGATACGCTTCTGTTGTTGTCTGGCATACAATTTACAGTAAAACTTGATATTTCAGATTGTAATCAATGAAGTGCCTGAGCATATTTGAAATAAGCTTTTAGATAGCTATACTAGGAACATGACAATTCTACTGATCAGGATAACATTATAGTATACTATGGTACATATCATTTTTATTTGGCTTTTCCTTTGAAGAGATTTCAACTGCAAATATCAATAAAGCAACCATATGCAATAAAGCATCTGCATATCGTTGTCTATGTACTCCTATGGAGTGCCAAAGATACAGTGAGCTATCTCTAAGATGAGCAACTGCAGTTGGTCTCTTAGAAAAATATATTATAAAAGTGAATCATTTCTTTACAAAAATATGATTCACATTCCTTTTAGCTTTACTAATCTATTGATTGTCATTTTTTGAAAAGATAAAGTATTTATGGTTTTGAGTATAAGAACTTAAAAAATTATCAGGCTCAAGAAGTGATTCCCATAATAAACACAAAATATGTAAGACCTTAAAAAAGATTGCTATTTCCACTTAATTTACGCGAGTGAAAGTGAATTTGACAGAAAATTACCTTATAATTAACTTTTGCGAAACAGTAATGAAGCCCTAGCGAAAATATTGTGTAACAATATAGCGCATGTAGTTCACGTTTACAGCTATTAACTATTCAGTATTTAAATAACTTTTAAAACTGTCAAAAGTCGAAGAAAAATAATATATTCAGTATTATTTTATGCATTGCTAAAACTGCACGCTTTATGGAGTTTAACCTATTATTAAAGATCAAGTTTCTATATAATTAAGCTCGTTGCCCAACATCTGTGCACAGCTATTAAAGCTACATATAGTAGCTTTTTGTTCTTGCCTCGCTGTTATTGTTTGTCATAAGCGAAAATCGTTTGGCTCGGTGCACGCGCACCTAGAACAAACAAACGCACGTACGAACAGTTATTTGGGTGCATGTAAATAGATAAAGTTCGCCGTGAAGTCAAATGAAAAGAGTTGCGCAGTTGGCGAGAGGGAGCGAGCGCTAAGCAACAAGCAGCCAGAACAGTAATTACGATGCAGAGAAGGCCGCTCTAAATGACAACAATAAATTCACAGAAGAGCGAGCAAAAGCTAATTTGGAAATGAATGAACGCATTGCTACACACACATGCACACATGGACACAGATAAACGTTGACAAACCGAAACCCACAGGGGGTTTGTTTGGCATTCAAATTTCGTAGCCAAGCGTTGCAGCCTTTTGGCATTTCATTTATTTACTTCGTTATCAGAAACTTTAACTTCAACTTTGAATGCAATATAATTCGTTCTAAGTACACAATTCAACAACGTTTGTCATAGATCTCTTTTATGATCTACAATAACCGTTTGCATGTTAACAGAATATCACTGTAAGCAGTTTTAAGTCTGTTATGATAGCGGATGAATGTCCGTAAACGGGTTGAAGTCTGTTATAACTGCGGATGAATGTACGTAGCGCACGAGTGCATATTGAGTACATTTGCACCCAAACGGCGCCAACAACAGAGTGCGAACACTGCAGAAAGCCAGGTAAGCAAAAAAAAACAACAAATATTGTCAATACAATACACTTATGTAGGCTTTGCAATGAGCATGACTAAGAATTTGTGTACTGCTGTCCCACCTGCATAGACTGTGATTGAGTCACAGGGTCGCACGCGACCAAAACAATTTGATACGCATTTATAAAGATAGTCTGCATTCTATTTACCACTTACCTGTTAAAAATATATTCCAAACAAAAGAGACAGCTGACGAATTATGTAGCAGGAAACAAAGTGCACATATAAACACATACACACGCGCACACACACACTCACATACGTATGTTTGTGTATGTATATAATTTTATTTATATACCAGTGTCACAGTTTGCTGTGAAATTTTATTATTATTATTTTATTGCAATTGGATTTTTAGAAAAATAGCTGTGTGCTAGTTTCTAAATTGCGTTTTTCACATTTTTTGCATTGTTATTTATTTGTTTTAAAGACTTCTTTCGTATTCCCGATTTATGTTGTATTCTCTTTTCAGTCGCAGCTAACTTTGCAGTGACGTGCTGTAACGCTGCTGGTTCACAGTAGACTAACAGCGCGTTATCATGTTAAAACTCAAAAGAAACTGCACTGCTGAAAATCGATTAGTTCCGATAGATGCGCAAAATTTAAAAATGCAAATTGTAGTTAACATAAATTTGATTTATTTATTTATTATATATTAATGTATTTTTATTTTTTTTGGAATGATTTCTTATTGCAGTAAGTGAATTCGACTATGTTTCTCTAGATACTCTCTTCTGGTAAAGCTCTTTATGCAATCTAAGCATTGAAAAGGACGTTCTCCCGAATGAGTGCGTATATGATTGACTAAATGGCTGCTTTGCGTGAAGGCCATATGGCAATGTGGACACTGATAAGGTCTGTCACCTGAATGGACACGGTTGTGCCTTTCCAGATTGACACTTTGTGTGAACGTTTTTGGACAGTGTAAGCACTTGTACGGCCTTTCTCCAGAATGAACACGATTGTGCCGCTGAAGATCTCCGCGATTCGCAAAAGTCTTTGGACACAGACAACATTTGAAGGAACGTTCCCCGGAATGGGCACGTATGTGCTCCTGTAGATACCATTTACTAGTAAAAGCTTTTGCACATTCGGTGCACTTGTAGGGTCGCTCGATATGGCTATGCTTCTCCAGCTCTGTCCATGAAGATGAGTGCGAATGAATGCGAATATGATTGGCTAGATGGTTGCTCTGTGTGAAGGCCTTCGGGCATTGGACGCACTTGAAGGGTCGTTCGCCGGAGTGAACTCTCATATGTTTGTCCAGATTGCAGCTCTGATTGAAGGCTTTCTGGCAGTAGATGCAGGAGTAGGGTCGCTCGCCAGAATGAATGCGAATATGCCTTTTAAGACTTCCTCGATTCGTAAAAATCTTTGAGCAAATCGGACATGGCTGAGCTTTATCTGATTTGTTCAGTTGAAGTTTCACTGGTTCATTAAGCTGTTCATTTGTGCTTCCCTTGCCTATCGGCTCAATGAACTCCTGCTCCTCGCTTTTTATGTGCACTTCTATATTTCTATTGACTTGCTCCTCTTCTTCTTCAATTTCCTTAGCCTCCACTTTAATGCTACATTCTGGATATTGCCAAGCCTCGCGCAGCAGCTGACTAAAGTGTTGATAGCTCTGCTCGCATCTTCTTTTGAAACGATATGCATTCTGCGCAGCTAGCACGCAGGCTAAACATATTTGTTTTGGAAATGGATCGTCGCGTAGCACAAGACAGTCAACGCATTCGTTAAGCATCTCGGCCAGACAGGGCTCGGATTTGTCGGATTGATCACGTTCAGCGAAGATATCCACTAGAGTGACAGCGCTGCTTGTACAAACGCGACAAACTTCTTCCATTTTAAATGGGAAGGCAAATTTTTCCAAATCCTCTTTTTGTTTATGTTTTCTTTCTATATCAATTTGTAACGCAAGCTGCATCCGGGTGGTCAGCAAATACCTAAAAATATACTAGTTTTTGGTAAAAATACCATATGTTGTATTTTGGCTTTGTAGCGATAACGATTATATTTATTTATACCTTAAATGAGGATTAAAATGCTTTTTGTTATTTATATAAGTTAATATAATTTTTAATTTAACAATTTCTTCATTTTATATTCTATTACGCTCGAAATTTTGGTGTACATCTTTCAGTTAACCGTCATCGAACCAATCGAATAATGCGGCGAAGTTTGTTTAACAGCGCAACATGTTCCTACAGCTATACAGTCATAGCATTACTCTCTCTGCTCTCTTAAGATTACCTGCACGTATATCTTATTGGACTGTTGAGAACAGCACTTGTTAACATCGTGCGTCGACTCTAACAGCTGTTACACAAAACTGTTATTGTATATCTTGCTGTTGACGCGTGTGGTCGGGTTTTTTCGGCGGTAAATGCGGGTATTATAATCTAAGCAACAAATATAAAGTGCAAAATAAAGAAAAAATTCATGAAAAAATTGCAAAAATTTCTAAATGTGTTGAAGATCGCGATAAACATAATATTAGTTAAATAAAGGTAAATTATAGCAAATGCAAAGCTATTTTTAAGAGTGTGTGTGTAGCAAAATCGATTATTCAATCTGTGTGTGAACGTATGTGTATGCGTATGCGTATGCGTATACCTCAGTGTATGTGTGAGCATGTGTGTGTTTGTTTTAAAGTTTTTTATGCATTGGGCATACCACTATAAACGGAAAACTTAACATAATATGCCAATTTAACTAATTTAAAATGCAGCAAAGACAATTGAAAAGAAAAATACGAATAAAACGCAAACGACAAAGCAAACTGCAAAATGTAGAGAAGTGTATACCAAAAGCAGAGCGTAAAAAAGTCCAACCAGAAACGTACACAGTCACAGTTACACACACACTCGCACAGAAACACAAATTCATTTGCTCATACTCTTACACACATATTCACACATACTGAGACAAACGGCTAAGCGCGTACACAAAGTAAATGAGCGCAAAAGCAATTGCGAAAAAGAAAAACAAGTGCAAAAGCAAAACACAGTCTATGAGTGTGTGTGTGCGCGTGTGTGTAAAAGCAAAAAGCAAACGCAAAGCGAAAGATTTAATAATTAATTTAATGCCTCAGCTTGAGTTTAGCAGGAAAGACAAAAGTTCTCACTGAGCTGGCAGCTGATGCAGCTGCCAGTGGGTGTGAGCGAGAACGCAGCATATGTCGGCCATCAGCTGTTTTGACACTTGACACGATCGTCGCCCGTGTTGTTTTTTCTCGTTTTTTTTTGTTGTATTTGATTTACTTTGTTTTAGTTTTTTTTGCATTTTCTTTGCTGCTGTGTTTGCTTGCCTAAACGAGTTGCGCTTTGATTTTTGCGTTGTGTTAATTAATGCAAATTGGTTTATTTATTGAGTTAAATTGTTTTTATGCATAGTTTGGTTTCAATTGACGCAAAAGCAAATGCAAAGTCAAGCAAAGTCAAAAGCAATAACAATATTTCAAATAAAATATATAAATAATTACAAAAGAAACAAAAACAGTGAAAAGTAAAAACAATGTAGAATAAAAAACTATCTGGCAACTCTCTACAAGTTATTGTTCCCCTTAAAAAAAAATTAAGTCAAAATTTCCAACGCTAATTTTTGTTTTATCCTTTTTCTTACACAATTCTCTTTGCAGCTACACAGAGAAAAAAAAAAAGAAAATTTAAATTTAAAAGCGGAATTAAAGAATTTCAAGTGTTAAACCAAATGTTAGTCTAAGCTTAAAGTGTAAAACTAGTTTAAGCCCGCAAAGTGTTAACAAAAGTAAAAACAAAACATAGTAATTTATAATATTAATCCAAAAAAGAAACGAAAACTGTAATAAATAATACAAAAACCAACAACAACAACAAAAGCTGAAGCTTCCACTAATACAACAAGAGCAAGAGTTAAACAGTCAGTTTTTACGGCTAAAAACGAAGGCTAGAAAAAAGGCTAAACGTGAATAGCTGCGCTTTGCAATCAGCCCAATTGCATTAAAATTTTCTTTTGACCGTTGTTAATCAATTCGCCAAAATAGCTAAATCCATTTTACAATTTCTAAAAAAGAAAAAATCCCATCATAGTTCAGGAACGGCAAGCGGCAGCGGCAGCGGATCAGAGGGCAAGTTACAGCAGCAGCACAGCAACGAGGAGGAAGGCGGTGGTGCAGGTGGAGGACAGCAGGAAGCAGCCGCCGCTAGCCACAAAATAACGCCGCCGACCACAACAGCAGCAGCAGCAACAGCAGCGGGCAGAGCATCGGGTGCAGGAGTCGAAGCAGGAGTCGGAGCCGGTGTAGCCAAAACAGACGCAGCTGCTGCCTCTGGCGAGGAGCCGCCGTTGGCGAACAACCAAAGCAACAGCTCACCTCAAGCTCAGGTCTCGGCCAGCGCCACGTTTCGTTTGTCTTCGTTGACGGGCACCATCTCGAAAATGGGCAATAACGCGACCACATCCAACAAGAAGGTGGATGCCGCCGAGACGGTTAAGGAGTTCCTTGAACAGGCCAAGGAGGAGTTTGAGGATAAATGGCGTCGCAATCCAACCAATACGGCTGCGCTCGATGATTTCGAAAGGATCAAGACACTGGGCACCGGCTCCTTTGGCCGCGTCATGATCGTGCAGCATAAGCCAACAAAAGACTACTATGCCATGAAGATATTGGACAAGCAGAAGGTCGTCAAGCTGAAGCAGGTGGAGCATACGCTCAATGAGAAGCGCATCCTGCAGGCGATACAGTTCCCATTCTTGGTCTCGCTCCGCTACCACTTCAAGGACAACTCCAATCTCTACATGGTGCTGGAGTATGTGCCCGGCGGCGAGATGTTCTCGCATCTGCGAAAAGTCGGACGCTTCTCGGAGCCGCATTCACGTTTCTATGCAGCACAGATTGTGCTCGCATTTGAGTATTTGCATTATCTGGACCTCATCTATCGCGATCTGAAGCCGGAGAATTTATTGATCGATTCGCAGGGCTACTTGAAGGTCACCGATTTCGGCTTCGCCAAGCGGGTCAAGGGCCGCACCTGGACGCTATGCGGCACACCTGAATATCTGGCGCCCGAAATCATTTTGTCCAAGGGCTACAACAAGGCCGTCGATTGGTGGGCGTTGGGCGTGCTGGTCTACGAAATGGCAGCCGGCTATCCGCCGTTCTTTGCGGACCAACCCATACAGATCTACGAGAAGATCGTCTCTGGCAAGGTGCGCTTCCCCTCGCACTTTGGCTCCGATCTGAAGGATCTGTTGCGTAATCTACTGCAAGTGGATCTGACCAAACGCTATGGCAATCTGAAAGCAGGCGTCAATGATATTAAGAACCAGAAATGGTTCGCCTCCACGGACTGGATTGCGATCTTCCAAAAGAAAATCGAAGCGCCGTTCATACCGCGGTGTAAAGGTCCCGGGGATACAAGCAATTTTGATGATTACGAAGAGGAGGCGTTGCGAATTTCCAGCACCGAAAAGTGCGCCAAGGAGTTTGCCGAATTCTAGAAGATGCACAAACAACAACACGCATTCAAGTCACCATCTTCGTTACCATCGTCGTTGTTGTCGTCGTCGTCGTCTCGTCTATATGTCTACTACTTACTACAACTACTACTATTACTAGTGCTACAACTGCAGCTGCAACTGCAACTGCAACTGCAACTGCTACTGCAACTACAAATGCAACTGCAACTTTTACATCTACTTGGGTCTAGCTGGTCATATACTTATCACACACACACATACCCATACACACAACCCAACACACACAAACACCAACACCAATACAATACAGCACAACACAACACACATCAAAAGAAACCCCAATTGGATTTTTCATACCCAGTCGCAACAAATAACAAATAACAGTGAGTATCCAATTGGAATTATTTACATTATAATGCATTGATATTATATAACATTCAGAAAGGATATTCTATTTATTTATTTTTTTTATAATAAAATTTAAACTAGTTAAATATAGTTATAATTAATAAATATATAATATATTATATATTTGGAGGAGCTCAAACTGAGACATCTTTACATTGCATTGAATCACTCTTATTGTATAGTCTTGTGTACATATATATGTATATTAAGATAACACATATTATAAGTTCGGAAACTTTCAATTAAAAGTTATAAATATGCCTTATAAATCAAACAACAATAAATATTAATATCAGCAAATATGATAATCAAAAACAAGTCCATCAGTACGTGATTATTAGGTGTATTTGAAGTCTTTTCAGTCAAGTCTTTTTTCTGTCTTAATGTTAAATGCAAGCAGCAATGTATGCTTTCATTACTACTTTTAAATTACTAGAAAATCTTCATTTGTGACCAAGATATTGCCTCTTGAATTTAATTAGTATCTTTCTCACACGCCACCTATTGGCGCGTAGAGTAACCTGTCGCTGTTAGTTGACCTTGTCGGAAGTCTTTTCAGCGCGCGATATCTCACTGATAAATAAAATTTTCAAACATTTTCAAAAGACTTGTATAGAAGAAAAAATGTACTTTCTGTTATTGCAGAAATAAAAATTTAACTAGATATGATAGAAGCTGAAAATGCCATAGAGGCGTTTTTTGCATTTTAGGTTAATATATATTTGACCTTTTAGCTCTATTCTAGTTTCAGTATTGCGCTCACTTAACCACCACAAACCATTGAAAAAGTATAGTCTGATACTTGGTAACTAAATTTGATCAAAGTAAATTAATTTTGTGGTCCTGTGGTTTCTTCAAGGTTTGATAGGCGAGCATTCTATAGGAAATGAATCTCAGATTTTTGCTTTATTTATTCAGTTTTGTGCAGCCACATACTTGGGTATAGGGTATCAGTGATGTATTATCTTTCATTCAAATAGTGTTCTTATATAGGCAAACGTAATTTGCACTCTATATTTACATTCTATTCCCTAAGAGATCGGTGTTGTGATATATACGCATAGATAATGATGGAAACTTTGTTCCATAAATGATTTACGATTGATGGTTGTTTGTTTCCCTTTGGACAGCACCTTGAAGTTGATGAAGCACAGCAGCAGCTTCTTAAGCACACGAACCCGAACTGAGTTCATCAACTCAAATTGTTCTGATTGTGCTTTAGACAGCTTCTGCTTTTCACCCTCTTCATTATCTCACTCTGCCCACATTTTGTTGAAAGCGTGCCGGTCATTCTTTTAATTAGTTTGACTCGTTGCAGCTGTCAGTGAGTCGAATTTCTTGGTATTTGGCGGGCTCTATATGTGTCGGTGGGTCGACAAAGGCTTTGGCAACCTGCTCGCACCACATGTTGAGCACATGTTCCTTCCATTGAAATAATTCCTAATACGTGCTCTTACTCGACTCTGGCCGTTTCAGTTGCTGGGAAACACCATTCGAGATAATGCTAAATGTCAGAGCTTTTTTTTTCAATCGTTCAAAAGTGCTCAATGAATCAATGAGTTGAAAATAATTCGCGTTTGACACTAACTATGCGTTGTTAGATAAGAAATTTCTGTCACAGGTGGTAATAGAATACTTTGTGGTTGTAGACTACGAATATTTTACTGCCAAACACATTATATAATATGGCGAAAGATTAGATTAAAGGTATTATCTAATATCGTATAGATATATATATGTATATAAATATTATGAATTACAAGTTATGCATCTTTAAATAAAAGCATTGCAATGACAACCACAGATATTTCTCTGATAATATTTTTATTTAAACAATAAATATATATTAAATTAAAAAAATAATAATAATTTAATATATTGATGTATAAATATAATTAAAATACAAATATTAAAGTTTAATAATGTTAATATAATAATGTTATTCATTTAAAAATTTTATTTTTATTTATATATATTATGTTATTTTTTACATTTATATTAACTCTGCCTTTGACTGATTGATAATAAATTAAAAATATGCAAGTATTTGGGTTAATTAATTTGCGTCTGCTGAAGAGATAATAGCTATAGCCCTTCTTACAAAATTTCCCTACACGTAATTGTTATTTCTTTTATCTTTTTTTTACTTTTTGGTAATTAAAACTTTTGCGTGAACGAAAATTTCTTGCTTGCCTCAAAAACACAGCCCTCAGTTTGCTACCTGTCTCTCTCACTGTCTCTCTCACTCTCTCCCTCACTCTCTCTGTTCATGCTCACTTTTCGCATTGAACTTTGCGTTTAACCAAATCAACTTGGCGACCAAAATGCCACAAAATATTGATATTTACACTTGACCCATTTGGTTGCCTTGACAGTCGAGTATGTATGTATGTACATGAGTGCTTTTGTATGTATGTGTGTTGTGCTGTCCTTAGCATAACTAATGTCAAGCCAGCAAGGCTAACAAAATAGAAAATTTGTGTATATATGTATTTATATTAAATATATATACATAATTCTATGCGCTTTTGCTTTGCAGTTACAAATGGTTTTTTATACTCGTTTTTTAAGTGGAAAAACGGGTATATTAGTTGTGCACAATAATATAGAAAATTGATATTTAAACTAAAAGCTTCTGCGGTGCCTGGTATTATGAGCTGTTAAGAAGAGCTTGAGGGCGTGGCTAAATTAACTTGGTAAACTGTTATTAATCACATAACAAATATTATGATTGTATTATGGTCAATCTGTAAGTTCTAGAAACTTACACCTGGCCTTATCAAAAGAAAATTACTTTAGACTGCCTATATATATACCTTCAGTTTTGGTTCTGTTCATTAGGGCGATTGTTGTATAGTTGAAATTTAACTGTTTCTGTGTTGTCAACAACAACCATTTTGCAGTCTGTTACACCCGACTGCAACATTCTGACTTTTCGCGTGCTTTTCGCCCATTAGCCAAATACGCATTGTTGTTGGTTTTTCATTAAAAGTCAAGACGCTGCGCGTTATTAATATAATAATAAATTATAAGCAGCCACTGTGCGGCAAATGCGTGTAACAGGCGAATAAAACGTCAAGAAAATATACAAAAAAAAAAAGGAAAACATAAAACATTTATAATTATGAAATTTACAAGTCAAGGCGTGGGCCGTCGTCATTAAAGAGTCAGTAGAAGCATACAGTGTAGACTGCTGCTGACCTCCACAATAGACGAAATATTTGTATACTAAATACTTTAGCTGCATTTCATATAACACATTGACCGTGACCTTGCCTGACCTCTGGATAGGCTCTGCTGGCTTGTCTTCTGCTAATTTGTTTATTCCATTCCTTCATGTGACACATTTCTTGCTCAATTTTATTGGCACTAATTAATGTTCGAAGGGAAACAAAAAAATAAAAAGGAAACAAAAATTGTATTCATCAATCATTTCTTTTTTATTTGTTTCACTTTTCGTTTTCAGCCCCGTGGCCAATTATATCGATAGTCTGAGCAACTAGCACTTAAGCATTTGCCTATTTACATAAACCCCTCCAAAGTGCTCAATGAATATATATGAGTCGCGTTGTCTTAGATATGACTAAGACTTAGGCTTTAAGGCCTAATAGGGATATTGTGTTAGGGTATTGATGTTAAAGTTCATAGTAAACTAAATATTGCCTAATGATAATTATCTAAACTGATAATAGTTCTATCAATTCCTCAGTTTCTCAACATTCCATTCAATGTTCACATATTAATCAATTTTATGGTAGCTATAAAACTCTGTGTACACATTTCTTTTGTTTTTGTTCACTTTTTATATTCTTAAAAATGTTTTGTACTAGCCTTCACTATTTCGCAATATTATTTATTGTAATTTAGGAAAATATTTTTATAGAAAATATATATAATATAGTGGGATCAACTTCTTTATAGGGACATCCTATAGCTAAATTCTTATAGATAAATTATTATTAACCTTAGAACTCTTTCTAAATCAGTTTAAAGCGCATTGAAGCTAATCTTATAGTGCTATATATCATATGTAATATTTCTTAAACACTTCAAAGTGTTTCATTGCCATATTATTATCATATATAATCTTAATATGTATAAAAGTATTTCTCCATGTATTTATTTTCAAAAAAAAACTTCAAAGTGCATCGAAGACAGTTTAAGTCTTTTTAAATAAAGTTTTAACTTTATAATTTCAGACGTGAATTCTATGAAAACTATTAAATACTTTAAGATTTTTTGTGATTTTTGTGCCCTATAGAAAAATAGGGTATATTTGCCTTTAGGTAAAAGTACAGTTGTGTTCATGAAAATTTTAGTAGTAAATTTACATTAAATAATTTTTATATTTAAATATTATTTATTTATTTATATATTTATATATTTTATTTTAATATTATATTTTATTCTTGTCTCTGCATTTGTGCCATATCTTCGTGTGGTTCATCTGACTCAATTTCGCTTGCTGTTAGAGCCACACAATCTAAGAATTAAAACTGGAAGCTTAAATTTATTTCAAATTGATACCGATTTTCACTTATTTTTAACATAGCTTAAGCTATATTTTAAATGTACACAATTAATGTCTAGATTAACGGTAAGCAAACTCACTAAATGATTACTTTGATTTGGTTACATAAAAATCTTATTGTTAAAAGATAAAAATTCATTTAATATTAGAGAGAATATTTTCAATATTAGCTTGACACATCGTTCAAGGTATTTCCTAGTCGAGCATTCCCTATAAGAATACTCTTACTTTTATTATTTTGACATTACCTAAGCAGCAGCAAGTGGCCGACACTCGCTGTAAGCTTCAATTAAGCCGTTAACTCATATTTGGCTTAAAGGAAATTGATAGATTTTCATGAAAATAATATAATATTATGAATTAATATTTAACAGCTATCCATTTATTTGACGCCATTGCAATTGTCTTTTAACTCACGCTATCAACTGAAACTTTCTTTTAATTTTACTTTTGATAGTGTGAGTTCTTCATCACTCTCAATAATTCATAGACTTATACTTATCTGAAATCATTTTTATATAAAAACTGAAATTCTAATTGACGAAATGTGAGCGATAAATTAACAGGTTTTATTATCTCACACGCGCTATTTATTTAAACCAGATAGAGCTACTTTTTATTGGATTTTTGTTGAAATTAGTCAATTTTGTAGTCATTTCTTATTAGCCCCGCTTTTAATACAGTTAGTAATACAGTTAGTGGGTAAAAGTATTGCATATCTTCTTGTCTCGTCTTCTACTGGGGCGGAACTGTCTGATTAGTTGGGTGAAATGGGGTCAAATTTGGTTCAAGTGTCTGCACAGTATAAGTTCAAATCGCTGCTGGGTGCCACTCAGCAGTAGAAACAACAACAACTGCAGCAGTAGCAATAATTTTAACATTCGCCACGGCAACTCGTTTAGAACACGCACGAAATTCGTTGCTCGCACATTTGTGTCGCTCCAATAAGCAACCAGAAACCAAGTTTAGATGCAACAACTGCTGCTGCTGCTGCAATAACATCCACATAAATCTCTGCGCATAGAAAAAAAATGCAACTGCCAACGCGCTGAGACGTTGTCTGGCCAACTGGGGGCTGGCCGGCTGACAAGCTAGAAACACATAGAGACAGACACGGCCAGAGACTCTGAGCAGGCTGGGTAGCCTTGTAACAGTGCCCTCAAATCAACTAGCAAACACGCACGCGCTGCAGCCACTAATAACAACAGCAGCAGCTGCAACAACAACAACAATAGCCACATCATTATAGTGTCAGTAATAGCAAAAAAAAAAAAAACAGAAAAAAAATTAAAATGCGCTGAATTCACAATAAACAACGGCTTGCATAAAAATTATAAGCAACTTAGAAGAATACAACGAAACAGTTATGCTCTATCAAAAAGTATAAAAAGCAGTAAATAAAGATCATATATCATATCATATATACATATATCATAAAGATCATAGATCATATAATATAAATTTAAAAAAAATAAAGAGCGAAAGTGTTAAGAGCTTGGACAGTGTTTAGTAATTCTTTATTCCTTAAATTCTTTTTGAAACAAACATTTCTATCTATATATAAATATATATATATATATATAGATATAAGAATAAAAAAAGAATAAAAGTTAAAATATAATTTTGTTAAAGAAATTTATATTAAAACACAATAGTTCTTGAATTTAATGCTCTTCTAGTTAGCTGACCTTTCTGTATTTTGTTTCTCATTCTCAAGGTCTACTGAATAATTATAAAATTAATTTCTATAAAAAAAAAATTGAAACCTATCCAAAAAAATTTATAAAATGATGAAATGTGTTTAATAACATTTTATAAATTAAAAAAAATCTAAATTTAAAAGTTTTTTTCTGCTAGACATATCAATTTTTATAGAGCGTCAACTATTTTTACATTAACTGTAAATCAAATTTTACGCAGTTATTCCAATTAGAAAATATAATAATCAATTCCGTTACTGTACGTCTCACATCAAGTATTTTATATTCTATTGTCTTGAATATATCAGTACGTGGTAGCAATTTTTATTCCATGACTGTAAATTCCAATATATTTGTTGAATATTCCATTATCAAAATCCAATCAGACTGTTAAAGTCGCACGGTTAACTTAAGCTTTCAATTCTCTAGCTCTCCAGTATTTGTGTATTTAAGTGTTCTGTTTGTTCTGCACATGCTAATTAGCATTTAGCTTATTAACTATTACAACGCGTCAGCTATAACTCAACGAGTAGTAATACGAACGAGAGTAGGAATTGTGTAAATGGCTAAGCAATGCTGATTATTAACTCTCTGGGAGTTCACAGATGTTGGTCGGCTCACGTGATGACATAGTTACACCGCTTGCCGTTGTTTCTTCTCTGTTATTTTCTTTACTTTTAATTTTATTGTATTTTGTTTAGTTTGTTGTTTTTTGTGTGTGCTTCGTTCGTCAAGGGTATTCGCATTCATAATTAATTCTTAACGGGCTGTGTCAACGAGCCGAATGAGCAACGCGTCGAGTGAAAAGCAAAACGAATGCTCCACACTCTGAGTTGGCTTATCGAGTTTGCGTTTGCGTTTGTTTTTTTTTTTCATACGCATCGAGAATAAATTAAACGATTTTCTCTGTTAGCCGAATATATTATTTTGTTTGTTTCTTTTGCTTTTGCATTTTGTTATTTTATTATTATTTTTTTGCTAGAGCTTGCGCGAAAACGAGTTTTTGTTAGGAGCGGCATGCGAATGCATGGCTATAAAAAATACTGAAAAAAAGCATTTAAATTGAGACAACCGAAACAGAAAACAGCAACAATAATGAAAACAACAACAACAATTGTCATTTAAATAACGCACACGTCGTCGTTGTCGCCATGTTAATTTTTTTTTACTTTTTGTTTTTATTTTTGCAATTATTTTTGTCGTTTTTTTTATTTTATTTACACTTTGTCGTTGTGTGTACATGACAGATAAAACGCGTACATTTTGCCCTGTTTTGCATTGCCCACTGCCCTCACTCTGCCTCCCTCTCTTTCTACCCCTTTTGTGTGCTGGCTTCGCTTCGTTGCTCTCTATGTCGCTTTGGCTTATACATTTTGCAATGCAATTTTCATTCAATATTTATGGCCTAGCAAAATAGAATCGAACATGAAAAAGGCAAAACAATGAAAATTGAAAATTCGCTTAGCTTTCAGTTTTATTTTTTTTTTTATTTATTCTATTTTTCTTTTGTATGTTATTTTGCATGTTACGTATCGTTCGCGATGCACACATGTTTGTTGTTTTGCCGGAAGCTGCTGTCTATGCAGCTCATTTGGCAGGCAGCGGGAATCCTATTTGATGCGGTGTGAACCGGTTGCGAATTACTATGGGAAAAATTATAGCAAAAAGCGTTAAAAAGTAAAGTGGGCTGATTTTATTCAAGATCTGCCAGTTTGAATTTCAAAAATTTGTACGTTATGTTAGATAATGTACGCTAGAAAATATGTAAGAGTTAATTAGTTAATTAGTTCTCTATGTGATATTTCTGTTGTGCTTCATGATTTAATTTTGATGAATATGAAAAAAATATGTGTCGATTTGTTAAAAAACAAGTTTCTATTTTCAAAAATATATATTTTAGTGTAGACTGTGCGAAATATACAGAATTTATAGTGTTCTATATTTGTACCTGGGTATCATCTTAATATATTTAATTTATTGATTTTTGTTATTTCAAAACATATAAGATGCTTTCTAATATGTTATTGATGATACTGAAAAGACTAAGAGTATTTTTCCTCTTTCATAACGTCACAATCATTTTGTATACCCTTCCATTTTACCTACCCTAAACTATCAATTTTTGTAAAAAAAATATATATATAATTCTCAAATATTAAATAAAACCCCTATTTAATAATTTCAAAATTGCCATTGAATCTTTGCAATTTAATTCCAAGACCAAGAATAACATATATGTGTTAAGTCGAATATTGTGATATTGTCTTTAGCTTAGCTAATAGATAAACAGCTGCATATCATATCAGCTGTTCAAACTAAAATCTTTTTATATTAATTATCGTTGTTGTTGTTAGCTTTGAATTGTGCAACACTTTGCGATGATAACAAATGCGAAATGTTGAGAATGTCCACAGCGAATGCCAAATAGACGTCAAGTGTAAACCCCTTCGATGGCTTATCAAAAAATTAAAACAAAAAAAAAACGTTTGACGTTTGTTATTTTTCTGTTTGTTTTTCTAGCGTTGATATTGTTTTTTGTCATGCCTAAAAAAAAACTAAATAAATTAAATTCAATTCAAATCGACTAGTGTTGCCAACAGACAAAAACTGCAATAATTAATGCAGAGCAGCAAACTATTCAGATTCTAATTTGAATTCCAATACTTATTCTAATTTCTGAGGTTATTTTTTTAACTTGCTTTACGTACCTGGGAAATGGGTTAAGAATATGCACCCTAGCTGCTGGCATGTTTGGACTTGCTTTTGGCTTTTGTTTTATTTTAATACTAACTGCGCGCATTACATAAGCCATTCATTTTTGGCCTGATAACAAAGACGTCATGCAAGCGGCCAACAACAACTGTTATATATAAATACATACAAATACGTATACATATATGTATGTATAGGTATTTTGTGCATGTATTGCAATGGCCAACACACAGTCTGCATAAATGTTATTGTTGTGTTTAGAAGCGAGTCGTGTGCCTAATTGAATTTGTTAAAGACTCCCTCGCTCGCTCTTTGTACATCAATACAAATGACATGTAATCAATAATAATTATTTGTTATTGCGTTGACATTAGACAGTGGAGCGAGCGCTTGGCTACAGCTATGGATGGCGTGCGCGAGGTGGGGCGAGGCAGGGCGTTGTCTGCATGCAACCGAATGCCAAAGCAGGTGCTTGCCAGCAAATTAATTGAACTCATTTTTTTGTATTTTTCATTCTTGTCTCTATGCCCAGCCCCTCAGCTCATCTCTCGTGTAGTCAAATGTTACACGAAAGGCGAAATTATTGATTAATTATTTGTTGAGAATTCTGTATGGCTATTTATTTCATTTTAACACTGGCCAACAAGAAATGGGGCTTTGCTAATAAAAATTACTATGTAAATTGTGGATGAAATATTATTATTATTATTATTATATTATATTATATTATATTGTATTCATTTCTTTGTTTACATTTGTTTTGAAGAATATTAAAAAAACCCAATTGATATAAATTACTTATGTGTTTCATGTTTATTTCTTATATTTCATATAATTTATATTATATTTATATAATTATATTTATTTTATATTGTATTTTACTTGCATTAATTTTTTATTTTATATATGTAATAGTTCTAGGAATAACAAATTACAAGAAATATTAATAAAGTTAAGACTTTGTAAAAAAATTAAAATTTATTCCTTGCTCTTCAGTGTTTCTAATTAAGCTATCATTTTTCCGTAGTATTTCAATATGTCTGCATCTCGAAAGTGCCAGAGTGTGTGTGTGTGTGCATGTGCCTGAGGTTGTGTTGGCTGTTTAATTACATTTGCTTCTTACGTATGGAAATGTCTGTCTGATAGATGGGCTCTATATGATTGATCGTTGTAAACGATATTTGCTATAAATATCAAACTACGCATTCGTGGAAATTGTATAAGCGCTAAAGAAATACAAAATTCTATAACTAAGTGCAGTAGAGAAGACGTTTAGATATTGTACGCGTGAAGGTCAGCTGCTTATAGTAATTTTTACTTAGCAAATGCTCTTGACTTGCCTTGGACAGCGGGTGTATACTTAATGTATGGCATGCACATATATTACGCATACGCAGCGTTATGCACGACCCACGCGCGCTCTCGGGCATTCTTGTGGAAGTTGAGTTGTGCAGACTGCTAGCAACAGATAAATGTAATTACTGTCTTATCATAATTACCAGCAAAATGAGAGCAAAAAAATGTAGCAGAAAATACAATAAATGTTGTGTGGAGAGAGCAGGGCGTGGGAAGGTTGAGTGTACGCCCGGCACAAGCTATGACGATGAATGACGATGCTAGCGAGTGAGCTCAGCTGTATGGCTCTCACGCCTATACACACAGCCACACACACACAAGTGCACTTTACTCGCAGCCACAGAATGAGTGCGCTGCGTGTTGGCAAAAATGAGAAAGCAACAGCTTCCTTTAGCCTGTCAGTTGTTGCTGCTGTTGCTGTTGCTGTTTCAAATTTAAATTTTATTTTATTGCAGCGCACAAATTGTGCGCCGGCAGCGTTGTTGCGTGTAAGCCTCAACCTCAGCCCCATCCTCAGTCCCAACCTCAGTGCGAGGGCTGTCCTGTAGAAACCTAACTATGCAGCACTTAACTAGATTTCACAGAACATTTAGTTGAAGCTTAATTGATATTAACTGTGCTTACTAACTTAAATAAATTAATCGTCAACCATCCACTTTAGTTTCATTGAGATATAATATAAATATTCAGCTATCTCAATTAGTCGCAATTTTTCGTTATAATATAAATTGAATTTTAAAGAAAATACATTGTCTTATCGTTTAACTACTACATTTAAATTCAAATTCAGATACTTAAATATTTAAATACAATTTTGTGCTACTAATCAAATATAAAATATTAGGGAAAGATAACAATTTCAATTTTGTAAATTTTAGATGAATTTAACAATTACTTTTTAGAGCGAAAAGTATTATTTAAAAATATTTATAAAAGTGAATATATTTATTTATATATTTATTTCCATATTTATTTACATATTAGATTAAAATGAATACACAAGTAGCTGATTTTCTACAAAACAGAAATCTTTTTTGTTGTACATTTTAGATTATTTTAATAATTTATTTGTGATGATTAAAAATTAAACAACAAAAAATAAAGAACAAAATTTGAAAATTCTATAAAACAATATTGTTTATTATTAAAATATATATTATATGTGTTAAATATTTATTTATTATATAATTTCTACATAAAAATATATATATATATATATTCTATATATATATATATATATATATATAAAAGTAAATAAATAAATAAATTTAAATAAGTAAAGGTTGATAGTTGTAAATAATTTTATTTTTTCGATGCAGCGGTCAATTTCTAGGTCTAAGTGACTTAGTGCAAATCACGTAACCGAAAGTTTCAACTTACTTCGTTGCTAGGTGCAGTTTCAGCAGTTGAAAGTAAACTCAGTTTAATTAAAGCTAGGTAATTCATCAGCTTCTGATAAAATTAAAATACAAATGTTTTATTTTTAAGGAAATTTGTGGAACTATTAAATTAGAAAATATTTCTATTAATTGAACTCTTTGAGCTCTAGCCTCGGACTATCTGCTGCTTAACTAGATAAGCTTTTAATACCTAATTCTTAACTATACTTTATATGCTTCATAAACTTCACTCCCATTTTCAGTCTTATTAACAGAGCTATTTGAATTTGAAAACATATTATCTTTCATTGTTGAACAGCCCTCTAAACGCGTTGCGTTTGTGTGTGTTTGTTGTGTTAATTGCCTTCATGCGCGCGCAAGTTGAGTTTCTGACCTCCCGGGCCACTTCCTTTACATGGCGCACAGTGCCTGTGGGGCTCAAGTTGTGCTGCCTCTTCTCCGGGCTGCTCTTAGCCTTTAATTACTTTCGTAGTTAATTTTGTTACAACAAAAGCGACAGCAGCAGCAACAACGACAACAACAATGGCAGCAGCAGTAGCAGCACCGTCAATGCCACTGCAAAAATTGAAATTTGCTTTTAATTCACGCGTCTGGCCCTCGAGTTGTGTTCACAGTGTTCAAGTGTCCTGCTCTTGCCCAGTCCATGTTCGGCTTCCGTTTCCTGTTCATTTCCAGGCTGACATTTAAAATGTATTTGTCATTTTCCATTTCCATTTCCCTGGAAAGCTTCAAACCAAATTTTAATTGATTCGTCTCGAGGGCCTCAATCGATTTCTGCTTTGTATTTTCATTTTTTTTCGCTTGGTCACGCTCTCTGTTTTCGCTTGGCCCGAAAATTGATTTAAATTTCAAAGCCAACAAGTTTATTGACATTAGATACGACGGCCGCAACGTATTTTATATGATTGTATATGTATACATATATGTGTGTATTTTTTTCCAGTTGCCTGGCCGCAAAAGTTTTCCACGCTGTGATTTTACGATATTGAATGCCTTTTAATTGTCGCTCTTTTTTATTGCTTCGCCCAGCACTCGCCTTGGTTCTGTTATTGAAAAAGTTGAGAGTTCAAAGCGTTGAACACTTAAGTTTCTCAAGTGGGCGTGGGAACAAATAGAGCAGAGTCAGTCGCAGATGAATGATAACAATGAAAGAACTCAAACTGTTGATAACGAGTTGCAGAAATTTTGGGCGTTTGTTGAACTTCAGCATTTAGCATTTAGCATTCAGCAAATCTGACGCCATTCAACACACACGCATACACACACAAATAAATATATATATAAATATTCTTTTGATGAACTTAAATAATTTTCTTAAATGGCCCCAATAAGCGCTGAATGCTGCGCCGAATGCCAGATGAAAAGGCCAAAAGTGCGTTCATCAACACTTGCCGAATGCAAATTTTTTTCCCTAGTGTCATTTAATTAACGAAGAAGCTATGGATTTTTCGAGATGCTTGTGCTAAAGAGATGTTTAAGAAAGAATTTTAATTCTAATCTTTTAAAATATCGTAGGATTAGCTTTCGAATTCAAGCTTAAAATATTGTCTTGGTAGAAGAACAACTTTGATAAAAACAAAAGAGAAAAATACTTGAAATAATACGCAATATTGTGAGTTAGGTAGGTAAAAATGCTGTATGCACTGTCAGCCAGGTCGCACAATGACCGAATTGTCTGACTAAAAACCCTTCTCTCTCTTGAGCTGCCTCTTATTTTGGAACTGGGCGTCATCCGGAATTTATCTCAAAGGTGGAGCAATTCTATGTGCTTTAATTCTCAGTGTTTTTGTCGTCGCATTGCCTGTTCAATTATTGACTCTTGCAAGCATCTGTACCTTTTCATATTGCCTCCACTTTGGTATTATCTTTGACACTACCTTTTTGGCGAGCTTGGTCCCTTATTCTATTCAACTTTTGCTGTAGAAGAAAGTATACTCTGCGTCGCCAATTGCATCTCAGTAAATGTTTTTTTTGATTTGACACTTTTCCACATCTACATCTTAACTAGGTAATTTTGAAAGTTACCTTGACCAGAAAGTTTTTACAAAAGATATCTCTGCGTGCTTATTATATAGTCACTCCTCCAAATAAATCATAATTTTCAATGTTCATCTCCCTTTCCTAAAATTAATTATTAACAATATGAATGATGAGATGATAAAAAAATATAAATATATGATAAAAATATAATATATATTTCTTTAGAGAACAGTTTTTTAATAAAAAAGTTGCAGTACTACAACTCAAATGATATAGAAAATATTAAGCCTTAGCGAAGAACCTGAAGGTAGCGCTATCTATAAAAAATATTACTGCAATTGCTGACAATTTTACAATAGTGCTTTATATAATGTATAAAAAATAAATTGGTTTTAAAATTGTTTATTTACAAAAAAGTAAAAGTTTCAATGAAATGTCAGTTAGAAAGTTTAAAATTTTTCTCTTTTTATATATCTTATTCGCTTAGATTGTAATTAACATTAAAGAAGAAAAAATTTTCCCAGAGGTTGAGCATTTTAGTTTGAATGTTTGTAGCATCGTAGCGAAAAATAATTGAATAGCCTTGAGCATACATTTTTATCTGATGTGTACAAAGTTGATAAGTCTAAATTGCTAGCTATCTTTGCTACATATTTTAAACACAAAAGTTTTCCAAACGAATAACTTTATGAAGCGCACTTAACTAAAAGCGCGCGCTCCCTCTCTCTCTTTCTCTCTCGCAACATATTTGACCTACACGCAATGACAAATATGTTGCTCACAATTTGTCGACAAATATACAAAATATTTTAAAAATATATATATATATATGTGAATAAAATCATATGAATATAAATTAAATTATATAAGCATGAATTATGCACACACACAAATTTATAAATTCATATATATGTAGACAACCTCCCTGTCCTTGCGCCCCTCCTTCGCACGCTTGGAACATTTTAATAAATCAACACGCCCGGCTAGCTAGCGAGTGGACAAGCTCGAAATATCTTAAACGAGAAGCAACAATAACAAATAAGAAACAAAAACAACACTCTATACACATATTTACTCAAGATATAGACTGCAAATATCATGAAAATGAAATGAACAAAATGCTTGTGGCTGACGATTCGCAAACTATTTTCGATTTGCGACCACACATACACACTCACATTTATGCATATATTCATGTATCTATCCATCTGTCTGTCTCAGTGTCTCTGATGTCTTTCCATTTGTTTGTCTGTCTGCTTTGACCAGTATAGCTACTCAATTCTGTTTGCATTTCAATAGAATCGAACCATAAACAATAACAAAGTGTGACCAGACAGCAAACATTAATGCGCCAAGTAGTTAGGGTATTACAATTGGGTTGTGTGTGCACAAGTCATTGCTCTCGCATGCGAAATAAACTTCTATTGAAGTAATTAAATTGAGTTGCAAATGATTCATGGCATGATTAAACAGTTAAATAAAGCTACATTCACTCAGCTTCTAAATACCCGCACTGCACTACTTGCACAAATCAAGCTTCAAGGGTATATAAGTATATAATATTTTATGCAAATAGAATTGTGAAATGTTCTAATGATTAGCATTAAAATACCCGATAGACTCTAAAGTTGGGCTATGAAATGCATTTGTCTCAAATTTTCTCGCGCTTTCATTTGTCTCTTGCTAAAAAGTTTATGTAAAGAAAATATGATTAGCTTTTGCTTGAGTTTAAGTTCAGTAATAAACTCTTTTGGATAGGGTATTAATTATATATTTTAACTAACTTCCCACAGTCTTTTATATGATTTACAGTAATACAATTTTATAGATATAATATGATTAACTTGCTTCTGTTGTTTACTGAACTGATATATCTACTTGGCTCTACAGTTAGAGTATCGAAGATCTTTATGAAAAGTTTTTAAGATATTCTGTTTTGCATTTTGTCACCATTTATCTAGTTGAATGTACCAATACTATCTTGGCTTTTGTGCCAGGGTATTATATATTCCTCTTTTCTTATTCTTTTATTTTATTTATATTGATACATTTTATATATATATATTATATTGCTGCAATAATAGGAACAGGGTGTCAAAGTATTTTATATCAACTTTCTATGCTTCTTGCTTATTTAGCCCAATTATCTAATTGACTTCTCTAATATGCTTGCTTGTCCTGAAGATTTATGGTATTTATGATATTTTCACTATATTTCGCTTTGTTTAACATTTGGTTAACATTTTATATATTGAGTAGCGCGTGATATATGATCAGCTTATTTATGTACTGGCGCATAACGTAAAACAAGCCTCCACTATTTCCTCCATTTTGCTTCCACATCATATCTACGTAAAGTAGATGATATCTTTATGGCTACACATTCGTATGTAGGATATATAGTTAGGCAGTTTCCAGTTGTTGTGCCGTTAAGTCCGTCGAGCTGTTGCTTTTCCCCAGGTGATAATTACGCATTTTTAAAATGCAGTTTGTCTCTGTGTTGCTCTGCCTCATGAAATATGCAGGGAATTGAGGGGCAGGTAAAAAGGTCAGCAGCGCGAGAGGCAGGCAGCAAGCTGTAGTGCACTCAGCTGGCCTTATTAAAAAAAACAAACAGCAAAGAGTTGCTAAAAACACAGATACAAAAAATACTGACAGAGAGAGAGAGAGAGAAGGAGAGAGAAAGAGAGAGAGGGCGCACCATAACTTTGCAAATGGTTTGGCTTTTGAGCTTTTTGAGCTCTGTGCACATCGCTGAAGACTCAATTACTTAAGTTATTTAAACTTTTTATGCATATAATATACATAAATGTGTTAGTTAGTTAGTTAGTTGAGTCTACTTAATCAGTTACTTGGCAACTGACGCTTTTGATAAGACATACGTGCCTTGTCAAGCAAATGTGTCTCTAATTTGGACTAACATACATTAAATTGTGATAGGGCTGTGACTTTTTCAGATAGAAATGGGAAAGTACCAAAGTCGAGTGAGCTTGATTCCGAAGTCATATTTATTTTAAAGTTAGCAGTCACCATAATTACATCAAACTTTGTTGTCGTTGCTAAATTACACAGTTTCGTATCTTAAAATCTGTGTAGATAAAAAAAGAAGAAAAATACTTGACTAATTTTAGCTAGCAACATATTCTTAGATAAGACTTTTAAGAGTATATACTGATAACTTTTACTTTTTATCGTGCATTTTTATAAACATATCTTTATGAGAAGGTCAAAATTAATATTTAATAATAGTTTATCATAATACTTATTATGTTGGTCACACCCACAATGGCTGTAGATATATCTTTTATATATTTGTATATTATATATTACCCATAGACGGATTTGGTGTCCATCCGAAGCCATTGCAGTACCAATATACACTTTTCACTATTTGAACGAGCATAAATAGGTTTTTAACTTTCAAATAGGATTAATTTGTAGTATGCTTAACGTAATTACTCCCAAACCTATTTCGCACTCCAACTTTAATGTAGTTAAATATGATTTAATTTGCCAGGAAATATTTAAAGCATTTACAATTTTTTTTGTCTATTCAGCAATAACCATTTATTTTTTCCAAATGCCTTTCAGTTCATGCACATTTCTTTGCTATTTAAGAGGCATTATGATATTTCAAGGCCAAAAGAAAAAACAACAAAATTCACTCAACAAGTGAAAGTTTTGTTTCGTAGCCGTTGTCCGAGCTGTGAATAGAGCCGTTTATTGTATTGTGACGCATGCCAGGTCGCTCAACAATGTTTAATGGAGTTTATGTAATACTATATATGACTACAAGTACAACACACTAGAAGAGTTTGTAGATTTGACGCTGCATATATATATATATATAAATATATGTATATATATGGTATTATATATATATATATATATATATTTAGGTATGCTATTATATATCTTTGCTCTTCAATGTTTGCTGTTACATAGTGCATTGTTGTTGTTGTTGTTAGTGATGTTATAGCGTGGGTGTAGGCAACAGCCCGTCGCCGGCTTGCTCAATGACGGCTTTTGTTTCAGCGATAAAAGGCCGCCTGAAAATACAAAACTTTTGCTGTCTCTTTTTATACACGCTGCACCCATTGAATGCGCTTAATGAAGGGTAGATTGGTTATGTGCAAGTGTATTTGGTAGGAGACAGAATGGCGTTCGAGTGATACAACATGTTATCTTGATCATTGATCTTGATATATTATATTAATATGTTATTTTTAATAACCCCTTTTTTTTCTTAGTTTCCTATATAATTTCTGTGTAATACAATAAATTTTTATATTTTATCTAAGAATATATATTTAATATATTTTTCTCTTCTTTATGATATCGTACATTTGCTTTTCACACAATTCCTCTGAAAGCTCTTTAGGTGTACTATATTTGTTTCTTAACTAAAGAGCATTTTACCTTTTTAAAGATCTTACCCAAAATCCCACAAATGCAAATAAAAAATGTAATCTATAGTCCTGCGCTTAGCTGCGCGCTTCCAATTACGAGCCTAAAAATGTTGTGCATGTAATAAGGGAAGAGAAAGAAGAGGCAGAGTAGAAGAGCTGCGTGTCTGTGCTAGTTGTTGGGTATGTGGTAGAAGAAGGAAGCTTGTCAGTTGGTAGCTTCCTACAGGATATCTGGCAGTTGCGCTTACTCGATTAAAGTACTTCAACTTGCCTTATTATGTTGTTTTTGTTACGTTTTTCGGTCTTTTCGCTTTGTTATTGTTTTTGGACAACAAAAAAAAAAAGATTTAATATAGCACGCCCAGCTGCTTACGTCAGAGGCACCCAACAGCAGGCAGCAGACTGTTTGGTGTGTGTGCGAGGCTGATAAGGAGCAGAATCTATAAAGGTATATATATAATATAAATATATATATGTATATATGTATGTTTGTGTGTGTGCCAATATGTTATGGCAAAATATAACAAATATTAGCTGAGGCATGAGTCTATATATTTCTATACTGATTTGATTGCAATTATGTGGGCAAAATATTAATTAATGACTGGCAAGCAATGCGTGTGGCATGACTAGTTACATTGCACTAAATATTAGAGATTAATTAAGAATTTATATATAACTTGTTTGAATATAAAAATTATGGAGTATATTGATTTCTGATTTTTCATCATCTTTAGCTTTTCAGTTTTAATTATTGTGAATTAAAGTTGGGCGTAGAATATATTTTAAATATATGCTACAACTATAATTTATATTTAGTAGTATTAAAGACCCGTTTTGTATAATTTATATAAGTTCATTCATACCTTCCGCTTACATATCTCTGATCAAAATTATTTTTATCTTGAAATGTTTGCATTACGTATAAATATACTATCAAAATTCTTAAAAAAAATGTAAGAAATATTCTAATAAAATAATTTTTTTTATTTTTATTAATTTAAAAATAAAGTTATTTTAGTTTATCATTATTGTTCTGCAAACCAGTTTTGCTTACTCTTAACCTATTTCATCAAAATATTTCAACCTTGAACTTCTCAATGCATTATGTCTTGAAAACCATGGCAACAGTTTGTCTGCCCAAAAAGCAAGCAGCAAAAGACCATCAACGGTCCATCAAAATCTGAGTCAAACTTTAGCGTTTTATGGTTATTGAGAGCTCGTCTAAGTTACGGCTTTTTATGATTTCTAGTCAGAGACTGAGGTTAAAAAACTCAAATAGGAAGTGTCTACCACACAAATTTGGAGGCAGTCAAGGCTGTCCTAAGACATAGAAATAAAAACAAAATTGTTGATTGGCAGAGAAATAAATGTTTATGCATAATGAATGGAGTCTAAGATTTATATATACAAGACTTATGCATATAAATTTAAGTAAACTTAAATATTTTAAAATGCTGGAAACTAATTTATTATTTATTCTCTTGCAGTGCATACACGAAATATGTCAGCAGCGTTTACCTTAAATGGAACTTAGACTCCTCTCCCACAACTGGTCAACGAACTTTCGAGGCCAGAACAACACACAAAATTTATTGAAAACTTGATAAAGAATACATTTCTTATATCTAAAAATAAAGAACTTGGAAGTTAGAGAGCGAAACAGCTAAAAAGTGGAGGGTAACCAACAATAATAATAATAATCATAATATCAAAATCAAGAGTGTAATAGGTAACTTAACCTTATGGCATATACATAAATAATCATTCATAACATATAGCGTTTAGTATAACCACGAGACTACAGATATTTAGTTGTAAAGTACATAGTTTAGTTTAACTGAAAACACACACAAATAATGAAAACATGAAATATGATTACCAAATCTGGCTAAGACGAAACAAGAACTTCGCTAAATTGGGCTAAAGAACTTTTTTATTTTCAATTATCAGCTGGCAACAAGAAGAACAACAACTATTTGTGAAAGTATGAAACGCTTTATTAATTTATAAATTTAACAAACGTAAAATGTAAAAAACAAAAAAAAAAAATTATGGCGCACTTAGTGGGCTTGAAAAAAAACCAACTTAATATAAAAAAAGAATAATAAAAAAGAAATTAAAAGCGAAATCGGACAGAAACAAACAGCTAATTAATTTCACATTAGGTACGGTTCTCACATATTAAAATTAAAGTTAAAAATGCGAATAAAAAACAAAACAGGTCAGAAAAAGTGAATCAAGAAAAAAAAAACAAAATTTTAAATTAAAAAAAAATAAGTAAAATAAATTCGCATAAGCAGTTAAATGCAGTCAGTGTTGGTTAACTAGCAGCAACAGTGTTGTCAAATGTTTAAAGCGCACACATATAGTGCTGTCTAGCGATCAAAGAAAAACATATTTATTCAGTATTGCAAAAGCCGCCAAAAACAAAAGAAAACTTTCCAAGAACTGCAATTCTTATGCGCCCACAACACCAAAAATAAAAACAAAAGAAAAAGTTAAGAAAGAGAGAAAAGAAATTGTAATCTGCTATCAGCTGGAGCTTGCGTTTAGCTCTTGATGTTTTAGGCGTCTTAGACATACGATACATATGTACTATAAATGTTGTACAATCAGCGACGACGTGCAACAATAAACCAACACACACACACAACATTTGTGGTTGCGTAACAGCCGAAAGTTAATCAACATCCAATATACACTCACACACATACACACGCTCATTAACAGTGGCACCTAAAAGTAAGCGCACTCACCGAATACATATATACATATACAACATATTCACATATACAATACAAAAATCAGGCGTATATATATATATATCCACGTATAACTCGCAGGATCTAGGGCCAAATGCGCCAGAACCACATCAACTACTCAAATTCTAAAATAAATATTAACATGAAGAACATAAATTAAAAAAAAACAAACGCAGCAAAAAATAAAAAAATCTGAATGTTTACATTTAAGTCGCAAATATATATATATACATTAAAAAAAAAAGAAAAATAATTAAAATTTTAAAATAAAAAGAAAAACCAACTGAAATTTGTGTGTAAAAAAGCGTAAACCGTAGAATTAATGAAAACAAAAAATGGGGCGTCAAAAAGTCTATATAAATATTAAATATTATACACTTACATCCATATAATATCAACAACAAAATATGTGCAAGAGCGAAAAAGAGAGCAACGTTAGAGAAAGGAAACGCGCCAACTAAGTTAAAAAAAAAAAAAAACAAAAAAAACAAAACGTTATATACATATATATTCGAGTAAAAAATCATTTAAATATTTATTGTTTTACATTTCTATTAAAATTTTCTTAATGTACGTTTCGGCATATACATATATATACATGTATATATGTATATGTATGCAACTAAAAAGATCTTAGGGGTTTACAACATGGAGCAGCCTACTTTAATATTTTTTTTAATCTACGCTAAAGGATTTACTAAATGATGTAACTTTTATTTTTTAATTGCTGTACTTTTTGTTAATTTATTTTTAATTATCCAGCGTTTCGATTTACGGAATCATAACCCAAAAAAAAAAAAAAATAAAAATGAAAATAAAAAAAAAAACAAACAACTTATTTATAATAAAATGTACAACGTATGTTTTAAACTAAAACGACTCTATTAATTTTTCTACTAGTTGCGACAAAAAGTCATAAATAGGCATTAACTAAACAAATAAATTAAAAACAAAAGAAAACAACAACTTCATAAATGGAAATTTTTAGGGCACAAGGCGTGGCCACTAAATCTTAACACTTCACATCACATGTTTAATTCAATTTTTGTTAAGAAACAAAATTAAATAAAATAAAATGTACAACAATTTTTATTCGACTACAACACACACACACACTGACACAACAAAATAGGCATATTAATAAATAATTTAACAACAAAAAAAGGCAAAAAGAACACACAGACCTGCATATAAATAGTCTATTGTAGTCTGAGCAAACAAATTAATACATAATATTAAAAATATATATATAATAATATATATATATGTACATTTAATACATATGTATGTATGCATTAAAAAAGTCAGTCAACTTTTGTTTATAATTTTAAAAAACAATTATTTTTTTGTAAATTTTCTGTGCAATTTTGTGTATTATTTTTGTGTTTAGTTAATATTTATTGCTCTGCAAATCAATTACCTGAGCTTTAATATTTGAATAAAAATAAACATTTGTGCGTTATGCTTTATGTATGTATAAAATATATATACATATATATATATATATTCATACATATATATATATATATATATATATATATATATATATGTATATATTATGTTATATACATATATAATTTTGTATAACTTCCAAGCGAATCTTTTTAAGCAACACAATCTGCGCTCTGCAAAAAAAAAATACAAAATAAAAAAAAATAATTGTATAACAAATCTATAGTTTGTAATTAATTAAAACAAGCGAATCATTTTTTGTCGACATCAGCAAAAAGAAATTGTGAATGAATTTGAAAATGAGCAAGTAAAAAACCCTTTTGTTGTTGTTTCATGTGTGTGCGTGCTAAATTCGAGGTACATATATTTATAAATATATAAAATCTGATTAATGGAAAGCAAAAAAGAAACAGAGAAGAAAATTCAAATTATTTAATTTAGTTTTTAAATTTAAGTTTATATAGCAAGTGCGTATATATATACAAATATAAATTTCAATACCAACAACAAGCAGATGTAAGGTCTTAAAAAAACAAAGAAACAAAATGAAAACAAAACCAAGCATACAATAAAAGTAAAAGTAAAAGAATATTACGAGCAAGTAAACCAATTATAAGTAATGAAAGAAGGAAAAGAAGCAAGAAGAAACAAACACAAAGGAAGAGATAAGCAAAAAAACAAAGCAAACAAACAAAAAAAACCAATAAAATGAATTTGAAATCCTTAAAAAATATATATGAAATAACTGTGTGTTTTTATCATTTGTGGGAGACAAGCCAATAACATTATCTCAATAATGTTTTATTAATGGATGCGTTTGGAAAGAAAAGAAAACATGAAGAGGGAACTTTAACAACTTTTCCAGTGTTCCATGAAAATGTACATTGGGTATTTGTTTCCTTTTCTATTCTGTTGGCATAGTACCAAGAAGTGGTAGCTAATGTGCCAACTTTTTGAAATAATTATTTTATTAAACATGGTCTTTTGTGTGTAACCAGCACACGCGAACGAGCGCACAACATTCAGCATAATTTAATTACTTAGTTTTCGAAGAGACGCGAAACTTTGTCTTTTGTCTATGCTACCTTTACAAGGAGTTTCTAAGGCAATAAGTATTCTTGCTAGGGAAAACTACACACGTGAAACTTGAATATACGTAGGTTTATGGTACATGTATACATATTTGTGTGTCATAACACAGGTAAGTAATTTGGTCAGCTTAAAAACACTCAAATACACTGTTCGCAGTATAATTATGACGCTAATTACAATATAATTGTTTAACGAAAACCAAATCAATATTAAATTCCAGTATTAATTTGTTTAGTTGTCAGTTAAAGAAAATAATATTTGTTTAGAATTATTCATATTTATTGAGTAGTTTTTTTTATTTATTTATATATCTTTTACATCCAAGAAAAAATGAGCTTTAAATATAAAATGTTGTTTTTTATTATTTATTATTTTCCTTATTTAATGCAGTTTCTTTTAATAATACACAATATAACTTTATTTTAGATAGATATAATTATGATATATTTTGTATTATTAAAAGAATAATTCCATTTGGTAGTAAATATTAATATAAAATATATTACAGCTTTTAGAATTTCTCAAATGAGTCTTATGGTTCTCTACTTCTAATTCACAATGCCTACTATGTTTTATAGTCATTATACGCAGCTAATAGTGTTCAGAAAATTCAAATGTTTTTAACAATCTATGTAGAAACGCTATCCTGTTGACTTAACATTTGCTCGCAATGCGGCTTACAATTCTCAACAAGTTAAAGCTTTTATTTTTATTAAAAACCAGAAATTTCTTAAAATCTGTATAGTTTCTGATTATTGATTATTATATAGATTATTTAACATCATACATTCAAAGTTTTATAACAGTTAAACTATTCATTAATTGTTTTTCCTTCATGTGGACTTTCTATCAAGGCCCTCAAGACCTTCTTTTAAATAACTATTACTGCACCACTTCAGACGTAATTGTGTCTAGCATATAGATTATAGTATAGTCTATAGATATCCGCAACAAAGCAAAACTAACGAAACTTATGAAACCGAACAACCCACAAGAACTCCAAAGCCCACAGCGCCAACCAGCTCAACGGCGACTGCCAAACTTTTGCATAATTTTTTTTGCTGCCTCTTTTTACATATGCGAGCTGCTTTGACATACTTGCCGTGGGGTTTACTTTTTAAACAACAACAAAAACATGTACTAAGTAAAGGAAAAAAGGAAAAATCAAGAAAAAAGTATAACGAAAAGCGGTTTTTACTTTGTTTCCTTGATTTTCGTTGCAGACAAAAGTTACAAAAGTTGGCGTGTATACACGACACATGCAACACATATACACATATACATATATATATACATGTATATACTCGTATATATATATTATGCACATACTTCTAATAAGGCATGTGAGGTTAGGGCTTGGCTCCTATGTCGAGCAAAGTACGGAGCATGTCTAAGGTTATTTATAGCAACACTTTTTGGGCATACTTCGGCTCGTTTGTTTGGCTGGCACTTTTGCTGCCAAGTTTTTGCCTGCCAAGTTGGCCAGGACATGCGACAGTCCAACGGCTAAGCGGATATATAATTTCGGCCCACATAACCTTAGCTAACGGTATGCATGTTGTAGCATACATCTATTATTGAATGCCACCTTCAAGGAGTGCCGGACACTGTTTCTTTTCTTTTTTTGTCAAATTTTTTAAATCGTATCAACTATAGTTGTTTGAAATACATACATACGTTATACACATATAATAAGACCTTGTGGTAGGTAATACCCGCTGAAAATTAGAATAGAGCATATTGGTTTTGCTTTTCTACTTATCAAATATGTAAAATAAGAACTGGGAATTAATACTCAAGTTAAGACCCATCTGATCTAGTGTCATTAATGTTTCGATCTGATTACAAAATTGCTACTTATGAATAAGGCCCGCTTGAATTTAGCTGATTCGACCTGCAGCACAAGAACAAAAAACTCTTTAATGTTTCTTTGTCTCACCAATTAGTCTCCCAGACCCAGCCCTGAACTTCAGCCCAGCCTGAGTGCTAGCAGCAGCGTCTGATATGATTTTTTTGTGGAAAATTTATTCGATTGTGAACTTTATAAGGGTGTGGCCACAATAATTCATGGAAAAATTTAAGACTGGTGAGTGAATCAATGAATATGCACAAATATTAATTTAAGCTGTTTGTGTGAAGAGTTTGCAGTATCAAAATCAATTTTTGGCATATATATATGACCATATATGACCATATAATATAAATGGAACAATTCTATATTGATTTGATGCACTCTATCGTTGTTAGCCTATTCATACATGAGTGAGTCTTGAGTCAGTCTTAAAAATCCTCAAGAGCTGTGCTTGATTTGGAGTGTGATTCTGTCAGTTATAATAAAACAAGTATTTTGTAGGCTATGATTATTATTATTATATTATTATTATTATGATAATAAGGATAATGAAAATGTTTATGAAGAAAGAAGATTAGAGCATGTTTCTAATGATAATAGAAATAAGTTTGATATTAATGATATTAGGATAATGATCATCGACATTAAACTCATCGCAATTGCTAGTCGTGCACTCCCGACTAAAGCACTCTTGCTTGATCTTTTTTATAAAAGCTGATGCCTTTCACTAACAGCTATTATTAGGCTGGACTGGTGAAAAATATAAATTTAATTTATTACTCTTAATAACGAGCCAACAATCAGATATACTATAATCGAAATGAGCATAAAATTCCACAGCAGATGGCCAGACCACAAGCAAACAAGCAAACCGAAACATATAACTAATCCGTAAGGATTTATAAGAATCATATATACACGCATATAATAATTATATGTGTATGGCGGAAACATAAACAACTAACATAATAATAGCAACAACAACAACGAATATGTTTATAGATAAAAGTGGCGGCCAGCGGAATGAAAAAAACCAAATATAATTTATGATATAACAAATCATATACATATATATATAAATATATGCATATTTTTCTATTTTGTGTACTCTACAGCTACTCAAAATATTTAGAAATAAGAAAATAATATTTTTTAAATTGTCTGCCTTTAGATTGATTTACATGCCACATTAAAAGACACTTTCTCATTGAATGAAAAATTTAGATTTAAAAAAAGTTTCGCTCGACTTGATGCGAAATATTTATAAATAAGATTCTTATATTTTGTGTACGAATGGCACCTGTGTAAACATTTAAGGTGCCATGTTGAGTCTATTAAAAATAGCAATTAAAAATAATTAAACAAAAAAATTTATAGAATTATGAATGATGAGTGCGGGGAAAAGTTGTTAGAGAAATGCTTTAAGTTTGATGATGCGACAAAATAATTTTTATCTGAATGATATATAGCTGTTCTATACAGGTTATTTAATGAACTATTAAATTTACTTTATCAAAATGTTTATTTAATTTTAGTCGTGTATATCAAAACCACTTGTGTGTGACACACGTAAAAATAATTTATATAAAATATAAGGAAATGAGTAGAAGCTTGATAAATATTCTTTAATATTGTAGAACCAAAAATATATATTTTGAAGTAAGAGCAACTTGAAAAAAGGGATTGAGCTATTTGAGTTTCAGATTTCACATCTTTCCAAAAAAGTCTGTTTCTTGGTAACTCTATTGGCCTGTGTTACTTGACGTTGGCCGAGCTATGGATATAAATAGATAAAAATAAGACATAAATATTCTAAAAATATAAAAAGATATTCCAGACAGTTTGTTGATATTTTTGTTCGCATGTTGCCAAAATTGGATTCTGGCTCGTGTCATGTGCTCACAGCCGATTCTCAGCTTATATAATTGATAACTTAATATCATTGTGGAGTATTGAGAAAATCAATGATTATTTTCATACTCATCGATGTTACATTTTTTCGTTTGTAGTTGTTCACTTATATAATTAGACTGTCCCTTTGAAACGTTGAGCATGTAATTAAATTTTAATTTTAATAAAATTAAAAACGGTTTTTTCCCCACCCATCAATAATTTAAAACAATTTCGCAAATGTCAAGAATTAAACATGCAATTATTGGACGATTTCCATTGTCAGTTATATTTTGTGCTGATGTTCAGTGGGCTTTACACGCCATTTCGTAATGCAGTACAGATAAATATAAACTAGAGTTACTGGCAAGTAAACGCATTAAAGGTACCCTCTATTTTGGCTGAAGTCGCAGTTTTATTGTAGAGCGAATACGAGTTAGAGTTTTTATATTTATTTTAGAGTCGATGGAGACATATAGCCAGGTTAACTGATGTAAACCTAAATGTATTTTATAGCTACACATAAATTAAATTTGAAGAACATTTTGCTTTCAGAGTTTATAATCTCTACTATAAATACAATATAAGAAATTTTTACCTTCTTCTTTGTAGAAAATGTTTGTATAGGACATATAAATCTTCAGCTAGTACTCAAAATCTTATGTTTTATAGACTTTTTCTACTACCTACAATATTCTATATTATACTCACTTTTACAGGGTATAAAATGTCTAACACTTTCATATTTTCATATTCATGTATGTCTCAGTCACTCGATATTTCAAGCTGATCAACATCTTTTCAAGCTATATGTGCCTTCATACCCTGTCTCATTTCCATACTACTGGGTATAGCATTTTCGATATAAATAAACTGGTTCATTTAAGTTAATTATTAACATGCCATTGTTAGCAACGCAATTGATAAACGAAATAATTTGCTCTCTGCTCTGATTCGGAATTCTGTTTACAATTCCGAGTGTGTGTCCGCGGGTATGTGTGTGAATGTGTTTTCAGTGCATGTGCCGCTAAAAGCTATCAATGCTCATTTTCATTTGGCTTGATGCACCGCCAACAGCTGCCCACTGAGTGGGCCAAAAAAGTCAGCCTGCATCGGGCTGCAACGGGCCCTGTCCCCGGTTCCGGGCCCCGTTTCGAGTTCAGCTGAGTCAGAGGGACTGGGAGACTGAGGCTGGTTTGTTTGGTTGTTGGCTGTTTGGTTGGTTGACTGGTTGCCTGGTTGGCTGATTACTAAAGTGATTTCTGATTTTATTTTCCAAATGGCTGCACACACAAAATGCCGCCTGCATGTGTTGGGCGTGGCAGTTGCATTGGCTGGCTGCCGGCTGCCAACCGCCAGCTGCTGCATCCCGTACTGATTTAAAACGACAAAAAAAAAAATAAATATATATATTTTTTTAACGATTTGTTCAGCTCGATTTTATGGGTCCCAGCCAGATTGCATTGTGTATTTTAATTATTGCAATTATTTAACTGATTTCGGCTTTCGGCCAAAGGAAAATGTATAAGTCCTCTGGCAGCTGCTAATTAGATAAAATCAAGAAGAGCCGGGGTTTAAATGATGTTCAGGCTGCACGTGCGAGTAACGGGAAAAAGAAATTCCGGCATCCAATAATTGACATAATTTAGTTAAATGTATTGAGCAATCAAACGGTTTTTATATACTTACTTAAATTACATTAAATTTAAAATAGTATTCGATACAGAAAGAGTGTCAAATATGAACTATAACATTTTACAATATTTTTCAAAGCAAAATTAAATAAAAAATAAAATTAATAATAATTAATAATAATAAAATAAATAAGTAAGCAATTAAAAAATATATGCTTAAACTTATATAATACTGATCAATTGAAAAAAAAAAATAAATATATAATATATATATATATATATGAAAATTCTAAAAAATTTTAAATTATGCAATTCAAACTTTTAACATACATAAATACATATTTCATTATATATATATAAATTCTTATTAAAAGAACAAATTAAATTAAGACTTCACTTTCACCTTGATAACACAAAGAAATCTTTATATTTTATGTATAACCTTGATTATTATATACTTCTGTAGTATATATATATCTATATATTGAAATGAATATATGTCTGTAGTCGAATATATACATGTTTTATTTTTCTTAAAACATTTATTTATGTCGCTCGCAAAAATATATAACTCACAGATCTAAAACAAGAAATGTTGCTATTAATATTGTTTAAGTATTTTTGTATATATATATATGTTTTTGTGTTGTATATAAAATATTCGAATAAACGGAAAAAAGCTAAGGACAAATAAATAAATTAAGACAGAGAAATACAAAATACATTATAAATTTTATATGTGTTGCTTTTTATACAGTCAAAGGAATGCATTAAAAATATATTTAATTGACTTGCAGAACATCAAAATAGGACTCCTGCCAAAATTAAAAATAAAAAGTAAACAAAAGTTAAAGCTACTTATGTAGGCATAGGAAATGTAGGAAAATTCTTGAGTCATGCATTTCGGTGTTTGTTGAGTGAAAGTGTGCTAAAATATTATTGTTTAAATATAGTTAAATATAGCTCAAAGCGTTCGAAATTGATTAATGTGCTATGTAGACGTTCTGACAGTCTAAAACATTAACTAATTGCGTAAACAGTGCGTATGAGTAATATCGTTTAAATTCCATTTGAAGACTAACAACAATTTCTGTTGTAATTAAACAAAAAATAAAACAACAAAGTTGTCAGTTAGTGAGTAAAAGTTTTCTGTTGGCTGCTTATAAATTAAATTATCAGCGCAAAACTTGTAAATACTCAAATATTAATTATCAATTAACAGCTCCTAATTGATTCAAATTTTGCAGATGTCTGCTATATTTAACACAGGCAGCTAATTTAATCTGAAGAAATTCCCATATTCATATAAATATATATATGCCTACACGCATCATGTGTAAATTGTAAATTTATAGCTGACTCGCTAATTTTTTTATAGACAGTGATTCGTGGAGTGGGTGCTCACAGATAATACACAGATAGCTCGTATGGGGTCGCACTGATTAGTGCATACATAAAATCCGACTTGTTGTCTGGCTGTCAGTTGGTGTTTCTGTTTGCTCAATTTATTTGTGTGCCACATGTGAGTGTGTGTGGCAAAGTGGTGTTAATTGATGGGGAGGACAAAAGCTGACACAAGTCGCAGCATACCAGCAACAACAGTAACAGCAACAGAAACGGCAACAACAATAACTTGTTGCCAGCCGTCTGTCAGTCAGTCAGTCATTTAGTCATATTAAAAAATGTTTGGCAATGCGCCTGCGCAAGCTCCAAAGAGCCCCGCACCCACACTCAGGCACACAGGCACATACTTAGACATAGCCAAGCAAAGATTTAGATGATACAGTAAAACATGCCATGATTAAACTACCAATATCATGCAATTTACGTATTTACGTTTACGTAAGTAGCATTTGGTATTGATTTTTTTAATTTTTCTTTTTTGTTCATAAATTTCTGGGCATTGAATTTGAAAGGGTTTTTTAGCCATGTCATTTCTTTCAAATGATTTTTTACGTTTTACGTCTTGTAACTCAGAAAAGCTTCTATAGTAATACAAATAACTAATTATCCTAAGAGTTGAATGATTTTTGCCATATAATTGTTTCAGCAATTTTATTATTAAGTAACTAATTAATTTATATGCATTTTTAAAATAATTTTTAATTTGTTCTTAAACTATTTTTTAATTAGATATAAATATTTATAGAAAATCGTTAAATATTTTCTTTTCAGACATTAATTTTTTTATATTTTATAAGGAGGAATGTTTATAATATTTACTATCAATTTTTATAATTAATTTAATTACTTTATTTTTTGCCATTACATACCATTGCAATAGTTAAAGTAAAAAGTATAATTTAACGACAGTATAAAATTTAACATTTTATAACTCTTCCCTCATATCAAACAAAATAATTTCTCTACTTGAAAATTTCAAAAATATTTCAACTTCAATGAATCTTTAAAAACATTTTTTAATTTTTTGTTGTATTTATTTTGTGTTGTTTTTAATATATTTTTGTTGCTATTTTTTGTTGAATATATTTAAATAAAAATATTTTAAATGATTTTAATGATATTAATTTTTTTTACAATTTTATCTTTGTTTGCAAAAGACATTTGAAGTTTGGTGAGTGAATGTCAATTCTTGATTTATTTTTGACAGTTCGTTAAAATCGTATTCAACTATAGCAGTGTATTTGTCGTCAGAGGCCCCACCAAACACACAAACAATCGACGTCTGGCCAAAAACAAAATTGTGACAATTGCGTCAATTTTGTGCTGATTTTCTCAGTCAATGTATCACTGTATGATAATATATACATACAATTATATACATATACATTTATATATCTGTGCAGCGCATCTTTTGGCCAGCCATACGATTCATGTTCACACGTGTGTTTATTTTGCGTCCGTTTCTTTGCGAAGGCGGAGTCGGAGGCCCCCATCTGCAGAGCTTAGCTATAGTATATAAGTTATTTATTTTAAGATTTCGAAATTATGTTAAGCGCGTACGGAGTATCGGCGTTAACACTTATTCGAAAAATGAGAAGACTTTGTGAATTCCGTGGCGATGACCGACGTTCTTTATTTCCAAAAATCAACTAACTCTATTTGACAATCGTTCTTATAATAGAAGCTAGCCCTAAGCCCTGAAAACGCTGGCATTGCATACAGTACTAGGTCGCTGGTCAGCAACATTGTTGCGCGTGGACGCTTCCGCTGTTGTGCAATGTCCGCTTGAGACAGCTGGTGTCGTAAGCATTTATGCTGAGAATGCATGGTCAGCTTCAATATTTACGTTCTGCTGATCAATTGTGTTAACTCCTCCCCCACTTAGGTGAATGACGTCCTCGGAGTTCTTCAAACTGTTAATTACCGCTTGAAGATCAAGTTGACGTTTGCTCCTCTGATGTCTTTGATAAAGTTTCATTGAGGCGTAGCAGGAAAGTAGAATGATGACCACGGTTAGTCCAGATATTATTGGTCTTTTTACCAGTTGTTCTTCTATTTGAGCAATGTCCCGGATGTTTTTTATGCTTAGCTTCTGTAGGTACGGCAGGCTCGGTATTTCCTGATGATCCGTTATATTTAGAAGCGTGGATGCCGCTGGTCTCGGGGATTTCCTCACGTATTTTTTTGGATTTTTATATACGGTGCCGTTTACCTTTATCTCGTTGTCAAAGGTAAGGAGGAATGTCCCTTTCACCATTTGCTCGTCAACTATAGCCACTCTGTCGTTGATGATGATAACGCCATCGTCGATGATGGTTAGAGGTTCAAGATGGCTGGGTCGAGTTGAGCAATGTGCAGTGCCACCTGAGTGCAGTTGTTGCGCGCACGTTGTATAGGGTAATTTCTTACAGAACGTTGTTGTGAGGGCTGTGCTACAATTTCCTATTGATATTACATGGTTGTCGCAAACAGCTATATCGTAGTCTTCGGCGAAATTGATTACAATGCCATCGTGTTGGACAGGGTATATTGTTAATTTTTTACATACTATGTTAGGCTTAGGGTATCTTATAATAAAGTGTAAAAAGTTATTATTTAGCAAGACTTTAACTTGAGATACTTCCATTAAGTCAGTAATAGTGATATTTATAGGGTGTTCATTAACAATATTTTTTAAGTCAGAAGAATCTAATATGGAGGGGTTTACAATTCCAACCTTTGCAAGTGTTACTGATAGCATCAAGGTTTCTAGTTCTGAAATAATTATTCTGTTTCTTGAGAGCAGTGTCTCATACAAATGTTCTGTATCTATTTGCTTTGTTTTTGTTATGAGGTTTACTGTGTCGGTTAGCTTATTTATTTGTTCTTGCATTTTTGTGTTTATAGTTACTTGCCTGTTTTCTGATTCTACAAGTTCTTTCTGTGTAAATTTAAGATTTTCCAAGTCGTCGGAGTCTGGCGTGCCAGCTACGACTTTAAGAACGGTGCCTAGCATATTAATGCTCCTAGCATGTCTATGATGGATATTTACTGTGGCTATTAGTGCTTCTATATGTTGTATATCTGTGTCTAATAACTGTCTCATATGTGATCGTGGAAAATTTTGTCTTAATTTCTTCGTGTCCTCTACTATTGCTGAGTATAGAGTAAGATTAGTTGAATGTTTTAAATATTGGAAATCCGTCCAAATGGTTACATATCCGTCTGAGATCGGTATGTAATCTGTGTTCGTATAATCGGTAAGTTTCGCCGCTACCGTTGTGGCGAAGAGAATTATAGCCCAAATCCTAAAGATAAAAAGAAATAAAAAGGGTTTAATGTTTTGTTTACCTTAGGTTGTCTTTGTGGACCACCCTCCCTTTTATTAAGACCGTTGTCCCCAAGTCTGCGTCAATTTTGTTTTCATTGTACAGTGGTGTCAATTTGTTCCCTAAACGTCTGTTTGCCTTTACAAGAACTGTATCGCCTACTTGGAATTGTCTATCGTGTCTTGTTTCATTTACCCTGTTTATTTGGAGCTGCTGTGCTTTTTGAATTTTATTTCTTATTTCAATTTTAAGTTCTGGGGAGGATGAGTGGATTATGTCGATTGGACGTTTGTCTGTTACCGAGTGAACTGTGTTGTTGTATTCAATAGTTGCTTGGAGTATCGTTTCAACGGTATCTGTAATTTTTCTTTGAGCTGTTAGGCATCTTGCGATGTCGCTGAGGGTGCTATGAAATCTCTCGACTTGTCCATTTGAAGTACTATGGAGTGGTGGGGCGTTTACGATTTGAATGTCATACTGGCCGTTTAATAGTGATTTTATTGTTTCGGACTTTAAGGAGGGTTCATTATCGCAATAGATCGTCTTGATATGTCGATAAAAATTTACAAGTTGTAAAATTGCCGATTGTATGTCGATTATTGTCCTTGAAGCAATGGGTTGAACGGTTGCGAATTTTGAAAATTTGTCTATGCATGTAAGGAAGTATTTTTTATCAGTTGAGTATACGTCAATGTGTAGCATTTCACCCACATAGGAAGGTATAGGAGTTTCTCCAAGTATTTGTTTTTGTGGGTGACGGTTGTACTTAGCTGTTTTACAGATTTTGCAATTTGCAACCACTTCGTTAGCTAGTTTTGTCATTTTTGGAAAAAAGTAGTCTTGTAAAATCTGTTTTACATTTTCTTGAGCTGCTCTGTGGGCTCGATTGTGTTCTGTTACAGTTATTTCTTTTTGTTCGTTCTTGTCAAAAATGTCATTTACCATATGTTTTGTATATCGAAATATTGTTGTTGGGAAAGTTTCTATTAGTTTATGTTGTATGAATGCCAGTACTGGTAACTCGCAATGGATTGCATTAACGACGTCTTTTTTGACTACATCGTAAACTCTTTCGATTAACGAATTTCTGTCTGAGAAGTGAATTGTATGTCGGATTTTTTTACCGAATATAATGACTGTACGATCAGAGGCTACTCTATCTTCTTCAATTATAATTTGGTTTTGGAAACAGTTGATTGGTTTGTCTGTTGTTTCTATAGTGTACGTGAGTGATACTTCGCTATGCATTGTAGCTCTGTCTGACTGTGCGTCGTCTTCCAAGGCATGAATATTATGCCGCGATAGCGCATCAGCAACGTAGTTTTCCTTCCCTGGCTTGTAATAGATATTTGCATTATACTCGTCTATAAAAGCTTTCCAACGCCTGATTTTTGCGTTTGGATTACGGTCAGATACTGCAAACGTCAGGGGTTGGTGGTCCGTAAAGATATTTAAATTTTTTACTCCGTACAGATAGTTTCGGAGGCTTTTCAAGGCCCAGACTATAGCAAGTAATTCTCTTTCATTTGTTGCAAAGCTAAGTTCCCTATCTTTCAATGTCCTTGATATCATGGTGATTGGTTTTCCACCTTGGGATAAGACTGCCCCTAGACCAAAGGACGAAGCATCAGTTGTTAAATCAAACGCTTTCTTGTAGTCGGGGTAGAGTAACATTACATTTTCGGATGCGAGAACCTCTTTTAGTTTCTCAAATGCCGTGAGTTGACTCTCGTCGAATTTTACTGGTATTTTCTTTGATTGTCCTGCGCTAACTTTGCCGTTTTCGCCTTTTAAGATGTCGCTTATAGGTTTTGCCAAAGATGCGAAGTCCTTGATAAAACACCTATAGTAGCTTGCCAGGCCGAGGAATGATCTGACGTTAAACAGAGTTGTTGGTAATTCGTAGTTACGAATCGCTTCAACTTTACTTGGACATGTCTTTATACCTTTACTTGAGACCACGAAACCTAGATATTCAACGCTTTCTTTGAAAAAGTGTGATTTTTCTGGCGAAACTCTCATGTTGGCCTCGTATAGCTTATCTAAGACCCAGGCGATATGTTTGACGTGGTTTTCCATGTTTTCAGAAAAAATTATTACGTCGTCGACGTAAACATAACAAGATTTTCCGATTTGCTCTCTGAGCACATCGTCAATGGCTCTTTGAAAAATACTGGGTGCATTTTTCAAGCCAAAAGGGAGCCTGCAAAACTCATACTTTCCACTTCCTATAGAAAAGGCTGTCTTTTCTCTGTCCTTTTCAGCAAGTAAGATCTGGTGAAATCCGGATTTCAGATCTAGGGTTGTAAAATACCTTGCTGTTCCTAAGTTGGATAAGATAGAGGCAATATTGGGGATTGGATATTTGTCGTCTATTGTTTTTTGGTTAAGTTTTCTGAAGTCTATGACTAAACGCTTCTTTTTCCTTCCCTGTTCATCAGTACCTTTTTTATCTACAACCCAAACGGGGTTATTGTACGGTGAACGAGATGGACGTATTATACCGTTTTTTAACAGGTCTTGAGTTTCTGCGTTTACGAATTCCGATACGCCCATTGGGTATGGGTATAGTTTGGAATATATGGGATCCTCATTTTCTGTTCTAATGGTGGCAATGATGTTGGTATTATACGGGAGTGCCTCATTTGGTTCCGCAAAGACTCCTGTTCGTTTCTTGAGCATTGTTTGAAAGTTTGTCGTTATGGCTTGAGGGGTTTCTATTTCTTTGACATCCGTAAAATTTACGGCTGGGCATTTTAGAAATTTAATAGTCTCGGAAGTGCAGTTTGTTATTAACTTCTTGTTTTTGAAATCTAATATAACGTTGTTTTGGTTTAGTAAATCAAGTCCAATTATACCGTCAAATTTCGTAAGGTTTGGTAGTAAGAAAAATGTTGTATTTGTGTTAAAAAGATGCATTGTACACTTCCTGTCAATATCGTTATAGCCATGAATTGATTTTACTCGAAAGGGTTTTTCTACTGGCTTAATATGTTTTAATTCTTTTAATGGTTTAACATAGTTTTTAGAGGCCCCTGTATCTATAAGTAATCTTATTGTCCTTCCTGCCACTGATCTTTCTATGAACGGTAGCAGGGAGCCAGGTCTAAAAAATGGACCTGGTCATATTCGTCGGATTCGTCTTCAATGTCTTCTGCCTCATTTTCTGCGATGGTCCGATATTTATTACCGTCCTGTTCATATTCTGAATCTCTTGCTTCTAAATAGTTAACTCTTTGCTGCTTCGGTCCTGTGAGTCGTGCACTACTATTATTTGGTCTCTTGTTTGTTTGTCCCTGATTATTGTAACTTTCATATTTTGTGTTTTGTTGTTGAGTCGACCACTGAGTTTGCTTTGAGGGAGCCGTGTTTTGCTGGTATTGGGTCGTCTGTCCGAAGCGAGCGGATGTATCAACGTCCATTGGTTCAACTTGTTCTCGTCGTGGTGAGAATTCTTGTTTCTTATAATATGGGCTTTTCCCTGGCTGGTTGTATTTTGGGTCTTGAGTTAGGTTCCTATCTCTGCCTTGTTGTTTTTGTACTGTTCTCTGAGCCTTTTCTTCTAAACTACGTGCAAAATTCGTGGCAAACATATACCGGTCATGATTAGACTCGACTTCTTGGGCTAATGCCAGTGCAGACGGAAGGTCAGTTGGTCTAGCTGAGAATAGGACATCACTTAAAGTTTTCCTGGTACCTGAGATGAATACTCGTAGAGCGTCTGCCCTGTATTTCTCATTTAACGAAGAGGCAACGTTGGCGTCATAGGTCATGATTGTCTTATTTATGAGTAAAGTCAGTTTCTTCTCCACTTCGTCATAGTACTGTAGTAGTGTCAGATTTCCTTGACGGAGTGTTGACAGCTCTTGTTCAATTAGGTATATCGGTCTTTTGTCTGCGTACGTGAAATCTAACCGATTTATAATGGCCCTAAAATTCAGAGGAGTGTCAAACGAAGAGAGTACCATATCGGCGGCGTTTTTAATTTTGTTTCTTAATATTCCTAAAGCTTGATAATGTTTCGAGCTACCATCATATTTTTCATATACTTTGTATGCGGTATGCGCAGCTTTCCTCCATGATACATAAGTCTCATTTTTTCCTTCAAATTCTGGAAGGGATTTCATTATGTCAAGGGTTTCATTGCAAATGACGCTTGCCCTGATCTCGGCCTCTCTAAATGTTTCTACTTCAGGAGTGCTAACTTGTACAGAACCAATACGTTGTTCTATGTCGCGTAATTTCTGATCAAAGTTTTCTTTTTGGGTTCTTAATGCGCTTGTAACTGCGCCTTCTACAATCGCTCTTAACTGTTCGTTAGATAAAGACATTTTTATTTTTTCACCTGTATCTATACTTTGAAATTTTTTTACTAAATCTTGTATCTCACTATCACTCATAACATGCAAATAAGATATGTGTAGTGTTTTTTATACAATTAAAATTTAGTTGAACAGTTGGAATTGTATTTTTACAATTTTTATTTATTATTATTCTTTTTTTTTTTTTTTTTTTTTTTTTTTGAACACCCTACTTACATGTTCTTATATTATTTTCGTAGAGCTGATGGTTTGATGAATCCCTCGGTGAACTTTTTTTGTTGCGTATTAGTTGTAATTTATAATGTTTTTTTTCACAAATTATTTGTTGAATATTTGTTTAACTGAGTTCGGGTTTTTTTTTCACAAATTTTTTTTTAATAATTGTTTGATTGAGTTCGGGTTTTTTTCAAATTATTTGTTGGAAATTTTCTTAATAGAGTTCGGGTTTTTTTTTTTTTCACAAATTATTTCTTGAATATTTGTTTAACTGAGTTCGGGTTTTTTTCACAAATTATTTTTTGAATATTTGTTTAATTGAGTTCGGGTTTTTTTTTCCGATTTCGTTGGGCGCCAGTTATTTATTTTAAGATTTCGAAATTATGTTAAGCGCGTACGGAGTATCGGCGTTAACACTTATTCGAAAAATGAGAAGACTTTGTGAATTCCGTGGCGATGACCGACGTTCTTTATTTCCAAAAATCAACTAACTCTATTTGACAATCGTTCTTATAATAGAAGCTAGCCCTAAGCCCTGAAAACGCTGGCATTGCATACAGTACTAGGTCGCTGGTCAGCAACATTGTTGCGCGTGGACGCTTCCGCTGTTGTGCAATGTCCGCTTGAGACAGCTGGTGTCGTAAGCATTTATGCTGAGAATGCATGGTCAGCTTCAATATTTACGTTCTGCTGATCAATTGTGTTAACTTATACATTCATGCATACATCATAAATACATCATATATACACAAACATATACAGTTAAATATAGTTAATAGAAATATATAAATATGTGCGTGTTTATGAAATGTTATGGCATTTCTGGCATTGGTTTGCCTCAAATTTAATCACACACATACACTTATATACACAAACACACACACCACACACACATACATACGCACATACATACTTATAGACAGAGATACATATATGTGTATATTTCAATTTTATTGAGTGTCATTAAATTATTATACAATTCATTTTGCGGTTGATGGCAAAATTTCAAGCGAACTTGTTTGAATTTATTTATAAGTATTTGTTGCTTTGATTAAAAATTCCATTATTTCATATTTTCGAAGTTTTTTTGATTTATAATTTACTTGTTTTAAGCCTTCTATCTAATAATTAGCTCATCTTGTATGTTTTTTATTATATTGAATTAAAAAATATATATTTTTTTACATTTAATGCGGTTTTTATAAAATATATTTAATTTGCTGTTTTTTTTATATATTTTTTACTTTAATTCATTTTTTTTTATTTATATACTTATATTTAAAATTAAAAAATGTATGCGCATTAGTATCAATATTAAGATATATATATATATATATATATATATATATATATATATATATATATATATACAATGTATATTTTTATATAAGTTTTTGAAATTGATAATTATTTTGTTAATAAAGTTTCTGTTAAAATAGATAAATTATAATTAATAATATATATATAATGTATGTAAGTATAAATAATAAAATAAAATAAATAATTAGAATTAATATTTTTTCACTTAATTATAATAAATAATATTTTTATTAATATTAAGTTGTTGAATTTACATTTTCACGTTTTTAGATTTCATTTATTTCTGTTAAAATCTACAAAAAGTGCTTTAAAAATATTTAAAAGGTAAAAAACTTCTTATCAGTTTCTTGGTTCAGCTACCGTTTCTTAACTAAAGAGAACGCAAAATTTGCTGACTCATGTCAAGAAATGTTTATCAAAATAATTCGCGACGTGGCACAAAGCTAGATAATAAATAGAGAAGAGCGCTTGGTCCGGCGCAGTTGGTTTTCAGGTGTAGGCCACTAATTAAGGGCCGTGGCCCACAGCTAGCGACAGCACAAGCAAAACAAAAACATCAAACTTGGCCAAAAGAAAGCAGGCAAAATGTAATGGTAATGGCAAATTACAATTGTTTGCACTTTCCCAGAAGCCAAAAGTCGCTGCGGGTGCGGAGTAATAGATGAGACGATTTCAGCTTGGGTAGAATTCTTGCGCTTGTGTTTGGGGTTGGGGTTTGGGTTTGGGTTTGGGTTTGGGTTGGGGTTTGGGTTGGGGTTTGGGTTTGGCTACTATTTTTGGTGTGCCAGCGATAAAGACGGTGGAAAAAAGCCAATTCAATTAATTTGTGATTATTTAGCAAAATCAAACAGAGTCGAAACCGAAATTCAATTAAAATAAGAGACCAGGTAAAGGCGAATAGAGGTGCATGCAATGTTGAATGAAATGCCAAAGAACTTTATGTAAATATGCCTCAGGTGAATAATCAGCTTAAAGAACAAAACAAATTAGACAAGCTATTAACTGGTGGTAAGCTTCTATGAGAAGACGCATTTGTCTGTTCTGCAACTATAATTATATTATTTATTCTTATAGCTGTCATTAACAGTGCAATAAACTTATTACTCATCCAATTTATAACGTTGCGGTCAAAGTTTACCTAGAAAAGTATACCCTAAAGGAAATTGCTTTATGGGTATACGTGTATGTAATTTAGATGATGTGCTCAATATAAACAAAATATGTTCATAAGTTATTAGTTTTTTGACTGTCGATTGAGCAATAAGTTCAGTAATGAGAGATTTATGTAGAGCGAAAACAATTATTGATATTATTTTTTATATATTTAAGAAAAATAGAATCCATGAAAAATGATTACAAAACAAGAACTAAGTGACGGGATTTTATTTATTATTAGTTTATATTGAATTTTAGTTCTATAAAAAAAGTGGAGTAGCCATTTATTAATTTATTATTATGAATAAACAATACATTTTATCAAAATATGATGACGAATTACTTATAAATATATGTTTATATAATTTACATAAAACAAATATTAGGAAGTTAGTATAGAGTAGAAAATTGCCTCCTAGTATTTTAAGTTTATATTATTTTTTACAAATATTTTGGAATCTGCTAGTCAGTCTTGCATATTAATGAAGCCATTCTTACCGCTAACAATAATTACTCAAGGGAAGAATGCCAGATATTGTAAATATGTTATGCAATACAATGAGAAAACAGCTATAACGCAATAAATTAAAGATGCTTAATCACCCTCAAAAATTGCAGTCAATAAAGTAAAATTTCTATATTTTCTATAGAAGAATACGTTTAGTTTAATAACTGTTCGCATAGGTCTTTGGCCAAAGCGTCATTAAGATAATGTAACTGAGCCATACACATTTGGCAGCATGCAATTGATCAATTAAAATCAAAGTTATTCTGAGATAGTTAAGCTTTATATTAATATATAATTTATATAGCTTATATAGCCGAGGGTATTCACTCTTCGATTAACTGCAAAATATCATTCCTTTCTTGTTTTAATTAAAAATGATGTTAACACGTGAGTATTTCGAGATATCGCACTGTCGACACATGCAGGCAGCTTGTATCTGGTCGGCCTACAGCTATCTTGTTGAGCATTGCTCAAATGTCTTTCGCAAATGAAGATAAACGCAATGGCCTGTAACACTCATATGCCGCGGCGTTGACGCTTCCGTTCTGTTCCGTAATTGAGATGGAGTTGGATCTCGATGCGGTTGAGAACACTAAACGTGTTTGCCTCTAATTCGATTTGCCGTAATCTGTGGCCATGTCAGCCGCCATTTGATCAGAGGAGGCGTGGTCGTGTTGGATGAGCTCATTGTTAGATAGATCAAAATATGTGTTTAAAATGTTCATTAATTAGTCGACTATGGATTTTTGTACATTGATTGGGCAGTGTGGCGCGTGGCTTATAAATCTTTAAACTGTTTGTTGTTTCTTACAGATATAGTTTGGATATATGAACAGAATGAATACATTTAAAACTAATATAAATTTGTATTCAAACAAGGCTGATCATGGAAAGAGTACAATGAACCCTGGCCGTTGGTTACTTACTTACCCTGACATAGAAATAAACATATTCTAAATTAAATTTCTTCTGCGCAATTTCGGCTTTAAACTGGTTTTCCAATGATTCAGACACAGCATTTTTTTAGATTTGATGATGCAATTGAACGTGTGGGTCGGCATTATAGAGCTAATTTAATTGTTGAAGTCTTAACGAGGCTCTTAAGCAAAGCTAGTCGGGCTCAAGTCTAATTAACAAATTGTTATTGGGGCTAATTAAAGTAAAACTGTTAAAGATTTATCTGTAAAGAGTAAATAGAGAAAGAATACCTAACTCATAATAATATATATATATATATATATATAGATATATTTATATATATACATTTAGTAAAAATATTATAGTATTATGCATGATAGTTTTTAAAGCTATGGAAATTCCGGGCAGAATGGTTTTGTGTGTAACAGGCAGAGGGAGGCGTGGCAGACCCCATAAATAATAATAATTCTTGACCTGGATGATAAGCCAGTTGGATCCTTCTCCTTTTCCCTATTTTTAACAAAATACTATGAACTTGTAAATAGTAGAGACTTCTATTTTAGTAATTGGACACTTCTGGATGTAGAAATTTGATTAGGAAAGAGAGAAGAAAAGTTATTCAAGACCAATCCCAGTCTCTGAGTAAACTGCGCAGAGCTCTATGTTTTTATAAAGAACAGAGAAATGATTGGAATAGCACGTCTGCGCTGGGCTGAGGGCATCTGCTAGTCGGGCACTCTCGACTAGATCACTCTAACTAGCTTTAAGAAAAAATAATTATTAATTTGTCGCAGATTTGTAGAGCTAGCTACTTTCTGAATAGTGCACAAATATCAACTGTGGCTGTAGCTTTATTTAGAAATCTAAGCGAAAAAAGCCAAATAAACAGTATGTTAAGTAAATTTTAAATAACAAATAAATAATAGAAATACAATTTTGCTAAGAACTTTAAATGCATAAATAAAGAAACTACTTCAAAAGATTTAATCATAAGCATAGCTTATGACTTGATTTACAAATGACATAATAAAGCTGGCCTTTTATGTTGTCGGCTCTTAAAATTACCCATAAATATTCATATGCTTACAAATTAAGTATACGCAACCATCGCTCTTGAGTATGCGTACAATTTACACATCTCATACGACACGCATTACATTTGCTCGCGTCACTTAAATAAAACTCATTGAACCGCATGAAGCCACTAAAACTGACAGAGTCAACAGCAAATGACAATTCATATAAATTTGAACAACATGCCAGGCCGCACACGTCAATGTATTCAAAATATGCGTACTAAGTGAATTGTACTATAAATTCTATAAATACTCAACCAAAATAGAAAATAGAAATCACAATGAGAATGTCTTAAATAGTAGCCCGATTCGGGCCATGTGTTCCCAAATCGATTGATTAAATCACGCACACGTGTAAATTATGCATTATTCATGGTTCAGAGGCATCAAGTAAATGCTGAGCATAGTTTTAATAAAATGAAAACATATGAAGCCACTCTAGCTTGCTTAGAGTCGGGTATGCCAGACTAAAAAATACCCTGAACCACGTCCAATCTGTTTCTTTAATCATATTGTACGACATTTTTTACTAGATTAATTTGAAATTTAAAAAAAATGTAACCTTTTTTTATGCTTATAATTGACATATAATGAACAGAATTTTGATAAGTTTGCAGCTGGAATCCCGAATATACAAAAAAAAAAGTTCAATCAAATAAACATGAAACTTAAAGACAAATTTGGAGACTAGAAAGATAGACGTAAGAACTGCGCTTTATTAAGTGCAATTCGATAAAGTTTTTAATCGATTTGATTGAAATTTAAAAAGTTATCGATTAATTGAAAGAAACATTTTAATGCATTCTATGCATAAGTTCCACGATCGAGATGTGTTTACTGGTATACATCGACTCAAGTGTTCATCCTAATCAAAAATATATAAGACTCACGCCCTCAAGTGAATTACAGAAGTGCATTTGTATCTCCAACATGATTTAGTATACGAAAACCAATGTGCCCCATGCTCAAATGAAACGCCATGACAATAAGCTATTATATAACAATTATAAATAAATAGTTCAGTCTAAGCTGGTGTAATGCAGCATGCAGCAAAGTGCAGATTTATTGAGTTGCCATTTCTGAGCTCACCACAGATCGCTGTTCTAATACAGCTAGAGGTAGTGTTTCCTTCTGTTTATTACACTTACTCAATATACTCTAAATTCTCATTCTCAATGAGTATACAAATATTAAAACTGAATATGAATATTGTTTAAAAATAAAATACACAAAAACATTCAAGTCAAATATTGAGCTCTAAGCGGCCTTTTGAACTCGAAGTGCATTTACAAAGTCAATCGATAAATGAAAAAACTTTAGCTATAAAGTTATCAAGAACAAAACTTAACTCGGCTGCAACTTAAAAACTCCCATTCAATCCATTTAACTGCGTTCGCTCGCATCCATCTATGCACACATGAGTGGACTAGTAGTAATTCGTAGTGATTTTTACGCGCTCTTCGGTGGGCGGCGTTCACTCAATTATTCGACGCCTGCTCCCAAAAGTGCCTTTTCAGTGGCAATTACATGCAAAGGGAACTCAGCGCCAGTCGAGACCATTAGCGTCATATGAGAGCTTGAGAAGGATGCGTTGGGTGTCGTCGTTGGCGTTGGCGTTGGGGTTGGCGTTGGCCTTGGCGATGCGACCTTCTGTGCAGCATATGCTTTTCCCGATTCGTATGCGGATTCTGTTTAACAAATGAAGCAAAAGTTAAACTTTGGCTCGCTGGCAGCTTTATTTGATTTACACGCAGGTGTGCAGCCTGAGCTGTTGCCGGCTGCCGTATCGTGGCGTCAGGATGAAAAATGGCATTTGGCTGCAACAGCCGTGTCGGCCGATAATAAATCAATGAACAGGGGAGAGGGGCGGGCCAGTTCGCTGGCCACGATGGTGCGGTGATGCCATGGGCAGGCCACATATTGAACGCTTGCATACTTAATTAAGTCAATTATTTTGATGCGGTTGCGCTATAAAATGTTAAACGACAACGAATCAATATGCGTTGCGCTGCTCGCTGTCGCATGCGGCGTATGCGTAATGTCAACTAACGTACAAGCTGGCAGACAAGCGCGTTAGCGCTTCAGCGGGCAAACACACCTCAAAATCCTTGACCAAAAAATATAAACAAAATGGGCAGGCCCCAACCACAGGCCCGCGCCTTTCGCCCTGTCCACGTGCGGCGCTCTTGACTGTTATCCTTTTTGCTATCCTTGAAACTAAATACATTCGCGCTAAGTGGACGTTCAATATAAATGTTGCTGCTTCTTCTGCTTCTTCTTTAACGGCTTCACATGCCAGTTGATTGGGTCGAAGGCGAAAAGCGAAATTTGTTAAGCAAATATTTTGCGAACTGTTCTGTATTTTCTGCTTGCGTACATTAATAGCCACCCACATGTCGTATGAGTAATGCGTTTGATTAGTTGCGATTCTGCGACATAAAAAGGGGGCGCGCTCTATTATAATATTTCCATGCGGCACACCCATAAATGGCAACAAATTACCCATTAATATGGAACAAGTGCCCACTTGACAGCTATTTTTACCCCGACGCCTGCTGTGCCAATAAATAGAGCAAAAGAGCTCGAGTTATGTTTTATTGATAAGCCGGACTTGCTCATGAATGTAGCTGAAGGGTGTTGGAAATGGAAGGCTTGACAAAATATTGGACTATGAGAGAATTAAATGCTAGAAATATTTAATCATATTCCAAGTATCTGAAATATTAGCTGGTGACATTGACTGGCTGTAAATCCATGACTTCTAGCTGGATGTTTCTTAATCGCTGTTTATGTTAATGTATTTTTTATAAATACATTATTAATGCCTTCATTACTGGTTTCTTTTAATCAATTGTTCAAGGTTGTTCATGTGCTTTATATTTTTTTATTGAAATATTGCCTCAATCGCAGTTCGAGTTGATTGGCAATCAGTCAAATCTATAAGCAAAGTAAACAGCTTATTATATTTATTTATTTATTACTGATTTACCTTAGCACGTGATTCAGTGCAGTTAGCCTCATTTTCATTCTGAAAATGTAAGCTTATATCTTGACAATTTCCTCAATTCTGGATATTCTATAAATACTGCGTCACACTCTTGGCAGTGTCAATGACCTCGGCACACTTGGTCAGGCCTACATTGCGTATACTAAATAAGATGTCCATGCGAATCGCACACATTTTATGACTGTCTTCATTTGTTCTAATTGCTATATCGATTTGCTCAGCTCAGCTCAGATTACGCCAATTGAGTCTCAATAGAGCATGAATGATAAGACATCAGCCATTGACACTGAGTGACATTTATATTTCATTCTTTAATAAATAACAATTCATTAATACATTTTTCTCTTTTTTGCACTCAATTTGACATTAACTATTAATTCGTATTATTATTTTTTATTTATTTATTTTAATTTATTATTATTATATATTATTATTTTTTTTGTTGCTCTTTAATAATGTAATTGCATTTCATTATATATTTGGAATGTATAGATATATATTATTTTTATTAATTTGTGATTTATATTTATAAATAAGTTATATACTAAAATCCTCTGCTTCAACTATTTTGTAGTTTTTGCTATCGCAGAGGAATTTCTGTTTTTTAGCGCTCTCATTTTAAATAAATTCTATATACTCATTTTTAGCTAAGCAACAGCAATATCTAGATATCGATGCATATATGTGAATATATGTGTATATATCTATATATCTGTATATATCTGTATATCTAGTCAAAAACTTTCCATATCAACAACGAAGGCAAATTCGCTGTCGGCGTTTTGCCAGCTGTGCGCTAATCTTCTTAACAATCGCAGTTGCCCAGCGGCCCAGAGGCGGGGCTGTCAGTAGGCGGTCAAAACAGAACAGAACTCAGTGGCTGGACAACCATTTCCGCGATAAGGAAAATGCGAGAGCGAAATTAAAAGAAAATGCAAATGCCAGACCGAAAAACAGCTGAAACGAACAAAAGTTTTGTAATTGAATATGAAGCGCCCAAGGCACAATTATTTTTGCACAGATCTGACCCTGAAGGTTCTCACTCTCTCACATTATCTCCCTCTCTCCCACTCCCTCCTCCACTCTCTAGAGCTATTGTGCTGCAGCTAAGCTAAAATCGATGGATTACCTAAAAGTTTGGAGTTTGGTCAGAATGCAGTCTAGCTGTAGCTAAGCTAAGCTCCACGTTGATTGGATTTATTTGGCAATTTATGAGGCCGATGAAAGTCATTTGGCGATTGCTGAACATCAACTTTTGTGGTTGTTGTTGTTGTTGTTACTGTTACTATTGTAATTTAACTACCATTCAGCATTTACATTTGAGCCTTTGCTGTTTTCCATTTGCCAGTTGTCGTTGTTGTTTTTGTTGTTGACAATAAAAATCGAAATCAATAAAATGAAAATTGATGCTTTCAGCCGTAAAACAAAACGGAAATTGAAATGTGGTAAACTGTGTGTGCATAAGAGAGAGAAAGAGAAAAAGAGAGAGAGAGAAAGCTGAGGCGCGAGTGGCGAGTGGTGGGTAGCTTTTGCTTTAGTCAGGTGTTTGCTGCAGTTTGCCCGCTCAGGGTCGATTTCCTATTGCTGGCACGAATTTTTAGTCAGTCGATTCTCACAGGGTTACGTTTTCGTCGACCCATTTAATTAAATATGTATGTTTACGTATCTATATATATATATATATATATATATCGATTCCTATAAGGTTCATCTCTTATTAGCGATTTATCTGTTTCGTGGTATTCCATAATTATATTCAATTAAAAATCAATCACTCATTGTCGTTAAGCACTTTCAACGCTTTGCCAAAATATATTAGTATATAACACTATATAAATACATATATATATATCTATAGATATATATTTATATTCATATATGTCTTTACTTGTGTATATAAGCAGCGAAAACGGCGCCACTTAAACGCCTACAATAGCAACAAGCGAAAATCATATCTAAGCCAAGCTATCTATACACACACACTCGCATATACACACTTGAGTGTGCCTGTGTGTTGGCTTTTATTTGCTTTAGATTAGATTACTGCAAACGCGTCTAAAACGTCCGAAAGAAAACATATATAGATTTTGTTTTTATTATTATTTTCAATTTGTTTTCTTTTTTGTAAATTGCAGTAGAGCTCAGTAATCAGTTACACAACATAGCTTGGAGCTAATGCGGATTCATTCTATTTTGAAAAGGTAAAACATCTAAAAGTAATCTAACAAATTATATGTTGTGCTAATCAACAAGAAATAAACATGCATAAAGCTATTAATACACCTTGTTTCGTATTTGTATTTGTAATTGTGCTTTATGACTTAAGGCGAATTTTTTGGACTGTGAGTTGCTGCGTTGTTGGATTAGAACTTGCAAATTCGAGTTAAGACGTAGGCTTATACTAATACTATAATATGGAAAGATTAAGTGCGTGAGAAATATAATAAAACAATAAAAAAACATAAAGAAATATAAACAATTTTAGTGCAAAATAATTTGAAGCTAAATATCAACAGTTTGCTAATGAAATATTGTGTCAAATATTTTGTTATACTTATATATAAATAAATAATATATATAAAAAATAATATATATAAAAAAATAATATATATATATATATAAATAAAAAATTATATATTATATGTATTTTGAATTTTTTCTTAAGCATGAAGTCATCTGCTTATATTTATAACTGTAAAAATGGCTTTAAGCTACTCTCCAAGCATTTCTCACGTTTTTATTGTATAACTCGCAGCTTGCTCTAATTTTGTAAATGCGCTCATTATATATTTATACATATATATATATATGCATATATCTGTACCTGCAGGTATGTAGCTGAGCTCTAGATTATTTATTTTTAAACCGCCTTCTTTACACAAAATGAGGAGCAATTTGTAAATGCTATTAAGCGCTATTTGATTCAAAGTTCATGGTCTTCAAACTGAATTGGGGAATGTGAATGGGACAGGGGGCAGTGGGCAGTGGGCAGGGGCAGAGTGGCTCTTGGGTAGAGAGAGCTAGTTACTTTTGATTTGTGACTGCGGTTGGTTGTGTGCCAGAATTCGCAATCGGAATTGCAGTCGAGTGGCGTGCAATTATTGTTGTTGCTTGAGTAAGTGGTTCGAGTTGCGCCACAAATATTTCAAATGCACGCCTACAATGCCTGTCAGAAATGTAGTCTGGTATCTTTTTGTTTTTGTTTTTGTTTGTTTTTTGAAATTTTCGCCATTCAATGTTTTGTTTGCCGTGGGCAGAATGTGACATAAATAAAACTTCAATACAAATCAACTAAACATTTCAACAACATTTCATATATATGTTGAGTGCGTAACCTGCAGTTTGCCAAAAATGGCAACGAAATGTGTGTGAGTTGAGCTTGACCGGCTCAGCACACAGCAATACACACTGACACACAGATATTAAGATACACTTGCCGCATATGAATTCATTATGAAGACCTGCTGGAATAGCTGTTTGACTGGCTGACATTACAATTTTTGCACTCAGTCCCCCAGTCACAGTCGCCGTCTCAGTCTCAGTCTCGATTCTCGACTGCGTTTCATTTATTCACTCGGTTATTATTTTTTGTATTTATTTGTCGTTTTTGCTGGTCTTTTGTATGACGCTCACGTTGCGTTGAGAAATACGTTTGTATTAAGAAATGTCGCGCAAAAATTTTATTGTACAAATTGCTGTTGTTGTTGCTTCGGCACGCACAGTGGGCAGTTTGTCAAAAAGAAAAAATAATCGTATGTGATTAAAGTGAAGCAAGAACAGCTGGCTTCAGCATAGCTTATAGACAAACTTGTCGAAAGCTTGACCTACCACATGCCAATGCGCGAGAACGTTTTACATGCAATTCTGTCAGATTCCTATTGGACAAAATGAAGAGCAATAAATGGGGCAACACATATACTCCATGTAATAATATAATTATGAATTAAATGTTACTCTAAACTGAATATAAGCTACAATTAACATTTATAATTAGCTTCCTATGAAAAGTCAGCTTAAATATTTAAATGATCCAAGTTAATGGTGAATATTTTAATGTTTCATTGTGATACCCGTTCAGAAAATTAAAAGAGTGTATTCATTTTGTTCAATGATTGGGAAAAATTTGTAACTCATCTACACTTTCAGATGTGATGATGATTTATAAAATTTGAAATTTTTAAATATTTTAATATACGCTCACTAGAGGCTTACCTAATTGAAAATACTGTATATATTTAAACTTAAGTGCTAATACGAAAATTAAATGAGGTAACAGACTTGACTTGAAAAAAAAAAATCAACTTTCGAAGCATAGTAAATTCATCTATACCCATTAGGATGCTAAATTGAGTAAAACTGTAAGTTCTACAGTTTTTAAGCTAGAGAACCAAAGTTTGACAGCTAATTTACTTTAGAGTTGCAATTAGGATTGACTAAAAATAGATAGACAGACGTTGATAAACAGATAAACCTATAAATTATGTGGCAGATAATAAAGTAGTTATTTTAAACGACTGTGTAACGTAAATGAATATTATTATTACTCGTTTGAACCTGACTTTAATGTATTTACTTAATTTTGAGGTAATATATATAATTTTTATATTATTATTAGCATTTTTGTTTTAATTACAAGTTTCCCAAGTGTTCATGTTCATCAATAAAAGAAAAAAATAAAATTTTGGAACCATAAGCAGTTAATTTAAAAATGAAATAAGAATTCTATTCGATAAAGACAGACACGTACTCTATATATTACATACAACAGCATTTACATTTTGACTACAGGAAATCCGTTATATAATATTATAACTTAGTCACGAAATGCTTAACGAAATAAATATAAGATATAAATATTATATATAAATTACATATATTAATATTATATATATAAGACACAATTTCGGATAATAATAAATATTGTTTTACTATGAAATTCTCATGTATCTATCTTGGCGAATCTAATATTTTATAGTATTCATTAGCCTGCTTTCTAATAATTGTCTTTTAAAAAAAATTAAATAAAACCTTAAGAAATCTCAATTAATTCAGAGCCCATTCAATGTGATTTAGATAGATAATAAAATTCTATTTATTCATTTATTATTTCATTAATAAAAACCAATAAATGGCATAGAACCAAAATATGTTAAAGTACTGTAGACCTTAACCCATATGCCTGATTCCCGCAATCTCTGATAAAGCCAATTGATTAAGTGCAGGCGCAATCAAAAGAAACGAAATGTCCATTCATTATCAATTCTTTGCTTTGACATTCGCTAAGCTTTAAAATTAACTATTCAAAATGCCCGGCGATACGTTGGGTTCCGCGTTTCGCAAAGCCCAAATGACATTCAAGTGCCGGCCACTTAATAAGACATACTCTAGAAGACTTCACTAGACGCCTTTCATAAATTGCACTTAAGAAATTTAAAATTTGCGACCCACTGCTGGGGTATCATGTTGAGCTGCGCAGTTGTGGGTAGCTTCGAAACCAGCGGCAGCCACTTGCTGCCCCCCACTCCTACACCATTGGCCTGTGATTTTCGTCTTCTTTCTTTCATACTCTGCATTATTCTCAATTTTGCTCTGAAGCGTACTTTGACATTGTTATGTGAACCACGTTAAGTGCTCACAGTTTATTTAGTTATTAGTATAATTGTTGCTTTTTGCTGCAGTTCTAGTTCTTATAACAGTATTTGAGTACAGCAAGTGATTTGCTCAATGGCCTGTGCACGTATACGTAATTAATTAAGTTACATTACTCATACGCCAAGTGAACTGGCATCAAATTTATACGCTTACGGGCGATTGACATTTGACTCGGCTTAACGTGATTTGACATGAAATATAAGTTGAAAAACTGAGAGAGAAAATAAGTGCAAATAAATTGAGAGGGTCAATGGAAGATACAACTGTGCGAGACAGCTCTCTATTCTATTGATTGAAAGTTCTATAAAAAAGTACTAAATATTAAAAAAGCTTTTAAGTACAATTGTCTTTCTTGTATTGACTGACTGTAAATATAGACTGTCTACATCATGTCAACGTTCTGATCAATAATTTATTGAGTTAAGAACGTCTCTTTCGGTTGATGCTAAAGTTTATTTTTAACGTAATAATGATATATAAATTGACGTTATAAGTATATAACAATAAAGGCCTTGCTTTCAACATTATTCTTCAACGTTAGTTACAACCCTTTATCAAGATATTTGAACTCAAAACCTCTGACAATTGAACGCACCTTGAACTACATTGCTAACATATTAACAACCATGTCGAAATGTAGAGAAAGCAAAGTCCCAAAACTGTCATAGATTTCAATCAAACTCGAATTATTCTAATCTTTGCCTTTGTAAAAGTAGATGAGTATAGGGAATCGAATACTCAATTGACTAGTTAACTTAGTTTGAGGGCGCAAAATTATTTATATGTGAGCTCAATGCAGTTAGTAAAACTTGCAGCTTGAATTTAGTTTTAAATGAAACTTAATTAAGAATAAAAAGTTCTCAATTATTTACAGTTACTATTTATATATTTTTGTTAAATTTTTTTTATGAAATTTATTTAATAATTTAATTTACTTATACTTTGAATTTGCAATACATTTTTTAAATGAAGTTTCCTTAAATATAATATATATTTAATAACAATAAATAAGAAATCATTTTTTAATAAATAAAAAATGAAAATGTATACAATTATTTTTTCTATAATTAAAAAGTCAAAAATTTACATTTATAATGCTTATTCAATTATTTATTTAGGATTTAATAATGATAGGCCTCAAAATATTATTACGTTTTATGTTAAAATCAAAAAAATTTAATATTTCTTAAACAAGAATGACTAGAGTATCTACAATTCGAAATGTATTAGTTTTGTTTTTCATTGTGCTTTAATTTTGTAGTTCTGTACAGCTCTTCGACACGCTACTTTATGTAAGCATTAAGACTAGCGCCTCACACAAAAGCTACGGCTATAGATACAGATACACGATGTTGTCGTGTGGATTGTGTGCAATTTTTATTTATTTTTTCTTTATTTTGTAGCTTTTTGCTGTAGTTGTTGTTGCTGCTGCTGTTGTTGCCGGCGTTTGCAATTTGTGCATATTTGTTACAAGGTCAAATCGTCTGATTGTTAAAGTGCGAAAAAGCAAAACTGTAATAAAAATATTGTGCCTATTTTTATGGCCAAATATGTAGGTAGAATATAAATGTTAACTAAAAAAATATATTTATACGCGTATATTTACACAATATTTATTTGATGTTTGCTTAACAAGTTTTTCATTTCTTTGCTGTGTGCAATGTAATTATAGTTACATATTTATTTATGTATTAACTGTACAGCTATATATATGTGACATATTATATTAAAATAGTGCGATAATTTTATGCTAGGAATTAGCAAAACTTTTAATAAACGATGCATTTCCTGAAAACTAAAGCCATGTTGACCAAGCCATGTGTCAACAGCTGAGCTAGATTTTCGTTTAGATTTTCTTCAAAAATTATTTCCTCATATTTGGCAGGCATAAAACAATTTATGATTAAATAGAAAATTTTATTAAATATCTTAAAAATTTTATTGGTATAAAAATATAGTTATCGGAAATAGAGTCACTGGTGCTTTGTCATGTTTAGTTTAACCTATACATCATATCAAATAAGCTATCGGACACTGGCTAAATAGTTATATAGAACTCACAAAGTAACTCCAAAGCTCAATCGTGCTATATAACTTGATTTAAAAAATATACTAAAAAAAATATATATATATAAATATATATACTAAAAATATATATACTAAAAATATATATACTGCTTCCAAACGTTGATCATATACATTGTTGAAAAATAATTTTATTATATATTTTTTCCTCTAAACAACGAGTGAATGTAACGCAGTTGCTTAGTTTCATTTTAGTTTTCGTTTAATTCAATTAATTTAATTTTGTTTTATTTAATTCAAATTTAGTTAAGTCTGAGACGAAAATGTAAAATAAAGTTGTCCGGTCAAGCTATTTGCCTCGTAGATGCTGATGTTGCCAACAGCTGCAGCCATTTGGTCAACAGCAGCAACAACAACAACAAAAACAATACTCAAGCAAGAGCAAAATTTTCAAATTGAATTTTCTGTCAGCTGGCAGGACAGATAGCTGACGCTGACGCTGACGCAAATGACTGCTCGTCTATCCCCAGTGTCAATGCCAGCCGTTTGTCCATATGTCCAAAACTGTGCCTTCAGTGTCGGTTGGGGCAAATTAAATTTTGTGGCCGAAATGCGAAGTGAACGGCACTAAGTGCATGCTGGCCATGATGCAAGCCACTTTTGATGACGTGCTGTGGTCTGGGCCGAAAATTACATTTCCCCTTTTGTTCGCATTTCACTCGACAGCGCCTAATTTAACGATTAGGCGACAAATTGCAAAGCCAAAGACAGCATACGTATCTTAATGTATGTATCTGTAGCTATAGCTACAGCTGCATCTCTTGCCGATGACATAACCAAATGTAACGTCTCAAGAGAGCGAGAGAGAGGGAGAATGTAGAAAAAACAATTACGCACAGTAAGCGTAAATGTCTTCTCTTTGCGTGTATGTGTGCTTTGAGTGGTTTGTGTGGGTGTGTGTTAGCATTTGTAATATTCCTAAGTCATTGCCAGCAATCGATACTAATTACGCTTCAAGGACTTTGTGCCATGGCACCCAGTGAAAACTAGCACACAGATAAGAGCAGGACAACTGAGTGAACTAGATATAGACAGCAAGACAGTCAGACAGACAGACAGACATACGGTTGACAAGATGTAGGAAACAGAATACATGATAAGACCATGTTAGCTTGTGGAAAAGTCACAGACACACATACACACAGAGAAAAAGAGCCAAACGAATGACAAGTGCTAGCAAACAGGTGGAATGCAGCAAAGTCCATTAGAGCACTTGGAAATGAGTTCCAAGAAAAACATTTGATATAGGTACAGGTATCGTACATATATTTAATTCCAGTTAGAAAGCAATTAGCTGGCAATAATAAAATAAATTAAATGTCCTTTGTTGCAATTAAGTAAATCGTTTGCGATATACTTTACATTTTAATACTCTACAAAGTTGTCATAGCTACAGAGATGCATGAATTTAATTAACCTGGCCATCGGGAATGAGAATGGTTGGCAATGGTTGCGTTTGGTATATACCTAAAGAGCAAATGTATTAAATTATAATATTTTTTAAGCCATGTATATATTTACTTATAACATAATATTTGCTTATAGAAATTATATTAATTTATTTATTTTTGTATTAACAAATGAACTGCAGATTTCACTTTAAATTTGCTGAGTTGGTTAGATAGACATATAGATAGATGATTATATAGATAGATAAGTATAAGGATAGACAGACATATACAAATACATATACCTACATCAATGTCATCAAAAAATAACTTGAAATTTCAATCTAAATATACTCATCTTTGCACGTAGCCATCATTGTCACAAAAAGAAAGAAAAAATATGTAAAATATTGTACTGTATGTATAAATAAAATATAAACGCACAACTTACAATATAACTATCGCTTCAACTTTGATTAACATTCACGCTATAGTTCAAGCTAACTTGTTGAAAATGCATACCTATTTGTTGTCTTAATTTTAACAATTTGGTCTCACCGTACCCACTGTTTTGGCTGAGCATTATGCAATAACTTTTACTTTTAGGAAAAAGAAATTATTAACCAACTACAAATAGAAAATCAGACCCCACTTAAATCAACTTTGGATCCCCATAAATTGTTGGCAAATAAATTTCTTCTAAAACATTTCAGGCAAAACGAAAATAGACTGACATAATTTACAGAAATCAATTTGCTGCTGCCCAAAAGAGGCAGATAGATAATGCAAATGCCAATAAATCAGAGAAGGCAAGGATACGAAGTGCCGGCCAAAAAGAAAAATATCCATGCAAAGGGAATAATTTATATAGCAACATATAAAGGATTACGCAGAAGCAATCAGATCAAGGCAAACAAGGACAGAGGCAACGACTTAAGCTGACTGCAACAGCAATCGCACTAAGAATGGCAATGGAAGGATGCAACCACAGCTGGCATTTGGCTGGGCCAAGGTAAGCTGTATGAGGAAGGATGCAAAAGTCCGCTGACGTTGCAGCCAGAGCGGATGTATCAGTGCACGATGCCAATGTACACGACATGCAAGGACAGCAACCAAAATCTGCTGCAATGGCAGCTTGTGCAACAATCGGATTGGCATAACGACATAAGAGCCACAAACTGCATATGCAGTGCATAGCTCTTGCCATTTGTACATAGTTAAGCCAATTTTAGTGTGCCTATAAAACGCTCGACTTAAGCACGTTGTAACTGCTTTAAAGCCTTGGCCGTGGCTATGAATTGAAGTCGTTTTTCCCATAAAGTTTTCTGTACTTTGGGGTGGTGGCGCCACAGGCTCCGACAATCCATGGCACGTGTTGGGCAACCAACAAAACGCAGACAAACAAACAAGCCGGGCGCCAAATTTGGGGGCACAAATGGGTAAACTTTCCAAGTTATGGAAATTATATAAATAAGCAGCGAATGGCATCAGTGGCCGTTGAGATATCCTATAAATGCAGACACGGAATGTTTTCATATATGAGAATTGTTGAAAGAGCTGAGCAACAAAGATATCATATATATCATGTATATTATATATAGTTGTAAATATTTTAATTCTTATTTATATTGAACTCAAACTCAAAGAACTATAAATCTGCGAACTACCAATGCCTGCCTTTGAATTTGATTAGTAAACTCACATATTTGATGAAGCCAACTTTTATATATTTAAAAAAAAATTGTACATTTATATATATGTACATTACATTACATAAAAGCGCGATTGAAGCTCAAGTAATGTATGACAACTGGGCTTCTCTCAAAATTGAAATTATCTAACAAACAAATTTTTTGAATAATAGTAATGTTTGATTCGACAATCAATTTTATGACTTCTTGGTTTACTTTTGGGTGCCTCAAAGATTAAGAGAAACGGAAGGAAGGTTGATTTAAAATTGCAAATTAATGAATATATTGAAAATTTAAAGGTAAAAAGCACGCATAAAATAGAAACATTTTATTTATTCAAATAGTCAAATATTACATTATTATTTATTTAATATTCTTATTATTTACTTATCAAATATTAAATAATTCTATATTTTTTTTAGAATTTATTATTTATATTATTTGACACTATTATTTTCTTTTCCTTAAGCTATTTGCTTCTTATTTGGTATGTCAGAAAATCTAAATAGAAATTGAAATCCCATTACTTAAACTATGTTAAATGTTTAATAATACCTTTGAAATATGTATAAATACTAATTTGCTAGGCATAGTCATTCCACGCCAAATAATTACCAAAGATTTATGATTATTTCCAATTTACCCTTTTAGGTATGCTCTATAAAGTAGGCATGTTGATGATGGTTTATTTTGCAAATTATGACCAGCAGACGCAGACCTCAAAATAACTGCAAATTGCAGTAGATGAAAATGGCGGAAAATGGGGAAAATGAGGGAAAACTGGTTGTTGGGGGCTGAAAATATTTTACATACGCACGGCTCTCCAATTTATGCAGCATTTTGTGGCTGAGAATAAATAAAGCAATGAAAAGGGCACATAAAAATGAGAACAGCTTGGCCAAGAGACAAAAGAGAACGAAAGTACATAAATAAAACGTAACGAAGGCAGTTCGATTTATATTCATAATTTACTGAAAGGATTCCCATTGTGTTTGCCGAAGTGTTCGGTCATAAATGCCAGTCCTAATTGAAAAGCTTAATAAATTCCTTCAGCATATTGTTTATATTTAGCTAAAGGTTCATCAAAATTGACAAATTTAATTTTGTAAATTTTAATGATATAAAATCACTTGAATTGAGTCTTAATCCTTAAATTACATATTTACTACAAAATCTAGCATTTTTATTTTTATAAATAAGGAGAAATAATTTCACCAAAAGATGTAATTGCTTTATAAATTTTTTTATATATTTATGTTTCATGTTATATATTTATATATTGGGACTTCTACTAAATAATTAAATTTTAAAAGATATTTGGCTTTTTAAAACAGAAAATATTAAAAACGTGCAACAAGAACTTTATTGATGAAAAAATATATAAAGAATATTTTATACATAGATTTTTATTTCAAATTATTAATTTTATTTATATATTTTCATTAAAAAATAATTTAATTTTGTTACATACCCAAATACATTAGTGCATAGATTATAAATAATATAAGTTATATATTTTTATTTTATTATTAGTTTATATTAATTCATTTATATATATCTATGCTTTAGAATCCATAACATTTAAATTACATTTATATTTATCTAAGCAACATTTATAACAAATTTTTCATATTTCTTATAATTATTTTATTTTAAAACAATTTATTTAACCTAATTATGTATGTATGTTCCTTAAAAATTCGTAGAGTATAAGCAATTAATTAATGCCTTGCGTTTTAATTTCAGCTACCTTTACTTACCGTATTTTCCAAGTCACAAATTGCTTTCAGCCGTTGTGGCAATTGTGCAATTGAAAATTTCACGCTCTGCCAGCTACTAGCTCAGCGTAGGTAATTCAATCTAAAATTTCGTTTGGGCCTCCCCCATTTTGGCCCATTTTACGCCTTCAGCGCACGATGCTCTCTAGTCCATTTGCCATATCATTTGCAGCAGTCGGATTGCCAAGGCAAGCTGTCTGCCAACCTCCATTTCAGCTGTCTCGCTTCTGTTCATCTCCATTACCCATTACCAGAAGGGGGCTCAGCTGGTCATATATTTTAGCCATTATTGCCTTTCAATATGTTTGCTGCACATTTCAAGGCGAAACTGAACAAGGGCAACGGAAATCCGAAGAGTGACACAATAAATTTGGCATTTGACCAGCTAGACTAAGATAGTCCGATTTAAAGTTCAAGGGCAATTATGAGCGAAAGATTTTATTTTGTTTTATTGCGTTTGTAATCAAAAGTAAAAATAAATCTAAGAACAAAGTTTTACAAAATCATTTTATTTGTTATGTAAAAATTATTTTGTGTAATGTATGTGTATGTATGGGTAATACAAGACTTTAATGGTTAATTTTTTTATAATGGCTTTAAAAAATATAAATATATTTAATTTTTGAAATGCCATGTTTAATAAAACTTTTAGTATAAGTTGCTATTTATCTGTCAGTTAAGAAATATCGAATGCTGTCTGTCTTAGAAATTCCAGTTAAATTTGTTAAATTAAATTTGTTAATATTTTCACTCTATGAACCGAATCAATCATTTGATTATGTATTGTTCATGAACTGCAGTATAATTAAACTGTGAACAGGTCCTGAGCCGTACACACTAAAACCCATACTTTATTTTTTAGGAATTGTTCAATTGTTCACTTGTTAGATGAAGCCTAGATAAAAATATTTGATTGCATTATATTAATTATTTAATTATTAAATATTTAATAAATAATTTAATTATTTTCTCTCCGGCAACAATATATATATATATAATTAACTGTGTACGTTTCTGATAGATACGTAGACACATATGATCTACTCAATTGAACATATCGATCACAACTCACGTTATAAGTTCATTTAAATGAACCGTTCAATCGCAGTTTTCGTGAATGGAATGCCCCCAACTCTAGTTCCGATCGAAAGTATTTTTTGCGTCGCAGCCTAAAAGTAGGCAACAATAAAATAAGGGAAAATGTTAATGTTCATGTCTTTTATTGTGCATAAAGGCTCAGAGAGATGTGCGCCGTAGCCTAAAAATAAAATCCGAATGACGCAAATTTTATGAATCGCTTCAACGGCAGACACTACCCACAGCTAGACAAGAGCAGACAACAAAACCAAAAGGGAAAGAGAGATAAAGATGGATAGAGAGAGAGAGAGAGAAAGACTGAGATCCACCTTTGGCCAAGTGGCGTAAACAAGCAAACTCGTTTGGGACGGAAATGCAGCTGTGCAAAAGAAAAATGATAAAATAAGAAGCGCAGGGCAAAGGGAAAAGCTGCTGCGCAAATGCGCATTTAATTGCGCACTCAATGGGAAACCCTAAAATGGAGGCCACAGAATGGAAAACTGAAAGGGAACACACACACAGCCATAGACAAGGCAACCGGCCAAAGCCTTGGCCAGCTGTGCAGCGACGCAGTTTTTTTGGTCATTTCACAAAAAATGTTGAATGGACAACTGAATTAACGTTCCCATTTACCAAATGGCTTCCAGTTTGCACTAAATTTGTTATGGCCATTTGAGTTTTCTTTCTCTCTTTTTTGGCACCAAAAGACACTTTGTGAACACGGTTGCGGCACAAAAGTGTTTTCATAGTGACGCGAGAACCTTTAATTGGAAAGTTGAAGCCATCCTATATTTTTATTAATTATTGAAATATTAAGGTTACTTTTAAGAATTCGTTATACGAAGAAAGAATCGACCATATAAGTCGGAGCGCAATTGTTTATAGTTACACTATAAACTTAAACACAATCTAATAGCAATTTAAGGCTCGATTTACATGGTCTGAGCTCCTTCTTTTCATAAGCTTAAAAATTAAAATTTACTATCATAAGTTTAAATATATAGTTTTTATATTTTAATTTAAGTTTTTTATTATATTTGAAATATAACGAAAATATAAAGAAAATGCAAATTAGTCAAAAAGTAATCATTATTATAACTCTTAAAAATTACTCTTTAATCAAATAAAATGAAAACAAAATTTCTACATTTTATTTATATTTTTATTTATATATTTACATATTTTTAATATATTTTTTACTTTACGTAATTGTTAAATAAAGTATATATCAGAAAACCAGAGATTCTAGTATATAATATTAAGTTCGACTTCTGATAAAACAATCTGAAATTTTATTCACTTTTGATACTTATGCTATTTATGCCAAATAGATTGATAATATTTTCAGTTTTAATAATTTAATAAACCTTATATAACTTTAATTTTAGTAAAGCAAATTAATACGCGAAAGCTTATAAGATTACATCGACTCTAAACCTAAAGAGCTTGAACTTTATAGAGTATACACAAATAAGGCTAACTAAGTCTATATTTAAATATGGCTTAGAGCTAAATGCGGTAAATTTATATATATATACATTTAGCTCCAAGAAAATAAGCTGCAAGTTAATTGTAAATAAAACAAAAAGAATTAAAAAATAATACTCTGTCTTTGAGATGAGATATATATATATATTATATATATATATTTATATATTTAATGAAAATTCAGAAAAATGTCTCATATATTGTGATAAAATTCTGATAAAAAATAGCAGGTATTATTTAATATTTCAGCACATTCGTTCACGCTTTAGGCAACAGCAATTTTCAAACTTTATCAAGTGCTGAAAAATTCCGAATAACAAGTTATGAAAAAGGGAAAAGTTTTTTGTTCACTTTTGAGCGGCTTTCAGCGCAACAACGTCAACGAAAAGTTTCAGCTTGGTTGCATTTTTGCAGCATCTCGTGTTGAGCGGCGACGACGGTGGCGGCAGCGGCCTGTTGCATGTTATGTTGCAACGTGTCAGGAGCACAACGTAAACCGTCAGCTGCCACTCCCGATGCCAGCTCCCAATTTCGTTTGGCCAGCGGGCACAAGTTGCTATGCTTTTGACAAACGCCGCCCATTGACGTCATTAGAGTTAACCTGACACTGTATGTGGCTAGCCTGGGCAGGTGGCAACGGCGAGGCTGGAACGAACTGAGCCTTTGGCCAACGTCAGTCGCTGCAAAATGCTTTTGAAGCTTAACTCAGCGAACCATTGAAGCGTGCCAAGGACATGCGTATGCCAGGCCTCTATACAACTATTCCTCTCACACATACACTCACTCACACACACACATACACGTGTGCACACCCAATCCCTTTTTCATGCCAATCCCTCAGCATTGTAGTCGCCAATGCACTTTTTGTTTCTGTTGCCTCTTTTGTTGTTGCACTTTGTTTACGCACAATTCGAAAGACAAACGCGTTGCCGTTTTGCTGGCCTGAAAGGTAAAACTGTGGGCATAGGGCTTAAATTGAATTGGGTTCGGTCAGCAACGGGTCTGGCAGCTGATTGATTGATTAATAAAATTAGTTTTTATATATAGAGTGCTCGGCTTAAAAGGCCTATTACAACATTGAATTTCTGTATAAAATGGGAAACATTGTTTGTCGAGTCTTAAGTGCTAATAATTAAGGTAGAGTACATTTCAATCACGAGAGAGTATACACTGATTACAGTATAATATATACAATGTAAATCTCCATGTTTTTAACTTGTTATTCAAATAAACTTGATCTTAACTTTAATTTATCGACTTTTACATTTAATGAATTTACATATTTATATTATGTGTTATTTTAGAATTCCATAAGCTTAAATTATAGCAAAACAATAAAATATACTTTTAATATAAATAAAAAGAACTTTATAGAATAGGTCATTTTTGATATGCATGATAAGTTTGACGCACAGAGCCATTATTTTGATACAATATTCAATAATTTGCACACGTTACTTTGTTATAAGTCTATTCATAACAAAATGTCGAACCGAGCTTAACAATAAGCAACTATCAGCTGTTAAATAGATTGTCAAATAAATTAGTGTTGCTAACTCAAATTTGTTAAACTCTAAAAAATACCATCTAAGTACTAATTAGTTTTCTTCTTGCTTTTTTTGTAGCATAAAATGCCAAAATATGTATTGTAAAAATTATTAAATTTGTTATTTAAGTTACATTTCAGATTTTTGAGATGCTTGAATACATGATATGAGCTGCTATGAGTCACAACATTAACTGCACGCGCCTGTTAATCTACTTAATTGAGTGCATGAAAACCTTTCAAGTTTATGGAGGAGCCCATTATATAAATGCTTGGTGAAAAGCCAGCAATAACAAGAAACATTTAATCTTCGACGAAGTTATACCCTGTAATCAAAGATATGCACTTTAAAATATATATGCGATTTCGCTCAGTGAAGTGTAATTAAAGATATTTAAAATATATATACGGCTTCACTCAGTGAAGTTGGCGAAGACTTAAGTTATTTATTTATCAAAGAGTATGCTTGATTTTATTTAGAAAAAGGGAGGATATACTAAATAATAAATATTTAAAAAATACTATCTTTTATTGTTTGAGAAAACTTTCCAAATTTTTGAAAAAGTAATGCAGGTTTAGGGCTGCTCTATAACTAAATATATGTTAGCTTTGCAGGATATATAGTCTGTCAAGCAAGCTTGTTCACATGGTTTATTCTTGTTGACAGATCTGTACGTTCTACGTCTATGTGTGAGTCAAAACATTAGTTTTTGATGGCGCCAGCGCTCGTAAAAAAATATTATTAAGCATTTGCACACGCAACTGTGAAAATCCGCACGCTGAAAATAACTTTGTTTATTTTTGCCACTGGCTCGAACTCCCGTTGCGCTCGTTTCGGCTTAATATCAATTATCAGAGGCAGAATCCAGCCGCGTAATGCCCATAAAGTATAGCCGAGGCAGCCCGAAATATGCCACAGTGAAGGACGCAACAAAAGCCCCAAATGAGTCCACAGGACAATGCCAAAGGTATTTACTACTGTTGTCGCCTTGCTGATGATGCAATGACTAGTGAGGCTTTGCCTAACACCAAATGGATCAACAGCAGCCAAGGCTTCAATTCAAAGTCGATTTGGCAAGCAATTTGAAGCTGAAATCAATCATCAATTGTGCATGCAAATCCTTTCCATTTCAAGCCACATATAAGACCAAAGACAACAGCTCTTCAGCAACAATTAGGAAATCAATTTTGCGGTTGACCTGTGTCAGCAGGTGATCGAATTGAATCGAATTGTCGTCCATCAGTTCAAGGAGGCAAAGTAAAATGTTCTCTGCCGTCTGCATGTGACATTTGTCTTTAAGCTCAGAGCAGATAGCAGCAGCTGTTAGCCACTTGATTTACAATCAACGGAATTTGCCAATTGTCCATTGCCAATTCCCAATTTTCAAATTGTAAATAGCAAAAAAGCAATTTTGGCAAACCGTTTTCGTTGCACAAGGTTGGCCCAACTACTGCTGACACAATAAATTATCCAATTGTTATTCAACACAAAACAAAGAGAAAAAAGTTAATTTAATTATGGCCGAAGGTCGCCTGCTGGACACACAAGGACACACAGCTTCAGCTATGGGCAAAATAAATTGTGGTTTACCAAAACTCACGCACGTATTAAATGTCAATAATATATGTACGCAAAACATGTTTTGCAAAGGTTAAACCGGTTAGCAGCAAACCACAGAAAAGGGCCAACAGAAACGAATCAACAGAGCTACGCTGACCGGAGCACTAAATATATGAACAACACCTGTGCAGGACCGGTGCATATGTATTTCATATAGATATATATATATTTATAGTATATATATTATATAAAATTTATTTATAATTTAGTTGGTAAACTACAACTTTTTGAGCCATATTTGTTTGGCGGAAACGAAACTCATTTTAATTATTAATATATATTTATTTTAAGGATATTTCGCTTAAAATTTATTAATATAACATAAGTTGGTTTTATGAATATAAAATATTCTGACTGCATTACTACTTAGAGACTCTAAAAACTTCCGCTGTATCTCAACTTCAGGGTATTTTAATATATTTGATTATTTCGAAAATCAAATATAGCACAAAACTGTCTCTAAATTCAAGTGGTTGATAAATTTTAAGACATTTTTCTTTCTTTCTTTTCACTCCTATTAAAACATATTTTTTAAAGTCTAAAGTAGAACCTTATAGTCTTATAGCTTATACGACTTATCCATTTGAAGACCTCGGCACTTGATTTGAAAGTCAACTATTCAACTGCTCTAAACGTTTTCACACTTCAATGCCAACAATAAAAAAGTTATAAATTTGCAACGGAAATTCTTGTAAAAGCCAAGTTGATGGCCAAGGCAAGAAAAAACCTAGCATACTTTTTAGCGCTTGGCGACGCTGCGTATACGCAACATGCAATTTATGAGCTGGTTCTGGCAGCTGAACAAGTGGCAAGTACATTGTGGATATAAGCATATATATATGTATATACATATACATGTATATATATATGTATGTCTATATAAAAATGTATATATATTTGGTCATGTATATACATATGAAGTAAATGTGCGTGCAGGCAAGTGGCTCAGCTCTGGCACGTACTAAAACAAGCGTGTAACTAGCAGGCGAGTGTGTGTATGTGTGGGAGTGTGCGTGGGTGTTTTTAAAGATGGGTATGGGTATGGAATGGAGCTGCCAAATCAGCAGCAAGGCAAAGAATGCCAAGCGCAAAATGCGGCGACAACTACGAAAAGCGCCATGGCAAAGGTCACGAACACAACCTTTTGGCAGCTGCAACAGAAAAAGCAGAAACAGAAGTAGCAGAAGCAGCAGCAGCAGCCGTGGAAAATTTTTCCGTTTTTTTCTTCTGCTCTTTGCATCAGCGATTTTTACTCAGCGCTGATAGTTGAAACGGCTGACTGGCTCACTGGAGGCTGAAAGTTAGCGGCTGGGGGCTGCTGATGAAGGTAAAGTGCTACGCAATCAACCCACACAGGACTGAAGGACACACAAAACAGACGACGACGACGACGGCCGAGAACATTTTTAAAGGGAAAGAACTTTTTCTGTGGTTTATATTTGCTGCTTCGCTGCCAGCCAGCCCCATTGTAGCGGGCCGCAAAAATCATGAGCATTGATTAGTTACACACTGACGCAGGCCCAAATGGAAGAAGACGACTCAATACTCAGCAATCGGTGCACAAAGAACAGCGTACAAAGAAAATAAAGTGAAAACGTTTTTTGTTTTATTTTTCTTGGTTTTCTTGTTTTTTCTGCATTTTCTTTTTTTGTTGTCATCAAGAGCTAAGAACATAAAGCCAAAATGACGGCAAGTTTTCTGCCAGGCATAAAATATGGCAAGCCATTTGCCAAGATTTTCTCTTTATATTTCCAGGAATTCTGTTTGGCAGCCACAAAGCGGATGGTAATAACTATTGAAAGTATGATGAAAATCTGATGCTCTGCAGCAGCAGAAAAACTTCACCAAGATGGAGACAGTCGAGCAAGTGCAGAAAAATGTGTTAAGCTTCGATACTCGATGCGGTTCGCTTGATTTGAAGTTCGGGTCATTGTACGAAATTTATTAGGAAATTTCATGCTTGAATTGGTTCAATTCATGGCTTACAGCGTTAAAGAACTGTTTATTTTTCATAGCAGACAGAGTTTATAATTTTTTTTAGTTGAAAATGCTTCTAGTGTTTCTTAACTTAACTTATTTTAAAGGCCGGCTAGTTTATATCTCAAAAAATGTTTAATACTAATTGAATAAATGTCGTATTGAACAACTATCAAATTGCTTTTCGTTTTCAACTTTTAAGACAGCATAAATTCTTAGGTATTTTTCTGTTATGAAATGCAAAACAAATTTAGTTAATATCTGATATTGTAAAGAGTTTACTAATTGTAATGGTTCACTGACATTTTAGAAATCGGAAATTCCTAAGTATTTCTCATCAAATTACTAAAAATATGATACATTTTATGACTTCTATGACAATGTTTAAAAAAATTGACAAATCTTATAACTAACCATATTTTTAATACGAAATGTGTTAAATAAATATCAATAAGAAGAAATTTGTATATAAAATTAGTTCACTGTAAAATTAAATTTAGCAAAATTATTTATATATATATATATATATATATATATATATATTTATTAAACAACATTTTAAATTTTAAAATAAAAATAAAAATAAATATATTTACTTTTAATATAACATATTAGTACCAATTGTTTATAGGTGAAAAGTTTTTTGTCTTTTTATTAGGGTTTTATTGCAAAATTTCAATTGACATAAGAAAAGATCTATAAATCTCAATACTCTAACCAAGTGGATAAAATACATACATATATATATGTATTTGAAATAAATTGTTTTTATGGTTTCTCTGCCTAAATAAACTAATGAAAGGCACTCGGAAAGCCGCTCAAACGTTAAATTGGCAGCATTGCTCACTGCCAAAGACTGCAAAGTTCTAACCCACAAACAACCAACAAAAAAACCCACAAAACTGTGCTTTACCTTTAACATCTATATTTAAGCCACAAGCCGGGACTACGTGATGTGTGAGGGTGTGTACCTGTGTGTGCATGTGTGTGTGTCAAACATTTATCTTATGCCAAATATATGAAAACGTGTCTGGCATTTTCAAGGTTGCCTTTTAATTCCATCGCAACGCAAACACAAAGACACACACACATACGCAATTGGAAACATGCATGAGAATATACTCAGATACAGATACATATATCATATGCAAATATCTAAATGATAATGCCGCACTTCATATTGGTGGTCCTTGATGCGGTTGAAATGGGGATGTGAAGCTCTTATGTGTCCCTCATTTAACAAAATATTTAAATATGGCAAACACGTAGACATTACATGCGCCACACGCACATAATATAAACATGTGTATATACATAGATACATATATATATATATATATATATATATATAGAGCTGTATATACTTGCAAAATTATAATAGCAAATATTATATATATATATATATATATATATATATATTGCCACATACATTTGATTTATATACTTTCACTTGCACATTACGCTTTTATATATTTTTCTATTTTGGCACGCAACTCGGCCTGACATAGACAATGACACAAATGCGGCGAGGTGGAGAGAGAGAGGAAGGTGTCTCTATAGACGTGGCGAGATAGTAGAAACAAACTGAAACTGAAATGAAAATGGAAATGGAAAGGACCCGACACATTTTTGACAACAGTCAACAGCAACGTGGCGCCAGATTTTGGCTATACGCCGCTCCACGGGTGTTCCTTACAGAAATCCGCAAAAAACAAGGAAAAAATGTATACGAAAACAAATGGACGGATGTGTGTTTCCGTGTATGAGCGTGTGTGAAAAGAGAATTGAACGTAGCAGAACTTAAGCAATTGTTGAATGCTGGCAATAAATAGTTTTTATTTTCCAGATATGTCTTCAACTAAATTTATTTGTTTTCTCTTCAATTTCGCTTTATTTTCAATTAAAAATTATAAATATATAAAACAAAAATATGTAAATACATGAAATATATTTAAGTCACATATATTCAGAAATAACTTTACAACATTATCTCAGATTGAAATATTTAATAATTTAAGAACATTTTGAAAAAGTTACTAAAGCTCTGATAAGATTCATAAAATATCACAAAAAATATAAATTATATAAAACATGTATAAACAAAATTGAATATATATATATATATATATTTAGTTTTAATGTATAGTATAGAGTGATATATATAACGCTGTAACGGGCAAATGGCAAAATGGTATAAATACACTTTTGATCAAGGCAATAAGCTCGGTCGGCCTTTTTTGTCTATTTTTATATATAATTTTATAATTTTTAAAAATTCTAATTCTGATAAACTAGGAAAATTCTTCTATCAACATATATTTTCCTCTAAATATAACTTATCTGTATTTTTATTATCCCCCATGGTCATAAGCTATCGAGTGCTTTCCCACAGTCCAGTTGAATAGGCGTACACATTGCAGATAAAGAGACCCGAATGAGGAGGCCGGTCATGTAATGCTCATATTTGAACAAATGTAGTTGCCCAACTACCCGAAAATGTTTTACTCTCCCAAATCGCTATTTAGCTGATTCCCAAAATAATAATAATAACAATAATGCTCATGGTCATGATAACTATAATGAAAATGATCATGTCTATGATGATTACTATTAGGATGACAGTGGAGACAATGAGGACTAATAATCCATGACATCGTGCTCGGGCTTCGAGTCAATCATTTCATATATATTGCTGGGATCCCTAGAAACAAGATAGCTGATCAATTGTCATGTGATGGTAACGTTGCTAGGCGCTACTCTGGGAACGAGCGAGAGAGTTCGGAGCAAGGTAAAAATTGTAAAACAGAAACAAGAAACATACCGAGAAATGCATGTATATGAGCATGCTATTTTCTGGTTAACAATGCAAGTTAGCTAACAGGAAGATTAATTAAATATAATTAACATTAGCCTGATAAAACGTTGCATTATAGACTGGGATACAGTAGGGAAGTACTCTGGAGAATGGCATCGTTACAGAACTAAGACATGACATGTCGATAATAGAAAAATAATAATAAGACTCACATTGCCTATAAGACTCTATAGCGTGGTCCCACATCAAAATTATTTAATTTTGCATAAGACAAGTGATATGAAGAGGGATTGGAGCTGACGGACTTTTGAGAAACTTAGTAATATAAAGGGATCTAGTGATTCCTACAGCGTCACAGCTCTGGATACGAAGAGAGATTTGCAGCTAATGCAAGCTCGCTTCTAATCTGGCTACCAATAACCACAACAACCGCAGAGGAAACTTGAAACCTTGTAGAATAGAATAAAATAAGCAATAAGTCAGTCTAGATAGCTGCATATGCTGACCAAGAGCTCCACTCGGTTGTTCAGGTTTACAGCTTAATGGATAGATATAATATTTAGTGTTCATAGTGCCATGAATTCAATTTAATGCTCAAGACTGCTTTAACTTTAAAGTTAAGCTCAATAGCTGTACAAGTAGCAAAACATAAGCTTAGGCGTGACTTCCTATTCCATTGCTCAAGCTTGGCATTATTGTGTTTTATTTTTCCGCTTAAATGTGAAAATTTGCCCAACGGCTGCCAGATTTACATATTAAAAATATATCAACCGGCGGCTGCGGCACATCCATTATATTTTATGACGTATTTATTATAATAAGTATACGACGGGTAAGCCATTTCCATGCTCATTAAAGCGCATTGCTGTTGGGGAGGGCACGAAATCATTGTCTACTTCTAGGCAGCATCGTAAATGCTATACTTTATTGGTTCAGTGAAAAGAAATTTCGCTTTTCTCTTGGCATAATTTCAATAAATACTGTCCAACTTTTCCAACGATGTGCCAATGATAAAGTGCCAAGTGGGCAAGGGAATGGGAACGGGGATGGGCTTCCAATTGATGGGCGTTGGGCCGTGTACGCATATTTTCCACAAGCTCAAGAGGCTGTGCCTGTGTTTAGCTGCACCTTTTCGGTTTATTTGTTTTTTTTTTTTGTTTGGTTATTGTGCAGAGCAAGTCTCGTAATCATTACGAGGCAGCCAGCTGTTCGCCTTGCCACGCGCCAAGCCCGAAAATTTTATCTCTGCTACGTTTAGCATCACCCCGCCACAGGACTCGGTGTGCTGCAGAGCTGTGGAGCTGTGGAGCTACCTTCAACGGCAGCTGAGCAATTTTGGGGCTTAACCTTGACTCGCTTACGGCATACACGAGCGCGCACACTCAAAGTGGGCGTGGTGGCGTCTCCCAAGAGCCCTCAGCCTTTGGCGTCCGCGCCCTCGTCCTTCGTGCCTCGTCTTGCTTCGTTGTGCCTCTCCTCCTGTTGCTCTTCGTGTCGCTCGTTCTGTCGCTTGCGCCATCTTGACGAATGCCGCCTGTTGTCATTGGTCTTGGGCGTCTAATCTTATCTGTTACTTTGGGCTTCCAGCCAGCGGCCTGCTGTGGCTGTATATGTGTGTGTGGATGTGTGTATACACCCGAATGCCGTTTTAGGTCGTCTCCTGAAAGTCATTTAAAATTATGTACATCAAAAATAAGCGCGCCAGGCAAAGCCGCGGTCCAGTCACAACAGCAACAAGAAATTCTTTCTAATTTAGTCCACGCGACTTTTATGACTTTAATGGCCTACCACTTTGACATGCCCGGCCTACCCAGCCCCTTGTTGACTAGCGCCTGGGGATTTGTCATTAGGCATTATTATTGCCGTTCTTCTTCTTGCTCTTCTGCTCGTTCTTCTTCTTGTTGTTATTTTTGGTCTTGCCGCCTGTCTTTGGGATTAGGCAAGTTGGCCGCCATTGATTTATATTTTTGCACATTTTTATGTCGCATCTGGTTTCTGGCTTCAAGTACCAGCAGCGCAGCTATTTTTAGTTTTACTTTTTATGGCCACACAGGCGCAGCACTGGGACGCCTCTCTGACAGTTTGGTATCGCAATTGGTCATATAAAATTCGCAGCATTTTCTGTTGGCCGTACATTGAGCTAGCCACAGTGAACATATATAATTGGAATATGGCAAAGTTCTTTAGTTGTTGCTACGTCAGCCTTTTCTCTCCTGAGATTTAAACATGGCAAATATGTGACCTGAGCTGCTGCAGCTACCATGTCTATAGTAGTTATTCGAAGAAACAAGGTATAAAAACATATGTGGAATACAACTTCAGTCACTCTCAAGCCATACTGAGCATAGACCTTAGTAAATATTAGTATCTGTAGTGTTATTCAAAATTATATATAAATACTAATGGCAATTGGTTTCACTGATGCAAGTCAGGCTTAAACTTGTCTTGGTTCTATATCCATAAAAACTAAATGAAGCTTACGAAATGGTTTTTTTACTCTGATCTTTATTTATATATAGCTTTCTTCTACTGATACAAATTGTTGTTTGTAAATAACCTGTTAGCAAGCAAATTACAAACAGCATAAAGTCAGAGGTTCTTTGTATATCCTTATCAATCATTGGCTAAGAACTTTACTCTCTGGGCTTGCAAGGACTACTCTGTTCAAGCTACAAGCAATTATGACTAATTAAATTACAAATATTGAAAAGCGATAAGTGAATATAACATCTGCACTTTGTATATATAATCCTGATAACTAACAACTATATGAATAAAATCTCATAGCTGCTTATCAGATAAATATTGGCTAGTAATTGATTAATTTATTTCTTATATATAACAAAAACTTCATTTACATATTATGTTTATTATTATTATTAATTTTATATATAAGTAAAATTATTAAATGAGAGCTGCTGTAGATAGACAACGAAAATTAACCTTGATAGAAATCTGAGACAGTGGAATAAATGTGGTCAGTTAGCAGGGCTTTACCTTGAATGTTAATATGGGATAACGCCCGCTTTCGAGGTGGGGAAGTGGCTCAAGAAAGAGGAAACTTGCTTGTCGGTAAGCAGCTAGAGTTATGACCTGACTGACCTGAGCTGCATAAAGTATTTTTAAATAAATAAATAAATATATATATTTTTATTAAATTATTATTAATGATGTTATATTTATTTATATTGCATTCTAGACTCAAATTCGATCTGAAAATATATGGATTACTATATAAAATGCAAGCGTAAAGAGTTACATATGATTTTTATTACTGCTTTAAGCTGTTTTATACCCAGCCAATAATAACTATGTCATTACATGTAAACAAGAAAAGGTTTCGATTATTTGATACATACTATAACTCAAGCAATTATAACCTATTATAAGTATCGAAATAGAAGCTTTTATACCAGCAGACGTGCAGAGCAACACGGCTAAATCGATTCGACTGTTGATCGTAATTAGAGAATATATATAGACTTTATTTAGTTGACTACGCCTTCAAACAAGCTGCCTAAAAAAGAGACAATTCCAATTCCGACAATGACAAAGCTAATTATCTTTTTTCTTTTTAGTTTACCTTATTTTAATTTACGCACACAAACATAAGTTTTACTAAACGTATTCCCAATTAAGTGCATAGTACTTAAGCTAAATTCACATAAAGCCCTTAAATCCACATTAATTCAACTCGCAAACTAGTTAGATTTGACAAAGGAAAGTTTGTTGTAAAACAGATTCGGGGGACATATGACAACGACAGTTTGTTTATAAACTAATTAGGGAAAGAAAACGCAAATCGTTTGAAAATGGGAAACTTTTTGGTTAAGCAAATGCTCGCTGGGTACTAAATCGTATCTATTCAGTAAAAGGAGAAACAAAAATTAAATAATCAATAATTTTGTGAGAGTCTCTTTTTATACAAATTTTGCTGAGGAGCAGGGCTGGGCATCAAAGGACTCTTTGGATCCACACCACTTAACAGTTCATTAGGCAGCCGACGCGTACGAACAGTATCTAAAATCTAGGCGAATGGGTAGAATGTGAGAGGGGCGTGGCGTGGTGTGGTATGGCATGGCGAGGAGTCGAGTAGGTGCTCGCTTTGACATGTTTAAAAATAACAATATGTTGGCAATTTTTCCATAATAATTAATACGCTCAACGCTCATTGAGCAATTAGTTAATTTGCCGTTAATAATACTTTTGCGATATTTTATTTTGTTTTTATTTTAATTTTTTTTTTGTTTTATTCTGTGCTGAGCCAGTTTCGGACGGGTTTGAGTGCTCGCTGGCAGCATACTTTTGGCACACACTGTCCTGCTATTTATATCCATGCTATCCTCAAGGAAGTTCATCAAAGTCAAGCACAGCCACAGACAAAACGACACGGAGCCAGGTCGCCCTCCACCTGCCAAAGGCAGTTGACACATGTGTGCCACTGTGTGTGTCTGTGTATCGTTAGTGTGTATATCTGAAAAGGAAATTTATTTCATTACAGCTCAGCACCCAACGCAATCTTGTCCTACTCTCCGCTTCTCTGTCTGTTCTGTCTCTTTCTTTCGCTCTCTCTATCTCTTGTCTCTTTAGGCATATCCCTCTGTCTGTTTGTCTGTCTACCTCCGCCTGTCGATATGTTTGACTATTTGACTGGCAAGCATCCGTTTCAACTGCCTGTTTTTATCTATCTATCAGGCAGGCACACAGGCAGGCGAACTGGCGGACAGGCGGGTCGGCGGACAGCTTCCTGCCAGGCGAACATAAATTTCAATGGAGGCACGTGCAAAGCTTCTGGCATAAAAATCAATTAGCTTAAATTAATTCCACGAAATATTTGCGCTGTAAAAAACTTTTGCCAAACAAACATGTGCCGCATTCAGCATCTTTCATTTATACACATATATATAAATTTTTTTTGTATGTTTTTTTGATCATCCCGTGAGCTTAGCCTTGTAAATTTTCCTGCCCGACTTGGTTTGAGCTGCCAACTCATTGGCTAAGCGCTTTGGGATCTTTGTAATACCAAATGTGGCAACAGCTCAATTTGTACTTTGCCAGGCCAGGCGTATGTTATTATTTTTAAATTGGCATAACAAATTCATTTTGATAACAATAAAGAACTGTTTAGACCCAATTTTAAAGAAATAAGGTCAAACTATTCATGTTAGGTTAATCATTGGCGTTAGATAATATTGGTTTTCCATACCGAGCATAAATAAACCTTAAGTTTTAATTGAACCATGAAGAAACTGAGTTACGAATATAAATGACCTTAAAATTCTTAAAAATATTTTTAACATTTTGTTTTAGTTTAAATATTAATTTATATAAAACTATATTTGTTATTACATTTTCGTGTGCAGTTTAAACATCATTCATAATTTTAATTTTAATATTTTTTGCTTACATTGATATTTTTAGAAAACGTTGAAAATTAAATTCAGGTTAACTCGCCTCATTAAGTTAATTCCCATTCAGTGAAGTTCATGAACATTTTCTTGCTATAATTTACATTCGGTCAATCGCTCTCGTTGCCTTTCCGCCCATCTGCACATTATTTGGCATACCTGAAAGCTCCTGTCTGATTATATAAGCCACATTTTGTCCATTTTGAACACATTTGACTACGCACACACACACATAAATTAATGTATTATTCGGGCTACCATTATTTGAATAATCAATTAGGCAATTTTCCAAACGATTGGACGAATGCAACAATCAATTGAATTATGACCATTGAAATCATTAAATGTCCAGCTGATGCATATGTAAAATATGAAAACCTGAAAATGTGAAAATGTCAATTTGTGCATATTTTATGAGATGGCAAAGTCAATGACAATAAGCTATGTGCTCTGGGAAAAATTAGCTGTTGCTGAATTTGCTGAGCTATGATGTATAATTATAGCTGGAGGGAATAAGCTTAATTCGATCTTAAATATATATTCTAAGGGCATTTACTGAACTCTAGTATGTAGCAATATCTATGGAATATGCTGTTGAATAACATTGATTTGATCCTTAACTTTGTCAATGAATGCTGCCTACTAAATAAAGATTGTAGAATGCAAGATTGGAGCTATTATTGTTAGCTGCCTTAACTTGGAGCTTATCAATCGTGGAATGTAAATTGAAACGTGGCATAATATTATCATTTGAAACATGATCAAATTTGTACTATTTCTTAAGGTTATAAAAGAAATTCATTCGCTTAGCAAATACAGAAGATTATGTTGAGAGAGCGTGTCTGTGTATGTGTGTAAAGTGCCCGCATGTGCCTCTGATTGAAGCTTTAACTTTAGAGCACGTAGACAAACATGGCGTATACACAACGTGAGCAACAACGCATTGGATACATTTCGAGCAAGTAGTGCATAAATAATTGGACACTGACTGGTTGATAGACTGACGGATGGATTACTAAACTGACTGACTGACAATCTGACGATTGTATTGCCTGACAGATGCATTGATTAGAGCACAAAGCATGAGTGCACCTTCGAGTAGGCAACATATGAAAATCAATGATGGCTTTGGCTGCCATTTGACTGTCAATGGAAAAACTTGGCACAATTGCTGAGAGCTAGAGACGATAAACGATTTCCTCTATCAAGGACATATGAGGGATATTTAACATCGCTGCACATTCCCAGCCGGTTGGATGGCTCACAACGGGACTGGGAGGGAATGAGGTCGGGGTTGAGTGTGCGCACATTTCAAGCACGTCATCGGCTAAAGGGAAACATAGCTGTAACCATGGACGAGGCAGTCGCTCTGACAGTCGGGGCGTCAATCTGCGTGGATTCAACAAAGTTTAACGAACTTACAAGCGCACGCAGCACGTGTATGCACATGTGTCGGTGTGTGGGTGAGAGAGCGAGAGAGTGTGTGTATAAGTGTGAGTGTGAATGTACGCACCTTTGTGCTTACCGTTACTTGCCACACTTTTGTGGTAATGCGTCCACTTATTATGAAGAGCTCTATTTTATAGTCAAAGCTTTACAATTACAGTTAAATATCAGCTTTTTGTGGGAAGCTTTCTTGTGCAGCTTTTGGAGACTTTGCTGGGGTTGAAGTATTGGATTTTAAGGGAAATATTGCACTAGGCGCAAGTTTTTAAGGATTTTTTCATTTCAAATTTGCTGAGCTCCCAACTAGTTAACTAAGCTTTTACGCAAATAACCTAACCAGGATGTGAACCATAAATTTTTCTGAATATTCAAGTTCCATATTTTTCCATATTAAATTTGAGGGAGATTTTGGGGGTTAATATAAGGGAATAGGAAAGAGGGGAAGACTCAGCTCAGCGATCAGCGATCAGCGAGCAGCGAGCAGCGAGCAGCGAGGAGCGAGCAGCGAGCAGCGAGCAGCGAGCAGCGAGCAGCGAGCAGCGAGCAGCGAGCAGCGAGCAGCGAGCAGCGAGCAGCGAGCAGCGAGCAGCGAGCAGCGAGCAGCGAGCAGCGAGCAGCGAGCAGCGAGCAGCGAGCAGCGAGCAGCGAGCAGCGAGCAGCGAGCAGCGAGCAGCGAGCAGCGAGCAGCGAGCAGCGAGCAGCGAGCAGCGAGCAGCGAGCAGCGAGCAGCGAGCAGCGAGCAGCGAGCAGCGAGCAGCGAGCAGCGAGCAGCGAGCAGCGAGCAGCGAGCAGCGAGCAGCGAGCAGCGAGCAGCGAGCAGCGAGCAGCGAGCAGCGAGCAGCGAGCAGCGAGCAGCGAGCAGCGAGCAGCGAGCAGCGAGCAGCGAGCAGCGAGCAGCGAGCAGCGAGCAGCGAGCAGCGAGCAGCGAGCAGCGAGCAGGGAGCAGCGAGCAGCGAGCAGCGAGCAGCGAGCAGCGAGCAGCGAGCAGCGAGCAGCGAGCAGCGAGCAGCGAGCAGCGAGCAGCGAGCAGCGAGCAGCGAGCAGCGAGCAGCGAGCAGCGAGCAGCGCAGCGAGCAGCGAGCAGCGAGCAGCGAGCAGCGAGCAGCGAGCAGCGAGCAGCGAGCAAGCGAGCAGCGAGCAGCGAGCAGCGAGCAGCGAGGCAGGAGAGCAGGCGAGCAGCGAGCACTGCAGCGAGCAGCGAGCAGCGAGCAGCTAGCAGCTAGCAGCGAGCAGCGAGCAGCGAGCAGCGAGAAGGAGCAGCGAGCAGCGAGCAGCGAGCAGCGAGCAGCGAGCAGCGAGCAGCGAGCGCGAGCAGCGAGCAGCGAGCAGCGAGCAGAGAGCAGCGAGCAGCGAGCAGCGATGCAGCGAGCAGCGAGCAGCGAGAGCGAGCAGCGAGCAGCGAGAGCGAGGCAGGCGAGCAGCGAGCAGCGAGCAGCGAGCAGCGAGCAGCGAGCAGCGAGCAGCGAGCAGCGAGCAGCGAGCAGCGAGCAGCGAGCAGCGAGCAGCGAGCAGCGAGCAGCGAGCAGCGAGCAGCGAGCAGCGAGCAGCGAGCAGCGAGCAGCGAGCAGCGAGCAGCGAGCAGCGAGCAGCGAGCAGCGAGCAGCGAGCAGCGAGCAGCGAGCAGCGAGCAGCGAGCAGCGAGCAGCGAGCAGCGAGCAGCGAGCAGCGAGCAGCGAGCAGCGAGCAGCGAGCAGCGAGCAGCGAGCAGCGAGCAGCGAGCAGCGAGCAGCGAGCAGCGAGCAGCGAGCAGCGAGCAGCGAGCAGCGAGCAGCGAGCAGCGAGCAGCGAGCAGCGAGCAGCGAGCAGCGAGCAGCGAGCAGCGAGCAGCGAGCAGCGAGCAGCGAGCAGCGAGCAGCGAGCAGCGAGCAGCGAGCAGCCAGCAGCGAGCAGCGAGCAGCCAGCAGCGAGCAGCGAGCAGCAGCAGCGAGCAGCGAGCAGCGAGCAGCGAGCAGCGAGCAGCGAGCAGCGAGCAGCGAGCAGCGAGCAGCGAGCAGCGAGCAGCGAGCAGCGAGCAGCGAGCAGCGAGCAGCGAGCAGCGAGCAGCGAGCAGCGAGCAGCGAGCAGCGAGCAGCGAGCAGCGAGCAGCGAGCAGCGAGCAGCGAGCAGCGAGCAGCGAGCAGCGAGCAGCGAGCAGCGAGCAGCGAGCAGCGAGCAGCGAGCAGCGAGCAGCGAGCAGCGAGCAGCGAGCAGCGAGCAGCGAGCAGCGAGCAGCGAGCAGCGAGCAGCGAGCAGCGAGCAGCGAGCAGCGAGCAGCGAGCAGCGAGCAGCGAGCAGCGAGCAGCGAGCAGCGAGCAGCGAGCAGCGAGCAGCGAGCAGCGAGCAGCGAGCAGCGAGCAGCGAGCAGCGAGCAGCGAGCAGCGAGCAGCGAGCAGCGAGAGCGAGCAGCGAGCAGCAGCGAGCAGCTAGCAGCGAGCAGCGAGCAGCGAGCAGCGAGCAGCGAGCAGCGAGCAGCGAGCAGCGAGCAGCGAGCAGCGAGCAGCGATCAGCGAGCAGCGAGCAGCGAGCAGCGAGCATGCAGCGAGCAGCGAGCAGCAGCAGCGAGAAGCGAGCAGCGAGCAGCGAGCAGAGCAGGATCGAGCACTGGCATGAGCTATCATCGATGCAGCATCAATCATCTATCATCGATCATCATATCATCATCTAATCGATCATCTATCATCTATCAATCATCATCTATCATCATCATCTATCATCTATCATCTATCATCTATCATCTATCATCTATCATCTTCTATCATCTGCAATCACACTTAATACTTAATTTACCCACAAAAGAAGAAAAACATTTTCCATTTGCATCAACATAACATCGTCTTTAATACTGGCTCAAAAAATTAGCTTGCCATAAGTTCTAGAACTAAGTTAAACACCTGGTGAAGGCTTTTTACCAGCCGTGTCCTTGTGCAGGACATGCTTGTAAATGGTATAGGGCACAGGATATGGTTTGGGCACTGGAATTTTGATGTGCTTGATCACTTCGACGGGGTAAGGCTTTTCGACTTCAACGGGATAGGGTTTCTCCACAGTGTACGGAATTTTACGTTCAGTTATTTCGGGAACTATTTTGTAAACTGGAACTTGAATTTCCTGCTGCACCGGCACATGGACAGCGTAGGGTTCTGGGATTTGCAGACGTATAACATTCGGCACCTTGTAAATACAGAAAGCACTTTTAATAAAAATTCAAATTGTCATAAAGAGTTGCGATTGACTCACCTGTATAGCCACCGGATGTGGTATGGGCAATGGCACCTTTTCAATGACATGGACTGGTACATGCTTCGAGGTCTCCGAGTACGTGGTGGGAGTATGTTGGTGGTGATAGTCTCCGATACTCGTGCCACTGCCGATACCCGTACCACCTCCTCCACTCCCGCCCTCATAGTGTCCCTCAGCGGAGTGCGAGGCGTAGGCAAGCGACATGCCGCAGACTAAAAGCTGTGCAGGATTCAAAACTTAATATTGTTGTCTGGAAAGCGCTTTGCTTTGGATACACTTACAAGTAACCACATTTTGTGAGCTGAGATTGTGTTTATTAGTTTGATCCACACGCGCCGAATAGCAGTTAAGCAATACGAGTAGCTGCAATAAGTCCGTCGACTTTTATAGTCATAGCCGTCGCATCGCGTTGGCCAAAAGTGAAAGATTTGCCCAATGCTATTGGTCAGGTCTTTAGTTGATGTAACCATAACATTGAAATAGAAAGTATTGCATTACCATTCGGATCGCATAATTTTCATTGTGCTTTTCCAAGCAAATGTTATAACAACAAATTGGGTTCAAGTGGGTATCAAGTATCTCGTAGCTCTCTCTCTCTAACTCGCTGCTGGCAAAGTGAATGGCCTCAGGGGCTTAGACAATGTGGCCCCACCCTGCTCTGGTCTGCCTCCTGGCACAATCTGGACCTATGCAAGCTTTGGGGTTAAGGTTGTTACACGTACTTGAGTTCTGCGATTGTTTCCGTCAACCGTAACCCGCACAGGCGAAAAGTGATAGTCACCAAAAGCCAACGCTCCACTGCAGCCAGTCAGACCACTTTTGAGAGTCGCCTGAGATTTGCCCAAGCACCAATTGTTGTTGTCTAGGAAATGGGCTGCATTGCTTTGTTGCCCCGCGGGCATGGGCACTGCTGCTGCTGCTGCTGCTGCAGGGAACATAAAAAACTGGTTAACCATGACGTAATTTGAGCCAGAAATACTAATCATTGGGCTGCCTAACGTAGAATTATGCACTCAAGTCGGCACGTTGAGGAACTGTAAATAAAGTTCAGTCAGGAAATGTTTTAATGAACTGCAATTTTACCCACTAACACAAAAGGGGAAAACAAAACTCCTCAAATGTAGGTTAGCGTCAAAGCGAAGTGTATATAGCTGCACGAAGACCGCGTATTCCACGTATTGCCATTATTATATTACCTTTTCTATTTTCGACATTATGTTATTTATTTTTACAAAATATTGTTTAGTTATTTGACAAAAACTTTACATCGTTTAACTAATTAACTAATCGAATACAAACTTAATTAAATGTGTTCGCTTATGTCTCTTTATCTATCTCGTCTTCCCACTCCCAGTCGTCGAAAACGTCCTTAAAAGAGAAAAACAGTTTGGGAATCAAGTTCCTTTAGTGAATGCAAAGACCACTTACGTAATCATCCAGATTGCCCTTATCCTCAGGCAACTCCTGTGGCGAACAGGCTACATACGCCACGCCCGAATTGTGGCCGGAGCACTCACAGGTTTGTGCATCAATGGGCTTGGCACTCTGTGCAACACGCTTGGCAAAAATAGTGGCAAATCGCATAATCGGATACTTGCGCTCCGGCGCCAATTTGCGTGCACTAAATACCGATCCGTTTGTCTCCAGCGCAAGTGATGTGCAAATGCCTAAGTTGCTCTTGGGTATGTGCACCTGGCTGCGCGTCTCCTCATCGCCCTCGGGGAAACGTTTCGAGTAGACCAGCTTTTTGTCCAAGCCAAAGAAGTGACGCAGTTTCTTGGTGCGCTCAAAATCAAACTCGGTGTCCGCCAAAATATGCAAATTAACGCTCTCCTCCAGCATGAACTGCAATATGGAGGTGTAATCGAAGCGCATGTCCTTCGGCGAGCAGCTGCTGCACGAGAGCAAAATGAAGGTCTTCGATACACCTGGCCGGAAGTTCAGACGCGATGCCGTTGAAATGGCAAGCAGGATATCCTTGCTGGTGCCATTTCCTGTGTTGATATGCGCAAAGTATTCCGCCAGTTGATCGGGCTTGGATGTAAACACATTACGCTCGTAGATAATGCTGCGCGGCTTATCGTAAGGCTCAACGCCACCAAAGGCCACAACCGCATAGCTAGAAGGGAAACAGAATTAAACGATAAACTAGAGAAGCCCCGGGAAATATTGCTCACCGATTGTTGGTTATCTTAGCAGCCTGCAGTTGCTCCTCAATGCTGGCCACGACACTCATAATGCTCTTGGTCTCCTTGAGGTTCTGATTACAAGACTTAGCCTCCACTATGAATACCACATCGCTGCTGCGCGGTATATCCGCACCACTGAGCTCTATAAACTTGCCCTCCGGCACATACGAACCATTTGCCAGCTGGCAGCTGTTAAATAATTTGCAAATGTTTAGCGTGAGCGGATTGTCTGAGGTATCAGCTCTGCACTTACAACACACACTGATCCGGCACACGCATGGGCACCTTGAACGTGGTACAAGTCTCGATGTAGGCTAGCGCAGCAGCACAGGCACCCTTTATAGCTGGATGACCCGGGCGTATGGGCTGTGATTTCATGCCCAGATCCAGGCACATCTCGTAGAAAGGCGCCGAATCGACGACAGCACTGCAAGCAGACAAAATGCCCGAACGGAAGAACCTGTTGCATATCTGCAACACTTCTGGACTTCTGGGCAACGGTTTGACAAACTGTGTCTGCTGGCAACGCTGCAGACTCCAGGAATCGGTGAACTGTTGTGTTTGTGCCGTTATCAAGCCATTGGACATTGTGTACTCATCGTAGGGTTCATTATTGAGCGTGCCCAGCAATCCAGCTGTCTTGGCAAAGTACCAGCCGCTCACCTCAAACCAGCAGAGATCAAACTGAACATTGCAGTGCAGACTGAACTGTGTATCCGAGATGATGGACAGAATATCTAACTCACGATAAATGTTAACAGCGCCCAGCTTCAGAGGTAATATGGGCTGGGGATTGCCATTGATGCTAATGTGCTGGGGGCATACAAATTATTCAAAGAATTGAACAGAATCTATAAAATGTTCTACTTACATCAGTGCCAAGATCTATTTCAATAAGCTCTCCATTTGCAATGAAGCTCAGCTTGCGCGTAGGCAAATCTCCTGCTTCGCGGCCATTCAGGGGCTGGGCCTAAAGAGAAATACAATTGTACGATATTATCTGTCAGGGCAAAAGAATTGAGCAAGTCTCTTCTTACCGCTGGCTCAAGCAACAGCGTGAAGTTACGCTTGAAGAAGTCGTGTGCCAACAGATAGCTGCAACGTCCATTGCGTCCACCATTTTGCAGCTGTTCGTAATTCAAATTGAGGCCCACAAAACGCTGGTCAAAGGTCATATAGTGACGTGAATCGATGAGTAAAGCACGTGCTGAAAATTTGTAATGTAAACTTTATAATACAACTCTCAGCCAATCTGCTACGCTTTACATACAATAGTAGGGAGGCAGCCAGGTCTTCGGATCCAGATGGGTTCTCATATTGTACAGCTTCATGATGATCGAGGAGTTGGTTTCGCTGAGGAAGCTGTTCACCTTGGACAGCATTTTATATTCGGGTATCTCCTCAAATTTGGGGGTTTCATTGAATGCATGCCAGGACATGGGCAGCTTCTGTTCCAGATCAATGATGCCCACCTCCGGATCAAAGATGAACTTCGTCTTGGCCTCCCTGTACATGTCCGCCGTTTCCAGAGCATTCAGCGCATAGTTTCGGAACTTGTTGCGCAACAGTCCATACAGTTGATGGATGCGATACTCCAGCTGCAGCTCATCGGCTATCCATTCCAACTTGGCTACAATTTCGTTGTACTTTTGCACCACGACCTGCACTTGTTCGATCTTTTGTAGCTCCTTGATCTCCTGCCAGATTTCCGTAAGTACCTCATGTAGCTCAGCTCCAAATGGCACCAGCTTGAAATACTTCTCCTTGATGAAGTTCCATGCCAGCGTCGAATACTTTTTAATATTCGTAATAGCATCATTCGCCTGGATATCCCTGTACAGGCGTTCCGCATCGGCAGTAAAGCTGGACATTTTATTGAAATAGGGCGATTCAGCTAGTTCGTTGGTCCGTTTGTATATGAAGTCAAACACCTCCTTGCTCAGATCCCAGAGTGTGGTCTCTATAAAGCTGATGATCTTGAACATGTGCGGCTCGAGGCGCTTGAGTACACTCAGCCAATAGGTCTCCGCCAGACGCCAGAATTTATTCCACAAATTCTCAATGTATTTTATGAACTTGATGTGCAGCTCCTTGACGAACTTATCATACTTCTCTATGCCCTTTCCCATGAGCGTCGATATGTAGGTTAGACTTTCGCCATGGAAAAAGCGAGTGATGGCATCTAAAACATTGTTGTAGGTCGTTTTAATGGTTTCTATGAGCCAGACAATGCTATTGCGCAGCGCCTTGCCCGAATCACCCATGGCATGCCACAGCTCCGAGAATATCTTTGGCACCGACTCGATGTGATCCCTGATAGCCAGCTCGTCCAATATGGTCAGCGTAAAGTTGACCACATTTTTGATATAGAAATCATTTGCCTCGTACGACTGATTGACAAAAAGCCGCAAATCGTTAAGATCTTCCTCCAATACGCTCAGCTGGCTAATATCGTCAATAAAGTTTTTGTTGTATTCCTTGGCTGTACCCCAGATGACGCCCATCGATTCCACTGACTCGGTGTATAGAGATTTGATCCAGAAATCAATGCCATCCGAGAAGGAGGTGTAAAGCGAATTACTCATGCTTTCGATTTTCTCCCGCAATTCGTCCCTAATGCTGGGACGCCAATGGAAGCGTCCTGTGATCAGGCGAGAATGGTTCATCTTCAGATAAGAGCTCACATCAATGATGCGTATTTCCTCATAATTGCGCCAAATGTCCAGATAACCACTACGAGTATCGGGTATATAGCCCACCATTTGCAAATTCTGGCTGGCGTCCTCAGTCAGATTGAAATCCATGCGTGCAGTGCGATCCACTAGATTTACATAGACATAGCCCGTGTGATTGGTGTCGGGTGTGTCCCAAATAGTTGCATTCAGGCCGTATACCGGATACTCTACAGTTGGCACTAGCCAAAGACGCACGGCGTGGTAGGGCGAGCGACGCTCGTACTCCAGCTCACGTTTATTCAGATCCACCAGAGCCAAAAACTTGCCATACAAGGGTGAATAGTCGCGTTTGTAGTGAGCTGTTGACTCCGTCTTATAGTACGAAGGCCGCGCCACCAGCGTACCATTCATCTCAACGTCCAGTTCCGATGCCGGATGATAGCCATAGATCTTCAACGTATAGTTCGTGTATCCCTTTTCATTGTACAAATCGCGCAGGTGAGCGCCAAGCGTAATCAACTGTGCGGGATCCTTAGAATAGTCAATGGTCAAATGAGTTTTAAGTAGATCCTGCAAGCCACGGTAATACGTGGCCTTGCAATTGATGTCCTTCTCGAGGTACGGATGAGCCACCGTCCAGCTAAATGTTTGATGATCCCGCTCGCCCCTATGCAATGGTTCAGCTCTCCATTGGAAGTTGCTGCGGATCTTCCTGGACTCTTCGTGAGCACCAGTACCAGCCCATTTCAAACGCAGATCAGCATTGAATTGCTTATCGGTCAGATAATACCAGCCAGCGGAGGAAAGATTGCGTTTCGGATAGAAGAGTTCCAGTGCGTAACGCTGAGATTCATTGCCGTTCTAAAATAATACAAAGAGATTAGCCAAAAATCAAATATAATGCCAATATGGAAATCAATTATATTTTAAATAGGGTTCCACACATCCTAAGCTAAGTATTTGCTCACCGTGCTAAAATTGCCCAATTCCAAGTTATAGCCTATCCAGGCTGTCTCCGATAGCTCGATCTTGGCATGCTGCTTGACCACATGTGGATTGACATTCTCGTACCGGGTGGTCAAGATAACGGCACGATTTGGATGTACGGCCACCACCTTGAATTCCTGAGCAGTGGCAGTGGTCAACGCATGCAGCTCTCCCGTTAGATTGAAATTCTTTGTGTTGCGCAGCTCGAAGACCTCAATGTGCTTGATGTCCTTCGGTGCACCTGCATTGCGGATATCCCTCGTGCTAACGTAGTGTATGCCCAGCGGCTTCATATCGTTCTCCAGTGTTATATCAGTTGTGTCCTTGTAGAAGGGATGCTTCTTCACCTCCACACGCTTGTACTTGCCATCCAATATTTGTTGCGTATTGTAGACAACCTTTAGATTGCCCGAATCCAGGTTGGCACGTTCCTGCAGACCGTAAACTATGTCCGCCCGATGTCTCGTGGTCAATGGTACTTCAATTTCGATGTTGCCATTTAAATTGTGATTGGTGCTATCGCTGTCATAGTTGCTCTTCAACTTAAAGAAGGCGCTGTCCTTGGGCCAGTTGCAGCGCACGTAGCGATAGCTTTGTCCACTGTGTGAAAGATTCAGGATTAGTTTTGATATATAGTTAAAGCACATTTCTTTTATTTTACCTCTTTGTTGTGAATTCAAAATCTGTTTTGAACCAAGATATATTGAGGAAAGGCGTGGTTGAGTTGATTACACCATGCATGTTGGTCAGTGAACTGAAGGACACATCCAAATCGGTTATGCGACGACTTGCTGGGTAATCCAAGGCACAGACCAAGTTGAGATATTCCGCATTGGACTTGTCGTAGTGGCCGCTCAGTCCGAATGTGTGTTCTCCCTTGAACTGGGGCGTTGTCAACTTCGCTTGGAATTCTCGGCGATAATTTTGCTTTTGCAACAAGGTGAAGTCGCCTTCGATGACCGACATATCCTTCTTTTCGCCCCAACCCACATGAGCCACACCCTGGAGAGATTTCGTATCGTTGTGATAGCTGAAATGCGTTGAAAGCTTGCGTTGTGCCTCCAATGCTTCATAGCCGCCCTGAATGTAGAATTCTGGAGCGTTTAGCTGTTTGCTAATAATATTGCCGCGATAGCTGCCGCTCAGCTTGTGGATATCGCCCACAGGCAATGGCAGCTGGGTGAGCACAGCGAATTGGAGGTCATCGGACGACTTGTATTGCAAGCTGCCGTTCACATCCAGATTCCATTTAGAATCGACACTTAGACGGCCACCTGATTGCAGTTGCAGGAATGTCTTGCCCGGATTCAAGTATTTTGCGCTGGCGTGCACGATGCGCGGCTGTGATTTGGGACGTTCCATATAGCTCTCCAGCACTAGCTGCATATTCTCGGCCAGTATCCAGGACCACACGCAACTGCCGCGTCCAATATACTTGCCAATTTGATACTCGCCGACGATCTTGCCGCCATCGTTTCGTACACCCACTTCGGAGTGCAGATGCACTGAATCAATGCCCAACTGCTTCCATGGTGTCTGCAGGTTCACATCACCCACCAGGCGACCCTGTTCCACGGCCTTCAGATTGCCATAGAAATTGATACGAGCGATTTCCGGTTCTGTGCTCTCAACCAACACAGAGAAGTCCATGGGTCCATTTCTATCGCTGACGCTATATCCACCAGATATCTGACACATCTTGCCATCTTCGATGGCGCTAAAGGAGAACCGAATTTTCTTCGGCCCCGCCTCATTGATGTTCAGCTCAATGACGCCATCGCGACCGCCTGACTTGGGCTGAACACGCAGTGTGACATCGATTGGCAAGGTATCTTTCATGCGAACCACACCTCGCACGTCATAGGTGGCCATATTGCGATACAGGTTTCCCATCACATCGTAGCGTTGCGGATCTTGTGGATTGCGAACAATGCTGCCGTGCATGGAGATGTTTCTGTAGTTCTTCAACGGTGTCCACACTTCCACATTGAACACATCCTGTTTCTTATTGGCCCGCGTGCCGTATGCAATGCTCTGACCATCTCGACTGAGGAAGTTCAGATCGAAGTTTAACTGAGGACTGGGCCCCTTTGTGGCACTAATTGAAGTGGAGGCCAGTTGCAGTGGCAGCATTGTAGTATGCACCTTGCCATTGACATTGACATAATAAGCAGGATCTGTATGCCAATCCGATTCGATTTGCAGCTAAAGAGAATCGTTATATGAGTGAATGAACAACTATATTGATCCAACCTGGTCGATCGACTTACCTTGTTAACCACGCCATTGTCGGTGACTTCAAAGCGTATGTCGATAATATTGTCCACTGCAGAAAAGTCCTTTTTGAAGTAGGCATTGCAGGCGTAGTGCGGTATAACGTTCGTTTCGAGCAGAATGCCAATAGATGTTTCCAGGAAATTGTCTTCATTCTAAACACAAAATAATTTATATATAATAATTTATATAATTTATAAGATCAAGAGGAAAAGCAGTTCCCACCTCCACAGCAGCGGCCATAGACAGATGTGTGTGTGCTGTAATCGAGGTAATGTTACCCTTGTAGGCATTGTCATCCAGCTCGATCTTGCCATATATATTAATTTCGGGCAGCTGCTTGTAGGGCGTAATTAGCTTCAGTTCGACATTGTAAGCCTTGGGCCTGACATTATCCACCACTTTGGTGTAGTTAACCTCGAAGCCCATTTGCTGCACCTTAGCTTTGTCATCGTTTATCATGAAGAACACGCGCTGATAGAAGGCATTGAAATTCAAATCAATGTGATACTCCACCACAGATTTGAAGTCCTTGGCTATGTCGAAGGGTGTGGTCACGGTTAGAACGTTGAGCACATTAATATAGTCGGGGAAGTACAGACGATCCCTGAACTCTACGCGGCCTTGGGGTAGATGCACATTGCCCAGTATAAAGTAGAAGTCCATGTTTTCTTGCATATCCACCTCGCCAAGTATGGTGGGCCAGACTAGCGTGTCCACCTCGAAATTAACCAAGTAGGAGAGGTAATCTTCCTCTTCCTCTGCCTCGGCTTCTTCGTCAACCGGTATTTTTGGTGGTTGGAAGTCATCATCAAAGTGCAAATCTAACAACATCTTTTGATTGCTCAACTGATTGACCAGCTTCGGCTTGGGTTGGCCATTGATCTTGACGCCCAGCTTATAGTGGGAGAGCTTTCCATGCAGCTTGAATATAAAATTCTCCCGCTTAAGCACCTGTGCAATGAAGCCATTCTCCTCGAACCCAGCCAAAGGTGTGAAAACGAAATACGAGTATTCAAAGTCTGTCATATTTTTCATATGCCAAACGCCAGTGAAGCCCAACGTTGAATTGTTCCATATGCCGCGCATGTCCACACGCTCCGTATTAACCTGACCGAACACGGCCGCTTGCTGGAAGCTTTCAATGGGCGTAGCCACGCTGAGCTTAACATCAAAGTCAAGTAAATTCTTGATATCCGCCAGCGCCTCGATACCCAACGCAGCAGTTGGTGCACGCACCTCTGCCACAGCGTGTCGCTTCTTCTCATTCAAGCCGAAACGTCCGTGAATAGTGCGGAACTTCTCCAAGGGCGTTGTGATATTTATTATTAGCATATTATCCGTGAACTTCCGCACATAGCCGTCCATCGTGAGTGTAAATTCGCGTACATCAAACTCCAAAGAGGCTGCACCTTGCACTTCACGCTTGTTGTTTAACATAAACATGGCTGCCAGCCCGCCCTTCCGATATCCTTCGAATGGACTGACCAGGGCGACAGTGCCCGAAATATTCTGATAACGTTGATTGCGAATTACATCCCAGATGGATTTAACACTGTAGGTGTTAAAGGTATCGTTTTGTCCCTTGTAGCTAAGATAAAGATCTGTATCGATTTTCTTTGGATCCTGCCAGTGCGCAACCTTCACATTAATGGTGGGTATGTCTTTGATGGTGCTGTTGATGCCAAATCGCACATCAAAGCTAACCAACTGATCGTGTATATCGTAATCGCTCTTATAGCCCAGTTGCAACTTTTGATCTTCTGCCCACGATAGCGTTGAGTTGATCAATATCAGATTTTGCACATTGTAGACTCCAGCTGTCAGTGTATTCGTACGCCAGCCGTCGAAAGGTGTATTGACCTCTGCATGCAACCAATTGTGAAGGTCCTTGCCGGGCATAATGCCTGCGTTATAGCTGAACTCAATGGCCTCTGTGATGCTCCAGGAGGCCTGAGCCTTGCCATAGTATGTGGGGCCACCCGTATATGTGCTGAAGCCACAGTTTATTGTGCGTTCCGGATAGGTTATCATCACATTGCCGTCGTAATGTTTATTACCCGGATTATTGTACTCCATGAGCAGGCCCAAGCGTTCTGAGGGATCGCGATTGGCATCCCATTTCAGATCCAGCGAAAGCTCCTTGCGTTTGTCAATGTTAAGGAGACCCAATTTAATGTGTATATCCCGAAGTCTAAGCAAATTTTAATTAATGAACGTTTAAATTGAATGTAGATTTAAGCACTGAACTTACTTGTCCATGTGTATCTCCACCTGTAATAGCTTGGGCTGCTCTGACAGCAATTTCGAATTGATCCAGTAATCCTTTTCTTTAATCTTTAGACGCACCTCGGCATTGGAATTGCGATTGTGCGCATTGGATGCATATTGTACAGTCAGTCCATAGGGATCCTTGCCGTGTTTGCTCTGCACATCGAAGAAGATCAGCAGCTGATTGCGTCTGTACACCATGTTCACTGAGGTCGTCTCAAACGACGGACTTTCCACGATCAATTTCAAATGAAGCAGCGCCTGCAAACGCGAACTACGATCCTTGTAGTTGCCCTTGACAGCTATCGAGTGCCCCGTAAACCAAGAACCATTGATAAACACCTAAAAAATAAGAGATATAGAGTCAAAGTATAATGTTGCCAATATTTTACTAACCATATAATCCTTGGGCGCTTTTTCGTTGACTTTCACACTAGCCGTGCAGGAATTGAAATCGGGCACAGACACATTCATATACGCATCAATGGCAAAGAGGCTGCGACGTGGCAGATGTACGGAGAAGAGGCCAGTTACTTCCTTTTCGGGCGCATACTTCAGGCCCACAATGACATTGTGCTCGGTGCCATTTTTACTGCGTTCCTCATGCCTACGAAATACAGAAGATATATGAAAAGTTCGCAGCGTATAGCCAAAAAAATGTACGCACTTAACCAATATGCGATAGTCGATGTTTGTTTTGGGCAGCTTCAACTCCAAGCTGGCACGCGTTCGTGAGCCTTCAATTGTAATATTCTCTGAGCTGGAGCGTGCAAAAATAACTCTAATCATGCTGGTGTAGTTAGGATTGACATAGTCGGGCGCATTGTTGTAAGTTAAGAAGCCTTCGGTATGTCCTTGCAGGCTCAGCCAGGTAGCATTTGAGGCAAAGTTAAGCTTTGGATATGCTGTGGTGCGTAGCTTCACATTTCCACGATACTCTGTCTTCGACTTATCGCCGTTGTTGACTAGACGTCCAGCAAAGTTGATGGTTTCGATCTTGGAGGCTTGGAACTACAAAAGGAATTGGTGGTTAGTATTACGAAGGCAGTTCCTAAAAGGTAATTAAGCTCTTCCTGTTGCGGGTTCCTTCAGACGCACTTACCCTATAGTTCACAGTCATATTCGTTGAGGTCGTCACCTCGCTTTGCACAATGTTACCGCTGACCAGAGCTTGCAGCTTCTTTGTCTCAAAGGAGAGATCAATGTCGTGCTGCTTGATGCCATTCTTCTCATTGATCTTGATGGAGCCGACCAGGCCCGTTATGTTCACACCATTGATGGTCAAAAGCATGCGTGGCTTATAGATCCAGGCAGTAAAGTCTTGATAGCGTCGCAGCTCCATGCCAAGATCCAGTGAGCGATTGCCATTAGTGTCCAGATAGACATCGAGACGTCTGTAATCTGGATTGCTATTATATCTGCATCCAGCAGATGCGTGGTTTTTGCCATTGACAAAGGCAACAGATGCATTTAGGGCATGTGGTACACTTGTTAAATTAGCCACTAGAATGCGAGGAATTTGGGAGCCAGGCGTGCTGAATACCAACGTAATGTTATTGTCGTCGTCCTGCTGATCCCAGTTGTATTCAAATACATATTTTTTGGCCGTCAAATCGGACTTTTTGAGTATAACACTAAAGTTGAGCGGTCCCGCCAACAATAAACTGGGCAAAGCTTCTGTTGTATTGCTCAGATCTGGTACACTGTAGTGAGAGCACATTTGCAGTCCAATTGCTTTGTCCAGCACGGGCCAGGTGCATGTGGTATTGGAGCTGCGTTTCGCGATGCCCGCCTGTGGCATCTCTTGATCACGCTTAACCACCAGCAGCTCAGAGCGTGCACTGAAGATTTCATTCTTATCCTGCGGCAGGTTGAAAGAAAAGGAAACAAGATTTCGGCCGCGCATCTTCAGATTGGCCTCCACCTCCGAGTTGGAGTACAAATTGCTCTTGACCTTGATGCCTGACTGGCCCCAGAACATGTCCGTTTGCATTGTGGTTATCACATCCACAGAGACAGAGGGCTTGAAGTGACCCTGGACATCGAAATGCCAATCAACGTCCAATTTATCCAAATTACCCGATATGCTCAAATCAATAGAAGAGGCACCAAATGCATGTATAGCCAGAGGCATGCCCACCGCTAACGGAACGGTATATGAGGCATCGAGAAATACGCGCGATTTTCTGTAATTGAGGGTCTTGCCGGAGAGTACTTTTTGCGCCTGATAGAACGGATTGAACTCCGTAATTAGCTTCGCCACTTCCGACATGGACTCGATGTTATAGTAGCGCAGATCGTTGCCGAAAACGCGCAGCCCAAATTGTGCTCGCGGATTGTTGTAGTCGTACTTCAGCTTATAGCCCAATTGGTCAACATTGCGCACAATGCCCTGTTTTCGTGCCGTTGCAGTAGCATCTGCATCGCGTTTTGATCGAGGAGCATCAGCAATTTCATCTTCGAAATTGTAGTCAACATCTTCTACGGACTCTGAGCTTTGTGCTGCCTTACGCTTAAGCCGCAAACTATCCAAATTGAGCAGATTATCTAAAGTATCATCATCCTCGGCGCTCTCATTGCCCAGCCAGCGATTTAGAAAGGCGAGCTTCTTGCGCAGCAGTTTACCATTCAACGGGCCTTGCGGGCCAAAGGCATTTGCAACTAACTCCTCGAAGCCTTCGGCACGTGCGCTAAACTCAAAGAAGTTAACAGATTGGCCAAACAGATCGGCGGTAAAATTGACACTGGCCATTCGAGGTAGATAGGAATCGATGCCGAATATGAGATTTGCATCGGTTGTGGTGCCTAAAAATATGGATAAATTAAATATTGATTGAATACGATTAGAGCACATTCGCTTACCAAAATTGTACTCATCAAAGAACAGGCTGTGCTCATAGTTTCGGGAGAACTTGCGTATATCCATCTTAAACTTGTCAGCAAGCTCATCGTTTAGGAGCAAGCCCTGCGCTTCAATACGCACCGGTGAATTGGATTTGGCCAAATTGGTGAGATGTGACCAAACGAATGAGCCAACTTGATTAATTTGCTCATTATCCAGTATGGATTTGATGGAGCCAATAGATATATAATCCGGACAACGCATCGTCTGCAGATAGCTGTAGATACGCAGCTCTGAATTGAACATGTAGTCGGCATACTTATCCATGAAATAGCTGCGATACTTGAAGCAGTCGACGCGCCTGAAGGCAAGTATGCTCTGCAAGCGTATGTCTACTGGTACCCCATTATTGTCAATGATCAACTGCAATTGCTCTGCAAATCCAGGGGATATAACTCCAATATTTCCGAGACCCTTCAACAGTATAATTAAACGTTCGCGTTGCTTGCGATCACCGCGATATCTCTTGAATTGGCTAAGGAACTCGGTTTCCAGCAGATTGATAATTTGTGCCACCTTGAGATCCTCGTCGCAATTATCGTGATGTTTGCAATAGCTGTGCACCACAGCTGTTGCACCCAGTGTATACTCCGGATCCAGTTTGTTTCTAGCATAGTCGAGTATGGTATAAAAGGTTTCCAATGTCTCTTCGTCCGGTCGCGTGATAAATGATAGCGAGCTCATCCAGCTGTGCGCCATCTCCTTAGTTAATTTCTCATTTACTATTTGATCGCGCATTACTTGATACGATGCAGTACTTCCAATATAGGGCAGAGACTCCAGTACGTGTTTTCTGTAATCAATAAATCAATTAGAGTCTGATCTTACTGTGTTTTTGGGTGCTACTTACTTGCCCTGATCGCAAATGCTCGCTGAACGCTCCAGCAGCACAGTCAACGTTTTATAGTCCAGACTCTTCGACGTTTGCAGAAAGTTTGTGAAAACATCTATAAACTCGCGTTGAATGTTAGGAAAGCCCACAACGCACATTTGCATTAGATGGTCGCGTGCCGCTTTGATCTCATCATGGCTGGGCTTCACAGGTGGTGTGTGATCGAAGATCAACGCAGAACGCCGCTCAACAAACTCGACATCTATGAATTGAAGAAAATAGTTGAGATTACATTTAAAAATTTGTATACAACACACAACTTACTCTTATCCAGAAATTCGCTTAAGCCGTAAGAGTCTTCACTACTCAGCCGCAGTGAGCTTCGTGTCGTGGTCAATGCGCCAGAGCTGCCATTCGAAAAGGGCACCAACAAATGGCTCTCCAAGCAGTTGATATCGCGGTAAACGCTGTTATCAATGGTCAACTGAAATTAATAGATAAAAACATGATTAAATAAGACCTTTCTTTGCGATTCTCATGATTCATTTAGCTTATAGTGTTATTAACAAATTTGTTTTTCTACATTTGAATATTTTTATATACTTACATTACAATAGCTCTGTGAATTCAGTATGGGCCATATGGTTTTATCGTCTCGGAATGTGTACGGCGTAGTTTGCAGCACCGAGTGGGTAGCATAGCGTCGCCGACATGTGGATATATCCTTTGTCTTACGTATGGTTACATAGACGTCGTCGGTGGACTCCAATGAATATTGTACCTGACATTCGCCCGATATATCCGTTTCGGTGGTATTGAAGTCCACATCGAAACGTAACATGGTATTTTGAAAGCTTGACAGGATGCCCTTCTTAAAGTTGAGCACCCAAGGCGATTCATCATCGGTGGGACACACTTCGCTTATGAGACCATCGTGGAAGGCGAAGCGCAACAGATTCCTGCTTAGATCAACAGACAATTCACTGCTCTTGGGATGTAGATGTTCAAACTCGTTTGACGCATGTTCATCGGACGAGGACTCGGCGCTCAAGTTGTCATAGTAGTCGTAAACATCTTTGGCAGGTTTCTCCTCCGTGGCGCCACTCTCATTGCTCGCCTCCTGCAGCGAATCATACAGATTAACTGTATTGATACGTAGGTAGCCTTCGCAGTCCTTAGGGAAGAATATCTCCAGATTCGCTTTCAAATATAGATCGGAGCTGTTGTCGCCGGATCCGGCAAATTCCGTGCGCACGGAAACCGTATAGTCATATTTATAGAGCTTTTCTCCATAGCCAAATTTCGGATTTATCGTCTCACATTGGGGGCGACCACAGATTCGCGGATCCTTAAGGGGATCTATGAGTGACAGATCAAATATATTTTTGAAATATTTGCAAATTTTGTAATGTTAATATAAAATAGTTATGATATTAATGTTTAATAGTTATTTATTTGATTTAATTTAATTACTTACATTTATTACTGTAAATAAATAATAAATTGTAAATATCTTTAATCGATATATTAAAATACCTCATATTATTTGAAAACTGTTATCAAATAATATAACATTACTTAAATGTAATAAGTTATACAAAATAATAAAAATTTAAATTTTTTGACGAGTCATTTATTAAATAAATTGACTTGTACAAATAAATTTATGTACTTAAAAAAAAATATTTTTTATAATTAGTTTAATTTTAATTTGCAGTAATTACGAATAGCTTACTTAAATGTGATTACTAGATATTTATGCATATATATTTTGATTGAGAGTTAGAGTAATTCAAACTATTTAACATTTATTTTGATAATTCGGATCGTTATTTATTAAATTTGTTACTTGAAATAATTAAATGTATAAAAATTAGATATTTGAATTAATCGTTATTTATTTTGAGTGATATTTCATGTAATTTTAATTAACTTCATTTTAATTTTAATTGTAAATATAATTTTATTTTCTCAATTATTTTAATTAACAAAATGTAATTAGCTACATTTTATTAATTTTTTAAGCTATTGCCTTTTTATATTAATAAATTCATACTTACTTTCTCTTGCTGCTTGACTTTCTGCTATGATCAGCAACAGCAGCCATATAGCCGTCATGTAATTGGTTGCGCCCATTATGGGCGTGGCCTGGTTGTGTACCAACGTTGCCTTAAGCTCTATATATTGGCGAAATGCTTAGCACGCACATGGGACAGCTGCAGTAAAATTGTAATCTGCAAGGCAAACAAATTTTATTAACATAAATATTAAAATATTGAAATATTGACAGACTTTGGCTATGTATGTGATTATTTCAATTAAAATTTGATTTACAATGCAAATTGCATTTGTGCATAATAAAATTTGCGGTTTGTTCTTTGGCTTTTACAACTGATTGACCCCTTCACACGAACAAATCGAATTTCTCATTGTAAAGTTCATTAGGTAAAATGAAGATTTTGACTTCATTTAATTATTTAGATTGTTCAACTGGAAGGGGCAATCAACATTGCTGGAAGCATGTCTTGTGCAACGCATTCATAATTGGAAAAGCGGTTATTTTATTTCAAATAATTTTGCAAAATTATTTATGCGCTTTCACACTTGTTGGTTAAGCAGTTCGTTTCCTTTGAAGCTCAACATATGCATGTGGGCGTAGCAGAAAGAGACGCCCACTATTAAAACACCCTTTGCGTATTTCGCCTTTGCCATAGTCAAAGCTGAAGCCAAAGCAAATCAATTGAATTTCTACTTGATTCAACATAAAACACACGAAATAAAAAAATAAATAAAAAGAAAGCTCAGCAAAAAATAAAAACAAGCAAAATCCTCTCACTGCAAACACAGCTGCAGCCCTTCCATCATTAATTCCAGCAATAAAGTGGGCACAAATCGGAGCATAGCTAAGAGAAGGGGGAGCTTACGACATTGCGATTGACGCCAACTGTTGGTTTGCATTTGCATTTGCATTTGATTTTAGAGCATGAAAAAGAATTGTTAACGGTTATTTTTTTACATTGCCTGCTCTCTTGCTCACTCACTCTCACCCTCTGCTTATTTTGTTCTTCTCTTTGCACTTTGCAAAGCATATAAATCGCAGCTACATTTGTGGTTTCCTCTTTGCGTGGTGGGTCTTTCTGGACCCGTTCCTATTTTACTGGCTGCTGTTGGGTATTTGCTGACAATGATTGCTCGACTGCAAGAAACAGCAAAAGCACTTAACACTATTTTTTGCGCGCGAACATCGGGTGCATGTGACCTGCATATGCACGCACACTTAGACAAACACACCCACATATATACACACATTCACATACGCATACATACAATGTACATGTATTGAGATCTGTGTGCATATGCATGTGTGAGTGTGCATATCAATTCTTCATGGCTTGAAGGGTTTTAGCTAGCCCGTCAAAATGTTAGTGTGTGGCTGCCAAAGATTGAATTGCAATGGTCTAGTGCTTACTTGAAGGGTAAATAATGATTATAAATCGTGCCGTTGACGGATTTGTCGCTTAATTGCGTTAGCATGTCTCAACTTCAGATTTACAAACACGAAACGGAGCAAAAAGCGGGACTTATTGCAATAAAAGGGTTGCCAGATGGCTTCAATTACGCAAAGCCAATGGCATACTGGCTTAATAACGGTTATTTAGTATTATACAAAGCACTGCTGGGAAATTATTAATTAACATATATTACGGTTATTATAATCAGATCCACGAATCTTTCATGTATATTATGCATATTTAATTTATTAGATAGCTATAAATTTCATTATTTACTGTGCTATTTTGCCAATCAGCACTAGCTGTACACCAGTGTTGGAAATATCGCTAATTGGTGCAAATCGTTTGGTCATTGGGCAACACTTAGCATGACGGCATTTAATTATAAGATGTCAAAAAGTGAGATTCGTGGTTTTCCTGTTGTGAAATTTTATGAAAATAAGTGGTATTCGTAAATATCGTAATTGTCGATGAAAACTCCACACGTATTTGAAGATCGAGTCAATACATTAATACAAAAATAAAATTTATTTATGAGCAAATTTATCACAAAAAGTGCTCGCGGCTTGTGCGCAATTAATAAATATAGTTAAATACCCGCTATACAGCTATATGAATAAATGTGTGTATTTGGGTGAGTGAGTCCACTATAAATCGCATTATTGTATTGTCGATATCTATTTCAATATCTGCGCGGCCGTTAGCGAGCTCCGCAGAGGTTATCCTGTACGCTGCTCTTCGCAAAGCTCATAAGCGGCTTTTCTGCACAGCTATTGCAAAATTCATATCTCATGTATAAAATGTGGAGTTTGTGATATGGAAATGCTCAGGCGTATAAATCTAATTTGCCTAGGGTTCCGGTGCTGCCTTGTCATACAATAATCATGAAAAGTGAAAACGTGCTCCTTGCTAAACCATAAGAAGAAGAATTGCGATTCACTTAGGATTAGTATGCAGCATGCTGACTTCACAAGCAAAATACTACAGATAAGTCATCGTGTTTTCTAACTTATTTATTTTATATATTTGTATTTTCTTATTGCAATTGTTGACAATCATAAACTAATATTAATTATCTTGGCATGTACTAAAAATAGTTCTTTGTTTTCTGCTTTGAATTTTAATTTACATACATAAATATAAGTTTTACTTTCAAGTTTTCATTGATATTTGTGTATTTTAAAAATCCTTATTATATTAAATTTTTAAATATATTTTAAGGCGTATATTTGTGCTCAATATAAATCAAAACTCCAATTTGTTAATTAGAATTTGCAATAATCTTTCGACTTTATATAATATGTATGTATAAACATATCTTTAAATTATAATTATTAAAAGAGATCATCGTCATTCATATGGTTAGTTAAATTAAATTCGATTTAACTTTGTAACTACTATCAAGATCTAAGTTTTTGGACTTTATGTGAAAAATAATTTGAACCCTTTCATATTATATATCAAAAGTTTAAGAAATAAGCTGTAGTAATTATCTATCCAAATAAATTTATTTTTTGTGCGTGGCAGACAAAACGTTGTCGCCTTTATGTTTAAAAAGTTGACAAGAGCTTAAGTAACAAGTAGCTATGTTCCCCATAAAATTCCAAATGAAAGTTTCGAAACCAAAAAGACGAAGAATAGTAGAAAAAAACATTAAAAGCGAGTGTGTACATAAATCGCTTGTCATCCAATGCCGAACGAACTTTGACCGTCTTAATGCAACTTGGACTAACAAAATTTCTTTTACTTGGCCAAAAACCAAAAGCCAAAGCCCAACGCCATTTGTTTTCATATTTTGCCGTACCCAATGCAATATTGGGAATACTCACACATGCACACATAAATATATATATACATATATATATATATATATATAGATATGTATATACACTTGCAGCGAAGTATTTTCCGAGCATGGCAAACATTTTTGTACAAAATGCAATTTTCAAGTGAAGGTGAAGTTGAGTTAAGAGCTGTTTGGATGCTTTAGAGGGGGGAAGGATGCTGCAACCAAGTTCACGTAGGTAGAAACTTAAGCAGATTGTTACCGAGTAGAAAAACAAGAAAAAGTTATAAGAGTTGATTTTGCAACGAATTTAATAATACGCTTTGTAAAGACGATTATAAAGTGTTTTCGTTATATATGTATGTATAATTACAACAATGAGAGTTAGCTGAAATTCTTTATTTTTTTAAATATATGTAATGGAGGATTGAAGTAATTTGCAATTATGGATATATAATTAGATATTATAATATAATAATATATAATTGAATCTCTTAAAAAACGAAAACAAAAAATACATATATATATACATGTATAGCATTAATATTTTTGAAATGGCAGCGAATTTTTCAAAATAATCCTAGTCATATTCAATTCAATTCTATAAATGAATTTGCAAAATATAAACAATTATTGATTCATTAATATGCAAATTTTTAAAGAAATATAAAATTAGCGCTCAATATTCTGTTCAGCAATCAATGAACTAATTATAAATATTAATAATTATAAATAATTATCTCATCAATTTTCTATATAGTACGAATTAAAATCCCATTCGTCAAACTATTTTATGAGATGATTTCTCAGATTTACGTTTCTGAATGAATAATACACTAAAAAAAGCTGAAACGGAAAAAGCTTAACAAATATAGAATTCGAATTATTTAAAGCAGACTCAAACTAAGTGGAAAATTTCTTAATAAAGTGGAGATAAATAAAATAAAAAAAAGTTCTTTAAAATGATTTCATATTTCTTTGCCGTTTTACTGTACCTGTGTAAGGGTATGAGAAATGTATAAATTTAATACAAGCATAAATTCTCAACTAAATGCAATTACGTTTGTTGCAAGCGTATCGTGGGGGCAGCTACACATAGTGAATAGTAAAGGCTTAAGGATGCAACTTCTGGGTGGTGCAGGGCGTCCGTAAGTCGTGAACTGCAAATCTAATAACAAAGCCAGAGATGAGGGAAAGTTCTTGCATATGCAAAGGGAATCAACAGAGAGCTTTGAGCATTTGCTGCTACCAATCAAATTGTAGTTCGTATCTCGAAACAGTGACTGCTGTAAACATTTACTGTGAACAGTGACTGCTGCATGTTCATGTCCACGTCTATCTTAACGCTTATTGAAAGTTTCACAACAACAACAACATTCAGCGGTACCACGTCAACAGAGACACAAATTTCACAGAGTTTCAAAGCTGTTTGCACCACAAACGCTAAGTCCCTCCAGCCACGCCTTTTAAAGCGCTTTGCTGACTGCAACAAGGGAACTAAAAATTTAGACAGAGACAGGAAAAAATTGTTACCAATATGCGTTTGCAGCGGCTTCTATTACTTTTTCAGCAAGAAAAAAACAAATTTTGTTATGTTCTCGGGCTCTGCGTTGGTTGAATTGCTGCTGCTGTTGTTGTTGTTGCCTTTGCTGCTGCTGCCATTGTTTTTCTTGGTTCAGCAGGCAGGCAGTCTGGCCATCATGGCCAGCTAGCCTGGCTGGCACTAATGGCATCCAAATGGGTGCCATGTTTCGTCATTGCCTTCACGCACCTCTCCGCTGTCTGTTCAACACGTGCCAGCATTTTTTTTTGCCATGTTCGATAAAGACAAAGGCATGTGGGCGTGGGAGCTGCACCGGCTGCTGCAGGTGCTCGCCCTGTGCCAATACTAAATGCGATTGGTGCCTGGGCGAGAAATTGCAAAATTGAAAATTATGTGTAACACTTGAAAAATGGCTAATAAACGAGATTAAAATTGCCAGCGGCATGATTTTCAGTTACTGCACTCAATGCCAAATTGCAACAGAATGCGTTCAGATTATGGCCCCAATCGACAACATGTGTTCCATGTAAGCGAAGGGAAGAGATATTGAAGAGTTGTTCGAAGTTTGGCCAAATGCCGAAATTGCTTTTCCTATGAAAGAAGAAGGCCTTAGCAACGAAAGAACTTAAAATACCATTGCAGACGCATGAAATTTACCTTAAGCTGATTGTAGATTCATCTTATACAAACGAAATTAACTATTTGTTTCCAAATATTGAGAGCATAAGGACGACTTAAAAAGAGGATTTGGATAGTTTTTGTAATAGTTCTTAATCATTCACACAAGTTTAATATAATTTGCCTTAGTTTTCAACTGCAGCAATTCTTTGTCGGACTACTAAAGCTCTAGCTACATAGTTAACAAGTTTATAAGAGTTTCTGCACATAAGTCGTTTGCTTTAAATGTTTTAGAGTTGCAGCAGCAACACGTGCATATATATATACATATATATATATACATAATCATATATATGTATATCAATTAGATGCCATTTAAAAAGTCTGAAAACTTGGCTAACGTTAAACACAAGTTTTAAGCTGCGGCTGGGCTGGGCGAGCAAGCCAACTAAACTTTGGGTCATCATTTTCTTTTTTTTATACCCTGATCCCATTAAAAATGGGAAATCAGGGTATAATGGTTTTGTGCAAATGTATGTAACAGGCAGAAGGAGGCGTGGCAGACCCCATAAAGTATATATATTCTTGATCAGGACGACAAGCCGAGTCGATTGAGCCCTGTCCGTCTGTCTGTCTGTCCGTCTGTCCGTCTGTCCGTCTGTCCGTCTGTCCGTCTGTCCGTCTGTCCGTATGTGTGAACGCGTGGATCTCAGCATCTATAAGAGCTAGAGACTTGAAATTTTTTTTGTAGGTCCGTGTATAGCACGCGCAGGTCAAGTTTGTTTCAAATATTCGATAACTATTCGCATTTAATTGTTATCGAATAAAAACATTATTGAAATGCAGTAAATAAATTATATCTCGAACGTCTTAAGAGCTAGAGCCTCCAAATTTTGTATTTAGTGTTATGTATATTTTATGCAATTTTGATTTTTGTTGGATTTTGGATACCGGCTCCAAATTCCCCCAAATTCTTAGAATTTAAGTTTAGTTGGAACTAGGGCCATTATGTGAAGGCGTTTGCATCTCAACCAAGCCAATAGGATATGTAGATCATATGCTGAAAATTTCATTAAAATCCATTAAGTAAAACAGAAGTTATTAAACAAAACGTTTGGCCAATTTGCAAAAGCACATGTCAGCAGCGCCACGCGCACGCATTTTTCCTATGCGTGTGCACACATACATTCAAATGCGTGTATACTTTTCTATTCCAAGAATTGAAATTGCGATTGAATTGTGCTGAATTATTAGCTGCTACTTATGTTCAAATTTGCAACAGCTCGCGTAAGAAGGGCAGTGGCTGCGTTGGTAGAGGCACCTCTCGGATGCAGCTTGGTCCGGGTTCGAGACCAGAGGAGATGAAATGTTTTTTATTGTTTTATATTATTTATTTATTTTTTTTTTTTAGTTATGAAGTGGCGGTGTTGGTAGAGTTTGTGCACGTTGCGCAAATAATCCGGGTTCGAATCCTGGTCTCGCAATGTCGATTTTTATTTGTTTTCTTTTTTTTTTAATACTCGATACAAACTACGGAAAATATTACAAAACTCAAAGGACTGGGATCAGGGTATCTCCTAGTCGGGCACCCCGACTAGAGCTTTCTTACTTGTTTTTTTTTTGTTTTTAATTACAACGCTATAAAAGCCAAGTAAACCCAACAGTGTGGCGACAAAGACTACGCAACTAAAACATGAGCCCTAGTTGCAAGGGTCTGACTAAGAGATGCCCTGCATTTTGTCTTGAGCTGATGGTATTAAAATATAAAAAAATGTATATATTTAATTATTAAATATACAATTATATTTAAGAAATTTCTTTGTTTGAAAATTGCTAAGATAGAATTCCTTTCAGCCTTAAAGGCAAGGCAAACTTAATTATTTCTTACTACCTCATTGCTATATGTAGCTAATGGATTTATCCTTCTCTCTGTTACATACATTTACCTAAAATCAATATTCCCTCCGAAGCGTTTCAATGAGCATGCCATGCAACAAAAATCTAAGTAGCCTAACAACTGCGGCCAACACAACAGCAGCGCAACAAGGCAAAAAGGCAGGCGGTTAGTGCGAACGACTTAAGCCACATAAAACCGGCATAGAGCCAGGCCAAAAGCAGTCAGACAAACTGGCTGAGCCCGCAGAGAATTGGCCGAGCCAGCTAGTTGGCTGGCTGGCTAGCGAGCGAGAATGGATGTGGTATAAAAGTGCACGCTAAATGCTTGGGAACACCTTATATGCCAGGCTGCACGTCCAATGGGAACAGTAGCCGTATACTTTTTACTTTTCAAATAAATTTACATAATTCCACATTTATTTTTTAGTCCCTTAACTTGTGTCCGATCGCTGTTGCAACTGTGCAAAGGGTATGTAAGTGAGCATTGCCGAATTATGCAAATGTTTGCCAGTGTACAACAGTGCGTATGCGTATTGATTCGAGCACTAAACGTTGCACGCGGGATACAAGGGGCAGCAATTCCCTTGCCGCAAGTCACTGCCACAGCCCAGAGCAATGAACTGTGCGAAACTTTTGTACGCAGACATGCGGAATCATCCATTCATTTGATAATTACACTGCAGAGTATGTGTGTGCGGTGTGTGTGTGTGTGTGTGTCTGTGAGTGAGTGTGTGTAGTGCACAAGTACTTAGATATAATTTAGGGGAAGTTGCGTGTCGAGGCTTATAATGTAAGCTGGCCAATGTGTTTGCCTTAAGCTCAGTTCATGTCTGGCATTTATACTAAGCAAAACTCTGCACACTTCACATTTGTTTATATTTATTTGTGCACATTAAATATTTATTTACCTGAATAAATTCGTATTCGTAGTGAACATTTAATTGGCTTTTGTTGTCTTTATGAATCTATCAAATATGAGATTCATAATTATGGCACAGAGTTTCGGCCAGCTTAAGCGTAAATAAATAAAATACTCTTTCAACAAATAAATTGAGTCTCAAGTTTATAAAGTGTTAAAAATTTGTATGCATCGAAATTGCAAGAAATTCTAGAGCTTTCTAATTTATTCAATTTAAAAACATGCGAAAACTTTGTGTATCTAATCGACTGTTTAATGCTTGTTAGCTTAATTTACATCTTGATTCATTCAACTGTTTTTCTCATGGATAATCTTATGATAACACGAAAGAAGACATGTAATATTTAAATTTTTAGGTTTATGCTGTGTACCTATAAGCTTTGTGAATAATTTAAAAAATTTAATTCTTCAAATATATTTAATATGTTTTTAATACATTTTAAGAATATCGTAAATCAATTCAGTTCTTAAATTTTTTTTGAGTAGATACAAAAATATAAAATTAAATATATTTGTTTGATATAAAGGCTAAAAATAAAGAAATAAATTTAAATTTTCAAATGAGTTAATTTTCACGATCAAAAATTATAATTTATTTAATATTTATGTATGGAAGATTTTCCTTATACTGTTATTCTGACAAATTTTGTGGTGAATTTAATAATAATATTATGTTTTGGTGTTTTGGCACGATTGAAATTTGATTTAATATTGAATATATATTCATATTGAGACGTAACATGTTTAAACTTTTGATGCATAAAATAGATTATTCACATAATGTATAATAAGATTTTATTAGTATTATTTATATTATTAAAAGTAATTAAAAAAGTTAAAAAATATTTTTTAAATTCTTGTTTTATTAAATTTATTTTAAAGGCTTACTCAAATAAGTATCTTCAATATTTATATATTTAGATAGTTTTTGAAGAATAAATGTATAAGATTTGAAATTGGATGTTAGTTTATAGTTGATTTAATAGGTTATGCCTTGCTAAAGAATTATTAACAAGTGTCAAATAAGGTAAATGGCAAATTCAATATAAACTACAACATTTTTAGTTTCTTAAATATTAAAAATTGATTTAATTATAGTGGATTATCAAAATATAAATAGGTTTCAAATTAAATTGTGGATAAACATCTTTTTAAATAATTTATTTAAAATAAAAATATCTTTTTAAACCCGCCAAAATATCTACTTTTTGCAATAGTTTTCTTGCAACTCAATGGACAATGGGGAAAATGCCGATTGTGAGACGTAAGCACAATTATAGTCTCATAAAATGATATATTAATCTTAAATAAATAGTTAACTTTAATCTATAAATTTTCGACTTTACATATCTTCAACTGTTTTAGTGAATACAACCAGGAGAGGAACAAGTTTTGTACCGTCTTACAAAAATTGGCTCATAAAATATAATTAAAGGTTTTTGAAAAGCGAGAGTAGCTTAGAATAGAATAGAAATAGAATCTTATATATATTTTACCCAAATACTTGACCAATAATGTGATAAGTCAAAGCTTAAATATATTTTATACACACCATTCATATGTCTCAATGAGAGAAGACATTTCAGCTGATTATATTTAAACTTGAGCCTTGTCAAAGGACATCGCATTGTCTCTTTAACTTATGCTTTAGCTTAAGTCTTTGTCTTAAATCAAACATGACACAAATCGTTTCACACTAAGCCCACAGCTTAGCTAGTTCCTTGAGTTCACAGCTAAATCCATCACTCCATCACATTTCCCCCAAGGTGTCGCCTGCTTAGCTAAATATGTCGGCACGTGTCTGCACGCCCTAAAAACCCCTTCGGGTTAAAGTAGATTGATGCGCTTGGCACAAGACAATATTGTCCACAGAGAAAGAAAGAAATGAAAGAGGAATCCTCTATAGTTACAGCACTTGAGTTTCACTTGATTTGGACTAAACAACAAGTGTGCAAATGTTTTCCATAAAATTATATAATTGCCTTTAGCTTTAATGTGAGCAGACACAAATGGCAAAAGACGAAAATAATGTTGGCGTTTTACCTGGGGCGTTGCTTTTACCTGCTTTTAAAATAGCATCTTTGACTGTTTTACATTTGTCGCTTTTCCCACACACCTACACATACATACACGTGCAGAGACTTCATACATATGCAACGTTTTTTTCTCAAACGCTGCTGTCTGAAATGCAATTTTTGAACGCAACAATCATACGCGGCGTGGTACACGGGCAAATAAGAAAAATACAAAAAAAAACCACCTGAGTGTAGGTGCCAGAAAAAAGGAACTGCGCTGTCTTTTACTTGGATTCCGTTGTCTTCTGCACCACTTGTGCGCAAATTTTTCGGGAAGTTAAGCAAAGTGAACGAGTTGCAGTTAGTTGGCTTGCCTTGAACAAATGTTCCACACGTACATGCACATATGTATATATAGATATATATCTAGAATAGTATGTCTTCTGCAGTTGACAGCAGCTTAAGAGGGTGCGAAGAATTTTGGGCAATAACTATCTTATGCGCCACTAACAGCCATAACTTATCTCGAACACGTGCATATGTGTAAAATTTGTTAGCATAATAAATTTAATTATGCTGTAAATTTATATTAAATATACTCAAAATCGAGCAGGTAACGATGTTCCTTAGGCAAATGCAATTATACATACTATTTTCAATTTAGTAAATGAAAAAATGGGAATATATTATATAATGTATGTAGCATAGAAATATATATGTTAGAATGGCATAAAATATTATTTATATATATAATAATATGTGTATATAATATATATATGTACATATATTCTCTCTAATTTTGTCAATGTGCTTTTGTATATATATACTATATACATACGTTCATTTTTAATATGTTTCTATATTTAATTTTATAGAAATAAAGAAATGGCTCTTAATCAGTTATTTTCTTGAATTCACTTCCCAATTAAATTTAGAATTGTGTCAAATCATTCTGATTTGTATTTAATTTTGGACATAAATAAGTATTTGTTCGGCATCTTATCTAATGAAGGTTAATAATCTATTTAAACTTTCGAAAAAGTAAAGAAATGTATTATAATCTTTACACAAACATTCGAACCTATTATCTGTACTGTTATCTTGTGTTTTGCTCATCTCGGAACGGAGTAACTTCCTCAAAGTTAATCATTGATGCTAGAAATCCAAGCGACTAATCTATAATTGCAATCTTACATAGAACTCAAATACTAAAGTTAGTAGAAAATTTATTTGAAATTTATTTAATTTACAATTAAATATATATTTAATTGAAAATTAAGCAAACAAACAGAAGAAATTACAAATTTTTTAATTGAGTTTTCATCGAAAACAGTTTACGCATATGTTAATGTTCTACAAAAACATTTGAAGGGATGCCCGAGGGCGACAAATTTTTTTTAATGTGGGTTATCAAATTCATATTTTATACACAGAATATTTTTATAAAATATTTAATTTTGGCTGTTATTTACAACTAAATATATGCAATATTTAATTGCTAAAAAAATATGAAAATGAAATTTAAATTGTATGAAGAAATTACAAATTTTCATAATTGAATTTTATGGAAAATAGTTTTTGCATATGCTAATGTTTTATAAAAACATTTGAAGAATTGCCAAGGGCGACAAATTTTTGTATGTTGATTATCAATTTCACATTTTATAAAATAATGAAATAGTTTTTGATGTGTCTTTCACTTAGCTGCTTTGCTCCTATTTGAACTTGGCATTTCAGAGCCACTTATCAGTTTAGACATTAACACGTTTTGCAATTATTATTTTATTTAATTGGGGAATATAAAATTCAATTTCAATTAAAGTGTTGCATTTAATTAGAGCACATTTGGTTCAGTTTTGCATATTTGTTTTTGTTGTCAGGTTGAAGCACTATTGAACAAGCGTCAAGTGGAAATAGATTTTTGCATCTTCATTGATGGTTGCAATGGGAATGTTGTTAGATAGTATTGATGAGCACTCTTTCTCTCTCTCTCTCTCTCTTCGTCTCTTTCACAGTTTCTTATCAAACAAAATACACAGAGAGAGTAGACACACGCGATAATTTTATATATTTTTAAAACTTTTATAGAAATATTTTCCGTTTTCAATGTTGAACTTTTGAACTTTCTTATCGTCTGTTGATTGAATCGAGCGCTGAACACGTTGAATTTTTGTACAAAAATTTTATTTCATTCCATTGCGTTCACATGTGGCACAGTTTTTCCAATTATTTAAGGTTATATTTTTGCCAGTTACTGCAAAAGTTGTTGTTGGCTCTTTTTGTTTTTCGCTTTTAAAGCTTTTCAGAATATTGAGTTATGCTTCTGGCTTTAATGACATTCTTTGCATTCTGCTTTCACACTCGTTAGGCCGTTTTTTCCGCACAGTTTTACACGAATTTACACATTTGGATGCATTTTGGCTTTGCCCAAAAAGCGCAACGCATTAATCGGCTCTGAAAGCACTTCCGGTGCGTTAAACACGCGATTGCTAACAGAGAAAGCAGAGACAGAGGCAGAGGCTATCGCCATTTTGAATGGCTCGGCAGTTTAGCTTGGCTTAGCTGTTAACAATGCGACGGCGCAACAGGATAAAATACAAGACACCATACAAGAGCAACACTGTGCAAAATTATCCTTACTTCCGGTTAACACGGCGCAAAACCCTGTTGACTTTCGATTCTCGACGCTATTGAAGGTGAACTAACGTCCGCTTTGCACGAAGCGGAAAACACGAATGAGCTGCTGTTTGGCTGCTGCTGATGCTGGCAGCTACAATCTGTGTCCGTGCCTGACTCGTGTTGAGCCCGACGAGCACACACACGCACACACAATGCGGATTTGAAGTCTCGTTCTCTGTTTGGTTCGGCTCGTTTCTGTCTCTGCTATAGAGATAGATACGGCCGCTGTCGCTGTCCATTTTCCAGCATCTTTGTCGGTTTCGGCTTACACGGCGAATGCAATGCGTCGGTGAATGAAAACTGAATGTGAATGAAAATTGCGGCGCGTATATCACAATACCCAAGCCCAAACGCACGCATGCCATCTGCCATTCTAATGGCTGTCAGGCTGTATTATCATCGGCACTATCGCTGACATTGCCATATCAACTTGCACATATGTATAGCATCTAGAATTTATATCTATCTATGTCCATATATCAATGAATGCCAACTGCAGAAGCTGTGCTGCTGGCATTTGTCCTTCTCTCTCTCCCTCTCTCTATCTCAGTTGATTAGATTTGATTTTGCTTCGGTTTTCATATGTCAACTAACGTCCGTTTTCCTTATCAGTTTTGGACTTTACATGTTATTTATTTAGCTCTGTCTTGTCTCTCCGTCGCGTATTTGTTTTGTAGCAAAATCAACAGCCAACAGCCCGAACAGCGCATCAATAACGATAGCAGCCTCCACAGTAGCAGCTGCTGTCGGGGTGTTTGTTTGTGAGTGCGTATTTTGGAACGTTCTCATAGCTCGAAAAATGACTTTCACAACACAATTTTGCTGATCATCAGAAGTATTACATACTTTCATATACCTTCACATATGTTGAGTGATAATCTCAAGAGATGTTAAATATTATTATATTGTTATATTATTATATTATATAATATTATTAAATTATTATATTATTTTATTTTATTATTATACCATTTAAATATTTATTTCAAAAGATCGATAATTCAGATTCTTTAGTTAGATCTAAAATTGAGATACTTTTAAGTGTTTTCTAAATTATTAAAAAGTATTATTACTAAAGTATTTAGATGATAAAGTCAACATCTATTAATCTAGTGACACACAATGGGAAAAATATTCTCGAATGAAACATTTAACTTTAATAAAAATCCCAAAAGTATAACTTAGGTTCATACAACTCACATATTTCGGAAATAAAGAAATCATCTTTAAATATTTTATAATATTCGAGCTTAGAAATTTTTAAAATGTGTCATTCAATTTAATATCTAAGATTCATTTATTCTGTGTGTTAATTTTTGAATGTATATTATAAATTGTCATCTGTTTTACAGATTCATGATTATTTTGACACTCAAAAGTACGCAGCTCTAGTATTCGCCAGTCTTGCATTTGTGACTATTTTCAAATTCAATTTAAATTTTTTAAAATTTTAATTAAGATGGATTTTATATGTTAAAAATGCAAGAGAAATGCTGCACGAAATCGAACTATTTTTTTAATATGATTTAATTGCCTGTTCGCAAATATTTGAGCAGATAAGCCGTCTTTATAGTCACATTTCAGCTCTTGTGTTACCCATTTGCTTACACCGCGTGCTGCCGCTGGCTGACATAAATAAAGGACAAACTGTGTACACAGAGTATTTACATACGCACAAACAAGTATAAATAATATATGCATATTTGGATATATCTGGTTCCGTTTTTTTAATAAAAAAAAAGTAAAAGTGAAAAGCAAAGCATTGCAAAAATATTTGACCGGATATTGGAGAGCAGGACGCGGACGGACAGCGTGTTGTCCAATGGGCAAGTCCAGCTGTTGCTCTAAGGGACTCACCCAATATTGTTGTTGTTGTTGATGAACTTTACGCCAGCTGCTGCTGTATCTTTTTATTTATACAGTCCACTTAAATTGCTGCTCCCTTTTCTAAATAAGAGGCACATGTCTTAAATTTACATCAAAAACAATTGATTTGTCATTTCAGATGTAGAGTAAGCAAATTAATGATAAGCTTCTTTACCTAATATATATATGTTGCATATATTTTAAACAAATACAAGTTTTATTTATTAAATTAAATTTTCAATTAATTTGGCACCTGAAAATTCTAAAAAATTATCCAATTTGTAAATTCAATTTATAAATTTATTTGGAAGTAAACCTGCTTTTCTAAATCTTATAAATATTTGGATTTTTTTAAAAGCAAATATTTTTGATTTATTTCCTTACATTTGCTATTAAAAGTCAGGTGTGGCAAAGTACTCTGTTGTTGCATTTGACTCTGCAACTTTGTATGTGTTGCATTTGGAGTGAATGAAATAAATGCTCAAGTATTTGGCAGCGCGTCTGTTGGTGCACTTTTTATGCATATAAGTGGTAAATACTTGGCAAAGAAATCTTTTTCTTTTTTGTCCAACTGCTCTAGGGCATCTTGTAAAGTTGTAAAACACATCGCTTGGCTTGATTTTGGCCAAAATAAAGAAGTTGAACTTTTGTGTTTGATGAGTTCAGATGGAGGGAACGAGCGACATTTCCCTCAAGTGATTGTAAAGTTTAGTCAAGAGTTCTCATAGTTTATGGTATACTTATGTACTAAGGGGCGTTTGAAAAATTACAGTTTTCTTAAATTGATAGCATATCCTAAGTTTTCATGCAAAATAAGGAGTTTTTTAATATACTCTTAAAAATGAATGTTTGGCTAACATAAAATTTTAAAAGGGGGAACATATTGGCACTCTTCAAAATGAGTTTACATGGAAATTACTTATATGTAGTAGAAGTAATGAAATATTTTATTTTTCTCTCCAAAACGTAATAAGATATGTTGCAACGTAGTTTCAACGGTTCTTAAGGTCCTTAAATATTATTTTAATGCAGAGAGTGTCAGAGAAACAACGGAGAGAATCACAGACACAGAATAATTCAGAGAGATAGTGAGACAGAGAGACAGATGAATTCAGATGGGCGGAGAGTCAGCGATACAGAGAGAAAGAGAGTCAGAGAGAATGTGAGGAACTGAGAGGCGCAGAGTCAAAAACAGAATCAGAGATACTAAGAGAGTCAGACAGACATAGAGACATAGAGCCAGAGCGAGAAAGATAAAGAAAAGAAAAAGTGTAATAATTAGAGAAATATACAGAAGTAGAGTGTCAATATGATAGAAAGAGATATCTCTGAATTGGAAGTAAAAACGGTTAGCTACTAAATACCAGAACAACCAGATGAATGAAACTGGGAAGAAAAGAATTTGGTTATATTCAGAGCTGGGAAACGAAATGAAAGTAGCTAAAAGCAGAAATGTAAATCTTTTAATGAGCCAAACATTTTTTGGCCATTAAAAAATGTCTTTTAATAAAGCTTATAAAGTTGCCAAAGGAACTTTATTAGCTTATCATTGGCAGGTGAAGACTTTGTCAGTGTCTGTTAAAATGTCCCATTCCGATCCCCACTCATAAGTTGACCAAGCAGAAAATTGGCTGCAGCAAATTGCCAACTACTCATAACTAGATTTTCCTTTTCTTTTTTGGCACAAATTTCTCATTTGTGGGATGCTGCAACTACCAACATGGCAATAATTAAAACCCAGCAAAAATAAAAGAATAAATATAAATAAAAACAGCAGTTGGAGAAGAGAACTATTTATCGTCGTGTGGCTCTCATAATAAAACACGCAGCGCCAACCGCCAACTGACAAAAATTGCAAACAATTTAAGCAACTGCGAAAAAGGGTGAAAAAAGGAAAGTAACGAAAATAAAGCCACTAAATAAATAACAGCAAAATAAACGCAAGGGGTAAAAAATATTAACCGCCCTAAAAAAAAAAGCGAAAATAATAAATAAAACTATGAGAAATTGCAGCACTTGTAATGAAAGAAGTTTTAAGCACTGCGCTGGTCGGGAGCTGCCAAATAATAGAGCAGCGAAAAAATAATAAACTCATAAATAGTGTGACAAGCGTAGCAGCAGGATGAGAATGCCAGAGGTTAGACGACAAGTTGCAGGACGTGGAAAAATGATGCCAGCAGCTGGATGCTGGCTGGTATCGTGCGCCCATCCACGAGCAGAATGAACGGATCAGCCACGACTGATGAAAGATTTACGAAAGCCCAAGCAATAAAACCAAAATACAAAATGCAGCCAACAAAGAGAAATAGGGAAAAAATAGTTTCATATATTTTAAAGTGCTTGACTCGCAGATACCCTGTAACAAAATGTCCAATAGTCAAATGTGGGTCTGTATATGCCTCGATTTCCTCACACGCGTATAATGAACATATAACTAAACTGCTAAACAATATTAATAATATTAAGAAATAATTTGGAATTCAATAAACAAGTTTATGGGAACAACAATAAAGAAATGTATTATATAAGAATCGCTATATCAAAGGGATTACTTTAGGCAAAGATCTAATAATGAAGCACTGACATAAAATAATTTAATTATTTAACGTTACGAACATGTTTGCAAGGGAAAGGTTACACATATCTAGTTACATATAAAGACTCTAGGTTAGGTTTTTGTCAAGGATATGTATTTTACGAGACTAAGCAGATATATCTATGACTTGTTATGTTTTTCATTGGCTTATTTTATTTAAGAATATATTTGCCAAATTTACCAAATATGAGAACGCCCTACGTTGCTCATTTTCAATGGGTACACGACTTAGGAAACGCAAGCCAAAAATATAGCTGGATAGAAAGAACTGAGCTGGGAAATGAAAAATTAATATGGCTGCCGCTTAGGCGTGCTTGCAACTCGCTTTATACACGGCCCACTGGAAACTCTAATCAACGCGCAACACAGCAAATTGTTGCATCAACGTTGCTGACATTGTTTTAATTTGCAGAACTTTCACTCTCTCTCTATCTCTCTCTCTCTCTCTCTCTCTCTTGCTCTTTCTGTTTTTGTGTATGTGCATCAGATGTCAAACTTTTGTAGCATCTACTTTTCGAACGGCACTGATTAAGAAAGGGTTCCAAACAGAGAGACTCTTGCTTTTTATTAAGGAGCAAGAGTAGTGCTCGGCAGTTGACTCTAAAAACTTTTCCAGTGCTGTCTTTTTTGCGGTTGAGTTCCTTGTTGCAGTTTTTGACAATTGCAAAGTTTTCCTTCGTACGTGTTGCTTTTGGCCCAAAAACTTTTTTAATGAACGTCGTGCAAAGAGGTTTGCTGTTCGGATAGTATTTATTTTGAATTTTTCTTAATTTATTTTTCAATTAAAAGCTACACAAATGAAATAAATCATAGACAAGCTTTCAATACCAACTTAGATGGAACATATTCTTTCATTGAACCTGTAAAAGTAAACAGAATTTATTTATGTTTTTACATTGCTCCCAGGCATGCGAAATTTAAAAACAACTTATAAATAAAATTTCTTTTAAACACAGGTATTTAATAATGTTTGGAGGAAGTGTAATAATTAAATAAATTCGCTTATCAAAACTAAGAAAAGAAAAAAATAAGATTATTTATAAATAAATGTATGAAGGGGAGGCATTTTATATGTATAAATAATTAATTTTCTTATACATTTTTCTGGCTTAAATTAGTTAAAAAAATATATTTAAATGAAAAAAAATGGAATAATTAAAAATTAAAGTTTTTGTTTCAAATATTTTAAAATTATTATTTTTAAAATTAAAATTACGTATTAAATGTGTTGCATTTGGCTTAAATAAAAAAAACTTTAAATATTTTGCCAAAAACTTTGTTCATAAATAAAAGAAAATAAATTGAAATGTGAAATCTGAGGTTTTTGGAAAATAAAACTTGCAGTGAAAAATTTCTAAGCTGAAACTGGTAAATATTTTCCCTCAAACACACAAATCAACTAAGTTGCACTTGGCAATGTCATTTCCTATATAGAAATGGGCAACCGCAGCCGCAGCATAAAAATCGCTGCAGATATCAATATATGCACAACTCGGAAAAACGAGCGGAAATGAAATAAAATGCAGCCGCTTTCACAGTTGACTCGCAGCTTCTCGCTCTCTCATTCTCTCTCGCTCTCGCTCTCTCTCGCTCTCTCTCTCTATATATATATATCGGCTTGTTTTTGTGCCTGCTGGCTGTGTGGACTGTGAAAACTAGAAGGACGGAGACGTTGCATAGAACGAAGATCGCCGGTAAAGTTTGTTAAACAGCCGCCAGGAAAATTATTGAGGAAACGCTTCTGTAGTTATACCAAAAGTACAACCCGAACCGGAGGTAACAGTTGTTAGCCCACTTCATGGGCAGGTTGCGTGTTCTGGGTTCAAAGTGCTAAAGTAGCAAGTGGCAAAGCGAGGGACAGAGAGAGAGAGAAAGAGAGCTAGAGGTAGAGAAACGAGTCCAAACATCTAAAATCCTTGTGTTCAATGAGTTTTTAAGCGCACTCCCTGGCATATCGTTCTCCGGGTGGGGGAAATTGTTATTAGCATCCTGTGCCAAATCAGAAACAATTGTGAAACGCAACAACTGGGGACAGTTCTCAAAGCACTTGCTCCAGACGTGCCCCATAAATACAAACTATTTGCTCGGCAGCAGTGCCAAGATTTCATTACCTCCGCATCCGCCAGTGCGTGTCTGCAAGCAAGACATAAGAGCAATGTCTTTGGATTGCTGTTCGGGTCCCGGTCCTTATGCATTCGCCCTTTGGGCACAGGACATTGGTCACTTATGGCCATGACAGCTGAGTGAATCGCTTTTGTCGTATGAAAGGCGGGCGAACTATAGCGAATGATTGCTACCAACTGTTTGCCTGACATTGCGATGCCCTTTGCTAGAGACATATTGGGCAAATAGTGCTGAAAGCGAACCAAACAGACATTTCCGAATTTCATCCTTTAAATGAATGTAATTTTTCTTTTTACAAATTCTTATTACAAGTCAACAAAATGTAACAATCAAATAACGACTTACAATTACAGCATGTATTAGAAAATAGTCTTTGATAAACTGCCACAGTTCTTTTGACTAGGCTCAGTCCTGAAAGCTTTATCAATTTAGCCAACTTGCAGGCAGTAGCTGCACAGAATCCCACTCTAATTAATATAAATTCCCTATAGCAGCATCAATTGCACAGAGGGGGAAGAGGTTCGATAATCTGGAGCATTGCCAATAGCTAAAACATGCCAGGTCTACAAACTGTGTGAACACATGCTCCTACATGTACATAGAAGAGTGCGAATGCGTGTGTGGGCTTCTATTACATTACGTATACGCCACGTTATCGCCAACAGCGCAGATAGCCTCATGCTGCGTATGAGCCGAAATGAAATTCAAACGACAGCAACTACACACGCACACAAATAGACACATACACATACACGCACACGCACACACATTTATGATGCTATGGCTAAATATTGTACATTTTATTAATTTTCTCTCTTTCTGTTGCTGCAACAAGCAAGCTGAACAGCGCATTTAGCAAGCAGCGCAGCAATTTGTCGTCAATGTTTGCAGCGTCCATTGTTTGGGTCTGGCCAACATTTGAGGCACGCATAAGTGAATATTGGGAGGGGGAAACGAAACTAGTCTGAAATTCTTACTGAAAGTTTTGCTAATGAAAAGTAATCATATAATGCAATGCTCGGCTATCGAGTCGCCTAGTATATACTCTGTGTTCAAATTTAAGGCAAATTGACCATTCAAACATATTGAACTTTGTTACTATAAATATTTATTTTTGATGTGCGTTTATTTATTATCAAATTTCGATGTACAAAACTGCTACAGGGTATCTTCAAATCGGTTTCGAGCTACATTTGCTGTTAATAAGAGAAGCGCTGCACTGGCTCTGAAAAGTATGCTACATAATACAGAAAGAATAATATTATTAATAATAATAGAAAATATCTAAGATATGTATAATTATTTATATATATATATGAATATTTATATATATATATGAATATGAATAATTAAAAAAATATTTTAATTATCTACAATCAAATATTAATTATAATATTAAAATAAAATTTCTTTAAAAATATGAAATTTAATTTCTTATTTTTTTTTTAACCTGATTTTTTTTTAACCATAATTATATAATTTCATATCTCAATAATAATTTTGCTAAAATTATGTTATTGTTAGTCAGTGTTAAAAGCAATGTTCTGCCTTCTCCTTTGATACTTAGCAAAGAGTTTGCCGCAGTCAGAATATTTTGCTGTTTAAAGCTTGACAACAAAATGAATAAAGTTCAAAATTTTGTTAAGTCCAAAAGTCGTTAGAAATTCTTCTTCCTTTCGGACCGTTTACCTCTTGCCAATGAGAATTCAGGGTATAATGGCTTTGTGAAAGTGAATGTAATAGGCAGAAGCAGGCGTGGCAGACCACACAATGGAACATTTATTTAGCATTGTCCGTCCGCCTGTATGAACCATATACTCATATATTTTACTCTGTATTCCGTGGGTAATGTATGTATATATGAGTTTATGAGATTATCTCTTTATATCGATAACTTATTCTATTTATTTATCCAATTATGAGCATGTTGTATGCTTTCTTTGTAGAAAGAAGCGTAAAATGAGTAAAATATCAGCTCTACTCAGGGTACCTCCTAGTCGTCCAGTCTCTAGTAGAGCTCTATTAGTAATTATATTTGTACGCACAATCAAAGATTTTGCTCTTTGAGTTTGGAAATTGATATTTAGTTACGATGTATGGTCCGGACAATTGAAACGGAAATTAAAAACAGGCAATTTCGAGTTAATTGGCAGAGTGCACGGTGCGCGGCGACTGCTTGCCAATGTGCTGTGGTTGGTCATCTCATTAAAGTATAATCGACTGTATAAATATGTGTGTTAAACCATATTAAACGCACATTGTTTGTGTAATGCGATAAATGTGCATAATAAACGCATTGTGTATGCAATAAATGCCATTAAAAATGAGAACGCAAATTAACAGCGGGGCGGATGTGGTCAAAGTGATTGATGTGATTGAAGCTCGGGCAGCAAAACAATGCTAACATCAATCGCTCAATGGGGCAGTTGTATTGTCAGCTTATACAAAAGAGTGTTATGTCAATTTAATTTTCAAATAAGCAATGCATTTTTTATTATATATGCGATTTAAATAATATATTAGTTAAAGCAGGAAAGACTAACATGTAATATTAGGGGAGCTAAACTTGCAGACCATTCCATAAAAACGGATTAATTAAATCGTTTCACTCTGTTTTCCGCATAAAAGTAAAAGAGCTCAAAAAGTTTTTTTTTTTAATATTTTGTTCTATAAGTCAAGACAAGTTCTGCTTACAAGCCGAATATACGATATATAAGTATCTCAATTTACTTACTAGGAAACAAACTTACATCGTCTCTATGATTCTTCTTTTTTTCTCTAGTCTTACGTTCTCTCACAGTCTTTCTCCTCTGGTTTCTTCACTTAGCTTCCTTCTTTGCCACTGTCTGTGAGTCATTCTTTTTTTCTCTCTTCTCATATCTTGTTCTCTGCTCATCTATCTCTATTGATATAATATCTATATAGATTTATATATATATGTACTGCCATCATTCATGTATACATTTTCACACTTATTTATTTCCACCTGTCAACTTCTTAGCATATCATAACATTTATTGCGTCCCTTGCCCCATAATTAAGCTATATTTATCATTTAAATTGCCCCTTCATAGTACACGCTAATTAAACGCTGAAATTCATAGGCTCTTTATCAACGATTTTATCATTTGCCAGCTGCTCAGTTTGCACGCGGAACGCATTCATCAATTTGCGACTGTGAGTGCAATTCAAATTCCCATTCACACGCTATACTCCACTTCATTTTAATTAAACTGTTTGTCTCGTTTTAAGCGCACTCAAAGAAAAACCAATAATTTGTCTTTCCCATATTTCAATGGTAGCTCCCCCAACTTTGCCGCCTGTTTGCCCATTTGTTCAATCGATGCCAAGAATGAAATTGGCATCGTATAGCCAGGCATTGATGCTGCTAGCATTACGAATGCAAATGCATTCGCTGTCAAGCAAACCGTTGAATGTAATTGCTGCCACAGAAATTTATATTTAATTTTCAAATAAAATTTTTGCACATTGCCTCAAAGGATCCATTGTCTTGCACGCTCAGCAGCAATTCAATAAAACCAAAAAGGATGCACACAGTCCCGAACATGAATAGTACAACAACTTTGAGGTCTCCTTTCAATAAATAGCAAGTAATAAAAGGCGAAACCGCAAAACCACGCAGCTTTTAATATCCTTACAAATGAATAATCATTTGAATTATTAAACGGCCTTTTATGGCTCCTACTCAAACAGTTCAAATTGTTTTCTTTTTTATTTTGTGCACACTCCTCAAAGTATGCAGAGTATTAAATTGTGCGGAATGACAGCGTAATCGGTGTTTAATATTTATTTCTTGACTTGTTATAACCATTTATACCACAATTTAATTTTGATTAAATAGAATATAATTATAGTTGATATATTTACAAGTACATTTGTCGAGAATTTGTGAATTCTTATTTTAGAAAATAAATTAACTTCCGTTCATATCTTTTTTATTTAGCTAACTTCCTTGAATTTAACACTCTCGAAGACTTTTATTTGAATTCATATCACATTTTTTTATTTCAAAATATGAAAGTTCTTTTTAATACTATGAAATTAAATTTTTTAAAATTTTTAAATTCACATTATTAAAATATAATTATTTTAATTTTAATTTCCCTTCCGAAATAGAAATGTTAATTATAATTTTAATTTTAAAATCTCATCATCATTTACTCTAATCTAAACATATAATTTCTTGTTGAAGTATTTCGCACATCGCTTTTCATTATTCTTTTGTCTTAAATTGAATTCTCATATAAAATTAACAGTTCGTTTGCAAGTGTACGAAAAATTCTTTGCGTAGATCTGGGCTTTCACTTGGCCTCTTGTCCCGTTGTGCCGGCAGCCCCGGCCAGCAGTTGTAATTAAAATTGAAGCTGTGCGGCGCACATTGCAAAAGTTGCCAGCATTCCAGCTGTTTGTTGTCCAACAATAATTTTTATAGTACTTAATCATAGTGGAGAATGTGCTTTTGTTTCATGAATTGCGCCCAAGGTTGATGAAATTGCGTTTGTTAAAATGTGTTCCATACATATACATATATAGATGCATGTTAAACCAGAGGACGTAAACTCAGAAGCTCACATCGATTAAGTAGAGTACAAATACTCATTTATTATTGTATTTCTCGGAACGTGGGGTCGCGGTTAATATCAAACCAAGTGGCGATCTGTTGAATCGTTTTAATTTGCTATTAAAGTTGGGTGATTCCAGCTTTTTACCTGCTTATCTGTAAAATTCAAAAATGGCACTTAAGTCTGTCTATAATTATTTATGTATTTTATTTAATTATGGCACTGTTTTTTTATTCGTTGAATTTGTTTCAAGACCAGATGAAATCTCATGAACTTCATGAAGCGTTTTGTGCTTAAATTAAAACATGAATTGGGTTTATTCTGAAATACCCTCTCTTTGATTCCATTCGATATATAGAGATAAACATGATGTAAGGAATCAAAAGCGCAATATAATATTTCAATTATATAGTCTTTGGTATAAATAGATAAAGCCAAATATATGCTTTATATTAAAGATTTGTCTTTCGGTATTAAACGAACAGTTAATCTAATCTAATCTAAACATATTTGTAGTATTTAAAGCGTAGAAATTAAATTGAAAATAATCAATAAATGAATATTCAACATTTATTATTTTTATAAGCTTAACTTATTTAAAATGGGAAAATGTATGTAAGTTGCAGAAGGCTGGTCATGGTAGATTTTTGATAAGGTCGATGAGCTAAAATTATAAATGTTTAATGAAAATCTATATAAGACGCAGTAGGAGCTTATCTTTTTTTCAATAACCTTTCCCATTTCCTTGTATTGATTTGTTTATTTTAAGCGTAGCTTGAATACCAGGGAAGATAAAAGCTTTAAATTTACTGTGGGGTCTCTGAATTGAAAAGATTTTGGATTTTAAATGCCGCCCCTTCTCAACCAAATCATCAAGAAACGTATATTGAATACCAGGCACATATCTGGTCGGGCACTCCCTACTAGATTAGACTACTTGAAATTGAATTTATTTTATGTATTATATACATTTTTTTTATATATATAACTGATAAGTTTGCTGAACTCAATTTCTTGTCTAGTCTAGCTGTTTGCTGAAACTGTCTTCAAGATTCAGTCTCTTCTGTGTTTCGGTTCCGTGCGGTTGTCATCTGTGTAAAAATGAAAGTGAACTGTAATACTCTCTTAATTGCAATAGCATTGTTATACGTATCAAGCCCCTTGCTGGCAATGGAAAATAATATAAATCAGGTGAATTTGGTGAGATTTTAGTGTGATTATAAGAATATAATTTTTTTATATTCTAGACTGCTGTTAAGTCAGAAGGATGTGACGTGCAGGCATATAAGGTAGTTAGGCCTCTGTTAAACATTTTGTATGAAATGAAAGCTGAAATCGCAAAAAATAATAATAAAACTGAAAGCAAGGAAAGGGAAATGCAGAAAAGACTTGCTGATCAGTGTAAGGAGAGCTCGGAGCTCGTAAAGGAGTTGAGAACGGAAAATGACGAGCTTCGCGCAACAAATTCATTTCATAAAGAAACTATCGAAAAGTTATTTAACAATTCCTTATCAATCAAAAATGATATTGATCAGATGGCTGCCTTGAAGTGCGAGTCACTTCAAAAGGAAATAGATACAAATGTCGTGACCATCAATCAATTAAATATGCACATATCAAATCTGACTGCTCAGTTAAATGCGATAAACTTGGCCAGCACCCTGACGCAGTTACAGGACCAACTGAGAATAATAGATACGAGAATAGAACACGTAATTCAATTGGAACCGAGAAAACAAGTTGGCTGTGCTGCTCCTCAACATTCCACAAATCATGATGCGGTCATCGAAGTTAAGGGCTTAAAGCCGTTCAAGGTGCTTTGTGATAGTCAGATAGCGGGTCCTGGATGGACAGTTATACAGCAGCGTATCAAAGGCGGCGAAGATTTTTATAGAGATTGGGCTACCTATCGAAACGGCTTTGGTTCGTTTGAGGGAGACTTTTTTCTTGGTTTGCAAAAAATACATTTGTTGACCAGCGCCCAACGCTACGAGCTATACATCCATATGATAGACTTTAAGGGTGCGGTGACATACGCTCGATACGATAATTTCTCCATTTCCGATGAGGTTGGCAAATATGAATTGCTCAGCTTGGGCAATATCCAAGGTGATGTTGCAGATGATTTGAGATGGCACGAAAAGATGAAATTTACAACATTCGATAACGATAATGATAACTGGGCAGAGGGAAATTGCGCAAATCATCGCCATGGAGGCTGGTGGTACAATAATTGTGTCTCAAGGTGAGCAGCATATACAAACTGTAAAATATTCAATTAACTTTCACTATATATTTTTTGTATATTTTCAGTTATCTAAATGGAATTTACTTCAAAGGCCGTTCACAAAATTATAGCGGAATATATTTTAATTATCCGAACCAATTAAAAACACTTCTGATGCTCATACGTCCGTTTAACTATTGATTTGGCAACTTGACTTTTAACAGAACATATATATTTAAACTGCATTTGAGATGTAAACTATAAAAAAGGTGCGAAACTCATATATTATTATAATATAATATTTTATTTATTTTAACTTAACATATTGCAAACTGTTTGATGAGAATTAATAAAAGCGAAGGTGGATAAATGTCAATGTGAGTAATTTAATTAGAACGCCCTGAAGGAAAGATCATGAGCTAATTCACCTTCTTGTCTGATTGTCAGGTAATTGTGATGGTGTTTTATGGTGTCTCCGTGTATTATATTTACTACTCTTCTAAGAAGCAGCTTCGACTGAAGCCTTTGTCTTTTAGTTGTGTCCTGCTTTGATGTATTTCCCCTATTTCCAAATAGGTTTTTGTAAATATTTTTTATGATCACAATTTATTTTTGAAAATTTTGAAATTTTGATGTTTCTCGAATATTTGGAATTTCTGAACCACAATTTTCTGTGATTTTCTGTGTCTGAAGCAATAAGAGCAGTGTCATCCACATATGCTCTTATCGCCTATGATAAACCTGGAATAGCTTGTGGTTTTGCTGTATGAACTGTGTAAAGGATAGCACAGTTTTGATAACTTTAATATATATGCCGTCACTAGTAACACAATTTTTTGTGATATATATAAATATATTTAAGAATAAATATATTAAAATAATTTGATGATCAAGTAGTATGGGGTTGGAACAATTTTCTTAAGCTTTTATAACAGTCCTGGGTGCTGTTCCAGTCGAATGCTTTTCGAACATCTATTAAGTGCTACTTTGGTTTTTCTTTTAACTAGGTTTCAGCTAATCAAAAAGACTGAAAACCTTCGCTATTTACATGCACATATCTAAATAAAAATATTAATACATTAATTGATTTAAACTAATTTGTATTATAATATTATTTTATATTGTTTTGTTTCAAAGTTAATTTTCGCATAGCCAAAAAGTTTTTATGGAAAACAATACGAAAGCTGCCATGTGGGGCATTGCCTGTAAAAGAGGAATTTCATTTCATTTTTCACTGCTTAACTGGATAGTAGTTGGCTTAAAATGTTTTTGAGGTCGAGACATGACTTGATGTTATCATTATACCCTGTATAGATATTTAAAAATTGGAAAATTTGTTTATTATTTTATATTTTCTTTTAAATTTTTTATTAATTTAATATATTTTTTATTTTCTATATTTAATAATCGTAAATTAAATCTGAGAGAAATATTAATTAAGCTTACAAATATAACAAATGCGTTACTTATTTAACTAAACAATTCAAAACATTAATAAAATGCATATGTATATTTTTTATGCTCTTTGGAATTATATTTTATATGTATTTCATAGTCGGTCAGTTTTGACTGTTTATGTGCTCTCGCTGGTCCCCATAAGGACTCGATGGTGTTGTAAAATGTAATCATTGTGGCATGTAATTAGTTTTTGCGTGTGCGCCAACTCCCACAAGTGGGTGTGTCTGTGTAAGTGCAATATATGCTATGTATAACTAAAATGTACTGCATTAACGTATGAAACAGGCAAAAACTTACAGACACACACACGCACATTATGCAATTGAGCACACACATTCGTGTGGGCCAAAGAGTTGTGTGTTCTACATGATAAAGAGATTGGCCAAAAGTTCGGGCTATTTTGTATTGCAATGCTAAAAGCCAAAAATATCGTTTAAGCTTGAGCAGCTATAGTAAGTTGAACCTTGGGCAGATGTTGTGCTGGCAAGTTGAATAAAAGTATTTAGCTATTTCAGAAATATATGAAATCTATATGAAATTAAATTGAAGATAACAACTATTCAAACAAATTAAACTCGACACATGCAGCATATGTTTTACATGAAAAATCTAAATCTAGATTACAGTAAAATTACTAGATATACAATAAAACTCTTAAAGCAATTTCACTTAACTTTTGAGAACTTCTCTCTATGATATCAGTGGGATACTAAGACATAAGTTTATGAATTCCATTAGAAACAATTTCCATAGAGTTATTTAATTGAGCCCAGGCATGATTAACTGACCGTTGTTTCAATCCGCGTACCACACGTCGTATACAAACTAATAATTTACACACTATTGTGGTTGTTGTTGTTGTTGTCGATGACATTGCAACAATCAGTAATCAATTTACAATTTACGTTTGTACGTTTGTTGTTCTGTGTGTGTACATTGATTGGTGGTTGTGCAGAGGTTCCAAAATCTAAACACATTCACACAACAGCAGCTGCCTACGTATACGTATTTGCTGTTGTTGCTGTTGGAGCAATTGATTTGTTGGTCTATTTGGTCGTCGTCAGCGTCCCATCAATGTCCAAAGGAAATGCCACGCAATTTGTTTGTTCGCGCTCGCAGGCCACAAATATTGTGAAATTAACTTGTTAAAATAGTCGTGCCCCAGTGGTTTGGGCGTGGCTGTTGATAAATGACAAAAGATTTGCGATATAACCTTAACTGTGTGGAGCGGGCGCTTGTAGTTTTGTCAGCGTTAATGGCCATAAAACAATATTGACTGGCCATTGGATTGGGTTCGGTATGTTTTTGTGTCGTGAACTAGTTGAAAGTGAGTAGTTAACGCAAATTGTTTTTGTGCAAAGGTATTTAACAAGCGTAGCATGCAGTATAGAACTTTGCCTATATTTTTTATTTTTTCTTTTATCATTTATATTGAAGTTAGGAGCTTGAGAGAAAGAATCAAGAGTTGATTTTGAGTGGGAGTATGGCTTTATTTCAACTGTGAAAAGGAGTATTCCTTAGTCGATGTTCGCATCATTTGTCCTAAAGTGTCAAACTAAGTAGATAAACCACTTAAGTAGCTTTCATTATTAGATACAACTTTCAATTATAAAGTACACGTATGCTCTTAGCTAGTAGTAGCACCTAGGATGGGGAGCATAGAATGGCCTTTAATCTGATGCAATTGACCTGGCTTTAACTGCCTCATTGACCAGCATTCTGACCTGCACTCTTTGCGCTCTACTTTCAATGCGTTCGACATTTTCTCATTTCCTTTGGCTTTTGCTGCTCTTATTTTTTGCACTTTCTACGGCAGTTTATCACTAAAGTGCACGCAATGGCAGCCATGCTGAAGACGTTGCTAAGTGGCATACGCGGCGTATGACTTATCTGGCCATTCTGCAGCCTGCGGTTTGCGTTTAAAGTTTAAGTGGCGCAAAATCAGCGCCAGTAGAGCTCTGTGTGCAAACAGCGAGACAGCTGCAAGGGACTTCATTTGCAACATCAATCGCAACTTCGTCCTGCTGGCCTGCCTCCCAGCCTGCCTCCTGGCCGCGTGGTTGCTCTCATTACGTTGATGGCAGCGACCGCGTTGGCTGCGTGTTTAATAAAGCGTATGCCAGCAACCGGATGCCACGGAATGGCAGTCCGGATCCTAGTGTCCACTAGGCTGCCATTGGCTGGGTTTAATTAGCTTTAATGGCTTAATGCAGGGCATTTGAGCCGTCGTGAGTGGCTGGGCATGCAAAAATGACAGCTGCTAAGTAAACGAGCAGTTCTAGTTGGCCTTCTAGTTGACCTCCGCCTCAGATGTACGGACGATGACAGCATCATGAAATGCAATTTCCGCATCGTGACAAGCTTTGGCTATCAGCTGCACCAGCAACGCAGATCAAATCTTTGCAAAAGATTTCATATTACTTTATGTAGTTGGTTTTATACCAGGTCATTTCACTTATTTAAAATTAAAAATTAAAATTTTAAATGTAGCAGAAGATTTTAAAATCCATAAGCTATATGTATTCCTAATCAGGATCAGCAGCCAAGTCGATCACTCTTCGGATTGCCTTATCGCAAGTATGATCGCGTCGATATCAGAACTTAAAAGTGCTAGAGACCTGAATTTGAACTTGGATCAAGTTTGTTTACAATAATCGACCAATTTTCCTCTTTCAATGTTCTCGATTAATAAGGCTATATCGAATCTATTATCTATTAAATCATATCCTTGTCAGCTGTGGAACAGCATTTAGTTCGATATATACTTGACACTAATTTTTAAAAATATTTTTCACATTGAAGCTAATTGCAAATTTAATTTGCATTAGAACATGCAGATTGGAAAATTTCAATTTAAGTAACGCAGAAGTTATTAGAGAAAACTTCTTGTGATCAATATTAATTGGAAAAAAACACCTGCCACCAGCGCCAAGCCTCCGGATTTCTTCATGTGCATGAGCATGGATACGAATTTTTCGAATTTATTATAGTACAGGAGATGCGTGTGGTTGTGGCGAAGGCGAATTGGTTTTAAGCTCGTTAGTACAGTGAAAATGGGAATTCAGGGTATAATGGTTTTGATTAAATGTGTGTAACAGGCAGAAGAAGGCGTGGTATAGATCCCATGAAGTATAAATGAGTCCGTAAACTATTATCGCTGGGGATCTTGTAAACCACAAGTGCTAAGAACTGAAAACTAGATATCTAATCGATTGAAATCGATCATTTGATTTAAGTTTTTAGACGTAACTTGAGCATCACACGTTTATTGTGTCTTTGTTTCTGTCATGAATATGTAAGTGTGTATAAAAGTTGCATGTATTGTTTGGAATAGCACCTCTGCTCAGGGTTCAAGGTACCTCCGAGTAGGTCACTCCCGATATATCAGCAGCAACAGAAATAATTAAATTAAAAAATTGTTATTCGCGTGCTTATAATTTTGTAAATATGATTATTTAGCTGTGCTGTTTAAAAATATAAATGCATGCGTAATGTTGTGTACAACTTTCTTACCTAACTTAACTGAGAAGTGGCTCAGTGTACAGCGACGTCGTTCTTGCTGTCTGGAATGGGGTTATATTGGTAAAAATATAAATATTCTAAATATTTATTTAACATTTACCATAAAATGTTTATTTTTCAAACTTATTTGTTCAAGTGTGATCGAGGACACTTATAAAAAGGTAAAATGCTCCAACTAGCCTCAGTTTCGATCGATCATCCAGCCGCCATGAAGTGGGCTACCAACTTTTTAATTGGTAATAACATATATTTGAGTTTTAAGTGAACGTTATTAACTGTTGCACCTCCACCTCCAGTGAGCTTGATCCTTATAGGGCACACCGATCTTAGTGCTTCAGTTCCTTCTTGTGGATGCCCCATTACAACGCCAGCTTGCCCAACAACGACAACAAAACGTTGCCCAACAACAACTAGAGGTTGTCCTACGACAACAAAACGTTGTCGAACAACAACAAAACGTTGCCGACCGACAACAGTTAAAACCACCACGAAAGGTTGCAACACCCAACCCACCCAACCAACTCAACCAACGCAACCAACGCAACCGACTCAACCACCATGTACACAACCCACCCAACCAACTCAACCAACGCAACCGACGCAACCGACTCAACCACCATGTACACAACCCACCCAACCCACTCAACCAACGCAACCCACTCAACCACCGCACACTCAGCCGACACAACCAACGCAACCGACGCAACCGACTCAACCACCATGTACACAACCCACCCAACCCACTCAACCAACGCAACCCACTCAACCACCGCACACTCAGCCGACTCAGCCAACGCAACCGACGCAACCGACTCAACCACCATTTACACAACCCACCCAACCCACTCAACCAACGCAACCCACTCAACCACCGCACACTCAGCCGACTCAGCCAACGCAACCGACGCAACCGACTCAACCACCATTTACACAACCCACCCAACCCACTCAACCAACGCAACCCACTCAACCACCGCACACTCAGCCGACTCAGCCAACGCAACCGACGCAACCGACTCAACCACCATTTACACAACCCACCCAACCCACTCAACCAACGCAACCCACTCAACCACCGCACACTCAGCCGACTCAGCCAACGCAACCGACGCAACCGACTCAACCACCATGTACACAACCCACCCAACCCACTCAACCAACGCAACCCACTCAACCACCGCACACTCAGCCGACTCAGCCAACGCAACCGACGCAACCGACTCAACCATGTCAAACAACTAAACCACCTACCAAACCTACTCCACCAACTAAACCACCTACCAAACCCACCCAACCCACGAAACCTTGTCAAACAACTAAACCACCTACCAAACCTACTCCACCAACTAAACCACCTACCAAACCTACTCCACCAACTAAACCACCTACCAAACCTACTCCACCAACTAAACCACCTACCAAACCTACTCCACCAACTAAACCACCTACCAAACCCACCCAACCCACGAAACCTTGTCAAACAACTAAACCACCTACCAAACCTACTCCACCAACTAAACCACCTACCAAACCTACTCCACCAACTAAACCACCTACCAAACCCACCCAACCCACGAAACCTTGTCAAACAACTAAACCACCTACCAAACCTACTCCACCAACTAAACCACCTACCAAACCTACTCCACCAACTAAACCACCTACCAAACCCACCCAACCCACGAAACCTTGTCAAACAACTAAACCACCTACCAAACCTACTCCACCAACTAAACCACCTACCAAACCTACTCCACCAACTAAACCACCTACCAAACCCACCCAACCCACGAAACCTTGTCAAACAACTAAACCACCTACCAAACCTACTCCACCAACTAAACCACCTACCAAACCTACTCCACCAACTAAACCACCTACCAAACCTACTCCACCAACTAAACCACCTACCAAACCTACTCCACCAACTAAACCACCTACCAAACCTACTCCACCAACTAAACCACCTACCAAACCCACCCAACCCACGACACCTCGTCAAACAACTATACCACCTACCAAACCACCTCTATCTACCAAACCCCCCCGACCCACTAAGCCGTGCAAACCCACACAGCCCAATCATTGCATTTGTGGTCCTGGCGGCCCCCGTTGTAGTTATTGTCCTCCACACCGCGTACTGTGCGATGAACTTATAACCGATATTCATTCGCTGAGTTTTTTGCTGAAAAAATGCGTCTGCGATGATGTAGTTTAAGATCATACGATACAAAGCTGTCAATATACATTGTTGATGCTAAGATGGATATCAAAGAATTGATCTAAAATTGTTGAACTGAAAAAAATTGTTGAAAATAAATGAATACCATACGAATGGGAACTGGTTATATAAATATAAAAAGAATTTCGGAGAATTGGAACGAACTATTTCAATAAAAATGCGCAGCGTGAATGCCAGGGTAGAAATAATGAACGCGCTAGAACAACACGAAAACATCGAAAAATATATGCGTATATATAGTTTCGTTCTAATTCACAGCAGAAACACTTTAAAACAATTTTCTACCAAGCGAACTTCAAGCGAAGCGAATAAAAGATGCGGCGAACGGGGCACTGACTATTTATTTGCCCCAAATTGCACTGGGGGGAGTGGCAGGTAGTTGGAGTGGAAACACCCTGACACCCCCAAGGATGCGCTGTGAAATTCATTCACACGTAACAGCATTGAGAAACCACTGAGAAGAGCTGTGCAGTTCTCACTTGTTGTTTTTGTTTGTGGCATGCTAAAGAAACTTTGGCTCATAACTTTACATTGAAGAAGATGCATATGCAACACGTTCGTGCCATTCAGTGTTGCACCACCTTCCGGTCGCGGCCAACTAGCAATTGAGTGTGCATATATATATATATATGTATATATATATATATATATATAAATATATATGTGTACTTTTCTTTCGAAGATTACGTATACGTACGTATGTGCAACTTTTTCAACAGTTGCGACTTTTGCAATGCTTTGCAGTGAACCGAACTGTGACTCATTTGAACTAAACTGTGAACTGAACCGAAGTTATCTCAGCTTAAATGGCAAAAGTAACTGATGAGAATGTAAGAGGTTCGGTCGGGTCGTCGTCAAGTTAATTGAAAAATAGTGTTTGCTATTTTATGGCATTGCCCCGAACTGTGTTGACAGTTGAACAGAGAAAAGGACAACAGATGTCCGCGGTAGTTCTCTCTTAATTTTTAATTAATATGCAGCTGGATGATGGTTGGCTAGGCAACTATTAAAGCTGACTCAGCTGAATTCCAATCATTAAAACATTCAAGTTATAAATAATATACGATATATATTTCTTTTATGCTTTTTCATTTAAAATGCCTACAATCTAGTTTCAATATAGTTTCTACATTGTTCAGAGAGAGCGTTAGAAAACTAGTATTTCATATAATCATTTCATTTGTTGTATTTGATTAAAAGCTATTTATATATATTTATATATTTGTTTTGTTTATTGTATTTATAATTAAAATTTAATATTATTTAACTGGCTCATTATTGAAACGCTCGTTTAGCAATGTTCCCTGATTTTAGTCCAATTTCTATTGTGTGTGCAACGTTTCCTTATGCATTCAAAATTAAAGCTGCATCTTTGTTTACATTTAGATAATTCTATGCTTAAAACGAATGATCAGCGTATAACTGATGGCCGCAATTTCTTTTTAGCTTCTCTAACTACACAATTCCATATTTAACAATACCAACTATTCAGCCTACAAGCAATTTACGATATGTGTCTAAATTGTTGCCAAAACAAACAAAAAATGATGCATACATATTTATTAATACATATTTAATTTGGTAAACTAGTATTCGTTGTTGTGCTTAATGATGCTTATGTTAAATCACTTATCTTATTTACAAACAATAAAATCCGTGATATGGTAGCAAGCTTTTCAAACAAGTTTTCAATAATGAGCTGCAGAGGCATTTGAATACTGTCTAACATTATTTTTTGTACCCATCAAAAAACAATTTTCGATTATCAGCTAAATCGTTAAATTTAATAGTCTGTGCTTTCTTGTTGATGAGTTTCATCATCTCTTTTACATTTACATATATAAACATTTATTTTTTAAATGATATTTCTGTTGGCGCATTGCAAACGTCTTTGTAATTGAAGCTTTTCAAGCTTTTTATACAACCTCCTAGCTGGGACATAAACATAAAAATACATATCTAACTAAATTAAACAATTGTCTTTGCCTTTTATATTATATAATGGCGTAGTCTATAAGGAATTTTTGATAAACATAAGCGTTAAATTACAACTAATTAACAATATGACTATGATTTGCATTCAAAACATTATTCTCTTTATGCATATGAGAACTGATCAGAGACCTATTGGAATTAATAACAATTTATAATAGAAAAGCGTTTGAAACTAAGTTGTGCTTATTTTTCTGATAATAATAATCTCTAACATAAATTTTTTAATAGCTATGAGTATTCTTAGACTGTATAGTACGACGGTTGAACGGTTGGCTTATGCTCTAGAGGTCCCACTAATAAAAGTCAGTTCAGGAAATATGAGTGGGTTTTACTTTTGCCATTTTTGCTGATCGTTGCCAAGAGACCTGATGGAAAAAGAGAGTAAAATGTTGAGATATGTTTAAGATTTGACTTCTCTTAGCACACACCTTCGGTATCCGAGGCTCTGGCCACGCCCATTCGCTCAAGTAACCGAAAGAGTGCCCCCAAATTAGAGCGTTCATCCATGAATCTGTTCTCCAGACGAACAACGGCAGATTTTTTGTTTTTGGTCTGCGTATGCCAAACAAGAATTTCGGTGCAGTTCTTGCCCCGAGGCTCGATCTGCTCGATGCGCAGTCCAATGCTACGTAAAAACAAATCCTCCTCATAACCCGGCTTATAGGGCATATTCACATTTGGATACTGTGACATATACGACAAGCTCACAGCGAAGCCAGCCATGTCGACAGGCCAGCGACGACCCGCCACCCAAGAGTCCAGAAAGGCCACAACTTTACCCTGACAATTAGAGAATATAGATGAATTTATGACAGATTGATATTAGACCTATCTAATATTTACTTACATCACGCACCACCGGCCCACTGATTGCATATTCTGCTATCAGTCCAACGGGAAACATAGAGACACGCTGTGTCTGCCTAATTTCCGAGAATAATCTTAGATCGTACGTATTGTCATCGTCACCAAAGTAGAGTATACCATTCGTGAGGTTATGCTGATGTAGCCATTGTAGAGCTGCTCGTCGATTGGCCACGCCCCTCGGCGCTGGCTTCACTTTGCGATACTCACGGGGCATGGGGCTGGCCATATGTGTATAGGGAATACCTGAGAAAATTGAAACATTGACAGAATATATAAATAACTTAGCAGAAACAGAAACCGAACATTATTGTTGACAGACACATAAGAGCTAACAATAAAACAATCTACTATTTATTTTAACAAGCAAAGAGATAATAGCCTGGGCAGTAAATAAATATTTATTTCTGAATACCGAAAAGATAAATACCTAGGTATAAATAAATATGTCGTCTGAAGTTGATAAAAAAAGAAAAACAAGTACTCTATTTTCATATCGTTTCACCTTGTACACATAGAGCTAAGAAATGCTTTAAATAAAATTGTTTTTGACCGAAGTTTCTCACAGTTGGAATAGTAAATCTAATTACTAAACGTTATCTCGAACAACACTTGTTTTGATATCTCAAAAGGTCCCTGCTGAAATGAAACTATTTTTAAAGTGAACTACTTTTAGTAAGATCTACTCTTGGAATGAAGTACTCTTGGAGCGAACTACGCTTGAAGTGAACAACTCTTGTGTTAAACTACTTCTTAAGTGGACTACTATTGTACTGATTGTTAGTGATTAGTTACTCTTAATCTAATTAGTTAAACTACTCAAGTAGTGATCTAATCTTAACTTTAAATATTCTTGTTATTAACTATTATTGAAGAGAACTTACCTTTTAGTGAACTAGTTTTGCAACGAACTACTATTATGATCTACTCTTATCGTGAACTATTCTTGTAGTGAACTTTTTTTGGAGTGAACTACTATAATTTTCTTTATTTACTATAATTTATCTTAAACAGAATCATTCTAAACGTGAACTAGTCTTTTAGTGACTTAATCTTAAATGGAATCAGTCTTGGAATGAACTACACTTGGCTAATGTACCTACCAAATCCATTCAATTGCATATCCAAAAAGTTATCACATCCCTCCCGATCATTGGCCACCAGCCAATGGAGTCTAGGCACATGGAGCAGGGTGTACGCGAGTCGAATCAGTTCGGGTATTTGCTCGCGTCTGGGATATGTGGGCGTTACGAAATAGATCACAGGCAGCTGTGCGTAGGCACTACGCGGTTTATCATCTATATAGAGGCGATGATCTTCATACCTCTCGCTGCAAATGTGCAACGGTTCATTTAAAGCGATCCCAATCGTATTCCCTGCAAAAAAGAAAATGCTTAAATCATAATATAAATCCATTTAGGTGAACTGCCTAAAATTAGGCAATGCTAAAATTGGGCAAGACTTGTGTGGTATTTGCGAGCACCCCCACCGACGTGACCACTGGCCTAGAATAAACAGCTCACGATTCGCAATTAGCGCAACACTTTCCTTCTTTTAGCGCTCAAATATTTTGTGCTATTATAGCACATAGTATAAATAGCAAATAGCATTTAAGTTTATTACAATATTGAAACCGTCTGAGAATACAAGTGAACGCTATTTATAATTGATCTCATCAAGTGCATAATACAATTGGCCTAGCCCAGATATAGCTGTCTATATAAATACTCAGATATATATAAGTTTGTATAATCATTAAACGCACTTAACTTGGTAAACCTTCGATGATAGTATGACAATATTGACTTGATTTCTACGTTAGTTCTGTCTCTGCCTACCATCCTTATATACAAGTGATAATATGTAATGTCGATTAGACATTTGTATATCACGTGGCTAATGACGCTATAGCATTAAATGCCGTCATTCTGTCAATTGTTATGTGAGAAATGGTCGAAATGCTCGCATATGCATTTCCAAAACCGAATCGGCTTTTGTAATCACATTTTGAATGCATACGTTATCTATTGAATATAAATATTATGAATATGAATAATATAGAATGCAATTCGAGAGCCCATCTATATATATATATATATATATATATATATATATAGGGTTATACACTTGTTCGGTGTCAGCTTTTTAAGGGAGAGAATTCCTATACAATAGATGCGTTTAATTTAACAACATTTTTGATTCATATTGGAACTTAGAGATTATTATTATCTGTATAAATGTGTTCATTTATGTATCTCTCTATGTATTCACTGATATTCATATTATCAGATTAAGGGCTGTATTGATAAGGCTAGAAGCTCCGATAGATAAAGTGCAATATCAATAGATTTAAAAGTGCTATGGAAGATAACACGAATTCGACTTATTTTACTTTGCAGCCAATTAGTTTTTAGAAGTATATAAAATAAAAGTTGAACTCATTGAGATCTAGGGGCGTGACAAATCGGGAAAGACCTTAACAGTTACTCAATTATTTAAGGCGCTAGCGAATTGCAGCTCATAATATATACTCATATAGATAGTGCAAGGTCAATAATTTGCAGTAGATATATATACCCATTGTGAGCGTAGCAAATCGCGTAAGTGTATGTCACAGTTTTTCACCTGGAATTTGATACGTGAACTGTTACTGCTGACAATGGCTTTAGGAAAAGTTATAGTATCCAAATCTTTATAGATAGAAACTTAATACTTTGTTAGTTCAGTTGCTCTTGACTCTCTATTGTTCATTGCAGTGGCAAATCCGAAAATATTGAACGAGTTTTATGCAGTCATTCAGCAACATTTGTTTGCAATATATATCGAAAACTTTTAAATAAATGTATAAAATACTAAATTTTTTAAACTTCTCAACTTTATATTCAAAACAAAGTGAACTTTCTTGAGATTGCTCAACTTTTGTATGAACTATATTCATTTTTTTTTTTACAATTTTTAGGTATACACTTTTTATTCATATAATATTTGGGTGAACTTGTCATCTTTAAGCCCTTCCCCTTCCCACATAACATTCCATTAAGACTATCGCATGCAAACATCAAAATAAAATTCAATTACCTAATGGAATCCGGCCTGCATAGCCCATTTATGTACAGCTATATTAATTCAGCTAGCTGTTGTTACACATATGAATATGATAAATTAGCGTTAATGTTTTTTTTCAATCTTTCATAACGCAGAAAAAATACCCATTAAAAAAGTCCCTTGATATCTCTATTGAGTCCAGAACACGCAAACCGACATAGCCCCCAGATATTTGGCTACTGATAACTTTCACATATGCATTAACGGTAATAGGTATAATTGTTCTGGCTGGTGGCCATCTATCAATATTGGACATTTAGGTCTGGTCTGGACGGCCAGACAGACAGACGTTGTAATGAGATCCGCTTGCGAAGGAGGCTCAATTTAATAGCTAATTAAATATTGACTTCCCATGAAACGCTCCAACTGAGCCCCCACAATGTAAACAGAGCGCCACACCAAGGGGAGCCCATTGTCAAAGGCAAAAGGCTGCTCTTATGCCTGTGCCCCTTGAATCAAGTATTTACTGTTATATCGTGCAAAGAATCAACAATTTGCGCATATCACAAACTTCTTTAAATCAGAGCGTCTGCTCAATTATATTCCGACTGTACGTCTGATTTAAGCACTTGTGACAAACACCTGATAAGAGTCATATATCATCGCGTTGGCGACGCTTGGACTGCACTGGTCGAGCGTGCACAGCTACGAGATACCGTGACAAGCTGTGCTAAATCAGAAATAAGAATGTAATATAAACTTTTACTATGTAGAAATGGAGGAAGATAAACAAATGTAAGATCTCATTAGCTGTAAACTTCATTACTGGAAGCAATGCACGAAATAATCATGGCTATTGTATATATTATATCTTAATCAAAGCAAAAAAAAAAAAAAGATATTTTAATTCATTTATTCATGGCACTCACCTCCAGTAGGAAGGTGGTCACATTTCTTAATTAGACTGATTGATTGGAGTTTTTTCACAAATCACTTTTACTTCTTGCACATATTTAACTACAAGTGACAACGATAAACAACTATCGATAAGCAACTATCGTTATCATTTGTGGTTAAATATGGAAACTATCTTGAGAATTCTAATTGAATGGCAGCATGTTTTGAGTGCACATGGTTCAGTTCGGAATTCTGATAAGTTTCCCAATATATGTATGTCTGCATTTATAAATCAATAAAGATATGAATGAATCATTTTAATGGGCGATAACATTTCAACAATTGCAACTTTGCACTTAGCAATCGGTTTCAGGTGCCAATCGCTATTATTATTTTTTTATTTTTAATTCATGCTTTGCTACGATATGTAAACAGCGTTTAGCTTTTTTACCCTGTTTGCTAATGAGCAATGTAAATAATGGAAAATATAAATGTGAATTGAATTTTTATACCCTGAACCCATAGAAAAATGGAAATCATGGTTTTGTGAAAATGTGTGTGGCTGAAGGCGTGGCGTGTCAGAACCCATAGAGTATTTTATTATCTTGCTATGTCTACTACAACCGTCCATATGACCTCGATTTAAAGCTTTAGAATATTTTTATTTTGGATACTTGATAAGAAAAAGCAATTAAGTCACCGAACGCGATTAACATTTCCAGTGAAATCAATCAAAATGAATTTTTGGGAAAACGAAATATTTTTAAAATTGATTTTTTAACAAAAAATACTTTTTAAAATATTCAATACAAAAATTAAATTTGCATTCAATGTAAATATTTAAAAATAAGAATATTTCAATAAATTTTTAAAACGTCACTTCATTTGTGTAATAGACATTTCCTTTACTCTTGCCAATGCTGAAATATTTTATATTTATTTGTAATAATCTAGCAATAGGAAATAGCATTCTAAATGCAGATAAATGAAATGTTTTGAGGAACTTGAATAAACATTGTATGAAATAATCGCAAAATACGTATTTCTTTGTGCATTGTAAAAAATTTTTCATTCAACAAATTTTTTATCAGCCCTCACAATTGCACAGTAAAATATTTAGCATATATACAAAATATTAGTCATTTGTTCAGATACTAGCTCGTAAAGTTCGTAAATTATATATTTGTATTTATTTTCATCCATTGTTGGAATATTACTCGATATGCACGTGCCATTGCCAGCAATTAGGTAGATCGCGTGCAATTTTAATGCCAACTTTTGACTGAATAAATACATATGTAAATACACAATTTAAAAATCGTAAATTTCTGCGAACACAATTTGAGGTCGTGGCGTGTCCCAAGTGCATGCACTTGGAACACAAAACTCATACCAAAAACACATGGACATTTTGAGAATTGTGGCAGAAAAACGTGAATTTGCCATTGCCCAACTGAGAGATATGTGATAAGAGCATAGAGTGCGGTCGATTCGTCATATTTTGTAGGCGACTGAGTAAACTGGAACTGTTAAAAGCCCATTAACTATTCCATCTTGAACAACACTTTGCATCTACTACAGTTTCTGTTGCTGAGTGTGCAAAAACTGCAATTAAGTCATTTAAAAAAATCGTAATAATATGTATTCGAGTCGTCGTTGAACTGGGATACAGTTGACAGTTTCCATTGTTAATTGAGACAGGGCACTAGAACTGAGGATTGCTTTAAGTAATCAACTCAACTATGTTCCAGTTAGTTTATGAAATTGTGCTCATAAAAAGTTTTGTTCATTAATTATATATGCATATAGGTATCATACTAAGCAACTAATTTTTTTTATAAAAAGAAAACTAGTTTTTAGGGAAATACGCAAAAATCAATTACGTATGGGAAAACCAACTACAAAGTATTGAGACTTATTTGAAAACCACTAAGTATCAAAGACTATCTATGTAGCCCTATAATAAGTGTCCGACTTGCAGATACCCGGCTCAGCACGTCTTTGAACATTTAATTTATATTTTATAAATAAGAGCTTAAGTGAACGTCTACTTTCTATGCAAATCTAAATTGCATAAGCTATCGATACTTCGCTTGATTAAAATGAAATCAGTGGCTTAATGATTGAAATAGTCTTGATTTAAGTCTCAAACATCTTTAGCTTTTTAGTTACTGCTGCCAGTTAAATAAATGTGTATAAATATATTACTCCATTCAAGTCCATATTTAATTTTTAATTAAAAAAATGCTAAACTTTGAACTTTAAATTTTTTAATGTGCGCCCATAAAGTATTTGAAGCAAAGTCTGTTTTGTTTATTTAATGATTTCTGGTTTCTGTTTTGTTTACACTAGTTGAGAGCATCGTTGTTAGCTAATGCTAGCGCTAACGGATTATATAACACAAACTTTGGGTTCTTCGAAATGTCATGGAATCTATACAGAAATTATGTCATGCGTTTCGTTTGAATCATTGCCTAAATATTTGATGATTAGATTTGCGCATTAATCAAACATTTCAAAATATATTGTTTAGTTGGATTTTCCGAATTTTCCCATGTCGTCATTCAATTAATGGTTTTAATAGCCCATCTGAGATTGCAAACATCAAAGACGTTTTACGGATGAGAAATCGCAGTGGAAATCGCGTGCTGATGCACCTATAGAGAAAATCGATCGATCGATGTGTGACCCGCAACAAAAGGCAAAATAATTATCTAATAAATTACGTATAAGAAATTAAAAGCGAAGAGCTGGGAAATGTGCCCTTGGCATGCACCGTGAATGGGAAATTGTTGCACGCAGATGTGGGCTGGCCAGGGGCATGGGAAGGTGAGGGTGGGGATGATGTATCGATAAAATTTATCGCTGAAAGAGACAATGCTTAGCAAATTAGGCCAATTACTGCTAAATAATAAATACTAACAAGAGCAACGACAACAACAGTTAATAAACCAACTAAGCAACTATGCCAAACAGCGAACCCAACCCGTCAGCTTACGTGCAATGATTGCCTCAGCACTTGCAGAGCCTAAACAACGTCTGAAGGGGGAAAGGGGTGACTAAGGCAAGAGAGAGTGAGAGTGAGCGACATTGAACGAAAGGTATGAGACTGAAAGAGAGAGTGAGAGCGGGAGAGAGAGTGTGTGTGAATAGCGTTCGAGTGTCGAGTGTTTGCTCGTTAGCCAGTTGCTTAGTTTACTTGATATACGCTTACAGCAAAGGTATCACAATTTCCTTATGAAATATGGGAAGTGCTTAGAAAATGATCAACATCTATACGTGGTTAAAGACCTTGTCAAATTACAGTTAAATCGAAACAAATTTGAAAATGAGAAGCGAAAACTTAATACTTTTTAGTATACATTTAAAGCCAATTCGATAAACAGAAAATTTGAACTGTAAACATATAGGCAACCGACTCGATAGACGTTCTCAGCTTGTCCTTAGAAACTACTGTAATACTAATATTGCTTATTAGCACAAAACAAGACGAAAACATAAAACTAAATGACAATTAATTTTCAATATCATTTAAGATTAAATATCCCATCAATTTTGATTATAATCGAATTCAATGAGTTTCATTTTTAAGTAAAATTGGCATTACTTATGTTTGATAGAGTATTAACAATACGACTTTACGTCATGCTTGGCTATATATTAATATTGATGCTTGGAAGGTGATGTTATTCCACAGCGACCTATAAGTTAGCCTTATATGAGTCTCAGAGGAGCACGCTACTAAAAAAGTCATAAAAAATTTCATAAAACTAGAAATTTGGGGGCTGGCATGCAAATCATGTCATAATACACAGTTTAAACAAACCTTTGTAGCGTTTGCTTCCCATATTATATTATATGATTTATTTAATATAATTTAAATTATATTTTATTATATTAATTTATTGTTGCTACTAAAGTGGGAGAGCCCTATAAAAAATAAAATATTATATATAAATATAATACTGTTATAGATAAATGTATTTTGTTTCAAATTCAAAATTGTTTTCAATTAATTTCTGTATTATTTTATGTCTATTAATCATCAACTCTATAAAACTTGGTAAAATATATTATATATTATATTATTATTATATATAATATATATTTGAAAATAATTTCAACTAAATTATTAATCAAATTTAATATATAAAATTTTTTCAATACAAAAGGCGACAAACTCTGTTAGATAATCGAAACTCCTCACAGCGCGCGCGAGCGCACGAGTAACGCAACCAAAGAAAAGTGAAAGTCTTTGCTTAGATTTGCTTTTAGAGCACTCGCAGAAGTTGCAACAGTTGCAGTGGCAGCAGGCGTTGGTCACCAGTGGGGCAGCTACGTATAATGTATGTAATTGTTTATGTTTGCATGTCTATACGTGTTGCATACGCAGGTGTGTTTGTGTGTAATAGCTGGAAGCGAGTGACGAATTCATGGTATGATAAGACGAGCCGAGTTGCTCATACTTTTGACGCCTGATTAACTGGTCGTTCACTTGTTTCCATTAAAAACCAATAACAAACGAGCAAAGTAACAAACAAAAAAGGCACAAAGAAAAGTAAACAAATTACTTCGCAATGTTTATGAAGTGTTGGATGCGAATGCATAAATGGAGTATGGAGAATGGAGATTTAGGCTTACGTATGCTTCCATGCGTGCGTTTGCTTGTTATGGTCGCTTGGAAAGGATGATAGTAAGCTGTCGTCAGCCGCGTCATCTTTAAGCTTAGTGTTATGTGCCGCCGCTTACCTATGCCGTTATGCGGGTCAACGTCTCCGTCGGCATCCTCCGAGTCTTGCGACTGTGGACTGATCACAAAGTAGATCAAAAAGCAGATTGGCAACAGGATCAGCGTAACAAACAAAAAACGTCGCATGCCCGAGCTGGCAGCCCGACTGAAACGTGGCGCCGTCATGCCGCCAATGGACCGCAGTTCATCAACTGGCTGTGGATGATAGCGTATGCGTCCGTTTGGCTGCACGTCCGTTTCGATTGTGCAATGCTCGAGCAGCCCCTCCTCGAGGAGGTCGTCTTCGTCGTTGTCGTCTGCGCGTAGTTCGAGTGGTTGATAGTGGGCACTTGGCATTGTGCAGCTGCTCTAATGCGACGCACAGCAGCTGTCGAAGCAGCTTCCAATGGGTGGCGATGGTGGTGCTGGTGCTGGCTTTGGTGGTGGTGGTGGCAACTGCAACTGCAACTGCGGCAGCTGAAGAAAGAGCAGGCACAGATGACGACAGCGCCGGGCTGTATATGCCATTTGTGGACCTGAACTTCGGTTGCTTTTTTGTTCTTTTTTTTTTTGTTCTCCTTTTTCGGTGCGCTGCTGTTGCGCGTTTCAACGGATCTGCTGACTCGACCTCCCTATCTAGCGATGTATATATACATATGTGCAGTTATACAATTCGTTCATTACTACTAGTCGTTCATAATCTTAGACAATATGTATATTTTCTTTATTATTGGACAGTTGTCGCAAAGGTCTCTATATACATATATATGTTATATATGCAAACAATCACAAAAGCTCACACGACACAAACGCAGAAGTATAAAAACACACGCGAATGAGAGAATGCCGCACGCCTTTTTGGGTGCTCAGCTAAGAAACAACACCAACAACAACGAACGCAACGACTACTGAAAAAAGTGTTGCTTAATATTAATTATATTATTTATTTTGTCTGCTTTTGGCATTTGCCTCTTGTTGTTGTCTCGATGAGTTTGACAGCAACACTGACACAACCGTTGGTAGCCAGAGACTACTTTTGACTCACAAAGCGCACTGCCCTCTCTCACTCTCACTCTCTCGCTCATACGCTCTCGGTTGCCCGCCGCTTAGCACAGCTGCTGACACACAGGGTTGCTTTTTATTGTAGCATTTGTTGTGGTTCGTGTCTTTGCTAACGTGTGTCATTTTCGTACTAGATTTATGGCGCCCTGCTTTTCAAAATGATTTTGTTCTATTTACATATAATACAAAAGTTATTAATAGTTTAGGTAAACTATTTAAAATCAATTCTTTAGTTTTTTATAAAACAAATAGCCATAGTAATGTTAACCAATTCTGAAATAAATGTAATTTTCGTTTGAAGTTAGCAATTTGAAAAATATTAATTGATTTTAAGATTTTTTTTTATATTTTGAAACTATATTTTATTTATTTTGATTATTATTTTTCGTATATTTATTTATTTTAATCGTTTTTTTTCTTATTTATATATTATTTATTTATTTAAATTATATTATATATTTTATTTATTTTTCTTGTAAATTAATTTTTATATGTTCATTTGCCTTATAAATTATAAACTCCAAAACTATATTTTTTTGTTTATTTTGCTAGAATTTCCCAATTCTGAAACATTTATTGGTTCTTGTTTCTTTTGATAACATGAAGACTTTTAAGTATGCAGTCTTCACCCCAATAAAAGTAACTCAAAAATTGCAGTTGAATTTGAAGTACATTCTTGAGAGCAATACTTCACTTAACACCTAAAGGAATTTGTATTTCTAAAATAAAGTTTTTGGTAACTGACAGGCTGTTCTTGTTTCATAATAGATATTGAATCAATAAATAGGCATTTTATGGAAACTCATTTATTATTGAAATATTTATATATTTCATAGAAATAATTTCAAACTTAAACCATATTTTACTGCAACATTTTGAAAGCTTTGTAAATTTAAATTAAATAAATTAAATAACACAAATTCTGAAAGACTTTTCGGTTTAAGTATAGCCAATTTCTATGGAAATTGAGTAAATCAAAAATGTAAATAAATCAGTGAGAATAAATAAGAGGGCTCTAGTCAAGACGGATGCATCCAAACTGCAAAATATACAAAATCTTTGTACTCATTACACAGTAAATCTGAAGTTTCAAAACATATTCAAGCTAGGAAATGGGAAGAGTTATCGAAAAAAATTGAGAAACTTGTACTGCGTATAGTATATACGAGTATACATTTAAAATTTCAAGTCGGTAGTTTTTTAGATGGACTCTGATCAAGAATATATATACTTTACTACCCCGCCTCGTTCTGCCTGTTACATACGTGTTCACAAAACCATTATACCCTGAACTTCCATTTTCAATGAGTTGAGTGTGTAAAAAGTATCTGCAGATATTCAACTCAAACATTTAAACTAAGTGTTAGTCCATATAAGCATATATTCTACAAAGACTGCTTCAATTATGGATGCAAGTATACAATTATATAATATATGTATATATATCAATGATTTTAGGCCTATCAAGACTAACTTATCGGAAATGACACTTCTTTTTTGGGTTCAATTTGTAGACTTGATAAACTGTCTAGGTGCTATGTTATCTAATCTGGAATAGACACGCTTACCTAGTAACCAAAAGTTAAATTGAGTTCCGCTCTCTTTGACATTGGTATTGAATATTGCATAGGGTATGTACGTAAATAAAGGCAATTCCCATTTGTTTTAAAATGTATTTATTTGTTTTGATTTTTCTGTTTGCTGTTTCTTGTGAACTGTTTTACAATGCAATTGCGATACAAAAACAAACCCGTTTTAATTAGTTTAGTTAATTAGTTTCACTTCTTTATGTTACATTTAAAGCCACTTTTGTTTTTCAATTGTTTGTTGATGCTGCGCTGCAGAGTGTCGAAGACGCCAAAAATAATTGAGAAATATAATTGAATGCATTTAATCTGAACAAATCAATGTGCTGGAATTAATTCGATTAGGTGTTTGTGTGTGTGTGAGTGTTTGTTGCAAACATAGCAAACTTATGGAATACATAATTAACTAAATGGTATAAAGAGAACTACGCGAATTGCCTTTTCTGACGGCTGCTGCTGCTTCTTGACAATTCATTTTTACAAAACACAAAAAAAGAAGAGGCATTGAGGTTTAACTTATATTGCATTTGCTCTTAGATGTGCTTCTCAATGGTCTGAGCCAATCGGGAGGCATTGGCGCCAGCGAACTCGTCCACCTTGACGGAGTTCTTGATGAACAGGAACGTGGGCATGCTGGCGATGTTGTATTCCATGGCAATGTCTTCGCACTCATCAACATCAACCTAGAAAGTAAAGCGCATGGCCTTAGTTGAATATCATTTTCAGGAAATGTGAGCAATCTTTACCTTGATTACAACAATCTTTTCGGAAAACTGTTGCGACAGCTCCTCCAGCTTGGGCGCAATCATCTTGCAGGGTCCACACCAGGTGGCAAAGAAGTCCACAACGACCAGCTTATCGCCCGCATTCGTCAGCTGTGTCTTGAAGTCGTTCTACAAATGACAGAAATCAACATATATTTCATATTCAGTCACAAATCGATTTTAATTTTCCCTAATGTTGCTACACATTCATATATATGTGTGTATTTGTGTTGACTAACTATAACAGTACTTGCGAACGCCATTTACATAATTTCATATTGATTATATTCATACTTCAGTTGCTAGTCTTATGGTCGTATGAATTTGTCAGTTAATAATAGGCAAAACCACATTTGATTGCAAAGAAATGTGTTCTATGTGGAATATGTTGTGGTTTTTCATGAGTTCAAAAATCTTTCTACATTTTTTTTGCCATATCCATAGTTCTAGCATGATTGTATTTCTATATAATAAATACAGCTCTTTCGAGTAATATTACTAGTTCATGTAAAGGTAAGAGGAAACGTACGAATGAATGTTTAGTCTATGAATGAATTAGAGTCTATAAAATCATATATCAAGATATATACATATATGTATGCAGCTGTGTTCATGGAAATAGTATTGTGACTGAGTAATGCTTTCCTCTACCCACTAAAATAAATAGCAATATTAAGCAATTTCAACAATTAATATACAGCATAATAGGTTGCATTTTTTTTAATACATTTTTATTTTAAATTTACTATTAGTTCTAATGTCAACTGCTTACATCCAGCACTACTATTTTTATGAACAGCTGTTTGCGTTAAGCTATATATTTATCCCCCTCATTTAAGTAGAAGAACCTCTTGTTTTTGTTGGATACACTTAAGATATTTAATTGTATTATATATGTATCGTTTTATGCTTCTGTATAATTTTTTCTGGTATAACAATTTTTCTTTCTAGTATTGAATATATCGCAGTAAACTTCAAGTGGAACATCGTATCTAAGCGAATTAATAATCACTTATATATTTTTATATTTAAGAAAACAATGAAATACCTTGATATTCAAGTTCATATCACTATATCAAACGGCTTTATTGCCTTCTCTTATCGTTTTATATGTCACACATATATTGCTTAAGATATTTCAGCTATTACGACTCATTTTGCAATGCGCCTTACTTATTTGGATAATCGTTTCTTATCGGACCACATAAAAGTGCTGTGGGAACTATTAATCGTGTGGTAACACTTTAGAATCATAAATCTTTAAATTGTTAGGCTGTGTTATTACATAAGTATTACACTTATAGCTTCAATTTCTTATTTATTAGAGCTACTACCAGATCGCTGTATCTTCAAGCTGTTCAGCTGTAATTTTGAAGGTTTTTAGGGCATATTACGATTATGTTGAACAGTTACATGTATATATATATATATATATATATATATATATATATATATAGTATATGTATGTAATTTGTATGGCTTATCACCAGGTGCCAACTTTGTAGTCTATCGATTTGTTTTTGGGTAGCTACTGTAACACGTTGCGCCTTATCAGCGCGGGTTCTAACAAGTGTGATAAGCACGTTTAGTAACCCCGTTTTACTGGATTAAATAAGGAATGGTGTCTGCAACATCTCTATATACCATTTATATACATTTACATACATATGTGTGTGTTTGTGTCGCTCACATTATATACTATTCCAACTTTTATCCACTTATATCTTTTTTTTTTCATTTAAATATTTGTTTGTGGACTTTTACTTATTTGCACAGCGAGTGGAGCGCTTCACCCCCGTCCGACCACGTGGATAGCGAACCATTTGCTTAATTGCTTAATCATCGACAACGTGTCTCATTTGAATTGGACTCACGACTACAACAGAACTTAACTTTTGACATGAATCGAGTATAGAGCACACACACATTCGTGGTTAAAGCTATTTCGCAAGTTTTTCAATATTTTGAATTAAATTCCAAAATGTTTTTCCATTTGTTGAACATGGCCGTATTAAATTTCAATAAAATTCTTAATGAATATTTTTTTATAGATTGTATATTGTTTAAAGCATTCTGAATGAAACTCATTTGTGGTTGATTATTGTTTACATTCAGAAATCAAAAAAATTCAATAATTTTTCAATAAATATTTCACGTTAAATTATGAATTTATTTTGCAACTTCTCGAATTATATTACAAAATCATAATTTTGTTGAAATTCTGAATAAATATTTTTGCATTTGTTCAATATTAGTGCATTAAAATTACCTACAATTTTGAATGAACTATTTTACTGTTATATGATATAGCTTTCTATATATATATATATTATGTTTGACTGACTTTTATTGAGTAAAAATTCAATTGGTATTCGGTTTTATTTCTTTTCAAAATTTACAAAAATAAAAATATTCATTTTTAAATAATTTAAATTAATAAACATTTAAATTAGTGATATATATATATATATATAAATATGTATATATATATAAATATATTTTTTAATATATAATTTTATCTTGAAATTCATTCAAAACATGTTTTTCATTCAGTTCAAATTACTTCTGTATGCAAAAATAATCAATATATAAGTAATTGACATGTATGTGGGCGTTTACTGTATTCCATTGTGGGCGTATACCAACTAGCTGTACTTTCATCTAAACATTGGCATTGATTAGTTTAAGTCCTAGTCCAGCCCCTGTCACGTTCTTCTGAATGACCTTTAATTAATTGCAGTAATTTTCAGCACGATATTTTATGCTTTTGTGCTGAATGATTCATTGCGGCTCGAATTGTAGTTCTACAGTTAACGCCAGAAATGACGAACCTTAACAGTTAAGGAGCAAACACTGCGATTTCAATCTCTTCATTACTTTAATTAGACTCGCAAAATGAAACTAATATGCAAAGCCACTTGGAAACCGGTTGCTCCTTTGCCAGTGCCAACTTTAATCATTCGGCTATTTATATTTATTTATTTAACTTGTTTTCGCATTTTTATGTATATTTGTTGAATGGAATTTGGCTACAATCGCTTAAGTCGAGCTTCGAGACATGCGAATGATTCATTTATTTCTTTTGATTAATCTTATCCGATTGATTGAGAATTTCACTCACGGCATCTTCGTGAGTTATGAATGACTAATATCTGATTCTCTCAATTCCAATTATTATTCAGGAATATTTGCACATTTCATCACTAGATTATTAACTAACTAACTAAGTACACAAATGTTAGTCTTATCTGAAAGACCTTCTCAAAACTGCAAATGGATCTAGAATGTTCACTAAATTATTTCAACAAATAAGAAATATGATTACATATCTCAAGCTTGACTAACAATTACTTTCGAATATTCTACGAAAATTTGCTAAAAATTTATGCGCAAGTGCAAAAAAAAATATTTACGATTATTATATAAATATAAAAAACTAAACATTCTATGCTTATTAAATCTAAAATTTATGAAAATTGAAAAAAAAAATAAGTTTTACAAATATTATAAACATTTATGAGTGTTTTAAATTAAAGAAAAAATTTTACTTAAGGTATTAAAATATTGACCAATTTTTAAGTAATCCAACAAATAGAATATTCGTAGAATAATTTCATAAGTCGACATTCATTTTAATCATAAACAATAATTCGTATCTATATGTGTGTTTATCATTTAATATATTGCGAAGCCATTTTATTGTTGTCTTTTTTTTAATTTTAATGAATTGTTGCTGTAAACAGGTTGTTGACAACATTTGTACTAGTAATGAATGTTTACTACAAGCATGAGCTAATGGAAATTTTTATTATTATATTATTTGTTGTTGCATCTATAGGATATGCAATGGGTAAGACTTTGCAACAGTTGGGGCAATATTTTCTACATTCAAGCTGGGCTTATGAAGTGGAGTTGCAGGCTGATTAGACGAGACTAAACTATGAGCATTTGAAATGTACACATACAATTTAAATAGGTCTAATTCGAATATATATTCCATTCTAATTGGAATATGAAACCGTATGAATATGCGATATCTTAAATACTGGCTAATCTTTAAATTTAGTTTTTAATATATATATTATATTATTATAGTTTTTGGCTTCAAATTGATTAGGTCCCTTGTTTATTTCAATTTCAAAATTTCTTTTTAAATTTGTTTATTTTTCGCACTCGCATTCAACAAGAGACAAGTGTTTTGTGTTTCAACTGTTCCTAACCATAATAAACGATATTAGGTATATAATATAGGCGTAAATATATATCATTTTGTGTACAGACTACTTAAAAGCTTTTAAGCATAGGCAAAATCATTTTTATTTCACTTTATGATCTAATAAGAAATGTTTCGTGACATCACAAAAATGTTGAAACATCTTAGTGTTTTTATTGCTTGTCCATAAATAATAGAAATATTAATTTGGCTGACGTAAGGCCTTTGAGTTTCTCTTAAATATGTCAAAAAAAAGGCGTTTAGTTAACATTGTATCTCGATTAAAACCGGTTTTAGTAACTGTCGGTAGCCCGCCAAAACGATTAAAGGGTAACTCGAAGGCCAGCACCCCTCGTGTCCCAGCTATAACGACAAAAACAACTACAACCACAGCAAAAGTGTCTTCTATATTTTTTACTGATAAATTAAATGCAAATTCATCGTGATGAAAATGGGGTTTGTCTAGTAAATAGGCGTAAGCTAGTATACACATCTATATATATTTAAATATACATTGTGGTCTAGTTGTTGTTTCACATTTCTTACACACACACTTGGAGAAGGCATAAAAAATGAATTTGCCACTTTCCATGGCGACGCGTTGGCTTGAAGAGATGATATCATTGTCATATACTGGTTTTCTCTACATATACTACACATATATATATATATATATATATATATTTGTTGTTTGTGTGAAGCGTATGGCAATTGGGGCAAACTATTGAAATGCGAGTGGGGCGAGGCGAGTGGTCAATATATTTTGCACATTACTTAATCTAATGAGCGAACGCAATTACAATAATTATACTACTCACCACGTCTGTAACTGTGTACACCATTTTGTAAATAGTTGTTGTTGTTGTTGTGGTTACTGTTTGTTGGTTTGGTTAGGTTAGGTGTAAGAACAACCGGTAAAGCTGTATGAACTTTCTTAATTACCGCACACAGAGCACACGCAACCAACTCGTGGGATTTTAATCTAGCGAATGCGAGCGTTAAGCGTTGGCACCCTCTGTCATATATGAGCACCGGAAACACACCACGCAGAAGAGCGGGAGACTTTTGAGATTTGTTGTGAGCTGGCAAGGCTGGTGAGTTATGCGTACTGCAGAGGTCACATAATGTTCTCATTATGCTCGCTCTATATTTTTCTATGTTATAGCAAACACATTTTACCTACAAATAAATATAATTTAATATTGAAAATTAGAATTGTAAGCTTCATTAAATATTGATTTAACATAATTATAAAATACAACTCTGAAAAGCACACGCCTTACTCATACCAGATGGCGCTGCTCAAGAAATGTTAACTTTTTCCGCCAGATGACGCTAGCGTGCGTTTTAGACGTTAGGACTTTGGGTACCCAGAGCAATGCTTAGGTGTTTCATTTAAATTAAGTGCTTTTAACTTGGATGCGTGCTACAGAGGTAATATTGGCTTATGAAGTCGAAGTCTCTAATCATAAATTGCGAATATATGAATCTATTATATAAAAATTTCGAAATGCAGGAGATGGCGCTGCCCTCGGTCAGTTTCAATGTTGGCGTTCATTTGCAACAGATGGCGCCAGCGTGCAGGTGTTATGTCTTATTTATTAATATTTTGTTGAAAATATTGAAAATTACTTAGATTATAAATAGACTAATTAAGAAGTCGTTAGTGTTTGGTTTCGCTGTTAATGAAACTAGAAAGGGTAAGCTAAAATATGAGTATATATATTGCATTAAATATAGCTTACCAGCGAGTATGACCTATTTAACGACCACATGCATTTACAAATCAACATTTCTTAATAATTTATTTTTGCCAAAATAAGAAAACAACTACACAATACTATATATATGTATATTGAAATTAAGATTTCAAATCTTAACCTTAAGAACTATGAGTAAATCGGCGCCTTTTTAAGTACTTATCAATGGGCCGCATGGGCGGCTGCTTGTGGGGGGGCGTGTTGCGTCGAATGATGCAAATGGTGATGATGATGATGATGATAAGTGAGCGTTGGTGCAGGTGGCGCCACAGCTGTGACAGCAGACGCAGCAGCAGCAGCAGCAGTGCCGCCAGCGACAGCAAAACCATTTGCTGCCACCGCCATCTGTTGTTCATAATTGGCATAATGATCGTAATAGCTGCCATAGCTGCCGTGCTCCAAACTCGGGTTCAAGCCACTGCCGCTACCACTGCCAATGGCGCCACTGTTAACGCTACCGCTGCCCGGCGCTGTAGTGCCAGTATCAAAGTAGCTGACGCCGCTGTAGCTATTGGCGCTCTCGTAGTAGTGAGCGTGTCCGCCGGAAATGTTGCCGTAATGCTGCTGCTGTTGGTGCTGCTGCTGCTGCTGGTGCTGCAGCTCGTAGTCTGACTTATTTGACTCACGCTGGTAGTAGTAATCGTAGTTATCCTCCGCATAGCTCGCCACTGGCTGCGTCTCCACGGTCGCATTGTACTTGATCGTGGGCGTCGTTTCGCTCTTGCAGCCCAGCTCCAAGTGCTTGATCTGCGAATAGTTTATGAACTCCGGCTCTGGCGTAGCCAGTTGCGGACTGGACTCATATGCCAGCTGGCAGCTGCCATTGCTGATTGCATTGCTAGCATAGCTAGACGGATTGGATTGATTGGCCGGCTGATAGGCCAGCTCCGAGATGCACGTGTAGGGCAAGCTGGGCGATTTGCTGGGCGCAGCAGTGGCAGCAGTGGGCGTGGCATGGTATATGGGATAGTTGTAGGTAATATGCTGATGATTCACTGTGAACACATTCGCCGACGACTCACAGTTCGCTGGCTCACTGACATTGGCGGCCAACGGCCAGGAGCTGCTCATGTAGTTGGAGGATTGACTCAACTGATGGGCGCGCGTGCTCTCCTCCAAATAGCTGCACGTACAGTGGCTATACGTGGTGCACTTGCCGCAGGCTGAAGATCAGAGTTTGTTATGAGTTGTAGCGTAAAGTGTCGCAGGATCTGATTGACTCACCATTGAATTGATATATCTCCAGAGCCGAATGGCCCAGAGGCTGGCTGGCTGTGGAGCGCTTGAGCACTTTGCTCATGAGATTCTGCTGCTGCTGGCAAAGAGTTCGAATGAATCTTCGAGGTAAAATGCTGTCGTTGAATGAAACTCACCTTCACCTGCTTCACCAAGCCCGCTATGACCGACTTCTTGGGCACGCTGTTCGACCTACTCCCCGTCAGATTGGCGTTGGCCTTGCCGGCCGTCAGGGAAACCCGTCCGAAGGCTCGTTTCGACACACTCGAATTCTTGGGATCGGGTCGCAGATGATCGTGCACGCCCTTGGCCTGAAAGAAGATGGCATTGCCCGAATGCCGCCAGAAATGTGTCACCGGATAGCCGCAGTGACCGCGACAGGGCTTTATCTCCAGGCGACCGCCGCGGCAGCTCTTGTTGGGGCACGCCTTGCCCTCCTGCTTGCGCCTCGCCTTATCGCATATGGCAGGGCGCAGATTGATCTTGGTACCGTTGGGCAACGTGCAATGCTGCGAGCAGACAAGTACGCCCAGGCAGCTCTTCTTCAAGATGTTCACATTGTGATTGTTGGTGTTGCGCATTGCCCAGCCGGAGATGTGCTTCTTGGCCTCCTCGTTGTGCACCGAATAGACCAGACGCACATGCCCATCGCTCCACTCGCTGAACTCGTCGAACTCCAGGTCGGCCACCTGCGGCACGATCGCATCATTGATGTCCCAATCTCGCTTGCCTTTGCTGCTGCCGTTGTTGTTGCTGTGCGTCGACATCCCGCTGGAAGCTGCCTGCAAGTGGCTCTGCTGACTCTGATGGTGGTGCTGCTGGTGCTGCTGTAGCTGTGGATGCGGCTCTGATTGTGAGAGTTGTTGGTAGTGCGCTTTGAAAGTGTAGCCATTTCTGCAAGAGATTCAACATGTGTTCAATCCAAGCTAATCCTTATGCTTTACAGATTCCCAATCGAGATAAGATAAGATGTGTGGAAAGTCAGTGCAAAGTGGGCACTGCAGACACTCTATATAGCTGATAGTTTTCAAAGACTGATTAGCATTATCTTCGCCACTCTGGCTAAGGTTTAGTTCTGAGAAACTATTAATCAAATGAATCTTAGGCAAACGATTTTCTTCCAGCTCAATGTGTGCGTAGGTTAAGCTATGATTGTAACAATTGACGAACTTAGATGATATATTTGATATACATATTTTAATAAGGAATTTCATTGGTTAGATATGAAAGATATTTATTCTAGTTTTACTTTTTTTATATATCAAATAATAGTGAGATAAATGTAAGCGATGAAGCTGAAGTTTCTTGGATGTTCTAGCTGCATTCCAATCATTGTTAGCAAATTTACTTTGTGGGTTGATAAAGTATATATCTTTATAATATATAACTGATCGATAATCCATAGTAGGCAAGGCATCTGGCATAGCTATAAGAAACGTTTCTTCTTTATCTGCAATTTCTTAAAGCCATTTATGCACTCTGTTATGATATTTATATAGCAGTCTTTGCTTATCAGTTTACAAAATCAAAAACAGAATAAAAATTCTTTAACATTACTCTAACTTCTCAATATAATCTTTTATTGAAATTGTAATTATAATTATTTAATATATAATATATTTGAATATATATAATATATTTAAATATATTCTATATTTCTATACCATTAATATACCTTTCTGCATACCTGGCAAGTGAGACCCTTGACGAAGATAAGAGCTCAACCAAGCAGAATCTGAATGAAGTCGATAGTACTAAAGTTCTTGGACTAGATGTATTTATGGCTTAGAAAATTAATGACCTTATTCTAAAGGCACGAATACATCTTATTATTAAAGAGTTTCTCTAAGAATTTACTAGACGCAGTTATGGGCAATGGAACCAAATAGAACCAACAGCTAGAACCTCATAAGATTCACTTACAAATAACATTTCCCAGCTTATCTTTTATCTACAAAGTATTTCAGATCTAGTTAAGCAGCTTTTAAGCTTTCATGCAATTTGTTGTTTATCCATTTAGCTCTACATTAATTTCGAATAATTAAAGAAAAGAAAGAGCAATCGATTGAGGAACTATTTGTGATTAAGCTTTAGGCCTATGCGGGTTACCTTAGCTCTTAACTGTGCTAAACTCTAAAGGAAACTAAAGTACTTTGATTAGAAACTGAAGGAAATTCACTTGGCTTTGGCATCGCTTGACGATGGTTTTTACTGTGAAACGTTTCAATCTAAATTACGCTACTAAACGATGCCTATGAAATGCTTCGAGCTTGGTTTACGATATCGCTGCGCGTTGCGTGGGTTCCGAGACACAGTCAAATGAAATGTCTGTTGGCTTTATGCGTGTCATGGCACACATAACTCTTCGGGGCGTGACACTAAATGCTCAGAGTGGACAGCAGCAGGTACCGTTAACGTTAGCCCAGTTCAAGAACCAAGTAATGCAAGCTGCAGCATCGTAATACGAGCGCCAGCTAACAAAATGATTGGCACTTAAAGCGCCGGCGCTGTGACTCATCAACAGTCCAACAGAGAGAGAGGGAGGAAGACTCCGAGCCGTCTCGTCTAGCAGCTGAATGATCCACGGATGTGTGTGTGTGTGGGAGCTCCGCGCTCAGATTTATGCGGCAAACGTTTAGTGAGCCTCGCTCTACAATTAGCAATAAATTTGTCGAGGCAACGCGCCTCATTAGAGGGCGCCCTGTTGTGGACCCCCAATCTCAGACGCAGTCTCAATTCCCGATCTCTGCCTCGCTCCGGGGTCCAGCTAGAACCTAGCCTAGCTCGTTCGATACTTATTTTGTTTTGTTGCTCTTTTTTATGTCTACTGGGAAGTCAGCAGGCCCTTCTTCTCCTATGATACCTGATCGAGTTGGGATCTTGGTGGTCCGCATTGAACCTGTTTCACGTGTGGCTCGTTTGTCGGTTGTCGCTTTGTTTTGGGTACGTAAATTGACTGCTTGACACTTCGTAGCGCGCTTATCTGATTCTGATAGCCGCACTTCGTTGTTCTGAGCCGACTATAATAACTTTGTCACCTACAAAATATGTCTATATACATAACTATACGAGCAGTCTATGCGCTCCCTCTCACACACACTCTCTCTCTCCCTCTCCCTTTCTCTCTTTCTCTCTCTCTTGTACCCCTTTCACTGGCCCAGTCAGCCCCCGCGTTGGGCCCTAGATGCTTGTGTGTGGTCTGTGTTTCCCGCGGTGTGTTTTGGAGTGTTATGAAGCCTCTCTCCCTCTCGCTGGCACAGGCTAGGCTGCTCAGCATGATAATAAAGCGCTTGAAATAATTTAAATATTTTTGTGCTTATTTCGATGTTTTTCTTTTTATTGTTATTTGTTTTTTTTTTTTTTATTTTGGTTTGGTTTTTTTGCTCATTCCGATTTATTGCCTCAACTCGGAGACCTCTTATCATAGCGTTTCGTAATTAAGTCAGATTCCTTAAGTACGTAATATATATATATATATATAATATATATTCAATTCAATTCAAACAAACAAGTTTAGTTCTTTGGAATTATCAGAAATCTAGAATTTCAAATTCTTTTATATATTTATGAGTTTTGAATGCTTTCAATATTTTCACTTCTGAAATTGGTTTGATATGTGAATAGTCTCTTGAATCTATTTATAAGATGTTTGCCATGTTTTAATAAAGCATATATATAGCATATAGAATCTGAATCTTTTGATTAGCTATGCTCTTGCTTACTTAGAATATTTTCAATATGATTTAATTTTTGATTCGTTCTGTAAGCTGTGCAATATTTTCTCGTTCGAGCCTCCGCTCTTTCCATTACCAGCTTAGATCATTAAAAATGTATTCATTTATATATAAATATTTATATATTATTTTTAAGGGTATTCAAACATCTGCGCAATATATTTTTCTTGCAATTTTTTGTATGCTATTTTAAATGTGCAAAAGAAATGCATTAATTTTATTTATTTTGTAATTAAGATAATTTTATTGACGATAAAAAAAATAAGAATCAAAGCAAATAACAATATTTAAAACTTTCTAAATATATAAAAATATTTAATAATTTTTTTTGCTTCTTCAATAAATGAAATTTTTGCATTTGTTTTTAAGAAATTTTTTATTTGCAGATTGGGGAGAGACGTAAATTGTTGTTGCTTTTGTGATTACTCTGAAATTTTATTGCTCAGCTGGAGATTGTTTTATTGATTTCTTTATTGAAATTAAGTTTCTGATATTTATTGCCAATATTGAATTTTAGTGCATATTGAAAACGTATTATTTTAAAATGGCATTTGTTATCTTAAATACATTTTTCTTCCTCTTCCTGCTAACTGTTTACTTGCGCCCGCAGTTTAAATTGTTTAACCACAACAATGTGTTGATTGCTAAATATAAAATTCTGTAGGTATTAAAAAAAAAGAAAACAAAACAAAACTAAATTGTAATTTAATTTTTAATGTTTTAAATTTAAGTGAATTTTATTTATTATTAGTTTTAGTTTGTTTTTATGATTTTAATTTAAGCAGAAATATATTTTTCTTACTATTTTGATTGTGATATATTTATTGTTTTATTTTTTAAACAGTTTAAAGTATTCCCCACTAATAAATTCATATTTTCTATAGAAAACCAACAACATAATATCTGTTGAGTATCAAATACATATGTTATACATATTTTAAATATATAGCTATGCTTATCTGAAGTCTTTGTATCAGCTTAAGCTATTCATTAGGAATTTGAAAAGTTTGAAATTGTGCAATATGCCAAATAGAAGCCAAAACCTAACCTGACTCTGTCACTGAGCCAAACTCATATCAGAATCATTATAAGAGTCTTTGCTGCATGGAATCAGCATACGACGCTGCTGCAAAGATATAGCAACTATAGCTATCACAGCAGAAGCCTAGTTTCTAAGCAGCAACAGGGTATGCTTATGCTCAGGCGACACGACATGATTGCTTGGGTCTCAATTCTGATAACAATTCAATTGAAACTTTTTATCGTCAATACGTCAATGTGTGTTTCTGGAAATGCCCTTGTCTGGCGTCGAGGGACTTGAGAGGTTGATGCCATCGATATATATGTATATATATGCATATATATATGCATATGTATATTCATATACGAAAATGCAGAACAGAACTTACAAAACAACCATATTCCAAACAAATGCGTTTAATCCACAGTATGTCGCGCGATATATATATAAATATATATGTGTGTGTGTGTATCGCTGTTATATTGCCCGATTTATTATCCAATAGTTGAGCTCTTGTCAGACTATAGGCACTTCACAATTGCAGCACTTGGCCATTATAAACAAAATTATATATTGAATGGCGTTGACTTCCGTGGCCCTTAACACAATTGTATCTGTATCTAACGGATAGATAGCACAACGACCGTCGCTAGTTTGTGACAATGGATGCCCCGGCGACGACAACAATGACGACCTTTCACTGTGGCAACCTGTGCGCGCGCTCTGTGTGTGTGCAGCAGGGCAAAATGTACGTATCTGCCAGATACAAAGCAACAAAACATAAAATTGAGCATAAACTTCGGGCTGAAGACAAAAACGACGCTGCCAGGCAGCCAGCCAGCAAAGTTTTGTCAACAATCAAATGATATTATATGCCTGGCTCCACCTACAAAAATACAACAACAACGACAACAACAGCAACAGAAGCAGCTGAGAGACTAGCGGATAGAGACTCATTGGACCCATGGACAGACCCACCCGCATAAATTTGGCAAAAAACTCCACAAGCGATGATGACGACGACGACGTCGGCGCATAATCAACAGCCAAAACTCCAAGAGCTGCAGACAGAGCAACAGCAGCAGCCGCCGCCGCAGCTGCCGACTGATACGAGTGTCTTTGCGTATGTGTGTGCACGCTGGCTATTCCAAGCGCTTTCCAGTCGTCGCTGATTGGTCGGATAACAGCTGCTGACGCGCACGTACTCACACACACACACGCAAGCACTCTAGCTCAATAAAGTGTGGCGAGCGTGTGTGCAGCCGGCATTGCTCATTATCTGCTTAAGTGCGTGTGCATGTGCATGTGTGTGTTTTTGAAGGGAGTAAGAGTCTTTTGAAGTATCTCATGTATGTATGTTGCTCATCGTATAATAATTATAATGGAAAATGTAATTATTTACTTATGAGTCAGGCTTATCAATTGCTTTCTGTTTTGCTTTTGAGGCAAGCTTGGAGAGCTGTGAATCTCACTCTCTCGCTCTTTCTCTTAAATAATAATTTGTTTTGCATAATCGATTGGGAAATAAATGGAAATGGTAAATTGAATTTGGTTTAAAGTAGATTATATATATGTATATATATATATATATATATATATATTATATATATATATATAATAGAGCTTTATAAGTAAATATATATACATATATGTTTATTTATTTTTAATTTGACTAATAAATAAATTAATAATAAATATGAATAACAATATTTAGAAAGTAGTAAAGCTTAAATGTAAAACTATGTTTATAATGCACCCAATGTCCTGGGCATTATTAGGGTGAGCTATAGTAAAATTAAAATTTTAGCTGAAATTTAAACGAAAAAATTTAACATTAGCAAGTATTATTATGATTATCGACATTCTTGCGAATGATCATTATTATTATGAATAATATGAAACTATTTCTTTACAATCTTAAATCATTTCTGTATATCGAGTGAATATTTATTTAATTTAATTAAGTCATTCTCATTCAGTTTGTTTTTTCGTATTTAATGCACAAATGAAGTACTTAACAAATGGCAATTGAGTAGAATTTCATCAGACAGCTGCATAAATTAAATCATTTTCGAATGCAAATCTGATTTGCAGTTGCCAAAGCCCTGAGCGCCAACCATTAAGTGTGGTCCGCCCAATAATTTCTTAAATATTCCAACTGCCCATGGCGCAGTCATATACAGAAAAGGCAAAAACTGTACAAAAATAAGCCTAAACAAATGAAAATAATAACATGGTTAGCAAAGCATTGAGAACGGAAATTGTGAACGGCATTTGGTAATGAGAACGAGTGGTAGCTGAGGCAGCTGATGTGGTTGGGGCAGTTGCTGGAGCTGTCTTTCGCTCTTGTGTTTTCACCTGATCGGCCCGCATCGCCATTTAGGCCAAAAGTTACAAAAAAAAGTAGTAAAATAAAACAAATTTATGCGTCCAGTTGGCTGGCTAACAATTAACCAACAGCCAGTTAAATTAAACGACGCCCTTAGCCAACGCCGAAGGCGGCGGCTCTGGCAGGAGAAACCACTTGCCATTAGCTCATGAGCAAATAGGCGTTAAAGTGAAAATTGAGCTGCCGTTGACAGGAAATGCAAAGAAATGCGGCGGCTGCTGCTGCTGCTGCTGCTGCTGCTCATTGACTGTGACCCATAATTAAAAGGGCAGTACGCACTCACCTGGGCTGATTATACGGGATTGGGCCTCAAGATGTGCGGCAATGGCTTCTACTTCTCTTGGCTCTGGCTCTGGCTCTTGGCTCTTGACTCTTGGCTCTTGGCCTGTTGCCGACGATGTTGTCGCTTTAACGCTCGACTCGCCAAATTATACGGGTGACAAAAACATATTTCAACACAACAAAAATAGTAAAAACACACACTCACATACACACACTCGCACACACGCATTAGTTTACAACGCGTGAATGTTTAGTTTGTTGCAGCTGCGCTCAGGTCTTTGGCTTTTCGCAATTAATTGCTTAACATTATTATAATCGTGCCTTGTTTAATGTAGATACACTCGGTGTGGTCCATAGACTCGTAACGCCAACCTCAACTCCAACTCCAGCTCCGGCGTAGTCTCCAACGGTGCTTGGCCTGGCTGTGCGCTCTAATGAGCGCGTGCTCTTCGGCTCCAAAAGCTCAAGCTGTTCCAGCGCCCAAAAGCTAAAAGGGCCTGTCATTGAAGACACCAACAAAAAATACATTTGTTATGAAAAAAAAAAAATTAAACAAAATATTTCGATTTTTTTTGGCGCATCAAATTAATCACTGCGCCGTTAAAATAAATAAAATTTGGAATAGTTTCAAATGGTTTTCAAACACTTTTAAGCACAAATATTATTAATTAATTAGCTCTGCTGTGCACTGAAAGAAACTTATTTAATAATACAATAATTAATAAATAGATAGAGAAAAAGTAAAAAAAAAGATATAAAAATAACAAATGAAAATCAATTATAACAAATTAAAAATTATAATAATATTCAAAATATTTCAAAATTGAAATACAAATTATAATAGTACTTACATAATTTATATTTTAACGTAAAGTAAAATTTGAACGAAGAAACTTACAAAATATGGTAAAAAATTACAGTAATTTTTTAGTAAACGGAATAACAAATTAATACACATTTGCTTAAAAAAACAATTAAAAATAAACCAAAAATTCAAATATTAAAATGAAATTTAAATTAGTTAAAAGCAAATAAAAGCCAAAAAGAATAAAAAAATTGATTAAAATGATTTAATTATTTTTATAAACTTAAAAAAATATATCTTTAAAAACATGCATTTTAATTTTCGTATTTAAATTTATAAGATCTTTATATCATTATAAAAATTATTAAACATTTTCAAATCCTGTATATCAAGATTTAATCAACCTCGAACTAATAAAGCTTGTTTTAACAGAGTTTAAACTGCATTCGAAGTATATTTTAAATTTTAAATTCCCAAGTTAAGTAATATAATATATTTCATAATATATAATATATAATATTTCAATTATATTTTATATACTTTTTGATTACTACTATTCGAAATTTTCTTCAAGTGTAGCTCAGACAAAGCAAAAATCATAGAAAATCTACAACAAAATAAACCAAAGTGTGACTTGTGGCACCCAACAAAGACAAAGACGCACCAAAGGCAATTTTTCCATTTACGCAATTAATTGGTCGACGCGCTGGGCGGTCCACTAATAGATCAAGGGAAACAACAACACCAACAACTCTAAGAAGGTATTTTAAATGCGGATTAACGTTTTGCCTATTGACTGATTAATATTTTACACACACACAAACACGCACACATTTGAATCACCCACAACAACTTAGTTTTTTAGAGGCCTTTTGACAAATGTGCTTAAGGTAAATGCTAATGGATTTTTGGAGTTCAAGAGTCAGTCGATTGTGACCTTATAAATGAGATCGATTAGAAGCCAATTACAAAAGGCGCGATGTTCCTCTCTCTCGCTCTTCGCCCAAAAGAACCTAAAAGCCTTTTTGATTATAAAAATTATGACTCATAAATTTAATTTTATGACTTCTTCTTTCACGAGCAGGGCAAAAGGAGCAGAAGGTGCCAAAATTACATAGCTGGTGTGATGTAATTTTCTCATATAAGCCTAAAGAGCTGCTGCAGCAACTATTTGGGGCCAATTCCTCATCGGGCAAATTGGCCAGAGCCAGAGTCGAAGCGTCGCCGTCGCCGCCGCTGCCTTTTGCGCTTTAATCAGTTAAATGAACTGTTGAAAATTTGCCACATTTGCGGCATAATGATTTTAATGGATATGTTGGGGCCAGCAGCAACACGCGTCCTCTGTCGCCTGTTTAAACAATGAGCGGGCCACGCACTGCCGCAGCCCCACAGGCAAAAGCCATTTGACACTAATGTGTTTTGGGCCGCAAACGTTTGATTATCGCATCTCTGCACATATTGCAGCAGCGCATCGGCCGGCATGTCAAGGAACTCGGCCCCACTAAACACCGGCTGGCTACCCAGCAGCAACACGATCATTACGCGTACCCCAACTGTTCATATGCAGTTAATCGCCTCAGGGCTGTGATTCGAGCCCTGTGAACTGTCATCGCAATTTGTTTTGTTTTTGCCAGTTTTAATGTTTTATTTTACTCAACTTCGGCTTCATTTACATTTACATAAATATATGTATATATATTTGTGGCGCGGTAGACCCTGCCCTTGACCTTGTCTCTTAGGTCCTTGGTCATTGAGTTGGCTTATCTCGCAAATGCATTCATTAAATGTGAATGCCTCTGTGCTCCAGCGAGCCGAGATACCGCGAGATAAGATAACAAAGCGATTCGACTACTGGGTGGCTTCTTGTATGTTGGGGTAGCTGTTTAATCCAGTTCGGCTTGGAGCTCGTATTTAATTGAAGTCGGCCTGCAACGATTATGAAATTGAAATTGTGATAAATATTCTTTTTGATTGGCAAACTTGAAATTTTACATAGCGAGTGCTTGATATAGGAATTTAATTATGCTTTAGTAATTCTAGTTCAAATAATATAAACATGTTGGAATATATATGTGGAAACTGCTGTAGACTTCATATTACTGGGAAAAAATTAAAATTATAAGAAGAATAAAATGAAAAGAAAGAATTGAAAACCTAGTTAAAATATTTCTTATATATTGTAATTTTATATTAATTGCAACGCTCTTAGGTGTTGGTTAATCAGTCATAGATTGCTTGGATAAGTTCAAGAGGAAGTTTCCCTATGTCTCTTGCAGACATTTTTACTTTGGCTGAATTTCTTCTATAAAAAATACTTGAAATTATTGAATTATGTATTTATATTTCAATATAATTCAATATAAAAATAGTATATATTAGAATATTATATATATATATTAAATATAATCTATTTACAGTGGTTTCAATGAGTTCCTAAATTAAAAACTTTATTAAAAGTTTTTAAAATATATAAAGTCTTAGCAGCTTCGTCTTGCTTCAACTAGACAAAATTTCTCTAATATATATTTTGTATTTTTTACTTTATTTCTGTATTATTTATTATCATTTAGTTTTTATTTCCTGCGTTTAGTTGTTTAAAATTGATTAATGCCATAAATCAGGATGATCTGTCACATTCAGCTGTCGAACAGTTGACTCAATCACTCCTTGGCTCTCAGCCAGGCCAATCAGGCAAAAGCAACTAAGCAAGATGTGAAATCTGGGCACAATTATTGACTTCATCCCGCATATATGTGCGCATAGGCAATCAAGTGAGCAGAAGTAGCGTAGCGCCAGGCCACATAAGTGCGACCGATCCAGACGGCAAGCCAGCCGCACGCATGACCTACGACAAGGAGCGACCAGCCGGCCAGTCGACCAGTCGAGCAGTCGGGCCGTCCGACAGTCGCTTAAGCAGACGCCAAAAACGAACGGTTCATAAATATATGTGTATATATAGCTCAATATATACCCGTTTAACTTAATTACGATTATGATGACGATTACGATTATGACGGGCAGTCAGAAGTTATCTGGACATCGGCGACGATTATAGAAATGAAAAGTGCGACTGCGAAATCAAAGGGATCACAGTTTTTATTTTAACATTCAATTAATGTGCAGAGGAGGTCTGGGCCAGCAACAGGTGGTTCGCAGCGGCTAAATAATAATAATAATAACAACAACAATTAATTTAGCTCTGAATGCCGTGAGCACGTAGACGGCACGGGTTAAATTCTTAAACAGACCACGAAAAGGAAGTGGCAAAGACTGCGGCAAGCCGCCAGCCGCAGCCGCAGCCAACAGCCACAGCCACAGACCCAACTCCAGCTCCAGCTCGAGCTAGCAGCAGCTGCTGCAACGCGACGTTGGTTATGCAGGCGGCTGCTGCTGCTGCAGCAGTTGCAGTTGCAGTTGCAAGTGGCATATACAGATTTACATGCTAGGCAGCGCCTCGAGTCTGCGGCACGTGCTTCGCATGGCAAAGGTAACCAGACAGAGACTAGCCCAAGCCACTTTTATTGAAAGGTGCAAACTAGAAACTCCCACGTTCATTTAGAGGCTCGCACACACAGCCCACTCGAAATTGATAAACGAGCTCTATGCCCAGACCATTATCAACAATAACACACAGATAACTGCGAAGCGAAGAGCTCATCAAATGATCAATCACTGTGGCAGTCCGTCCGTCCGTCTGTCTGATTGTCTGTCTGTCAGTTTGTTGTGCCTCGGCGAACAAAGAGTGCGACAATTGCCTTTGACAGTTTTTACCGTTTGCCAATTGTTGTTTAAGTCGCGTCTGTCTACCCGATCGGGGTGGATTCCACTTATAGAGTGCGAGCATCCATTTCCGATCCACACACTTATTTTTGCATATGCTCAAGGGACGTTGGATGCAGGAGAGAGGCAGCTGCTGATGTGCATTCGCGGAATGAAGTGACTTTAATGGGAGAGAAATGCATTGATAAATATAGAAAATATAATACGACTTCCACTTAAACTTATATAATGTTATTGCATTTTATTATATGTGGATTGAGAACCAAAATATGCACTAAGCATATTTAAGTACAGCTAACAGAAACAATCTTTCGCTAACTTCTATTCCCATTGCAAATTGGAATTTACTCAAAATTAATGTCACAGACAAAAGTAGGCGTAGCTGATCAGAATGACATGCTCAGTCGATTCAGCCAAGTCCATTTTATTGATCACTCATCCCATTTTCTTATTAGAAAAAGCATAGAATGCTGGGACGGTTCAAGGTATCGACTTAAGCACTCTTAACTTAACTGTTGTATGCTATTATACTATGCTAAATAAATAAGGCAAATTCTTCTGTCTCTGTTTTGGATCAGCATAATAAATAGATCTCTTCAACTAATGACTAAAACTATCCTTTTTGTAGTGTTTTAATTAATTTTTTGAACGATTTCATACTAATTTCATAATTGTGTTTTATGACTAAGTCAATTAAGAGTGAGATTCATTATTCTCTGTTATTGATCATCCATCTATCAGGCCCACATTATAATCTATACAAATCAAAGCTTATTGCAATTTATATTATTTTTTATATATTTTTTATTGTTTAATATCAAGGACTTTTGTGGCTTATGTATCGCTTGTGTCTTTCTTATGTCTTTTCAATAGAAAGCGTCAAGCTGTAAATATTTATTTACAAACACATGTTTATTAGAATCAATAAATTAAAAATATTCCAATTCCGCGCACCGATAAATATCGATATTCAACATTAACAGCTTCTATATTTTTGTACATTATTAACAATAGGTTCTACTTATGCATATAGAATTTTAAATAGTTTTTGCATAAAAATCTTGCATATTTTATTATAGAAAAATTTTTTTAAATGTATCTTTGTTATATATAATAATTCTAAATATATAATAATTTAAACATTTTTATTTATTTTTTTCCATATATACTTATGATTTTCGAACTCTTAAATTAATGCAAATGAGTATTGAGTTAATGAAAAAACTTTATATTATTAAAGTAATTTTCTCTTATTTTTTATTCTCTGCAACAGCATCTATAATAGCCTCAATGCATAAGGGCACTCACACAAAGCATGGCAAATGCAAGCTGTTAATGCTTTTCATTTTACTTTTACCCATATTTGTGGACATAAAAGTTATTCATATCTCTTTGCAGTCAATTTGTAATGCGCTTTGCCATACATTTTCAAAATAACAAAAACTTATCTCTGGTGTGACGCGTGCCCAGGTGCTGTGGCAGACTCTGGCAACGGCACGGGCCACGGGCCACGGGCCACGCTCCACAAGACCATAAAACCTGGAAAACAAATCCAACTAATTAACTGACATTCTGATGACAACAAATTCGCGGGCGTATTATCGAATGCAAATTGGCATAAACTGAAATGGAAATGGCAAAACAAAAATTTGATATTTTTGTAGAAATTTGGCATGCCAAAACCCGTGTGCCATTGTCCAACATCGAACAGTACCGACTTTGCGGGCCATAAATTACTAAAAATCATTTGGCCCAGAACGACCTCTCGCCCAGGCACTCGAAAACGAACCCAAAATGCCGCAATCGCCAAACATTTCATTAGTCAATGTGCATTTACCGTTTTGTTTTTTTTTTTTTTTGCGAGGGGTGGTTCGTTGATCCAACCCCTAGAAAGCTGGGGTAGAATTAGAAATCCATTGCACAGAGAATGCAATGCTAATTTTTGAACAGACAAACGCCTCTCGATCTAATGATTATGGCTAATAAATTATGCGCTTTGACAATCGAATGGAAACGACATTTTTTATAGTTGGGCAAGCACTTGGCCTATTCCAAATCGATGCCAATCTCTATTAGATGGTAACTAGTGCCTGGTTCGCGTGAAAGATCTATCTGTAAATCTTTGCAGTCTCGACCACACACAAACAGCACTTGGCTTCTGGCAATATGTCAACATTTGCCAGCTAATTAAATCGAAATTGAAAGTTAAGACCAAAACACTTTTTAATAGGAAAAACCCACAAAATCACCACGGGCACACTTGGGCAACGACTCTCAAGGCGCGGCAGGAGTCATAAAAGCAATAACACACACAGGTACACACACACACACACACATTGACAGTCACTGGTTTGGCCACTCTTCACACCTCACGACAACATTGCAGACACATCCTGTGGCGCATGGCAAGACGTCGTCTGGTCATTAGTGTCTGACTGCAGCACCAGAGGCGTCTGCCTTTGTGTCACCTGCCGAGCTCGAGCCCGAGCTAGAGCTGATGTTACAATTACCAGGTAATACAACGAAGACGACCGCAGAATGTCTAACAACGGCACAGCTTGCCATGAAGTGTGCTCTCTGTTATGGGTTGTAGCTATAGCCTTGGCTAGCAGTGCTGGAGGGAGCATGCCAGGGCGTGAAGATCGCTGAGCTGAGCTTGGCGACTGGCGTAGAATGAGGTCATATCATCAATTATGGCCAGAGCTTCAGCTACAGTGTAGGAGTTGAATTCATGCCAAATGACTGTCATTTATCCTCAAGAGCTTGGATGTGGCCTATGAGCCCTACTGAAGCCCCTACGGCTGTTGGTGCAGTGAGAGCTGCACAGAATGTGCTGAGATGGCAGCTTTATATTCTTGGTAGTTGAATATGATCTTTAAAGTAATATTTAAGTTCAAGTTTGCCTTGCGGACATTTGGATATATATTTGTTAAACAGATGTTTTTCTTACTTAACTTAAATGAACTGTCAAAAATTGTTTCTTTCAAATTATAATAGACGTAATATAATTTTGTATAACATGTTGAAATGAAAGTGAATCAGTAATGTTTAATCTAAAAATAATAAGCAAAGATGATGTATTTTAAAAGCATTTCAAATAAAAACCATTTGAATTTTATTTAATTCAATTTGTTATTCAATTACTTTCGCTAGAGCCAATGAGTATTGAGCTATTGTTTCTGCTCACAACATGTTTGGGTTGATTTCAGCACTTGGTTCCCAGCAGCTCCCACCTATCCCAGAGTTTTTCGTTAAATTTATATGTTTTCACACTTTAAAGTAGGACGGGCAGGCAGCAGTTGCTACCAAGTTCCTTTCATAATGCCCAATATAAATCCAATTAGCACGCTTTTTGTCTGCCTTCCAACAACTGACAGTTTATGTGCGTCCTTTGAGCACGGCACAGAGTAAACCGAGATGTTGGCAATACGAAGGAAAAGGAAAAGGAAAACAAATAAGGAAGAACAAACGGAAGAGCAGCACAAAGGAACGCTTAACGCACTACAGCGACTTTGGTCTCGGCTGGCTCTGGCTCTGCGGTCTCGCTCAGCGACTGGCCACAATGGGGTGTGCCATCGTCGTCTTGTGCTGCAGAACTTTATGACTTGTGCTCACCTTTAATGCTCACCATTAAACGCTATTAGCAAGCATTTAGGGATCACTTTCTGCTGTGAATTGCGCTTTGTGTTTTATCTTTTTTCTTTTTTTGGCTAGGTCGCCGAGGTTAAGCCCGAGGGAGGGTGTTTAAATGCGCTGTTAATCTAATAAGCCACAAGCACGCAAACAAGTTCACGTGGGAAAAATTGGAGCAATAACAAATTAATAGACGAAGCCCAACTGAAGTGCTCGTATCAAAAGGTTGCGTGGGCTGATCGGCAGATTGGGCTAGGTGCCAGGACTGGGTGTGTGTGGGAAGAGCTGGGAGACCAGCCAGGGAGACAGCGTGTTAGTTATTTATGGTCAGTACGGCCCGTCGGCAATTGGACATGGGAAGCAGCCTACAGAACAGGGAAGCAACAGCCAACGCCCACGTTCAGCTGCAGAAAAGAATCTCATCAATTTGCGAACTTTATGTGACATAATCCAGGCTCCGTTGGTGGCTATAAAAGGTTGCAGCTTCACTTCCAGCCTCCACAGTCTTGTTTGCACAGTGCGCAGAAAATGTGCCGATTTCTCGGATTTGTGTGCCTGTTGCTTTCGGGCACAGCGATTTCTGTTTTCCAGAATAGCAGCGAGCTGGCCAAGGCTCTGGATGACGACGAAGATGTACCCGTGGGTAGCGATAAGGAGCTCTCGGATTTGGTCATCACCACGGCCTTGGGAAAAATTCGTGGCACCATGTTGCCCTCGCAAGCGGGTCGCAACTTCTATGCCTTCCGGGGCGTTCCCTATGCCAAGCCGCCCGTGGACAATCTGCGCTTCAAGCCGCCGGAGCCCGTTGAGCAATGGTTTGATGTATTTGATGCCACCTTCGATGGACCCAAGTGCCCGCAGCCGGGACTGGTCAGCGAGGACGTGAGCGAGGATTGCCTCAGGCTGAATATCTACACGCGCCAGCTGCCCACTGAATCGGAGCCGAATCCCAGGAAGCCCGTCATTGTATTCATACATCCAGGTGGATTCTACTCGCTGTCCGGCCAGAGCAAGAACTTTGCGGGTCCGCAGTATTTCATGGATCGCAACCTGGTGCTGGTAACCTTTAACTATCGGCTGGGCACATTGGGCTTCCTGGCCACTGGCACAGAGGAGGCGCCCGGCAATATGGGTCTGAAGGATCAGGTGCAGCTGTTGCGCTGGGTGAAGCTGCACATCTCGCGCTTTGGCGGCAATCCAAACGCAATCACAGTGCTCGGCTATGGCGCGGGTGCCATGGCCGTCACACTGCACATGGTGTCGCCCATGTCACAGGGTCTCTTCCAGCGCGCCATCGCGATGAGTGGAGCTGCAACGGGCCAGTGGTCGTTGCCTGAGCATCAAATTGACGTGGCCAAGAAGCAGGCGGCACTGCTGCATTGCAACACGGAGGACATGAAAGAAATGATGCTCTGTCTGCGTGAGGTGAGCTTCAAATGAAATGATCACAGCTAAGCAACTCTCAGAGGATATCGTCTCCAGAAACACTACTTGGAGTATGCAAACACCCTGCCCCACATGTTTGACTTTGGGCGCAACAATCCGCTGATTCTGTGGAAGCCCGTGGTGGAGCCAGACTTTGGACAAGAACGTTTTCTGGTTGAGGATCCCGTGCGCAGCTATCAGAATGGCAACTTCATGAAGATACCCATCATAACGGGCATGACCAAGGATGAGTTTGTGGGTCCAGCTATATGTGAGTTCGAAAGAGACATTCAGAGAGAGAGAGAGAGAGAGAGAGAGAGGGAGAGGCTGTAATTCACATCGACTCTAATCTTTGATTTCCTTTTAGCCATATTGCAAAGTCCTTCCTTGCTTGCCGCTTTCAATGACAACTTTGAGGCGCTGGCTCCGATATGTTTCCTCTACAATGCCAGCAGTCCGCGTGCCAAGAATATCAGCCAGGAATTGCGGCAATATTATTTTGGTAATCTGCCGCTCGAGGCGAACAGCTCGCTGCAGGCTCTGGCCACACTCTACTCGGATGCCCTGACGGGCTTTGGCATACATCGGTTTGTGCATCTGGCAGCTCGTGCCACGAAGGTGTACCACTATCGTTTTGCCTACCAGGGCGGACGCAGTCACATTCATTACCCCGAGGAGGCGCCCTATGGCACAGTCCACCACGATGATCTAATGTATTTGTTCGTGGAGCCCTCGATTAGCCGCATGTTCACGGAAGACGATGACGAATTTCGCATGGTCGACTTAATGACGCGCATGTTCACCGCCTTCGCCTACAAGGGGTAAGCGAGATTTGATTATGAAACCCTAGATTAAAATGAATCACCATCTGCAGCGACCCCAACAAGCCCACCGATGAGATATTGCGCGACATTCGCTGGCGCCCGTTCAGCTTTGGGAAGCGCTACTATCTGGACATTGGCGAGGAGCTAGTCCTGCAGGAGGGCCTCAATGCGGCACGCTACGAGATCTGGAAGCGTTTGTTTCCCCTCAATTGGCGACGTCAGACCAAGGAGCGCTGGCTCACTCCATACATTTGAAAGGGTTGCAGCTGCCTTTGCGCCCTACTGTACTTCCCTGCCATAAATACTAAATGCAATTTGGCATTCGAAATGTTTTTTTGTTGTTTAATTCTGTGCAATTGTCTGCCCCTCAGATGTTGCTGGTTTTTTTCAATTCCAGTTGCCAAGTGATAAACCAATTGGCATAATTTTCAGTTCCAATTTGATGTGGTGTCTCCCTCAATGTTGTTTATGTTTTGTTTTTTTTTTTTTGGTAGGTATGCGTGTCATCACTGTGTGGGTGCATATATTAACTCAATTCGAGTCGATAGCATTGGTACGTGTCGTGCATTATGGGCTGCTACTGATCGCGTGCCAGGCCATGCACTGAGACAAATTAATGGGAAGTGAGAGGACACATATTTGGAATATTATTAGAGTATAGATGAATGTGTTAGTTAACTTTAGTGTAGGTATTTTATAGTTGTGGTGAGACAGATTGTGTGCGATCTTAACTGAGCTCTAACCTTAGGTTTATACTCTGGGCTGAAGCAGCTGGAGATCCATTTATATGATTTATTTATATGAAAATAAAAATAAATAAATAAAAATAAAAATAAAAAAAAATATATAAAATATAATATAAATATTCATATATGAGCTGCGCCTAGATATCAATAGTCAAATTCTGAATTATAAAATTATAAAGAAATATAAAACATCTACAGCCTTCATTGAATCATCTTCCCCTTTGATTTAAGACAAAATATATTTCATCTATATTTCATTCTAACCATCGACCTAACCACATCGATCACATCGCAGTTTTCTCCCAGTGTATATCGCTCTCTTCCAACTCTAAAAACTCTGCCATTTCTGGCTCTACACAGATGTTACGAGAGCTATTGTTGCTTTTGTGAGCCGCTGGCAACCTATTTTCATTTTTATTGCTCTTATCGGAGTTTGGTTACGCTTGACAGCATGACAATGTCAAAAGCGAGCTGGCAGCTCATCATCGCCCCATATATAATATCGTATTGGACTTGGTATAGAGAGAGGGAGGGCGTGAGGTAGTGGGAGAGAATCCTGTAGGAGTCATTAGCATACGGCACACATGACGCTTAACATCCAATGCCAATTGGCAATTGCCGACAACTAGAATTCCAGCACGAAGTGAGTCACGCATAGAGAGACAGGAGACAGGGAGATGGAGAGAGTGGTGTCCTGTGAGGGTGTAGTGCCCACCAGTTGGAGATCTACAGTTAATGTATTAATATATGCAAATTGCCAGGGACTGCGGTCTGACTGCACTATATCTGTGGCAATAGATCTGTGTACCGGGGTTGCACATTTTGATCGTTTCCACTTTAGTTTTAATTGTTTGGCTTGTCAGCGCAGCATATGCTACCTCTATACGTCTCTCTGTCTGCCTGACTGACTGCCTGTCTGTCTGTCTGTGTGTCCGCCCAGCAGCACGTTTTCATAATTTGTTAGATGCCTCCTGAAGCTTGGCAAAATTTGAAGACCAAAGCCGAGAAGAAACTTTGCTAGCAACTGTGTAATGCCCGCTTAAACAGTTTCTGAACTGAAGCTTACCTAGTTATATATTCCTTATATTTATTGAGTCTATGTTTTGACTTGGCACTTTATAGATATTGAGATTCTGTCTCTTAAAGTGTGAGGTATGTTTTACTTAATTACTGATTTAAATGTCAATCATCCATCTATACAGCAGCACTATAGAAACCTATATACTCTTATTGACTCCATGAACATGTATGCAAACAAAAAACTTAGCTCGCATTGAATTGGCATTCCAATTTCCAACGAAATATTTCGAGTTTCGCACAGATTTCGATTTCCGCGAAATGCAGCGCAAATAAAGTTGTGAGAGCCGTCGCCGTCGCCGTTGCTGTTGCAGTTGCCTGTTGGCAACGGGGGCATATCAGATGCAGTCAGTTGGAGCATGTGCCTGCTGTGTCCGCAAGACGCACGAGTTGCAGTTTGGCGTTTGCGCAGTTTTTATTGACTGATGGAAATCGCTCAAACACTATTGAAAGTTCGGCCACAAAATGTAATTAGATTTCTGGGCGCAAGAGGCACAGCCGAAAAGCGCTAGAGCGGCCCGAGGCGAACCGCAAGCGACTTCCTTCTGTGGTTTCTGTGTGTGGACGGACGCGTGCTTGGAACTCCTGCTGTCAACATCAATGCGCAGGAATCTCTTGCGCCTTACAATGAAGTTGTCTGCGCAATTGACGTGCGATAAGGCAGGCACAAGTTCAACTAACCTCGTCGTCGTTGCTACGAAAAACAAAGGAGTCTCTTACATAGAAAAATTTGCAGAAACATCACAAAACTCATAAATAACACAGGCAGCAACAACAGCAACTCCAACAACAACAACTACAACTGGCTGTAGACTAGATGCCAACTGTTTGCCAGAAAGTGTCCACCACGCTGTCTCGCCTGGGGCTCAGCTTCTTGGCCCGTCTGGAGCTGGAACTCTTTGACTTTTTGGTATCTCGCTCTGACGATAATGTGCATTGCATTTCACAATTTATGACTCACTCGGCGTTGAATCCTGGCTTACAGCGCTGGCAACTATGCCAGCTATTTATTGGGTTAAGCTCAGCAGATGGCCATTGGATTGGCTTACATAGTTCCAGTTAGCTGTGGGTGTGGGAAATGCGCCAGGCACAGATATTTGGGTGAAATATTGTTGTGGGTGTGAGTGCGTGTGTGTAGGAATATAAGTGGGTTAAATCTAGTAGACAAAACATCAAGATGAAGCTGGCTACGTTAAGGTGTGAACTTTCAAAGAGAATTGAAAGTGAGTTATATGTAAAATATGCATACAAGAGACAAGCGAGACGCGCGACTATAACATACTCGAAGCTTGTTTATTTTATTGTTTGAGATTGGTTAAGTTAAGAGTCGCAGAACCAGATGTGAAATAAGAAATTTAAAGAAATTTGTATTTACATATTGAAGTTATAGATAAACTAGGTGTCTTAAATCTTTAAGCATGTATCTAATCAGAAAAAGCTTATACAATTCGAAAAATTTGATTATTATAATATTTGATATTACCACGAGATTAACTATTTAAAATTTTTTTATATATTTAAAAATATATAAATATATTATATAAATATATATAAATATATTTTTTATATATTTTTTTATATATAGAAAAAAAAAAGAAATACTTATTTCATTTCGATTTACAGTTTGCTTCAATGTTTAGCCACATTATTTATATTCTATACTCCACAAAAGCAAGCTTAGAAATTTTATTTAAAGAATGTGTCGAACCAAGAGATATTCTATACTCAGCTCTGAGCCACCGCTCCTAACACCCCAGTGTTCTTATCAGTTTGCAAGATATATAAAAAATGTATAACCTTAGATTTAATATTGCTTCAGGTCACCTAGAGCACATTTACTTGTTGAATATTTGGCCTAGAAATCGAGTCAACTACATCTAAATATAAATGTAGTTAATCAGAATTTCGGTACACGAAACCGCAGCTCCCCAAAGAAGCTTATCCACGAGCCCACATGCCAAATAATAGGCAACTTATTCATTAGAAAAAAAATACATTCAAATGTGTAGAAATTTGTTCTTATCGGCATAGCGCATGATCTAGCCGAAAAGGCCTGGCACAAGGTTTGGTCTAGGACTGGCGGGGGTTGGGCATTGAATTGGAAAATGACTTTCATCTAATTAGCATTTGGCTGGCAATTGCGTGTGGCACGTGGGCGCTAACTGAATGTCTGTAGTCGACGATAGCATGTTGATAAGCTCGCGAGAAAACCATTAGCAAACCCAATGCCCATCCAAACCGAGTGTTCATCATTTTTAATAACTGATGCGATCCTGCGGCGTTGCGTCATATATATTGAAATGTCGAAGCAGCTTTCCAAGTGTCGCGTGCCGATCGCAAGCTGAGCTATGGAAACTCATCTCATGCTGTGGGCTGTCTGACGAGTTGATCTGTCAGGCGAAGAGGACCCTATGCCTGCTGTTCAGCCCATTGTGTCCGACGTCAGGCGCTAGGACTATCTGAGCAGCCACGGCACAGTTTTGTCTGTTGTCATCGCGGCATCGTATTTCAATAATAGTTTTAGCTCAGCCATGTTTGCTTACAGCTTTCAACTTTAACTGATGATGGATCATGTTGCACGGTGTCGCTTATTGACTAACTGCCAGTGGCTTCGAGGGGTGGATTTTTTCATCAAACTGATGTGGCATGATATTGTGTGCATCTTGTGGTACTCAGAGTCTTGCTGGCTTGGAAACTGCTGAGATAGTTATTGCAATTTTATAATGACAACACTAGGTTGGCGGAACAATATTGGGATTAAATTGTAGGATATTAGGTATGCTATATATACAAGTTTTTCTAAATAGTAAGTTAGGTTTGCAAGAACTAAAACCATATCATTCTCAAACACTTGTAGCTTAGGAAAAGCTCAAGGAGAAGACGAGCCAGCAATCTGTTAGCGAAATTTCTGAAAGTAACTTAAAGTAACTTCTTCTACTCATAAGAAAATTGAAGAAAATTGTAGGTAATTTAGATAGTCACATATATATATAACATTTGATTATATTTTATATAATTTAACTTATTTCCATATAAGCAAACATGTGACTATATAAAATATGCGAGTTTTCATTTGAGAACTATCGACTTTGGGGCTTGCTGAAGCTTAAATCATTATTATTTACAAAGAAATATATTTTTAATATCTATGAAACGAACATTATTAGAAAGACAATTTTATGACATTTATGTTTAAATATGATTTCGACCATTTGGATGCCAAGACGCAGTCTGGAACACCAATTTTCAAATTCATAATTTTTGAAGACATGTGGCTCAATGATTCCGCCAGCCGATTAAGCACAGAAAACTGTAATTTTCTGTGGATTGAATGATGTTTCGGCAAAAGCTTGTGGGTTCCAAATGAGATAGTAATGCGTATTTGCATACCCATTTAACCAAAATGGGCTTAATCATCATCAATTGCGTGATAAATTTGAAAAATATAACCAATATTTTGATAAAAAAAATTTAATAATTTGCAAGCGTTGTTTTGTTTTAAATCTATTTATAACATAATGCCAGACTAAACTATACAAAGATTAAGTATCAGCTCTTAAACGGACTCTCCTACAAAGTAGTCTTGCCGAGTCAAACTTGTAAGCCTTTAAAAAGCACAGCGACTCAATGTTGAAAATAATTTCAATTTGTAATTGAATAAATTATTATTTATAAATATATTTTAAAGTGGCATAAAATATTAAAAAAAAAACAATACATACATTTTGAAAATTAATTTTATTTTATTTTTTAAATAGTTTCATTCCCATATAGAAATCAGCCCACAGCAACAAAAAAAACTTTCTTCAAGTGAAAATAATGTCGTATGTGTTATGTGTTTCTTTCGATATGCTTTCTAAATTTAAACGAAGAATTCTTGAACACAAAATCAAATCGCTTGATAAAAACATTTCGTTGCTGCTCAAATTTCTCCTTGATTTGTGGTTTTATTGTGTGCCTGACTCATTGCATATCGCAACGTGGCACATATGATTCAGAATTATAGAATTCTATGGTCATAATAAGCTTGCTTATATATATAACATTTGAGTTGGGCCATCGTAAGACAGCCTTTATGCCGTGGACAGCCCTCGCATTCCTGAGCCCGCGAGTTATTTGTTTTAGTGAGTGAAGGGTTCGTAGACTAGAGGCCACTTTAATGAGCATGTCAAAATTTCTACTGGTTGTCTATCATATCAAGCCACTCGTGACTGACAAATCGTTCTGCCTTGTGAAAGTTGCACTCCGAACTTTGATTTATGTTGGATCCCCCAAGACCCAAAGCAGAGAAAAACCAATTGATAAAACGTTAACTGTCAACAGTTTAGTGGCCATTTAACTAATTGCTCAATAAGGGGCGCCCAGGCTCAGGCCTGGCATCTGGCCTCATCTGGTACCTGTTCGCAGTCGTACCATTAGGAAGTTCCATTAGAACAAGTGCAACACATAGCTCAGCTAAGCACGTGGGGCATGCAACGACAACTGCCCCCAAAGCGTTTCTCAGACTACGACTATTAATCAAAACTGTAGCATCTATGAGCGCAGCATACCAAAACAACAAAAAAATACAATTTCATTAATTGTAGCAAGCGTAGAAGGAAAACCACACCCGCATGCCTTTATGAAGAGTTTCCCACGAAAGCCAAGCGGTGGCTACGGCAGCAGCAGAAGCAGCTCATCAGAGCAGTATATTGACCAAGGCCCTGACTGGCCTGACCTGGCGCTACATTAGCGAAACTCGCGACCCGTCGCAGTTCACTCAGGTGGCTGGCACCGAGCATTAGACAGTTCAGGCACGTAGCTTATATAAAAAAAAGAATGTGAGGTGAAAAATCCATGAAGAGTTACGAGCTAAGAGCTGGAGTTACGCGGCTGCAGTTCACGTGAAGACAGCTGCCGATTCCACGGCAGCAATATGCGCCCTCATATTGCAACTCGCTTAACGGCGGCAGCAAAAGCAGAAACAACAACAACAACAACAACAAAAACAACAAGAGCAACGTCAACCACGTAATCAACTTACAACACATCGGCCTGGCCTGGCCTGGCCTGTCTACCAACCAGACCATCCGTCCGTCCATCCGTCCGTCCGTCTATCCATTCGTCTGTTTGCCTGTCTCTCTATCTCAAATAGTAAACATCCAACATCCCTTTATGCCATAGCGTGGGCAAAATTGCAACACTTTAGAGAGAGAGGTTGCTGTGGCACTGCCAACCCCCGGAACTTGAGACCAGACCAGAGCGGAACCAGAACCAGAACCAGAAGTCTATTGAGGGTGCTCGCTCTAATGTTTGGTTTCATTAGTCCTAAGCGACAAATCAAACAGTTCTATGGCAGTTTCTATTTTCTATTTTGTTTTTTTTTTCTCTTCTGATTTGTAATTTTTGGCCCGTCGGTTGTTTACACTCATTAGTTGGGCTCTACGGATTGTCACACCCTCTGCGACAACTAGCATACGTTCCAGATCCACTTGGGCTTGGCTTGGTTAGAGGGTGAGCGGGTGCACGGCTGCTCGGCTGCTGTGGGGTGTTGTTGCCATACAAAGCACATTAATAATCACATTTGACAACAACAACAACAACATTGACAGAAGTCGCTCTGAAAAACTGCAAACAAATATTTGCACAGTTCCGAGTGTGCAACAAACAATTTGGATCGGTTGCGGGGGGCACTTAACACGCCTGTAATTATTGGGCTATTTGGGCGAGTTTTGTGGTGCTGTCGATGATTGCGCTTTTTATGGGTTTCCTATTGCCTGCAGAGATTATCAGCTAAACCACTTTGCGTGGGTGCAAACACACACTTAATTGGCCACAATGTGAGTTTTGATTGATATACAGTTCACTATGAAAGCAAAGTTAACAGATGATGAATGATTTAAGCTAATTACATGTTGGTAAATCGGAATGTTTATAAGTTTTAGCTATTACTGCAAACAGCAGACTTCAAGTTAAAATTAACTCTGGTTAGCAAATTAGAGACTAATGCGGTCTGAGTCAACAAACATTTATTTGCTTTTGAAGGAGATGAAACATTTTGCAATAGACAATAAACTCATCAACGCTTTTTTATCGATTGTGCTTCAAGTGAAAGCGAATCACATAAACTTTCCGCTCAATGGATATTATTTTGAGTGTTTGAGTAGGAGAAAGCAATAACCGATAAGAACACAGAGATTGTCGGTATATTAAGCTATAACTCGGATTTTGATTTCTTAAAAAGCACCCCGAGCCCCTGCACTTTTCAAAAACTGACCTATAATGGGATTCTTAATAAATGCCAAACGTCGCATGCCCTGATTAAATATTAAAAATAATTTTCAAGTGAGCTTCCCGCGCTCTCTCAATATATGGTTGTGTGTTCATGAAAATAGTAGTGCTGCACTTCACAAAATATAAACCTAATGAAAATTTACATTTTCCGATAAAGATAAATAAAATTGAATGCAAATAATAGAGCTACGAACAAAATCCCGTTACTTTCTGTAAGTGTTCATAGAAATAGTAGTGCTAAATGTAAGAAATTTAAAAAAATATAAACAATTTAAATAAATAATGTTAATTTTAAAAAAGTCATTTAAAAAAGAATTAATTAAAAATTAATTAAAGTAATAAAAATAAATAATTACATTATGTTTTACGGATTAAAATTTATTAGAATTGCAATCAATTTTGATTTTAGTGAAAAATATTGCTCAGAAAAAAATATTAATTTAATTGTTAGACTTAAAAATAAAGACAAAACTATTAAGAAGATTAATAATGGTGTTGTAAAATTTAAAAATTTTTTAGAGAATATATAATTGCATTAAATTATAAATTATTGTCTTAAATTATAATTATAAATTAAAAATTAAATTTGTCTTAAACTATTTGTATTCAACTATTCAATATTTTCATTAATGGCAAAGATTTATTATATTATATTAGTAAATTTTGCGCTTAATAACCAATATTTATATTTTAAATATAAAAAGCATTTCAGCTAGTAAGTAACCAAATCAAAGTTCTCTAAATACCCAATGATTTCCCTTGCCATAATAAATAATAAAGAACGTATATTCATCTAAGAAGAACTCATCTTCACTTCACACATATATCATATACCTGTTAGGCATCCTTTGCAGCGCTTAGTCAATCTAGTTACCATAAATATCGTCGTGATTTGAAGCCCGATATTAAACAGAGAGTGAGGGTGGTCCATGCTCCATGCGGCTCATCAGCATAAACATTAACGCCATTATTAACAAGAGCCCTAAACAACAACAAACAACAACGTGCATAATTATGATTGGGCACCGGGTTCCCCAAAAACACAATCGTGTTCTGGCTCTTTGTTGTTGTTGCTGTTGTCGCTGTCTGTCGCCGGGGCTTCAAACAAAAGCGACGCTATCAGAGCGAGCGAACAACAAAAGACACTCAAACGGCGACCACACACAACACAGTACACACAAAGCGAGAAAGAGTGAAGGAGAGAGAGTGAGAGACACACACATATGCTCCTCACTCACACACGCTGGAAGCTGTTATGGAGTAGCTAGCCATGTCGCCTGTGACAGACAGCGAGACAATGGCGAATGAAATGGAGCGAGTTTTTTCATGGGAGGTTAGGGGGGCGCAGACGCTCATGTGAGTGTGTGTAGTTGTATTTGTTTATCGAATAATCAAATTGTTTATCGGGCCCAACTAAAAACGTGGAAAAAACAACAACAAAACCGGCGAAACAATTAATTTTAAAGTCGTTTGATGTGAACAACACTTTCACCACACGCAGTACCCGACGCACAGCTGAAGGAAGGGAGAAAGCAGTCGCTCGGAGTGTCCTTCGGCCTGCTCTGGAAATTGCGTTTGATGTTTGTTGTTCTTGTTGTTTGATTTGGGACTGCGTTGAGCCTGGGAGCTGCAGCAAGTGCGCGTCGAGGACAACCATTAATCAAAGCAATTTACATTTGTATAAATATTTAATTAAGCGAAGAGATTGCTGTAGCCCCTGTTAGATGTCAGTTCTCCGCTTACAGCTGACAAAACCTTATAGGCGCCAGCAATTGAGATTAATTAATTACATTTCCAGGATTATGTCTTAAGCATTTATGGAGGATTTCTTTGCGGCGCTAACAAAAAACGAAAAAACTTGAAATACTTTGAGAAATTACAATTGCTTAAGAGCTATGAGTGAAATAGAGAGAGAAAGACATTTGATTCTTAATATACTTATATCTTAAGGCCATGGAACTAACTTGCTTTTCTTAAGCTCAAACAATCAATTGATAAGAAAGGTAAGAAGTCTCATATATATCTTCTTTTCGATAAAGATCAGTGTAGTCGATCGAGGCATGTTCTTTTGCCCCGCTTTTTGTGTATCTTTCATAATATTCAAATGTTTTAATTACTTAGCAGTTAGGACCCATTGCAAGCCGAATCATGATGATTAGAATGTTAATTTAAGTCATTCTGATAATGAGCCTAAAAATATTTTGATATTTCTTATATATAGCTGCTATCATATCTATTTTAATAATAATAATTAAAATAGCTCGAAGACTTTAATAGCTGAAGACATTAAGTATGCTTAGTTAAGTAGTTATATACTTATATGTATATATTTTTATTTATGCCAGCCCCTATTCACAAAATTCTTGACTACTCTTAATACTAATTGGACAGAATTTTAAAATGCAAAATATTTAACAAGTGAAAAAAATGAGTTTTAAAAACATAATTTTTTTATACTAATCTTAAACACAAAATTGCTTAGAAGTCTTAGCTAAAAGTAGTTCTAAAAAAATGCACTTTGCTTAATTGCTTGAGTATTTAGTGTATTGTTCCACTGAAAAAGCTTCATATTGCTTATTCGAAACTGAATTTCCACGAATATCAATCAATTGCTTCAAGGTGGCGGCTGCAAGCGAGCACAGAAACACACACAAATATGCACACACGCATACTGAGCAGAACACCAAATAAACGGCGTTCGAAATTCACTTAAAATGCCAAACAAATATATTGTTTAACAAATTTAAAGCACACTGCGCCGGCTGTCAGTGGCTGAGGCTTCCCAGAAAACCAACAAAGCCGCTGAGCATGCGCAAAGGCTCGGCTCTCGGCTCTTGGCTCTCCACTCTCAATTTGTATTGTCATTAGCGATTATGGGCCAGGTCCTGGGACTGGGACTGGGACTGGGACTGCGGCTGGGGCGTAATACGATATGTTGACAAAACGCACAAATACAGTCCAGACAGACACGGAGATATAGACAGAGAGACAGAGAGACAGACACACGCACACACAATTCGATCGCTGACAAACCTATAAAGCATTTCGAACGGCGCTACTTCAAAATTTTTACTCCTTTTTGCGTCCAGGCGTCCATTGTGCACTCCACAAAAATACGTAATCAAAACCGCGCAGCCACGAAAAAACAGAAAGACGAGGAAAAAGAGCAACGAGCCAAACGATGAATGTCGGGGCAAGCCGATCAAGGACCAGGTTTTCATTCGAAATACATATGTTTGAATGTCTGTGGCGCAGGCGTAACGAAAGTGAAATCGAGACACAGAGCCCAACCGGCAGCTGGAACACCTTCGCCTCATCATCATCAGCATCATCATCGTCATCAGGCATACTCCAGCCCGCTGTTGTGTGTTGTTAGAAACGGCACAAAGAACCAGTCGAAAGTCAAAAGGGGCACGCGCTCTCAACGCTCTTCAACCCCGGCCAACCTGGGGCCGAGCCTAGGCTCGAGATCTGCAGACATTGTGACTGATCGGTTGGTCGGTCGGTTGTCTAGACAAGCCGCAGACACAAGTTTAATAGACTTATTGTAATTGAGTCACAAAAGCCACACTCGAATATATCGAATCACAACTCTTTCACATTTTCATTTACATTTTCCAGCTGCTCAATTGGAAAAGGTGTTGCTGTTGCTGTTGTCTGAAGGTTTGTAGGGGCGCATTACGATTGAGGATCTGGCTATTCGAATGCAATTTTACATGTGACTCGTCACTTTAAAAATTGTTGTGAAAATTTAATTAAAAATGTACGGCAAATATTTTGCTTGTTTCTTTTCACTTTTCACTTATATTTCCATTGTCTCTGCTTCTATTTAATGCTCTGTGCTGTGCTGTGCTGTCATGTGATGCGTTTTGTCAAGTTGACTTGCCCACCTTTTTGTGGCCTTTGTCCCAAAAGAGAACACGACACAATGCGTATGTAGTTAAATGTTTGCTCATGCCCTCTCCCCCAATAACACACACACACTCACACACATGACAATATATTTTCCGTGTGCATGTGTGTGGTTGCTGGGTTGGCTAACAAGTTAATTTTCCATATTTTCTTTGGTAAAACTTTGCACGAACTCTATATCAAAGTCATTATGTGGTCGTCTTTGTGTGCGTGTGTCTGGTGGTCTGCTTGGGTCGTGCTTGGTCCACGATAAGTAAGACAAAGGCGAATAATGAGCAGAAGCCTGAAAGGCAAAAGCTAACCAGTTGGAAATTTTTAGATTCGTCGACTTTAGTTAATTTAAAGAACTATCAATTTTTATATTAATTAGATCTTGTCAATTTTTAGAGCTACTTGATTTTAATTATATAGAGTAAATATTTATATACATGTATATTTTTGGAACATCAATTGAATTTTATCTCTAATTTTTAAAATTATTTTTAAATTATTTTTTAAATATGTATTTGCAAATGCTTCTAAATTTTTGCGCAATATTTAGTGAGTATTTTAACTTTAGCTAGCATTGAAGGGAAGGTCTAAAGAATGTAATCATTTTTTAGTTTATATTAAATACTTCAAATTTCATGATATTTTTACGATGCAGAGCCAAGTCCAATTCCATGTAGAATAGGAACAACATTATTGAAAGGCGCTAGCTTTCACACGTTTTGAAGTCAATGCGCTTTAGTTATTCTTATGCTGTAAATCTGGTTGATTGGATTACAGATGCTTTTTCTAGGGAATAAATATATTACGATAATACATATATATTATTAAAGCCTATTCTATAAGATATCATTATTAATGAAAGCCAACTCTATGAGTTATCAATATGTGAGTAATTCTTGATTGTATTTATTAGTGTCGACTCGGCATACCAAGTAAAATCGTTTAATTAAAAAAAAAAAATTTAATTACACTGATATTTGCTGAGCAGCGCTAGCTATGCAGGTTTGAATTTAAATATTGTACTCTAGAAATAAACTACGATCGCTGTGCCGAATACAGTTCTTGACCTTGCGTTTCGCGCGACTGTCACATTTCGCCAGTCAATGCTCTGAACCCATTCTCATCATTATCGGCATAAAAACAATATCCAATAATGATTAAATGGTATATTAAAATTCAATTAATTTTAAATAAATAAAATTTCTAAATATATTAATTTGTACAATATTTTTGTGTAAATATATATGTATATTATATATATATATATTTTTTTTAATATATATATTTTTTTATACATTATTATTATAAGTTGTAATATATATTTTCCTATAGGTTTATTAATTTGTATTATTTTAGTATTTCTATATTTTTCCGCCAATTTATCTGTATTTAATTTAATCAATATTTCATAGCTTACAAATATACGACAATCATATTGTTTCGCATTTCGTATACAACTTTCTCTGAGCTCATTGTATCAACTTGTAGACAATTATGTGTACCAACTCGCAATCGAGATAAGAGTGCAAACATTACAGCAAACCCTTGTCCAGCAATGGTTTGCAGCCCTCTCCATTTAAATTGCTGGCGATAATCCTTTGCCGGAGCTCGCATATGTCGGAGATTTTTCACGCACGAGAAAATCTCTTAAATGCTGCCAATCTCGAATGTCAATAGCAGCGGCCGTCGCGACTGCAAGCGGCGCTGCTTTGGGGGCTGAAGGAAGCAGTGTGTGGGGCGTGGCACTGTGCGAACCTGTTAATACCAAAAAAAAATTATCACACAATTACGATGCCCGACAAAAGGTCAAAGGGCGTCTCCTCAGCCCAACAGAGAATCGTTTAAAGACAAATTAATGTATATTTAAGCTGCCTTGTAGACTAATTGCCCAAAGGCCTCGGCCAAAACAAGCTCCACAATCCAACACCAACAAATACACACGCATAGGCATACAAACACTCTCACAATCTTCGGAAAAACATTGAAAATCTCACGCCTTTGTTGATTAATTAATCAAAGTAAATAGCTGCAGCGAGTAAGCGACGTCATTAGCGTAATCTAAACTGCCTATTGATAAGCTTTTTCCACACCTAATGGCTACATTAATTGAGGGAACAGCCCGACGAGCAGGGCCACACCGACGACAAAGCCGAGCTGAAGTTGGCTTCGGGCAGCGCCATCCGAATATCTGATGGGGAAAAGGTCATCCCAGAGGCTATAACGATCAATGAAATCGGGTGGACCTAACTTAGTGACATTGTCATTGTATAACATCTGCATCTCTGTCTCATTGCAGGGTGGCCAATATATGAGAGAGTTGTCCAGGGGCTCACTGTGAAGATCAAAACTGAATTGGAGCCATTCACTGATCTCATTGATTGGGCTTACCCCGTACGTGCAAAATGAGTTATCCAACTGGTCAGGCGCTCCATCATGAACAGATCCGTATGATTGGGACTGAAGATTGAGCCATACCACAAGCTAGGCATCACATACTGCCAGTCATCCGCATGCCCCACTCCAGTTGGCATATTGTCATTATCCAGCGGCGCCGAGACACTTCTCTGTCCAACGTAATCCATGCGCATGTAGTAGACATTGGTGTGGCTGCGTGCTATCTGTACAAGTCTATAGACACCGTGGCCTATAATGCCATCGGAGAAGATCTGTCCAAACCTCTCAATATTCGTGGCGTTCAGCTCCTCGACATCGGGACCCAGATAGAAATCCTTCAGGCGCGTGCTCCTTCTTACATTATAGTCAAACAGGAAAAGCTCCGGCGCATACTCATTGAAGTGCGTAATGATGTCGTGCAGCAGCAGTTTATTGTCCAGATGTCCTAAGGGATTAAGTTAATCTTAAGCTCCGTCAGTTGACACTTTATCTCGCCTACCTATGGTGGTAAAGTCCAGCTCGTTGGCGGTGTAGCTGACCATCAGCGGCACCCGGTTAAATCTGCCGCTGGCTATCAGAGCACTGGGATGCATGGGCAAGAAATATCCATCGACTTCGTAGTTCCACTTCATGTTGACGAACTTGTACTGTTCCCAATCACTACAGACGTCGACGATGCGCTGCCAACTGACTTTGCGTAGGCATTCGATCATGTCGAACTCATCGTACATGGGACAGCTCAACTGTCTGGCCAAGATACGTGTCCAGAATTGGTTGTGTATGCTGTAGTGATTCGTTGCCGAGCCGCTCATAAGGATGGCACCATGGAACAGTCCAGTGGACAAAGGCGAGGCCAAATGTAAGCTGACAGCCATGGCGCCTGCACTCAAGCCCAGTATCGTAACCCTGTCCGGATCGCCTCCAAAGTGGGATATGTGCGATTGCACCCACTCCAGTGCCATGACCTGATCCAAATAGGCATTATTGCTGCCTCCCAGGAAGCCCAAGGCGCCCAGCCGATAGTTGAAAGCCACCATGACAACATCGTGATCCAGCAGATACTCAGGTCCAGCCTCGTATTTGCTATGACCGCTGCCCAGGACATTGGCACCACCGTGTATATACACAATCACTGACAGACTGTCATTTAGAGTCTTGGTAAAAACATTCAGCTTAAGACAGTCCTCGCTCATCAGCAGCTTGACGCCCGTCTGGGGACATATCAGCGAGTCGGAGGTGGCCTTCAATGTGGTATCTCCCCAGGCCTGAATTGGTCGGGGCGGCAGAAATCGCAGCTCACCCACTGGCGGCTGAGCATAGGGTATTCCGCGAAACGCATAGATCGTCTGGTTGCGAAAGCTCTTCATTGTGCTACCTTGGATGGGACCCAAAGTCGTGCGCACAATCAGTTCATCATCACGTGGCGCAATGCCAAGACAGAAAGTGAACTGAAGCAGTAGCACCACCACTACCACCACCACCAATAGGCAAGTCATATTTCCTTTTCTCACACGACTTCCGTTTTCTATGAGAATATTTTGCTTGATCGGTTTTAGTTTTTCTTTCCTTTGTTATTTGGCAATTTGGGTGGTGCGACGCACCCGCATGGACGATCTTTCGACACTAAAGCGTGCCACGATCTGCAACTGTAACTATAAACTTCACACGGTCGCAATGCTATCGCAAAGAAGCACTTGATAAGCTTATTATTGGCATTTGATTAGCTTGTTTTATTTGATTACAAATCGTGTTGTGCTCTCTATAAATAAAAACTCATGACAGCAGAAAAAACAACATAAACTAAACAGTAGGCAAAAGCCAATTTAAAATGTGAGTTTACTGCCATATGGAAGAGAAGAGAGAACTTTCAACTTGTGTCTTGAATATCTTTAAGCTTATCAATTTAACATTTTAACAGCTCTGGGCTTTATCATGTAAATAAATGAACCCATTGCCCTTGTGCTTAGGGATATCTCACTCTAATCTTATCCACAAATTGTGTTCTTATATAAATCTGATGTCACACAATTTCGAATCTTAAAAAAACAATCTCCATTTTATATATGAAAATTAAAATAATGAATAACTAAGTTTTCAAAGTAAAATACAAATTTAATTAACAAATCTCTTTTTTCTTCTCTCTTCTCTTCTTCTCTTCGCTGTTCTCTTTTGTGTCTCCTCTCAACTCTCTTCTTTTCTATTCTCTTCTGTCTTCAGTCTTCTCTCTTCTCTTCTCTGCCTTCTCTTCTCTGTCATCTTGCTTCTCTTCTCTCTCTTTTCACTTGTCTAAATGTCCTCTCTTTCCAACATCTGTTTTCTAACTTCTCTCTTCTGAATTTGGTCTTTTTCTCTTCTTTTCTTCTTCTGTTCTCTTATCTCTCGTCGCTCTACTCTTTTCTCTCTTCTGTCTTCTAGTTTCTCTTTTATGTTTTCTATCTTCTCTCATCCGTCTGCTGTCTTCTGTCTTCTCTCTCGACTCTTCATCTTTTCTTCTTTTCATCTCTTCGATATACTCTCTTCTATCTTTTTCTTCTCTATTCTTTCTTCTCTTGTTTTCACATCTTCTTCTCTTCTCTTCTCTTCTTGTCGTTTGTTTTCTTCTCTCTTCTCTGCTTGTAATCTGTTCTCTTCTTCTCTTCTCTTCAATTCTATAACTAGCATAGCTTAAGCCTAATAATTTTCGGATTGCTGGTCACTAAAGTAGTCAGCAGCATGATCAGTCATAGATATTCCTTTTTCCAAATTTCCATCATTAGATGATATTCTCTGGGACTTCTCACTGACCTTGGCCAGTCACATTCGCAATCCATTTCAATTGAAACTTACTGCTTCATTGAAGTGTTGGATTGAGTTTCGCAGCCGTTAGAGACACAGCGCCCTTTCACTCTAGCAGCACGGATGCTGCTGATCCTACGCCCGCAGATTTTTTTAGAATTTCGTAGGTTTTTCTCATGGCTTTGGCAGCAGCCAATGGCAATGGCAATGGCAGCAGCTCGCTGAGATTTAAATTGATTTCCTTATTAGTGCACATCCCTCTTGTAATATTCAATTAAAACTACCCACGACGCACTCATAGCCGCGTCTATAGCTTCTCATTGATTGATATAAGCCGAGTGGTAATTACTCGGGTCCCCGACACTTTCCAGCACTCTGATTTGCCTGGGCAAAAGTGAAAATGATGGCGGCGGTGCTGTTGTGTGAAAAGCTGACAATGACCTTTGTTAAATCAATTAAATTAATTATGGCTGGAGTCGCCAACGAGACGTTCGGAAATTAAGCAACAAAGCCAATGGTCGATAGTTCATTTAAATAATTGTCATGAACAAATAGAAATATTTACTACAATTTTTATAATCTGGAAAATGTCGTTTCCACTGAAATATTTTCATTGTTGGTGGGATAATTCGTTTCTACATTGATGTCATTGCTAGCTATACTTGCCTAGTATATGCTCTATGTATTATTATATAAACCTTATCTTCTTATATTTAGTATATAAAATATAAATATTAATTAAATATGAGCCATGCCTTTCTAGTTAAAATTCTATCATCAAATCTTTTAGTTGATAAAGTACATTTAATAATATAAAGTTGCTGGCACCCTAGTGTAGATCCCTTGTATGACATATATATAGAAGATCATCCAGTCTCTGCATGTATACAATATGATCTCAATGATGTTAAATATCATAACGACATTTGTTCACACATCGGCGAGTCTCAACATTTTAATCAAGAAAATAATTCTCAGTAACCCCAAAACTTGCAAATTGCGACAATCTGCTGCTGCTGCTGCTGCTGCTGCTGCTGTGGAGTGAAGCTGTATGTAATATTCCAGTCACTTGAGTGCCCATGTGCGCGACGTTTCGCCACAGGAGCTGCCCAAGCACCGACCACCGTGTACCACCGTGCAACATCGGGCCTCAGTACTCCAGTTGTTGCAAATATATGAGTGGCCTCTTGACAGACATCGTCATCATCATCAGCAGCAGCGGCAGCAGCAGCAGCATCTCAAACTGTGCCACTTCAGCGGTTATGTGTATTGTTTGCGGCAAAGCCGCGAAATGCTGAAGCTTCCTGTGGCTTGATGACGTCGCGCACCACAAACCACTTTGGCAGACATGCAAAAATTTCTCACGCATCGTTTGCAGATGTTGCAAGAACTGGGAAGTGGGCAGAAGAGAGAACTTAAAAATGGAAGTTGCTTGAATAGTGCGCCGAGCAGAACAAGCTAGAGAAAAATAAGTTAATGAGCACAAGCTAATCGATAAGGAATATCAAGGCATGGCGAATGTCCTTAGGTGAATAGAATGAAGATAGGTGAAGGATTGAAATGAGATAAAATGCTGTGAGCTACTATCTGTAAGAATACTAATGAATACCGAAAGCATGTGGATTGTCTTGGTATATCAAAATGTAAATGAAGACATCGAAAATGTCCTTAAGTTTATAGAATGTATTAAGCTGAGTGACTTAGCAGTTTTCAATGCCTCTAGCAACTAGCTAAAAGGAAGCTAAGAGAAAGCTACCAAGACATGAAGTAGTTGAATGTAGATGTTGACCTAAAGACCCCAAATGAGGAAAGTTGCCAAATGGCAACATTAAAAATATCAATGAATATCAGCATATCGAGACACGCATTGTGCTCGCTATGAGCTGCCTTTCTTGAGGTGACTTACAATAGTTTATAATGACAATATGTATGACCTTTCATAACCGCCGGAATGATCTTGAAGCACATGCCACGCCCTTGGTGGCCTACAAGATCGATTTCATTTATGTTAGATTTGTTAATTTGTGCAGCAGCTGCCAGGCCAGGCCAGAGCCAGGGCCTAGGCCAAGGCCACTAGAAAACGCATATGTGAATGCAAATTGAAGATATTTTAATAAGTTTTGTGCTCCGATATTTAAATGACATTTGACAAGTTGAAAGGAAACAGAGTCGCAACTCTCAAGTGACCAACATGCTGGCCCCGAACAAAGCCGGAGAGCCGGCGAGCCACGCCTCATACGCAACTTGGAACAAACAATGCTGAAAGGAAAGGAAAACGCCAAGCAACAATTGCCGAAACGATAAACCACTTGAGTAATCAATCAAAGCGATATGCTGCAGCACAGGCGAGACGTCGCGACCTCTTGTAATGAATATTTAAAGATGGGAATTATCGCATTGGTATCGTGTCGAGGCTGGAGAATGGAGGCAGAGCTAGGGACAGGGGTAGTTAAGCATTTTGCATAAATGATAGCGAAACAATAGACCAATATCCTAAGGCCTTCGTTCGCTGCCTTTGCATATATATGCGATAATTTGAACACAAAAGTGCTCAGCTCCGAGCAGCATGTTGCGTCTAATCTATACATGAATATTTCTTGTAATCAATACATAAGAACTGAATCCGCTGTAAGGCACAGGGAGAGAGACGTAGAGTTTCTTCCTTTGAAGATCAGCGATCCTTTGGCTCAAGTGAGCAAACGCACAAAATGTGAAACAAAAAACAAAGGCGAACACGAGCACTCGAACCACAATTTCTTGGAGGGATCGAGGGCCATCGCTGCCATTGTGATATTGTAACGAGCGTGACGTCTTATTTGTGCCAGACAAGGCCAAGAGCCACGCAACGGAAGGGTCGCCGAACTGAACTGAACTGCACTAAGCTTCCCTTATCCACGCAGTGCCAAGAATTTCACACCAAGGCGCACACATTGTTGTCTAAATAGGACCTAATTCTTACTTACTTATTGCTTAGCTGTTCGAGTGCTTCAATCTAAAGCTTTTCTCAAGGCTTGCAGCACCACTCGGCGGTTACCCTCTGTCTCTTCAAATATATTTGTTGCAATTATGGGGCATAATAAGCTTATCAAATTTGTCTATGACACATGTTTTGTTTTTTAAGCTGAGTGTAAGATTATTCTTGAATTGAATAAAGTAATAGCTGGATCATAAGTAATAACTTGGAAACTACTTAAATTCTTCTGATTTGCCTTTCATTTCGGGTAGCTTATTTCTGATCTGTTTCAATCATATTTTTTTATGAATTTTATTGTTACAGTAAAATTTGGAATTTATACAAATACAGTAAAACTTTGAATTTAATTTACGCATCAATTTGTTCAATGCGTCTGTGTTCTACGAAAAATGTAAGCACTACATATTTGTATATGCATTAAGAGCTATTCAGATCTCTGGCAAACATTTTAACTTGGCAAATAAAATATATGAAGTTGTTTCCTAATTTTTTTTTTATTTTAAGCTGCTTTTTCAAGATTGATTTTCCAAAAATTTAGTTCATAATAGTTTGAATTGTAGCCACACTATAGTTCAGTTATTTATAGATCTAGAGAACTGATTTAGACAACTGCTTAACAAATGCAGTCTTAGAACAAAGTACCAATAATAGCATATCTTATACGTTCTGTCATTTCTGTTATCAAAGTAAAAATTATGAAAATTATAAGCAGAATTAGACTAAAACGTCACAACTTTGTCGAAATTAATATATTTTAAAAATTACTTTTATTTTAGTTTTCTAAAACTCTACTGAGTACTTAATGTTAAAGAATATGCAAAGACGAATCCAGATCCACCAAATGCTCTGCAAGCTTTGCTCAAACAGCTTGCCATGATTAAGATCTTGCTTGATATGAATATAAATTCTCTTACAAGTCCTTAAAAATTTTCTAACTGTAACAAAACTATGATCAACTCCAATCTACTTTTATTTCAACAATTAAATTTTATATTATTTCTTTGCCTTTAATTTCTGAATGGTTTTTCTTTCTCTTTAACTATTTTTTCGTTTGCTTTTTAATATACCATAAAAATTTCAATTTCGTCGCCTTAACAAACAACTTAATGGTTGAACATGCCAATAAACTGGCCAGTTTCAAATTTACAACTCCAATTGCCAACTCCAAGTTATACAATAAGAATTAATGTGCCCAGGGCCCAACCCTCAATTGGAAGAGCTGCCGCCTTCAGCTAAACAACAACAGCAACAAAAGAAAAGGGCTATGCGAACCCTAAAACAAAACTTTCCATCAATATGTGGCAGGGTCTACTGCGTATTTTTGCCACTTAATTGAGATTAATTGAAGATCTGAATAAACAGCTTTTCAGCCATTTTGTTTATGGCTGCGTTTTATGTGCACAGCCGCCGGAGGAGGCGAGTGAGAAATATTATTAATAATTAACAAAAGGGCACCCCGAAAAATAGTCATAGAGCAGCACTGAAATTTTATTAAATTAAATTGAGTGCGACGGCGTGCAGTGGCGGAAGCCCAAATGTATCTGTAAGATACATGCATGCAAATCAAATATTTGTTGAGCCGAGGTTAATGCACTCGTCTCTTGTTATGGATACATTGTGAGATTCGACTATGTAGAGTATAGAGAGTGTAATTGTGTGTGTGTATGTGTGTCTAGCCCTTAATTGGTCTATTGGGCAGACGCTCAGTCTGCGTGGCTAGGCTCTTAATAGGTTTTGGTTGCTTTGTAAGTCACAACTAGCTATTTAAGCTAATTGACATTCAAATGCAGTTGAATAAACTTGAAGAAGTGAGAAAACACTTAAAGGCAATATATATACAAATATATCTATGTAGTTGCATTTCTAAATAGAGGAGTTGCATGAGTGGTGCCGTGTAGCAAAGAGAAAATATTTAGAGGCATCATTTATAGAGAATCTTCGAGACGAGCTGCAAGATTCAGAACATTTAAAGATAGTAAATCAATTCGTAGTGGAACTGAAGTATAAGAATCATAGCTGAAATACTAAGCTACAGTTCTCAATAAATGAGTCTAGTTCAGAAATGCTCTATAAGTATACATAAGACTCGATGGATGTATGCAAAGTAGCTGAAGAACAAGGATTCTCACTCTAATATATATTATGATCTCCGCTGACAATTTCTTCTAAACGTCTAATAGCAATAGTCCTTGGCTGTTTCTGTCACTCAAATGAGTTAGTTTCAAACGTGTTTACTGTAACTCCAGCAACAATAACATTTAGTTGCACTCATTGTTAAATTATTGGAATCTGCGAGTCAAGCAACATTTATCATCGCAGAGGACAGCTTCGCGACCATCATTTATAAATTGGCCGATCGCGCAAAAAACGCTTGAGTAAATCCATTTAATTGCCGAATGGCAGTGGCTGGCTTTAAACTCTTCAACTGATGATGATGCGGATGCTGATGCTGATGTCCGTGTAATGTTCCGGGCGTGCAGCCCGTTCGCTCGCGGACGTGGTTCGCACTCGTGTAAACATGCGTTTGTCATTAGACACACCGGAAATATTGACAGCATTCGACACGCGGCACACGAGCAGCAGCAGCAGCAGCAGCGGCGGCACCAACTCTTGCCACTTTATGTGGCATTTGATTTTTTAAATTTGCCAAAAAAAAAAAAGAAACGTTTTCAACTGCTGTAAAGAGTCCTGCCCAACTTTTTGCTCTTCTGCTTGAGTAAACAGCGCGAGGGACTGCAAATAAAAAATAAAAAGTAAAAATAAAAAATAAAACTCTTGCGGGGTGGGGGTTGTTTTTTGGCACGGCGAGGGGCGCGCGTGTGTCCTTTGTCTCTGCATCTTTGTTGTCCAGAAGTGTCCTTACCATGCCGAATTGCCGAATCTTTTTTGCCTGTCTCTGAAGTACCTGAAATTTTACAGTTTTAGTTGTTTTCTTTCTTTGTTTCCTTTAAAGTTTACTAATTAGATTTTATTGCGTAGCGCGAATCGCTTTGTCACCGGCGGCAAGTGTGCCTAATTCGCTTTTTTATGGTGTGAAATGTCTTTAGGCATCGGCTTTACCTGAATACAAAAAAATAGATGATCGAATATAATTAATGAAATATTTTTAGGCGAAACTTATCTAATTTTTTTTTATAGGAAACAATGATTTAGTTTTGTATTTAATATTATTTATAAATTTATTTGTAAAATATTTAATTTATTAGCTGGAATTTTAGATTAGCAAGCGACTGTTTCAGACAACTATTAAATGTGAATTCAAACAGTGAACGTTTGTTTATGTCTATAATTATTATTTAGTAAATGTTTAAATGTTTCATAATTTATTATGAGTTATTATGAGTTATAATTATAGAAAACAATTTATAATGTATATTTATATGTTTAATATAAATTATATAATGATTTACATAATAAATAATTTATTTTATACTAAATATGTGATGTGAAATTACTTTATTTTGAAATTCATATATTATTTTTACATATGACTCAGCCAAGAGTCAATTACTTTAATCAAACATATTAAGATAATAATTTAACTATGAATTATAACAAATTTAAAAATTTATTTCAGGCATTATGCAAAGCTTATAAAGCTCTTTAAATATATCTTATCTTTATATGATAAGATATTTTTAAATAATGTTGACTATAGATTCTAATTAATGAATTAAGATCAGTCATTGATCAACGATATATATATGTTAGTTATTACCTTAAATTTATGTCACTATATACCTGAACTTCCCTTGCATCTCAACACAGTTTTTATTAAAAAAAAATGTAAAAAATACACATATTTGTGACTCAAAAAACTTATTGGGCCTTAATTTTTAGAGCCTATTTTTGGTTAAATTCGAACTTAAACCAAAATATTCGAATAGTTTTATGGAATTTAAAAATCAAATATTTTTCTAGAAAGGCTTAAAAACTATGTATAATACTATGTATGTACTATGTACTATGTACTATGTACTATGTACTATGTACTATATACTGTGTATATATACTAATTTAAAAATAAACTAATACCACAATGTTCGAGAGATTCTTAAACTAAAACTGAAACAACTTCTGTAAATGCCACGCGCTCTATCGCTCTCCCTTTCACTCTCTCTCTATCTCACTCTGCCACTCTTGCGCTTATTGCTTCATTCCTCGGAATTGCACGGTGAGTCTAACGCATTATGATTAGGCAATGCGGGTAGATAACAATTCTCAGTCGAGCCCTTCCAATGGTGGGAGAAATTTGTTTATGGTTCAAGTATATACAACATAGAGCATATGTAATTCAATGCGATAATTTCCACAGACCCAAAGCAAATAATATGCACGAGAACAATTTTTGATGAAACAAAGCGAAACGAGAAGAAATGCAAAAAATATGAGAGGAACAAAATATAAATAGACAAAAATGCGCGTGGGAAATTATGAAAATATTTAACAAATATTTCACACGTAATCCTTCATAAAGAATTGTGTTCAGCTGACAAAGCGGGCCCTAAGCCCATTAACCGAAATCCACATAAACACCTGACCGCAGCCTCGATTTGTTTGGACATCGGATTAGCCGGCCAAGCTACTTAGCAGCCACTTGTCCGAACGATCGGTCGATCGCAGTTGCTGATCGTATGCTCTCTGCCGAAAGTCGAAACATTTCAATTTTTTCTTGCTCTCTGGTCTCGAGCGAGCCTGACGCTATCGTGGGCCAGCGATCTTGTCCCCGCGCCGCAGGACACTCGCGAACGCCGAGGACTCACGCAGAGTGTGAAAGGTATTATCAGTTTGACTCGATCTTCTGTGTGTGTTTGTGTGTTGGCTATATAGTTGTTGCCGTTTATGTTTTGAGCTTCATTTATCAGTTTTTGTGGAAATGCCAGATGAACAATGAGAAATTATGAGACTTGCTTTAAATCATTTACCATTTAACATTTACCATGATCCGACTAGCCCAAGGGTTGTTTCCAACTTGCTCATTGGCCTTATCTCTGGCTGCATCGATCGCAACTCTCCGGCTATTTGGATTTTCATGTTGTCGCCGTTGCCAAATGAATGATTTCCTATATGCGGTTTTAATTGCGGCCAACAGAGACGGCCATATATAAATTAATGTATGTATGTGAGTGTGTGTGTGCATCTATAGCAAAAAGTACAGTTAATTAACTGCGAATTGTTGTTCGACTGTTTGTTAGATGCGAGTTAGTTGATAAGCCCCCGGCTCTCAGGGAAAGCATGAAAGCATTTCCTTTCACTCAGAGAGCGGAAATATGGCCAGGGGGAAAGATTGGAATCTGACTAAGAAAAATAAATTATCATGTGATTGTCGAGTTGTACTAAAACCGTTGATTAGCTATGAGAACCATATATATTTGTATATAGATATTGAAGTGCCGAAACACTATGTGAAATATAGATGCACAAATATTTTATTATATTTTGTAAATATTACAAGCATAGTAATTGAGTTTATTGTAATAAAATTATAATATAAAATTATAAAATATAATATAAACATTTTTTGGAACTCTAGACTAACAAGAGTCTATGTTCCTTTCCCAAATAAAAATATATTTGAGTCATTTCATTAGCTAGTTCTATTGAATAAGTTGAACTAATAATTGTAACCAATTTTTTATAACTGTAATGTTTATAGAAAAAGAAATGTATATAATAAAAATTTGTATTTCTGCAAAACTGATTAAAATATTTTCACTATGATTTAACCCGCTTAAAAATGCCAAGAAATTTATTTTTAAATTTATTAAGAAATTTCATTTACATATAAGACTTATATGGTAATAAATATTTTAGTAAATGCATTAATAATATTCAGTAAGATTTTCTAATAGTATAATAATAGAAAAGGAAAATTATATAATATACAAAAATATTTGTAAAAATAAATATATAAATTTTATTTTTAATTTTTCCATGAGCGGAAAAATGTGAAGCGATAAGAATTCAAGGAAAGACCTCATGCTATTATGCTTTAACTCTCTGTATCATATAAAATAATTTGAAGAGCAGAGCTATTATAACCCTTTATAGGCTCTCATAAGCTTCTCATAGACTGCCAATCGTGCACTCTTGAATAAATACATTTAAATATTAAAAATAATATAGTTGTTGTTTAATACTTAAGATAATAATCACATTTCGCGTAGCTAGTCAAAAACTGTTTACTCTACGCTCAAATAATCCCAGTTAGATTTGCTTTCAAGCCGGACTCTGGCTGCACTCTGGCCAAAAACCGCAACAAATCCCTTTGGGCGTTACTTCCCACGTTCGGCCCGGGGAAGTTGTCGAATTTACGATGACATTTATGCGTAATTTTTGGTTAAAATTTTATGGCTGCGTCACGGACCGAACGTCGAAAGTGAGTGGAAAAAGAGTTTCGAATGGCCAAACTATTCGAATGGATTGCCTCCCCGGGGAGAATGTCAAATAAATTTGAGTGAAGTGAAAAGTTGCAATTGATGTTGGCATTGTGAACGTAATTGAAATGGAACAGTTAATTTGAGGGATCATTAAAGTGCCACACCCACTTGGCAAGGCGCTGCCAGGCCAGGTAGGCGCAGGCGCTGGCATAGATGATCTTTTGTTGTTATCAAAATCTCATATGAATATATGAATTCCTTCGTCGTATATGCGGAGTCATGGCATCTTTTCAAGTCAACGCCCCTTCGACTTTGTAATCCTTTAAGGTCCTGTCGCAACTAACTCATATCGCGTGCTGAGCAGTCAATCTCTGCTGAGTCCCAGGCCAGTCACTCGACGGGTTGCTCATTCATACGTTTGTGATGTGCCATAATTGCACGATTTTCTTCTTCTTTTGAGGGAAGTGTGAAAATTATGGTGTTTACCCGTCGCCTTGTTCGCACAACCCTTCAGCTTTCGGCTCTCGGCATTCGGTCTTAATGAATATGTTTGTTTTCTTTATCTACGGCTTACGATCGTAGAGAGAGATGGAGAGGGAGAAGCGAGAAGGAAAGAGACTATAGAAATTTGTTTGCTAACTTTATGGCATATGCCTGAGTTATGGCATTTGACTTGGGTTTTCATATACATACATATATCCTTTTTGGGTTGTGGGGTTGCTTATGCTTCTGCTTCTTCTTCATCTTTTTGCGTGCTAAATTGTGTTTTATGATCCTGTGCAAGGAGGTTCCTTTCCGATTTTACTGCAGATAGCGTCAGAGTTCTTTTTCATTTATTTTTTTTTTTGCTTTTTGCAATCGTTTAAAGCTTATCGCTAAAAAGATCGTGAGAAGTAACACCGTTATGTTCGAATGAGCGCTGTACTAAGGTTAGAAATGGTAGTTTCTTATAAGAATATTATCTGAGACATTAAAATTAATCTAATTTTTCTTTGATTCAATTTTACTTTATTTTTTTTTTAATTTTTTGGAAATTTTTTCTGCGTTTTTAATCATATAATGAATGTTTAAAGCAATAAATTACAGCCTTTTACATTTCTTTTGTTGAACAAATATGTTTACAAAATGTAAAAAAATATTTTTTGTAAGTTAAAATAATGAGTTAAATTAAAATAATGTACAGTTAAAAATGTTGTAATGTAATATTTAATTTAAAAATAAAAGAACTTTTTATTTTGGCATAATTTTACATTAGTTCTGCAGTTAAATTACTTGTTAAACAACAGAATTGAAGTCCCACAAAAAATAAAGAAAGTTTAAACTCATTAATATATTAACACATTAATTTAACTATCTTTTAAAAACCGCTCTAATTATTTTCAGCTCAAACTTCGACTTGCCTCTCTAAATATCTTTCTAATTATAAACATATATAAACTTTTCCAGCTCCAGAGCACCACATTTCCCCTCAGCTGTTTTTGCATTCATATTTGATGCTGCTTTGAGCGCAAACTTCAATACAAAACTAAACCACAATCGCACATCTGCTCGGCTCTGTTTGTGGTTGTGCCAGTGGCTGTGCCTGTTCCTGTGCCATGTCCTGTGCCGGTTCCTGTTACCCATACCCCATGGCCACATCCAGTGTGTGTTCACCAGGTGCCTGGTAATTCACAATTGTTGTTACTTTTTTGCTTTGTGCGCAGACTTAATTAGCTTTGACTGCCTGCTTTAATAAAAATATCCACTGATGTTTTCCTCCACCCGCCCCCTGCCCCTGCCCCATTTTACCGACGCGTGTTCCAGCAGGAGCAGAGATGGGGACAGAGACAGTTGGGGCGCAGGTGTGCCAATGCAAGAGCAGCGCGACAGCAGCGCTGCAGCCGAGACTCGACTGCTCCAGCAATGCAGCGGCAGCTGCCAAAGCCAATGGCTGTCCAATCAAACCCGAGCACAGCCAGCGCCAGCGCCAGCGCTAGCGCCGACGTCAGCGGCGACGACTGGATGACGAGTGCCCACATTATATGAGTATAAACGGTAAAAGTATTCCAGTAGAAATGTGAGAAAGAGAGTGTGCTAGCGACGACTGCTGTGTGTACGTGTGTGTCTGACGGCTGACGGATAGCTGGCGTACACGGATAATGAACGGATAAACCGGATAAACTGGAAAGCAAGCCAATGAGAGCGCAACGGTGCGAGTCGAACAAAAACAACCACCGCTGCGCCGCTGCCGTCGTGGTCGTCGTGGTCGTCGCTTCGGTCAAAAGGAACTTAATGTGGTGTTCGGCACAGCCAGAGACAGTCAACATTGCGCAGCCGTTGTGAACGGACGTCTACGCCGCGCCGGAAAATCAACCAAAAACGCTAGTCGAGACAGCCTCGACACAGAGTGCAGTGCAAAGTGCAAAGTGCAAAGAGAGTTTCAAACAAACCACAAACATTTCAAACTGAAACAGAACTTAGTTAACAATGGTCTTGAACAATATGGCCGGTACGATGTGCCTGCCTCTACCGCGGCCTCTGGCTCTGCCCCTGCCGCAGCCCAGTCCGGTGCCAAGTCCGCCGGCTAGCAAGTCGCGCATACAAATCGAATGGGATATCAATGATACGATTGTGCCGGCGGTCAGCGAATTCGACGACTTCAACGACTGGGCCAATGGCCATTGCCGCCTGATCTATGCCGGCCACAGCGAGGATGCCAAGAAGCATGCCAGCGGCTGGGCCATGCGCAACACCAACAACCACAACGTCAACATTCTAAAGAAGAGCTGCCTGGGCGTGCTGCTCTGCAACGCCAAGTGCCGGCTGCCCAATGGAGCCAGCGTGCATCTGCGCCCGGCCATATGCGACAAGGCGCGTCGCAAGCAGCAGGGCAAACAGTGCCCCAATAGGTAAGTGCCAACTACAGCGAGTTTGCTCCGAGCCGTCAAGTCTAACTCAAAACTTTCTTCTTCAATTAGAAATTGCAATGGACGCCTGGAGATTCAGCCGTGTCGTGGCCACTGCGGCTATCCGGTCACACACTTTTGGCGGCGCGCAGGCAACGCGATCTACTTCCAGGCCAAGGGCACGCATGATCATGCGCGCCCAGAGGCCAAGGGCTCCACGGAGGCGCGTCGCCTGCTCGCGGGCAACAGACGCGTGCGCAGCCTGGCCGTCATCCTGGCCAGCGATGCGGCGCTCAATGACAAGCTGTGCAGCCTGCGCAGCAACAAGCGTCCGGTCAAGACGCAGCGCAAGCAGCGCAGCAGCAACTCAGAGCTGCTGCAGCAGTCCAGCACAGAGCTGACGGGCTACCAGGCAGCGACAACAGCAACTGCAGCAGCCGCAACAGCAACAGCAGCTGCGGCAACAGCGGACGCTTCGACGAGCTTCAATCAGACGCCAAGCAGCTACGTGACGCCGCAGTGGAGCACGACGGAAGGCTACTATCAGCAGGACGCGTCGCTGGGCTATGGCAGCGGCATCTATGGCTACGACATGCTGCACTCGCCGCTCTCCACCAACAGCTCCACGGCCAGCTACTACAATGCACCGGAGGCGCAGCAGCAGCAGCAGCAACAGCAGCTTCTGCTCTCGCCACAGCAGTCGCTGCCGCAGAGCAGCAACAGCTACGATCAGATGACGACGGCGTCAGCTGGCTACCAAGCGGGCATGAATCTGTACGAGAGCTGCGACGATACCTCCAGCCTGACCAGCAGCTCGGGCTACAGCTCCGAGGACTATAGCTACTTCAATGGCTATGTGCCGCAAAGCTTGGATCTGAGCGGCAGCTCCAATGCCAATCCGGATGGTTTCTATACGCCACACTCGGAGATCTTCAGCGTGTTCGATCCGAACATCAACAGCGGCGGACCATCCACAGTGGAGCTGCTGTACGACGAGGCCACCGCCTATCAGCAACAGACACTCCAGCAGCAGCAGCAGCAGCAGCAACAATCCTTCATTGCATCGCCCGTCTCCTACCAGCAGCCGCAGCAGCCGCAGCAGCAGCAGTTGCAGCAGCATCCAACTGCGGACTACTACTACAGCAACACAGGCGTGGACAACGTGTGGAACATCCAAATGGATGCAACGGCCACAACGGCGCCCTACCAAGCGACAACTAGCCTAGAGTCAGGCATTGGCGTCTTCTGTTAAGCTTCACCAGATCTCGACAATTCAAGCACATCTCACCCAGCCCCTTTGAAACACTCAAGCGTTGTTCTAGTCTCTAGTCGAACCCCCATCGCCCCCGCCTTCAGCCAGTTGTGCAGACTCCAAAGTTTTGTTGTTGCCCCACCTGCTTGTTGGTTTTGTATCTTTATAACGTTTATAACTTTTCATGTTTCTAGCTCCTAAGTCCATTGAGTACATTATGTTTCCCCAGCTATTCCAAAGTTTTTAACTTAAGTGCATATATAAGTACATTAGTCTGTTAGTTATCTAAGCGACAAACACCCACCTATTTATGAATTTTGTAATAAAAAAACACAAGAAAAACAAATATCGAAAGTTAATTCTTTATTCCTTGAATGGGGCATGGGAAAAGCATTCAAAATTGCCAGCGGAACTGGCAGAGCAAATATTGTGGACGGGCTTAAGTCTTCACTTTCCGCCCGGGGGTGCGGCACTTGAAGCTGGCCTTCCACAGGCATGCAGCATGGCATATATAAAGTTCATAACTCTATAGATATATGATAGATATGATCAATGTATATAGCTAGCAAAAAGTTGAATTTGAAGTTGAGTTGAACATGACTGCATCCTAAGCCTTAGCTGAGTTACTTTCTAGAGTTTAAACAACTTTGAATGATCTACTTGGGAGGGTCCGACTAGGAAATACCCTGAACCCCTAACAGCCAACTGTATTAACTTGAACTGTTTACTTCATTAAGTGATAAATCAATAAAAGTTTTTAAAGCCATTCGAGTCTATTTATCAAAGGCTATAGCAGAATGCCAGTTGAATACAAGCTCCATCCAGGGCTTTTGCATCTTTGCTCTATCGGCTCCCTCATAGTTCTGCCAGCTTGAGATTTGATCATTATTATGTTGCTTAATAATTTGTTAATAAAAGCAATACATTTATATATCAGCCTCGACGCCTTTTCTACTATTTAAAATGTTAATTTATTCAAATGTGTTTTTATCAACTTAATTGCATAAATCAAATGGATCTGCTCCGATCGAGTCCTTAGTTCTCTCCGCTTTGATCAAAATTATGGCAACCCAAGCTCGTGCGTAACTGACTGTAGAAAGGAACAGGAAAAGCCGCTGCTTCTGCTGCGTCTTCCACTGCTGCTGCAGCCTCTGCTGATGCATCCTGCGCTGTTCCTGTGTCAGCAAGATGTTGTCCTGTTCGAAATCTGCCAGCGATATTGTGTTCGGACAGACAGTTATCGCAGATATGGTGTAAGCTATTGCGTATATGGGCGAATATAGGCTCATCTGGAGCGGCGTCTACGGTCGCACCTGGGCACCTGGGCTTAGCTTCGCAACTGGGCGAGGAGCTGTTCTGATAGTTTGAGGGTGGCATGTAGAGTCGCTCCATGCTCGTATCTAGCTCGCATTGGCTGGTGGGCTGAGGTTCGGAAGGTTCAGTGTGAATTATATCGTTCCAGGCATCCCGGAAATTAGGCGGGATTTTGTTGGTGCTGATCAGCCCATCGCCAGCTCCATTGACGGCATCCAGGGCAGCGCGTTGCGCCGTGAGGAACATCGTCATGCGAGCATCGAATTTGGCCACAGCATCGTTCAGCACGGAAATGCTCGTATCTGTTGCCGTGGCCACAAAGCTTTCCGACGTTTCAGCATCGATTTTGGCCGGACGAATTTGGGGCTTCGATGCAATTGAGAGTAAGCTAAGTGTGGAAGAGGAGCTGGAATTGCGCCCGTCCAAGACCGACATGCTTTGAACAGAACCTGAACACGGCAGCTTCAGAAACTTATGCCCTTTCGAAGGCTTGAGCCTCGGACCTGAGGCGCAACCCGCACGCTTGACTCCTTGACTATTATGCCGATGCCTGTGCTTTACGACAGCTTGCTTACGGCTCTTGGCACGTACGGATTTTCTGGATGCGCTTCGAAGTTGTGGCAACTCGGAGAGATCCGTTGAAGACTGATCCATCACTTCCGCCACTCCCTCTGCGTCCATTTGAAAACATTGCACAGGCAGTGGCAGTGGCAGAGGCAGCGGCAGCGGCATTGGCAGTGGCAGTGGCAGTGGCGGTTCCTCCGTCTTGCACTTCGGTGGTCTCTTCCTGCGGGTCGGCGAGCCCTTCTTGGGCACATCCTTCTCCTCGCTATCCCTATCCTTGCTGAGCAGCTCCACCACCTTGACGAACCAGGGCAGCAGATCAGAAGCATCGCCATCGCAATTGAGGATCAGTGGAATGGATATCTTCCGCTTCGATTTGCCCTTTCTTTTGGCACTCTTCCGGGGCGCACTCTTCTTGGGCTCCAAATCGCGACTCTTCGCCATTCCTAACTAACATATATGTATTGCAGGAACCTAATTTAAACAACTGAATACTTTTTTGTTTAGAATAACTGTGTTAGGCGTTCTTGTGTGTCTTTTGTCATTGCCTGAAATATAATGAGAAATTCGTCAAACAGCTCAAACATCAAATCAGCTTGGCTCTTACAAGATTCTCGACTGTTGCTGCGTAGTACACGTAGCTACTGTCTATCTGATCAAACAATATTCTGCTTTAATACACAGCACGTGGCTCTGCTCCGAGATGAGTTTTACATAATACAGAAAAACTATTTTATTTTGCAATTTTTTTTTGACGAATCTCTCTCTTTCTCTCTCCCTATCTCTCTCTCTATTTTATTTTACAATTTTTTTTTGTCGAATCTCTCTCTTTCTCTCTCTCTCTATCTCTCTATCTCTCTCTCTCTCTCTCTCTCTATCTATCTCTCTCTCTCTCTCTCTCTCTCTCTCTCTCTCTCTCTCTCTCTCTCTCTCTCTCTCTCTCTCTCTCTCTCTCTCTTTCTTTCTGTCTTCCTCTCTCTGATTATACCCTGAATCCATGAAAAACGAGCATTCAGGCTATAATAGTTTTTTTAAATGTATGTAACAGGCAGAAGGAGGCGTGTCAGTCTTCATAAAATATATATATTCTTGATCAGGACGACGAGCTGAGTCTTTTTAGCCTCCTTTGTCTATTTGTATGTATGAACCTCAGAACCAGAGCTACAAAAGCGATGTGCGTTGCATATAAGTTGCGAGCTCAACTCCAGCCAATGTTGAACATTTTTTTAAATTTTTATAAAAACATGCTATAGATACAAACTCTGGAGTATAATATTAAAATGTAGATCGATCTAGGCTCAGAGTATGTTCTAGTCTGCTATCCTCTCTACAGCGTACTGACTTGTTAATAATAATTTACATTTGCATGAGTCTTTACAGTTAATACTAGATTTTCGTAGCCTTTTCCACTTTGTCATATTAAATTTTTTTCAGATTATTCGTATTTTGATAGAATGAATTTATTATTATTTATTATTATTATTTATTATTATTTATTATTATTATTTATTATTATTATTTATTATTATTTATTATTATTATTATTTATAATTATTAAAAGAAATTATTTAGAATTATTTTCAAAACATGAAGGTCTACAGAACACACACTTCGAATCTCAATTGTAGACAATGCTTAACAATTGGGGTTTTACAGAACTGAAAATTCCTGATAAACAAAAAGTGTACTAATATTGTCCCAACTTAAACACATTCATGATCTTCTAGTTCATTCTTCTAGTTTTTCTTGTATTAATACTATTTTCTTATTATTTGAAATATTAAAAGTATGGGACTTAGTTACATGCAAACACCAATCCTTGAAACTTAATTTAATTTTTAGTTCTAGTTGTTCAACTAGCAAACTCCGTCTACTCATCAACTACAGAATCCTAATTTCGTACAAAACAATGCTTAACATATTTTGGCATAGCCTAATGACTCTTGTTCACCTTGAACACCAGCAAAGATTGCACCTAAGCCACTGCAAGAGTGACCCTTTATCCACTCAACTAACTCAAGCTCTATCAAGAGAAGTAATATCTCCCTCGTCCAACATCCGACGGAGCCTATAATTGAAACAACATTGTTATGGGACACACGATAAAGCAAAAGCTTATTCTGATTAGGTCTATTTTATCTGTCGTATGTGCATGTCCGTTTTGGATAAAGCTAACAAATTAATTTAATCCTGATCGCTGTCGGTAGGCGGTCGTGGAATTGAGGCCTCAATCGGATTATCATTCAATTCAAGTACAAAAGCAAAAATATTGTCAGTCGAGCGACTTAACTGGACGGTATTGATCGGCAAGACGTGATAGCCATCGCCGGCGGCCAGCATATCGATGCCCTCGACCATGCTGGATGGCGGCACTGATGCGCTAACATTCATGGATGCTTCGCCCACGATTGATGTTGCCGTATCCCTGCGACGCGGCTGCGCTTCGGCATTTTCTTCTGGCGATTCAATTATGGCGTCCGCCATGACGCGCAAGGCGTTTATCAGATCGGGCAAATCGTTGCGCGCTTGGAACTCATTCGAGTTCGATTCCATTGGGTCCACGGCAGGATCTTCGGGCCGTGTGCCGTATGGTGTGCGATTAGAGCCTTGATAAGGCATCATGTCTTCGAGGAACTCTACTGCATCCATTGGGCTAAAACGTCGCGCCTCCGACAACTGGGACACCATCTGAGCCAACTGGCCGCGTTGCAACTGCCCCTCGGCCAGATTGCGCTCGCATTCCTCCAAGTAGCCGTGCAATATCTCCAGGCTCTCCCGTGTGGCGATCAACGGGACCCGTCTAAAGCTCTGGCTTCCGATTCGACGATTCACACGTCCAGTGCGTATATTTTCATGTACGTTAACCCCAAAGCGCTGTCTACTGCCTGTTATATCGCTACGAGAACTGGCTCTCGGTGGACGCGGCCGAGGCCGGTGAGACCCTTGACTTGGATTATTTCGTGGCACACGTCGCACACGGGCAGATCTGTCAGTGGGGTCCGTGGTGCTGCGTCGTCCACGCGAGCTGTCCTCCTTAGGTGGAGTCATGATTAATCTCTAACTAAATATGTATTTCGTTTCTATATTTCGTGTTCTGTGTAAGCGTCTGTATATGGCTCGCTTTTATTCCAAACTGATCCATCGGAACCAGTCACAGTCGGAAATATGATTTTCCAGGCAACTAAGTTTACAAGTTTCGTTTTGTGAATTCGACAAAGGACTTCAGAAAACGCACAGAATTGAGAGGCATTATCTTAATATGAAACAAAAGTATCTAGCATATATATTTTGTAATTAGCTCAGGATTGATTCAAGTAGTTTTAATTTAATAATTTGAGGTTGTTCCTTATAAAAGGAAAAGTTGGCAGAAGAAAAGCTTAATTAAAACATTTGAATTTCTAGAGTAACGTAATAAAGGTAGATTTCAGATGAATCAGTCCATTAGTCAGCTTGTTACTTAGGCCAATCAGTCGGACTGCATTTTGCTGCTTATAGACTAAACAACCCTCTTCTATCTTTGGGCAGCCACACAGCTTGAAGCCAGGCGTTATCCCGCATTAGCCTGCAGGATGACGCCCCGCTAAGGGCTCTAACGGAGCAGTGTCATCCGTGCGCCTGCGTTCAGTTTGCACTTAAATATTTTTACTAATAATATAATATTACTTTTCAGCGAAGTCATAGACTCTTTTCCACGCAGCTTTCTCTTTGCAATGCTCAATTCTAGTCTCTTCTTGACTATATATATATAGCTTCTACCAAGTCGATTCTTTCTTCTATTCACCTGTTTCAATTGCAAAAACTGTGCTTTGCAACGCCCATTGCATTATATATTGTTTCTTGATGTTTCTCTCGAACAACCCATTTCTAGAAAGATATAAGGAAATATTATGTGTCTAATATCAAAGTATTCAAAAGACGTACAGTTTTTGTCAAAGGTGAAGCAAACATTGGCCTTCTTAAAGAAATTTCGACTATGCTCAAAAGCCGAAATAGCGCAGGAATGGAAATCATCTGAAAATAGTTTCTGCTCCAAAGAATTTTTCAGCATCAAATCTAGTTTAGTGCTGGATCTTTACAAATTTGAGCAGAAAAATGCAGAATGAATCAATCAGGAATTCTTTGCGCGAAAATCGATCTATTTGAGAGCCTTAAACAAAAAAAAAAAATATTAAATTGTTTCAAACAGAAGGAAACTAATGAAAGCACTTCTTGAATTGAACACTAAAATAAATAAAATATATTTTCCATGCTCAATTTATAACCATTCGTAATAATTTCTAGTTCAACTATCTATAAATAACTAAAGTAATTAATTAGGATATTCATATCATATAAAAATATTTTTTAATAAATTCAATAGTTCAATTTATATTACAGCAAAAAAGTATTTAAAAATTCTTCCCTTAACATTTAAATGTTTTTTTTTTTTCAATCAAACTTGTTCAAAATGCAGTTCTCTCACACATTTCGCTCTACAACTTAATTATTTGCAATTTGATGCGAAAGGACTCATTAACAAATTGGCCGGCTCTAAGGCTGTGAGGCGCTGAGGCTGTTATGCATATTGAATTAGCTTTGGCAAATTCGCACAGCCTCCACCCCGAAATGTGCCAAAAGATCGTTTATGCCAAATCTGCGCTCAGCTTCACGCGAATATTGAATTACAAAAGGCAGCCAAAAGGCAGCGAAAGGATCAAGGCAAACGAATTTGCATAATGCTCAGCTGAGGATAACACAAATGGAACAAAGTCAGTCGAACGCATTTGCATACAACTGGGTGCTATATAAATGTATATATATATACGTAAATATTATTACTTTAGGGTCTAATCAAACAAAACAAGGACAAATACGCGACCTCTGAGTCAGGAAGACAGGAAGCACACGCTCTTGCTTGATTTATGGTCGGGAAATTAACATAAAATGAAATCAAAACATTATAAATGTTTTCATTTGCGCCCGGGGGTAGCCAGTCTGGACTTGAATTATATATGCAAATAGCGAATGAAACAAAGTCATCTCGATTGCCCCCCACCCCGGCTCGCTTACAATCCGCGAATATCCTTGAAGGACGCACGCGTCGCGACTCGCGCACGCTCAACATGACAACTAATGGGCGTTTTGTTTATGGTCGCAACCTCAAACCCTCATTAGGGTCGTGCCCCTGGGAAACCCTTTCGAGCAGCATACGTTTTTTATACTTTCAATTATTTATAATCAGCTTAGCATAAAAAACAACAATTGCAAAAAAATGAATTTCAAATAGTTGAGTACTTGGCCGACAGCCTTCTGACTGCTCCTTTAATTGTGCATAAAAAAATCATTAGGGATTATTGGTTTATAAAAAATATGAGAAAGGTGTATTTAGCTGTTTATATCTATATAAAGTGGCAGCTCGAGTGGCGATTGAGCGGGTAATCCATTAAGCAAACTCCTCTATCTTTGTGGCACGCCTTATTGTTTAAGCATTTATAATATTTTTTTGCTACTGTATAATATTTAATACTAAATTGTTTTAATACTCCCTAGTAGTATCTTCCAAATTTATTAATAATTCTAATATATATAATTATATATACAATATATATAACAATATATAATATATATAATAAATTATTAATATATTATTAATTAAAAGTAAGAATTAATTAAATTAAAATTAAAATTAATTAAACATAAAGTTTTTTAACTTTTCGCTTCAAAACTCGGCAAACTATAATTAATATAATATAAAATAATTTCTTTTTTAATATAAAAATAATTTTAACATATAAAAATAATCGTAATAAAAATAATAAATGAGCAAATAAAATATGAAAACAAATGAATATTTTTTATTCAAATATAAGGAAAATTCTAGTCGGCAGTCGAGGCTTCTAAGGGATAGTGCTGTATATAGTGCTATAGTGCCGTAAGTACAATCTTTCTTATTTTATACATCCCTCGCAAACACCCTCCATACACCCACATGCATCTGTGTGTACGTATGTGATGGCTTTCTGCTTGCTGCGGAGTTGGAGTTCTTCCAGCTGGACTTTCTTAATCAAAACCTAGTCAAAACGTAATATTGATCTCTAGATGTAATTTAACCACAATCAGACATATACAAAATCTGGGTATTCTCTAAGGAAAAACTAAAGCACGTTTGCAGTTTCCTTTTTTAATGGATTCAGGATAACAAAATAGAATTGTTAAATATTTAGTTAGACTCAGTTAAAGAATAAATTAGCAAGGCTATCAAGCAACGTAATCTTACGTCAATATGTTAAATAAATAAAAATAATAATAAAATAAATGTTAAATAATAAATAATAATTCTCTTTTTAATAAACATCTTCTAGAGTTGAACAGAAACATGTATCTACTCAGCCTATCTCAATAGTTGCAAACGCTTTTTATATTAATGATAATATTCACCTGCCTCACAATTAGTATTTATAATCTATTTAATTTAATTTAATGTTTTCTTTAGAATATACTGAAGCTGTATCATGCCAAAATCTTAAAGTAAATTAATATGAAAGCTTAGACTTGCCCAGCGGCAAAGTCTTGAAGAAATCTTTTTCTCGAATGGCTCGACAATATTCTTAAACAGCGTAATACACAGCAGAACAAGTTGTTCATTCGATTTATATAAATGTTAAATAGAGTTTGAATATTAAATTTTAAAATTCGAATCTTATCTTAACCTTCTATATTTTTTACAGCAAGAAAACATTTTTTGTTGTGGTTCGCTCTATTCAGCTACCTCTTTGTTCTTTTGTTGTTCAGGCAATTTTCACGCTGACCCACCCCGTGACACGTATTGTGGGACATGCGCGACACTCGTTTGTAGCGCTTGGGTCAGCTCCTCGCGCATGCGTCCAGGACTCATTCAACCGCACATTAAGTGCGCCTCATTTGTGCCGAGGCGTTTGTTCTCTTTGTGGCGTGGCGTGTCCTTTTGAAGTGGGCACGTTAAATAGTTTTGGATGAACATTTCGGCACATTGTTGTGGGTTTTATTGTCGCAACATTTGACGTTGAATGCGCACAGCTTTTGCCACGTATCATAAATTAAATAGGTAATCGTTTTTTGCATTTCTGCAGCTGGATCGCCTGAATGTTCTGATAGACAGGATGTGTCAAAAGCCAGGCGAGAAGTCACACTTGAGTATTTGACACATAGAAATCAACTCAAACTATGCTGGCCTCAACGACCCTCCAATATCAGCGGGCTGATCATGTCAAACATATATCAATTAGTTAAAGTTCAATGAATAGAGACTGTAATATGTGTAAATGGTATAAAATACATTAATATAGACTAATCCCACAGATGTGGACTGCCGCATTAGAAGTAGTGAACTAAATCAACCGAGTCTAAATCACATTCTTTAACAGAATATCTTGGTAATTCATTAACTATTTCTAACTTTTTAATGAATGCTTTTTGCATTAATTTTAAATTTAATAATTTAAAAAATGTATTGTTTTCATGCAATTTAATTTGAACCTTATTAATTTTCATTTTTAATAGCGCCATCTACAGCTAAATTAAAACGCATAGCTATAGCGCCATTACTGAAATTATTTAAAGAAATCGTATTTTCAAAGTTTTAAGCATTTATACCCATCTACAAAGCAAAAGCCTTTTAATCATTATTGTTCATTATATTTATAGACATATATGAATCCATTATTGTATACTTTCCTGCATTTTTATTGAATATAAAAACCCGCTGATGCAAAATGCACTTATAAAGCACCATCTAGATATCATTTAAACCAAAACTGTACCATCTGTGAAATGTGGTGGTTGGCCAATTTTTGTCATCGATAGATTCGCTTACGTTGTCGGTACTTGCAGTGTGCAACAAGTCGGCACAGATTTTTATACAACTTTTTATTTTAATAAATTTAATTTTCAAGTTAAAAGTGCCTACGAATATTATTTTATTAACTACACTAAGTTTATAGCACCTATAACGAACTGTGCATCGAAAAATCAGTGTAAACATGTCGTCCAGAATTCTATGTGCAATTGGTCAAATATCCAGGCACCAATTACTGCACAATAAATGCTCTAGAGGTAATTTAACAATATAACTTTAAATGCATTTATCGAATGATAAAAGCCGATATAGAATAGCATGTGTGTATAATGAAGATAATATAATATTTATAGTCTTGTTAATCGTTGAGATATTAGAAATCATATAATTGGACTTTGAACTTTGTACTATCGCCATCGCAGATAATGCAAAATTCTAAAACTGAGCATGAAATATAATTTTGTGAAAGCTTTGCTAACATTAATTGTTCACTCTCAGCATATCCGCAAGCAATTCAATTGCAACGTCGCCTAATGTCCACAAATCCAGCTCCAAAAATTGCACCGGCAGCTGCCGGAGCCGTCTCCAATAAGCATCTGCAAACTAAAGTTGTCAATGGGGTGTTGGTTATAAAGATCGATTCTCCCAATGCCAAGGTCAACTCCTTAGGCAAGGAGGTGAGTGATGAGTTTGAGCTTATGATCAAAGATCTCGAGACCAACCCCGCGGTCAACTCGGCTGTGCTGATATCGGGAAAACCGGGCTGCTTTATAGCCGGCGCTGATATTGGTATGCTGGAGGCATGTCAGACGGCCGAAGATGCAACTCTTATCTCGCATGGCGGTCAGCTGATGTTTGAGCGCTTGGAACGCAGTCGCAAACCAATTGTGGCCGCCATCAGCGGCGTCTGCCTTGGTGGAGGCTTAGAATTGGCGCTGGCCTGTCACTATCGCATTGCCACCAAGGATAGTAAAACGAAACTTGGTCTGCCAGAGGTTATGCTGGGTCTGCTGCCCGGTGGCGGCGGCACTGTTCGTTTGCCCAAGCTGACATCCGTGCCCACTGCCCTGGACATGGAGTTAACTGGCAAACAGGTGCGTGCCGATCGTGCTAAGCGCTTGGGCATTGTCGATTTGCTCGTCGATCCCATTGGACCTGGACTGCAGCCCGCTGAACAAAATACCATGGATTATCTGGAAAAGACGGCCATACAAGTAGCCAACGATTTGGCCAGCGGCAAACTGCGCGTAAGTTCATTCACTGCTGTAAATATGAGATGAAATGCTTACTTCGGTTTTGTTTCCAGGTCAATCGTGAGAAAACTGGGTTGGTCAACAAACTGCAAGCGTTGATCATGGACACAGACTTTGTTAAGAACAAAATCTTTGATACAGCGCGCCAGCAGGTGATGAAGGCGTCTGGTGGTCTCTATCCAGCGCCCCTGAAAGTAAGCTAGCTACTTATTTACTCTCTATTTATATGAATTAACATGATTCGCTCTATAGATTGTCGATGTGATTCGTACTGGTGTCGACAAAGGCGCCGATGCTGGCTACGAGGCTGAGCGCAAGGGCTTTGGCGAGTTGTCGGCTACACCTGAATCTAAGGGCTTAATCGGACTTTTCCGCGGCCAGACCGAGTGCAAAAAGAATCGCTTTGGCAATCCACAAAGCCCCGTTAAGACTTTAGGCGTGCTTGGTGCTGGACTCATGGGTGCCGGCATAGTGCAGGTCTCTCTGGATAAGGGCTACAACGTGGTCATGAAAGATGCTACTGATGCAGGTCTTGCACGCGGCATCGGGCAAGTGCAGAAGGGCCTGGCCACGGCTGTTACCCGCAAACGTATCTCAAGTCTGCAACGCGATCAGACGCTGGCGCAGCTCTTACCCACACTAAACTACAACGACTTTAAGACTGCGGACATTGTGATCGAGGCTGTTTTTGAGGATATCAAAATAAAGCATAGTGTGATCAAGGAGCTGGAGGCTGTGGTCCCGAAGCACTGCATCATTGCGACCAATACCAGCGCCATTCCCATAACAAAGATAGCTGCTGGCAGCTCCCGTCCCGAGAAAGTAGTTGGAATGCATTACTTTTCGCCCGTGGACAAAATGCAGCTGCTGGAGATCATTACACATCCAGGCACTTCTAAGGACACCGTTGCCCAGGCTGTCGCTGTGGGCCTCAAGCAGGGCAAAGTTGTGATTACTGTGGGAGATGGGCCCGGCTTCTATACCACGCGCATTTTGGCCACAATGTTGTCCGAGGCCATAAGGTAAATCCTTCTTTTTGCTTATCAAACCAAATGTTAATCTCTGTTTGCTTAGACTGCTGCAAGAGGGCGTGGATGCCAAGGAATTGGATAAGTTAACTAAGAAGTTCGGCTTCCCAGTGGGCGCAGCCACACTGGCCGATGAGGTTGGCATTGACGTGGGCTCTCACATTGCCGTGGATTTAGCCAAATCCTTCGGTGACCGCTTCAGTGGCGGCAATTTGGAAGTCATGCAGGATCTGGTATTAGCAGGTTTCTTAGGTCGCAAGTCCGGCAAGGGTATTTTCTTGTACGATGGTCAGAGCAAGGGCAGCCGTCCAGTCAACACTGATGCCCTGGAGATTGTGAAGCAGAAGTATTCGCTGGTGTCCAAGGGCGCCAATACTCCTGAGGATTTGACAATGCGCATGGTTTCCCGTTTTGTCAACGAAGCTGTGCTTTGCCTGGAGGAGAAGATTCTGGACAGCCCATTGGAAGGTGATGTGGGTGCTGTATTCGGATTGGGCTTCCCACCATTTACAGGCGGACCCTTCCGCTGGGTAGACCAATACGGTGCAGGCAAACTGGTCAGCAAAATGCAGTCATATGCCGATCTGTATGGTGCTCCCTTCAAGCCAGCTCAGACATTGATCGATATGGCTAAGGATCCAACCAAGAAATTCTATCCCAGCTCTAACGCTGCGAAATTGTAAACGACAATACAAACACGAAATTTAGCTTTAAAGAGAATTATGAATTATGAATTATAGAGCCTTATTTCGAATGCATTTCTCACAAAGAATTTTTGTAGTAGTAACCGCCTGCCACATGAATAACAGTTGAAGTTTGAAGCTTTATAATAAACTATAACATGTAATATTTTCATACATTCATTTATTTCTTTGACACGAGTTTAGGAATCTCTCGCCTAGTCTAGACTGCAACGATTTTGTACATCAATTCTATATAGCTTAACCTAAGTACGTACTATAACAAAACATCCATTTCTATATACAAAGCGGCTTATACTATTCAATATCTCCTATATAAACACAACAATAAGCACTGCAGCAGCCAGGAGCTTCCACATTTAAGTTAATTAATATCTACAACTAGCACATTGAGCACACGACACATGGACACCGAACATCGAAGCACTGAAGAGCTGTGAAACTGACTATGGAGAAAAGTTGTTCATTTAACATATAAATCGAAGATTTATATAGATTTCTAAAATGTATAAAAACATAATAAAAATGCTATCAAGTTAGAAAAGTTTCGAAAAAAATAATTTGAAAATTAAAATTACGAAAATTAAAAAAAATCTAAGTTGTTTTAAACTTGTCTCAAACTTTTAGTCGTATTTTTCATAATTTGTTTTTGGCATTGTGTTTTCTTCATTACCCTTGCATCCCTCAGCTCCCATCTTAAGCTTCTCAGCTCTCAGCATCAATTAGTTCAAGATTAACTAACTAAATATCTTATATGTATATATATAAGTTCTTATATCTTATACTTATATTCCCGACCCGAATTGCGGCGCTGATATCGAACTGCTGTGCTGTTGCCAGCGGAACCACTGCCAACTCCGCCGCCACCGGCACCAGCAGCTGCAGAACTAGCACTGCCGTTAGGAACACCACCGTTCAAACGCTCCTGCGACGGATAGCGTTCCACAACCTCATCGATTAGTTCTAGGATGCCAATTTTGAACTTGCGTCGTTGCTGCGGCGTCAGTGCTGCAAGGTCCGGTAGAATGCTACGAAAGAACTCCATGTCCGTGTGCTCCGTTGCGCTGAGCCCGCCAAAGTAGGCGACACCACTGCCTGTCGCATCGCACTCGGTCTTGATCCGTTTGGCGCTGCACGGCTCGAAGTGCGCCGCCTGCTGTTGATGCTGCTGCTGTTGCAAGTGATGCTGATGGAGCACATGGTTATGGGCATGTTGCATTTGATGATGCAACGGTGTGGAGGGTGCATCGTTGTATATCAAATTTTGCCCAGACTCAGCCAGCTGCACGTCAGGTATAAAGTTCTGCAGGCTATTCGCACTCGCCGTTTCGCTATGCGCCGGCGATCTGGGTGCAGCCAACACATTTGAGCCGGGTGTGGGTGCAGCACGCTGTAGGCCCAGCGTTGCGGCTATGGCTGGATCAAATGCATCGATAGTCTCCTCGTCGTCATTCTCAGATAGCGACTGCTTCAGATCCAAGGACTCGCTGAAAGCAATGTTGTTATTGTTGTTGTGGCAGTACAAATGCTCCTGCTGATGCTGATGCTGCTGCTGCAACTGCAAGTGCTGCTGCGAGAACTGATAGAGACTAGCCAAGCTCGTATTGCCATCCATTGAATTACGCGTGGACTTGAGAAAGGGCAGCAGGAACGCCATGTGCTCGGTCAGATAATAAGGTTTGTGCTGTGGCTCCGAGCCGCTCTGCTGTTTGATATAGCGCGAGAGACAGGCACGCAGATTCCTCCATCGTTCCTTGCAATGAATTACTGCGATGGGGGTGAGAAATATCTATTTATAGACTCTGATATAACAGGTAAGCTAAAGACATACCACTCTCGCGTGTCTCTTTCGATATAAGCGCCCAGGCCTTCTCCTGGTTGTCTCTGCAAAGTCGAAAGTGGAAGAAGGCATTAGATGTGCTATAAAACTGATGTGCAATAAAATGGAGCTTGAAGAAATTATTAAAGAATTTATACAAATTTAGTTCTAGTCTCATTTTGTCACTTTGATAAGTAATTTATTAATGTATATTATTTATAATTTCCAATAATCTATCAGTAATTATAGTTAATAGTAAAGTATATATTTCCTGGTGCAGACTTATACAAATTTGACGATTGAACTTCCACTTAGTTGAAAGATATCCCAACTGGACTTCAGCTTGTGCGACTCATTAGTATGATCACACGCCTTATATACCCAACTTATCAGTATACCCATGACTAAAAGTAAGTACTAGTATTTGATTACTGTTAAACAGTTATCAATCGTTACTCAACTCACGCTCTCATACCTAAGGCTATGTATCTGGATATAGCTAGTTTTCATCTTATGCAATTGATCAGTATAACAGCACGAACATCTACCAATTAATCGTTGTTTCACGCTCACGACTCACGCGTCCATTACTAAGTACATACATCATATACATCACTATAACATACCTCTAGTAAATCATAATTCGCGACTCACGCTCTCATCACTATGTATACTATTTATTGATCTTCAGCCTGACCTTATATCAGTTACTTAGCATTATTAACATCTCATGTAGATTACTATTAGCTAATTAATCGTATCACGCTGCCATCTCCAACATCATATATTTTGCCACCATTCAACATCTTAGCTGCTTGGCTCTCATAAAGTTTACCTATTCAGTTTCTATAAAGCAATTAATCGACTCACGCTCCCATCGCTTACTCACCTGTTGCGATACTCCGGCACTTTCTTGTCGTACAGACAGCGATGCGTGCGCACCAAATTAACGAATCGTATGTTGAAATCCTCATCCGCTTGCATGACACGATTTGTTGATCCTATGGCTGCTGATGTTGCAGTCGGGCTGTTGCTGCTGTATAAAGTTGCCGCTGCTGATGTTGCACGCTCGCTGTCCCCCTGTCGATTGTTGTTATCGTTGTTGTTGTTGTTGTTGCTGTTGCTGGTACTGGTACTGCTGCTGGTGCTGGTGTTGTTGCTGGCGGTGGCGGTGCTGTTGGGCGTTGAGGTGGTCATATTCGTTCCACTCGTTGTTGTTGTGGTTGTCTTGTTTATTGTTGCAGTCTGTTAATTACAGAATTTGCAATCAGTTTGCTGTTTAATGTTGCAATGCTCCCGCTGCTGCTGCCATTGCTGTTGCTGTCAGCCATGCTGATAACAACAGCAAGTGCAATACACAACAGCAACAATGCTGTTGTTGTTGCTAACAGTCAGAACAAGAGAAACGTTTACTCAATGCGGTTGGGTGCTCCGTTTCCAAGTGCTTTTGGCTTGCATATGTGTGTGTATTGGTCTTGCTGCTGTCTCAGCAACAGCAGCAGCAGCAGCAGGCGACGACAGAGAGCTTTTTGAAATTGGTATTTTGTTTTTGTTGCTGTTGCTGTTGCTGTTGTCATAACTCTGTATATTTTGTGAAACCCAATAAAACACTAGACGCTGTTGTCGTCGTCGTTGTTGTATTTGCTTTTATTTTCAAAGCAGTTTCGTGACATTTGTGGCCAACGACAACAACAACATGGGCAACATTGTTTGCTTTTCGTATTATTATAGCCACAATAACAACAATAACAGTCATAAACGAAATAAAAAGTATAACAGGCAATTCGGCTGTACTCTTTTTTATTATTGTAGCAAATTGTTGCCATTCTTTGCGCCACACACACACACAGAGAGAGCTGTTTTGATAACAGCCATAGCTCTGTCGGCTTTTGAGTTAATGTATTCACAGCAATTCATATTCACTCACCAAATGATTCGTTTAATGATTCGACTGTCTGTCTGCCTGCCTACCCGACCGACTGTTATTGCAACTGCTCAGCTACTTGTTGCGACTACCTGTTTTGATTCTAATCAACCCACTCAGCTTTGCACCACCTCGGGCTCTTCCACTCTCTTTATGCTGCTTCATAAATCGCTCTCTCTCACTCTGTCTCTCTTTCTGCGGTTGTCGCTAAAAATCTTTAACAAATTTTCCCGCCACTTTCAGCACCTTGCGCTAAGCCCACCAGTTTAACACACAAACAACGTGCGCACAGTGGGCTGAAAGCATTAAACTTGTGGTCAACAAAAAATAAATAACGAGTGAGCTTTAAACTAAATTGGAAATATAGCAATTGTCCTAATCAGTATATGTATATATATATATATGTTTATTTATATATATATATATATATATATATATATATATATATGTATATATATATATATATATATATATATATATATATATATATATATATATATATATTTATTATATATATATATATTCAATTTGCAACGAATAACTATTTATAATCTACTTTTAATTGGCGCTAATAAAAGTTTTGCTAATACAAATTACTTTTAATTAAAGTGTTATATTTGCACAATTTGCTGTGCTATAAATATGCACTATATTCAGCCCACTGTGGCACAGTTGTTATGTTGTTTTTGGCGTCATCATTATTATCAACATTGCCAACTTCATTATCATCTTCTACGCTGCGCGCGTGTTTCAGTTCTGGCAGTTGTTGTTATCGTTGCTGTTGTTGTTGCTGTTGACGTTGCTTTTGTTATTGCCATTGCTGCTTCTGCTGCTGTCGCTGTCGCTGTCGCTGTCGTATGTTCTGTATTATTCGTCATTTGTTTTTGTTGTTTTCGTTAGTTTTGTTTGTTCGCCTTTAACAGTTGCCAGCGTCGCTGACGCAGCAGCAGCAACAGCGGCAGAGCAGCAGAGTCTTTGTTGTTGTAGTTTCTGCTGCTTGCTGAATTTCTGTTGTTGTTGTTGTTGCTGTACCGCCTGCGCAACTGTTATTATTGTAGCGGTGCTTGTTCTTGTTGTTGTTTTCGTATGACAAGTAGAAGAGAGGGCAGTCAGTAAGCTAGCTGGCAATATTAATTGTGATTTGTCTATTAACATAAAATACCTAAGTTAGTATTGTACATATTTGTGAGCACTAACTGTGTACGTACTCGTGTTTATTGTATGTCTGTATCGTACATACTTCTATATATATTTGTACAGCAACACAGCAACAAGAACAAGAAGAACAATAACAACAACAGCGCACAAAAAGTACAGCAACGTGCAAAACAAGAAAACACAAAAAAACAACAACAGAATATTTCTAAAGCTAACAAAACACACACAAAACTTGCAGAAATACCCGGCAGCCCCTTCCCCAAACCGCTGCCCCCTGCCCAATGACAGCAGCAGCAGCAAAGGCAAAGGCAATAACTTTGTTAGATAGAACAACAACAGCAGCAGCAGCAGCAGCAGCTACAACAACAAGCATAGCATCAGCAGCAGCAGCAGCAACAAAAGGCACAAACACACACAAACACACACACACACACTGGCACACAAACAGTTACACTATGGCATATAGAATATTTCTTGTTGGTGAATTGTTGTTGCTTATCTGGCCAAGGCATTGTTGCTGCTGCTGCTGCTGTTGTTGTTGTTGCTCTGGTGGTTTCTATTTTATTATTTCGAAAACATTTTCGTTCCGAACATGTTGTTTATTTTACCTGTACTGTGCAATATGCTTCCGGACCACTGTTTGAAAAACCGTTTCACAAATAAATTCGAATCGCGCTTATTATTTAAGCCAGTGCCGCGCACTCAAAACGGCGCCAAAAAGTGTCCGCTATGATGGCGACGATGGCAGCACTGATGACTGCAACAGCGACTGCGACGGCAACGGCGACGGCGACGGCTATTGTGACTGCGACTGCGACTGCGACTGTGACAACAACAGCGACGGACGACTGACGTAACATACAAAAAGTTGCAATTTTAATTTCGTTTTCAGTTGTCGTATGTTTCACGTTTCAAGCGACGAAAGCGACTAAACACACTCGGATACTCGGTATCTATCAGCTACAGTAGAACACAACAGAGCAACAACAACAACAGCTATCGCAGCAGCAGCAGCAGCAGAATTGGCCAAGCAGCGGCAACCAGGTACAGTGGTACGCATCTACCCATTTTCGCATGATTTTTTTTATATGAATTTTAGCATGGAATACGTTGAAAATTTTTTAAAAATTTGTATATATATTTTAAAAATTGCATTGAGTATGTCAACATTTATCATATTAAAATAATAATATATTTAATAAATATAAAATATATATATATAAATATATATATAGTTATGTAATAAATATGAGAAACGTGTAGATATATTTTTTACATTTATTTGGCTTAGACATATACTAACTAAATAAAATTTTAAATAAAAAAAAATAATTTAAGCTTTTTAATATAACTAAACATATTAAAGAAAATATATATACATGTTCACAAGTATACATAGAATATAAATTTTAAGTACATTTTATAGATTTGTATATATTTTTGTATATTTAAGGACGTTTCTGACATTCTCACAATAATTACGTTACCAATATATGATTATATTTAAAAGTCCAACTATTTTGCTCCTTTATTTGTCACTGTACCATTGAGCGACGACAACAGCAAACAGAGAACAACGCACAAAGCGCTCTCTTTCTCTCTCGCACACGCCACACCAACACAGCAACACACACACACATAGCGTACACGAGCGAACAACAGCTGGCAACAACAAGAGTACAACTTTTTGTTGTTGTTGTTGCTGGCGAACAACAAATAATACAAACAATACACACACACATACCCGAACACACGCACACACACTCACACAGTTGCAGAGACAAAACAGCAGCAGCAGAGCAACGGCAACTGCGCGCTACAAAATGCAAAGAGACAGAGACACAACGCAGAAACGACGAAACCAACGACGACGCCAGAAACAACACCAACAAAAATGTGCTTCACTGTGGTCTCGGCTCTCACTAAACATAATTGAATTACGGTAACAACATATTAGTGAATATGTTGATCAATATTATGGTTAACTAACCAAATAGGTAAATTATCTTTAATATATAAGCTAATATATACATATATCCACATATTTTCTTAAATATTGAAAAATATTTAAAGTATTAATAATAATAATTAATAATAATTTTACGACATTAAATTCTTTTGTATATATTGCCCTCTATTTTGTACTTTGCTTCGCATGCTCTTTACCGTTACGCAGTTGTTTTGCGATCGGCTTCGACTTACTGTTACCTGAATGCAAGCAATAACAGTGCCTACCATATGATTCGAATTCATGTTACCAACCACCCTAAACCAATGTTCATCTTCCTCTGCGAAGCGTGTGAGTGTGTTCGTGTGTTCGTGTTTATGTATTTGTATGTGTGCATCCACCTTAAATGAGTTCCTAACTCTCAGCGAACATTGAAACAGCGACAGCGACAGCGCAGCACAGCAACTGCTCTCAGAATAAACAAAATTCAAAGCAAACAAAAAAACACGCAAAATATTCTTGTGCCGTTGTTGGTTGTTGTTGTTGTTGTGAAAAGCTTTTGCTGCTCTGTTAGCGGACTTCAAAAGTTGTGTTATCATTGTTGCTGCGTTACTAATTGTATGAGCTGGCGCAAAAGCTTTTCTTCAACAATATTTGTTTACATTGTGCTGTAGGGTGCCGTTGAGCTTTTCCACAGCTTTCATTAAAAGGGGGCGCTTTAAGATTAGAAATTGTTTATCAATTTGAAGACAACCAAGCATATTGTTAAAGTCGACAATAGGTAAACACGCAAATAAATGCATACCAATAGAAGTCATATATACAAAATAATTTATTTTCTTTCATGTCATAGTATTTTTCAGTTATTCGTATCATATTCATACCACATAAATTAACACTTCATATTATTTCAATTGTTATTGTAGATTTAAGCAATAAAGCTTTTGTAAAAGCTCACCTGAGCTTATCACTCCAACAAATTATTGTACGGCATTTAATGATTTGTTTACAACTTGGTGGGCTTGCAATTTACCGCAAGCATACGCTTCAGCTTTGCCGCCCTCTTCTCACTCGCACACAACCCACCATTTACCGTGCCATTGAAAGCTTATCTACTAATGCGTGCGCGCAAAAATTCAATAAAAAGGAGGCTCGTTTCTGTTTTGGCCTACATGCACAGACACAGGCACGAGCTGACACGAGCCGAGCAGTCGAGCTGCCGAGGCGCTCGCTCGAAGCCAAGCCGAAACTTGGTCAGCAGTGGAAGCTTCAAGTGCAATCCGCTTTCGACGGCGCTTTAAAGCTAAACAATATTCGTGTCGCGCCTTCAGTTGGCAAAGGACAGTCGAGATAGGCGCTGGTCCTTGCGGGCGCCTCGAAGCACACAACGCTTTTTCTTGTTGCTGTGTCAGTTACGCGCTGTGTGTTTGGCTTAGTGTGTGCGTGTATGTGTGTGTATGTGCATCCAAATATTTGTCATGAATTATTAACAGCACTGAACTGAAAAATTTGTAATACAGCCCAGCAAGCAGAAGACCCAAAACAAAACGTAAGCAAACAAAATAGAAAATAGAAGATATAACTGTAAAATTAGCTAGTAGACAAAGACTTTTTATGCCGTTGCGATGCAGCTTCAGTTGAATGCATTTCTAAAGCGCATTTTGCGCTTTTGCCCACACTCTCTCTCTCGTTCCTTGCGCTCTCTGTATTTCTCTCTCTCTCTCTTTCTCTCTCCTCCTCCCTCCCTTTCTCTATCTCTTTCTTCCACTCGGCTGCTGCTCTCTTGCAGTGTAGAGTTTCGATTTCGTTAGAAAATCGAAGTAAGCTGTTGGGGGCATCGTTGCTGCGGCTACCTGTAGATGCCACACACACGCGCACATATTAAATGCATGTATGTGTTGAGTGCGACTATGTGACAGTGGCCAAGCGAGTCCTTGAACAGGGTTTTATTGTAAAAACATCATTGTGACGCCCTCGCCTGCGCCGCACACCTCCAGCTCTCGTTTCCGACTGTAATTAATCTATAATTCAAGGTCCAATAAGTCCGTCACGAAGGTTAAACATGACAAACTGCTTCTCAGGCTTTATGTGCTTTACTCTGTTTAATTTGCGACCTGCCTCTCAATGAACTTAACGGAAATTTAGAAAGACAAGCAAAAGTTTTTGTTTCTTTCTCTAAATTGACATTGCGCCATATGATGAAAGGATTTGTGAAAGGTATGCAAAGGCTTGCCACATCAAAAGAGTTTCTGGGTTGAGAATTCTAATGGTAGTAAAAATGTTTGTATATATATTAAGCTTAAGCAGTAGTACAAATTTAACTTAGATTTAGATGAAAATCTTAGCAAGATTTTCAGTATTCTGTGAAGTGCTGAATTATTGAATTCTAAATTAAAATAAGATATTTTGAATAAAATGACATCTTAAACATGTAGACAACAAGTCTGATTCTCACTCTACTCTAAAACAAATTTATTATTTATTGCTTTTGTAGTAGCTCTTGTAAAGCACAGCAAGAGCAGTCATGTAGAAAATTTAAGCTACTGCCTTTAGTGCCATGTAACAAACATGCTCAACACATAGTCCATATTTCAGCTTGAACATATTTTGAATATATATGTATATGTTAATTTGTAATTGTGATTCCGCACACACACGAAAATTGTTAGCAAAAATGCTTAAAATTCAAGCAATGCTTTAAGGAAGAAATCCTGCTGCTCTACACAGACCCAACCGCAACTATAAACGCTAAACATTATCAAAATGCCCCCAACATGCCTACACACATACAGACGCTTGTGGCACACGAGTTTGGCGTTTTAAAAAAACGCATTACGCATTCGCCATGTTGGTATTGAGGCAGTCTGGCAACTTCGTAGCGCGCCATAACAAAAACAAACAAAGAAATGAAGAAGAAAAAGCTTTTCATTGCTAGCCATTAGTGCTCACTCACACTCTCTCTCTCTCTTTCTCTTTCCCACTCGCTCACTCCCACTTTGTCACTCTCTCATGCTCTCCTTAAGTGCTACCTCCTTGCAGTTGAAAAAATAAATGAGAGTATTTTTTTGTTGATTTTTTTTTGGGTTTTTCCTGCTCGGCACCGCAGTTGCCGTTGGCGCTGGCGCTGGCGCTGGCGTCTGCGTCGCCGTCAGCAGACGAAAACATTTTCGCTTGAGTAGAAAATTTCAATGATTTTCGTGTCGCTTAGTGTGAAACGAACCAACAACTAAAACGAAACGAACGCGCGCGTAAAGCACAAACAAAAACACAAAAGCCAGCAGAGCATCCACAAAAAGAAACACGCATACAATTAACATTTAGTCTCCTGCACACCTGACCGTCGCACAGTATATTATAAACAACATTCTCGATATAAAATTAACAATAATTGTGTGAGAAACCCACATTTCTAAGCCGATTGCATTGAGCATAACGAATCCGAAACAAAAGAATCCACAAGTAGCTGAATGAGCGTATGAGCAACATATAAATAAAAACCCATATATATATATATACAGATGGATATGTATTAGTAGTACCTATATACGTACTCTCGGATCCATTAGAAAGACGCGACAACTGCATTCGACATTGGTTGAACTGCAAAACGTGTCGCATATATAAATATATAAAAATATATATACACTTGTTCAATGTCTTTTTTTTTTTGATTTTGTGATCGACTGCAATAGAATTCGTCATAATTTTTTGGAAATATTTGCAAAGTAAGTGTCTTTTTTTTTTTAATATTTGTAATCATATTTTTATATTATATTTGTATATTGTTTATTTAATATATTTTATTGGAATTCTCATTCCTATAATATTTAAAAAATGTATTTGTCCTAAGGTACCTATACCATACCCTTAAACTCGCTGTTGAGCTTTTGTATGGTTTACATAGATCACTTATCTATCAGGGAAACATATCAAATATTTTGTCTGAAATAAGAAAAAGAAAAGTAAATACATATAAAAAGTAAATAAAGCTATATAAATTATTATACTTATTTTATATATTTGTTATATAAAAAATGTATATTTATATATGTTTTATTATATTTAATATATAATATTTGTATGCATAAGACACATGTTTTCTCTTAATTATACAAGTATTTCCAAATTTGTCTGGAGCTTTTGGTTTTCCCACAATACTAAATATTTGTTCAACTTATGAAACATTGCAAGTAAATACATGAATGTATATATTTATCTTTTACAAAAATTAATAATAATTTTAATTTTTTGCTTTATGTATTAATTTTTTTTTTAATTCTTAAACCATATTGATCAAATGTATCAAGTATAGAATTGATAAAAAAACTTCCATTTCTTACTTAAATATTAGTAAATAATAGTAAATTCCTCAAGGATCTCTTTGTTCTGCTCCTTCTGAAGAACGCATTTTAATTTTTTTTGCATTTTTTAATTTAATTTCAAAATTTTTCTTTTAATTTTTCAAAAAAAGCTAGACCTCTTTTTATATACGAAATACTCGATAAGTATATGAATTATTGTTTTTAATTAATTTATTTAATTTTTCAACAAATCTTAAGTTCAATGCTGAGTTTCCATTGTGAATGCGAATGAAATATATTTATGTATATTAATATATATATACAAATAAAAAAAATATATAATTATAAATATATATATATATATATATATATATATATATATATATATATATATATATATATATATATATATATATTATATATATACTATTTTTGTGAACAACGCTGTATATGCATATGCATCCATTGTTTTTTTTTAATGTCTGGGCTGTAAGACATTCTCTCCTCCGTTCTCCTCCTGCATTAGTAATACTAAACATAAATAGCAGCCATTTCCCATATTTAAAAGAAAAAATCAAGACTCTTCTGGCTAACACTTGTAAAATTAATAATATCTGTATAATTCCTATACCTATTTATATTTTATTATCAATGCGCACTTGATCTATTTTTATTGTTTATTCATTAATGATTCATAGGCCGTCATGTAGTCAGGTCTATATTTAAATCGCCGCCAATTGAAGTACCAACCAACCTGCTGCTCCTCGTACACACACTCTTCTCTGTCTCTTTCTCACCTTCTGTTTTTTTACCCTCTTTCTCCATATTGTTGAATATTTGATCAAATTAGCTACATTCAGATAAAAAGAATCGAAATAACAAAGATTTTTAGTTGAATGCCTGCGTCAGCTTTGCCTCGCCTTGCCTCGCCTTGTCTTGCCTTGCTTTGGCTTGACTGTTCACAATCCACCCCATAGCCCACTCCTTCTTTGTGACCCTTGTTGCAGTCCATTTGTCTTCTGTTGTTGTTGTTGTCGCTGTTACTTGGTGCCACTCGGCGTATGAGTGTTATGTACATTTTTATAGCCAGCAACAGTCACACAAGCCGCACAATCAAGCGGCTGTGTCTGTGTTTATGTCAATTTCAATTTTACATGTAGCAGAACCTTAGACTGGGTGTGTGTGTATGTGTGAGTGTGTATACTGGTGTGTGTATGAGTGTATTTTGCTGTATATGAGCACCGGAAGCTACTACGAAATGCGCTTCATTGCAACTCTGTGTGTCTATGGCTAAGTATGTGTGTGCGAGTGTGTATGTGTGTGTGAGTGTGAGTACTCTATGTTTGTCTGTCTTTTGGGGTGGCACTTGTTAGAACGGAAACGGATATCCCGTGTGCTCTTTGCACAGTTTGCCCGCTCGCTTGATGCGCTCCTCCTGTTTGTCATTTCGTCAACGTCAGCCTCAGCTCCCGTGTCCTTGCTGCACACAGGAAATTTTAAATTGAATGTGCGCCCTGTTTGTTCTGCTTGTCCTGTTTGTTTGCTCGCTTGTTTGTTCGCTTCATTTTTTCTGTTGCTGATGTACGATTTGCGGGCTTTAACTGACTAAGGATTTTAGATTTGTGGCATTCTAGCTGAGTTGCAAGGATGTTTGCCTATTGCCCAGCAGATGGCTTCAATGCTTTGCCAACAGACGCAGTGAATGTGACCTGAACAGAGAAAACAAAAACCAAAACCAAGAAAACTAGAAAAAAAACGTCCGGAAGGTACGCAACATACACAAACATGGGAAAGCTCTCTGGTTTGACCTGGCAACAAAAGCCAGAGCAATATATATGCAACTAGCGTTAAAAGCAAACGAAATCATGTACTCACAGGAAAGATTTTAATGCACGAAAAGAGAGTAAACCATAAACTAGAGCAAACTACAATATAAATCTTCACTCTAAACCATTAAAGCCATGAAGTCTGAATAGTTTCACCAAATGAATGAATAACTTCTCTCTTAGTTCTCTGCAAGGAATTTTTTAATTTGTAGTACAATATTTATTCCGGGACAAGTGCTTCTGCCTGTTATATATTATGGAAAAGCTGATTTATATATGCAAGCTTTAGAGCTCCTTTTAAATAGTTGATTTGAAATTATCTTTGTTTTTATACTTATGCAGCGCACCGCTGCTCATTTCCGGCTTTTATCCTCTATTTTCACTCAGAGAGAGAGGAAATAGAGAGGCAAAAATTACATTGTCAAAGACGGAGTTTTTGGGCGCTGACTTCAAATTTTAAAATTTATATATTATATTTATTATTATATATATATATAAATATATTATTAAAATACATTAATACAGCTTTTTTTTAATAATGTTTCCTTACTAAATTGGTTTAAGCTTTAGTTTATACGTACTAATAAATTAGGTTTCCCAGTTGCAAGCTTGGTTGAAATTCTCTTCCTTCAGTGCCTATGAAGTTTATAATAGCCATAAGTTGTAGAACACATTCTTACAGTTTTATCAAGCATTTGCATATTTCTTTTTATTGGAATTACCCGCGCTACCCGCTGTGTGAGGCTCTAGAAAGTGTTTCATTTTTTATTTCGCCCTTTAAGAGTTGTAAATCTTTGCAGAACGCTGACAATTTTTGTTAGTTTATTCGGCCAATTTTAGCCTTGCGTATAAAATGAATTTGGCCTTCTTGAAGTTTACATTTGCAATGGCCTTTGACTTGTTCAGAGGGAGCCACTGCTATAGCCCTGCCACCCTTTCCACTATTTCCCCTCAGCTCTACGATGTGATTCATGTGCCCGCCATGACTTTGGTGTTTGTTGTTGCTTAGTGCGTGCGCTGAACGCTGTGTGCTGCATATTTGTTGAGATTTATGTGTGTGCCACGCACACAGACAGCCACACACACATGTTTTCTTCCCAGGGCCTTATATAACAACTCGGCTGTAACCCAATTTCAAATACTGTTTAAACAAATTTCAGTTTAGTCCATGCACATTCGCATCCGCAGTCGCAGCCACAGCCACAGCCACAGCCGCATCCTCATTCTCATCTGGCCAGTGTCCTCGATTTGGAGCCGTGGGTCTCTGCGGTGCCATCGCACAGCAGGCTATGGCCAAAGCCGTCAGCGTTTCAGCTTTAAATACTATGCTTAAACACTCGCTAGAAACCATTGATATAACTTGGCTTGGCGTTGGCTTTGGCATTGGCTTTTAAGTGTTATTGTTATGGCTGCAGCTGTAATCTTTTACCAAATATGTGTATGTATGTATATATGCATATAGTTATACGTGGATTCAACCTATAAACACTTAACGTGCGAGCCATTGTCGATTTCTCTTAGTTTTTATCTTGCGGCTTTTGTGCTTATCGCGCCAATCACGACGGCCAGGATGGAGGCGCACAGGGCACTCCTAACTAAATATACATATCATACATATACATGCAACCACATTACGTGTGTATATGAGTGTGTGTGTGTATGTGCTTAGAGCAGCTTCAAGTTGTTGTTCGTTGTTCTCGTTATTGTTATTATGCCCCCATAAGGACTTTATGCATGTGTGAGCATTTGTGTGTGTTAGCTTTCAATCCCTTTGTATTTGACACAACAATAAAAGCGACACACACGCACACACAGGCACACACACTCGACACATGCATAAATATTTCATTATTTATATCGGATTTCTTTTTCTAGTAGAGTCCTTTTGCATTGCAAGTCAACAGCTGCATAAATCGTTAGGTTCACAGCTTGGCCCGATTCGCTTTCGCCTGGCAAAGTTCTCAATTTGAGCTCCTCTAAAATTCAAGCTCTTGTTAGCCTATAATTACTTGTTGTGTTTTGACGGTGTAAAAGCAATTTGTGACTTGTGGCTTACATGAAATCTGAACCTTCTATAATTGACGGTTCTCTTTTCATCAATGTTATATTTTTAATTTGACTAAGCAATCTTTCCTACTATTTCTATGCAGTTATTGATTGTGTTTGCTTCACTGATCTGTATGTCTCGATTAGTTGATTTGGCTAGAATACTTAATATTAAATCGGCTGATGTAGGTCTTTGAAATATGTTTTATTATATTTACAGATTATGATATTTCTAATCTAATTTTTGCTGATCTAGATGGCTTGATTAGGGCATCTAGATGAGATACTTTGCATGCAAGTATACTTTTTATACTCATTCACGCCCGACTGCAACATTGAATTAATTTATATTTACACTATATAGCCAGAGCTGTACAAATATTCGAGATATACTATTAAAGTTTGTTATATAATTTGAATGTATTAGGGATTGAGAAATCTACTGAATATTCTTCCATATCCAACATTCTTTCATGTTAAAATAGAGTTCCTTTTAAATAAAACTAGTTGACTAAATGTGCGTAAGACTTGGAGCTCATCATCTCTGAACTATAAACTATATTGACTCTAACATTTATACTGTGAGGCATGTAATGGTTAACAGATAGACTATATGTATTCTAGCTCAAAGTCTTTAGCTGAAAATAATAGTAAATGGATACAAAATTCTATTATTATAATCGATATGCCATGTCTACAATCGTAGAAACAAATAAATTAATTTAGAATTAAAGTAAGTCAATCTCTCTCTTCACTTTGCCAATGTGTATAAAATGAAACACTATTTCAACAGAAGAGATCTAATCTCTATGCAACACATAAGTAGAATGGGAATGTATGCCACAGGCAGAGGGCTGCACTGAGTTGAACTGTCATAACATATCTAAAATAAATAAAAACAAACAAATTTGAATTCCAATTCCGTTCAGAGTCCGGTTTTCGTTGTTGTTTTTTCAATATGATGAGCTTTTTTATAGCTTTAAACATATTTTTATTGTAGTGATATATCAATCTATTAAGAACTTATAAAAATCATTCGCTTTTATGGCTCTCATCTGCAACAACATCTTCAGCAGCGAACATCAATTTGCCAATCATAAATTTGGTATAATTTCGTTATTCGACTGCTTTGAAGCCTTGTTGAATCTTTGGCCATTGTAAATTCAATTTTTCCTGTTTTTTGTCGTTGTTGTTGTTGGTCAATTCTCGAAGGCCAGATTCAATCAGCATTTGCTGTGGAATCGTGCTGACCATTTGTCTTAATTCGCTTGTTGAGGCAAATCGATAAGTGAACATTTGCTTGGCTTTTCAACTCTGTCGCATATTTTCCATAAATTTTGCATCAATCAAACTGTGTGTATCATCTGAGCGAGAGACAGAACGAGAGAGAGAGAAAGAGAGAGGGGGAGGCCACCCACTGAGGGGTTTGAAGGCATGTTATGGCCCCCTGAATCAACCTCAAGCGAAAGATGCCTGGCGTTTAATCACACGGCCGTCTGCTGATTGTTCGATTGTGTTTTCTCATGGCTCGCCGAAAGATTTCTTTGTGTGTGATTCATGGAAATTCAGAAATTGCTTTTGCTAGCAATAACAACGAAGCCACATCGGGGCAGATATCGCACGGAATGTGCCTGACATGAAAAGCGCACAAAATATTTGCGTGCAATCAAAATTAAATTATAAAAACATTTAAATTCATAATTTGGCAAGAGCCAAATGGAAATTTGCCCTCAACTTGAGTTGCGGGCACGTGGCAAACGCTAAACCCAACTGGAATTATAAATTAGATTTAAGGCCATTTCTCCGTGTCTGCTGTATACATATATATATATCAATATATGTTGCATATATATTTAAGCCAATTTCTGTTCAATCTTAGCCTGCCTTGTACTCTACAAATTTTGAAGAAAAAACATTTCCAATTATAAATTCAATCTACGCATACAAAATGTCACTTTCGTAACGATATACAGAGAACATAAAGCAGAAAGCTGAGCACGGCATTTGACACTTCCTGACAGACAGCCAGGAAGCACAATCGTTCTACTGGCTGCACACCTGTGTGCCACACGCATTTCCCTATCAATTAGCTACATATATATATATTTATATATATATTTATATATAAATATATATACGCGGTACATGGCCTTCATTGCTAGCAGGGAGAGCCGAAGGACTCGCCTAGACAGCGGAACGTCTCTGGTCGCTTTTTCGAGTGCGTGTTGACTTCGAGCTCTGCTGCTATATAAAAACAATGAACATAATACTGACACAAATAAATAGAATATAGATAATTGAAAATCTCAAAGTGACGTATTTGAAATACCCTACGTTTGACTGAAGCTAAGTTTTAATTTCAAATTTCTTTTGATAGTTGATCAAATTAATGAATAAATAAAATAAATACATATTTTAGTTAATTCTTTATGAAATTAAAATTGATATATATTTCCATTTTTTTTAAATAAAAAGAAAGTTCAAGTATTTATAATATTATTAATATGGTTAAAAATTCTCTAAATACATAATTTAATGAAAATAGTTTGAAATTTAAAATAGATTCAGAATTTTAAAAACAGATTAGGTCAAAAATAAATTTATATATAATTTATGCATTCGATTTTGTAAACTTTCAAAATGATTTTCAACATTTGTACAAAAAAGCCATAATTATATTTTAATTTTTTAATAATTTAATAAAAAGTCATATATTTTATATTCATTACATTTATAGTTATCTAAAGTAATAAATTCATTATAATATTAACTATTGAAGTCTTGGCACTTAAAAATCTTTACCTTATCACTATTACAAGAAATAAATGGAACACATAAAGAGAAACTAAATAAATATTATTTTTTTTATTATCCTCTAAGTTTAAATTAATTAATTGGCATGGCTATTTCTAGCTGTGGCAAATTATATCATATGTTCTACAAATCAAGAACATAGTTTTTCGGTTATTTGTGAGAAAGTTTCTTTACACTATAACCAAACACCTTTAATATAAACTATTAAAATTTTTTTATGTAAACAATTATATTTTAAATATAAAATAAATGTATATATAATTATTTTATAAGATCCCAAGCCAATTCCTATGTTTATCTCTTATTTAAAGACACTTTCTTGTATGCTTTATTCTTCTCCTAGATAATTTTTGTTTCTTCAAGACGTTTAAAAATATTGACATGCCTCAAAAATGTATTTTGAGCAGCGCTACAAAAACAATGGGTACTACTTGGCTGGCTCGCTGGCTGGCAATATTGTAGTATATACTTATTTGTTTTTTAATTTAGAAATTGTATAACCCGATTACTCAGGAGCATTGTGCTGTGGTCTGTCTGTGCGCGCGTATCGTTCGCTGGCATGCCATTCTATGTTTCTATATACTTCACTTAATGGCTTTTGACCGGCAAGAAGATACATGTACCTCTGCCGGATCGCTTCATTGCGTGCTGGTGTCCTAAGCTCAAGGGAATTACGACTAAGAGCTGTCCGCTTCAAGTGTTTACCACGCCAAAGGCAGCGCCAAAGTATTAACAGCATTTGTGGCTTACATATTTAATGGCACGCTTTGAGACGTTCATTTATGTGGGGTAATTGCATTTGCTGCAACAAGAACACAAGGATGAGAGCGTAGTGACTAGAAGATACTCCAAGTCTTAAGCATGCCAAGACTAACTACTTTAACAGCAACTCAGTTTGAATAACTTCAACTGGGATGTGTTGAGTGTGTAAATAAGTTAACTTACTGTATTTAATCACTAAATCCTAAGGATCTAAGGATTTAAATCTAAGAATCAATTTAAAATGACTTTTTTTGGTTTTTCTAGGTGAGCTTCTCGATGAAAAAATATTCATAAATGAGTTGAGCTTAACAAACGTCTATATGTAAAACTTGAAATCTCTAGCTCTTATACTTCTTGAGATATGCTGTAAATAATTAAAAATAAATTTTTATTTATATTAAATGTCAAAAAAAAAAAATAATTAGAATGTTTTATATAGATTAAAAATTATTAAGGTTTCAGTTATTTTACTTTTTAGTTTCCGAGATTGACGAGATCGTCGTAATAACTATATCCATTCAGCTCGATTTAATCACTTTTAATATCAGCAATGCCTTCGCTTTTCTATACCTTATGAACATTAGCTGAAAGCGAATATGCCCTTTATTAAACACTTTCTTATGGTGTCAGCATATTAAAAGAAGAAAAGTGGGACACATGTGACGAGTTGAAAGGGCGACAAGCACGGGGATAATTGGTCGTTGAGCAGTTATGAAAGTGCATAAATTTGAAGCTTAACGGCTGCAGCAGCTAGTTGGGCTATTTAGCACGACTTCGCATACGCTCACTTATTCAACAGTCAACCCCTTAGCCGCCAGGCATCTGCCAGCTGAGCCAATCAAGCGTTGCTGTCCATCATTGGCCATAGACTTTTCATTTTATGAGTCAGACCGCACACATTACCTGGCTGTCATTTAGCCAATTACCTGGCAAGGCAAACAAAGCAGCCGAGTGTACAGAGTATATATACACACCTATATATGTATCTGGGGGGTGATCGGTGAATGCCACCAACCATTCATTCATTCATATTATTATGTCTATATTATGTTTGAGAATTGATGCCCATAAATATGTAGCCAACAATTGGCAACAGCTGTTCGAGAGCGCTGCTGCTGCATTGCAAATGAACAAATCTCTGACTCTCTCAGTCGTCTTGTCGCCGTGTAGCTTGTGTCGCTTTCCAGTCTGTTGCTGTGTAGCTTCGTTGAATGAATTCAGCGGATCCCCGAAAAACAAAAATTCTTGTGCTCGCGCATATTTGGGAGAGAGCTGCTTGGTGTGTTCTTTTCGCTTTGCGAACGTTTGGCGTTTGGACGTGTTCGCGTTTCGCTAAATGTCGCGTCGATTTACCGCACGCTGAGCAAAAAGTTAGTGTACCACTGGGCGTATACGCAACATTGTGCCCATCCATCAACACACATACGCCCTGTGGACGGTGGACGTTTTGCCTAGGCAAACATTTTACTGGCATAGGCCATCATTACTGCGCGACGGCCGATGAACGATCAACGATCAACGTTGCCGACCAGCGATCTGCGCTCGTTCGTTCCCTGTTCCCAATTTGCTAGCGCTTCGCCAGTCGTTAGCCTGCCGCTCGTGCGTTCCGTTCACTGTTTGTCGTCGTCGTCGTTGTCGAAGTTGTTGTCGTTGTCATCTCCATTCGCTGGCGTACGCATTGCCAGCTGTCAGCGACTCGGCGCAGCGCCGTTTGGAACTAAAAACGTTTCCAAGGCACGGGATTTTCTCAACAAATTTTCATCAACGCCTTTGCCTTTTGCTATTTTTAACGTGTGTGTGCGGCCAAACACAAAATTTTTCACAATTTCTTCATTTTTTTAACAATTTGCCCGAGTTATTCTGCGTGCCTCGGTATGTGTGTGTGCGTGTGCGTGTGTATTTAGCATGTGAGTGTGTGCGTATGTGTGGAAAATTTCGTTGCGTTAAATAAGTTATAAAACAATATAAGTATATGCAGCAAACGTCATAAGTTTTCATCTCAGTAAAAATGCAATTAAAAAATAAATAAATCAAATTTATGTGAAATGGAAAAGAAAATTCATTTGAAACAAGTTGGGCAAATTATTAATGACTTCAGCCATTAGCGAGCTAAAGGCACAAGTTTCCAAAATAATATAAATAAATAAAAATAAAAAAAATTTAAAATGAACAAATTCCACTAAATTATCTTTATAATAAATTTAGTATAAAAAAGTCTTATTTTAATTAAAATGCAAAGAGCTTGTATTATTTTTAGTTGCTGTGGGTCAAACTTGTGCTCTGACAAATTTAAATAAATAAAATTTCATTAAATAAATAAGTTTAAGCAAATATATCTAAAATATATTTCATCAATTCCGAAAGGAGAATCAATCGATAGAAAAGTTGTAACCCTCAAAAGCAATAACTACTGCAGTAGTTGGCTAGTTTTTTGGGCTGTTAATACTTAATTTATGTGAACCTATAAATAATTTCAATTTAGAGAATGTGTTTGCCTGCCTTCTACTACATATAATATAACGAATAGTGCGCGTTGTTCGACAAAAATATGCTAAAAATACCAAAAACTGAACGCTGCGTGTCGCTGTCTAAGTGTGTGTGCGTGTGTGTGTGTGTGTGTCTGTGTATATGTGTGTGTGTGCGTGAGTATGGCACTGTGTGTGAGAGTGCAGTTGAGATTGATTGAAACGCAGTCGCGTAGCTCAACTAAAACAAAAAGTAAATGCAACTCAAGCAAAACCAAAAACCAAAAAAAAAAATAAAGAAAAATAAAAAATAAAAATAAAAATAAAAATTAAAAAAAAGAAAACAAATAAAATGCAAAACGCACTCAAGAACGAACGACACTGACGACTGTCAGTCGCGCCCCAAGCACATCGACAACGACGTCAGTCAGTTGGGACTATTATTCAATTTTGCATAGCCCGAACCAGGGACAGCGACACTTTTTGCTAAGAGAAAACAAAAAACTAAAAAAAAAAATACGAATTTTATAGACTTTGCCAAAAAGCACCTAAAATACAGTTCAACAATATTACGAATTTTTCACTTCTTTTTTTTCTTCTGTTCGTTTCTTAATTTGTTTTTGTTGTTTTTCTTCATTCTTGCCAAAGCGAATTTTATTTATTTTCCTTTGGTCGTTGGCAGGCAGCAATTTTTAAAATAACAATGATACATGCGGCTGCTGCTTGTTTATAAATAAATGCGCATACGTAAATGCTTTTATCAGCCCAGCTCGCAGAGCTCTGTGATAAAGCTGAATATGCTACATACAGACATATGGCCCAGGGCTCACTAACTAAATTGTTTTGGCTTGCCGTTTGATATTTTTGCGTTTCTTTTAACCAACTCTTTATTAGAATAGTAACTCTTAAAATTCTCTTCAATATATATATAAATATATATATATATATATATATATATATATATATTATTTTATTTTATTTTCTTTTTAAACTCACTAAAGATAATCTTCAAAATTTGGGATTTCAAGATTTGTATTATATATATTTATATAAATATATATATGTATATACATATATACACACCATGGGTCATCAGGACAGTGGACCGTTGATAATGTTCAATAATTTATATTTTATCATTTGTGCTAAAATTTTGTTCTATTTAGTGCCATTTTATTCTGCTTAAAATAAAACAAAATTGGGTTCTGTATCGTTACACCAAAAATTTATTTTCAAAAAAATAAAAAAAAATTTGAAATAATCCTTTTAAAAAAGGTTGCTAAAAATTTTGTATATTATATTAATTTTTTACAAATCGTTTTTTTAGCATAAGAATTTTTCAAATGTTATATGCATTATATATGCATATATATATAAATAAATTCAACATCTAATATGATTTGAGAGATATAGAACTCTTCGTATTATATTTCTTTATATCGTTTAAATATACTGATTAATGCTTTGATATTCTTGTTGCATCAAGAAATGGTTCTGTGAATTCCCACAATTTTATTTTTAAAGAATTTTTCTTTAAATTTCTTCCGTTTCCTCTCAGTGCCTTGTTTACGCATCCTTTATTTCCTTTTACATAAATTATTAAAAATACCTACTTTAAGATGCTTTGACTTTCATTATAAATAAATTCAATATATGCTTGCATATATATATATTTGTCTGCACTATTTTAATATTAGTACAATCTGTACATCTGTCCAAAAGCTTACTATACGAATGCTAAGCATATCAGATTTTAAATTAAATAAATTTTATTACTTTTCTAATGCAGAAATAAAAACTTGTTCGAGACAGCTAAGGAAAATTTATAGAAAATGTTTTTGAATCTCAAGCATGTTTTTTTATATATGCTTACATAATAACAGTACTACAATCCAAATGGAATGATGGAAGGGAAAGAGAAATATTAAATATTTCTTGTTTTGCTTGTCGCAAAAACAAAAAAGAAATGAAAATTAATATTTCCGTATAGCGTTTAAAATTTTTTTAAAAAATTTATGACGTCTATATATACATTGATACTTATGATAACCTTATATAAATATTGAAGTAATTTTTAAATTTGTTTATTATTATTTAAAAATAATAAGTACTTAAATTTTCTTTATATATATATAAATATTTATATACCAATTTGTTGACTGAATGACAGGAGACAATTATATACTATATTTATATTATATATTACATATATATATATCTATATAATATATTTGTATATATTCCACAGTCTCAAAAGTCAACATATTTTTATAAGATGTCTTATTGCTTCCGTTGAAAGTCAATTAAAAATATATTATTAATATATTTATAAACTATGAACAAATTTGACACGCTTCTAACTAAATACTACAAAATCTTAAAAGGTAGAAAGATTTGGATTTTCAATTAAAGTATATATGCTATTTGGGTTTGTGTTGTCACTGTCGATAATGTTGTTCTGTGGAAAGCAACATATTCATAACATAATCTACAATGTTTGGCATGAATGATGCCGCTGTAGTTGAATTTCGTATTCGAAATTGTTTTGCTTTTCTTTTTGCTGCTTAGAGCTGGGAAATTTATGGCTCCCATTCTGGAGAAGAAAATGTTGCCTGCAGCATTTGGCGCGCTGTCTGCTGCTGTTTATGCTACGAATTTATTTTTTCGACTCTACAATCCCGAAAATTTCTTCACTTTGTAAGCAGAACAGGGCGGCGAAAGGGGAGTAGACGCCGTGAGTGCGAATACAATCGCATGCACTGTACGAAGCGTGTGTTTTCATCATCATTAATGTTTAAACAAAATAACATTGGCAGCCAGAGACAGCAGCCCCACGCCTCTGCCGCCTCAGCTCTGCTGGCCCCTCGGAGCGCAGCTCCTCTGCTCGGTGTGTGTATTTTGCTATTAATAACAAAAGCTTCAGAAGAATTCAAATTCAAATTCAAATTCAAATTTGAATTTCTTTTTGTTATTTCATTTCGTTTCGTTTCGTCTCGTTTCGTTTGCTCGGCAACCGCAAGAGAACAATAAACCGAGCAGCAGAATAAAAAAATATATAAAAAAAGTGGCTAAAATGCTTGCGGTACATTTTATGAATAGCTATATCGATTATATTATAGTACTCCAATTGCTATACAATCATATTCAATCGATCGATGTTAAGTATACAAATTAATATTAATGCCATAAAATGAATAATATTTATGCAAAGCATTTAGAAAATGTAAGAAATGAGAGTTGTATAATATAAAATTAATAATTGTAAAACTGAAAAAAGTAACAGTATTTCAAATATAAGATATATCGAGCTGACAAGCTAAAAACTGTTATGACTTAATTATAAAATGCAATAGATTTGAATCGGAATATATTTTTTACAAATCTTTTAATGTACTCTATTCTAATATAAAACCAAAATAGACTAGATAAAGTTCTGTTGTTTTCAAAAAAGAGAATCTATGTTTCAGGGGGAGCTAATCATGCAATTCAACATTTTTTAAAATTGTTTTAAAAGTCTCTACATGTTAATAGAGATTTAGTATGTTTAGTTTACTAAATGGCTGATCTGCATTGCCTGTCTCTCTCACACAATATCTCTCCCTTTCTGTCTCTTATTTATTGCAAAGATGCTTCGTGTTCGTCTCTTCTGTTTTAAAGGAAATATCTGGTATTATGAAAATCAAAGTCTTATGAGCAAAGCTTTGGAAGTGAGAGAACACATAAGATCATAAAGTAGATCCTGCTTGATTCTAAGCAATCTTCTATCTCTTTACTCAGAGTTTTTGTTAATTTAAGTGATAGAATGTATCGTCTTCTTGACAAATCCCAACATTTTCCTTATCTATTTAACTTTTATTATATCTGAAAATTCGTATTCTACATATTTTATAAAATACTGTTTTATTTTTTAAGATAAATCTTATTGTAATATATAGACTATATACTATATTATATGATATAGTATGACATTATTTTATATTATATTCATTTCATTAACTCTAATGCCAGTTTGACTTTAAATAGATGAGATAAGCATAAATTTATATTATATAAATTATATTATATAACAATGTGTTATAATATAACTCCACAGTCGTTTGTCTATTAGGGATTTTCTTGTAAATAATCCTAGCTGATCTTTAAGACTTTACATTTAAAGTTGCTTGATTAGCTAAAAACAATGATAGGCAACACAACTGCACAGCTAACGCACTTGTATTGTGTTTGCTGTCAGCAGGTGGATATTTTGGCCCTTCTTCTATGGAAACCACGCCCAGCACACGCAGACACAAAATTCCTCTCAACCATGTGATAAGCCAATGCACAGCATCCGTTTAGTCTCTGTGTCTCTCTCGCTCTCTTTCTCCATCTTTCTCATGCCACAATAAAACTGTAAATTATTTGCAACAGAGTGAAGAATTTCCAAATAAACAATTTCCGCTGGAGCTCTGGTTTAACCAACCCAATGATATCGCAATTCCGTAGCATTAGGCACTGAGCCACATGGCGTATACACAATGTGCGTTAAGCGCACATTTCCTGCTCGTTGGCATTGTTGTTGCTTTGCTTCTTCTTCATCGTGCAGACATTGTTGTTATGGAATTCTTTAAGAAATTGAATATATATTCTATTTTTCTTTTTTGGGAAATTATTGCAAATGGAATGGAATTAATGCTGAATATCTACTAATTAAATATGATGTGATATTTTGAATATATAAATGCTTAAGTATAATATATATAATGATGTTCTTCGTTGAACTTTCCTCATGGAAACCTGCTTTTTCTTATGTAAATTGAATATATTAAATATATTATAGATTTTGCTGTCTTCTCTTAATGGTTCGAGGCAATGTGAAACCTTTAAGTTCTATTCAGTTCGGTTCGGTTCGGTTCGGTTTGTGCAGATCTTTTATTGAAGCATCTATAAAACATATAAAACATCTGTAAAAAATCCAAAAAATGTGGTGTTTCAATATATTCACTAATTAACATAAATGTCTATGCAGAACTTCATAAATTATAATTACAAACTATTGTTTATACACATAAAGTTCAATATATGAAATGAATCACAACAAATTTATAACAACAAATTTTCAACTCAATTCGTTTATACATTAAGACAAACAAAGAAATCTATAACCAAAAAAAAACAACCCTATATCTATATATATATGCATATATATATTTGTAGGATTAACACATGGCCCAGCCACAGAAATTACATAGCTCTTAATGAAAGCAAAAGCCCAATGGCCGAGCAACATAAATAATTACGAGGCAGTAAAAAAGAAAATAATAATACTAAAAACTACTTGGCAAAACTACAAAAAAAAAAAAAGAAACCAAACCAACAACAGCTAATACAATTTACCACATATCAAAAACTTTGATCTAATCCACAAATAAATAAGACAAAAGCAAAGAGAAGAAAATGAAAACTCTGCGAGTGCTGTGCATGGCATTTGTCTGCTACTATGCAATCTTCATAATATTTTATTACTACAATCGTGCCTACGTTCAGACAAATAAACAAGCGAGTGCCCCCACTCGTTGATCGCGTAGCGAGTGGCTGCCACAGCGAGTGGCTGCCACCGGGCAACAGCTGAGCGTGGCAACCTGCAGCTGCCTCCCACTCAAAACGACGGCCCGCCATTGAGAATTTCTTTTCGTTTGGCCTTTGACGCGAATACACACACCCACGAACACACACACACGCACAGAGACGAGTATATCTATAGATATAGCTAGGCTATATTATATACACAAGATGATGCTGTTTTGCGGCTATAAATTTCGATAGTCCCGGTGCCAAGCAAAACTCGAAACGAAAATCGTTTTTGTTATTAACAAACAACAGTGCGGGCTACACACACGCACACACATAGTCGAATACACAGATACACACACACACTTATATGCGAGCATCGCGTTGCAATTGCAATTACATTTCATCTCAACAAACTACATCAACAAAAGCCAAGATACATCATCATCATCTGCATCATCATCATCATCAATTATTCTCTTCATTTGAGGTATATTTTCTTGCTCTGGCTACTCTCATATCCATATATTTTATTTACATCATAAACATTTCGTGGCGCGCGTGCCTAAAAGAAAAAAATTAAAAAAATAAAGCAAAAACCTTTACATTTCGACAGATAAAAATCAATTAAATCGCGCTATAAATCAACTTGGAAAATGCATAAACTTAATGTGCTGCAACTTTCAGCTTTTACTTAAATGTTTATAAGCGAAAAACACTTTTGTTTATATTTATATACAGACAGAGCTGGATTGGTTGCATAAACGAAATAAATATTATATAAAATAAATTATTAATTTCATAAAAACAAGTTATATAAAGTGTTCAAGTTTAGCACAGCTTAGTTATCGATAGCAAAAATATGCACCGATAACAACTTTTATTGTAAACAAAATATTTAAATCATGTTGGATGTGTTTGAGCAACAATTGTAACCTAAGTTTATACTTTTCTTTGCAGCCTTGCAGCTTATCCAATGATGGCCTACGATATTAGCATACAGATCGATAATTTTGAGATGCCCGCGATAGAAACTTGATCGATAATTGATTGAAAAGCTACAAGTCGAAGGCAAATTAAATCAAAATAAGAAGATAAAAAGAAGTTACAACTTTCGCGTTTCAGTGAAAAACCAACAAACTAACTAATACAAATCACCCAGGCTAAACTAACTTTAAGTTAAGCAGAAGTCAACAAGCAAGTAACAAACCAAATACAACACAACTAAAAACGAAATTAAGCGAAACGAACTAAAAGTTAGATTTAACACAAACAAATGCAAATGAAGCAAAAGCAACAAGGACAACAGCAGCAGCAACAGCAACAATTGAGCAGTAAATCAATGCGCAACATACGAAAACATAAAAAGCTCAAAGCGACAACAACAATTAGTAGTAGAAACTAGTAAGAAGAAGAGTTAGAGAAGCAAACGACAGCCATAGACCGTAGGAACAAGCATTGAGTATGCAACAGGCTGATCAACTAACGCAACAACAACTACAGCTACAGCAGCAACAACAGCTACAGCTTCAACAACAACAACAGCAACAGCAGCTGCAACAAAATGGCGGCGATATGGCCGCCTATGCCGCTGCCCAAGCCGCTGCCGCCGCCGGTATTAAGCGCGCCCCAATGAGCGGCGGCCGCTTTGACTTTGAAGACGGCGGCACCTACTGCGGCGGCTGGGACGAGGGCAAAGCCCATGGTCATGGCGTCTGCACCGGGCCCAAACATCAGGGCGCGTATGCTGGTGCCTGGAATTATGGCTTTGAAGTATCCGGATCGTACATTTGGCCCAGGTAACTTCATAATGTTTGTTTTAGAGCAATTAACAGACTTTTAATTAGTTTTGCATATAATATAATTGCCAAATTCCAAATGGAATTTACAACTTTATTATAAATTAGACAAGAGAAACTTTAAACAATATTTTGAATGCAGTGACGTCATAAATGTAAGCTTAAGTTTGCTTAGGTGGCAACGCTTTCTAGATGCATTTCGTGTGAATGGCAAGGATAGAAAAGAGGAAGAGAAGGCATAGGTGCGAATTGTGCACCCAAAAGTTGGTGAAACACAAAATTTGTTTATTTATTCAATTTGCTAAAACTCATTTGTTACCGTACTAATCAAGGATAAATAGATGGGGAATAAAATACGTAAAATATTTAAAAAGGTGTATTTAATGCAGCTGAGAGGAGGAAGACAGCATTCCAATTACACGATCGCATTATATATGAAATTTATTTCATTCAGTTTTTCTGCATCCTGTTTGCTCGTTATATTATAGATTAAGGAATGGAACAGACTATTTGATTAGTGGGCTTTTCATTTGGATAAATAGAATATCGATAATTAATTAGTCGCTCTAAGAATGCGGGCTAGTATGTAGAGAAAGAGTAGCAATTGGAACATCTGTGCAAAATATCGTTTCTCTATCTTATATTATTCTACTTCTTATAGCGGATCACACTACGAGGGGCAGTGGCAAAATGGTCGGCGACATGGTCTGGGTGTGGAGCAGATTGGACGACAGATCTATCGCGGTGAATGGTCGAAGGATGGGCATAAGGGACGCTACGGTGTACGAGAGAGCACTGTGTCGACGGCCAAGTACGAGGGCACCTGGAATGAGGGCTATCAGGATGGTTCCGGTTGCGAGACCTATGCGGATGGCGGTAAGTGGTTCACGCTACGTATACGTAATTTCAATTGATGCATGAGATCATTCCGCGTCTATTTCCTGGCCCGCGCATATTTTGAAAGCACAACAACAGCAACAGAGGCAGCTGAAATCAATTTATTGTTTTATTTTACTTTTTGACATTTCTGTAATAATTCGGCGCCTGTCCATGTGCGTGTGCTTGTATGTGTGTACTCTCGTGTAGCCCCTTTCAATGCTCTGTTCTTGGCTTGCCGGTAAACCAAAATCTCTCGCACACAAAGCCGTCACACACACACTGAGAGTGACCACAGCCTGACGTCATATTTTCCTTAGTCTTTTTACGTTTTTCTTTTGAAACATTTTTGCAACATGAGTTGGTTTTTTCTGGGGAAATTCGGTTAGCTCGCCTATTGGACCCCGAGCATATGGCTCTCCATCTACTATATGTATATAGGCATTGCCTTGTGCGGTGTGGGTGTGTGTGCACACACTAAATATATTATATGCAAAAATTAAAATATACTTGCAGTTTACATTGTTTCACGAAATGTCATTGTGCATAAATGCGATGCACTCATAATGTATTCAGGTTGTTATTCACAAATGTGGCTCATCGATTCATGTGCTTGCCTATATACTATGCTTAAGGTTATTTTGGCAGAGATCTTTAGTTGGTCAGGTTAAATTTACAAAAGCTGTCTTAATTGAGCTATTGAATTAGCCCATCAGCTTTAAGAGTTTCATTGAAAACTTCTCCAATAGATTTCAAATCGCCTTACAAATTGACTTTATCTATTAGACAAGAATATAAAACTGGTCATGTTGTAAAAGTGTTATTTTCTTATATAGGATTGGTACAAACGATTAACTTCCAAACGGTCTTAGTTGCCAGGCTAACTGCAATATACGAGTATTTAGCTCTTGCCGCTTTATTTAGAACTTTTTATTAGGGGCTCTCCGCAAATAGCAACAGTGGACACCTTGTGAATAGCTGCAGTAACCTTTAATCCAGTTGAGTTAACTATGCAAATGTTTGCCCTCTGTTTGTCGGGCAACAACTATAAATTGTCATTTGCTAAGCCTCAGCAACATTTACTAATTAAATAACCCAACCTGCTTCCGACATTCCTTCCGAATAGCACAATATAAAGGCGAACGCTCCGTCCTTAGGTAAGGTCTTTAAATGGCGCAAGACACGTGGAGTCATTAATAGAATACTAGTTACTTCCAGCAATGCCTACGAGTGGGCTGCCGGCTAATGAATGTATTCCATGCCAAGTAGACGCAGCCGACAGTTCTGGCTTAAGGCATTCCAATGAGGTCACACACTGCGGTTGAATTTATCATTTGCATTTTAATTGGCCAACAAAGGGCGAACGAGAGGGGAGAGCACGATCTAATGGCCTATTTTGTTTCCTGTCTTGCAGGCAAATACCAGGGTCAGTGGCAGGAGGGCAAGCGGCATGGCTATGGCATACGCACCTCGGCGCCCTTCGGCCTCGCCTCGCATCATCGTCGCAAGAATCTGCACGCCTCGTTAAGCTCCCTGCGCAGCGCCGAGAATGGCAATGCTGTCAAAGCGCCCGAGAAGACGGAGGAGATACGTGGAGGCTTTGTGCTGACCGCCAAGTCAGATAAGCTGCCCGTGCGGCGCAACAGCCTCACAGAGAAGACGAAGAAGGGATTTCTAATGGTAAGTCAGCAAATTCTCAATATTTTGCCTCATATGTTTTATGTTTTTTCTTTGTTTTCCCAGGGTCTGAAAATGCGTAAACAGCGCAGCACTGGAGATTTAGAAAAACGTGGCACCATTGCCTCGGGCAGCATTAGATCCACGATGTCATCGGCCTCATGGATTAGCACCGGCTCCGAGCAGTCCAATTTGACCACGAAGTAAGTGAGAATTCATTAGGAGAGTAGATAAGGAAAGGCGAAAACAACGATAAAATATTGGAAACATCTTTGAGAGGAACGATTTGAGCCCCATTGTCTGCCCGTCTTAAGTAGCCCAGCACAAAGTTAACTAATAACTAGCCTGGTCATATAATAAATACATTTTAGCTTAATTGATTGTATAGAGTTCGTGAACAAGCGGTGCTAATTACCAATATATTTCTCATTCTACAGATCTGCGCACACAGAGTCCAATGCCAGTTTCACCATGGAGGACGAGCAACTGGATCCCACGGTAGTGGAGACCTACATGGGCGAATGGAAGAAGGACAAGCGCTGCGGACACGGCGTTGCCGAGCGCAGCGACGGACTCAAGTAAGTGGGCAACGCGGATTAATATATTACAGACAACTAATCCCTTGATTCCATCCCAGATATGAAGGCGAGTGGTATAACAATCGCAAGCATGGCTATGGTGTGACCACGTTTCGTGATGGTACCGTCGAGGAGGGCAAATACAAGAACAACATATTGATCAGCAGCCAGAAGAAAAAGCATTTGTTCCTGGCGCGTTCGCGCAAATTCCGTGACCGTATCACGGCCGCCGTCAATTCCGCGCAGCGCGCTCTTAAAATGGCTATGCAGCGCTCCGATATGGCCATCTCGCGCATGGCCACAGCCGCTGCCAAGGCACAGAACGCGGACGTCGCCGCCGAGCAGGCGCGCATCGACTGCGAGAACGCCGTACGCATGGCACGCGAATTCGCGCCCGACTTCAAGCCCTCGGTGCTTGAGCGCTTCGAGAAGCTGCGCTATCGTGAACGCGAACGTTTCCGCGGCGCTCCGAGCCAAACCAATGTAGATATGAGTTTGGGCATGGCTGGCGCTAAGCCGCCGACGTCCGTGCAGCAACAGTTTTCGCCGGCAAGCAGTGGCGGTGGCTCCGGCTCGGATGCATACGCCACGCAGGCGCAGCGACAGCAGCAATACTTGAACATGCAGCAGCAGCAGCGACGCATGTCGCAGCAGCAACACGAGTCCGAGTGCCCGGTACCCTCGTCCATGTACTCGCAGCAGCTGCCCGTCTCGCCGCAGACGGATCTCTCTGGTCTGGTTAGCCAAGCGCAGCCCAGCCATGCGCAGGTCGTCAGCGCCATCAATCAAATGTATCACCAGCAGCAGCACCAACAGCAACAGCAGCAACAGCAGCAGCAGCAACAACAGCAGCTGCAACAGAGCAATCCACAAATGAATCCTGCATATCAGTTCCAACAGCAGCAACCACCCGGCGGTGTCAAACTGAATCAGCAGGCGCCTTTTGGTGCCGGCAATCCCAATGTCGCGCCGAGCAACATCAGCAACATGTCGCCGCAGCAGCAGCACCAGCAACAGTTGCTGCAACAGCAGCAACTACAGCAACAGCAGCAGCAACAAAGACTCTACCAGCAACAGCAGCAGCAGCAGCAACAACAACTGCAACAGACACAACAGCTGCAGCAGCAGCAGCCTTCTTTGCACTCCTCGCCTAGTCATAACAGTGCCAGCCTGTTGCGTCGCGCTTCCCAGCAGCAGCAGCAACAGTTGTCGGATGCTGCCGCCAATGCCGCCGCCATGGCCGCTGCGCAGCAACAGCCGCGCGGCCAGCGTCCACCCATGCTGGGCCAGATGGGGCAGCAGTCGTCCATCGATCATTTTGACCATTATAAGCGACCACCCAGCCGGGACTCGTCCATCGATCGCTATGCACGTGCGGCTAGCCGTATGAGCGGTGCCCTTGCCGGCTCCCGCCAGGCCTCGCTGGATCGCTCCGGGCTGGCTGATGCCATGCCCAATGGCGGCGGTGCCAGCACTCCGGATGGCCGTCCACGAGCGGGCTCAGTATTTCGGGGCACTACACCAGTGCCGGGCGCATCAGGCTCAACTGTCACCTCGACGATGACCGGCAACGGCTCGCTGCCTTCGGGTGCCGGTGGACGTTTGTCGCGCGCCGGCACACCAAGCTTGGGCAGTGGTGGGCGTGCGCCCAGCCAGAGCAATGCCGCGGAGCCGCTCTTCTCGTCGCCCAATCAGCCCTTCGAGGATGTGCTGCTGCGTCAACGTACGCTCGGTCAGGATATCATTCCCTCGCCCTTGCAACCCAAACGTACGGAAAGCTTATATTTGCCAGCTAAGCCCGCGACACCGGTGGGTGTGGCTATGGGCGGCAAAGGTGGTGGCGGCGGCGGCGGCGGTGGTGGCAAGAAAATGAAGGTAAGTCAACTGGGTGTTAGATCGATCAAAGACTGAAGAAATGAGTGCTTATAGAAACAACTGAAAATTATATGGAACTAAAGTATTTTAAGCTGAATATTTGATAATTAATTTTAGGTGAATAATACTCGATAGTTGCTGAATATAATTAAAAGATAGCAAGCTTAGAAACTTTACTGTTTCCTCATTTACAAGCTCATATTACGAATTTCCCCACTTCCTTTACAATTAGGCAAGACTCAAAATAAATGAAATAGAATAAAATTCTTTAGACATTTTCTTCTGAACTAAGCAAGTTGAACAGACTAGAAACATTATTTATTTTCTTATTAATTTTAATATTATTAATTATTATTTTTTTTATCAATTAATAATTTTATTTTATTAATTAATAATTTAGATAGTATAAACAGTAGTGAGAATCATATGGGAAGAGAAATTGCTTTTGGTCTTTTGAGAAGCTTCAATATCAATGACAACTTTGTGCGTAAACAAAATGAAATTCAAATATTTATAGCAGTTTAGGAAATCCTTTATTTACATATGATGACCCATTTACGAGCCACGCAAAGCTACAATCAGAAGTCTCAATTAAGTTCATCTTCACTTTCTATGCGGCTCATTAAGCTGCACGCGTCTGCCTATTAAAGTCCCGGGCAGGCTGCTCCCAAATATTTCATAACTCAGTTAATCCGTGCAATTAACTTAATTCGTAGGCCATATATCTGGCCAAAACAAGAATAGCTGCCAATATAAAAGTGAGAGCGAGAGCGCAACAGAAAGAGAGCAACGACGAGAGCGAGAGCCGGACGGAACATGTGCCCATTCTCCGGCTATTTATAGTGAAAAGTGAGTGCAGGCCAGAATGGAATGCATATGCGACTCGCTGATCACAATTGTGGCTGACTGCGCTCTCTTTTGCTGAATGCGATGAACACTTCACAAGTGGTGGCGGTTGCCCATTGGAATTGGATTTGTCGCTGCGCTCAATTGTCGCTGGCTGGCGACACTTTTCGTGGGCTCTTTGGTAGTAGCAAAAGACGCGTTGATGCCGTCAGAGGCAGCGGCTAAGATCAAGATTCCGCTTCCACTTTCTCGTTTTTAAACAAACTATATATATTTATATATATATAAATATATATATATATTAGCATATATTATTCTAGTGCTGAAGAATTGTGAAGATCAGAACCAGAGGCGAAGGCGGGATTCTTTACTTATAATTGTTGTTGTTGCTTTGGCTCATTGCCGTGCGTGTTGGACTATTTTTGGCCATTGGGGCGCATTGCTGGCAACGACCATTTGGCCACAAGTGTCGTTGGCATTATAAGTGTTTAGTAAAAATTCTAGCGTCATGTTCAACTCGTTTACAAGTTGGAGGTGGCGCCACTGAACGGTACTGAGTGCTTGACTTATGCAAGCTCTTGCGCTGGCTGTTGTACAATTGTGAAGCTAAAAGCGGACACAACATGGACTGGTATCCCGAGGAGGATGAGGAGGACTTGATGTTCTCGCCGGCTCTGTTGGCGCGACGAGCCAGCGAAAGCTGGATTGTCGAGCCGCCAGTTGAGGTGGTGTTGCATGCAACAAGCTGACGACCTAAACAAGTCGCTTGCATAACTAACATTGAGTTGCCTTTCTTTCCATTTGCTACAGACGGTGCCCATCAATGTGTCGCTGCAGCGGAAGAAGTCGATGCCCGACTTCCAGGAGCTGCCGCGCGCCACGGAGGCCATGAGTCGCGAGGAGGTCTCCGCCCTGGGCTCGGCACGTCGCGAGGCCGTGCGTCGTCAAATCGAAGACAACGAACGCCTCAGGGCGAATCCCTTGCTGTATTTGGTTAGTCCGCAAGTTAAGGTGAGCGCGCTGTAAGCTGATAGCTGTGGCAGCTACTTAATGTCCACTTGTCTCTTAACAGGATTGGTTCGTGCGACGCCAGCTGATGCTGCTTGTGCTCTTTGTCAATATACTATTGGCGCTTTTATTTGTCAAGATGGTTACCTAGCGCCGGATGCGCAACGCCACACGGAGCCGACCCAAAACAGCAGCGGTAGTAAAAGCAGCAACAGCAGCAGTTAGAACTTGCAAAGTTTTAGAGCCATCGAGCCAAGTGTCATACAGTTTACGAGCCACTGTTGCGTGTCTGTGGTGAATTTGAAGCTGCTGCTGCTGCTGCTGCTACAGTTCGACTGCCACTGCGCGTGGACGCTGTGTGTTCGTGTGGTCAAACAAATTTTTTTGTGGAGCTAAAGCTAACAATTTTTAGCATTTGCACTAAACAGATTTATAAATATATATATTTAAATATAAATATATATATATTTAAAAATACTATATGTATATCAATATGTATAATAAACAAAATCGAATTAAACACTAGACTGCAGCCAAATTGAAAATGAAAACAAATTTAAATTATAAAAACAAAACAAAAAACGCAGAACTGCATTGCACAACTCGTAGTAAATTAAATGTTTAAACAATAAATGACTGCATAAAACAAATTTGACAAGCCAACAATTTGTATTTGTGGCTAATGAAAAGATTAACACAAATAGTTAAACAAAACCAAAAAAAAACTATACGCAAATCAATTTAACGAATTTTTCTACACATTTAATGTAAAAGTAATATACTACACATACATGTAAACATACATATATATATGTATGCATATATATATATTTATGTATGTAAACAAAAAACCATTTATCAATATTTATGCATACACAAACACACACACACTCATAATTTCATAAACACTCACACACACACATAAATATTTATTTAAATTATGGCTATAATAAATGAAGAAGCAAATTTTAGACAAAATGCAAGAATAAAAACTATTTCCTATTTGCAATTGAAATTTAATTTAGTCAGCAAACTAATCAAAAAACAAAAGGCAACTTAATAATATTTAAAATATAAAAAAAAAAAAACAAAAATTGTAATAATTGTGAAAACATATATTTGTATAAATTAGCGAAATTGTGTGGGACCTAAAACGACAACAACAACAACAACAACAGCAAGAACATGAAAACAAAAGTAAAAATATATAAAATTTAATAATAATTAATTTGAGCGTGATTCAAACGCTTTGTTTTTTGGGCCAGCATATAAGCCAGAATTTCGAAAAATGAAAAATGAGAAAACTAAGTGAATGTTAAAATTAAATGCGAAATATTTGAGATTGAGATTGTTGACGAATGGAAGCTGTATATACTATAACTTATAAACTTATCATATAACTATAACATTTAATTATTTCTCTCCATAAAATTATTATATATTACATATTTTTAATTTCATAGCTGAAATTATGTAATTTTTTGAAATGTTTGCAATTTATTGTTTTTGGTTTTTTTGTTTTTATCTTTGGTTTCATATAATTTCATAACTATATACTTTTAATTATTATTTAATATTTTCATTTGTTCTTTTTTATGCAAAATATTATTTTAAAATAAACAAACAACAAAAAAACACATGAATAAGTGTGTAAAAAGTATTTATTTTCCTCTTGTTCCTTTATTCCTTAACTTTCTTAAACTATAAAAAAAGAAACAAAAAAAAAAAAACTCTCAAGTGCAATTATATAAGCTGTAAAACTTTCTGCTTTCTTCAGCTGCTAATGAATGTTCGATTGGCTGGCAAATTGGCAGAAAACCTTACAAATTGAAAGACTTGAAAATGAAAATTGTTGGCTGATTGATGAATGGAAATTTAATTTGAGCTAGCGATTCAATAAAAATAAATTGCATATATTGCATTAAACAAAAAACAAAAACAAAAACCAAACAAAAATTAAGTAATTCATGTATATACGTATGCGTCTATATATACATATATATACTTATATATCAGATGTGCTAGCATAACCAAGAAACAAGCTGGAAAATGATAAAAAAAAAAAATCACAAAAAACGAGCAAATCTTATTTAATGTTATCAGCAAAACATATATCAAAAGAATGCATAATAAAATTAACTTTTTCAAGGCTATAATAAAAAACTTTAAAATGGAAAAGATAGTCGGAAATTATTTTTGTTATCTACTGAGGGATCACTACGAAAACTTGTTTTGTAACCAGCTCTAAGCGTAAATGCTTCAAATACATAAATTCAGACCTTAGCTAATCATATAATCACTATAATCATGTTATTTTATAATTTTAACTTGTACTTCTATTTCAGTGAATATATTTTCATATTTTTGTATAGCTAAAGTGGCAAGGTTTATCCAACAGGCTGAATAAAGAAAGAGGCACGGACCAGCTTATACCTGACATATATTTTTCATTTCATTTCAATTATTTCAAACAATAACTTTCAGATATTCGTATCGATGCAGGCTTAAGATTGCTGTCGATTGTATAATAGTCTTGCTTATTAATTATTTAATAGATGGCTTAACTTAGGATTCGAAATTAAAACCTTCTTTGCATCAGAGCTGCAGGCCAACATAAATTAAATTATTGAGATTCAGCGATTATCTTCACTTCTACCGCCTCAACTCCAGGACCATGGTTCAAGACACTGAAAAAAACATTCGAAAAATAAAACGAAATAGTTATGTATACGAAACGCTTTATTATCAATTTTGCTTAATGGGAATTTCTTTTTAGCATTATCAAAAATTGGGAGTACATAGTTCGCGATTTCTCATTGTTGTATTTGCAATTCGTTTTAGCATTATGCAAACATTACGACGCACTACACATAATCATTTTTCTCACATATGCAGTGTATGTATAAAAAATGTAAGTAAATTGCTAGCATATTGTACTACGAAGAGCTGTATTATATTTTATAATCGAAGAGGTTGGCCATTCTTTTTTTTTTTCAATATACGAAAACTATTTTATATACGTATGCAAGTATGTCTGTCCGTTTGTCTGGTCGTATTGTTGTGTTTACATATTGTATGTTGAAGACAATGGTCGCTCCCCCATGATGTCACCTTGCTTGCAATCAAAACTGTTAAACGCACTTCGAAAATTAAAAAAAAATAAAACAAGTAAAATATATAATTACAACAATGAAACCCGTTCCATTGGTTTTAAGCGCAAGCAAAGCGCCAGATTGTGATCAAACAAATGTAAAAAAAAGAAAAGCAAAAAGCTGTTAACAAGACAGAAAGGAACGTCGACTATTGGCTGCGCGACGCCTCATAACGCGCCAGGCTTCAGGGAAAACGATAACTTTGGTCTTGAATTATTTTTGCCCAATATGACCTTTTGCTCTTCCTTGACTCGTTTCTCCTGCTCTTTGCGCATACGCTGGCGCTCCTCGTCCATCAGACGTTGCTCCTCAATGATAGCTAAGCGCTCTTCGGCCTGTGGAATATTTTTATAATATCAATGATAATGTTTGGGTGTGGCAAATTATATGGACTTACCAATTTTCTTTGCGCCTCTTCGATTTTGCGATTATTTTCGGCCAAAATTTCTTCGAGCTCTTCTCGTTTTTGCTTTTCCTCCTCCTATAAAACCCAAATAAAATTGCGTATTAATAAATCAAGTTTAACGTTTCGTCGAATGCTTAAGTCTAGTTATGATTATATAGAAACTGTATCTTTAACATCGGCGACGCAAACTTAGCGGCGGCTTTGGACGCAAGTTTATCGGTTATTTTCTTTTTATCTTATTTTTGATGGGCTGCATATAGATATACATATGTATTAAAGATCTAATTTAATGTTTAACAATAAATTACATAGAAAGATATTTGTAAAAAGTAAAAACATTTAGTAGTGTCTAATAAAAACGTTTAAATAATAGTTGGTTTTTTTTGCAAATTTAATTTTTAACAATAAGAGCACACAACATTAACAAATGTACTTAAATTTGGTTTTCTTTAAATTTGGTCTTCTTTTTTATTTGTTTTTCTTTTATTTTATTCTATTTTTTTTTTTGGTTTTTTTTTGTTTTGTTTTGTTGCTACTTACTATTGAAATAGTTCATTTTTCCAGTTTAATGGCTAAATCATTTTGTTAATTTTTGGCTTTGCTGCGAATTTGCATTTTGATTTACGGTATTCAGCTACATAGTTGTTTAATCAGAATTACATTACATATTTTGGTGTTTAGGAATCAAATTATAAAAGCGTCTCGATCAAACGATAAATGTTTGAAGAAAACAAACATACATAAAATTAACATTTGTGGCACGACAACAACAACAAGTACAGTCATACCCATTGATTGACAAATGGTTATCCGGCTTATGAGTTACGATAACAATCTTAAGTCTGATCAGCTTTGGTGGTCCTATGACGAATGTTCCTAGAGGGAGAGCTTAGAGTCCTTAAAGACTATTTGTTTTATTTATGCATTTGCATTTGCATTTGCATTCGTAATGCTTAATTCGTCGCATTCGAATGATTGTTCATACACTTAACACACTTCAAGTTTGTTTATCCGTTTGGTTATTTCACACGTTTCGTTTTGTTTAAGGAACTCACTCACCCGTTTATTGGTATGAATAGGCGCCCGTGTATGGGAACCTATTTGTTTTTGGCATGCTTCGTACAGTTGGAGCTAAGCTAAGCTATGCTATGTCCGCCCCCAAATACTAGGCCAAGCTGTACTAACTAACGGGCACTAAACTTTATTGACTAAACTGTACGGTATGCGTTATACGATATACGTGATACGTGATACGGGATACGGGATACGGAGTACGCATGTATGTGTGTGGTACATCTTGAACGATCTCCTAGAGAGCGAAGTGTTGCTCTCATCCGTGTGGCCGAATTCTCTTCGTAAGCATTAGCTCCTGCTTAGGTTGGGGTGAAAGGGAAGCGGGGCAACATACGACATATACAAGTGTGTATATGTATATGCTCGTGTTTTTACTGCTTTCTCTGTTTGTTTGTTGTATTTGTGGTTCCCTCGTACATACTCCCATCTCTCCCAAACACACACACAGGCAGGCACACACGCAGGCACACTCACTCATTTGATCGAAGCATTATATTGCGCGCATTATGTAACAATAACAACAACGAGTTACAGAAACCAATCAAAATGAAATCAAACAAGAATAGATGAAGCTAAAAGTAACTCAAAAATTGAATTATGCACTTTTGTGGGCGTCAAAACTGCAAGACACATTTTTGGCTTTGAGTATTTTCTTTCGTTTTGGTTTGTAGAAAAAAATAAATAATAATTACAAAAATTATTTGGGAGGAGAAATGCGAAATGTGCAGCGACGTGGCCAGTGGCTCAGCGTATCTGTGTGCATGAATGTGTGTTGCGGTCATGAACCGAAATGTTAATCAGTTAATTGGTATGGCATGAAGGTATGTTAGTAGATTAGCAGTGCAATGGAGCTAGTCTTGTTCCAAGCCGAGAAATCTGTTGCTGATCGGCTCTAATTCTTCAAATTACTTCAGCAATCTATGTATCAAGAACATGACTCGTTTTTTTAGTTTACTATAAATGAGTATTAGTTAATTTCTGATACACACACGCCAACACACACACATACACACACACACTTGAGGCAAACTGAGCCTTTAGCACCTGGTAATTACAGTTGGTAACTGGAAACGTCGCTACACAAATTCGTAAAAGGGTTTTTTCAAGACGACTGTTTGCAACTGCTATTGGTTTTGTACATGTGTGTGTTTTTCGGTAGTTGTAGTCGAAGGCTGTATACTGTGCGTGTGGTAGTTGGTAGTTTGGGTATTTGTGGTAGCAGCAGTCGTCCAGCGAAATCTGAATACGAGCACCTACCTCGCGACGGCGTTCTTCTTCGCGTATCTGCTCGCGTCGCTTCTCCAGCTCCAGCATCATATCACGTTCCATTTCCGCTTTGGCTGTATCGACGCGACGATTCACCTCCTGTTCGATTTCATCGCGCCGCTTTTCGAGTTCTTCCTCGACACGTTTCTTAACGAGCATTTCAATGCGCTTGGCCGCCTGCTCTTCAATCGTTTTCTGTTCAGCTTCTTTTTGTCGACGTTGCCTTTCCATTTCGGCAAGTCGTTCTACCTGAAGTAAATTTTGCTGAAACCAAATTGATTAGTTAATACAATATACAGTAAGTTGCTGCTCAATGTTTACCTCATCTAGTTTCTTAAATCGACTGCGTTTGTGTCGACTGCGTTGCGTCTCATGGTCCGAGTACTGCTGGCTATCACTGCTCGATGAGCTGGAGCGCTTGCGGGACTTGGAGTGCGAGTGCCGGTGATAGTCGCGCTCTGTGTGTGTGTGCAGGTGCGTGTGCGTGTGCCTGTCGCTGCGATGTCTATCGCGCTCTCGTCGACCATGTTGATTAATCTCTGCTGACTTGTCTCTATCCGTGCGACTACTGCGGGTGCAGCTGCTGCGCTCGTGCTCGTGGTCTCGTTCCCTGTCGCGATTGTGTGACTTACTTTTGCTGCGTTTTTTATGTTTGCTTTTGTGATGGCGGCGTTTCACCGATGGACTGCGCGAACGTGAACCCATTTTTGTATCAATATATTAATCAATTAAATCGTATCCTTTTTTATTAAATTTATTGAATGCTTTTTGATTAGTTTCTCACAACAAAATCAATCTACAGATGCCTTAAAAACAGTGTTGCAGAATGTTGAAATGCCGTCATTCATTGACAACGCTTACAGCACTAAATTTTTGGTATTTTCATGGACATTCGCAATTGGTGCGATTCTTATCCATATTCAATATCATTTCATGAAACTTATCAATCATCACTTGATTGTCCTTAAAGCCAACACATTCCTTTGCCGCATCCTTAGTCAGCCACTTAAGATCTGTATGCTCTTCGGACAGAACGACCTCTTGGTTTGGATTCCGTAATTCTGCTAGCCAATAGATAACAATTTTTGGTTTACCTTTGACCTCATAATTTAGAGTTAGTGGCGTGTCACGGTATATAATCAAATCCTTTTCATCGTAACTATAATCCAAAATTAATGAAAAAGTATATTATTTTTTATTTATTCCATGCACTTACCCGGCTTCTTCCTTTGTTTCGCGCAGAGCTGTAGTAAAGTCATCTTCTCCGGGATCGACATGACCTTTTGGCGCGCTCCAGTGAAAATCACCATATGAGGCCTTTAGTAGTAAATATTGTATTTCCCCACATAAGCGCCGAAAAAGGACGAATCCAGCTGCTCTCTTGCTCATCTTATTCGTAAGCAATGCACTCAATAGTGTTGAAAACTAAGTGAAAATAACGCTCTGAAGTTACCGTCGTGGTATAAAATATATTTATTTAAATACTGAATATTTTTATATTTTAAGAAATAATAATAATTGTCGAAACCATTTTGTTAGAGGTTATCGAATGCTCCAATAACTATTTTCCAATCTAAAATAACTACTGAAATCATTTTGTTTTTCTGTTTTGTTTGTAATTTTTATTATTTTTAGCAGAGACTACAACCAACATAAAATGACAAAAAAAACTAGTTTTTTCAAAACAATTTGCGCTTTTTACAACACTGGCTGATTAGTTTACATAGGTCTGAGGCAAGCACGTTGTGTTTGATAAATTAAGTTACATAAATAAAACTGAAGTTCTATTAGACATGTTTGCCTTGCTGCGCCGTTTGGCGAGCGCATCGATAACAAACAGCAACAAGTTAAACCAGGTGCGATGTTATGCCTCCTTCTCGGTAAGGGATGTTTTGCACGACAGTTCAGATGAGACCGGCACTCTGCTGACCCGCTTTGCCAAGCACATAGCCATCGACCGCTACAAGTGCGAGCAGCACGTGCTGGCACCAACGACCATTCGCTACTCGGACTACTTTCCCATTTCGGACGAACATTACTTTAGACGCTCTGTGCAAAAGACAGCTGCCTCACAGTTGCCACCATTGATCATACACGCATCCAGTTATCGTTCCAATGCAGCGCCACCCATGTATGCCATGGCCTTGAATACGTTGGATGCGCATGCAACAGCACAGCTAGACCAAATGGACATTTCCACTGTGCTGGAGACGCTTTATGCATTTTTGTTTCTGATACCAAATTGGCTGAAGCGCATCGATTTCTACCACGCGGCCATGCGACGCTTAACGCAGGAAGCGGCTGGCAGTCAGCAGCGTTTTTTGCAAATCTGTTTCTACTTAGGCCTCCAGAAGCAGTATCAGAAAAATGATTTAGAGACGTTTCTTGCAACACAGCTTGGCAATCATTTGCCCAACCTAAGTCCGCTGGATCTGGCTCTCGTAAGCAATGCAGCCTATAAGACTTCGACTTTGGTGACGGGCGATGTGCGTGAGGCCTATGAAACTGCTTTGGTGGATGCCCTTTTGAACTTAAAGTTTGATGCTGAAAATGATCCCGAAGATGCGCTGCTTGTTTGCTATGTCAAGGCATTGCGCTTCCAGCGCGTTCACGATGAGCGTATCTGCCAGTACCTACAGACCATTTGTTTGGACCCCACACAGATATCGAAACTTCAGCCTCGTGGCTTGGCACACATATTTGCGTACTTTGCTGAGATGCAATGGGATCAGGCAGAATGCTTGCAAGCGCTTGTGGAACGCTTATTGTCCATCAAACCCGGTGAATTGCGTGCCAAGGACTTGTCCACATTCCTCTGGAGCTGCGCACAGCTTAATTGCACCCTAACTGCTGAGCAACTTAGAAAACTTGAGGTGGTTGCATTACGCAAATTGAATCAAGGCGAATATGACCGGTTTCCCGACCAACTGGTGGATGCCTGCCTCTCCTTGGTTATCCTGGGTCACCATTCAAAGCAGCTATTCGATGCCGCAGAGGAGCTAAAGGCCGCTCAACGTCAGCGACAACGCGCACAACCTAAAGTTGATAGCCGTTTGACTGTGCTTCGAGCTGCTGTAGCCATAGAGCAGCCCAGCTGGACGGACGTCAAGACGAAGCAGGTCTTTAAGGAGCTCGCACGGGCGCCTGCCTATTTGCTTAGCCAGCGTGAGGATTTAACAGCATATGCCAATCAGCTGTCGGCAGATGCCGAGGTGGAAGGCGTTGACCTGGTATGCCCCATTGCTGGCATCAATTTGCCCAGCTTGCGTGTCCAGACTCAAGGCGAGAAGGCATGCATTTACTATATAGAGCTGCTGACACCACAACAAACGCTGAAATTCAGTCAATCGGCAACTTCTTTGCTGCGCTTAAAGAGGCGACTACTGGGAACGCTGGGTCAGCGTGTTGTCCTGGTAAGTTAACCATCGTAACCAGCACTTTTCTGAATCTAATGCATTCCACTTTCTTCAGCTCCATTCTGGTGACATGGCATCCAATGCGCAAGCGTTGCAACAGCTATTAGAACAAACAACAATCGTCAAGAACGATGAAAAGCAGGCAGCGCAAGGCCTGAACAATTGAAACGTGTGATATAGGGTCTACGTGAATAGATTTAATTAACAAGTGTTTTTAATGTAATTAATTTAGTAAAAATAACACTAAACGTAATTTTCAACAATTTATATATAATACAAGTGGGCAAGTTTGTTCCTCGGAATGTTAACGCTCATCTGATCGACTTGAGCTTGGCCTTGAGCACAAAATAGGCGCCCACGCGGAAAAGGAGTAGTATTATGCTCAGTGCCATGAGATCATTCCAGAACTGATCGCCAGACATGGTAATCTCCTCCAAAAACTTCTTTGGATATCTGCAATAGAGAAAGTTATTAAGAAATCGGTTCTAGCACTTGTTGATGTACTCCCTTACCTGTAATGGCAATAGGGCGCCTCGTTGCAATCCAAAACCCCGCGATTCATTCCATAGATGGCTGCTATATAGCCTTCAAGACCATATCGCAAATGCGATATGTGACTGCCCCACTTCAAGTAGCTGGGCAGATCACGCAAGGTGACGCCAAAGCCGGCGAACATCATCATGGGAATGGTTAGCACTGGAGCCAGGAAGGTTCCGTTGACCACATTGCACCAAGCGCCAATTATCAGTCCAAAGCTCTGTCCCACAAACACCACAAGCAAACTGATCACAAAAAACATCCAGAAGCGCACCCATTCCATGGGCTGATAGCTCCACAAATAAATGATGACCGTGAACACGAATGTACTGATAAACTGTAAGGCAAAATATTGATGGAGTAAATAGGGTTTTCTCGGCAGACAGCTATGGCAATTACCGTTATGGGTATTTCTAAAAGCGTCAAGGCAAAGTAGTAGGCCTTCAGGGAATACCAGCGATTGAAATGCTCCTTGATTAAGATCGTCATCTCAAGGGGGACTAAAATAAAGGCGTTATATAGATATTAATAAACGGGAGTTACAAAATTTGAAAGGGAAGTAGATCGATGCCAATGTCAGTTAGTATTAAAGCTATACTCACATGTTAGAACCGTCAACATCATTGTCGTCATGGAATGATGCATCAATATGGCAAATAGAAGATTATAATTATCCAAAACTCGTGAGCCCTCCTTGCCGGAATGGTCATACATCGCACCATAGAGTACGGCCACAGCAATGTTGACAAACAGGCGAAGATGGGTCAGAGTCGTATCTCGACCAGACTTGATATAGCCTCGTCGCAGCAGCACGGTACACTGATTCATAAAGCTGGTGTTCTCCAGGGAAACATTTTTACTACGCTTGGGTATGGGATGCTTGTGGATGAGCGCCTCGGAGCGTAGCACAGCGCCCGGATTGTTGAACCAGGTCAGACTGCTACCATTCTCCGACGCAGTCTTCAACGTATCGATCTTGTCAAAGCCGTACTCACCGCAGGCCAGTTCAATTACTAAAAGAAAAGAGTGAAAAGTTGAACTAGTTTTTACGTTAGTTTTATGGGGCACTCACTGTAATCAGCTGGATTGTGGTACATGGGACATGGCAGTTCTACAGATTGCAGGAATGGCACCATCTTCTGAGTGCCGCCCTGGTAGACGCAATTACCGGAAGAGAGCACATAGACTTGATCGAAAATTTGGAATAGCTTGGCAGTGGGCTGATGAATGGTGCAAATGATGGTGCGACCCTGGGTGGTCAAACGTTTCAATAGCTCCAAGACTTTGGTGCAGGAACTGCTGTCCAAGCCACTGTATTTGATAAAACAAAGCAAGAGATTGAAGATTGCGTTCAATACATTACGAAAATGTTCACCTACGTCGTGGGCTCGTCCAGAAACATCACAGTGGGATTATTTATCAATTCCATGGCAATGGATAGCCTCTTCTTCTGTCCGCCCGACAGGCGGCCTGTCAGCGTCTGATCGTGATCATAAAGACCCAGCAGCAACAGAATGTCCTCAATCTAGAAGATGGTCAGTCAAGCTTAGAGGAAATCTTTTAAAGATTCAAAACTTTGGCTTACTCTGCTCTCCTTCTCCTCATAGCTGACATTCTCGCCCAATTTCAGATCGGCTGCTATATGCATATTCTCGGTGACCGTTAGCAAAGGCTGCAGACGATCATCCTGTGTGATATAGCAGGACATGCGACGAAACGAGGCTGTAATGGAGGGATACACATATATTTATTAAATAAAATCTTTTTGAAATTTCAATTAAAACTCACGCAAATCACGTCGTCGTCCATTGAGTCGTATGGAACCATCGACGCCGGTGGTCTTAAAGCCGGAAAGAGCATCGAGCAGCGTAGATTTACCAGCTCCCGATGGGCCCATGATGGCAATCAGCTGGCTGCCTGGAAACTTGCCGCAAACATTGTGCAATATTTCTTTTTCACCTGTTCAAAACAAATTTTTTAATAAATACGTGAGTTTTCACCCTGTTTAGCGAATCATTGACTAATGGAACACAATAAATATTCTATAAAAGTCGTTTTCTCAGCTAATACTAGCAATTTAATAATTACACTCAAAGCCATTATTAAATTGAATGACAATTGTATGCAGATTGAACTAATAAGAAACTTGATTTATAACAATCTAATTGAGCAACACTTAATTTATGCCTAACCATGACGACAGCTTAATATATATATTTGATGAAAATTATAGTAAAAACATCCGATTTGGAGACACCCTGAACAAGAGAATATATACTTTATGGGGTCTGTCATGTTTCCTTTGGCCAGTTATAAACATTATTACAAATATATTATACCCTGAATTCCCATTATCAATGGGTTCAAGGTGTAAAATACTGCTGAATGAATTTTCAATCCAAAGGTCGGAAATTGCGTTTGCGTTTGCCTTTGTAGTAACATTTTATAGTTCTTTAATACATATATAAATATATATTAAGCTAGTCAAAAAATTTTGCCCCTTTCATTAGCTCTCAAAAGTTAAGTTTCATAAAATTAATTATAGAACACAACAGAAAGAATTACGTTATGGGGCGTTGTGCTAACCTATCATAATCATTCGCATAATTACCAGTCACAAATTACCTTTGATATCAAAAATTAACACATTTAGTTTCTTGGACTTTGATATTTTTTTATAATGAACCTAATTTCGCTGAAAATGCTCATTAAAGAATTTCAAATGTGCTCTGAGCAAGTAAAATATATGTGTTAGAATTATTTCCAAGTTAAATAATAATATACGTAAAATTAATGCTACACAATTTCTTGTATAGAACTATAGTATAAGTGTTATATACTTATATAAGTATAAGTATAAGTATAAGTATAAGTATAAGTATAAGTATAAGTATAAGTATAAGTATAAGTATAAGTATAAGTATAAGTATAAGTATAAGTATAAGTATAAGTATAAGTATAAGTATAAGTATAAGTATAAGTATAAGTATAAGTATAAGTATAAGTATAAGTATAAGTATAAGTATAAGTATAAGTATAAGTATAAGTATAAGTATAAGTATAAGTATAAGTATAGTATAAGTATAAGTATAAGTATAAGTATAAGTATAAGTATAAGTATAAGTATAAGTCTGTATAAGTATAAGTATAAGTATAAGTATAAGTATAATTATAAGTCTAAGTATAAGTATAAGTATAAGTATAAGTATAAGTCTAAGTCTAAGTATAAGTCTAAGTATAAGTATAAGTATAAGTCTAAGTATAAGTATAAGTATAAGTCTAAGTATAAGTCTAAGTATAAGTATAAGTCTCCTTATAAGTATAAGTATAAGTCTAAGTCTAAGTATAAGTATAAGTCTAAGTCTAAGTATAAGTATAAGTATAAGTATAAGTATAAGTCTAAGTATAAGTATAAGTATAAGTATAAGTATAAGTATAAGTCTAAGTATAAGTATAAGTATAAGTATAAGTATAAGTATAAGTATAAGTATAAGTATAAGTATAAGTATAAGTATAAGTATAAGTATAAGTATAAGTATAAGTATAAGTATAAGTATAAGTATAAGTATAAGTATAAGTATAAGTATAATTATAAGTATAAGTATAAGTATAAGTATAAGTATAAGTATAAGTATAAGTATAAGTTTAAGTATACTCGAGCGTAAGCCGCATCTACTCTTATACGTCTTATAGCCTATTTCCAAATATGTTATAGAATTGGTATGCTCTGCTCTATCTATAAAATGTTGACTAATTGCTATGCCGACAGGGGCAAGGGCGTCGTATCTAATCAATTGTAAAGCAATGAGCTGCTAAAAAATAGCTAACAGGTAGTTACTCGTGTGTTTATTGAACTGCCAAGCCACATGTGCCTAACCAGGTCTGACTGTTGTTGTAGCTTCATCAAAAAGTAGCCGCTATATTCTGTACAGATCTATAAAATCGAACGCCGTTTATTTTATATTTTGGCAATCTTATCGGGTCGTGGTTGAACTTTTATAGACTTCCATATCGCAGCTAATGCCGACACTCACCTCGATTGAAGCCCAATTTGACCGTCAACGAGAGCTCCTTGAACTCAATGTCCACGGGATCGCGCGGCGGCAGGTTGGATAGCGCGTTCGTATCAATGTGGAAATCCTCCTCGTCCTCTACCACCGGCTCCAACGGCGTTTGCTTGGAGGACGCAATTGGTGCAGCGCCAGTGGGCGTGGCAGTGGTTGTTGTGTTTGTCTGTCCATTGCGCCAGCTGCTCGCACTCGTCATAGGCACAGTGGTGGCATTGTAGACACCACGTCCCGGTTTCGCTGTGCCACTCTCGCCTATCTCAATGCCTAGTCCTATGCCGGGAGTACCGCCATCGCTATTAAAAAACTGTTCTCGTGCCGATAGCATTGTAATCAATCAGCTGAAAATAATTCAAATTCAAAATTAAGACTTAATTTCAGTATTAAGATTGAGATCGTTGATCGATTGGAATATTAGATTAGTTGATCTTGTAGTGAAGATTATTTCAAAGATAAGATTTGTTTTATAATTTTAAAAATTTTAAATTCTATTTTTTATATTATATTATTTTATGTTTTTATATTTATGTTTTATTAAATTTTTTACAAATTTATTTATTTTTATTATTTACTTCAAGTTCAGATTCAGTTATGAAATAATTTGTTCTAAGTTAAGGAGTTTCACATTGTTTTGTATATATAATATATACGTATCTAAAAGCTTGACTTAGAGCATGAACTGAGTTATAAAAACTAACTTTAGATAGGAAAGTCCAGTACAAAAAGTTGTCGCCTTGTCTGACATTTTCTTTCGATCCAAAGGTTTTAAATATAAAAATTTCTGATTTTGCTAAAATGATCTAATAAAACAAAATAATTATGTTTTGGTACCTGCTCTCCTGAAAATATTATAAACTGATATATTTTAATATACAAAATTTTTTTTGTATAAAATATTATAATAATGTATTGTAAATATTATTTGATTGGAGTTGAATGTCAAGTTATTAACGCTTTATTCGTGATTCTCTTTCAAAGATTCCATTAATTTATTATATATTTATTTTTAAAATAAATAAATTTAATTTTCAATTGGAAATAAACTATCTCATATTTTTTTGACTGTCTAACAAATAATTATAAATTTCAACCTGTTGCGCTGTGACTAATTTCGCACAACTAATTTTATCTAACGAACCGATTAGCAAAAAACTTAGATAATGAAGCCTACTAGCTATGAAATATCTTTTCATTTGTGAAGTCTAATTTCGGACTCGAGCACAATGCGTTTTGTTGCAGCAATGCTTGATTGATTTTCACAATGATGCAACGGGCGTCATGGCTCATGGAGCTGTGCCACATTTTATTGGGGCATAGTCCAGCTCACGTCTACCTGGCAGCAGCTAACATACATAAATGTTCAACTTGATCAAACGGGTTTTCTGTGAATTGCGTGCCATTTTGCACTGCGATCGAACTGTGACGGATCATGGGTGTAACACATGTGGATGACTACCGTAAGCTGCTCACCTTTGCACCTGTTAATTATCAAAGCGAAGTCGCGACGTTTGCCACCCGCTGCCAAACGCGAGTTGTGCCAAAAGGTTTTTATAAATGCATTTTAACAATGTATACATACATTTAATATATATATATATATACATACAAACAAGCATATCTATATTTGGTTTTCATTCTGAGTGAAGAGAGTATATTGGCTTTTATGTAATGACCGAAACTGTTTTTTGTTATTGTTAGTAGAGCTTAGTCTGATAAAGAAGTTAATATTTTAGTTATAAAGTAAACGTTATTATTTGGAGCGCTTTTTTCGCCTGCCCACGCCCATTTGAAGGCGTGAAAAACGGAATAATAATATGTCTTTTCCAGTTTAGAGCGCGACCTCTTCTACGCGCGAGTATAATGCTGTCGTTAGCGCCCGCTTGTAACGTTCTCACTTGTTTTTTTTTTTCTGTTTTCGGTTTTAAGCCGCGTATTTGTTTATGTCACTTAATTACGCAAATGACGATTACAGTTGACGTCAAAAAATATGCATGTTATTTGATATTTGTTTTGTTTCTTGTCAAATCAACAAATCAAGGTGCAACATGCACCTTAAGTAAATTACTAAAATTGAAGAGCAAATGCGGAAGATTATCTATAGCTATTTATTTAAGATATGTTTGGGTTTATAGCCATGCTCTAGGCATACAATGGTAATATATATGAAATATTGAAATTATCTCAAACAACCTCAATAAAATATTTAATATTTACATAAGTAAATGTAGCACGCAATTTACTCCACATTTTTGTTGCATTATTAACGAACAGCTTCATTCAAACGTATATTATTTAAATAGAAATAAGATGCATATATGTATATTCCGTAAGATCAAGGTACAACTGGGAAGACGAACAATTGTAATCGTAGAAAACAATTGTATATATTTTATATATGTTTTAAATATGTAACGACATTATCAAAACAAAAGCATTGTTCGAACACATCTATATTGTAGGCTTAATTATGTATATATACACATATATATGTATATGTACATTATATGAATTAACTGCAATCGACATCGCCTTATGACGATTTATTAATTATGTGTCATCTTTAACCCGCAGCCTGAACACCTTATCTACACAGCATCTGTTATCATTCGAATATAATGCTGAAGTATAATACTATAGCACACTACTCACACTTCTATTGTTTTGTATAAGATATGCAAAGCCGGAATAAGTATACTAAAAATAGTATACTTCGAAAGTATACACATGGTATAAGAGTTCACAAGTATTGCGTCTATGCATACTACAGCCAAGGTAAGCTATGGCTTGGCGTACTACAAAAAATCGTATATAGATATGCAAAGTTGGAAAACGACTAGAACCAATGTATATAGCATATATTATAGAGTAGAATATTATATATATTATTTATTGAGTTGAATTGAAGAATTGCAAGCTCCTACACAGGCGCATAGATCTTTAAAAGGAATGGGATAAAATCAACATAGAAACAAACAAAAAGGGTTTAATATTCCAAAACGAAATCATGCCCAATAAAATCTATCAAAGTATTAAGCAAATCTCATTTATATACTTTTTATTCATGGTCCTTCGGACCAAAAACATTAATTTTTAATTTTTTTATAAATTTTTAATTCAATTGAATCACTTTTGTACTTTTATATTTTGGTGATATAACATATTATGAAACAAATTATTTAAAAATTAAATTTAAATAATCATGGAATACTCATTTTAGTATATATTACTTCCAAAGCATACTTTATACTCTAAAGGTAAAGTTAACTTTTCTACAAGTCTTAACCTTTTCCTATACCATTCTTGGCAAATTTATAGAGCTTTGACATACCTGCACATGGTCAAGATTCGAAAGCGGCGTTTCAACTGTTCGTGAACTGCACGTGTATGCCACTATATATACATTAACATGTAAATTATCGGCAAATCTAGCAATCTGTTAATCTCGCTCACTCAACAACTAGTGGGCATTGCACTTGAACTGCTTAGAACGACAACAAAGCTTAGAAGACAATGTCAATGCCCTGAATCAAACCCTCATAGCATGCATATACATATATCAGCTAACTGAAGGGCTAGACTATAAACTACGCCATTTGCATATGACGCACACGTTGATACTTTATCAGCAGAATTTCAATATTTGATTGACACTGTTATGAATTCTCTATTTGCAGTTCACTCTTATTATTTGCATGCAAAGTCTCCGAAAACAGCAATCTTGTCAGACAAATGACTCGAAGGTAACTGCAAAACCTGTCTTACCTCGTTGCCAAGGTATTCCCGAAATTCATCTTCTTCACATATTATGAAATATTATATACGCACTGCACTTGTAACATATATATACGTATATATTTTTATACATGTATTTGTGCTATGTATCTACGTGCGTCTTTGTATTGTTCGTAGCTACAATGTTATTGTTTACTCCGCTCTCGGAAGTAAACCGGTTGAGAGACTCGATCGGGAGCCAAAGCTGGAGAATGGAAGATCTGGAGAGCAGAACAGCAGCTGCTTCCGTTGGGAATCAGAACATCAAGCCAAAGAAGACAATTATAATTTGTTTATTTTCTCTCAAATCTGACTTAATTATGTGGTAATTAAAAAATGCAAATCAATATTAACAAAAGGTGAATATACCCTTTGACGAGGTGTAATGCACATTCATCGTTCTAAATTGTTTATGATGATATGACAGCTAATTAATAGCTTTATTATTCAGTTTGTATGCTTGGTAACCCAGAGCGATCTTTGAGTTAGATTAATTTCAGAATTTAGTTTGTGTAGTATACGATATATGTGTGGAGGACTGAGATTACTTTTGTCAATAACAAATGTGCTTAAATAATAGTCGGAAATTCATTGTCGGAATATAGAACAAACTGCTTTCTTCTTTATATTAATATTTTTTAATATATGTACATTTTAGTATGCATTATATTATTATGAAAATTATTTAATATATTTCAACTACTATTATATAGAACTTTTTCATAGATTTTATTAATTTTAATTGTATTTAAAAATTATTTGTTTAAAGATTTTATTATATTTTGCGTTTATTTTCTTATAATAATTTTGCCTTTCAAGACTTTACTTCAAACATTTTTAAAAAATATATTTTTGTAAGTAAAATAAATTGTTAAATGTTTCAGATATTCTGTTTTTAGCTTTTAATATAATTTTTTTATATTATAGATTTTTTATTCTTGAGCTCAACTAAAATTTATGCATTAATTCTGCATTTTTTACAATTTTCATTTAGTTATTTATTTTGCTTTATTATATTATATAAAATTGTATTTATTTTTTGTAGTATTTTTTCATTTCTATATAATTAATTAATAGTACAATTTCTTTATTTCTTCAACAGTATATTTAAATATTGTTAATTTTTATTTTTCGTTATTAAATTTAGAAAAATTTAGCATTCATAAATACATATTTATTTTTCAAAAAAAATTTGTGTTATAATTTATTTTGATTAAGGAGAACTAAACAATTGATTAAAAATTTATTTATATATGTATAAATTATTTTTTAATTTATTATAATATTTTTGTATTTCATTTTTGTTTTGATTCATTTTTAATAAAATTTATATTCAATTATTTTTTATTTGCGGTTTTAATAATATATTTTATTTTTTACTTTTCAATTTTCGAATTGTATATATTTTTATTTTTGTAATTCATTTATGTCTAATTGATTTAATTTAATTTATGCCTTATTTTTGTTTTTTGTTGATCACTTGAAAGGCCTGAGATTTCACTGTTCATGGCTCATTAAAATTAGATCCACATAGCTCATGCAAAAGTCAAAACCAATGAAAAATGTTTAATTTTTGTGTCTTTTCAACAGTTCTTAACAATTTCGTATTATTTTCTTTTGCGCACAGCTATTGTTCCTGGTGTTGCGTTAATTTGTAGATACAAACATTTCGTGCTTGCCTTACCCGTGCCGTGTCCGAACGATCGCAGTTAACAAATGATATTGCACGTCGCTTGGCTATTATGCTACACAATTTACGGTCTTCTCTATATACTCGATTCTGTTCTTTTATGTTCGTTTCGTTTCGTTGCTTTTTTATTATTCAGTTATTTTGCGCGCTCCACACAAACCGCGTAGCAGCGTCTTCGATGTGACATCGGCGACTGGCGGCCAGCAAACAAACAATAATCCCAGCTAGCTCTGCCAATTCCCTCCGAGTTCCAATGGGGCAGCTACCAGCCGGTTGAGACGCACACAAAGACATGATCGAGCGTCTCAGCTGTTGTGTGCGTGTGTGTGCGTATCTATGTGAGCGTGAGCATGAATTCTCGTGTGTGTGTGTATCTGAGCAATGCAAGCTTTATCACAGCGCAACTGAAAACGAAGTCCGTTCGGCTTTGGTTGCTAGCTTTTATTAACGCTTTTTGTTCACATTGGCTATTAGTGTTTCGGGCCTGTTATATTGTAGTTTTCCTTCTGTGATAACAGCTCTATAAATGTACCAGCTGAGGCAGCACCCTCGATCGGTTGGCAACGCATTGATATTGGGCTCGGGCTTTGGGTTCAGAAGTCCATATATCGTATGTCTTTCATATACATTTCGTACGTCTTGCTACGTAATACATTTTTTCTAGTGGCCTTGCTGCTATTTTCTTTGCTTTTAAACAATGGATCGCTCTATACGAACAGCATTATCGTTCGACTTAACAATACACAATACCAATGTAGTCGAAGTTCTTTGTGCTCTCCACATGAATCACGGCTAATTAATGATTGGGCTTTAGCTCTCATTCTATGGATCTATACAATTCTCTGGCTGCCACCAAAAAATCCATTTATATACTAAGTTTCTTCTTGTGGTTTTTACCTAAATCTAATTATATAAACTACATAAAAATTGGTTAAAATTCTTATCAGAAATTGTCAACAGGAAGCTATGAAATAGTTGTCATATCAGTAGACTACCTCTGAATTTTTAGATTCCCATATATTATTGATAGTATAATGCTTGCCAATCAAATAATATATTGCAAAGTTCACTTCAATACTTACTTGTGTAATTATACATTTGCTAGAATCTAACTTGGAATGGAAAAATTTCAAGTAAGTTTTAAGATTTTATTCGCAGTTTCTAAGTTCTAAGCTAGTCTCAAAGTGAAGCTAGAAAAAAGGGTTGGGTTGGGTTCGGTTGGCTTAGTTTTGTTTAAAAATATATATCTTATCGGAATAACAGTAATTCGCTTATCAATAAGAGCTTATAGTACTTCACAATGAAAATCTATATATATAAGTATGTCTATATATTAGTAGTATCTTGTGTTACTTTCACTATCAAAAAATTAGCAAATCTCAATCATTGAGAATTCAGGAGTTGACTCATCTTAAGGCAAATAAAAGTTGTGTGCTTATTTAGTTATTATCGTAATTGTTGGACTAGAAATTTATATATATATATATATATATATATATATATATATATATGTGTGTTCCTTTTCAGACTTTGAACCGTAATTAGTTTGACTGTGCATCGAGACTGAACAAACCCCAATTGAAACGAATGTATTATAGTTTTCCAATTGAATAAAAGCAAATCAACGCTGCAGTCAGTCGCAACCAACTGCATAATACTCGTTCACAGGCAATAACTGTGGCTGTTAGGTTATTTGGTTTTCCACTTAGATAGTTCATAAAATGTATAGGTTTATGAGTTGCCAAACTAGTCAATCCCACCTCCAAAATAATAAAAGATATGTCTATATATATATGTAAGTTATTATTCATCTATAGAGGTCACTTATTAAATCTTTTTTAACACGCTTTCAGTCTTAATACTATATCAGGTGAGGCACGATACACACACATAAAATTTAAAGGACACACTGCAGAAAGCTAATATACTCTCCTCCCATCGCGAAATAGTATAAAAATAAATAAGCTACAATTGTAATTATAATTAAATGGCTTGAACAGGCTGGTTCCCGCGAGTCTGTAGCGCTGATTAGCAGATCGTGAGCTGATGAGAGTAGACTTTGGATATTTGATGTATTAATTGATGAACAGAAAGGAAAATGAAATTTACATAAGAGGTTCGATATCATCGAAAACACGAATTGCACATAAAATGATAAGATTAGAACATGCGACAATGAATATCACGAAATGAACAGCGAATTCTTGGCAAATACTTGGAGCTCTTTGTGGCCTGAGCGCCATAATAAATGAACGTGAAAGCAAGTTATAATATACATGTCAGTTACTTATCGGAGAGATTCGCTGCGACGCGTCGTCTAATGGCAAAGTCCAAATGTTTGCAGCATTTTTATGATCTCAGTCGAACTGGCAGTCAAAGTCGACGTCGAACTCGACGTCAGCTTGAGTTGTGGGTGTTCTATTGAGAGCGATATAGACTATATCGCTTATTGTTTCCCCTATTTGTTTGTGTGTTTGTCGTTCATTCTGAAGCTGATAACTCGGGATTAGTAATTTGTCTTGGGCTGTTTCCATAGAACAATTACGACATCGCCTCAACATGTTTCTGGTCGGATGCGAAACGTGTGCCCATTTTATTACCCATTCATGTTGATGGCGTGATTTGAGAAACGAAATATAGAATAATAAAAACAATCGATTAGGAATTATATATATAATATATGCAGTCTCAGCTCCCAATTATTAACTAATTCTAATTAATTAATAGTTCAAATATTTTAAAAATATTTATATGAATTTCAAATCTTTACAAATTTGTTCAATATTTGCAACAGAACTTGTAACACTTAACATCAAATATATAAATGAATGACATTTTTAAAAATTTTTTTAAATTTTTTTATATTTTTAATTAATTATTTGATTAAAGCGCAATTTAGCAATAATTCATTTGTAGGGACTTATGTATGTATGTAAATATATATGATGAAATATAAGATATATATTACATCATATAAAATATATTTGAAACATAAATTTTTATAGTTAAATTTCTTTTAAAATGCAGATTTCGACCATCTTAAACAACATTCATTTTCATTCAATATATAATAAATATATATCAGCTATGAATGGAATCAAATGAATGAAATTTTCGGAGACATATTTGTATATATATATACATATGTATATGTATATATGTATATATATTTACTTATTTGTGTCCAAGCCGTCTGGGGCTTATCATCAAGTTGACAGCATAATGAATGATCAATCACATTTAATGCTTTCTCTATACATTATTATTAATTTTACAGCATTTTTTGATCAACTGATACGCATCAGCTGATGCGTTATGAGCTTTGCAGGAATCATCCCACTATTGTAGGCGTTGCTTATCTTATAAGTTTCACTTTTGTTTTCAAATAAAATTTTAAATGATTTTTTTTAGTTTATGGTATAGTATACATATATAGTATACATATATATATATACTAATTATCAAAGTTTTTTAACAAGAAATATGGAATTGAATTTAACAAACTTTTAGCTAAATTTATTGAGATGCATTTATTATTATTTTATTATTTATTTTATTATTATTTTAGATTTTTCTTATACATACATAAAAATAAATCTTTGAATTTAAATTTAAAATACCTAATATAGATAAATTAATATAAAATTCATGTGCTGGCATAAGTATTTCGACAAGTGTTAATCGTTAACCCTCTGATACCCCGACCTGACTTTTGATGGGGTAATAGTAAATTCACATAAGAACGAAAAAGCAAGGGGAATCCCAAAATTTAAATAATATACTTTTCCTGCTATTTTATTTTATATATTATTTTACTAAAAGTATATATTTATATATATTTTTTATTGGCATTGACAAAAAATTGCGTTTCCTTTGTCTACTTTATAAATCTAATATAATATAGAGCTTGAATATATTATATAGAATGTCTTTGTTTATGGCTCATGAGCTTTGCTTCAAAAAATCAAATTATCAATTAATTAGTTTAAAATGATTTTTGAGCACAATGGGAATTCAACCATTTCAGAGCTAAGGAGCAAGCATCAAATTCTAACAGCAATAGAAAATGTTATTGGTAGTTAAAAACGATAAGTTGAAAGAACTTTTAAAGACGTCTTCAAATTGAGTTCTCAAAATTATAACCTCTAAGGATAACTTATTTTTATTAGCATATTTTGCCTTAAAGATGGCCTGATCCACCTCTATATATAAAAACTGTAAAACTCTCACCATTTCCAGAGATCCAAACACTCTCCAAATGTAATAGTTATATTCTATTTACCTGTTAACAACATTTTACTATTTCCAATTGCATCGTTTTAGATGAGTTTATAGGGAACACTTTGTATGCTTTGAAGAGATCGCTGCAAATTTCTCACACACCTGAAATTTTGCTCAACCGGATTTGGAGGTGACAATTGTAACGGTTCAGCAAGATACAGGCGCGAATGAAAGATGCCGGCTAAAAGGATAGCTCACCAATGGAATCAACAACAGATAGAGTAACACTTAGTCGACTTTTGCTACATGAATATTCCAACTGTTCCTGGCAACGCTCGAGCCTCGACTGATGCACAGACCGCACCAACAGCCGCTAGGTAGCCTCCCGGAATGCCATTTGCTCGACTAACTAACTAACTGCTCGTCCGACCGACTATATACTGTATGAGAACTTTGCTGCCGTTTTTTACTTTTAACTTTTTTTGTCCAGGGGAGTCGACATTAGAATTAGACTCGGAACAAAAGGAACAACAATGCCGGCTGGCCGCTTGGTTGGCTGACTGACTGATTGGGTGGGTCAAACGAATGTTGCAACAGCGGCGCATGCTTTCTAAACGCCACCAATTCACTCAATGTTGTTGTTGTTGTTGTGGGACGCAACTTACTAGTACAAATAGCCAGATAGAGACAGAGCGACAGCTGACACCAGCGAACGCGCCTTTTTAATGAGCTGACCCCACCTAGTCGGTATGCGTATAACTATGTATATACAGACATATACACATTAGAGCATTAAGCCAGCAACGTCCGTGGCTCAGGGGCGCCACATGACGCGCTTCTGTATGTGTGTGTGTTGCTCACTCAGTTCCCATAGGGCGGGGGTGTCTTTGTGCCTGGGTTAGCATATAATGTAAACGTTTATCATTGGACAGCCATATATATACATATATATATATATATATATATATATATATATATTTATATATCCTGTCATATCAATTTTGTATGTATTTAACTAAATGGGTTAATGACTTGTCAAATGCATTCCTTAATTAAATTTATGTGCCAAATGCAGTTGGAAGGTATCATATGATGCTAATTCGCATTAGCTTCCTTAATAAATATTGAACTACATTAATAACGATATATATTTATATAATATATTTATTTGTGTGCTAAGAACTAACAAATACTTGAAAACTTGAGCAATAATTGATAAAGACATCGTAATAAAAGTCGCATAAGTTTCTAGAATCATTTTAAAACCCTGGCACGTGATATAAAAGTCCTTGAATATAAGAAATTAATATATATAAACTATTCTGGAAATTATAAAAATTATTCTATATTATAATCATAATTTTATACAATGAGCAACAGTTTGAAATTGCATTTTTTCACATAAGCAAAATTGTATTGATAAATTTTAAGTTTTGTTTATTCGTAATATAATAATCAAAAACAAACTAATATATATCCAAGTTTTATTTTTATTTATGTATAATCTACTCTAATGTCATTTCTTAAAATTAAACATGTAAAGAATCAATCTTTACTTATTTAAAATTAATTAATTAATATATCTCTAGTCGGAAGTGAAAGACTACCCTGAACCTCGTTCAGATCCAAATCTAAAGTATAGATTCTTTAGCTCCAGCGACATAAGATTAAGTTCGATCGGTTGAGGTTGGAGGTCTTAAGATGATATCATTAAGTCAACTACTTAAGCTATAGTAAGAAATATATAAGGAATTTCAAGTTCTTGGAAGTTCCACGGTCGAGCTAACGGATATGGCTAGATACCCACAGTTAGTCTTCCTGATCAAGAGATGAGCTCTGACATGCTTCCTTCTGACTGTTACACACCTTTTAACATTTTTAATTTTAATGGTTATCCCCAAAAGGATAAAGCTATATTGTAATAAAAGAATTACTTTACTTTATTTTTTTTTCATTTGAAAATTTTTTTTTAATATATTTCTATAGTTGCATCAAATTTTAAGTCTCTTTGCTCACAGCTGCCAAGCCAAAAATGGTAGAAGCTTAATTTTAATTTTTTTTTTAATTTTATTTAATATTTATATATTACATTAAATATACAAATAAATATTTTTATAAAAAGCCTCCAAGCTCTAGGCTTGTACGAAATATTGTTTAGAGAGAACTCTGATTTATTTTAGTACAAATCAAATTAAATTAAATTAAATCAATTTAAAAAAAAAGATGTTAAATAATTTAATGTAATTAATGATATATTATTATGATTGATTGTACTTGAGTCATATGCATAAATAAAATTTTTGGGTATACTTTGGACTCATAAAAATTAGCTTCTTTCATATTGAACTATTTACAACTATGTTTTAATATTTTCAGCACCAGCTCAACATATTATACTAAGAGTACAAACTTTAACCAGAAGTGTTACGAATATTGTATTTTAAGTAATTGTTACATAATCATAATAATAATGTTATATCTTGAAAATACACCAAAGGGAATCGTTTTCAAACCCCTTAGATATTTTCCATTTACCAATATGCCACTCTTATGTACCCACAGTCCATTGCTCTATAGCACACCTTGTTATAGGACCAATCCTTAAAAGCATATTACATATACTTATATATATATATGCTGGCACACCCATGGATAAGTGAGGAGAAGAGACGTGTTAGTTTTCGCGCCCCACCAGTTGCCCTTTGGCCAGCACGCAGCGTTATGCCAAATGGCCACGCAAGGAGCACGACTCGACGCAGGGATGATCCGCGGTCACCAAAAGGGCGCGTTTCACATTAACACATAGCCAAATGTCAGTCTGGCAATGTGTACGGCTCGCTGCCGCTGTTAACTGGGATTGGCATTGATGCCACCCGAATCGTACGCACATACACAAACATTTAAACTCTTGGCAGCTAGTTTTGTTAATTGAATTTTGAAGGATTTTCCAATACAGGGCTGACAACTATAAATAATATGTTTTATTATTTCGGCCTTTAGTTTAAATCCTTTACTTACAATGAAGATCGGTTTGAGTCTAATATCCACATCTGAATCTTTGATGTTCAGTTTTTTAATATAGTAAAAAAATAAAAATCAATTCAAATATTTTCACTAACATTAGCTGCTACATTAACTCATCGCAGAAACTGTCAGCTACCAAAATAACTTGAAAGCTATGAAGTAATGACCAAAGCTTTCCATATTTTACTTAAATATCTTATATTTCATAAAAATTTGGTTTTGTTCATAGTAAAATTTTCAATATTTGAGTTTCAGTTTTTGGAATCTGCTCAAGAAAAAATCAAGTTTGATTATAGTTCTAACGCAATGTCGTACTTTATATTTATATATATATTCAGCTTATAATGAAGATCAAATTCGGTTCATCTGTTTGTCCATCATATACATCTTTCTATATAAGTCTAGAAACGAATATATTCTCATCCATTACTGGTATATATTAAATGCAATTTTATTCTCAACAATAAATAATATGTTTAATATTTATAGAATGTTTAATATAATATTTATATATAATATTTATATATAATAATCGTCATTATCCTTTCCATCATAATTGTCGTCTTCATCATCATCATTAACACCAACATCGTTACCTTCCTCATCACCACCATCACCATCTTCATCATCATTAATATCCACAGGATCATAGCCATCAAGCTCATCATTCCCATTATCATTATTTGTATTTTAAGTAATTGTTACATAATCATAATAATAATGTTATATCTTGAAAATACACCAAAGGGAATCGTTTTCAAACCCCTTAGATATTTTCCATTTACCAATATGCCACTCTTATGTACCCACAGTCCATTGCTCTATAGCACACCTTGTTATAGGACCAATCCTTAAAAGCATATTACATATACTTATATATATATATGCATACACAAACATTTAAACTCTTGGCAGCTAGTTTTGTTAATTGAATTTTGAAGGATTTTCCAATACAGGGCTGACAACTATAAATAATATGTTTTATTATTTCGGCCTTTAGTTTAAATCCTTTACTTACAATGAAGATCGGTTTGAGTCTAATATCCACATCTGAATCTTTGATGTTCAGTTTTTTAATATAGTAAAAAAATAAAAATCAATTCAAATATTTTCACTAACATTAGCTGCTACATTAACTCATCGCAGAAACTGTCAGCTACCAAAATAACTTGAAAGCTATGAAGTAATGACCAAAGCTTTCCATATTTTACTTAAATATCTTATATTTCATAAAAATTTGGTTTTGTTCATAGTAAAATTTTCAATATTTGAGTTTCAGTTTTTGGAATCTGCTCAAGAAAAAATCAAGTTTGATTATAGTTCTAACGCAATGTCGTACTTTATATTTATATATATATTCAGCTTATAATGAAGATCAAATTCGGTTCATCTGTTTGTCCATCATATACATCTTTCTATATAAGTCTAGAAACGAATATATTCTCATCCATTACTGGTATATATTAAATGCAATTTTATTCTCAACAATAAATAATATGTTTAATATTTATAGAATGTTTAATATAATATTTATATATAATATTTATATATAATAATCGTCATTATCCTTTCCATCATAATTGTCGTCTTCATCATCATCATTAACACCAACATCGTTACCTTCCTCATCACCACCATCACCATCTTCATCATCATTAATATCCACAGGATCATAGCCATCAAGCTCATCATTCCCATTATCATTATTTGTCAACTCGTCACACTTATTACCATAAATACAATCATCACTCTCAATATATTCATCATCATCAAAATCTTCATACTAATTCAGACTTTTATCAAAGTTTTTGAATAGCAATATAATTTTCATAATTATATGAATGTGTGTACCTCATTATAAATATACTGTCGAATTTGAATATTGTTCTTTTTACTTTCTTTTTAACTTAAAAATTATGATCGTCTCGATAAGACGCGCATCTGTAAAATTATTTTTGAAAATAATTTGTAATCTTTACTATACTATAAGACTAATTTTATTATTTTATATTTTATTACATATATATTAAACGAACTTATATCAACCAATTTATATAATTTATTATTTATCTCTCATCTCCCCGTCTCCTTCTCTGAAAACTTTCTTTCTAAAAATACATTTATGTTTGCTTTTTTTTTAGTGTTGTGTATATATATAAATTTGTATATATGTATATACATATATGCATATGAATAGAAGTTTGTTGCAATTAAACTGTTTATTAGGAATATCTGTTAAGCTTATTTGAAAATGAGTATTACAACCTTGTGAAATTGTAAATTAGATAAGGCTTTGATCATAAAACTGATAGTAAACACGAGTGTTATAATTTTATTTCTTTCCACACATATGTAATCTATACATTTTGCCGTTTGCTGTAATAAAATCCAAACACCCATCCACAACTTCAGTGGAACATAAGCAATGGGCGTGTTTTCAGTGCTGACCATTGGCGAGACACAAAGCTTATATACTCGTTCGTATATCTTATAGAAAACTATTTAATCCAACTGTTTAGCTTATTGGCTCTGGTGCTCCGCTTTGTATCGCTCTACTTTTTTCAGCTCTTTGTGTTCTTGCTATTAAATGCTAAATGTTGAGGGTGCGCTAGCTGTTTGATTTACTATCAAGGAAATGCCATTTTAATGCATCGAAATAATTAACAAAATTTACGCTGCGCAACGATTTGTTTGTATTTAATTAAACCAACAAATTGTTTGCTTTATATTTAAAGCTAATCGATTAGTGAGCGGGGGTATCGTTAACAAAATGCTGTAACAATATTGTGAGCTACGCCAGTTCAGATTATTCCGCTGGCTCCGAGTCGGCTTTGTTTTGCTTAGTTTGCGGCGTACCCAGAGCCATTGGCAGGCGGTCACCCCAGCGACTGACTCGCGCACAACTGTAGGCGGCTCTGAAGCGGATATAATTTAATGTGCGAATTGTAATTGGAACAGATTTCTCTACTTACTTGCCGTGCTTTGATGCCGTGAAGATGACTTCCTGCAAATTTCCAGATTCCGTGCAAACGCGACAAATCGAATGCTTCGAACGCACCAAAGTGGGTCGCACAATGCGTGGCCATTGCCGAGTGGCATCTGCTATGGAACCCTTCTTCAAAATAGCATAACTATACGTCGAAGTTCGACGATCAACTGCTGAATCGCTGCTTACACGCAGTGGCGTATAAGCAATTTCAAAGTTGCATGGCGTCCGATCTGCCAAATCCTGAAGACGTGGACATCGCAGATCGTGCGGGCACTGAAAAATATAATTTTTTAACTCTCCTTTTACAAGATTTTGTATGGTACTCACTGGCGCCAGCGTTTGTCCCGCATGTTCTTCATCAGCACGGAGTAGAAACTGTCTAGATTCGTTTACTAGCTCACAGCCTCGACGTGTGCCCTCCTCCACGATTACCATGTAGCCATCGCATTTGCGCCACAGATTTAATAAAATCTCTTTCCGCTGCTGCTTGTCTTCCAACTCGAATAATGTATGTGAAATAATAACCAAATCATATTTTGTATCGATGGCCGGCAAAAATTGTCTGTAGAATACGTTGCGCAACGTAATTTGTTTATTCTCTTGACCTTGCTGCAGGATTAGCTCCGATAGTTCGTTCATATCTCGTGATCGGTCCACATTATAATACTCAAAGATACTGTCGGACCAGAGTTCACTTGCCGCCCACATACCGGTGCCAATGCCAGAGCCAAAGTCAATGTAGCTGCGCGGCTTAAACTGTTCATCGCGCAATTGAATTTCTGTGAGCACGCGTTTCATTACCGCATACTCCTGGGCAGCTCTGCCCACGGCATATACAATAGATTCGTATGCACCGTATTCCAACCGTTTCCAAGCGTAAGTGCGCTGACCCAAACGCTTATTAATCTCTAGTTCACGTTTCCGTTTCCAACGCGCTGCCTCTTCCTCGCTGAGCGTGGCTAAACGTTCCAATGGCATCTTGGAATTGATCTCTTCTACAATCAATCGCTTCTTATTTTCAATTTCTAACGGAGTTGGTGGCGGATGGCGAGCTTTTATATAACGATTGAGCAGCTCACTGTCACGCAGCACTTTTCTCACAGGATGATCGCCCACAATGCGTTTTAACGTGTCGCTCAACTGTTTGGGAAGCTCGATAAAATTGGGTTTTATAATGCCGGGATGTTTCCTAGGCTTTATCACCGCTTGTTCCAAATCGGCAAGGACAGCCGGCTCGACTGCTGCACTTATTTTGCAGGTGTATCTCTGCAACAGGTGTGTGCTTGTCAGAAAAAGTCGCGGTGCAAGCATTATATGCCCAGCTGTGTCCAGCATAAAAAGCGAAGCCATATTATATGACCTTTTTCAACTGCACTAAAAGTAAATAAACACAAGGCATGTGGCGCCCACTGACATGCTTTGATAAATTGTGCAACACGCCTCGAACGTTTTCCAGCACTGTTTTGTTGTCAGCTTGGTGAGCAAAACAATCGTTTTGCCATGAATAAAACTATTCTGTTCCTCATTTAACAGTAATATTTTTGTGTAATTACTTTCATAATAATACATAAAAATATACTCTATTGATAAGCAATCGGTTTAGCTTATGGAATGTTTTTGATTTTAAAAATTATTCTGGGCGCTACTTGAGCAGCATACTAGCTTTAAGTATGTCGCCGGTTCCTTTGAACTGGCAAAACAAGTTTTTTTTAGCATTTTATAAACAAAAATGCTTCAGCTGTAGGGTATGGATGAGTACGAAGCCCAGGTACGGTTTTGCTCAATATAATAAAACGCGTTAATACCTTATTTTTAATTTCAGTTGCTCGTGGTAGAGCAGGCGCTGCTTGTGACTTCCGACGAGCAGCAACGTGAAGAATTAATAGCTTTGCGCACAAATTTAGAGGAGCTCCTAGCTCTGACCAGAAGCAGTGAAACTGAAGTTACCAACAACACAAATACACCTGAAACAACTGATAATATAGACAATGAACTACAACGTTTTCAAAATGAGCTAATTGACTTGGAGCACGAGCAAGCAGATCCAGGTGAGGATCAGCAACGACTGGAAGAACTACGCACGAAATATAATGGTCTACTGGGTGAAAAGTGCTCGGCGCCCCATGAACACAGCTGGGGTGCCTTAAGTTATCACAATGCACTCATATGTGGAGTAGATGATGAATTAATTGTGGATAAAAATGGCATTTTAGACGTACGACTGCGCGTACTCTTCACAAACCCGACTCACCGCGAGATGTTGCCATGCAACTACTACTTAGAAGGCGAATGTAGATTTGACGAAGCGCGATGTCGCTATTCGCACGGTGCTCTAGTGCCAGGAGCATCCATCAAAGATTACAATGCTCCAGATTTCCATAGACTTGCACGCAATTGTCCAGTTCTGGCTAAGTTACAGGACCGACTGTGGCATCGTGGTCGGGTGCTATGCGTAAATTTTGTGGAGCAGCAATGTCGCGTGCGTCTGGATGGCCAGGAGCACAAGGAGCGTGAGCGTGACTTTCCATTTGAGGAACTGTTTCCTCTGATCACTGACGAAGATGATGAGCTCACGAGCGACAGTGGAGATTCAAATGAAACGGATGGAAGCGATGCAGGGAATGAATCCGACATGGACGACTTCGAGGCAGCGCGCCAAGCACGCATGGTAGAGCTTAGCCTATTTACATTCAAGCCCACAGAGAGATTGGGCGCTTGGGAGCAGTATACGCGTGTAAGTTTCTTAATGAATTTCAGATGGTTTTCTATAACTAAACTTATTTTGTAACTTCAGGGCATAGGCTCCAAACTGATGGCCAACATGGGGTACATACACGGCACAGGCCTTGGCTCGGATGGCCGGGGTATTGTTACGCCAGTAAGCGCACAGATACTGCCACAGGGTCGCTCGCTCGACGCCTGCATGGAGCTACGTGAGGCAGCTAACGGAGATAAGGACTATTTCAGTGTAGAGCGTAAATTAAAACGCGCTCAACGTCGACAGCAAGCAGCGAATGAAAAGGCCTACGAGCGCGAGGCGAAACGCACAGATGTGTTTGCCTTCCTCAATACTAGTGTGCTAAGTCAGGGCAGCCAGCAGGCCGAGAATGCAAACAAAAAAACAAGGACGAATACTCTGCAGCAACACTCAAATAAAACTCTCAATGTGGAAACGGTGCGAATTGCCGATGACATACGCCGAAAACAGCGAGACATTGCCAAGGTGCAGCAATCGTTGGCACGTAATGCAACAGATGCGCAGCTGCAGAAACGATTGAATGTGCAACTCCAAGTGCAGAAACAAGAGCTCGCTACGCTGCAGGCGCAAGAGAGTAGTTTAAGCAAAGAGCAGCAGACGCGCAAGAGCAAAAATAAAATGTTTGAGTTCTAATTTACAATTCACCTTAAATTACGTTTATTTCTTACAACTCTATTATAGTCCATGAATCTCGTATGTATATTTCACTGAATGTTGCCAAGTGCTCCTGCCGTCAGCACGGCAGTCATATACTGTTCCAGCAAAGCCTGGGACAGATGCGAGCCGTGCTCCACGGCCAGAGCGTATGCTGTTTCGCCATTCTCATTGGTAGCACTAAAATCCAAATCTCTGGCCAGCAGCTCGTTGCAAGTGTGTGGGTGGTTGCCAGCTGCTGCATACATAAGTGCTGTATTGCCTACAATGTCCATGTGCGTGGACACAGCTCCGCGATCGAGTAGGAAGCGCACGATCTCATTGTGTCCCCCAGCCGCTGCAAGCAGCAATGGCGTAACCATATCCGTTGCCAGACTATTTACATTAGCGCCTGCTGCAACAAGCAATTGCGTAGAGACTAACTGGCCATAGGACGCTGCCCAGTGCAGGGGTGTGAATCCGTGAGAGTCCCTGAAATCAATATGTTTTTGTCGCAGTAGTTCAGCTTTTACGTGTTCCTCAGTGATTTCGCCTTGGCCAGCACGTTCATGAAAAGACAGCGTTACCTCCACAGTGCAAAATGTAGCTTCCGTATTACCACGCTGCAGATTCGTTAGGACCGTCGATTGTGGGCGATATGGTAAAAACGCACTTTTCCTCTTAGTCGAGTTGGCATCCAACAATATACTTGAGCCATGCAACGTAGAGGAAGCCGGTCCTTGGACTTGCGCAGGTCTGGTGGGCTCATCTTCATCAGAATTTGTGTTTTTCTGCAGCTTCTTTACGGCAGCTACCATTGTTTACACTCTGCCTTTTTCAATTCGAGCTAATACCACTTATATGTTAAGCAATTAAAAATGATACAAATAAGTTATAGTATCAAACATACAAATGCAATCAAATATGAGTTTGTTGAACTTTCAACAGAAACGGAATAATGCCCTAAAATTTTACAGCTGATTTTTGCTGAACAGCTGCTCGCTCAGCTGAGCAACTAAAGACATTAATGGAAGTCTATAAACGGTGTGCTTCAGAGCAAAATTTACTGACGGTGGTCTCGTTTTGAGCGTATTGCATGGTTAACAGAGTGATATATATATTTATATATGTATATATATTAAATATATAAACGCAGGTATACTTTTGCACCAACGCAATATTTGTTTTTAAAGTTCTAGGGATGAGCGCATTTGAAATGGTTTATGCTAATAATCGATAACAAAATTACCCAGCTGGTGATGGTTGTATTTGTTTGGGTTTTTTTCTATATTTTTTGATTAGCAAATATAATTATGTAAATATATTTAACTGATTCATTAGTACAGACTTGATATGTGCATGTGCTCGTGTGTTTCATAACTGGTTTCTTATTGTGGCGTAGTTAACAAAAAATCTACCCTGCACCTGTTGGGCTGGTTTCAAAGCAAGCCTGCGTTTTGGGCCTTTTTCTGCCCCTTTAACATTGAGGAATTTTTTTGCAATTAAATTGCGTCGAAGTTTGGACCCACGAACACAACACAATCACAACTTTAAAATGGGCAATAATGTGAGTGCCAAGGCTGATGGCGAGGGCAGTGAACCTCCTCTGGATGGTGGGAAACATAAAAACCATCATCATCACAAATCTAGCATACACTCATCGAACAGCAACAACAATGCCAGCGATGTTGTTGTCAGCAACAGCAACAGCAGCGGCAACGGCAGCAATAACAGTCTCAAGGTGCAATCACAAACACAAACAATGACCAGATCAGCATCAGGCGCCGATGTGACAGAGAAGCACCTTACACAGCTGGTGCCAGTGGAGCGCCTGGCTGAAATACTAAAGGAACAGACGAGTGCCAAGTACGGCATTAATGGCATTGTGTCAGATGTTTTTGTGGTGAGCAAGCACAATTAATTATCTGATAACAGTTTTATAGCAACTTGACAAAATTTCATTGCACGCACACGCACACACACACACATGCACAGTCTCAAGTGTTCCCTGGGTATACAGACTTGGGCCATCGGCTCTTTCAATTAATGCACGTGAGCTCGAAGGCAACAACAAAGCACCTGGGCGTCGTAGCCTTTCGACAGCAATGCGAACGATTTTTGGGAATAATGGACGATACAAAAGTGCTGGAGAGCTACATTAAGATGTACGCACAGGAGGATAACCCCGATTTCATAGATAAAGTGGGCGTCACACGTCTGCTGCACATCTGCTATACGATTGCCATGCAGCACTCTGGAAACGCAGTGCTTTGTGGCGCCATCAACAGGACTTTTGAATCGGTGACAAAGTCTATATTTTTCAGTCACGATAGCCTCAGTTTGGGCTTCGTTTGCCGATGGTTTGAACAGAATTTGATACGTCCTGTTTTACTGGTGCACAAATACTGCGTCCATACGCTATCCACGGCATATCGTGGCCTAGAGCAGCAGTCACAATCGTGCGGCATTGAGCTGCAAACACCGGTGATTGAGCAACGTAATCCATTTGCGTCCGCTGATGCCACGGATCACAGTGGGCAAAGCACGCACATTGAGTCGCTGATGCCACTCTCACAGGCCTGGCTACTGGCAGGCGCCTTGCCGCCTCTGTATTCCAAGCCGCGTACTATTACGCCACCGAACAGCAGCAACAACAGCAGCGCTTCGTCAGCTGTGCAAATATTCAAGGATAAACTTTCAATGATGCCATCACACTGGACCCTGCTATACGATTCCAACGAACATGGCGTCGGTGCCAATCGTTTTTTGCACCACGTTCTTGGCTATCGCGGCCCGACGCTGGTCCTGCTGCACACAAAAGACAAACAGACTTACTGCATTGCGGCGCCCAGTGAGTGGAAGGAGACACATTTGTTTGTCGGTTCAGAAGGCAGCTGCGTGATACAGTTGTTGCCCAAGTAAGTCTCCAGGAAAATCTACTCAGATCAAATAAGTTAAAAGTTCAACTTTGGTTTGTAGATTTGTGATACTGGAGAAGAAGCCCAATATTTTGTACCTTAACACCAGCATTCGCGGCTATCCGAAGGGCTTGCGAGCGGGCGCTGATCCCCGCAAGCCCATCATATCGGTTGATGAACATTTCGAGAATGTAGACTGCAAGGGCATTGCTGCAGGCCTTATGTCCATTGAGGTAAATACATTGATTTGTTAATATTGTATATTTCTTGCTATATTTATATGTGCAATAAGCTTTTATCAACATAGTATATATACTTATATATGGTATAAAAAATTCATAGACATGTCCCCATGTATATCGCGTATAATATAATATAATATATATATATCAACGGCCAGTCTAAGCATTTAAAAACAACACTTTCGACCCGCTGCTAGATTCAAGGCCATCGAACTTGGACGCTTTATCATTTTCAAAGTCAATTTATTTAAGTTCAATCGAGGCCAGACTTAACAGTAGGCGAAAGTGTGTGTACATTCAAATGAAGTCTAAATTCTCCTTTACCAAACAGAACAAAACAAATGAATTCAGACAACAAATTGGTACCAACAACAATAACGACACTCTCTTACAGGTTTGGGGCTGCGGCGATAAATCATCACGCGATGTGCAATTGGATATTAAAAAGTGGCAAATCAAGGAGGCGGAACGTCAACGTACAGTCAAATTAACAGCCGCCGATTGGATGGATCATCCTGACCGATACCTTCTCGAACTGGGCGGCAGGCAGAACTACAACAACTAAAACCAACAACAATTGTTGCTGATGCGTGTATTGATTCGAAAGCAATTGGTGTGTGCCTTTAATTCGAGAACGCGTTTTAAATTTACGGGAAATACATTTAAACATGATAATACCTAATAATATTATCCATTCGTTCACAACATGAATCAACCCTGGACTGAAATTGTTTGTATTTTAATTGTGTTTCGATTAACGAATTTTGTTTCATGTTTTTCTTTTATGTTTTACGGCAAATTTGATTTTAATACGAAATCTTTCGTAATGCCATTTTAATATATATTTTTGATTATGCTTCTTCTGCCTGTACTTAAAAAAACGTTGTCCTTGTCACCAGTTCTGTTTTATTCACTATTTTGTTAATCGTCCGTTTGCTTTTGCAAAAAAGAAACTAATGCGTCAGGTAATATAGTTTTTCTTTCTATTATTATTTCTTTTTCTATTTGTTCTAATCTTAGAATTCAAGTATTATGAAAAGACAAAAATGCTTAAAACAATAAACATAATCAAATGTTGCAAAAAAATAAAAATAAAAATAAAAAACGCTTTAAATCTTTATCATGGCTGTGGACGCTGATTTGATGAACTTGCTAAATTAATTGGAGGTGTCGTGCCTATCAGCGAAAAGCACTTTAAAAAGCTGATAAATAATTCAGACACACATGCATATCATGCGAAAGCGTGTGCTCTGAATCACGATATTTACATTTTATCAGCTAGCAAGAGTTTTGATAAATAGAAAAGAATGTTTACCAACGGACTACGAGTTGGCTCTGAGAAGATATCGCAATATGCTATATATATATATAGAAAGGAATGCATTTTTAGAAATCAGCGCAAAAGCTCGAAGCAATTTCGGGCTTCAGTAGGAAAAAAATTTCCATTTAAAAAAATTTCAGCCTTGAGTAATCGAAAAATTGAATTTAGAAAAATCTACTTTAGGATTCAGATTTATCAATATCTGGCTGTTTGAATATAATATTTTAAATATTGTCATGGGTAAAAGGCATCAAACTTGAATATACTAGCAGCTAATCGATGCTATGCATCTATAAAAAAAAATATAATTTACATATAATGGATATAATATTGGGAAAAAAGTTTGTATAAAATACTTGGCAATGAAGCATTGTAAGAGTATGAAAATATAAAGCATAACTAACTCTAGCGCAGATGCTGAGCTATTGTGAGTTTATAGTAATATTAGAATTAAAATATCATATTTATCATAATTATAAAAAAACGAAAATTATAATGGTGTCACAGTGGATGTAAAAGTGCTTAAAGAAAAGAAAACGCCAATTAGAAATGATAAAAACGGAAAAAATACAACAATAATAGAATTTTTGCATAATTATATTATTGAGAATTACATTAATTAAATATACAATATGTGTTTTTCAATTATAAGTTACGCCCTTTTCTGACCGGCAGTCACTCCATTCACAATCGTTTGCTTTAAGGGTATGTATCAATTGATCTACTATGCAACATACGAGTACAGGGTATTAATAGCCTAATCAAATTACAAGCTACTGACACTCACACAGCAATCGCATATATATGTATATATTTTAGTTAACTTTCCTATGATTTTGAAGTTGAATGTAAAAAACGTTCGAGCCTTATCTATGATATATGTATATAAAAATCTTCGTTCGCCAATGCACATAGAAATACATATTTATGATGAAGATTATATGGAATTGTCTGCACTTTCTAAGTCGATTATATATGTCTGCAGCTATGGTTTTAAATTAGATGTTGCTTTCGCTTTCGAAACTAAGGCCACGCAATTTTGAATCGCCCAATTTGATTGAGCTGCCAGAAGAGTTAGCTTAATGTGAGTATTTAGCCTAATATACAAAGGAATTTGGGCTTGCCAATCGATTGACCAAATGATAATTGAATAATTGAAATAACGGATAGATTGGTATATAGAAAGCACAAGTATCTCTGTGTTAATATTAATTGGGTCTAGGTGATGTACTCTCTGTCGCGTCGACGACGCGTCGTGGATGCCACAACCACAATAGGCATCTGTTCGACATTCTCGGCATTCACTATTTCACCATCTTCATCATCATCATCATCCTCATCATCGTCATCGTCATCGTCGTCATCGTCATCGTCGTCGTCGTCATCGTCATCGTTGTCTTCATCCCCGCCCGTTGAGTTGGACCACTCGGATGCAGTTTGGTTGCTGCACGTGGCGCTAAATTTTAAACTGCTTGACATACCAAATGAAACAGACAGCGATGCGCTCAATGAAGAGGCATTCAAATTCTGACTAACTTCTACATCATCCCCATCCTCGAGCACATCGATGTGCTGTTGCTGATAACGTTGTCATCTGCCCGCGCCCAGCAGGAGCGCATAATCATCGTTGGACTCGGGTATCGGAGCTGCCGCCGAGGCAGTAGTACGCGCCTGCAAAAAGCTGCTGCCACCCGCTTGTGGCGGCCCAACACCGCCAAGAAAATGTTGTTGATCTCGTTCGCGCAGATGTTGATTTGTGTCACGTTGACGCGTCGACTGTTTCAAGTTGGCGCCCGGCAAGTGAAGTTGTTGTTGTTGGTAATTGTTGCTATTGCTAATATCACCAGCTACATCGGCGCCTGCTAAGGGAAATCGAGATGGGGAATGAGTTTGGTGTTCATTTAGGGTGCCCAGTTGCCCAACATTGACGGGCAGAATTAACCGGCTCGTTGTGGCGCCATATGTGGCATTACTATTACCTGCTTGTGGGGAGCTGCCACTTGGCATCGTCTGCTCCTGCCGCTTGCCAATTAAGTACTCGGACTCACTACTTGAACGACGTGGACCACGCGCCAGTGGTTGATATGTACTGCGACCCTGAAAACGACGACTTATCGAGCTGCTAACTACGCCCAAATGTTCCGTCACATCCTCCTGCATGTCCGAGATGTCCATCATGGAGAGAAAAGCTCGACACCAGCTGTGATTCGGATTATTCCAATACTGTGGCGAATTAATATGGAATGGGTGATGCGGAAAACTATAAATGTGCGCCACAGCCGCAATAAACATTTCTATGCATATGAGAAAGTTCTAAAATAAACAAAGAGTTTATCGAATTGCAATTAGATACTCCATCCAAAGTCTTACTTGAAGCGTTGAGGCCAGATTAGCCTCACCGACGTCACCAAAGACAATAATTTGGTAAAATACCAATGCATTGAGCAGCACACCTTGGCTGCAAACAGAAGTAAGCTTTTAGTATAAATATAGCTTAATTTAAAAATGCTTTGGTACTTACAAAAACGAAAAGAACACAACAGCCTTAATACACAAAAATTTCGGTATTGGTTTCATGGGCTTCAGGTCCTCTTTGTTGGCCCGATAGAAGAGCACCAGACAGTACATGGCCACAAACTGTGAGATATTGTTAATGACCACAATATAGGGAAAGGCCACATTGGCTGAAAACTCGCCTTCGCCATAAACTCCACATAATTCGCAAATGCTGTACCAAAGAATATGTAAGAGAGTATTTAAATAATAATATGCAGGCAGTAAATGATCATAGTTTCTCATAATAATTAGTTCTTCAGTGTCTGTTTTAACTAAATAACGATTGTAAATTAAATTTTAAATTTGAGATCAGCTATAACAGTTTGTCAGAATTCCAATTGAAATTAGCATAGCATAAGGCGCAATGAGTTTTAATCTATTGTAAGATTGTGTGAAATTCCAAAGTAAGCTCGTCATGTCTAATACAACAAATTGAGACGTGGCACATGTCCGTAATCTTACTTACACTGAGATAAATGTCGTAATGGGTCGCACTACAGTGTACTGCATGATGCCGTGCTTGCAATTGTGGATGAACTCTCTGCCCATAACCCAGGGACGCATGCAGCAGAGCGGAAAGAAGTGTGGCACCTGTGGCTTATATTCCATCGTTGCCTCCAGGTCCATGCCGAGATTCAAATAGTTTAGCAAGTAAACCATGAAATTGTAAATAACGTACGCCTCATAGCACTCACGCAGCGAGTCCACGTATATGGAATGCTTGGGAAAAAGCAAGCCCAGCCACTGTAAGCATATTCAATCTAAGTCAATCAAATACTTCAACGAGAACGATAATTGGTTAAGATTCGATTTCAAACATTTTGAGTAATCAAAAGTTTCGATTTCGACCGCTTCCATTGACCCACTTACCGCATTCAACGCATAGATGGGCACCATCCACAGTATGCGTATTATATGCTTTTGTAGTATGGGCTTTGTGAAATGGATGACGTGTTGTATGATATGCCAAATGGAAATTGGCACGGCGGAGAGTACAAAGAGGCCTCCGATAAGTATAAGCTGATCATTTTGCTTAAAGCCATCCTTCACCGAATTTACAATAAGCAGCGGCACCACAATTATCGCGAATATCGCATAGGTGACAATTAGGAGCGGCTTTATCCAGATACGCCATTCTTCACAAAAGCGACGGATATCAATGCGGCACATCCTGCACATTGGTTTTGTTGTTTGTATGTTTGAAGATACGCTACAAGTTTTGCTTTCGTCACTAGACAAAGCCGCCGAGCAGCAACAGCGAAATAGTCGTCGTCTTCGTTGTTGTTGTTTTTATTGTTATTGTTGCCGCCGCCCCGTTATTGTTTGTCTGTTGGTTTCTTCGTTCAGTACGATTAGTGTCCCCTATCTGAATTTTACATGGAACGTCTCTTACACCCACGCACTGTTAGCAAGCGTTTAGCGCACATGTTGATGTTGCCTGTTTCACAATAGACACAACACACACACTACACAAAACAATTAAGGCTAAGCTGCAATATGCAAATTAAAATTATTTGTTAACTTTTTTGTTTTATGTGTTCAGTGGCAATAACTTGATAAGGGGCAAGTTTTAACTGTCTGGCATTACCAAAAATGGTTAAGTGCTGTAAAATGTCAAAAAACTTGCATAATTTACAACACTAACACATGCAGAGTTGCATTTGGTAATTTTCCACTTTTTGTTTGAATACTGTAATATTTCTGTAATAATTTCCCTCCGACACTAATAGGCCGCCATTTCCTCTTGCTCCAAATTCAATTTCCTTGTGGATATTATTGTATGTATATTTAATTACAGATTACAGAATTGCAGAGTTAGAAATATGCATATCCCATACAGTTAAAAACATTAAAATCTATTAAACATATATTGTGTCCTTTAAGCTGCTGCTACGATTCAAAAACAGTATCGCATCGATCTGATTCTGACTGCCAGTTAGCATAAAACGCTTATTGTAATCATAAATCTGTTCGCGCAACACCTTTTTGAAGTTTAGATTTACAACGCCAGGTACACCCTGATATAGTGTAGCCAAATCACGCAGCGTTCCATAGATATGACCCATCTTGTTCCACCACTCAAAGGGCGACTCGTCCAGCTGCACAATCACCTCGTTGCGATAACGCTTGAGATCCGTTTCCACCGTGCTATCGGCATCTCGCTTTGGAGGACTTGGTATCTCTGCAACATCAAACAGCAGTTCCAATTCTACAGAAAATCCATTTCAAATTAATTCAATAATTGCTTACATATGTTACAACTAGTCAACTTACTTGATTTCTTCGCGTTATGCGAAGCGGCAACTGCGACTGTCGAGCTACTGCCCGACTTGACATTTGGCTCAGTTTTAATGGTAACTGTTGGAGTGTTGCTTACAGCTGCAGCGGGTGCCACCTCAGTCGAATCTCCACTCTGGCTATCTGTGCCCATCGATCCGCCAAACGCCTTATTGTACTTCTGTGTTAGCATACGCACACAGCTGTCAAGATTATCAATTGTGGTTAGCCGATGGAAACGCGGATCAAGCAGCGCAGCGCTGGTCAGCGTATCATTTGCAATAATCTGTGATTGCAACACACTTGCAATCGTACGTTTGATGTTCATCATCAGAGGCTCATCCTGCTCTGCAATACCCAGTTTCTTGATCAATATCTTTGAAGTAATGGGTGACAACATGCTGCACAGTGGCATGTCTTCGCCACGCAACGTGTCCAATGCAATCTAGTAGACAAATTCAATATTTTATTATATTTTTGTGTATAAAGTTGAATGTCTTCTGGGCTTACCACTAGAGCGCTGAGCGCTTCAGTAACAGTTTTGGCTGTGATGACCAATTGATCCATATCTTCGGACCAAGATATGGACTCAGCAAAGAACTTAAGCAGCTCATACAGAGTCCACGGGAAGTGCTCATTATAGGCCGGCAACTCCGACACTTTGGAACTAATCTCTGCCGAATGACGTTGTATGATATCTTTAACCTGCTCCAGTGCTGTGGCCACCTCCTCCAGCTCAAAGACATGGCGCAGACACTTGTCAATCACCGATACATAGCAGAGCACAACGGGTATATCTGTACGGTGGTTCAATAAACATTTAATAGAGGATAAGATAAATGCAGTTAGTAACTGCTTTCCATGTTGACTAAATGAATCAAGATAAGTAGCCTTGTAGACTGGATGAACTATTGCTAGTCAAACTAAGTCTGTTAAATTGGAGTGTTTATATACATAGTATATACCCTGCACATCTCAGTCAACTTATAGGAATTTATAAAGAATATGATTTTACTTACTTTTCTCTTTGAGATAGCTCTGCAACAGATCATCCTCATCGTCATAGCTGACTATGGCCAGCGTACAATTGGGCAAATAGAAGTCGGCAAGCACTTCATCGAATGAGATGTACTCGGTATACTCTATGGTAGCATACATGACGCTGCGGACGCACTGCGTCTCATCACTCAAATAGTGATGATAGATGCTAAGGAATCGCCTCTGCTCCACGTTCATCCATTGCTCAAAGGCCAGCGAATAGGGCTTCTCGGCCGTAAAGTCGCGAGTAAAATCGCCTATTTCAGCGAATTTCAATGCATGCTGCTCGGTGATCAAAGCGTCAATCTTCTGCGGCATGGGCAGCGATGGCAAATTGCCCATGGCCAGGCGTATAAACTCGCTAATGCCCTGGTCATACAATGTCTCCACGGTGCGCAGGTCATGCACAACAATATCAGCTAAAGCCTCCGGCAAATTGGTAATATAGCTGCGCACCTGCATGCCTCCAGTGCCCTCTTCATGCTTGATATTTGCGCGCGTAAAATGCATTGTGCCGGACGCAGCTGTACTTTTGCGCTTACGCGCATACTTAAGATCACGCTGCTCGATGCTTATTGAGCGATCTTCCTCTTCAACCAGATTCTCGGCATCGTCATAGGTTAAAGGTACCATCGTCTCATAGAGCATTGTCTGAGAAGCGGCATCGTCTTCGGCCTGCATGGCAGCTGCGGCTGCGGCAGCCTCGTCCATATCCTCATCTTCATCATTCTCATGATGAGTGCGATTGTTAACGTATTCCAATTTGACACGGCGCGTGGAGACATTGCGCTTGGACAACGGCGGATGATTAAGATTACGCGGCGTCTTGCGCGGTGGAACTTGGATATCGTTCTCTTGACACAGGGCCTTGAACAGGTCCTTGTGGCGATGTTGCAAATGCGCACGCAAATTGGTTGTATTGCCATGGTTGGTCAACACTTTGTGGCATTTGATGCACACAACATTCTGCTTGGTAATTACCTCGTCATTATCGTTCGATGGAAAGCCGAAGTAGCGCCAATAGACGCTTTTCATTTTGGGCGAGTACAGCTTGGAAAAATTGAGCTGCGAGACATCTTCGTATTTGGCTTCAACAACCATTGGCGAACTAGCCACTCCGTCGTTCATTTTTTAGTTTATTTTGGTTGTTTATTGATATCTGATTACCGATGCCACAAAAAATAAGCGCGCAATTTCTCGATTATAGATAGTCAGTTCAATAGTCAATAGTTTTTTATCTGTATCAGAAAGTACAGTTCAGAGTTGCCACGCGACAGAGTAGTCAATCGATAAGGCAAATGGTTGTATTGTATGTCACAGATGCGCACAAATTGTATTTTTTCTATTTTTAATTGTTAGACACATTATAATCGCTGCGCAGTTGACATTTATTTTACGTCCGGCAGCGGTAAAATGTAAACTGTATGGAATTTTTGCTAACACTGATTGCATCACCAATCGATAGCTGGGGAAATTTGTGCGACAGCAAGGGTAATTTGTAAGGGAAATTTTTATTACTGTATATTCATGACGTGAAGTTGGTTGCGATTTTCTTTTTGATTCGTTGTTGGGTAGCAAAAGGTGTGTGGAATTTTACAACGCATAGAAATAAATACATTTTAATAAACACTGACACACAATATTTTGAGATTAAAAGATACAAAGATGGACCGCCAATTAGGCTATGAATTAACATCCAATATGTTGAAAATTATGTTAAAATAGTCGATAAAATATGAAAAAATAAGCCAGCCACGTGGTGTTACTCGTCGTTATTGGGTTATAATGCAAATATCTATATATATTTATGTGTGTGTATTTTTGCGATTGTTTATTGCAGCTAATCTAAACCGCCAAGATGGGTAAGGGTAACAATATGATTCCAAACCAGCATTACCACAAGTGGTGGCAGCGTCATGTGCGCACCTGGTTCAACCAGCCGGCGCGCAAGATCCGCAGACACGAGAACCGTGTCAAGAAGGCCAAGGCAGTCTTCCCACGTCCCGCTAGCGGTCCCCTGCGCCCAGTCGTGCGTTGCCCCACCATCCGCTACCACACAAAGTTGCGTACCGGTCGCGGATTCACCGTTGAGGAGCTTAAGGTACGTGAATCAATAATTCTCTACTTGCTATTTTTAAATATTAAATTTATAAATTTGATTAATTACAGGGTGCTGGCTTGAGCTATAAATTCGCAAAGACCATCGGCATTGCTGTCGATCGTCGTCGCAAGAACAAGTCACTGGAGTCGCGTCAGCGCAACATTCAGCGTCTGAAGGAATACAGAAGCAAACTGATTCTGTTCCCCATCAATGAGAAGAAGATCCGCAAGGGCGAATCTACTGTTGAGGAATGCAAGTTGGCTACCCAGCTGCAAGGACCAGTTATGCCCCTTAAGAAGGAGCTGCCTACTGTTGTTGAGTTCCGTGATGTTACACAGGACGAGAAGAAGTTCAAGGCATTCGCTACTCTGCGCAAGGTGCGTTCTAACTATGATTTATTTCTATTTTTATTTATCATAATTTTGATTGATTGTTTACTTATCAACAATGTCTTTGTTTACAGGCACGTACTGATGCTCGTTTGGTTGGCATTCGCGCTAAGAAAGCCAAGGAAGCAGCTGAGAGCGAGGAGGGCGCCAAGGCCGATGCCAAGAAGGCCAAGAAGTAAACTGCATCTAGACCTGATAATTCTGTCTACAATAACAACAACCAGAATAAAGTTTTAGTTTTTTTCATAAACGTGAATGCCTTATAGTTGTTTTCATCTATCCCTATTGTATGAACCTAGTCAAGCGAGATACAGAATTTTTATTGTACTTTAAATCAGCTGCTGAAATATCCAATTGGTGCGTGCCCTACTTGTCCTATGTGCAACATTTGTTAAGGAGATCCAGAAGTCGGATTTACCTTTAGCAGAACAATGAACCAGAAGTAACAATGGAAGCATTTACTTATGGCAGCTGTTTGTAATCTCTGGACACGCCACAGTCCTTCAATACGAAAATCTTGTTTGAACGTTTGCTGTGCGGGTGCCATCTGTGCTGCTTGGTGTGACAAAGACAATAAGAATCTCTTACGGAGTTTAAAAAAGATGCGAATGGATGAATTGGTAGTTATTTTGAAATAATTTGGCAGAGAATAACAAAGTTATAGAGTATAGATATTTAACAATTTAATGGTAATATTTAGCATTTAATTTTCAGACTTGAAAGTATAGTATCAAAATGTAACAATCGACGAAGTCAAAATAGGGATATTTTTCATTGAATTATAGAAGTCTGTAATAATTCAGTAGATCTATAAATTGAATCTCTTAGCTTACATTTATATTCATTTATTCAGATCTGCAAGTCTTAATGTATACTCAAAATGTTTTAAGTAAAGTTAATATTTAGCGCATTTTTTATTTTTATATGTATATGAAAAATAAAAAATATGTATGCAAAATATTTTTTAGTTTTAATTTTTACATTTTTAATTTGATTGATGATTCTTATAACTATATATTTCATTATATTTTATATAATATATATTTTTTAAAATATATATATAAGCTAATACAAGTTAAAAAATTAAAAAAAAATTTTTTTGTGTATATATATTTTTAATTCTTATCAGTTTTAAATAAATATTCAATATATTTAATGTATGTCTTATAATACTTTATATATTTTATTAAAATATATAGTGTATGGTTTTTATAATATATTATAATGATATTGAATATATTTCGTAATAATATGTAAATATTCTAACACAATTTATTTTTTCTTAGCCACAGCCCTGACCTGGCAAATGTCGTCATACTTTCTTCGCATATTAGGTTACTAAATAAGTGTAGGAATCAGCTTATGGATTAAGGATAAAATTCCTTTGTTATATCCAATTTGAGCCGATTTCATGCAGATGCTACAAATTATCTTATTTAGTATCTTACATACTAATGGAGCTGCTATAATATTAAGTTTAAATTCTGTTATATATAGTTTATTAAAATTTTTAAATTTTATTGTTTTTCATATAAGTTTTTTGTTAAGAAAGGATACTGAATAATATAAATACTTTCATTACTATAAGCTAAAAAAATATATAAATTGTGTATATAATAAAAAGAAAAATTTGCCACAGTTCAGCCTCTCTGACCTCCAGATAAGCTCACAATTACTGGGTGCTAAGTGCCATATTGTTTATGTGTGGCCTCTAACACAGCGCAGGCACAATGGAAACCCTAACATCTGAGCACAATTCATAGTGAAATTATAATCAACAGAACAAGATTAACAACTGCGTTTAGTGCAACATATGCAAAAGGAAAACTTTTGCAGCATCCATAAAAAGAAGGCAGGAAAGAAAGGGTTGCAGTTGCTGCCAGCCCAAATTCAATTATCGGGATGCTGCTGTGGCTGCTGTGGTTGGCTGTGTTTGGCTGTGTCTGCTACCCGCACCTTGAGCCTTGTTTATGCATTTCAATGATTTTTATTTCATTTAACCTTGTTTTCCTGCTTCTCTTTCTCTCGCTCTCTCCCTGTCTCTACTTCGCTTGTTTCGTGTCAAATGCATTCAAATTTTTATTATTGAAATTTATGAGCGCAAAAGTGATTTTCCTCATAGTTTTTCCTGAACTGATTTTTTTTCGTGTGGTTGTTATGCCGGTGGCTTAGGGTGTTATAGTTGGGGTGGGGTGGTTGCTAACGGTAAACAACCATACTGAATGACACCAAACGTAATTGGCAATTGTTTTGCCTTTTGTGTGTGTGTGTGTGTGTGTGTGTGTGTATGTGTGTGTACTTCGTTACCTTTTGTGACAGTTGCTCTACCCAAAAGTTTTTTGTTTTGTTTTCTTTTTTTCGTTTTGCAACATGTGCGCGTGGGTCCATCAAATGCAGATCTGAGCGTCTCATTTGAATGCGCGAAAGTTGCTTGTGGGGCACGAGGAGAAAAGTTTTTGATTTGAAATTTCATTTTCTCAAATGCATTTCAACTTCTCGCACTTTAAATGTGAAATCAATTTTGCTTTAACCGCTACAGCCACGTAATTGATGTCAGAGCTTCAGGGATTTATTCCTTCTCGCAGTGGGTTAATATGCATATGTGCGACATGTGCCGACGTGTCTCTGCGTGTGTGTGTGTGCTCAAGTGTCTGCACCATAAACGCAATCAGTGCTTAATGATCCATACAGCAATTGGATTAGTGCGTGCCCGGCAGGCAAACAAAACAGCAGCAGCAGCAGCAGCAGCTTGGGCAGAGGGAGGAGCAGGAACAGAAGCAGGAGGAATAGCAACAGAGACATTCAGTAGCTGCTGCAACATAGGCTTGTCCTTGGCAGAGTGGGCTTGGTCCTTGCTCCGATTTGCATTTGAAAGAAGCGACGCTTAAGCTGCTGTCGATGAAACACATTTGTTCTTTAGCCATTATCTGTATAAAACTAGAGCAGCTTAGTGAAATGGGGCAACATTCTTGAAGATATATAGAGCCACTAAATTAATTTAAATTTCTTTTACTTAGTATTTTCTTTTATTTGGTATTTGGTATTTGTATATCAACTGTAAGTTTAAGTTGAATAAAATTGTTTAAAAATTTTTATAAAATTATAACAATGTAAAATTTATAAATCTTTAGTAATGTTCTCTACTATGTTACTATTTGATTTCAGTATTCTGTAGAGACAGAGAGAGAGGGATAGAGGACAAGAGAGAGAGAGAGAGAGAGACAGGCAGAAAGAGAGAAAGGGAGATTCAGACCTCTACATCTATCAAACTTTTTCTCTCTCTCTCTCTCTCTCTACATTATTTGTCGATCTGCCTAACTCACTGTAGGCCCTGCCCTCAATCTCTCTCTCTTATTCTCTTCCTTATTCCCACTCGCTCTCTCCCTCCATCTCTATCTGCATTTTTCTTTCTGTCTCTCATTCTCTTCTATTTCTGTCGTTTTTTTTATTTTCTCTGACTGATTGGCTCTCATCTCTCTCTCACTTTCTCGCTCTCGTTCTCTCTCCCTCTCTCTCACTTCCCCCCTCTCTCTGTCCCACTTGTCCCCACATTTTTTATCTGCACCCATAAACAATAGCTCACTTACAACCTTGATTTTCCACATCAGTCTATTGTGCACACATCCCTCAGCTTCAGGCCTCTCCAAAAAATGGCCTATTATTTTTCTATAAAATCACCCAAAACGAAACAATATTCAGCAAGGAAAAAAAAACATATTAATCAAATATGCAAATAAGCGAGGCACATTGAATAACACTTAGCTGGCCACAAACAATTTGTTTGAAATGCGCAATTTATGAGAGGCGGGTTCCCGGGGTCCCCTCTCGGCCGTTCCGTTGCCATTTAAGATTTTCACGCATCATCTATCAAAAATTGGCAAAGCATAAAAAATGCGCATGCAAATATGAGAGGACCCTCGGCTAGGTATGAAAAAGCCGTCTGTTGCCTTTTTTTGTTGAGTGCCAATCAAAAGGCAACAACTCGACTCGAGTCGATTATGAGATCAATGCCAAAAAGGGGCTGTGGGCGGGGCAGGCGGGCAGGCAAAACAAATCGTAAAAAATGCAAATTGCAAGACGAATCGAACAAATGGGCGCGAGCTAACAAAAATCGCATTAGATGCCGACTACAATGGGCTGCAAAATTCTCGCATATGCAAATCATAATTGGCGAAAAATATGCAAATAAGCCAAGAGCTGCAGGGAGAGAGGGGGAGGGAGATAGATGCCTCAAATTGCAAATTGTAAATTAAGTAAGAACTTTACAGTCAGACCCCATCGACTGCATTTCTCCCGTTCATGATCCTAAAACAAGTCAATTTATGCAACATTCATATTCGCTGATTTGGCATGCCTCAATGGATGGGGCAACGGGCCAACATTGATGCAGCTGTAAGGCTTGAAGAGCTTTGCTTTAAGACTGCGAATATATCTATATCTATATCTATATCTATATCTATATCTATATCTATATCTATATCTATATCTATATCTATATCTAGAGCGACGAGCGAGAGCGAGAGCGAGAGCGAGAGCGAAGAGAGCGAGAGCGAGAGCAGAGAGAGCGAGAGCGAGAGCGAGAGCGAGAGCGAGAGCGAGAGCGGAGCGAAGCGAGAGCGCGAGCGAAGCGAGAGCGAGAGCGAGAGCGAGAGCGAGAGCGAGAGCGAGAGCGAGAGCGAGAGCGAGAGCGAGAGCGAGAGCGAGAGCGAGAGCTAGGCGAGAGCGAGATAGCGAGGAGCGAGAGCGAGAGCGAGAGGAGAGCGAGAGGAGAGCGAGACGAGAGCGAGAGAGAGCGAGAGCGAGAGCGAGAGCGAGAGCGAGAGCGAGAGCTGAGAGCGAGAGCGAGAGCGAGAGCGAGAGCGAGTAGCGAGAGCGAGAGCGAGAGCGAAGGAGAGCGAGAGCGAGCGAGAGCGAGAGCGAGAGCGAGAGCGAGAGCGAGAAGCGAGAGCGAGCGAGAGAGAGAGAGCGAGAGCGAGAGCGAGAGCGAGAGCGAGAGCGAGAGCGAGAGCGAGAGCGAGAGCGAGAGGCGATAGCGAGAGGAGAGCGAGAGCTAGAGCGAGAGCGAGAGCGATAGCGAGAGCAGATCGAGAGCGAGAGCGAGAGCGAGCTAGATCGAGAGCATGAGCGGAGCGGATCGAGAGCGAGAGCTAAGCTATATCAGATCGAGAGCGAGAGCGATAGCGAGATCGAGGCGAACTAGGAGAGCGATAGCGAGAGCGAAGCTAGAGGAGAGCTAGAGCGATACGAGAGCTATAGCGAGAGCGAGAGCGAGAGCTAGAGCTATATCTATAGCTAATCTAACTAATCGATATCATATCTATACTAGATCTAATCGATATCTTATCATATCTATATCTATATCTATATCTATATCTATATCTATATCTATATCTATATCATATCTATATCTATATCTATATCTATATCTATATCTATATCTATCTATATCTATATTTATCTATATCTATATCTATATCTATATCTATCTATATCTATATCTATATATATATCTATATCTATATCTTATATCTATATCTATATCTATATCTATATCTATATCTATATCTATATCTATATCTATATCTTTATCTAGCTTCACTCTAGCTTCTCAATAGGTTTCAATCTTGCCCAACTGTTATCGCATAAAGCCAATATACTCTTCTTTCACACTGTGAACGAGTATTTTAAAGTGAAAACTACATCGTTTTGCATTTATTACAATTGCTGTGCTCGAGCTGCTTGACAGGTTGAATGTCCTTCGGCGCTGACGTGACGCTGTCTCCCTCTCTCATGTGCAACGAAATCAATTTGCATATCTGTATGTGGGCGTGGCACTTCCGAATAGCAACATAGCCACATTTTGGGGCATTGTGCCAGAAAATTACAAAATGTTGTTGCTCTAGCAGCATTTAGCCAACTTCGAAGTTTGAGATAATTAATGTGGCTATATTCTAAAGGACCTCTTGCGTGCATAGGTGTGTGGGTCAATGTGTGTGTAGGTGTGCATGTGCATATGTGTGCCTGCCTAGGTGTATGTAAGGTAGGTAAGTGGTCGTGTTGGTGTGGCTGCAATGATAGTGTGTGTTTGTGTGTCATTGGGATTGTGTGTTAGGTAAAAGCTTAAATATGTATTTGATAGGCAATTTCCTAGAATCAAATAGACAGTTTATGCATTGAAAAGCAGCTTGACAATACGAAAATGGAAAGTATGCATAGAAAATGCATGCATGAATATAATTATAAACATGAAAGTTCTAAGTAGACTTACAGGCAAGGTAGTCATGGCAAAATATATGATTTTTGTGAGGTTTTCGTTTCTCGAAATTAAATTTGATCAAATTTATTCGAAAAGAAAATGATAAATATTTTAATATTTATTATTAAATTTGATAAGACTTTATCTAAAAGAATCAGATTGCCAGTTCAAAACTCTACTCACTGAAATAAGATTATTAAAAAAATAAATAAAAGTATTCACAAGTTCATCAACTCAGATCATACTTAATTTTTAATAGCTTCTGTGCATGTGTTTAGTGAGAATATTGCAAGCCTTTAATATTTTCAATAAGGAGCCAAATTTAATCTCTAGCCAATATGTAGAGCCTCAATATTTGACTGGTTATTAGTGCACTGTCAAAAGTACATAAAAATGTTTAGTTTAATCCAAAACCACTTTATCTGGATTTTGTTTACATTTCAATCAGGCTTAAATATTAGAGCTACAAAAATATTTAATAACTAAAAAAATTAATTTTTTGGTTAATAAATTTAGAATTTCGTCAAGCGCTTATAGACTGAGTAATAACAATATAAGCTGACAGACATATCAAAATAAAATATATGTTAGAATAATAGCCAAATAGTTTATTTCCTCGCAGTAAATAACGCAGGTCAAGGAATTAAATAACAATATCAATACAAGACTGTTTACAATTTTAATATATGGTTTTGGAGAGATAGAGAGAGAGATAGAGAGAGATAGATAGATAGATAGATAGATAGATAGATAGATAGATAGATAGATAGATAGATAGACAGATAGATAGATAGATAGATTCTTTAGAAACCTTAGTTTTTTTTTACTTTTTTTAAAAAAGCTCTTATGTCTATGCAGTATGAGCTCAAATGAACGCGAAAAATTAATATTTCGAGTTATAGGATAAAACATTTTGAACACATACTTGAGGTTTTCAGCACGTCAAAAACCTGAAGAGAACTATAGTATATCATTTCGGGTAGATATATTTTCGTGGAGTGTATAATTAAGATTTAAGTACATTAAAAATCCTTTAAATATATCATAATATAGCTTTAAAATTTAATACAAAATGTATTCAATCAATAAAAGCTTTCAAAAATATATTCTAAACTCTTTTCCCAGCTTTTAAAAGATCACAATATCCGATACGAAAACCTTTTAGCTCGTACAGCTGATATGTAAAGTGTTTAAATTTTAACTAAGCCACAATGAGGCCAATTTTCGAAGGGGACTCTGAGCCGCGGAGCACTTGAAGCACAGGCAATTGGACAACTGTGCAAAAGCGATAGAAAAACGAAAGTCCCAGCAGAGCGAAGTTTATCGCATAATCACGAGCAGACAACAGATTTTAATTTTCGACCTAAAAAACACATGTTCGAAAATTGTCCAGAGACCACAAGAAACCGCTCGGCCCAACAAGTGAAACATTTGAATGCGCTTTAAAGCCAAGTGTCTGTGTGTAATGCGATATTTAAATTTTGTATAAAAAAAGAGGAGGAAACGATACACAAATAGTCGGATAAGTTTCCGTATGAGGGCTGCTGGCGAAATGGGTGGGTTGCTCCGAACCTGTTAATGTGAATACAATAGAGCTACTTGAGGGTCGGCGCGGCGCCCGAGCCAAACGATCATTTAATCACGCCGCGGAACAACCCTCTGCAACCCCTCGGCGCAATAAAAAAAGGTCTTCTGACTTTCAATTAATCAAATTATCTCGCCCAGGGGTTGGCACCGAGCACAGCATCCACTCCAAAATAAAAATTGCAGCCGGGCAAACATTTGTCCACTTTTCGCAATTTGTACAGGTCAAACTTTTCGAACTGTCTACGTTTATATTTCATGCACACACACACATATATATATATATTTTTTTCAGATATTTTGATTGTTATCATTTGTCGCGCGCTGTGCAGAAACATCAATAAATTGTCAAAAGCTGTCAAAATTTTTAATGACTGTGTGACGCCTAATAACCGGGAATCGATTTGTTCGACTCTCGGCTCCTGATATCGGTTTGCAATTTTGATTTTTATAGACTTCTCTCTCATTTTTTATGCTACTGTGAACATTTTTATGAATTGCCCTACCTTCGCGCCTAGTTTGTCTGCTGTGGGCCATCAGCCACCATTTTAAAGTTTTTCTGCGGTCACTCAATAGTCGAACATGTGGGCTGAATGAAGAATCAATCATGCGTTTGCCAACTGAAGCACTTTTTACTATTTTTGGGCTGTACAAATTTACCAAAAAAAACTCCGATTTTTTAAACTTGCTTTCAATGTTACTGGAAAAATAACAGAAGTATAAATATAAACATATTTTGCATATATAAAAAAAAAGACTTGGAAATCAGTAAAAAAATCATAAAAGATTTAAATATTTATATCATTATCAACATCATTTGCTTTCAATTAACATATATAATATTTTAAATAAATTAAAAATCTTAAATATATTTAAATAATTCTTAGATTTCTAAATATTTTTAAATTTATATAATTAAATATTAATAATCATTTTTATTTATGTAATATGTAATTTATTTTATATTTATATATATTTTAAGCATGCTTATGTAAATGTATTTAAATTAGATTTTTTAATTTATATAATATATAATATTTGACATATAGAAATTATGTTCATAATTAAATATATATATATAATTATATATTAATATATGTGCATAAATATATTTTATATTTTTTATTAATTAATTTCAAATACTAAATAATATTATGTGCATAAATATATTTTATATTTTATTAATTAATTTCAAACACCAAATACTATTATTATACTATAGATAGGAGAAACTCTAAGCCTTTGGCAACGCTTGGCTAAACTATGCCGAATGGTTTAAACGGAATCACGCCCAATGCACACTCCACAATCCAAGTCTCCCTGCGTTCTCTTCAAGCCAAGCAAAAAAAAAAAAGAAAACAAAAGATTGTTTTTGGAAGCCCCAAAATGTTGCAATTCTCACGAAATGCAACGGACTTGGACAGTTTGACAGTACAAACCGCAGCAATCAACACTTCTGCACCTGTGCCCAATGACGAACGACCACAGAGACAGTTCAGCCCATTCTCAGAGACTCGAACTCCGCCCCGTTCGAGGCATTCGCTATTTATAGACTCGATTGCATGCAGCTAACTTTGCCAAGTGCACGTTGTGCTAACCCTTTGATTGCGATTCCTGTTGGGCTATCATTAAAAAAGAAGCCTTTAAGGTCTGAAACAGGAACGTGACAGGGACAACGGGACAAGTCAATGGTTGTATGACATGCATAAATTAACGTAACTGTAACAGTCTCACATAATTCACTTCATTAACGGGCAACAACCCCTCAACCCTTTCTGGGCAGTTGGCAGAGAGTATCAGCAGCGGCATATGCAAATAATGCCGCATCATTAGAGCATTCACAATCCAAATCCCAATCTAAATCCGAACCAGTGCAAGTGCAGCCAGCCCATCGAAAGGGTTGCGGTTGACAGTGCGAAGCACGTGTCGAGCAGCGTCAGAAAATTATTTTTATTTTTTTTTTATTTTTTTAACTGAACTCGAACCTGTGACCTCGCCACGTATTTGCATATGTTGTTGTTCACAGCGATTAGTGGGCCATGGATATGGAAAATTTGTTTTTGGCCATTTGTCTGCTTGCGGTTTGGCCGGTTCCTAGAAACAACAAAAAAGGGTTGACAGCCAACTGAGTGCCAAAAATAACTTTGAAACTCGACTGTGGGCTGAGCTCTTGTCCCATTCTTGTCAAATTTTATATTTGCAGGCAGTTTAAAAAACAGGAGGGATTTAGTAACAAACTATTTAACTAACTATGCGCTTTGACCAAGGGCGTGCTTTATTTCGGATTAGTTAGAAAATTAAACAACATATTAAAGGGTTCACAATTCTGACTTAGATAGAAATGAATGAGTGTAGTACCTAGCTGAAGATAAAACTGGACAGATCCATGGAATTGATAGTTATATTGAGAGTAGTCAATTCTATACTCATATTGTTTAACTATCAATCTAACTATAAACAGAGTCTAAATCCTCGGTTTTAGTGTATGATTTATAAATATAGAAATTATTAATAAATATAAATATATAAAGAAGCAGAGTCTAAATCCTCGTTTTTAGTGTATGATTTATAAATATAGCAATTATTAATAAATATAAATATATATAAAGAAACAGAGTTATATCAACTCACTCAGCAACTAGGGCAGAAATAGTAATTGATCAGATAGCAAAGAGAAAGGTCAGGCTACTCCGCAGCTTAGCGAATAAATTTAATTACAATATCAGGAAGCTTTCCAACTAAGCAAATTAAAATATCAGGACACTCTAGGGCTTTGCTGGAAGATGAATTAGTCATGGTTGGCATCGATCTACCAGCGTCCACGTCATTTACTCCAACTACTTTTTAGTCTCGAATTAAACTTAAATAAAAGTAGAGCAAATCCTTTACTGATATAAATTTAAGTTTAATGTATGAACCAATCTTGAGTTATATGTATATCTATATCATGACTTGAATATTGAACATATGTATGTTTAGCATTTGCAGATGACTTTATGATCTCTGTCCAAGATCTGTCTCAAGAAGCATATAGAGAGAACGTGATGCGACTGAAGAGTGCACTAATTTGCAAACTTATAATTCACTCCAACACAAATGATGATCTTGATCTTATTGATAAATTTCTCAAATGTCTTAACAATATCTAACTTTAAACATTGCCTGTGATAATGTGACATTTATAGTTAAAAGTATTTTGATATTATAAATATATCATCAATTTACAAACATCCAACAGATTTTACTGTGGTCACATTCTGTTGCGTTATCCGAAGCCTCAACATATAATTTCCTTTAAGTATATGTACCTTTAAGTATCAGTGAGTAAAGTGATCTAATCTAACTGAAAAGATTAATCAATTTCAGCTGTCGTCTTGGAACTTTCAAGTTCAATTTGTTCAATTGAATAGAACAAGAACCTAGATAGGAGCTCGGAGGATGATGATATTTGTATGGGTTTATAACATTCTTCTTTCTCAATATATTTATAGATATGTTAACTATATTATGTCCATCAGTTATGCTTTCCTTTATTGACTTTTTTACCCTTTAAAAACCTCTTTAATCTATCTCTTCTTCAAAAATCTTTAATATGCCGACTCATTTGTTTTTTTTTTCATTTTAAACATCTTTCTATTGGAATCTTTTCTATTAACTTTGTTTCAGCCTTTAATTTTGCTGGCTTATCATATGCTTGACGCCTCTAGAAATCGGCTTTCGATTCTCTTTTGCCTTTTTCCCACACACCGAGAGTCGGCAAATTAAGCCACAACAAATTTGACCTTGTTAAGTTTTGCTCAAACAGTCCGCAAACACCAGCAAAAAGCGAAAAAGAAGACAACAAAATAAAAGCAGAGAAATAACATCAAGCAGGGCGTCTGGCAGATTCCCAGCATTGTCTTACGACCTGCTCACATGAGCGAGCGTCGACAAGGCAGTGGCCTACCTCAGTTTGTAGCTTGTAGTTTGTGGCTGATCAATGGGCAGTGCCGGCGTCGGGATGCTGCAGACCGGGCCTCCACGTTTAATCCACTCATAAGTCACGCCGTCGTTTGAGTCTGTGTGAAGCGAGGGAGTTGCTCGATAAGTGCCCAACCTGCTGACTGCGTTGCATGTGCTTCTTGGACTTTTGTCTGGCTCCACTGTAGCACAGTGATGAAAGACTTACAGAGACTTTATGTATATGCAAAATATATTCAAATTGTCACTTTATATTTCTAGACGATATCGCATAAATAGCTGTGTTGCTCGGGATACAGCTAAGCCACATTTGAGGAAATTTAAGGCATATTTATATAATAGAGACTACGCACAAGCAATGTATATTAAAATGAATGATTTATTTATTTTTTTTTAAGTATATTTCTTTTTATCATTTATCTTCAAAGAAAACAAAAAACAGTTTTCTGTTCTAAAATACACATAATATTCCCCTTATAATAATTTGAATATGTTACAGATGCCACTAAATCCATATATAATAAACAATTTGTATAAATTGCAAAAAGAAAAGTAAAGTTAGGCATGAAAGCGATATGGTATCAGTACATAAGAAAAGATGCTTTGCATGAAGGTAAACACCATTATTATGCATAATATAGCAATCAATAAATCACGCCTAATTGTATGTATAGTGGTGTGTGCATAAAGTGTTAACATTTTCATAACATTCAATTAACTGCATCGACTGCCGAGTGCAAGAGTTCTTGGCAGAGAGTCCGCCAGGGCGATTGGGGCTTGCGCGCGTCACGACACCATCTATGGGCAACAAAAGCAACTACCACAGCAATAACAACAACAAGAACGGTTACAACCGCAACCTACAATAAAGTGCAAGAGCGCAACGCAAAGATAAAAGGCAATAACAAAGGCGCAGAATGAACAGCAGCAAAAGCAAATGCAAAAACAAAAACAACGCCATGATAAAGGAATCACTGAGATCGCCTTCAACTTCTGCCAACGATGCGTTTGTATGTATGCATATGGAGAAGACGGCGATGATGCGACGATGTGATTGAAACAAAACATCTTATTATTACCTACGACCGAGGACCAGCAAAAAGAACGACCCCGTGCGACCTCGATGTGGACCTGGACATGTACCAAAGACAGCCAGGTACTGACCAGCAAAAAAAAATAAGAAGAGCGTGCAAAAGCAACAAATTCCCACGCTCAGAGGCTGCCCTTTGTCGACGTCTTCGTTGTTGTCGTTGTCGGTCGCCCCCTCCGCATCCCGCCCCATATAAGGCGCAAGCTGGGAAACGTCCTTACCGCCCCATTCGAAGATTGTGCGAAAGCTGACCCGAGCAGTGCCAAAAATGTCTGCGGCTTTCTTCCCCCCCTCTTTCTCTCTCTCTCACTCGCTTGCTCAGTCAAACAAATGTTTGACTTCTTGTTGTAGGCAGTTTTGTGATTGATTTCACTTTGGTTTCTTGGTATGCCTTTTGACTTTCACAGCTCATTGGGCTCGCAATGTCGCTCACACGATAATGCAGACTACATGCATACATAAGCATACATATATGTGTGCATGTAAGGCGAGGCATCCTCCGCAGATTCACTCAGACACAAGCTCTGGCATACGGACAGGTTAAAAATCGACAGGTATCAAGTGGTGAACGCTTATAATTATAGTATTTAGTGGTGCGTAAAATGTGATACTTATTTTTTTTTGTCAAAATCTTTGAGGTTTTTAAATTGACTAGGGGTAGTCATGCGAAGAAACGACAATTATATGCTCATTAGTTTTGCTCAAGTTGCAAAATATTACCATGGTTTAAAAAGTTATTCACTTCAATTTATTTAACAATGTATGATAAAATTGAAGAAAATGTAAAACATTTTTAAAGATTGGTCTGCTTATTATAAATCGATAAATAATCTATATATTTTTAATTTTATATTTTATATTTATATATTCTTCAAATGGAAATTAAAATATTTTTTATTTTATAAAATTAAAAACAAAAAAAAACATGTTAATTTTCAAATATGTTAATTAATTAAGTTAATATTCTAGTTGTTTATTCAATAATTTGTTTAAATATTTACTAGTTTACTTTTTTATACCTTATATGCTATTTTCTTATTAATTTCTTAGTTAAAATTCCTCAACGAATCACCCTAAGCGTATCCTGTCTTTCGATTGCTCAATATTATATAAATTTTTATTAATGTACCGTAAAATCAAAGAGCATCATACTTATGTATATTCACCGAAAGCTGAGACCAGCATCCAGCAGATGCTTGAGCTGCCTGGGAGTTCGACTTTGTGTCCGAGGCGGGGCGGGTCAGGTCGGGTTGCTGTTATTGTTGCCTGCCCGTGAAATCAGTGTTATTGATCATAGCTGCATAATCAAGTTACGAGCGCGCTTTCATTATGTTGCCAGTTGCCGAAAAAAACATCCACCACCAACAACACAATCATCATGTTCAGCAACATCGCTATCATCATCATGTTCGTCAGCAACATCATCGTCAATGACAGTTAGGCTGACCAACAGGTTGCCTGTTTCGGCTTATGTATACTCAACTTCACCACACTGCGAGGGTAGCTTACTCAACACAGAGCCACAGACAATGCTGCGTTGGTGGTGTGGGCAGTATAAGCAGTGGTGGTATTGGTGATGGTGGCTTTGCTACAGTTTATGTTGCTGATGGTGGATTCTTGCCGTCAACTTGTTCGGCATTCGCTCGCAGCTCGCACTTGTGTACGGTCGTGTTCTCGCGTCGAATCCAAAACTCTGAAACGGTTAAAGGTTCAAAACTTCGACTTGTCGTTTGTCGTTGCAATTGAAATCAATTGAGTGCAATTTGCGAGTGCAAAGTTCTGGCGCAAAATGTTTGCCTAACACAGTTTCGTTTAATTAATTTGTCGCGTGTGTCGTCGAGCAATCAAAACTAAAAACAAAACACAAAACAAGCGGAGTCAGTTCCATCAACTCTAATCGAAAAGATAAACAAAGCCAACGTCTCTCACACCAACTATGGCCGACGAAAGCCTGCACACAATGCCGCTGGAGCACAATATAGACTATCATATAGTCACATTGTTTGAGCGCTTGGAGGCGATGCGCAAAGATTCGCACGGCAATGCCATCAACAATCGCCTCTCGAGCACTCTGCAGGTGCCCAAGCGGAGCATGCAGGCCGAGATACGCACTCTGGAGTTCTGGAGGTGGGCATTGACAGCATCCGAACCACTAGCATTAACAGTCCGCCCACAACCCGAAGTCAGACCACGCAGTTGTAGCCATTATCATAGGCTTTGTTCGTCTGCCTTTATTGTTTATTGTGAATTCTAACTTTTGTGGCTTTGCGTGCATAATGCAGAGGCAGTCAGCTGTACTATAATGCTTAACTAAGTGAAATTTAAGTGGTTTGTCCGTGTGTCTGTGTGCCTGTGCCTCTGCCTTTGCCTTTGCCAGCAACTTGAAGACTTTCGCGATGACAAATTTTCGTTCACAAGTTTATGACAAATCATTAAAATTGATTTAGCTTAGCTAATTTTGATAAGTGCACCGATCTAGCTCTATTATAATTGATTTGATTGCCATTTGTTCATGTTCAAATACATCTGACTGCACCTAGAGTTAGGTTGAGGGGTATCTACGAGCCATGCACTTTTAGCTTAGACTATATCAATGTCACTTGGCATATCTTATTATATTATATTATATTATATTATATTATCTATTTAGTAACTGAGAACTTCTTAATTGAATTTAATACATTTTTATTTTGCTTACCTTTTTATATACATTTTTTGTCATATCAAATTGTTTGATAAAAAAATATTATAAAAAATCATAATAATTAATTTATAAAAAATTAATATTACTATTTTATTACATTATTACTTTTTATAAATATTTTTTAATTTCTTTTTTTAATTTTAAATTTTTTTATTTCCAACAAAAAAACTGAACCTATTTTATAAAATGATTCATTTTATTTAAAATATTTCAGAAAGCAATTATGACTTAAAATTTGCAAAAAATAATAGTAATTTTTATATTTGCTGCTTAACCAAAAGTTTATAAGCGAAATATAATTTTTACGCTCGTCAGTATTGTCAGTATTTTTTTTATACACCAAATTATTACATTTTTACACATTGTTAAATTTTTAATTTTTTTATTTTTTATATATATTCATATAAATTTTAAGTTTGATTTCTATTGGAAAACCAAAATATTTTCTTCTTAAAATATTTATTCAATGTTTTATTTCACCTAAAAAGTTAAATCACGTTACTTATTCTGCGCTACAAAAATCTTTATTGATTTTTAAATATTTAATCCCAAAATCTACAAATGATTTATGCAACTTTCAACTCTCTTAACTGTTTTTTAATATGTTAAGATTTTTTATCGCCAGCGTTAAATCGTTTTGCTTCTTAAAATTTCTGCTGACAGTCAGTTTAATATTAATTTAATTTCATTTAATGGCCGCTGCATTAAAAATCTATAAAGTAATTAAATTGCTGCTACGCTGTGCAGCGCAGTTTAAATAAGTTCTCTTCTTCTTTGTCTTCTTCTTTTCTTTTTAATTTTAAAATTTAAACGAAAGTTCGCCTCAAACGACCTGCGTGTCTGTGACAGCAGCTAGCCACAAAAAACAGAAGGAAAATATATATTTATTTTAGAGTCGGGTATGAGCATAGTTAAAGCCAATTAGGGAGCAGCGAAATAATGCAAAAGTTAAATAAGAAATTTGATGGAAATAAAAAAAATGCAAAGTTGGGCAACCAAATTGCAGCTGGAGCTGGCAATGTTTATGTTGCCATCGCAGCAGTTTGTTTGATTTTTCGTTATCGCAAATGCAGTGGGAGGAGGAGGAGAGGGAGGAGGAGTGGCTGCAAAAGAAGGCAGGGGACGAGGAGAAGTTGCTGGTTGTCATGGAGGGCGTAGTCCATTTGTTTTTTATGTTTTCTGGTTGTCCAGCGATGACGACGACGATGACGACGACCACGACCCCGGGCAATCGGCAGGCAGCTGCTGTCTCCTCAGTCGCTGTTAGCTTTTTGGTTGTAGAACCTCGCAGCGAAGCGAGGCTCCCTCTGTGTGTGTGCTTAATTGTCATTGGGCCTGAACAAGGCGCACATTGTGTGCAATTTGTAGCGCAACATAATTTCTTGAATATTTACTTTAATCATATGAAATGACATGCCCCAACTGAAGTGTCTTTACCGAGCCCCGCTGTTCTCTTTCCTTTGCAGATCCATCATCAGCGAGTGCCTTGCCTCGTTCCTGTATGTGTTCATCGTATGCGGCGCAGCTGCGGGCGCCGGTGTGGGTGCCAGCGTCTCATCCGTGCTCCTGGCCACGGCGCTCGCCTCCGGCCTGGCGATGGCAACATTAACACAGTGCTTTTTGCATATATCGGGTAAGCCAAGAAACAAAAACAAAACAAAACAAAACAAACAAATGAATAAACAGGCGACAAGTGTTGCATGTTGCTTGTTGTTGTTGTTGTGGAGGGTCCACAAACTTTGCCGTGGGAATTTCGTTGCCACCAAACAACAGCAGCAGCAGCAGCGGCAGCCACAAGAACCCCATTTCACATATATTTCGTAGAGTCTTTATGCTACGTCTCTTAGCAAAAGGAGTATATAGGTTTTGTGCTATTTGTGCTGAGCACTAGCGAGCTGACACTTGAGATATATACTTCTGGTTAGCTCATAGAGAATGTTACTATTTATAAGACTTCTAGCAGTTTGATAAATCAGAACAGTCTAAGTTAAGATTATGAAAATATTTTCATTTTGCTTATCTACTTAGCAGTCAGGTATACCCTACTTCAATCGAGCTATTCGTTTTTATTTTGTATTTTTTTTTTTTGTGATTTTCGAAAAGCCAACGCACTGTGGTTGTCGCCCACGTCTGCGTTTCCCTGCCCCACTCCTGCGGCATTTCCCCCCGACTTGTTCATGCCCCTTTGCTGTGCTGTGCCGTGCCGAGACTCTTATCTGTGGCGGGCGCACTTGCAGTGGCCTCTCTGTTATTTCTCACTGTTCTCTGTACAACTTCCTCGTGTATTTGTTCATCTGCGTTGACATTCAGGGCAATTAATGTTTTCACAAAAGTTGCAGCAGTTGGGGCCATGTGCAGTGAACACATGTTCTTGATTTCGCCTTTAAGTTGCAGCTATATATATGATTCTTTTCACAGCCAATTGGCTGCACATTAAGTTATGAGCACAGTCCCTCAATCCAGCATAAAAAACATATTCCACGAAAGTGTCAAAATGTTATTTAACGGTTTTCAGAGTGAGAGGGGCACCCCCAACCACAGCCACAGCACCACATATATCTTTCTTGTAATAGATTGAACTGAAAATAAACACCACTGACAACTGACAGAGCAGAGACAAAGTGAAATATTCTATTAAAAATAATAATTTGAAAGCTAATAATCGAATAAAAAGTTTCATTTCTATAAAGTTCTGCTTCCATGCAAATTAGTCTCCATATCCTTACATCATTCAGTTTATTATAGGATAGACTCTATGATATGCGTTCACTTTGACAGGTTTTCCCTTTTTCTGAGCGTAAGCCACCTGGAGCATTGGCAACTTTTCTTTTCTTGTTAAATATTTAATGATTAATCCACTTATCCGTATTTTGTTTCCTCTCGCACCACAGGCGCTCACATCAATCCCGCCGTAACTTTGGCCTGCTGCGTTATCCGCAGCATCTCCCCCATCCGAGCTGCCATGTACATGACCGCCCAGTGCGGCGGCGGCATTGCAGGCGCCGCTCTGCTCTATGGGTAAGTCAAACAAATATTATCTAATTATTTATCTAACAGATAAGATGATGAATTGATGGAAATTCATTTTTTTTAATGCAAGAAAATTAAGTTTGGCTATGACTAAAAATTCTATTTTTTTATTTATTATTTATTATTAAATATAAAATAAATTATTGAAAAATATAGCACTATAAATATGAGCTTTTTTAAAGCTCTATTAAGTGCTGGTGTGGCAAAAAAAATCCGAAAACTAAGAAATTTAAGAATTTAATTAATATTGACTGGAAAAGACAACTTAAAATATAAAAACAATTTTTAAAGCTCTATAAAAAATGTTTAAAATTCAGAAGATTTTTGTAAATTTTATTTAAATTTGAAAGGCAAACACGCTTTATATTTAATAGGCGTAAAATATGAGAATTTTGGGCTTGAGAAAAAAAATTGTTTGAAGTCTCAACGAAGAGAAAAATATTTCCTGAACAAAGTCATTTTTGAAATTTCTGAAAATTTTCATTTCTGTTTAAATACAAAAGGCAAAAACGATTTCTAAACGTTTGTAAACTATAATCTGAAGTGAGTGACAGCAACTGAAATGATTTATATAATTATGAAGATTTCTCTTTCATTCTCTCCACTTAATAAACTATACAATAATTCCTTAATAAGAAATATAAATATACAAATTGCATTATTAAATATTTAAAAATATTAAAAAAAATTTGGTAAACTTAAAAAATATTATTTGTTGCTGTAGAAATGTATATTTGAATAGAATAAAAGAAATAATTAGCTAATAGTTAAAAATTGTATTAGCTAAATTTGATTTTTTACGCAAAAATAGCAGAAAATATTAAATTCATCAGTTTTCATTTAAAAATATTTTAGGAAAAAAATTTCTTCGTTGAACTCGCTAAATCATTTAGTTTAATTTCATCGATATTTTTTTTCAAATTTTCGTTCAGTGTAATCAGAAATGAATTGCCAAAGTTTCTATTCAGCAATTCTATGAGTCTGGCTGCAATCAGTTTCCAAGTATTTCCTAATGACTTCATGGCACTCGAACAACACCCACGCAGCCTTCACTTAAGCTGCTTTAATTCCCGGTAAAAATTTCCATATGGAATGTCCATTGGGCATGAAATTCATTTCGATGTAAAAGTATGTTTGACCCGAGCTTGGCACAGGAAATGCGTTGCTAAACAATTTCCGAATTAAATTCAACAAGGTGCTCAATGTCACTCGAAAATGCAAAAGAAAAATGAAGAGACCTAACGGCTGCTGCGGTGACTGTACCAAGGGCACTTTGCCCAAAAATCATTTACAGGAAATACGTAGTTTGTGTGCAAAAAAGAACTAAATAGGGGAACATCTAGAGAAATGTATAAATAGGATATGCAGGTAAACGCTGTGTCCTACACACAGAGGGAGTTGGAAGCACCTGCATAGAGCGCAGGTAGTAAGTTGCCTAGGAGTTGAACTCTCTCCCCCCCTCTCTCTCTCTCTCTCTCTCTCTGTCTGCCCACGTTTATCTCAGCTAGGGCGAAAACATCTGCCGACGTGATTTCCCATTTTTGTTGAAAATGCGTTTGCTGTCAGGACCGGATTCCTTTGTCGAGGCCGGGCAACATGTGCTGCCTAGATACACACACGCACACTATCATAAAAGTGCGTATCCAAATCTTTGTAGGTCCTGTCAGCGTCTTTTATGCCTCGCTGACAAACACCGCGCAGGATATGCGTGTGGAATATCAGTCTTTGTGCGCGACGGCCATAGGTAGGCATATATATACATATATAGATAGCTATAGCGAGGGCAGCATAAACAATGAAGAGGAAAAAATATATTTGCTTCTGCGCATCGCTCCAATTTTTGTTCTGTTTTGTTGTACGTTGAACTCCTTTTTGGAAAGTTAATGCGCCTGCGCAGCCTGCCCCTCGACGCACGATGTGTCTCTCTGGGTCTGTTCAACATCTGTTTCTTTGGCTCCTTTTTTTTCGAGTTTGCTTCTGCTTGTTTTTTTTTTTAAGTGCATTGGCATCTTTACTTTCTACCGAGCCGCAATCCGAGTAGCCGCTGCAGCCATGAAACATGTTTCAGCTGCCAGCCCGATCAGGTTCGCATCTTCTTCTTTTTACTCCATATAGTTTGTATCTGTGGAAGGGTCGCTGGCAGCTCCAGTTGTTTTTTAGTCGAAACATATGTTTCCAAAAGTATTTTAATGTGAGTGTGTGTGTGTGAATGTGTTGATTAATTGGTTTAGATTTGGCAGTCGATTTTGTGGCTTTTGGGCGGCTTTTGAGTTGAGTTTTTAGGCTCAGTTTGATTGATGGGCTTCTAGCCGAGATTGAAGCCAGCATGAAAACTAACGAAGTCTCTTAGCATAATCGATGCGTGAAATTGAGTGCAAATTCTTGTGGTTTCCAAGAAAAAGTGAGCAAAGACAGCTGAGAGCTGTGAAAATAATCAAAATTTAGTTGCTATGAAGCAAAACTGTTTCATTTGCGAAATTTATATTAAATATTATAGAGATTAATTGAGGCTTAACTTTGCTTATAATAATATTAGATCTTTGGAGTCTTATCATGCTAGCATGCACTGTTTTTACTGTTAGTTAATGAACTTGGTTAGAATTAGAATCAAATCTCTTCTGTTTCTATCTCATATACGAATGCAGTACTTCCACTCACCGCCCGATGGCGCCACCATCGCAAGGGAAATTTACTATCGAGTAGGCGCTTCCCCTAGGCGGCTACTGCGTATATTTCAGCTGTATCGTAATTTAACTTTTAGTTTAGAATCAGCAATTAAAAAAAAAATGGTTAGAATCATGCGTTTTTTAACTGAAAGTATTTGAAAGTCCTTTACTTCTTCATATACAAGTTTAGCCTAGATTGTATGTCTATCCAAAATGTTTTAGATAGCCTAATTGTGATTTAATTTAACTGTTTCTACCTTGAATCTTGCAACAAAAGTTTTATATTTTAAATATAATTATTTTGAAAAAAAAAACATACATTACGATACATAAACTAGCTTGCTTGGGATATTCACATAGTTTGGTTGCAGGCAAGACTCTAATTTGTCTCTATTGATAAATATATTTATATATATATTTTATCTAAATGGTTCTATACAAAACTAATATTTTCTACAACTTTATGAATAAATATGATTTTAAAGACTTTCGAATTAAATTATTAAATTCTATAGTCGAAAATTTGACCATCTTTGTGCTGTATCGATTCATCTATTACTCTTGAAAATCTTGTAAAATCAAAATTTGCTTTCAGTTTTCGTCTTTTATATCTATCATGAGTCTTCTATAGATATTTATATATATTTTGCAGTTAATATTTGAATACAAACTATATGAATTTGATTTCTTTAGAAACTCCTAGAGAGCATAAATGCGAAGATTTAATTTGATAAATATATATAAAATTAAATCTTCGCATTTATGCTCTCTAGGAGTTTCTATAGATCTTGCTTATAAAAAACAATCAATAAAAGATTAAATTAAGTAAATATTTGATTTGAACTATGAAGAAATATTAAAGAGGAAATGAGGGATAAAACCCAAGAGTAGAAAGTGCAACATAGTTTAGAGATAAGATTCAGCTGACTTAAGAGCTATATTATTATTATAGGTAGACCTGCTCCATAGAGAGAGACATTACTTTGTGGGCACTTGTTCAGGCTCGCTGTCTGCGCTGCTGTCACATATCAATTGCCGCTGAACTGATTGCCCGACGTAGCCAAGAGGCACTTGAGGCGCAGGCTTTATTATTATTTGTATGTGTTCAGCTTTATTTTGGTTTTAAGTAAAAACTCTTCAGAAGGAGAGGCAGAAGAAGCAGAGAAGAGTCGCATGACATGCGTGGCCCGCATGCAGGTCTAAGTATCGATATCCGGCTCTCGCCTGCTTAGTTGTTATTGTTATGCGCGTTGCGTTCTGGAGGATATTCAATGAGGATATTCCAGTTGGTTTGCGGCCGTCGCTTTTATTCTTGACCGGCTGGAAACGTGCGCCAAGCACGTTCCAAAATATGCCTTTTCGGTAAAAATGATGAAAGATAAAAATCAGGTAGAGCCCGCCAGTCAGCCAGCAAGCAAGCAAAACTGCATAATTACCACTGGCCTTTGTTCGGCTCGACTTCGTCTTCAATTCCTGCTCAGTTGTTGCGCCTGCGCAGGATGCGACAGAAACTTGAAATCAAACACGTGTCGCTGCCTCTTGCTGGTTGGTCAGCACGAAAGGGCAGCTGGAACTGGCAGGCACTGAAACGAGCTCACAGCCTGCCAGGCACACCTGCCGCCCAACAAAAACAAAAATGAAAAAATTACAGTAGTTGCCTCTGACAGCAACAGCGACGCAGCGCACAGGAGATACAAACCAAAAAGAAGAAAAAACAGGATTTTCGAGTCGAAATTTGAATTTTAAATGCAACGAAACGAAACGAAACGTAACGAGCTGCCGCCAGGGAGCTGAAATCGCGGCCAGTGTTGGCATTATTGATTCGTATGTGGGGCATGGGGCAAGGGGCATGGGGCATGGCGTCTTCCTGGGCAGTTGCCCAAAATCAATTCGTGTCACATCGAGGCAATTGAATTACGTTTTTGATGCCGCCCGCTAACAGCTTATCGCTTGCAACATGAAAATGGCATCCTGTGCGCCGCTTCCGGTTGTTGCACACACACACACACACACACACATACAGAATTAAAAAGGGAGCGCTGCACAGCTGGTCCAGGCGTGCAATGCGGCTTCTTCTATTCAAGTTGTGTATGTGCCACACTTGCAACTGATTACTTTGATTGTGACACACAGCTTGTGGCAAGTGTGGCACGTTAAAATTTGTAATTAATTGCCATGTGGCAGAGTCAATAAATTGCATTTACTGCATGCATATTTATGGGGCATTTTAATTGTCTTCTGCAACGTGATGCGTTTCACTTAAATTTACAATTAAAAGCGAGGCGATAAAACAATATTAAATGGTTCAACTGTTGCACGTAAATATTTTGTTTGTTGCAATATCAGATTTGATTTGAAATGCAACAAAGGCATTTGTAGTCGATGTCCATGTTGACATGCCCTTTGTCACCTGCCACATGCCCCGTCTCCCCGACCAGTGGAACCACAAACCGCAAGCAGTTGCAGCGTGTTGCACATAACACATAACCTCACTTCTCATTGCGGATGTGGCAGCAAGAAATGTATGCTTATGTCCTTTTCACACAACTCGTGCAGCTTAATATATGTAGGTATGTCGTTTTCTTCCGCTTGTTCCCTTTTGTTTGCCTTTTTATCGTGCGCCAACAATTTTGTTCGGTTAGCAAAGGGAAGCTGCTAAGCTTAACGGCACATAAGCTGCTGGCAACATTTTGCTATTTCCTGCTACTTAGCTGTAACTGTGTGTGTGCGTGTATGTTTACTTGTTGTTGCTGCAAATTTAGCACTTTATACATTTATGAGCAAACAAGCCGGGATAAGAAAATAAACTCAAAAATCAAGCTAACGCAGTCATAACCAAAGGCATATTTACTTTGATACTCTTTGTTTATTGAAAACGCATTAAAAAGGCGTTTGACGAAGTGTTCGCTTCAGCCGTATAATGTTTTTAACTATTTATGATCAGCCATGTTGATCTAGTTCTTATTTATTCCAGAACTTGATATCGAGTTTATTTAAGCTAACCAATGTCTATCGATATATTGTGTTTATTTGTGCCAGTTCTAATTACTTAATGTTTGCATTGTTGTTATTATATTTCCCTTTATTTATTCAAAAGTCCTTCATATCGAATTTATTGAAGCTATCGATTTCTAATGTCAGCAATGTATATCGATATATGGTCTAGATATTCTATCAGTGCTAGTTACTTAATGCATGCATTTACTCGTTATTTTTGTAGCCATATGTATTAGAAACAAATGTTAAAACCAAAACTAATATTTGATGCTAAGTACTGTGTTCTTACATCAAGTAGCTTACACAGGGCATCTGCTGGTCAGCCACTGCACAGAGTTCTTTACTATTTTCTTTTCGGTGCGATCTAAACTTTAATAAGCATCCAGCCAAGTGAAAAATTGTTTTGGTTAACCGCACTCTGTGTACACATTGGAGACGGCTATGAAATATTGTATCTATACATATATTTTTCTCTATCAAATGCCTTTCAAATATTTGAACTTTTTATTCCCACGTTTTTTTCCTACTTTCCTTTATTGGCAGAGAGCTATTTGGTAGCAAAGCTGGCGCTTATTGGCGCTAAGCCGGCATGTCTCACCTTTTCACTTACTATTACATACGAATATTCTGGCATCCTTGTCGCCACCTTCTCCCTCCGCTCCACTCAATGCTATTTGCTGCAACTGCGGCTCTATTTGCTCAACTACTTTTAAGTGCATTGCGAAAGCGTTTATTTCCGGATTTTCACAGTTATTCAATGTTCCGGAGATGATGTGCAATTGCCATTGCGGCTCTGCGCGCTTCCACATCCATTGAAAGCATTGCAAATATTTATTCAACAACACTTATAATGTGTAAGAGTGTGGCATTTACCAACACAGCCACACACTTCCATTCGCCATTCGGCAAATTTCTTCTATGTATTTGCGTGCACATGAAGCCATATTGCATTTATTTATTTATCTTGCATTTAGCAACACTGTTTTCATATGCATTTTTGTTTTTTTTTTTTCCTTCCATTAGGCAAGGGGATTTTATATATGAGAGCTTAAAATTTAATAAAGAGGAAGACACGGGAAGGGATTTTTTTTTGAAAATTTATTTGATCAACATTTAGGCTATGGAGAGTTAGTAAATTATTAATGTATTTTATAAACGTATATAGAGAGAGCTTATCATGAATTGAATTCGATGTGCTTTATTCTTAGCAATCGAAGGCTTAATAACTAATAAATTCAATAGGCAGCTCAACTGCTGCTCAAGTCAACTTTGATTTATGCCCAATTTCAATTATAACTCAGATTGAAGTTAACTCACATAGCGCCAAGTTGATAGCAGCTGCATGTGAATAAACTCATTAGCATTAACGCAAAAGTTAAATTGTTCATAAATCTTGTAGGAGCCGAAAAAAGTTTTGATACCGCACACAGCCTAGAAGCAGGCAACAACTTTTGTCACTTTGCCAATTGAAACTTTGGCAATCTAAATTATGTTCCCGTTGCTTCAGCTATATCTATATCTATATATATGTATGCATGCCCATATGAAGTGGCAAGTTAACTAGCTGTCTGAGCGCCTAACTTTGGGTCGCCGTAAATATTCTATATGGTTATATATGATTCGTTAACTTTAGTCACTCCTAAGGCAGTATTAATTGGAAATTCTCTCTGTTTTTGATGTCATTTGCAGTGTCACCGTGCCTGGCTATCAGGGCAATCTGCAGGCGGCAATCTCTCACAGCGCCGCCCTGGCCGCCTGGGAACGTTTCGGGGTTGAGTTCATACTCACCTTTGTGGTGGTGCTCTGCTATTTCGTCTCCACGGATGCCATTAAGAAGTTCATGGGCAATTCGGCGTTTGCCATTGGTGCGGCATACAGCGCCTGTTGCTTTGTGTCGGTAAGTTTGACATTGATAATGATGCTTAAAGGAATGCCACAACACAGATCTAGAGACTCGAAACTCGAGACCGAGACAGAGACAGAGACAGAGACAGAGACCCAGTCAGAGCCTCAAGAAACGCACCTGCCGTTTGCGCATTTTTATGGTGCAAAAATCGCAGCATGACAGGCACCAGGCAACGGGCAGAGGCAGAGGCAGAGGCACAGTCAACAAAAGAGACCGAGAAATTGGTCGAGATAATTAATTTAGCGCAAGTCAGGGTCGAGCGCGGCTCGCCACGTCGCTGTCCAGAAATTAAAAGCAAATATTTAGCCAGTTTATTTTATTTTTTGCTTTCGTTTTCGTTTAAGCCGCACAATAAAAATGAAATTTATATTGATTTGAATTACGATTTCGAGCTTGCGATAATAATTGAACAAGCAATCATAAACTGAATTTTAGACAATTTATTGAAGTGGAATTCGTTGAAAAGTGAAATACGAACATTTTTTAAATCTGTGAGCTGCTAAAAACAATATTCAAGGCTGGCTAAGCATTCCAAGATATATCTTTTTTTTTAATATGTTTTTAAAAACAATTTTATAAATTTTATTAAACAAAAAATTTGGAAAGTCGAGGTAAATTCTTCATGCATATTATATATGCCAGTTATAGAGCTAGATTATATAATTTTTATCATAATTAAATTGCACATAAATCTAGTAATTACTGTAAGGCTTAGACATGTTATTCAAGAAGAGTATATTGGCTTTGTGAACACTTTATAATGCTCTAAGCTACTCAGCGTTAAGCCTAGACAGATATGCCTCATCCCTCGTCCCATATTCCCACAGCTATTTAACACTCTGCCTTTCCCTCTTGCTCCCTTGCAGATGCCCTATCTGAATCCGGCGCGCTCTTTGGGTCCTTCATTTGTGCTGAACAAATGGGACAACCATTGGGTATATTGGTTTGGCCCGCTCGTTGGCGGCATGGCTTCTGGCCTGGTCTATGAGCATATATTCAGCTCTCGCCGCAGCGTGCGCCATGCCAAGGGCAGCATTGACAACGACTCCAGCTCCATACACTCCGAAGATGAACTGAACTATGACATGGACATGGAGAAGCCAAACAAGTATCAGCAGTCGCAGGGCACTTATCCGCGCGGCCAGTCGAATGGGGCAGCTGCCACAGCTGCGCAGCATGCCGCTGCCAATATGCCGCCCATGGGCGTGGTCGGCGCTGGAGCTGGCAACTACTGTCAGAACTTATACACCGCGCCGCCGCTCTCCTCCAAGTACGATCAGCAGCAGCAGCAGCAGGAGCCGCTCTATGGCGGCACTCGCTCCCTCTACTGCCGCTCGCCCACGCTGACGCGCAGCAACCTGAATCGCTCGCAGTCGGTGTACGCCAAGAGCAACACGGCCATCAATCGTGACATAGTGCCGCGTCCCGGGCCACTGGTGCCAGCGCAGAGTCTCTATCCCATGCGCACGCAGCAGCAACAGCAGCAGCAGCATCATCAGGCAGTCACGGCTACCCAATCGTCGCATCTGCAGAATCAGAACGTGCAGAATCAGCTGCAGCAGCGTACCGAGAGCATTTATGCCATGCGCGGATCCATGCGCGGACAGCAGCAACCACTGCAGCAGCAGCAGCAGCAGCAGCAGCAGCAGCAACAGCAGCAACAACAGCAGCAGCAACAACAGCAGGCGCCAGTTGGCATGCAGCAGCAGCTACAGCCGCAGCAGCACATGTCGGAGCCACAGGCGCAACCACAGGGCTTCCAACCAGTCTACGGCTCCCGCAACAATCCCACACCTCTGGATGGCAATCACAAGTTCGAGCGTCGGGAACAGCAGCAACAGCAGCAGCAGCAGCAGCAGCAACTCTATGGCATGACCGGTCCACGCAATCGCGGCCAGTCGGCGCAGTCCGATGACAGCTCGTATGGTTCGTATCATGGCTCTGCAGTCACGCCGCCAGCGCGTCATCCCAGCGTGGAGCCCTCACCGCCGCCTCCACCTATGCTGATGTATGCCCCACCACCACAGCCCAATGCAGCACATCCACAGCCCATACGAACGCAATCGGAACGTAAGGTGAGCGCGCCAGTTGTTGTCTCCCAACCGGCAGCCTGTGCTGTCACCTACACCACATCCCAGGTGCCCCCAACGATCACGACAACAACGTCTCAACAGCAACAGCAGCAGCAGCAACAGCAACAGCAGCAACAACAAATGATGATGCAACAGCAACAGCAGCAGCAGGCACATCAGCAACATTATGGCATGCTGCCGTTGCGACCCAACTGAAAGCGGCTCTCGTGGGGCCCCGTAACGACGCCGCCGCCAACGATACACGCCGCCCTCGCAATTCACCCCACGGGCACCATGACCCTGCACAGCTGCAGCCTAGCCAAGCAGAGCAGTTTGTTTTAGCTCCCAGAGAAGGGTAGTCCGGGCATCCAAAGGAAATGTACGCAAAGTCCTAGCATTTAGTTAAAAACCCATTTAAGTGCAGTTTAATTATATATATATATATATCCAAATTATATATATGCCTAGAGATAGCAGACGAAACATAGCCACAATGTATTATTCATATACGACAAGTAAGAAGGAACTCAAACCTAGCAACATCAACAACGATTATCATAAGTACATATATTTATATAGCCCATATTCCATCTAAATATTACACTATTCTCATAATCGACAAATCGTATAAAATATTGAACCATATGATACTGTGCTTAAATCTCATAAATCACAGAACATTTTATTTTGTTGTTTTTATTTTGTGTTTCGTTATCCCGACGACAGGGAATTATATATTTCAGTTAAATTTCATTTTTATATATTCAGTTTTTTCAATCCAACTCAATTCCTCGACTGAATCGCATTCGATCTAATATATTATCACAAAAGTACTTTTTTTCTCTCAAAATTTTTCTTTTTATATTAAGTTTTTAATTTTATCGAACCACTTAATATAAATGTATATATATACATCTATACTGATGATAATTTAATTTAAATGTTATCACTAACAGCTTAACCATATTTAAATGTAAATGTTAGGCTAAATAGGCGTAAAAGTCGGCATCTATATAGCTTATATCATAGAAAATATATTCATATATACACATAGTTCTAACCATTAAATGCTTTGTATTAACTTTAAGTATTATAGTGTGTATTAATAGAATTTAGAAAAAAGATATGCATATATATATCAAACACAAGAACTGTTCTGTAACCTAGAAAGAAATGTTGATCGAAATTAAATTCAATTTAGCGCTTGCTAAAAATGTTTTCGACTTTATTTTGACAAACTGGAATACTTATATCTTATAAGTTCCTTGCCATTAAGATCAATCCCATTAAAAGCAAATAAAATCATCCCAAGCTGCGCCCGCTCTCAAAAATCCCGCATTCAAATCATAACAGTCAAAATCTTGAGCAATAAATATCCTTAACGCAGTGTTGAGCAAATATGCAAAGTGGGAAATAATAATTATGCGCGCACTTTGCAACACTTTTCGAGCGTTTTTTTGCTTTTGCATAAATTAAAAGTACCTCGTTCTCCAGTGTTTCGTAATTATGCAAGGAGGGAAATAAGTAAGCCTTGATTAATGCATGCGCTTTGCAACACTGATTTCAAAGTTGTGAGGCGCTTCATTTGTATTTAAATAAAAATGTATAGTAGCTAAACAAATACTCTTCCTCCAGTGTTTCAAAATAGTATCCAAATGAAACGAAAAAAGTCATCACAAATGTACGCACTTTGCAACACTGTTAAAGCGCTTGTTTTGTATTTGCAAAGTTTAACTGTTGAATGTTGTAATCATGCAAAGATGTCTTTACAACTTAAACTCAGACCGCAGCCTGTCCCCAAAGGCGCTGTGCACCAAAATAGCCGTTGCAACGTCAACGCCGACCCCAATAAGGAAGCGCCTCCGACTTGTCCAGATTACAAACCTAAGGACCACGTGCGGCCTACTGGACAGACCGAATCTGCTACCGTTGATCACACCATTTAGTCTGTTCGATGGATACTATGCGACCAACAAAATACAGTCAGACAATTGGAATACGTTGAAGTTGCTTGAGTATCTACAGATAGCCAAAGAGATGTACCAGCTGTCGGACTGCGATGCGCTGCAACTGCTAGGATTCTTTAAAAACAATTTGACTGAAGCATGTCGCCATCTATATCTCAATAGCAATCAGTCCATTATGCTTTTGGACTTCGATTCCCCCTGGCGACTGAGCGCGAAATCCATTAGCGAGCTGCCCACCGTGGAACAGTTTACGACCCACACGTTCTTCAAGAACTTCCATCAGCTGTTCATCGTGAACTCGAATATATTGACCAACGTATTGCCACAGCAGCCATTAGCCGAGCAATTCTCAGGTCGCTATCTGCGCATACAGCGCACCTTTCATCGCGGTCAGGTCATCTGGGTGGGCTGCGTGCTGCCCACTCAAGAGGCACCCATTGAGGTTGCCGCGCTGCTGTTGCCCTCGTCGGAGCAAACTGAATTGAAATGCTGTACCCAGCTCATGGACGAGTTGGAGCAATATTTGGCTCCCCTTGTACTGGCCAGCAAATCTTGGACCGCCCTTGAACAAAAGCCCAAGAAGCACAACGTTGTCATGGAAGTACTCACCACACTGACAACCTCCATGGATGAGCTCTTCAAACATACAATTCCAAGAGATGCCGTTAGTGCTATGCTAACATCTTATGAAATCCTTTACTGAGAGATCAACGGATCTACGATAAGTTAAAAGTCAGGAATTTTTTTTATATTTAATTGGATGAGCATTTATTTTTTTAGATTTTATTTAAAGTATATAAACTTTAGCTTTACAAACATAAAACAAAATAAAATAAAAAAATTAACAAATTTTTTTTGTTTACTCTTTTTGATGGGGATAATCTTATGATGGTTTTAGTGATGAAGTAAGCATATCAAAAGAAGTTTTTAGGAATGGAAAGTGGAGTAAGAGATTTTTCTAAAACTGCTTTGAAATAAATTGGCAGATATATATACAATTTCTAAAAAAAATAAGCAAAAGAATGAAAATTTAAAAAAGTTATTAAAAGTCAACCAACTGCACTTTAAGAAGACTGCTGCATTAAAGGTCTCGTCCTTTGAAAAAAAACATCAAATATAGTTTATAAGATCTTCGATATATCTCTCTATATATCATCGGAACTATCGTATTTAACGCGTTCCACGTCGGACAACTCGCTCTGTTCGTCCGCTGACCAATAGTCGTCATCTTCGTTCTCGCTCTCCTGCGGGACGTATCGACTGCGCTGGTAACGCAGCCAATGTATGCGACCGATATCAGATTGAGGGCTCTTGGCGCGCTCCGAGTCATAGACCAGCCAGTGGGAGTGCTGCTGCGCGTACAAGGAGTCCAGCAAACTAGGCCAATGCACATTGAGGCCAGCCTTGGCCAGCTTAACGTGCAGCTGATAGCCATGCTGCTGCTCCGATAATATCTGCACCTCGCCCAGCAGATTGAGAATGCAGCGTTGAGGAGGCGTCGTCTCCGTTACCTGATAGAAGAGGACATTGCCCCGGTGCTCGAGCTGGTATTGCGGCACTTGCTGCTCGAAGATGAGCTCGAGCTGCAGCAGAGTCTGATGCCAGCGCACCTTTGGACGCACTGCATTGTCGGCGACGGTGGCACAGCACAACGCACTGGCCATCTTAGCAGGTGTCAGCTGTAGCTTGGTCTCTGCTTGTACATGAGACTTGCTCTTGCTTGCCATCTTTGGGCTATTCGCTTTGTCGTGCTTTGGGTTATCAGTTGCCAGAATTTCCTGCATCATGTTTTTGGCGGCATCTTTAATCGTTGCATCGTCGGAGCTCAGATCCTGCAATAGAATCTCCATAAATGTTGATGCGCTGTCCTTAAAATATGCGGACTCCGTTAACTTTTCTGGCTCCCCTTGAATCTCAGTTATCTCAATAGGTTCCTTGGGAACAAGGGCGTCCTTGCTAAGCAGTGAGTTAGTTGGGAAATTGGTTTCAGATTGGACTTGCTTGAAGTTTATTTCAGTCTCTATCCCTTCCGACTGATCTGTCGTGTCCTCAAGCCTTTCACAGGCTGTTCCTTCGGACTGTCTTCGAACATTTTCAATACTCTCACTTTGCGTAACTTTTCCCTGCTCCAGAGACAACGCTGCCTGCTCCAATAACTCCTTTTCCTTCACTTGCTCATTTCCGACCTTTAGCTCATCCTTAAGGCTACAAATTTCCCGCAATCGCGTTTGCTCCTTGAGCACCTCAACATGCAGCTTGTGCAGGTTTTTTATCATCTGCTCGTTCCGCTTGGCGTATCTCCGATTGATCAGCTCGTCATGCAGTTGTGTAGCGGCTACGCAGGCTTGTAGTGTCGGACAATCCTGAAGCACTGCCATGTCCTTCGCATAGACTACATCGAACATAGCAAACTCTACCGTTAGCTGCAAGTGTTGACGGTCACTCAGATGGCTCAGCAGCTCAGTAACCCACTCATTGGCCTCCTGCTTCCAATCGCCCTCACTTATGGGGGGCACCAATCCACAAAGTCTGACATCCATGGCCAGTGGCGGCTCCACTGCGAAACGAGCATCGCACTCCATGAGCTCAGTCGGTTGCACCTTCAGCAATTCCGTGCCCTCGTCCATTTGCTGCACTGTGACCAGGCGTTTGTCGGACAAATCTACAATGCGAACCCGTTGATATTTGTCACGGCGATGCAGAACGCAGATGTCGGAGATTTTCAGCGCCTGCATCGGCCGCCGATTCAGCCCGCTGCTCATGTGCACGTAGAGCGCAGTGATTAACTTGCGTAGGGTAGACAAGTTCGGAGCATCTTGCCAGGAGACGCCATCACAGCTCTTATAGCTGACGGGCATAATGGCGTAGTGCACCGGATCATAGATCTTGATTATGTTGCCACGCACAACAGTGCCTGATGGCCACAGAGCCGTCTGGTCTGGCCGCCGGAAGTCCACACTGGTTGGGTAATGCCTCCGGCTGCAATACAGCCGAACACACGCGCCCCTGCTCAACATTTGCTGGCAGAGCTGACGACGTTGGTCTGTCACCTGGCGACAACTCTGCACCATTTGTTGTATGTGATCGCTCAGCTGAATGTCGTGAGCTTCGAGAAACTGCACCAGACGCGGCAACTCGTGGCTATTGCTTTCGTCTAGCATTACACAGGAGACGACACCCCCTCCCAACGGCTGTGGCAACAAACAGTTGTTAATATTCCCGCTGAAAGCATGAAATCGATACGAGAACTTTGACCAAGAAACAGGCAAGCTGTAGTGAATCATGAGCTCAAAGTTGGCAACAGGCAGCGGAGTCTGCTGAACTGCATCCGCAACCAATAGCAGCTGATGAGCTTGCTGAAGAGTAGGAGTATAGAATTCATTTCAGATTAAACATTGTTAAAGCTAGACTTTGCCTCTCACCTGCCCAGCTGCATCAATGGAACCAATGCAGTCATAGCCCGCTGCAGTCAACGCCTCCCGTAGAGCAGCCAACTCCAGCTCGTGCTTGCAGTAAATAATCGTGCGTCGCTGCAGAGGATTTTGCACTGTCAAATAGTCGAGTAGACGTCCGATCTTCCTATCGCTGTGCAACAGAGTCACACTTAGCTTTATGCTGCCATAAATAGCTGCCTCTAGGAAGTCGCCGAAGAGCAGTAGAGGGTTGTCCCCATGACGCTTGAGCAGTTCAAGAAAGACCTTTCCATGCCACTGCTGAGCGATGACTACCAACTGCAGCTGGAACTTGGTAAAGTTCTGGAGCAGTTGAAGCAGTTCGTTGAGCAAATGGGGCTGCGCAGCGTTCACGCGATCGTAGTCATCGATAATGAAGTGCTTCAAGCGACGCGGATCGATCAACTGCATTTCGTGCTGCAGCAGCTCCTTCAGATGGGTGGGCGTTGTGACCAGAATGCCGCACGCGTTGAGCAGTCGCAGCTGCAGTTCCTTTTCCGTATGTCCATGTGTGTTGACCACCTTCAACATGTTCGTCTTGTAGGCACTCATCAGCTGATTGCACTGGTTAAACAATGCCTGGGCATTGGCTACGGAGTCGGCCAGCAGCAATGCCAGAGGACCAAGAGTGGGGCCCTTCCCTAGCGTTCGCATCGAGCGTATCACCAGCGAGCACAATGTGGGCAAATAGCACCAGGATCGACCGCTACCAGCACGATCCACCAGCACCAGCGAGTGCCCGTTCGCCAGATGCGGCCAGGCATAGCGCTGTGTGGCCAGCGTTGGCTTCACATTCATATCTCGCATGGCCAACAGCACATCCGCGCAGAGCAGCGAATCGGCTAAGCTGTGAATAGGTTGCACTTTGATCTTGCTGTGTGCCAGCACCTGGTTCTCCAGGCCTTCGAGTTCCGGGACTGAGTGCACGGACAAGTCATTCGCTTTAGCTCGCAAGCGGTATGCATTATAGATACTTTCCAGCTTGTGTGGATTGAGTGCTGAAGGATGTTTACTTGTCGTCAAGGATTCTGTTCCGGATGAGCTGTTACAGCTATCATACTTATCCGGGTTGCTTGATGAATGCTCACTGGTCTTTGAGTTATTCGTATTTAAATATCCGCAGATACGTTCCGGTTTATCCGGCGCTGATGACTGTTCTTGACTCGTCTTCACAGATGCCGCTTCGGTTGTGTTGTATCCGGGTTTATCCAGGTTGTTTGTTAAGTGCATATCTTGACAGGTCTTCAAGGATTCCGCATTTATATTTTTATAGATGGGCTCTAGTTTATCCGGACTTAGCGTTGCAGATTGATCTTCACTGTTCGTTATGACTTTCGTTCCGGATGGATCATTAAAGCATTTTAATTTATTCTCATCGAACGGCAAAGGCTGATCTTCACTTGTATTTAAAGGTTCTTTTTTTAAGGATGTATCGTAGAGGCGATCCACTTTATCCGGATAACTCTGACTGGTTTTTAAGATTTCGTGCTCGTTTATATTCTCCAGTTTGGCAGACTGCGAACAGGGATTCCGATGTGACGACAACAGTTTCTTATTGGTCAAGAGCTTGACAGATCCCTGCTCTGCTTTGCTGATACACTGTTCAGCCTGGTTGTCCGGAAGCTCTTGGATGGTAAACAGCGAATTGCTCGCACTTGGGGATAACGCTATCAGTTCTTGATTGAAGTCGAATGTGGGCAGCTTTTCAATCATTGATTTCTTTGGCTGCTGATGAGGCAAACTCTTATTCTGCTCCAGCTTTTGCTGATTGGGCTGCGGCATACTCATGGGCCGCTTGTAAAATTCTAAAATGTTGCGACTATTTCTTTTGTTGGTCGTTTGTTGTTCCAGGGCATCGAAACTGTCCGTGGAACAGGTGCTGCTGCTCGAGTTGCTCGAGCCGTGGCTGCGATTGAGCGCCGTATCCACGACGCCATCGTTGTTGCTCTTAATTTTGCTGAGGCGCTTCGCCGAGGCGGGTATTCCGGGCGCTGTCCGGCATTGGAGCAGGCTATCCAGTCTAGCCGACTGCTTCGAGGGACAGGTGAGATTGCGGGTCTTGTTGCCTAGTCTATGATAGCCATTCTTAAAAATCGAATCCACATAGTTCTGCTGCTGTTCGCTATGGGCACTACTTGCAGTTAGCTTATAGCCGGGCTGCAGCTCCACTTTGGGCAGCACTTTGAAACGCTGCATCAGTTGAAGTATGGTCATGACACGCAGGCTGGGCTTGATATCTGGCTCATTCAACTCCGCCAAGTCCACGTCATACGCCACCCTGGAGCTCTGAGCACACATCATGCTGACCTCATTGACTTCCAGGCGAGCACATTGCCTCTCCACCAGATAGCTGGCCGCATCTATGGGTGGCTCGTCCATCAGCAGCTGACCAAAGTTGTGGCGCTCGTTGTTGCGATGCTGGACCTTGAAGATCAGACGCTGCGCTTCATCCATGCGCTTGTCCAACATTCGCACTGCCATCTTGGACCACTCGCTGCCCGTGCGCGGCGCCACCCAGGCTATGCCACCCCATGCGATCTCGACGTACCGTTCACTCTGCTGCTCCGGCAGCAGCCACAGGTCTTTCGCTCTGCAGTTGATAGTGAAACCATAGTCCATGGCCCACACTAGATACTCATCACCATGCTGGCAAACAAGGACGAGTCCCCGCAACAATTTCTCCATATGCAACGGCTGATACCGTACAACGACATGTTTATCCGGTGCATAATTCTCGCGCTGATTGTGCGCATGACAATGATCCGACAAATGCGCCTCCACGTGGTTCACATAGGCGCCGCCAATCTGCAGCTGATGCAACGTCGTGTAGCAGAACAACTGCGGATTCACATAGTGCGTAATCAGAATCGTCTCCTTTGCCCCGCTGTGGTCCAGCTCCTTTTGCTCCTCCATTTGCTCTAACTTCAGTTGAACTGTTTGAAGGAAACGTTTTATTTATACTTTAAGTTCCATTAGGAAAAGTTCATATATATATATACATATATACATAAAGGAAAATAATAGCCAAAGCTTAAAGTTCAAATCATTCCACAAGAAGTAAAAGAAAATTATTCATGTGGAAACTTCTCTGATTTCTACGCAAGACAAAGTTTTGTGTAGACGAAATATTTATATATACAGTTAAAGCCTTAATTGTGGATAGCGCCATAGAGGGAGACTGTAGTATAAGCTACTTATAAATGTGAATTTTTAACTAAGGGAAACAGTATTTAACATCTCTCAATTAGAAATTTCCCATTCTGTGTTTTCTGTTTGAATTTATAATTGATGTAAATACTGGGAAATTTTTATTAAGTGTCGGAGCCTCGTATACTTTAAACTATATATAACATATACTTAGGCTCATATTTGGACTTGATTTGCAAGTATAAATAAATACTGGGCAGAGCCTAATATATTGTATATTGCCTTGCCTCAGAAACTTATTCATATTATACGATAACTAAATACAGGAAAATACTGGTTTAAGCAATGGCATCTCTATGGTATAGACAAAATACTTAAATACCAAACAGAGAGAACAGTTTACAGTGGGAACAGTGTAATATATCGAGTAAGTTGAGACAATGATTTTCATTGTTTTCTAGGAATTAGAATATGTGCATGCTGGGAACAATAAAGAAATTCGTTTGGGGAAACAAGACTTTTTATATTATGTCCATTTGTTTTAGGTTCTTTGAAAATATTATTTATTATTAATAATTATTTTTAATTAATAATTTGCAAAAGTCTTTAAAGGAATTTATAAATATCATCTTATATAAATAATGCGATTTATATAAGTACTGGAAATAGTTAGTCATCTATTCCTCTCTCTCTCTCTCTCTCCCTACTGTTTACCCCTAGTACAAATAGAGCAATTCGTCCTTAGCCCAATTTAAGGTCATTTTGCGCTTTTAAGCAACTTTTGCTAATTGAATTTTAAACAAAGCTTCTGCTGCGCACTTTAAACTGCATAAAAGGGGTAAACTAAAGTGCCAAAAGCCGCAACTGGGCGCATCGGAAGGAGGTCCTTGTGCCTATTTGCCACTTGTTTGTGCCACGCTGAAAGCGCAATTTGCCACAGCAGGCGACCAGTTGAAATTGTTGTTGTTTTAACGCATTCACTCCAATTGTAAAACGGTAAAACGTTAAAACTTAGCCCGTTGTGGCACAGCTATTGACTCGAGATATACGCTTGATGCTGTTCCGAGTTTATTGGGCTGACAAGTTCGCTTTAACTAACTGCCTAGTACCATATATATAACTATCATATCTATCATAATTTATACATGTATATATCTATCGATCGCTTAATCAACCATGAAGATTTGCTTTTAGTCAAGGCGACTACCTAGGGATTAGCTTATGAGAGCAAATGCAACTGCCTGCCCTAGCACACTCTTGGCCCTCCCCTTCGCAGCTAAACAGATTGTGCTTGTAAAAAAATAAGCTGTAATTTATCGTATAAAAAATCACATAAATGAAACGATATGCGGATAATATGCAAATATGCTGCCGGCTCTGGAGGGGTTGATAGATCAATCAAATCGAGGCTATTCAAGCGCACAAAGCTGAGCTAATTTGAAAATGTAGTATAGAAGGGACTTCCATCAGCTAAATTAATCGGACACACTACTAAATCCGTCAAGCTATATTTAATAAAAAATGAATATTATTATACTACACAAGATGTAATTATGCACAAGGAGACTCGATGTGACAGTATATATTTTGACATACTTGAATTTCACATAACTCTCTCTAGTTGCTGCGAGAAGCCGAGGCACACGCTCGCAAGTGTAAACAAAAATTATAACGGCGTCTGCTAAATGCCATTATCAGCATTTCCTGACGCAGTAGTCTTTCGGGTAAATTGCCAAGCTTCGCTTAAGCTATTAGCGATAAGAAAATTTGATAGAACGTACGACTTTACGAGATTTATATACATTTTCTTCAAAGCAGTACTCACCGTAACACCAGACGCTTATGACAGGCAATAATTATATATGTAAATTTCATAGTCCATTTGCCAATACTAAGCAAAGTGAACTGCACGGCGTTTCACAACTCTAGAAAGAAGTGCTTCAAAACTAAAATGGATGCACGCGCGACGAGAACACAGAGAGAATAAGAGTTTCATAACAGTAAGAAAACTTGGAATTAGGAGTTTAACATAATGCCATACTCTTTTGTTCCATAAAGATCGAGTAAGTAATTGAAAGCGCGATACGAGCTAGAAGCGATCGACTGAGCGACTGTTTCACTGTTTATGTCTGGCTGCCGGATTCATAAACTGTTCAACACACACACACACACACATGCACGCATAGCGCATGTATATATGCATGCATATGAGCTTGTCATGTGCATGTTTGTGTATTTGTGCCAAGTGTCCGATTTCTTATGTGCAGGCAATTATGAAAGATTCTGATTTGTCAAAATGTAGGGTTTTTATTTTTAAAGATGCATTTAACTGGTGTTAAAGACTTAGATAATATAAAAATATGACTAGAATAGTTTTTGCCAAATAGCAAGCAGGGGATTTCCTGTTCATCCTCTTTCTTTTCTGAAATAAATTATGGTCATATATGCATTTATGTATGTATGTACATGTGTGTATGTGTACATATTCGTAAACAGACGTATGTATGTATGCTGTATATTTATGTACATATAGCTGTATATTTATATATATTTTATTGCCTTACATATTTTTAAGAATCACTTTTATTTATTTTTTATAATTTTTTTTTTTCAAATTTTTATTTAAATATTTTGCTTAATATATATGTAAGCTCATTGTATATATTTACTCTTATAAATCATTTGCAATCTAAAACTGCATGCACCCGCCTTATTTTTGCAACCCTTAACCCTTTGTTGGCTAATTTCAAAACAAAGTGTGAACAATTTATTTGGCCTCAAAAAGTTGTGAGTTTTCCTATAGAAAGTGCAACATTTTTTTTACCCTTTTCCCGTTTTTACCCTCTACAACTTTCACTGCTACATTTGTTCCTCCTTTTTTTGTTTGGTATTGCGGGTCGCCTATAAAAAAGTTTTATGCCACTGGGTCGCCGTCGTCGTCTATCATGTGTACCCAACCCCTATTTCCTATATCCTTAACTCCTTTTTTATTTTATTTGATTGTTTCATATTTATGAGGATTATGCTTTAGTGTTGAATGCTGACTGCTCTGCCAAGTGGCTGGCTACGTGTGGTAATTTATCTTGCGGTTAAGGACTCTCGTCTCCTGGCCTCGTCCGTGGGCCTAAGTGAAAGTTCTATTTCAAATGTGGCTGCCGGATTCGCATTGTGTGCGGTTGAATTGCGAAAGGGGCGGAAGATCGTACGCACAAGATAAACAGCAAATGTGGATGAGGTCAGTTGCTAACGGACTCAATTGAATTGTAACATTTGCGATGCGCTTTGCCAAACGCTTATTTAAACAAATCAGGCCGCACGGGTTAAAAGCCTTTGAATGGAAAGTGCTTTGAAATACGCTTGGAAAGGGGCGAAGAGTCGGAGTGTGTGTGCGAAGACTTGGCACGCATTTTTGTTTATTTTGCAAATCTTTGAACTGCGCGCTTGCTAAATGGTCTGTTCGATTTTTTGGCAAACATACGTGCTGCGCTAGATTAATATTTATACAATATCCGCATTAAAGAGTTCATATTGTAAGTCTAATTTTGGCAGATGCTCAATCCATACAAATAAAAGCCAGAAGTTTTCTTCAACCAGATGACCCAAGTAAATAAATGACTTAATTTGATATACTATATTTAGTAAATAATTTTAATAGAATAATAGTAATAATATTTTGTAATAAAACCGCAATTCATTCCATTGGATTAAGATTAATCACCTTTAAGCTGGTCATACTTTTGTTTACATATCTTCTTTGAAGGCCTGCCAACCTATTTCAGAAATGCTAACTTGTTTTGCTGAAAATTTCCTAAATAATCGATAAGCATGCGCATCACATGTCGAGCGCCATTTTTGTTTTCGATAATAGTTCTTATCGACATACACAAAGCGCATCACACATACAAAGACAAAAAAAAATAAGCAGGCAGCATACGAAAAATTAAGAAAATTAATTAAGCGCTGCTTACGACGAGTTTGTGCTAAAGCAAATAAATAATATTTTTTTGTGTGTGGCGTCTCAACAACAGCAGCAAAATAACCAAGTTTAATATACGCCTAGAGAACATCATGTCGAAAAATAAAAAATTGTCGCTATCGGGCGACTCGACAGAGAAATTTATCTACAAGCCCAAGGACTTAATATGGTAAGACTGCTTTGCCACAACATAAATGTACAGTGTTCTAAACAATTAACAAAGTGTAAACTTAGCTCGTTTAAAAGAAATAATAATTTGTGCTTGATTTGATGCAAGAAAATCAAATGAAATCATACATAACCTCAACTGCCGCTGTGTTGGGCAAGCGTAAAATAATTGAAAAAATAGACAATTGGTTAACAATCAAGCATATATTGGAAAGCATGAAATACAGTTATGTTTTCTTCTAAACACCCCACACACGACTTTGTGATAGCTGCCGCTGCCGAAGTTTACTGTTGCAGCAAACGTCGACGTCGCTGCGTTGGCGCTTTTTTCGCGCGCGCGCGCGCCCAATTTTATAGTTATTGATATGAAAAAACATTTTATATGTGAACAACTTAACTAAAATGGAAATTTTTATTTATGTTACAGGGCTAAAATGAAGGGCTTCACACCATGGCCGGGAATGGTAAGCGAAATGTTTATGCTGCTGCTGGCGGCGACGCCGCTGCCGCTGTCGCTGCCGTGTTTGTTTTCGACTGTACTTTTTTTATGCAGCAGCGGTAGAGGCGTCGGACGTCGAGCGCTGCTACCTCTGTTGCTGTTGCTTACGCTGTCGACGTCATAACGCACTTACACGCTTCAATATTTGTTGTAAACGGAGTGTATAGCATTGATATCAACAGCGCGCGTATTTGTTCTGTCTTTGGCTTTAAATATCACAGCTTTCTACTATATGTACAGCTGAATAACGAAAAAAGAATGGAAAAGAACACAGTGAAATAGCTTGAGCTTTGTATCGATGTGTGCGTGTACGTGTGCGTATATGTTGTATTATGGCGAATAGAAAAGCTCTAGTGTGTGTATTTATTAAATTTTTTATAATTGTTTTAACCGTTTTGTTGCAGATTGTGGAACCGCCGCTAGATCTGCTTGCCCAGCAGCGACGCGCCAATACGAAATGTGTATTCTTCTTCGGTTCGCGAAACTTGTAAGTAAATAAAGTGAAATACTATACCGAAAATCATAACTAAACGTATGTGTGTGTGTAGCGCTTGGATTGAGGAGCACAATATTAAGCCGTTTGAAGGACCGTGGAAGGATGAACTCGCTAAGGTTAGCAAGCCGGCTGCTTTTAGGCACGCCATGGCCGATATTGACAAATATGTGGAGAATCCGGCCGAGATTGATGGGCAAATCGATGAAAGCTGTGGCATGGCCAATCATGCCACCGAAGCAGACTTTGACAAGATTCGCGATGGCTTGGACAGCGATGAGAATCCCGAAACGGCAGTTGATGGCAACAATGGTGTTGTCCCTCATGTGGTTGGCAGTCCCGATGAATCAGATGCGTTGAATACTTCTGCAGCTGAAAATAATGCGAATTCGGCAACTTCTCCAGTTGCGACCACCACGCCCACAGCCAAGAGTCAAGCGAAACGCACACCCAAAGCTAAGTCCAGTGCTGCTGTCGCTGTAAGCAGCAAGCAAGCGAGCAAAGCCGCTTCGGCCAAATCAGCAGCAGCGCAAAAGCGACGCATCTCGGCACAACACACGCCCACCGGTGCAAGCACTGCTAAACGTGGACGACGCGCTGCATCTGGTGAGGCGGATCACTATGAGAGTCCAATTGCGGACTACGATGGCGCTAGTTCGTCATCGCTTGCAGCACGAGCTCGCATTGACACAGACGCCTTTTTGGGCACATTAACAAAGCGCACACCGAATGCAATTGCGCTGCTGGATCGACCGGTTGTCACACGCCCAGAGACACAGGCCATTGACATGAATTCGCGATCTAATACCCTAGCAGATCGCGATATTGTGCCGTCGGAGCAGACATTTGGTTTTCTCGGTCTGGGCATGATGGGCTCGACCATTGTCAAGGACTTGATTTATACGAAACACAAGGTTGTGGTCTGGAACCGCACCATTGATAAGGTGAGTCCCCTTTACCTGCCACTAAACGCACAAAAATAACTCTTGTCTTTTTCAGTGTCAGCCTTTTGTGGATGCTGGCGCTGAAGTTAAGGACACACCCATGGATGTGGTGGAGGCAGCAGACATCATATTTTGCTGTGTCTCAGACCCCAAGGGTGCCAAAGATGTAAGTGGCATTAATTCAGTAATTGCTCTGTTATATTTCAAACTCAACTTTAATCTTGTAGCTCGTATTTGGCAACTGTGGCGTCCTGCAGCTGAAGGATCTGCGGAATAAGGCATACGTAGAAATGTCAACCATTGATCCAGAGACCTCCATGGATATTGGAGAGGGCATTAAGCAATGTAATGGTCGATATTTGGAGGCACAAATTCATGGATCGCGACAAGAGGCCGCCGATGGCATGCTGATCATTTTGGCCGGCGGTGATCGCACAGTCTTTGAGGAGTGCCATTCCTGCTTCAAAACTATAGCCAAGAACACCTTCTTCTTGGGCAGTAAGTTGAGCATGCCAATAGAATTCCCTTAATCTCAAGCGTACACTAAAATTTGGTTAATTGTTCTTATCTAGCAGATGTTGGCAATGCCTGTAAAGTGAACCTCATTTTGCAAACAATTTTAGGCGTTAGTCTCGTCGGCCTGGCAGAGGCGTTAGCTTTGGGTACGTAGATCCGTTTTTTATATTTAAAAATATAAATATATTAATTGTGTCTTTATTTGCTTATAGCTGATCGTTTTTCTATTTCGTTAAATGATATCATAGACATTTTCGACTTAACTTCTATGAAATCGCCGTTGCTACTTGCTAAGGGCAAGGGTAAGTGTTATTACAATTATAATATGGGTTAGATTTTAATCAGATATGGTATTTATGCAGTTTGAGCTCACAAAAAACGTTATTTCGATTGTAAATTCATTATATAAAAGTCTATAGAAACTTTTTCACTTTTTAAAGAAAATTCTTGTTTGCATGGGCTTAAACTAACAGTTCATAGTTTATTTCGTATATTTTATTTAGTAAAATGAATTTTCAAAATAAAAACTTTTATTTTACAAAAATACAAGATTACTGGAAATTGGAAACAAGAAAATTAAATTTAAATTCCATGTACTCAACTTTGAGACCATATCTAATAGATGAAGAGTTCCTAAAGTTATAATAGGCACATACACACAATTTTATTAAATAACGAATAAGATGATGATGTTTCCCATACATATGATCTTAGATCAATTCCACTGTGAAAGAAAAGAGGAATCATTAAATATGTTAAATTTTATTTGTAGGTCAACAATTCACTTAGAATAATTCAATGAAATATGTTTTTTTAATCGAATTTTCTTTTCTCCTTTTTGTTGTGTTTCTTAGAAATGGCCAAGGGAGACTTCAATCCACAGCAACCGTTAAGTCATATGCAGCGAGACTTGCGCCTTGTGCTCAACATGGCTGAGAATTTGGATCAGTCAATGCCAGTGACGAGCATTACAAACGAGGTGTTTAAGCATACAAAACGCTTGGGGTACAGTGAGCACGATTCTAGTGCTGTATTCGTAAGATCCAGATTTTAACATTTAGTTAACACGACTACCATTTAAACTATACGTTATCATTTAGTTTAAACCGTACATCAACAAACAAACAAAACACATACATATAAACTGACACACACACGTCACACATACAGCACAAACAGACACACGCGTACACACACTCAGACACATATTAAGTCGTGTTGAAAGCAATAACCACACAATATGTTTAGGCAATGCTTGTTACAACAATTTGCGTCATATTTTTGTAGTTATTGTTATTGCAACACGAATTCTAATCCATTCATATCTCTACTCCCCAACTGCCTCTTAACTTTCCTTCATCCAAAACAAACAAAACAAAAAAAAAACCAACAAACAAAACGCATTCGCACACAAAACTAGAGTAACTTCTATCCAGATCAAAGTCTAAAGCAAGCAACCATGCCAATTAACATTCTGGCGAACATGCCAACCAGACCGGGTCTCTTGCCTCGTTTGGATATGCCGCCGCCAAGCATGAGGCGCGAGCGCTGGGCCAGCGTTTGAGATCAGATATGTGAGAGAAGATAAGAGAAGAGAGACAGAGTAAAAGAGAGTGTGAAGATATGATGCAAATGATGTGAATTGATGGGAGACCCATGTGAGAGACGAGATCAAACGGGCATATAAATATATATATATACATATATATTTATATATATATAAAGCCAGTTCATGAAGCAGTTGTGTGTTAGCGGACCGCTTTCATACCTCCTTGTGCGTTATAATTTCTAATAGTTCTGATGTTTTTTAACATTCATATTATAATTATTACTGTTTTTGATTAATTTCGAGCCCAATGTCAGCTGACGCCGCGGTTCGAGCAATGACTGCATGTCTTGCACCCTCACCCAGCATCCTTGAAGACCGCGCAAAACGAGCAAGTCGCATGTCCAAAGTCTGTAAATTGTTGAAAATTTAAATTTATTTCTAGCGGCTACTTCATTTTCGATGTTGTGTAAAAGTTAACTTCCAACCAAAAAGCCAATATAAATATATTTATGAATGTAGAGAGCATGCGAATAAATTGTACAAAATGAAAATATTTTGAAAAACCCCCAAAAAACTTTTAAGAATTCAATGGAAAAAACTATAAAAGAAATTGCTTGTTCGCGGCGCTGGCTGCACATTAAATGAAATTTAATTTTAACAAATACAAAAACAAAACTGGCATTATAGATAGTTTATTTGTGTCGCACATAAATCTAGTATGCATATTGTCCTATGCAAGAACTGCAATACCAACCACCATTTCGTAGTTTTCTTTGTTTGCAATCATAAACAAAAACAAACAAACAACAAAATACATAATACAACTGGAACAGAAATAAAAGAAAACAAAATTACTAAAAAAAATTAAAAAAAAAAAGAAAGAAAACAAAAAATAGTGTAAACATTTAGAGCCAAGAGAGTTTCGAGGGATCTATATTAATAATAATAAGAATATATATATACATAAATAAATAAATATATTTTACTTATTATTTAGTCTGTATTTTGTTGTAAAACAAAGAATAATAAAAAAACCTTAATTTTTAACTATAATCCCAACAACAAAATGAACCATTTTAGTAAATTATATTTTATTCATAAAATTGGGATAAGAAACTTTCGGACTATTCTATTATACAGTTGACAAAGCTCATAAACAAACAATAATAATTGTTCTTAAACTATGATAAATTTTATTATAATATTTTGGACTCTATAAGAACAATCGTAGTTACCCATTTGAATAAAACCACATTTTCAGTATGTAAGTTTCGTATTATACGTTCAGTTAGAAATTACACGGCAGCTGTGCTGACCTATTGACACAGAATAACATATTGGAAAAGTAGGAACAAATTTGATGAGTTTTATTTGGAAAATCCTTATACTATAGTTACTACATGTTCCGAACAACAGGGAATTGACTGAATTAGCCAATTGCCGCCAATAGCGGCGCATCATGGAACTGCAACGATATGCAGTGGTCTTCGTTCTGTTGCTGGCGGCACATGTAAGGAGCGGGGCGCACATTCCAATTAAATTGGGACTGTATGCCAATAAAGTGGTGTCCTATGGTGTGGAGACTCCCTTGGTGGTCACCATGTCCAAATATCCCGATTGTAAGCTAGTTTTGCGTGTTAGCTCGTCGAGTTACCTGGTGGCAAATTGGATCGTTGACTCAGAAACTGGTCTGACGGAGCCACAGTTTAAGATGTCGGATAATATTATGGGAGAGTTGAGTCGGCTCAATATTGTACCAAGCGTGCACGTGAGCTATAATGTGGGTTACTTTGCGGAGCTGAATGCAACTTTCTGGCAGCAAAGCAACGTTGAATTGACGGTGAAAGCTTGGTGCAGCTTGAAGTCTAGGAGTAATCCAGCTGACAAGTCTATTCAATTAACCATGAATATATCAACCGCTTGCATACCCAACATGGCAACGGATCCCTGCTTCAATCCATTGACCCCAATAGAGTTCAGTGTAAGGAGCAATTTTGCGATAGAAATGAGTTTTAAAACTAATTGCGGAATAAGCAACCCGCAATTAATCTGGACCGTGATGGATCTAATGGAGACAAGTGAGTGCGCTCAACTGTCGCGTTATTCGTAAACTTAATCCACCTTCCATTATAGAAAAGCTCATAGCGTTTAGTACCCAAACCCTGGAGCTCTACCTAAGTCCATACGTTTTGCGCTTTCCCACCGAGCCGGGTCTGAATAGCAATCAATATGTTATGCAAATAAGCGGAGTCTTTGAAGGGAGGAAATTCGTTGCGCGTTGCTATATAAAGGCCTTGGCGGAAGAAGTAGAAGCCATCATTAGTGGAGGCCGTCTGAAGGAGGTAGTTAGCTCCCAAGCTATCTACATGGATGCCTCCTCGAGTCGGGATTATTCCAAACGACCAGAAGAAAAACAATTTAATGAATATAATTGGATCTGTCAGACAAGTGATATTCGCAATGCAATGTGCAACGGTCGATCTTGGAATGGTAACTAGACTATTAATAGAATTGTAGCATATATCGAGGATTATCATGATATATATATTTCATCTTTCTGAACATTTGCAGAAGAGAAGTTTCGTATACCCGGCGGTTCATATGCTGTCGGAAATAATTATGAATTTACCCTGACAGTTGTTTCCGATACTAATCCAGATCAAAGAGCACATGCAACGCAACTTATTTCAATAGTGTCGCATAATACGCTGAAAGTGGCGATTAAGTGTGTATCCAATTGCGAGTCCAATCTATATGAACCGGAAAAGGAGGTGCGCCTGTCGGTCGAGTGCTATAACTGTCGAGGTCAACAGCCCAAATATAATTGGTTTTTGGAAGGATATCCGTCGGGCGGAACAAAAGATCTCAATCTGCATGTACGAACAGAAACAGCCATAGCCAATGTCAGTTTGCGGGTGCGAACAAGTGATTTTCGCACCGGCTATACCGAGCATATATTGAGGGAGCGCATTATTGGAAGGTCGCGCGGCAGATGTTACTCGAGACCAGTTATAGGCGACGAGGCCATTACACTATTTCGTGCATGCTGCTATGGCTTTCAATCTTATAATAGTCCCTTCCGTTATTATTACTATGCGCGTCAAGTGATGCTCAATGAATGCTTCGGCTGTGGATGTCCATTGATTTTGCCAGCTCATATAAATACAATATGGGTGAATATCTGTGACGCAGCTAATGTATGCACTACGGGTAAATTTCGGGTAAGAATGAAGCCGATGAGAGACATACCAGAGGACACACCAGAGGCAGTATGGAAATTTATAACAACACCGCCCTACGATTTCAACGTGTATGATGACTTGCGCTTCATGGCGGTTATGCAATCAGTAGCTAATGTAATTCGGAAACCGCTAACCTATCATACCTTTATGAAAGCTCTTGAACATTTTGAACCAGAGTCGCTATGTACGCTGGGCAGGTTAGCTAATTTTACAATGACCATGGCTGTTAATATGTCCCCAATTAATCACACTGATTTGGTGGTCTTGGTAAATGCTCTAACCATACTGAACAAAAACTTTCAAGTTGTAAAAGACGATGAATACGCGAAGTTTCTTACCAGGCGCCCTTTTGCGAATATGACGCTCGACCTTATTAAAGTCAACAATTTAATGGATCATATTAACAGTCATATATTAGGACCAACTGCATCCATTTTAGATCAGTATAAAACGGCTCTGCGCAATAATAGCCTGGATCAGGCGCTCATTGATAAACTGATCGACGAGATCAATCACTATGCACATAAGAAGATAAGATGGCGTTCGATGAATTGGCTCGTATCAATGTGGCAAACGGAGCGCCTACGTCGTTACCTGAAATTTGCTCGGTTGTTTGGCTTTGCCACGAATGATACAGGTGGCGTGGATGTAGAGAAGGTGTCCCTATATGTTAAATGTATGTTTTACAAGCCAGATCTAACGTACCTTGTCGAGACAGATGATTTAATGCACTCGGTATTCTTCTCGACACAACTACTTCATGAAATACGGGATCCTAGGACAGGTAAATTATGTATCGAAGTCACTTCAGTAATACGCAAGCTCGATTGGTGGTATCCAGTGGAGAAGCAGCCGAGCAGTGTGTTGCTCTCCGTGCGCGTTAATGGGCAATCAATGGATTACGCTAAGGAGTATAAACTATATAAGAGCCGAATTAGATTTGAGACTCGCATTGGCAAGTTAAAGCCCGTTTTGTCCACAGGTAAGTGTTGATGGAGTAGACGTAATCGCTTCTTTTATTGAAAATTAGAATTGCTATACAGAGACTGGTAAACTCGGTTCCTTTGGGAACAAAGTTTAACATAAATATGTCTAACTAGAATTTTCGCAGATATCACGGCAGATGATATTACGATGAGGACCAATCTATGGGAGAATATCCAAATCGATTTGAATATAACCGACACAATGAGTAATAAGCCGGTAAACGATGAATCCGTCATAGACACTGGCAAATATCTGAATTGCCTGCAATATGGCCAATTGGGTAGTAGATTGCAGATCCTCGCTTATCGCATGATGTTGGACGAATGGGCGATGGTTGCCGTGCGCTTTAAGTACACCACACATAGGCTACATGTGCTCCTTGTGCTTGGAAAACACCTGCCGGCTAATCTGGGTTATCGGATAGCCGAATCCAAATGTGCCGTGCCGGCATATTCACGCAACACAACGATAGTGTTGCGCAACAAATGCAAACGGACGAATCGGGCGTATCTGGTCGTACAGTTCTTTGGCGACGATCATACTGATGGTCCGATACCTGGCGGCCCGGCTAACTTTTCGTTCGTGTTTCAAATGCGAAGCTGCGACTATTGGTCGTACAGTGGGCCGTTGGACTCCCGGCGCTGGAAGCACATAAACTGTCTGCCTTCCAACGCAGATTATCCATATCAGGCTCACATGGCCTGTAGTTGCAGCATGCTGGGAACATTCACTAGCTACGTGTTCTGTTTTCCCGCCATTGCTGTTTACGTAGATATGACTAAAAATATACAATTCTCTATGGCAATTCTGATTGCCCACGTTCTGGCGTTGGCAGTTATGTTCGTAGTCCTAGTGCTTCTGTTTACGTATCGAAATCAGCGGCCCAGCAAAATGATTGCCTGTGATATGACTGGCATGGAGGGCAAGTCTGATCGGGAGGTGCATGACTTGTTGGTCTACTTGAGAACAGGTGGCCGCGTCAATTCACTGACCACGGCCACAGTGCGTCTGATATTTGAAACCAACAAGCGTGCCGAGTTGCAGTTTACGCTAATGCAGAATCCTGAGAAGCCCGAACTGACGCGCAACTCCACATATGTACTCTGGCTGCGCACGCGGGACATACGCATACCCACTCGCATTGCAGTTATCCACAACAATGAAGGACGATATCCCAGCTGGTTTTTAAACAGTATCGAAGTGGTCGACGTACAGGCGCACAAGATGCAAGTGTTTAAAGTGAATCGTTGGGTACGGCAGAAGTTTCTAATACTCAGCTCCTCGATGGTTGTCCGGGCGGGCTCGGTCGGAATGGTAGATTGTTGGCGAGATCGTTTCAGGGCCGAATTCGAACGACAGTGGATCAACTGGGGTCTCTGGCAGCCGTTGACAGGCAAGTGGCGCGGCGCCGGCGTCCACGACAGTATGACGCGTGCTCAGCGAGTTTGCATATTCTTGAATAAGTTGCTCATAACGTACACTGTTTGCGCCTGCATCGTTGCACCAGCTTCGCGGGAATCTGTATACGACGACCGTATCCGCTTCAATTATCGTCAGTTAGTGTGGATGTTAGCTATTAGCTGTGCTTTAACTAATTTATCTCAGTTTATCCTTGAGAAATTAATTTTGTTTTAATTTAAAAAAATAAAGAATTAGGCTAAAATGTTAAGATTAAAGGAAATTTTGAACAGTCTTGCATGGGGTGCTCAGGTTGATTAAATGTGGATTTTTAAAGTTATCTTCTAGTTTGCTACACTAAATATTTATTGAACAACAGAATTCAAATTTTTATCATTTTAAAAAGCCAACAAAATGCATTTAACACTGCTTTCCCAAATTTTGTAAAAAAGAAGGTATGCGGCCAAACATAGTATTTTTGCTGGTATTATTTAGTGCGTTTTATATTTACTTCATGCGATTTCACTCTTCCTCTTCACGTGCGCTAGTTCGTTGTGCGTGTGTGGCAGAAATATTAAAATACTTAGAATCAATTAACTGAAATCCTCTCAATCACGTAGTGCTTAATAAAAAATGTCGGAAAAGAAACGAGCTCGCCGCCGTAAAGATGTAAGTCAATAGCTGAGGGCAACTAAAAAAACAACGTAAATGTCACAAAAACATTTACGTCTTGCGCGATGATTCTGTATATACGAATATGTGATTTTGTATGTGTATGTATATTTGCCACAGTCCAATTGGCATGCTCATTGTGATTGTTTTCATTTCCATAGACAAAAAAATTGCCAAATAATATAACGCTGATATGAATACGATTGTCTATAATTGTATATATAAGGCGTCCATATCAGTGTATCTGAGTGGGGGGCAAGTTCAACTTTATGGAATGGAGCTGCCATGCGGCTTAGCTGTATTGGTCTGTATATGTTTGCATTTGGATGTTATGATGCAGGAATATATATGCGTGGGTGCTCTGCAGTGTATAAATGCCCCCTGCTTGCGTTCGGGTTATTCTTAATATATATAACATTGATGCTTGAATAGTCCAATGTTACATCTTTTGTATCCAGTTAATTTTCAATTTACTCAGCTTTATTTGTTCAACAATACCCCTACCTGTCACAATCGTCGTAGTCGCATAATCAAACAGCTGTCAGCGCTTGTAATGTTGACACAGGTCTGGCAACGCTGCCAATTTAAAAGCTTGGGTTGTAAACTGAACTTGTAAGTGTATTTGTAGATCAGTTTTGTTGATGACTTTTGCGCTCACACAATGGCTTGTGGCTGTGTGTGTGAAGCTTTGCAGAAGCTGGGCATGCGTTTGTTATTAACGGTGCTCATCAGATCAGGCGCTCTCTTTCTCTCTCCCTCTCTGCTCTGAGTCGTTCCCAGGTGCACCCACTTATCAGCGGCTTAGTTTGTATTCTGTTGTAGCTGCTCTTGTACTTGGCGCTGTATTGTTGTTGTCGCTCTTTCTTGGGGAAAGTTTCTACCACAAAAGTACCTACACACGTATTTGCGTATATATGTATGCATGTACATATTGATGTGTGTACAACTGATCGTGAGCTGTTTTTGTGGGTATAAGCACTTGTTTGACCAGCCAGCTGCCCGTCTACTGCTCAGATTTAATACTTTCTAGACTTGCTTAGCGAGTGCAACACGTCACGGCTCGGGAAAAGAAATACATCGATCTGCTACACTACTTATATGAATATTATTTCCTATATATATCAAATACAAGTGCATAATGAGCGATGAGGAGCGCCTTTCCCAAGGGGGCGAGGAGGAGGAACAGGAAATCTTCGATGACGGAATGGTATTTATTATACGATTGAAATATGTACACACACTTATACATGTGAACATAAATATATGTTAATGAATCTACAGTGTGACGAAATGAAGTTTTGATGGCGTGGCCCAAATGCGTTGTTTGAAAGTGAACATTAAAGTGTGCTTTTTTCTGCATTATTATTTTTACTATAAAATATCAAAAATATAATAATAATATGTGAATTGAAACTAGATTATTTACAAAGGATATTGTGCTTGGCATATATAAAAACTATATAAAAGTGGAAAAATTTGTAAATAAAAAATACAGTTCCTAGTTATATAGTCTTAATTAGACTTGTTTACCCTACTATTATTTAAGCCATTTGCATATTTTATTTTTAAACATAATTTCAATAATTTGAAGTAATAATAATATATATATATTTTTAGGAATACACCGAACCCGGACAGCAAAAGGCCGACAAGCCTTCGAAAGATGAAAAGAATGTCGCAAAATGGCTGAAAAAGAATGTGAAGACAAAGAAAACGAAATTTTTGAGTCATATAGTCGAGTACTTTACGTCGAGTAAAGCCATCGATGGGCTAATGAAGTCAAAATTCGCCGAGGGTGATAATGCACTATTTAGCACACGTGAACAGGTCGTAGAGTTTTTGGATGTTATGCTGGAGCATAAGTTTTTCCATCGCGCCAAAAAGGTGCCCGTTACACTGGAAGAGCTGCGTAGCAAGTCGGAGAAAAAGTCCGAAACGACCAAAGCCCAGGATAAGGAGAAAACTGAAACGACAGGCGGAAAGACCAATGTAAAGTCCTCATCATCATCGGATAAAAAAGACACCGATCCAGAGGTCGATGGGGATGCGGCCCAGGCTGCTACTACCGGCGATAAAAAGGAGAAAAAGAAACGCAAAATTCGTCTGGACATGCATCCAGAACAAATCTTTGTCGATGGCTCCGAGGCATATGTGTGGATCTATGATCCGATTCCTCTGCACTATTGGATCTTTGGCTTTATATTGCTTCTCGGCGCTGTTGGCATTTGCCTGTTTCCACTCTGGCCGCCGATGCTGCGCAAAGGTGTTTACTATTTGTCGATAGCGGCTGCGGGTTTCTTGGTGTTCATTTTGGCTCTAACTGTCGTGCGTCTGGTTGTGTTTACCATTGTGTGGGCTCTGACTGGCGGCAAACTGCATTTCTGGATCTTTCCGAATTTGACCGAAGATGTTGGCTTCTTTGCCTCCTTCTGGCCATTGTATGAGGTAAGTATTTCATATAACTCTGCACGAAAATAAATTAATGGCAATAATCTCATTTCGCAGAGCAATTACGTTAACGATGCATCCGCAACAGCATCCGCCTCGAAGTCTGATAAGAAATCCAAATCCAAGTCAAAGAAAAAGGAGAAAGACAGCGACGGCGAGGAGGATACGGCTGTTGATGCCGATGGCGATGGGGACGCTGACGCCGATGTCGATGCCGATGCGGATGCAGATGCAGATTTGGATGCCGCACCCCTGGAGCCCGAGAAAATTGAGCTAATTAAGGAGCATGATGCCGACATGGAGGTGCGAAAACGACGTAAAGTTGGTGCTGATGAATACGAGGACGATGACGAAGATCTGCCTGAAGGCGAGGAGAAGGAGCCACCGGCGCAAGCCAAGGACACCAAAGCTGGGTAAGCAGGCCGCTTATTGTTTTTTTAACGAACGAATCTCGTTTGCTATGGCATTTGCTCGAATTTTAACCTATCATTTAGTGGCCTTGATTTTGTTAACTCGGAATTCAAGTAATTTTCATAGTAACTTTAGCTGTTAATTGTGTAAATTTATGTTCCTTAATAAATTATAAATTCTTCGATTTCAATATACATTAAGTTTTGTTGCTCATTGTTTTTCTTTTGCGAATTATGTCATTGTTTGCATTTCATTTGATTTCGTTTTAAGCATGTCATTCATTCATGATTCATACCATAAGGTAGTGGGCCTAAAAAGCTAGAAAAGGAATGGGCTTCTTGTCGAAATATAGCTAAGTTAGATCTGAACATTTATGGTAATTGGAAAATATTGATAAGACATGGCTAGAATTTATAACCATGTTGTATTTTATAATATATATATAATATTTCTGGTAACAGAAAAATAAAAAGACATGGTTGACACTGCGTTAGCTTATTGTATAAATTCATATATTTTATTTTTATTTAATAAATTCTGATTAACTGGAGACTTAGTCGTATTCATTCGCATGCTGAGACCTCTACTTTCTCACAGGTTTAAGAGAAGTTAGAAACAAATCAAGAACGTACCAAAAAATTTCGGCAATTTTCTTTTACCTGTTAAAGATATTTATTTTGCCAATGTAAATGAATAACAGTATATATTACAGATTACTACAAGCCATTATGTATAGAAATTTTGAGGTCACTGCCAAATATCCCATTGTGTATTCGAAAGGCTAATTGCATTTTGGCCAATCTGTAAATACGTACATGTCTAACTATATCGATGTTCCATTTAGAGCATTTTGCAATTGGGTTAAACGTTTCTTATGGATATCAAGTCCAAGCAATTCCCTGTATCATATCAATTCCATTTGCCATTGAAACTCATTCAAGCAGCTCTGTTGCAGTTTGTTCTGATTCAGATTGAATTTGAGCTTCTACCTAAAGTGTGGATATTAAGTTTCAAGATTAACCCATTAACTGAGTAAGTTTTATGAGTTTTAATTTATCACACAAAACTCACACTCCCACACAAACACACATATACACATACCACATACCACATACAACAAACACACACGCACACACACGCACACACACGTTTTTTGGCTTTTGTATTAAATTTCTATTGTTCACTTATATGATTTGTTTCGAATCGCTAACGCTGATAGCCGCTGTCTATTGATAATTTCACTAATGACACGTCCCTCTCTTGCAGCACGCCGCGAAACTCGGAATCGGATTCAGAGAGCTCAAGCAAAGATTACGAAATAATTAGTTCAAGTGAAGTGCAAAACGTTGCGGGCAACTAAGCGAAAACAAACTGTGGCAGCAGCAGTAAAACGAAACTCGGACAGAATCTATGCTTTACTGTATTTAAATCAACCACATCCAATTCTAGCTAATTGATAAGGCAATTCAAACGACAATTCACGTTGATTCCAAGCAGATTCAAACATATGTCGGGCTTTTCCAGGCATTAAGCAAGCAGTCCATAAATAGAAATTCAAATTGTTTTCTTTGTAGTAAAAATATATATATAATTTAGTTCTTGATATTGTGCCTAATGAATTCCTACCATAGACAGAAATATGGCCCAAAGCATTTCGATTTTGCTACTCTCTTTAATCTTATTTACGGCATGAGCTCTCAAATTGTTTTCTTAAGCTGAAATATTATAATTGATTTCATAAAACAAAATGCGTGCAGCTCAATGTTCAGTTTATCTTTAATTGTTTTTTAATTGAGTGCAAGCAACAATTGCAATTGATAATAACGTTTACGATGTGCATGATTATGATTATACATACAAACATACATAAATATATACAAATAAACTTATATATAAATATATACACATACAATATATATATATATACATATATATGTATATATATTTAGTGTATGTTCATTTACTTTAAATGTAATTAAAGCATTGAAATTAGTAGTGTAAACATTTAATTAATTATTAAAATAAAGCTAGGCAATTCTGATGTGAGAAATCTTGAAAAACCAAATACTCGTTTCAATTACAAAATAAAAACGCATTTAATAATTAGAAAATTTATACAAAATATAAATGTACAAATATAGTTTATAGCTCGTCCTTAAATTGACGCTCGATATGATATTGATCCAGCCAGTGATTCAGCCAGTACCAGACAAAGCCTGGACTGAGCACGCCAAATATTACTGTTACGCCCGCTAGCTACGAAAGCGAGTGGAATAATTTATTATATATAAGATACATTAGTTTAATTTGTTAACACACTCACCACGATCAGGCCATATGCTAAGCAATATGTGAACCAAAAAACGATGCTGGCACAGACACTCAAGTAGTTGGCTGCACCAATTTGACGTTGCATAGGTTCAGGGAAGCTTTTAGGGAGTTTCTTTGGGCTATGTGCATCGTACATTTTCTGAATTTTATATATGAAAATATTTTATCTGAACAATATATCACGTTATATCAGCACAAGACAGACGCGGCTTCACACTTATTTTGTAGAGTTCGTGGTTTGCCTATAACTGAAAAACAATATATATATTTATATTCAAAAGTAATATAAGTTATATGTTCTATAAGTTATTTACATAAGTCAAACAGTTTGCATAGTTCTTAAGTCCGTTAAAAAGAACGCGTTCTAAGCTTTTTGTTAATTCACACCTAAAATTTCTGTTTCTAAGTATCTGAATCTATATTTAAATTTTTTTTTCTAAATTTCTCCTTTATTGAGATTGTATTTCTGCTGTATCATTCACTGTTAGCAGCTTTATAGGCTTCGTCATCATTTCATTGATTTTTTGATGCACCACTTCGTCTACTATCCACGTATCACGATATGCTCCTCTGCGTTGCTTTGGATGTTGCTGCTCTTTGGATTCGGAGTCGTTTATAGAATTTTGATTTTCATATTTATCAATCGAATCATTAATTTTCAGCTGCACGGCTTCGAAGTAGATGCTGCGTTTTCTGTGCTTGAACGGATGGGCTGGCCACACGGGCGAGTTATATTTTTTCTTATGTTCGAAAACTTTGCTTGCTACTGAGGAGCCAGCAGTTGGGGAAGAGGTTGCCGTGTAGGCGACAGGCGTAAAAAGCGCTTCCACGTCCTTTGCACTACTTTTCCTTTCGGCCAGCTCGAATGATTGAATATCTGGAGTTCGGAACTCGTAGATGCCCACGGCAGGAGTCTTGACAGTGGTGGGACTTAGAGTATACTGTTCCATTTGAGCCGTGCGCGGCGTGCTGGTTGCCAACATTTTGGGCTTGATTATCTCACTGCTGGCATATTGAATCGTCGCCATGGTCTTTACGACATGATATAGCCTTGGCTGTCTCCGACTCGCGTTTTCCTGCAGTTTATGCAACAGTTTTCGCAGCATTTGGTTTCTGGTCTCAGGTGTCTGGGGCAGGTTTGCGGGCGTTGAAATGCCATAACACGATTCGTAGAGTGTGGAACCAGTTACTGTGGAGTGTGTGGGCGTTGGAAATGGAGCTGGATCATTTGTTAAATGCGTCTTATGAGCAGATTCAACAGCGATTTCCATGTTGAGCTCCTCTTCCTCAACTGTTTGCCTATCCATAATAATACTTGGCTCAAGTTCTTGGGCAGAAACTTGATTGGGCTCAACATTTGGTTCAATCTGAGAACTGGAGTCTGTTGTTGAAAGTTGCCCACAGCCAGGCTTATGCCCGCCATTGCAACTGTTTGGCTTGCGCTGTCTGCTCTCATTCATCAATTTCTTTTTATTTCTGCGATTCAAGCCACATTTCTGACAGCTCTGATTGCTGCGAGTCAGTTCTTTGGAGGTCTGTTCGGAGTTGATGGCTCCATAGTGAAGTTTTCTGACATCGTTCAGTGGCTTCGATTCCTCATGCTCATTGCATCGTTCGATAGCAAAGAAACCACCGAGCATGGACCACATTGAGTTGCGGCCGTTTGAGCTGGTGTGCCCCGCCTTCTTTGGCGCTAAACCCCCCCGTTCGACCTTAGCTCTGCGATTGTCAGTTGAGTAAGCTTGGTTCGGATACTTTTCATCACCTGCTGATTTATTTGTAGAATTTAAAGGCAATTCGTTTGACATGTCATTTGGTTGGTGTAATTCGGTTGTTGTCATGGGAAGATCTAAAAGCTTGAACTCTTCATCATCATCGTTCTTTAAGATTTCTGAACGTGTCTCGTCGCTGTCGTTGGTCTCGGTGATCTGTAAGCTTTTCATGAACTGCAGCAGACCCTTGAAGGACTCCTTGTGACTATTCTCGATATGTTCCTCCTGCTTGTCGATAAGGGACATGTGGTGCAAGGCGTCGTCCGTCAGGGGAGTCGTTGGCCCAGGCTCTGCAGGTGGTTTCTGTTCCATTAGCCACAGGATTTTCTCAATAATTGAAATGGGCAGCATTTCGGGCTCGGCGGCCGGCTTCTCCTCAGCGTGGGGCGGCTCCTCTCCGCCGCGACTGCGTACCGACTGCTGATGCACGGGCAGTGTGGAGCTGACGCTCTTATGGCTGCTGCTGCTCGTGCTGCTGCTGGACGCGCTGCTATCGGACAGACCTGAGTGGGCCACCGCCTTCATCATCTCGTGCAGTCGCAGAGGAGCGCCAACGCTGTAGTTGTGGCGTTGTCGCTCCGCCGGCGGCGCCGTGGGCACGTCAAAGGGCGACGATGAGGAGCAGTCGCTGCTTGGCTCCGATTCGAAGCTAGGCAGCCGCGTCGGCGGCAAATCGACGCGCTGCTTGATATGCAACGCCTTGGGCTGGCGCAGCATGAGCCGTGCGCTATCCACAACCAGTGCATCCTCCGAGGGTCCCTCGTATATTTCGAACGGCGAGAATTGTGTGGCGACATTGCTGCCATTGGGCTTCTCCTCCTTGGGCGCCAGGCCGCCACCCTTAGCACGCACCTTCTGCTTGGCCAATATTTCGGACAGGACTTGCGATAGTGGCGGCAGTGGGCGGCTGCAATGCGAGCGCAGAGGACGTCCAAAGATTCTGCGTCGCTTGGATATGGCGCCGCCGGCCGCATCCGTAATCGGCTTGTCCAGCGGTATAAAATCGCTGACAAAGAGATTATCATAAAAGCTGGGCTGACGCTTGCGCAGATGCAAGGGCCGATTGAATACCTCGTGCGCAAATGCCACCAGATTGGGCATATCCTCAGTGGGCTGCTCCCACAGCGACTCAGTGGCCTTGGCGGGACAAGCCGGCGGCGATGGTGGTGGCGATGGTGGCGGCGGCGGTGCCGTTAGCTCGGGATCAGCTTCGACCTGCTTTACCTCGACTGCAACATCCTCGCTCCTACGCTGCTTAGGCTGCAAACGCTGCGGCTTGCGAAAATGGCCAAAGCGTCCCATGTATAATTTATTGTTTTTGTTGCTGTTGTTGCATCTGGACTTCACCTGCGGCTGCTGTTGCTGCTGCTGTGGTGGAGACGGTGGTACACCCTCTTGACCCACTGGCGGCTTTGGCTCTCCGCCACATTTCAAGCAATGTGCCTTGCGCCTGGGCTGCGGCTTCTTGGCGCTCATGGCCACCTTGACACGCACTGCGCCCTGGCGCGCCTCTTCGTTGCGCCGGCGCTCCGCCAGCATTTGCTGCCGCATCGCCGCCTTCTCCTCCTCATCGCTGGACGAGCTGATGCAGGCGCGTGGACGTCGACGCCTGCCGCACACCTCGCACCAAAGCTCCGGAGTCGGAGCTATGTGCAGAATGGAGCGCGGCAATTTCTCACAGAGACACCAGGTGGGCGACGTTCCGTAGCTGGCCATTTTCTTCAGATACAGCGAGTACAGCTCGTACAAACGAAACATTAACAATATTTCAACTTGATGAGCGTCTAATGCGACAAAATTTCGTTTAATTTTTCTATTTTGTGCGCCGTGGAAACGCCAGAGCTCGACTAACTATTTGCCGAACCCAGAAACAACCAACGACCTGCTCTTGGCAGGTTTCTCAACTGCTGCTTCGTTTTTGATCGGAGCAAAACTTTCTTTTCTCAAATATTTCAATTCTCAGATTTCGTTTCAGTGTTGTAAGCTGCAAGAAAAAGTGCTGCCAATTAGCCAGCAGAAATTACATAACGTCTGAACAGAACGCGAAGAACTATGCACTATCTGTAAAGAATCAGCTAACTGAACTTGGCTCGAAGGCCTAGTTGCAATAGTATATCTAGAGCATTGTAATTCAAATTGAGAAATTTAAAATTTAATATAAATAATTCGAAAAAGCTGTTAATCTGTTAATATGATTGAAATTTATGTTTAATATATATGATTATAGGCATTCTCAAGGACTATTAAATTTAAATTAGAAAATTTAACATTATATTGAAATATCTACAATTAGATATAAGTTTATGTAGAGCTCAGCAATAAAATTAAAAATATGAAAGCAATGCACGTTTTTTAATTCAACTTTAAAGAGCTGTTTGATTTGAAGGGCTAAATGGGTTTTGTGACATGAATTATATATTTTCTTTTTCAGAATTGTTGTCAAATGGACAAGGAGCTTAAAGTCTTACAAGACAAATCTGACATACATAAAATTAATATTGAACTTGATATAAAACTTCAGATATGTACGTCATATTTATTTTTATATCTTGACTTCTAAAATGATGTAATAAACAGTAAGCTAGCTTTCCACATTATGAATACCTTCTGATTCCTCGGCAACAAATGTAGCACTGCGCGGCAGGCAGGATATATTCTAGCTGGGTACTACTCAGTATATATATATATATATATATATATATATATATATATATAATTGGAAGTGTGCAAGCACAAATAAATAAATTTAATCATAAATTAAATGTATATATATAAATATAATATAGATAAACAATTCAAACATATATTTTGAAGCACTAACCGGTTAGTCAAAGCACATTTTTATTGACACTGATTCTATAACATAAAGTGAGCACCGAAAGTCTATTCACGTTTTTGTTTTCAAATCGCATTGCATGTCATCCTAAGTGGTTTTTCATGTTTCAAAAGAAATTATATAAATTCGTGGAGCCGACGCCAAAAGTGCTCCTTTAGGCAGGATAGACCGCTCTTATAATATACCCTGCAAAGCGAAATTATTTGATTATATTGTTATATTGTTTTATTTGAATTGATTTGATAGCCTGATTAATGTTGAATATATATGAATATATATTTTTAGCCCTAGGCCAGTTGAATGTGCTTCTAAATGTAAAGGGTTGAATATTAGGAGTATAATAATTTTTTAGCAGTATCAAATTATTTGTATAACATTCTAGATTCCCTGTTCCTTTTAGCAGTGTTATTAACGGCACTAAAACACAAACATAGTTAGTTGTATTAGGATTCTAATAGAGACCAGGTATTTTAGTCCATCTTACTATGTTGCCTTATCTTTCATATCTTTTGCGCTGTGAACATATCGATTTAGTTTAACATTCTAATAAACAATATTTCATTACATCTTTAATATTATAAGAAATTTTAATCAAATCAAAGGACAAGCTAAATCCGAAATGTTTCCAGCATACTTTTATCAATTTGGATTCTTTTGACAGCTGAAATAGAGACGCTATGGCATGCAGAGAAATTTTTGTATAAATAGAAAGTTGTATTAGGCGAAAATACTATTCCAAAACACATATATTAAAACTATAAAACATACTTTTTATATCGTCTTTTGAGCTTTGCACATCTATCACCTTTCAAATTTAATAATCAGCTCGCTTCAGCCTTTCGTTGCACTGCGAATAGTTCACTTATTTTAAAGAAATGTTTTATGATAATATAAATACAATCATATTGCCAGATTCGATTTGTATCCATTTTATGGGTTTACAGCCATCAGCTAATATCACTTTAAATCTGAAATGCGGTTTGTCTGCCCGCTGTAGAGTCAAAGAACGCATTAAAAGCGCATTGGCCGCAGACATTCGAGCGAAATGTTGTTCAGCATTTCCGGCTCATTGGACAGCAAAAGGCGTTGCATACTTTGGGGCGCGCTGCAAGTACATTGTACAGACTATACAAAAATCAAGCTCGCCTATAAATTATTAAACTATCCGTTATGGAAGCACGAGGCACGTTTTGAATTACAGGCCAGTTGTGCCAGATTTATGTGAGCTATTCCCCATAAAAATACTTGACTATGAGATGCGTATATATATATTTATATATATGTATGTATATGTGTATATGCCTATATACATGGTATATTGGTGCATCATATTGTTGTCTAATTGTACGCTGCATTCAATTGGGGTACCATAAAAAGAGAGCTGCATATATATTCTGAATTGGATCCACAATTGTTGGTGGCTATAGAAATAGCTTGGTTGCTCTTGTTTGGCATTTTAATGCATTTTTATTGCATTACTTTTGGCGTTTCTTTATTTTTGGTATTTTTACTTTGCCATGGAATTTCCGTATGTTTCCTTTACTGTTAATATATATATATATTTTGTATATTTATTTTTATGCTCCCTCAGAAACAGAAAAGAGTATATTGGTTGTGCTGCCATCTGGCCATATTGCTGTTGCGGCTAGAGACCTGAAATTTGAACTTTATAATCTACCTTCCTATTAATATATATAGTATATGAGCTAAAACAATACAATTTTGATATCACTTACAGATCAACCAAATAACTGTTAGAGGGCTTGATAGTGCTTGGTATAAGTTCTATTAACGAAGAGCCCAATAAAAGATTTACTTGTCTATGTCTATTCTGGCTACAGATATATGAACGTGTATTGTGCAGTCGTACACGGCCGACTATAAAGCTCTTATTTGCTTTGCTGCTGTTGATTTTTGCTTTACTCGGTTGGCGTGGCTTTTAGTTGGCGTTTATTGCATTTGGCCAGCATTTAAAACGCGAATGGGTTGCCGTAATTCAATGTGTGCCAACTATTTTGAGGGCGCGTGCCATACACACAGAATGGGCGTGGTCAGTAGTCTGGTCATGAATTTTTACTGGCAATTCGAAAAGAATGTGAAAGATAGAGAGAGGCAGACAGAGGCTTATGAAAGCTTTTAATTAAGTGTTTAAAATTGTTTAATTGATAATAAATTAAAATTAAAATTAAAATTAAAATTAAAATTAAAATTAAATTAAAATTAAAATTAAAATTAAAATTAAAATTAAAACTAAAATTAAAATTAAATTAAAATTAAAATTAAATAAAATTAAAATTAAAATTAAAATTAAAATTAAAATTAAAATTAAAATTAAAATTAATAATTGAATGAATTAAATTAAAATTAAAATTAAAATTAAAATTAAAATTAAAATTAAATAAAATTAAAATTAAAATTAAAAATTAAAATTAAAATTAAAATTAAAATTAAAATTAAAATTAAAATTAAAATTAAAATTAAAATTAAAATTAAAATTAAAATTAAAATTAAAATTAAAATTAAAATTAAAATTAAAATTAAAATTAAAATTAAAATTAAAATTAAAATTAAAATTAAAATTAAAAAAAATTAAAATTAAAATTAAATTAAAATTAAAATTAAAATTAAAATTAAAATTAAATTAAAATTAAAATTAAAATTAAAATTAAAATTAAAATTAAAATTAAAATTAAAATTAAAATTAAAATTAAAATTAAAATTAAAATTAAAATTAAAATTAAAATTAAAATTAAAATTAAAATTAAAATTAAAATTAAAATTAAAATTAAAATTAAAATTAAAATTAAAATTAAAATTAAAATTAAAATTAAAATTAAAATGAAAATGAAAATGAAAATGAAAATGAAAATGAAAATGAAAATGAAAATGAAAATGAAAATGAAAATGAAAATGAAAATGAAAATGAAAATGAAAATGAAAATGAAATGAAAATGAAAATGAAATGAAAATGAAAATGAAAATGAAAATTAAAATGAAAATGAAATTGAAAATGAAAATTAAAATTAAAATTAAAATAAAAATAAAAATTCAAATTCAACCATTCAGTCTTTCAGTAATTTAGTCAATAATAAGTAATCAGTTGACAAGTTCGTCAGTCAGTCAATCAGTCGATATAAGACATATATAGTTTGTATTTTAAGTTACTACCAAGGTCTGAGCGTGGTCTAGCACTTTTTTCTGCCTGGTTGGTTGCCTGGGAGCAGCATGAAATTTAAAAGTCAGCTTTTGCTGAGTGCAGCTACGTGACTGTTGCGTGTCTGAGTATCCGTGTCTGTGTTTTCGTCTGTGGCTGTGTCTGTGTCTATGTCTGTGTCGATGTCTGTGGCATGTGGCACATGCATCAGAGAGCACACATATGTGCAACGCACCAGCTGTTTACTTATTTAACACAATTTGTACATTTCATAACTCAAGACGGGGCCAGCTATGTTGCACACGTGGCAAGTGGATGCAAGCGGCGCGCGTATAGCTGCCACGCATGCGTAACTGCCACGCCTTTCTGCTAGGTTTTTGGGGCGTTTTCTTATTTAATGGAATTTTAAATGCAACTATCCCGTTTCGGGCGCTGTGCATTGTGCGGCTTCCTCTACGGCTGTCGTTGCAAGTTTGTTGCCATAAGTGGAAAGTGTTGTCAGGCATCTTGAAAAGGTGCTGCAGCCAGAATGAGGAGCATCAGCGGCACTGACCCAAGTCTCTAAGCGTTGTGACAACCTTGAAAAGCACTCAACAAATAATACTACCGAAATTTCATACTTCCAAACACAGAGACATACATAGTCACACTCACACACACGCCCACACACGCCCACACACATTGGCTAAACAAAGAAGTATTCACCCAAGTCTTTCGTCCATAATTATGAAACACTCTCGTGTTGATGTTGTTGGGAAAAGCTCACGTATTCGTTGCTTCGACAATTCACAGTTCAAAATGCTTTATCCGAGTTTTCCTTTTAGGCAAAAAGTCAGTTTTAACTTTCAGGGTGACCATAACAAGAGAGTGTGAAAAATGTGTAAAGGACAGGAAGCCAAGTTAGAGCTGAGTTCTGTTTTAAAAACAATATTCCTATATTGCTTAAAGCTACTGAAGACTAAAACATTTGTTAAGTCAAATTGCTTGAAAATTACTTGATCGATGCTAAACAAACTATTTTTAATATAGAAAAAATCAATTTTTTAATTAATTTAAAACAATACACATAAGTTATATTTATAAAAAATATTTTAATATAAACAAATTATAAATAATATTTGGTTTGTACCTAGTAACCTGTGCTACGCTTATCATTTCAAATTAAGATCAAAATTTATTTATAGTTGTAAGTGATTTAAATATTGGAATCGTTTTGAACGTTGCAGCTGCTGAACCATCGACTGTTCAGAAGAAGTGTCTAAATTAAGCCAGAGTTTAAAATGAGCATATAAGAGTTGGGTTGAAAATGTTCTCTTATATAATAAATGCTACAGATGGTTTTTCCCTTTTCAAGATAGTCGATGAATATAGATGAATATTATACCGACTGTTGTGTCTACGAACTTTTTATCCCACTGTTATATAACGCCTTAAGTTTGCAATTGCATAATTTTACCTATGCGAAACATCACAATCTCACTGCAATTAAAAATATATAAAAATATATTTTAAATATTTTACAGATAAAATGGTCTGAACAAAATTATTTTTAATAAAGAAATAATTATACAAAAATGAAAATATAATGTATAAATTATCTTATCTAACGCAGTGCAATATTAAGTTTAAAATTTGTAATTTACATCTTATATATTAAGTTAAGATATTCTATATATGTCTATTCAAAATAGAGTCATGAAGTCCTGCGCATTGCACTTGATCCTTGCCTCCTATCTAGTCATACCCTGAAGCCACAGAAAATCGGAATTTGGAGTATAATGATGTTGTGAAGGCGTGGATCCAATGAACTTTATATATTCATGAGCAAGATGATGAGCTGAGTCGATTCAGCCTTGTCCGTCTTAGTGTCTCCAGTGAACCACAACAGCCAGAGGCTTGCTGGAGACTTCAGTTTTACTATGTAGGTAAATGAATATAGATATTGTCTAATTTGTATTATAGATAGCTCTCCCTAACCATCAAGTTCCTAAAAATATAATTAAAAAAATATGTAAGAATTAATGAAATAATTATAGAAACTTTAGAATTTTCAAAGAATCTCGTTCTGACATTTACGCTAAGCCTCGCTTAACAGCTAAATTGTTGTGTGGGTCTTGGCTTATTATTTATTTTTTGGTGTTGAGCGAATATTATAGATAAAAACGTGCTAGCCCACAAAGTGCTTAAAACATATATATGTACATATAAATATATATAGAGAGAGAGAGAGTACTCTGAATGCAGTTTTTAGCTGCTGAGGCTTTGCTGGTTAGCCAGCAACTTCCGCTTTCATAAAAGCACTCCTAAAGGTAATTGTTTAAAAATATATTTCATTTTATTATGGCGCACTGCTGCATAGTTGCAAATGCCCCCACTTCAGACCGGCCACATGCTCAGACCTGTCTAGTCATGTTTGGCTGTGTGTGTGTTTGTGTGTGCTATGCCCATGTCAATTTCAGCAACTCTCCCAAACTAACCAGCAAAATTTGCTGCTGTTGCGGTTTATTTTGTGTTGCAAAAATATGTAGCAGCCCCTTTGCCTTCATAGACTCCGCCCCGCCCCTCTTGGCACCCTGCTCCCTCGATTTGAATGTTCACTGGCGCATTGTTGAGCTTGACTTTTTGTTGGTCGCGCATGGAACGCTAGTTTGTTGTGCTGTGTGTGTGTTATGCACTGTTTTCTGTTGTTAGTTGGCCTGGCTTGTTATTTTAGCCAAAAGCTGTTAAATTGCACAAAACAAAACAAAACAATATAACAGCGGAAAGTGTATGTGGCATAAGTAAGTGTGTGCGTGTCTGTGTGTGTGTGTTTGTATGTGTGCGTGTGTAAAAGGTGGCTGCAAATGTGCATTTAGCTTCGGCAGACGAGTGACCAAGTGCGAAACATTCAACAGCAACTATTTCGCCTACAAACCCGACTCTAAATTGGGCTATAAATATTACAGTGGCTGTCTAGAGAAGAATGTGTGTATACATATACATACATATATATATGTTGTAGATTGACTGAAAAGAAATCTAAAACTACTTTATGAAAGCCTCTCTTAAAAGCTAAATGGTTCGGCAATGCAATATATCTTAAAACACATGCCAGAAAAGTTTAGAAATTACTATAAGACTTGAAGTCTTTTAATTAACTTTATTATTGCGTTTTAAATATCATGACTAATTTGCAAATGTATTTATCCAAATTATTAAAAAATACAATATATAAAATATTAAATATATAAATGGTTCAACAAATTTTTAAGGCTTTTCCCAGCATAATACGTGTTTATAGCTCAAAATATTTTGCCGAGTTGCAACATTTTGATGGGCATTTTGATAGGTTTATCTGCAACCAATTATATTTATATAAATAAAAGAAACAATATTTTGAAATCGTGCTTTTAAATTGTGAACAATATAATTGAGTCGGGTGCAAAGAGATAATATTTGCTGATGGGTCAAAAAAATACATATATAATTATTTTTTAAGTTACCACGTACTACTTGGTCTGGTTACTATGTCTTTGCTTTTTTATGTAACTCGATTATATTACTATTTGAATTTTCAAGTTAAGATTTTATTTGAAATCGAATTAATTAATTATGCAAAACTGTTATTTGCTAGTTGTAGTACACGTAAACTTTATAAAAATTACTTAATTCATTATATGAATGAATATATAAATTCGGTTTTAATTACGATTAAACTTGACTTCCAAATTAATTGTTTAATTATGCTCAAAAGCATTGAAAAACCTTTGAGTGACCTTAATTTTAGTGAATAGTTCAGATTACTTTGGCCAGCTTTAGTACTCTTTTGTAAGTGGCTTTGTATGCTTTTTTTGTGCGCCCTCTTTAGAGTTTTGGCGCTGCAAACTTTTGAAGAAAACTCAGTTTTTATTTAGCCAAGAAAAATAATTAAAATATCTTTATGGTTCGGGCACAGCTGGCGCACACACATAGGAACTATAAATATTTTAATCAAGAAGCTAAAGGCGAATATAAAAGAAATATAGAATTAATTTTTCCCCCTTTTTGTCCAGCGCTTTCAAAGGTTTTGGTAAAAAACAATTTATGTTTTTTATAATTTATGTTTAAGAAGTGTTAAGAAGTTATGCATTGAATCATGCGGCGTATACGCAATGCGCGTATTTCTTTCACTTTATTGGGAAAGTAAAGTTTGAGCAGCTTGCATTTTGTCTGACCGAGCTTAACTTTGGCTACTCAAAGTATCGGGCCACGCTTATTTGTTATGAAAACTTCAAGTGGAGCGTTGCTGAGGCAAGGACGAGAACTTAACGTCTATGAAAAGCCGCTCAAGTGCAGCCCTTTGACTAGAGGCAAACTGAAAAAAGCGTGCGTCCTGGCCTTAACTTTCATTCCTTGGCTGCCAGTAGTTGATTTCCTGTGTGCTCTTGTGTGTGTGTGTGCGCGTTGGTGTTAGTATGTACTTACCACTACTTATGTACCAGGAAGTTGTTGGCTTCCTAAACGGATATACTGACTTCAAATAGTATGTTTTTTTGTTGCTTCTGTTAAGCAGCATTCTTTTATGCTATTTTTGTGGCACTTTGCTGTTGTTGTTATTGCTTTGTTTGCTAACAACGAAGCAGGCAAAGGAGCAAACGATGATTTCTTTTTGCTGCAAAAAGGCGAAGCTCGGGCGATGTGGTAGCATGCAGTTGCACGTGCCTGACGTGTGCACAGTGGGCTTTCTCAACTGCTTTGCCTGTAGAAAAGTCGAATTCGAAATTTTTGGGTAGTTGTGAAATATTTTTTATGCAATAAATTAAATTTTAATTTATTTATTTATTTTATTATTTATTTTTTTTAACATTAAATAAATAAATAATTTAATATTTTTGAAATAAATAAATTATTTAATATTTTTGTGTAATTTATTACTTTATTTTATATAATTTGCTTTCGTGGATCATGCAAAGAAAATTGTTTTTGACTCTAAGGAATTAATTTCATTTCATGAATTAAAATTTCTTTGATTTTTATGCCTAATACTTTCAATATATATCAATTTTAGATTTCACTTCTTAGAAATATGAACTATTTCTATCTCACTTCATTTATTCTTCTTCCTCTATCTAGTTTTTAATACTGAACTCATTTGTATACTTTCTTGCTCTTAATTTCTATTTTTATACAATTATATTGGCAACTCTACTCTCTACTCGTTATTCACTTTTTAGTTTCTCCTCTTCTCTTCCCACCTTCTTCGTTTCGTTTTTTTATCTTGTTTTCTCTTAAATTTCATTTATTTTCTTATTATTTTCTCTGCTTATTTCTTATCTTCTAACATGTTTTAGTTGTCTCTTCTCTAATTACTTCTTTCTTTTCTGTCGTGACTATTCTTCTACTTTTTATTTCTGCTGTTTTCATTATCTTTTCTTCCCCGCTCTCGTCTCTTCTTATCAACTCTTGTCTTATCTTCGTTCCTTTTCACTTTCACTTCAGTTTTCACTTCAGTTTTCACTTCCGTTCTTTGTCATTTCTTTATCCCTTTCTTCTGATGATGGGATTTCGTCTAATATAAAATCTCTTTTTAGTTCTCTCTTTTGCTTCATTCTCTCTAATATATATTTATTTTTCTTTTAATATCTATATTTATTCTCTATTTCTCTTAATTCTCTTCATCTTTGCACCTTCTCTATTCGCCCATTTCACCTCTTTATTTCTCATCCTTATATGTTCCATTTTTACCTTACGCATAGTTTCCATTCTGTTTCCTACTTTAATAAAACATATTTCTTATGTATCTTTTGTCTTGCTCTCCTTTCTCTGCCTTTCTCTCCTCTCCTGTTGTAAATAATACTAAATTGATAAATAACTTTTCAGCATATTCGAGTCCACTGTAAGCATTTGTGTTGCAGCAGCGACGCAACTGACACCATTGGCGACTACCTTCAAGGGTTTAAGTTAACTTTGGCTAGTTCATAGATATTCACTAACAGCCACTCGAAGTAGAACTTTTTGCAACATATTTTAGCTGGCAGTGTGGGTGGGCACTGGGGACGAGCCGGAGGCAAAGTGCTTATCGCATGCTGTTTTTTGTGCTCCTGCAACGTTAAATGCGGCCTTTGATCTGGTTATTATATATTGGAAAGTGCTCAATCTTGTCTACCATAAATCATGGCCAACAAGTAGCGCTCGCTGCACAAGATACTCAAGGAATCTAAACGGCCATGCTTTAAGCCAATATGGAGTAGTTTTACACTCGAAAATAAAAACTGGTGCTGATTACCTTAAATGCGCTCGCTGCTCGTCTATTTAGCATAATTAAAGCTCTTGGAAAGGACCGAAAGAGAGAAGAGAAAAAAATATGGTGCAGAAAAATGTTGGCAATGTAAATTCATTTCGTTTATTACAACACGCAGAGCCAACGCCAACGCCAACGCCAGCGCCAACGCCAACTCGGACACCAAAGACAAAGGTGGAGCATAATCACACCCAGACCGAGACTCCAGACCCACCTGTCCGCGCTGACAGTTTGCTATGCTCCCTTGCAGCAGCAGCAGCCCAGTCCCTGCAACTGTCGGGCATTTAATCTCGGCAACATTTCCTTTGCCTGTGCCTGCGGTATGACATTTCCTAACAGTGACCAGCATCCAGCAGCCAGTCGCTTTCACCTCCGTTTATTCAGCGATAGCCCCTTTGTCGTTGTCGAAAACAAAAATTAGCCGTGCAGCAAAATGGCCGAAAGGAAGTGGCAAGTAACTACCTTACTGCAGTAACTAGCTCCAACTACCGTTACTCTCTATCTGGCCAACTAGCTGGCAGCCCACCCTCTACCATTAGCAACTGCCACATGCAGTAAAAATTCGTTAATGTGCGCCTAATTAAGTTCAAAGCATGGCTCCGGGCTTGGCCCGGTTAGAGTCAGGGATCCGTCTAGCGGCCCCGGACTGTTGTTTTTTTGTGCAACTTGCCTTGCAGCTGCCTGCTTGATAACAGTTCTGACCAAGTTGACGAAACGCTCCTAAGACCCATATAACCTCACTCAATTAGCAGCCTGGTTTTCCCAATTATTCAAATTGCTGTCATTATCTTAAGTATGAAATGTTTGGCTCAGCAAGGACATAATTCAAAAAGTTTTTAAACATCTGATACTAATATATATATATATATATATATATATATATATATATAAGTATATAGCACAACATTTATGGATAAAGTTAAGCTAATTGTTAACTAACTGCTAACTGTTAACTATGTAAAACATTTTGAAAGAAAGTGAGCAAATTACAGTTAGATTCATATGAAATACAAGTTCGTTGACTTCGAAATCGGATATTTGAAACATCATATAAATATATATAGTTGATTAAATTATATTTAAATGAAACATGCCAGCAAGACTTTTTAAAATTTTTTCAACATTTCCTTAAAAAACTTTAAACATTGAATATTTATATAAATCAGTTAAAATATTTCTAAACAAGTTTTATTTGGTTAAATTAAACTTGAAGTAAATGAAGGCTAAGCTGAGAAAAATGTAACATTTAGAACTCATAAAGGTTTGGATGTCCGACTTCTAATCAGATCTTTCAGTTCAAAAACCAAATTCAAACTTGAAATTCCTCGCCCTAAAAAATCTCGTTTAAACAGACAATCAACGCCGATGGTTTACAGTTGACTTTTATTAATTATCACACCATATCAAAAATATAATCCTGGCGAACCTCAATGACTGTGTTGCTCTTTATTTTCAGAAACCATGCCATTTTTGAAAGGCTCCTCGTTAACTTATATATTCTTGGTTATACCATATCTTGGATATGGTCATGGCGTGACTCAAGGTACTAATTCAGCATGATTCGCTTAAAACTAAAATAATTAAAAATGTAAGACTTATTTTCCAGGCCCTTTTAGTTAGGTGTACGTTGCTTTTTGAATCTGAACTTTGAGCTTTATGCAATTGTTTTCATACAAATGAGCAGTAGTGTGAAAAATGTTAGTTAACATTGTGTTTGCATAGCACTGTTCCTTAA